>NC_139243.1:74744630-76053963 GCF_977018435.1 Lepisma saccharinum | reverse complement strand
CCACGCCGATAGCCAACACTTTACCCGAAGCGGCGAAATGCGTCATCCGGAGCATGGAATTGAGAATGCCGGTGGTGGAATACGAAACGAACTACGCCCTCAAGTACAAAGCGGAGATCTTGAAAAGTCCGCAGGTGTTGATTCACTTTCACGGTTACCAGTGCGTGCAGAAGATGGCGTCGGGAAGTCACATGGAATTCGACGTGACGACGCAGTTCAACAACATACAGTTCGACATGCCAGATTTCGTCGTAGTGCTTTTTCAGACCGGGCGCGATAACAATCAGGAGAAAGATTCCAGCAAGTTCGACGACTGCAAAATCAAGAACGTTTATCTGAAGAATGGACGTAACGAAGTGTTCCCGCGCGAGAATTACAACCTCGACGTGACCAAAGACGATTACCTCAAACTTTACGAAGCGTTTTCGGCTTACAAACGCGTGACCGAGGGAAGCGTGGACATGTACTACACGCCCAGCGAATTCAAAGCCCGGAGACCCATGACCGTCATCAACACATCTAAGAGGAAGAAGGTTGTGGTCAACGATCGAACCAACATCAAGGTCGTCTGCGAGTTCCACGATGCCTTGCCCGAGGATACCCTATGCAGTGTCATCCTGATTGCAGAGAAGTCCTTCGCCTACGACGTGAAGAACGAAAGGGTCACGGAGCAGTTTTAAAATTCATAAAAAATTGCCACATACTAAAAATCAACATCCAACACATTTTAGGTTATATCAAATTTGTGAAAACCTTATAATACTGAAATATTAAAACAAACAGAGTCCCTTGTAGGTTAGTTCGGTGCGTAAATAAAAAAATGATAGGTTAAGTTATATCACTTAGGATCGTAAAAAAATTAAAAAATCGTAAAAAAAAAGGATAGGTTAAGTTGTATCACGTAAGATCGTGATATACCTACCAAGTATAAATAGAAAAAATGAGTGCAGTGAAAATTTGTACTAAAACATCGCTAAACGCTATAACATCGACAAAAAATTGTCAAAATATGTCAAAAACTTATATTCGATTGATAAAAAAAAATACCTACAAAATATGATCCTCAAATGATGACGTTCAAACAGTACATAAATAAAAAAATGATAGGTTAAGTTATATCACTTAGGATCGTAAAAAAAATTAAATAATCGTAAAAAAAGGATAGGTTAAGTTGTATCACGTAAGATCATAATATACCTACCAAGTACGAGTGGGGGAAAAATGAGTATAGTGAAAATTGTACTAAAAACATTGCTAAACGCTAAAACATCGACAAAAAATTGTCAAAATATGTCAAAAAGTGATATTCAATTGATAAAAAAAGAGGATACCTACTAAGTACGAGTGGGGGAAAAATGAGTATAGTGAAAATTGTACTAAAAACATTGCTAAACGCTAAAACATCGACAAAAAATTGTCAAAATATGTCAAAAAGTGATATTCAATTGATAAAAAAAGAGCATACCTACTAAGTACTACTTTGAAACAACTAATATACACTACTTCCAATGGAAGTATTCTCCACCACGCAGTCCATCATTCGGCGGGATTTTTGAAAGTGCAGTGAAGTCTATGAAATACCATCTTCGAAGAGTAGCAGGAAACGCCGTGCTAACATACGAAGAACTAGTAACTCTGCTATGCCAAATAGAGGCCTGCCTCAACTCCCGTCCTCTTTCCACACTCCCTGATTCTCATGATGAATTCAGCTACATTACCCCTGGTCATTTTCTTATCGGAGGTCCTCTAACCTCATTTCCTGAACCAAACATTACAGATCTGGCTGCCAACAGATTATCCAGATGGCAGCGCATACAGCAGTTCCAGCAGCGAGTATGGAGGAAGTGGTCTCAGGACTACCTGCATAGCCTGCAGCAGCGACAGAAATGGACAGCCGTTCAGTCGAATTTGAAGCCTGGCACACCAGTGCTATTAAAGGAGGACAATCTTCCACCACTCTCGTGGAGAGTCGGCGTCATCCAAGAAGTGTTTCCGGGAAGGGATAACCTAGTGCGCGTAGTCACCGTTCGTACTAGAGACGGAGTCTACAAGAGAGCATTAAGCAAAATTGTGCCTTTACCACATTGGGAAGAAGACGCTCCATGAGCTAAAACATTGACAATGTATCCCCTAGTGTTAGGTTGGATGTGAACATTCCAACGGGGGGGAGTATGTTGGAGATTTATCTATAAAAGTAACCATGTTTATTCTTTCTTTATATATTTTATATTGCATATAGCTTCAATTGTTTATTTGTGTATTTCAAATGCCTTAAGTAACCTGCACTCCCATTGGCTAATTCAATCTTAGCGCGGTGTCTAGTTGCCGCCATTTTAGCGCGGTAGTTACTTCCAGCCAGTGTGCGTAGAGAGGCCACTCGGGACACAGCCAGAAACCGTCGCGGACAATTATGGATACCGTAAGCCCAACGTGGCTACGTTTCATTAGTGGCGCGTTGTTGTAACCCCAGCTGCAACTTCGTGTAAACAGTTTCCCCTAGACAGGAGTGCTTGGGAAGTGTAATCAAGTGTTATGTGCATATACCTTATAATACATAGTTATAGTTATCAGTGTGTGTGCCTGTGTTTTCTTTACAACTACCAAGAGGATCGCGGTGAACTTTGCCCTGTAGCGACACAATCCATACCAGAGAGATGTAAGTGGTACCTACAATTTCACTTACATTTAGATCCTACCGGTTTGGATCATCATTCATTTCTGGTCCTTCACAGCCGGACAGGTTCTACATTCAGTTTTGGTCCTGTACGGTCCGGAACGCAATCATCACTAGTATGTAAAATGCAGTCTAGGGTGTACTACGTGGAAATTAATACAATTGGGCACTCAGGAGATATATATATATATATATATATATATATATATATACATACATATATGTAGTGTGTAACGACCCTATATTTAGGCTCGTCATCGCCTTATAATCAAGGGATCCCGGGTTCGGTACCCGGTGGAGGCACGTAGTGGTTCGGATCCCACTTTAAACTGTAGGTACAATTAGCCTCAATGTACATAAACTGGACTTAAAACGCCAATTCAATCAATCTGTTTTATTATTTCACGTCGCTTTTTGACATATAGAGCAAACTAGATCAATGAAATGAAAATGAAAGATGAAATAGATAAGACACACAATGATACACACCCATGCCTCAACCAAGGTTCGCTTCTGAGTCCATAGAGCGTTACGCTAGCGATTCCTCCAGGTAAGGGATATACGATAGACGATTTGACGTACACCGAGGGGGTTCATACCTGCAGTTGGGAACATTCAAATGGAAAGTAATTTCTTCCAGTTTCCGAAAGCGACATGGCTTTCATTGTTCGGTATAAGCCAACTTCGAGGCACAGATTTCTCCCAGATGTCAGAAAAATCTGCAGGTCCAGTAGTAGCGATCAGGTATTCGTTTACAGAATTGCTTGTGCTGTTTGTCTTGAATATTAAAGCGAGTAATTTTAGGTCGTATTACGTTTATTCGGTGTCTGTACCATGAATAAGCGTGCCAAAGGTAAACATCCTTGTGCTGTTGCAGAGTGTACCAATTGGGGCTTTAAGGAATCTGGCACCACATCTATTTCCATTTTGAGGGCCTCCCCGATGGCGTAGTGGTGGCGTCATCGCCTTATAATCGAAGGATTCCGGTTCGGTACCCGGTGGAGGCACGTAGTGGTTCGGATATGGAAAAAGTTATTCAATTTGAGATTGTGTTTGCATCCTTCCATGGGTCAACTGTTTCCAAGCAACAAAAAGTTATGGACACTCTAAAGACAGTACTTCAGTCAAAATTTCCTGAAGTTAACGAAAAGATTATTTCCCTGTATGTCAGAACAAGAACTTTTATTAGAATTCGACATTTGAATAAACTAATGAAACTCAAGTCCATGGGAGCAAGTGCAGCGAGAAAAAGACGACAGTGGGATCGTCTTCAAAATCATAAGTCTCCAGGAAGGGTAAGTTCTAATGAATTTTTATTCGTACTGATATTTATTTCCGCCTCGGCCTCCACCGTATAGTGATTAACAAATCACATTGCTAAACCAAGACAGAGGTCAGGCCTATTGTTCATGTATTTGTTATTTTACGTCGCTTTTTTACCACTTTTGGTTAATCGCGGCGATGAGTGTTGATCACATAAAATTGATGAAAGGGCAGGCACAAAGAACATCAATGCCCACGACGTGTCTCCAAGTCGGGAACTTCAGTGATGGGATTCAAAGTCGAACACGTGGTTGACAAGATTCGCCATCGAGCTGGCACGAGTTTTCTTGAATTTATTAAGGGATTACGCTCTCCCACGACATTGCATTTTATCCATTTATTATTTATTCATTAAGTTCTAAAAAATATATTTTGATATTACGGTTTTTTAAACACAAATCAGTTTAGGTAGAATATTTCTGCAATTTTACCATAGTGTAAACTTTAATGTAAGCGAAAGCATGTGTGCATCACTAGTTAAAGATTTTCACATGTACAAAAAAAAAAAAAAAATATCCAAAACCCATTTCCACCTCACTCAAGGATTATTTCATTCAATTCAAATTGTACGCGGGTTCAGTGCCATGAATCTAACCTTCACTGAACAGAATGAGATTGGTTCACAGAATGTATCGCCGAAAATCAATTTCGCTGACATCCCATTGTCGCTGTTCTATTTTCATTAGATACGAGCTCCAATTACCATTTCAATCCTTAGTTTTAAAAGTTATTCAAACACAAAAATAGTTATTGGGGGTCATTTTAAAGTTGTTGTTTTTTTACTTCATTACTGTCTTCATTTGATTTGTTGATTTTCTAAGAATTTCGGCGGGCTGCAGCCCCTTAAGCCCCCCTGCATACGCCAGTGCTTGCCGCACTCATCTAGCCTAGGCTCCCATCAAATTTATCATTTCATCATTCATTTTGATTGTTGCGGTTACCCTAAACACGTAGAAAAGCGACGTCATATAACAACAGCGACAGCAACATCCTATGTATACTAGATATATAAATGATAATGAACAAATTATTAATAACAAACATCTGTGAAAATTTGAAGGTATGAAGGATAATAAGTATTGGTGTGGTAGCGAAATATTTAATACGTAAAATTGTATTTATTTACCCATACGCAACTTCAGATTTCAATGTAGGGGCGATATAAGAGGATAGTCGTGGTTATTTTTTGTTTGATTTGTATAACGCCATTTATTGTAATTGCGTGCTGTAAACTTCTTCATATTATTGCCTAGGTCTTATTCCTTGCGTTTTGCTTATTATTCTGCCTCAAATGGTTAATAGAACCAAGATATGGACAATTAAAAATGAAAATATTTCCCGTAAGCTTCCATTGCTACGCGAGCCTCGCCGCTTGACAGATCCCCTTGGTCACGTCAGAGCTCGTCGCGGCTTCTGGCCAATGGGAGAGCTCCGTGTCTCGGAATGCTCTTCCTAAAATACTTCTATATTCCTTGGGCAAGTGTATGAGGAGGGATACTGTGGCCTACAGCGCAGAAGAAATAGCTTGGCAGTGACGTCATCTCCCACCTTCACCTCTCCTTCCAGAAGCGAAGGCTCATTCGCTAGAGCGGACGACAAAGTGACGTGCAAACCAATCGAAATCATTCCGAGAGGGGCAATGCAGGCGTGCAAACCCCCACACTGCTACATTAGTCTAACAAACCGCAGCTACGAGCGAGGGATTGCAGGCTATTTTGTTTCTTTGTTAGGGATTTTTTGGCTGGTTTTGTCATTGTTGTACAATGAGCTGTGGAGTAAAGAAAGGTAAGCCCTTGCACAGCGATACAAGAGAAATAGTTTTCAATATGTATAAGTACTTTGATTGCGATGAAAACAAAACCACAGGTGTTCACAGAACGCCCGTGGCGACAGGTGTCAGTGAAAGATCTGTGTGGAGAATTTTGAAGGAGAAAGACAAAAGTGTTGCGATTGAGAGCGGGAAACCTTTTTCAACGGCGGGCAAAAACCGACCGAACGCCCAACAACGTGTCACAAATCTGGATTCTTTTGATGAAGCAGTCGTGCGCCGAACAATCCATGATTTATACACGAAAGGCATTGTTGTCACCATACATAAACTGATGAAGGAACTGCAAGAAAATATTAATTTTAAGGTTTCGCGTTGGTTGTTGCGTATGATCATAAGAAAATTAGGATTCAGATTTTAAAAAGCACAGCGTAAACAGCATTAAGCTACTCCTTGAACGAAACAGCATCGTTGCTTTGCGGAGATCATTTTTGCGTGAAGTTAAAGAACTGCGCACAGAGCAACCCTGCCGGTCTTTCATGTACATGGATGAAAGTTTCGTGAACACACACCACACTGTCCCCAAAGTTTGGCTGGATTCCAAAGATTCGGGGCGGGGGGGGAGGGATTAAAAGTGCCAACAGGAAAGGGTCCCAGGTTTATCATTGTGCATGTGGTGAAAGTGGATTTGTGGAGGGGGCGAAGTTAGTGTTCCTTTCAAAAACAACTTCTGGGGACTATCATGGGGAGATGAACACTAACAATTTTATGTTGTGGTTCGAAGAACAGCTTCTTCCCAATCTGCCCCCAAACTTGTTATTGTGTGTGACAATCCTCCATACCACAACTGAAAAAAATCCCAACATCAAACAGCAGAAGGATGAAATGAAGTCGTGGCTATCATCTCACAATATTCCGCATGCAGAAGGTTTACTGAAAGCCGAATTATATGAAATAATTAAAATAAACAAACATAAAATAAACATCTAGCAGTGCTAACATTAAATTGAAAATTGGTAGCTTGCACCGCGATCCTTGCTGCTCGTAGTCTTACTCGTGCCATGGTTCCTTTCATAGTAGTTGGCAACGCTGGCTTAGCAGGGAGTGACGTTACTGCCAGGTTATTCCATCCCGGCTGTAGAAGCATTGTGCTCGCGCTTTCAGTAGTCAGTGATTGTATGGTCAGTGCATTGTGACTAGGACGACGTTTACAAACAATTACGTCAGTGGCGGCTTGTAATCACACATTCGCAATCATCTCGAAAACAGCTCGTTTGCAGACCCATGTTTATTGAGACTTTTTTTCTTCTATTATCGCGTACTTGCAACTGTGTCAGTTTGCTACACGAAATTGGTACATTGGTACATTGGCATGTATAAATATTAGCAGTTCTTCCTTTATTCCTATACCTTCAGATTTTAGTTCCCGGAAAATACATTTTTAGGGTAAATAAAATTATTAAAATATCATTTTCGTCATTAATTATTATTATTTAAATATGATAATTTGCTGACGCATCTCTGAAGATTCTTTTATCGATTCACATTGAGATTTCAAATTCAAAGAACGGATGGGCCCCTCGCAGTCTAATCTCGCCCAGGGCCTCGCGATATGTTACTACGCCACTGGGGATGACGCTATCCCAAACGTTTAACTGCCAATTCGCTTATGGACCTCAACAAATTCAGTAGATAAACAATGGCATTTCTAAAAATATCTATGACGTAATAAGCATATTTCCGTCATGATTTTACACGAACTTTTTGTGCATATGTGAATGGAAGATACCTCGCTCTTCATTGGCTTTGTTTTATTTAGTGTAATTACGCTAATTGTAGCAAAAGAACGTTTGTGAAATCGAGGATGTGAAAGAAGCAGAGAAAGATAGGAAGAGTGTGGAGGAAAGTGCAAAAGGAGAGATGGTAACATTATAGTATAGGGGTGACGGATTTCTTCAAATTTACAGGAGAATGTACTTACGGCAATCATTTTCTGTAGCGTTGTGGAAAGTTCGTGAATGTAGTTTTGATCCATTTTAATGCGAATGCATGTTGTTTTCTGCGAAAATCTCTGACCGACACGCTGTTTCTGCTTCCGCCATTTGCTTTCTGCATGAGAGCACAATGTTCCGTGTGTTAGATGACGTAACCCCGTAGTGAGTGTTGCAAAATTGCCTTGTTTTCACTAGAACATGACGTGTCGAGTATTTTTAATTTTTTTTTTTAACTATGCTTGCCTAACCTAGCTTAACCTAACCTTACGGAAAATGGTTTTTTGGGCTAACGTGAATGGTTTGTGGGGCCAACGTCAATGGTTTGTGAGGCTAACGTCAATGGTTTGCAAGGTATTAGCATAATTTCAAATCCGGGCACGAAAGTAGGTATTTTCCGGTGAACGAGGTTGCAACACTGCATAAATCGACAAAACACTCTCACAACGCGCCCATCGCCCGTCATAATGTGTTACAGAATCGAAATAAGTAACAGTAAGTACTCGTAAATGTAAGAAATAGACAGTATCTTAGTTAGAAATGCATTATTTCACCTTAGGAAATGTTCCGCATTCCAAAATAGTACGTTAGCAATGTAAAAAAGTGCGAAATATATGATTTATAGGTGTCACCCCCAATACTATAATAGTACGGGAGAGAGAAATAGAGAAAATGGTAAAGAGAATGTGAAGAAAGTGTGATAGAAAGACAGAAATAGTAAGAGCAGAAGAGTTAAAGAGGGGAAAGAAGTAGAGAAAGAGAAAACAGATAAAGAGAATGAAATAAGAAAAAGAAAAGGGGAAAAGAGTGAGAGAGGTGAAGAGAGAAATAGCGAGAAAATAGGTAAAGAGAAGGCATACAGTGTAACATAAAGAGAGAGAAGAGGTAAAAAAAAGGCAAAGAGAAATTTTAAGAGAAAAAGGATAAAGAGAAGGGTGAAAAAATGATAGAAAGAGTGTGACAGAGTAAAAGAGAGCGAGACAGAAGTAGGTAGAGTGAAAGAAGTGAAAAGAAACAAAGGGAAGAAGACGTATATCGAGGAAGTGAGAGGGCATTAAAGATGAACTGAGACAGAATGGTTGAGATAAAAACGCAGAGAGAAAACAAAGAGAGAGAGAGAGAACTATGTGTGAAACTCTTAAACGTTATCTTTATACTTATCCACGTAGAGTCCAGCGCAGATAATTCTGCCGTGCGATGCGCGAAACAACTAAAGAAGCAGTGTTGCTAATGGAGCAGATAGAAAAATCGCTGCAGTGCGCCGATGCACAGCTGTTACGTACAACAATAAAATTAGAGAATTCAGGTCTATCTAACGTTGAGTTTTAAACGTCATGCATTATACCAGGACTAGGATTAATATGTACTAACAAGTGGCTTTGTATGTAGCTACTAAAAATTCGCAAAATATGAACTAACACATAAGTAAAATTACCAAAAATGCTGAAAAGAAGACTTCTTCATACGATTCCTTATTTGAGTGATTTCAAACAAAATAAAAATATATATATATATTATTTTTCATTGCATTAATGCACTGGTGGCGTTCTAACTTTTCACTCCCAAAACCCGTATACACTGGTATGGAACTGCAACGGCAGATAATAACATGCCAACGTGTTAAACCGCTACAATTGCACCATAACACTCCTCCTGAAGCAGTATTATTATTTCCTCTCTGAGATCGGCGACAGTCGGTTGCCTTTGTTGTACATTTACAAAGGATGCCGGCTTCCACAACAATAACAAGTACATATACTGCCACTAGACGATAAGCTGCGCGGCTTTTTCTTTTGTTATGAACCAGGGCCGGCGCTAGTCATTTTGCCTCCCTGGGAGGTGGCGGCAGATGCCGCTCTATTTCGACCCCCCCCCCCGGTCATTACGCAGCAACGGAAAATTGAAAATCAATATATTCCTAACTAAAACATCAAAATATAAAATAAATAATGAGACTTCTTATGCTATTTCAATACTATTCAGCGCAAAAGAATATTTTGCTCGATCACAGTTTTCAATAGGCTTATTTTTTTCTTCTCTTCAAATTTTGCCGCTCTGGGCGATGGGACGGTTCGCCCTCCCCTTCCGCCGGCCCTGCTATGAACTTGGTCACCCATCAAAGCATGGCAATTTTAACACAGAAAACAATATGTATCGCATTAAGCAGCAAAAATGACAGCCTCCTCTATGCAATTTCTACAAGAACACGTGCCGGAGCCAGAGTTGAAATGATGTTGGAGCCACATAATTTATTTATTTTGAATAATTCCAAAATTATGAAATATGAACAATTTGTTGCTGCTGTTCGCTGCTCTCTTGCCAAAATGCTTTATTGGGATGCTAACACCATGACTGGCTTCCTCCTTCATGAACTCGTGCACGTTGCTTAGAATTTCCCGAGCTTGGCTATGCAAGGTTTTTGATTTCAACTTCGACAGAACCGGAGGCATTATGGAATTTAACGTTCATTAGCAAACACACACTTTTACATACACACACGCAATACACGCACACAACGTCAAACCGGTCAAATACTTAGTATAAAATAAAAATATGGTGCTTCCAATCCAACAAAACTCACCGCCACTTTACCTGCCTTTTCCCCTTCCGTGACAGAAATAGTGCTTCATTATTACAGTTGGCAACACTAGTTACTAGCTAGCCAATGAACATGCACTGCATAAATGAAGCAAGCACTACGCCGTGCTATATTGCCACATCAGCGTCCCTACCGAACGGTGGGAACCGCGAGCTGGAGCGCTATTCAATTGTTTTCAATGATGTTTGCGCGAGTGTGTCCAGGAATGGAATGACAATGTGGCAACAATAGCGAAGGTTTTCGAGCAGGGTAGAACACATGATGCTAAGAGAGAGGGAGACGAAACTAAAATTCGTTTCTACGCAACGGCAAATTTACGTGTGTGGCACTCTATCAATTATTTCCCCCGTCCTCTTTCACAATTTTCTGGCACCGTTTCCGATCTGAACACACCATCAACTGCCAATTTGTGAACATGATAACGAACGTATACTTGGATGAAAACTACGTTTAATAAAAGCATTATCAATGATAATGCAAGAGTATTTATTGTTATTTTATATTTTTAACACAAGAACGAATTTCATGCTACTATCAAATTTATTCAGGATAAAGACTTTGTTCTTCCAGTTACTGTGGTACCCATTCCATGCCATTCCTTGTTTTGACCGTTTCAACAAAAGACTGTCGACTTTGACCAACGTTCCTGTTTCTTGTAGCAAATCAGTTTTCACTTTGTATAATGTCAATTTATTCATCAGAGTTACACAACGCGATTTTGTATATAAAGTATGATTCCTGTATTTTTACACTGTATACTCTGTTTATATTACGAGTTGGCATTTGCAGGCGTATTTATACAAGATCCAAACATGGGCGTCCGGAAGGGGGCATGGAGGGGCCGTGCCACAATAATGTGTGTTAATTATTGCATGAATATGATAAATTAAAATTTAAGCAATGTTATTGAGGGAACAACATGAGGGAAAATGTGCCTTGCTTGCCCCCTCCTGGAAAAAAATACCTTCCTTGCCCCTCCCTGGAATAAATCCTACGGACGATGTCCTTGTATCCAAATGAGTAACACGTATAAATCGCATAGAATAGTTGTGTGATCATGTAAGATGTTGCTAAGAAAAGTTCTTCGCATCATTATTCTCTACGCCAACGGTAATTTGTTGCTGTTGGAGGGCAACATCTTGCGCGCGTGTCTGAACGAGATTCAGGTCTCGGCACACGAATTTGTGAAGACGAAATAAACCTAATTTAATTTGATCATTTCGCTAATTTGACTATCACTTTCTAAAGCTATTTTCGTGAACAGTTGAAGCGGCGATGAACTCTGATCGGGCTTTGGAGTAAAGTTATTTAGGTTTTATGTTAAAATATGTGTGCCGGAAATTAAGTTTTTCGTAATGTGACTTTTCTATAAAACTATTTTTTTCCTGTTCCTGTTTTCAAATCAATTTTTCGTTTCGGATAATTTTCAGCTACAGATCGTGCTTTTGAGAGTTAATTTAGAATTCCAAACGCGTGTTTTGAAAATCCAAATTTGCTATTTAGGACGATGCAGCAACTAAAGACTGGCTTTCACTCGGAAACATATACGAATATCGCGGGCTGCATAAACCCTATGTGCGAAGATGACAGATCTCTTGCGAATCTATCAAACCATACTGGCTGAATGAAGTTTCACCGTGGTTTTCTTCAGTTCTCCCCCCCACCTCCCGCATGTCATTCGTAATATACCCCATCTGTAATAGTAGAATCTTGTCCAGACTTGTCAGAACCTGCTTCTGGATTTTTGTCGATAAAGAGGTTTTTACACAGGAAACGGCCGTGGCTCACCTCGTGGAAGGTGAATCAAGGTCGGGGTAACATGAACAAAACCAGTTAATCTAGGAAGCAGGTTCTGACAAGTCTGGACAAGATTCTACTCGTACCGATGGGGTATGTTAAGAATTATGCGATGGGACATTTAATTAGCGTCCGTATGCCAATATTCTTGACAATTTTCAATGTTCTTCTTCTTCCTTTAACACTCATTATTTGGAGGCAGAATGTATAAATTTTACCCCCCTCTATAAACCCTGTCTTAAAGAAAGAAAACAAAATCAATTCCATCTCCCTACGACAATTAGTTCTCGAGATAGGATTTTTTTGTACTTCGTGGCAAGTTTGAAAAGCATGCGCTTGAAAAGGCGCCGGCTTGACCGAAAATACAAACGCACGAGGCTCAGGTCGATAAAGGTTAAAAGGACACATCTTTCGTCTCTTTCCTTCCATCCGTCGAGGTTAATTTAATAGTAGAAATTAGACATCTTAATTATTAAATCAACCGCTCACCTAATTCTTTAATTATCCACATAGTCTAGAAATATTCATTGAAAATAGTCTTGGAGGGGCATAATTTTCACACTGTACTAAGGATGGCAAGGATGAAATGGAGAGAAAAGAAATACTGTGAAAGAGTGAAAAAGGGAAAATGAGGGTGAAAGGATGAGAAAGTGAAAGGGAGAAAGATATGGAGAGAATAATGAGAGAGAAAGAGCTAGTAAAGAAAGACAATCAAACAGGGACACAAAGAGGGAAAAATAAATAGTGAAAGAGGGAGAGGAAAATATAGTGGAGCTGTAAAGGAGATAGGAAGAGTGAAAAATTATAGAGGCGGAGTGGAAGAGAAAAAGGTAGGGAGGAAGAGTGAAACATTGAAGAGGCGGAGTGGAAGGGAAGTAGGTAGGGAAGAAGATTGAAGAATTGAAGAGGTGGAGTGGAAGGGAAATAGAAAGAGAGGAAGGGTGAAAAATTGAAGAGGCGGAGTTTGAAGGGTAATAGGGAGAGAGGAAGAGTGAAAATTTAAGGAGGCTGAGTAGTAGAGAAATAGGGATAGAGGGTGAGTGAAAAATTAAGGAGGCGGAGTGGAAGAGAAGAAAAGTAGAAAGCATGAGTGAAAATTAGAGGCAGAGTGGAATAGAAATAGGGAGAGAGGAAGAGTGAAAATTAAGGAGGCGGAGTGGAATAGAAGAAAAGTAGAAAGGATGAGTGAAAAATTAGAGGCAGAGTGGAATATAAATAGGGATAGAGGAAGAGTGAAAAATTAAGGAGGCGGAGTGGAATAGAAGAAAAGTAGAAAGGATGAGTGAAAAATTAGAGGCAGAGTTGAATAGAAATAGAGAGAGAGAGTGAGTGAAAAATTAAGGAGGCGGATTGGAAGAAAAGAAAAGTAAACAGGATAAGTGAAAAATTAGAGGCAGAGTGGAATAGAAATAGGGAGAGAGGAAGAGTGAAAAATTTGAAAGATACAGAGGTAAGAGAAAGTGAGGGAATAAACGAGTAAAATAGGGAGAGAGGGAGAGAACATTTTAAATGAGAGAGTGAAATAGGGAGAAGAAGAGGGGAAAAGCCACCGAAAGAAAATAAACTAATGAAATAGGAAGAGAGGAAGAATGAAAAATTAAGAGAGGTAGAGAGAGGTGAAATAGGAATACTGAAAAATTTAGAAGATAGAATAATAGAGTATGATGAAAGAAGTACAGAAACAAAGTTTTGGGAGAAAATTCGCATAGAGAGGAATTGAGAGAATTACACTGCGTGCATGCGTTTCCACAGTAGCACAATATTGTAAATAGCAGCTCTTGTAACCTTGATAGCAGCGAGGGTTGTTCAAACATAGGAATTCAAATATACCAGGAAAAAATCTCCCCCCTTTCCAACCTTCCTACCTGTAATAAATCCGAGCCCTGCGAGATGATGGAAGCAATGAAAGGTCAAAGGTGGAAAAAAATATGAACAATCAAACCGGAATTGGCGAAAGGCAATTGGCAAACACGTGAAAAGGCAGGTTGAAACATGATCCGGGTGTCCTTTGAACATTGCATTTGCTCGCGGCGTTGCTCTCAAAGCCGATAATAAAAGGGATGACCTCCGTTAGAGTCCATTAGAGACGCAAATTAACAAAGGCCAGTCCCTCACAGGAGCGTCCGTTGGCCGAGTAACCAGATTGATTGCATGGTCGGCCTCCTCCATCGCTTCGGTAAAATACTCCCGAGTAGCACTTACCGATAGACCACGGGGATAAAAACCCTGCACCAGGTTTCCTCGATACAAAAGGAAAAATTAACTTGGAGGAGATATGGAAATTACATTGGCTCTGCAATAAAATAGGTCATGTTTGTTTTGGTTCATTTTTAGAGTGTTGCCCTTTGAATGAACACTTAAAATGCTAACCAATAGTTCCAGCAACTTGGGTCCGAGCTCACCTACACAGAGATGCTCGTGGGGGAAAATCCCCTCCGGAAATTTAAAAGTCCCCCCCGCGAAAATTTCAATACCCTACCAGAACATTCGAACGCTAGCTAAGAAATTTGGCAACTATACACTGTCCCAGCTAACTCTGGAGCAGGCGAACGAAAGCAAGTCTCTCCGCAAGTAGTGACGTTAGACGGCTCTACCAATGAACACGCGAGAGAACGGGATTGCGTTGGGGGGAGAATGCGACTGCCGTTACCAGCCTTCGCAGCACCGTGTACCGCTTGGCTCTGCCCACTCGATTTCCCTCGCTTCTCTGGCGCGGTCTGCTCCACAGTTAGCTGAGACAGGGTATATGTTCAGTTTGGCTATTTCTTCATCACTTTTACATAGAACATACTTTTTCTCGCCTTTTTGTAATAATGATCAACGATTCAGTCAACTTTATAATTAAAAGTCAAAGTAACGAATGAGTTTACATTATCACCATGAATAGGGTGATAAAATTAAGAAAGAGGAAACGCTTCAACTGAGTGGGACAAGCAACCCAAAGACACTTTCATTCCTGTTGTCCACAGATATAGTGTTGTTTGCTGTAAATGTAAGTTATAATATGCTGTAATATTTTAACTTTGATTCTCCCATTCTCGTTCTTAAAGTGATAGTTAATTAAGCACAATTAAAACACATTTAATTTAGTTACATATCAGAGGTAAGGGGCAATTTAAAATATTTGTATCGTTTTATTGGTATAATAATGTCATGCTTATGACATCATTCCGTGATGTTTGATACCCCCCCCCCCTCAAAAGGAAAGTGGCTGGATTGCACTTAAAGTTCTAGATAAAGGTTTTCACACGATGTGTGTTGATTCTGTGGCACCGGAGAATTTCTGTTCAGGTGTGCAGCTAGGCTTAGCTTAAGTTGTTATGAAATTCTCTCTCTTTTCTTATTTGTTCACATTTTGTTATCTCTCTCTCTCTCTCTCTCTATCTATCTATCTATCTATCTATCTGCCTGCGCGTTTTTTTCCCTTTTCTTGTTGCTTGTTCTTCTTTTCCGTATATTTTCCTCTTCCTCATTTTGTTTCCTTCTTTTTATTTGTTATCCGCTTCATTTCTCTTTTCTTCTTGCTCTTCTAAGTTTCTTTTTCTGTTTTCTTGTAGTTCCTTCTACATTCCATTCTTTCTCTTTTCCTCTTGTTCATTTTACGTTCCATTCATTATCTCATTCCGTCTTATTAGTTCTTTGTTTCTCTCATTTCTTCTTGCTTTCTCTGTTCCCCTCTTTCTCTTGCTGATGTAATGTTTCTTTCTTTTTATTCCATCTCCGTTCTCTTTTTTATCTTTCTCTTCTACGTCTCCCTCTTTCTCTTTTCTTCTTGCTCACGTAATGTTTCTTTCTTTGTCTTTAATAGTTTTCCTTTTCCTCTTTTCTTCTTGCTCTTCTAGGTTTCCTTCTTTCTGTTTTCTTCTAGTTCCTTCTACGTTCCATTCTTTCTCTTTTCTTCTTCATTTTACGCTCCATTCTTCCTCTCTATCCGTCTTATTACTTCCTCGTTTCTCTCTTTTCTTATTGCTTTTTCTGTTTCCCTCCTTCTCTTTCCTTCTTGCTCGTGTAACGTTTCTTTCTTTGTTTTTATTAGTTTTCCTTTTTTCCTCTTCTTCTTGCTCTTCTTGGTTTCTTTGTTTTCTTCTAGTTCCTTCTACGTTCCATTCTTTCTCTTTCCCTCTTGTTCATTTTACACTCCATTCTTTCTCTCTTTTCGTCTTATTCATTCATAGTTTCTCTCTTTTCTTCTTGCATTTTCTGTTTCCTCTTTCTCTTTTCCTCTGGCTCACGTAACGTTTATTTCTTTTTTATTCTTCTCCGCTTCCTAGAAATAAGGAAAGACTGCAAGAGGTAATTATGTCGATTCATTGGGGATGAAATAGGCGGATGTTCAACCTTGGCAAAAGGTACGAACAAGCACCTGCGAATTCACGTAGTCAAATTATATAAAATACCAATTTACACGTATTTATTCCCACATTTCTAAATGACTGGTGCAACAGACAGATTCATATTTAGGTTCTTCCTCATTCTTTACAAACACTCCACACCTGAGCGCCTTTACTTTTATAGTGACAATAAAAGAAAGTCAATAATATAGACAGTTAATATTTTACGTTCCACGAGACACTATATACAGAGCATTCCCTTACATTCGCTACGAGACTCGGCGGCAAGCGGTCCGGCGTCAGCGCTTGTCTTTCCCGGTGAACGGGTCAGCGACAGTAGCTAGAGTCTGCTATTAAAATTACAGTTTTTATATTGTGTAGTAACCTTGACTACAGAAGGTGTTTAAAATGATGTGCCTCTGCTGCAACACATTCCTGACATCTCCGAAGGAAATAGGCATTTACACGTGCAAGTTCGTCTACTGTAATTCTCCCGATTTCTCGTACAATACTCTCTTTAAATCCAGTTACAAAAATTCACACGACTCGCATTATCTCTAGGCTGTAATTCATGCACTATTGTCACTCTGTAGTGCTTAAATTTAAGAATTTCAGCGGCTCTAAATGCTGTGGTTTTTTAAACACTCGTTTCTTGTGAGATGCGGCGGATAGATTTCCGAGGAGACTGTTCTAACCTTTGTCCTATCTCATCGAGTTTTTCCTCAGTAAGTACACGTGGGTTTTTCTTTCCACTTTTATTCAGAACTGACCCTGTTACTCTAAACTTTTTAACGAGGTTTAATATAGTGGTCCTATGTGGAACGGGAACACCAGGAAATTTCGTTGCAAAACGTCGTCGCACTTCTCCACAATTCCTCTTTCCGAAGTAACACTCGACAAGATAAATTCTTTGTTGTAATGTAAACTTTTGTGATGCCATATTAAGCCACAATCTTCAACACACGGACACGACACAACATAACTTCCGAGGGAAGATTATACTGACGTTAGTCTGAAACGTCAACAGAAAGGGAAAGAGAGCGAAGGCAGGGAGAGCGAAAGAAACAGACTGTAGCGTGCGACTGTCGCGGATCCCGTTCACCGGGAAAGACAAGCGCTGACGCCGGGCCGCTTGCCGCTTAGTCTAGTAGCGAATGTCAGGGAATGCTCTGTATATGGAAGCGAGTCGTGTATGGATATGGTTATGCGTCCCTTTTGTAACAAGAATTAATTATTGGCACCGACAACGCTAAGAATCATCTTCGTTCCTAGGGACATTTGTTGGAGTTATAGCGATTAAAAGAACGTAATGGTGAATGCGTGACAGTGTGATAAAATTTAGACTTAACAGCTAAAGAAGGAAGATATACCCCACAATTTTCCTCCACAGAAAAGACAAATGTCAGTGGCAACTATGAAACTGCGACACGTGGTTGCATACATTCAGGTTAATCTGTTCTCTTCAAGCGCTTGTGATGTTTAAGCTAGGTCTCGACAAGTCAGCCTTGATATGTTCTATGCCTTGTGAAAGAGTGCACTGCGAAACCGTGTATATTGACAATGAAACAACTTCCCCCAAACAGGTGGCACCGCCCTCTTGCCCCATGCGAGTAGTAATTGGTGGAATTACGAGGCTGCGCTCGGTACGCACTCGCGTAAACAAACCATCTTGTAGTTACGGACAATTAAGCTGGGCGTTTCCGGAGAGATGGCGCTAATAGCAAGGTATTATTCTGTGTTCAGGATAAGGACAACTACGGGCGATGTTCATGTAATATACATTTTGTTAAATACTGTCAAATAAGATAAAAATGCAGCCTAAAATTATGAGAAGTGTTTTGGAAATGGTGTCAGTATTCGATGACCATTAATAAAGTTCTCATGGTCACGTATTTGAAAAGAGACTTAACAAGTTTTCGTAGGAAAGTTTGATGTCATCCAAGCCCGATCATTACCAGTGCGTAGTTAGAGATCGCTTAGTTCATTGAACTCTCCAGCCTAATTATTGCCTATTTTTGTGGGAGCAGGGGAAGGTTTATTATAAATTTTGCTTTGACTCATCTCACCCAACAGGTCGCTAAGTGCCTCGGCTTGCCGCGAGTTGATAGTTTCCTGGAGATGAGGTCTTGCTCGAAAAGGTTTATTATCCATGACTAAATTACATTCTTCCCTCCACGTACCAGGCTACAGGTCAGCAAACCCGGTGACAAAAGAGATCTCACCAAAAATAACGGCCAAGTAAGTACAGGCAACTCCAAATGTATTTCAGCAGATCTTGACACTTCGTTGTTTACCACAATGTTAGGGGTCTCCGAACCAAAACAAGAGAATTTTACACGAATGTTCTTTGTAATAACTTTAGTGCAATAATGATAACTGAAAGTTGGTTAGCAGATTCCCTCGAGAATAGTAAACTTTTCGATGAAAGATGTGTTGTATATAGGGGGACCAAAGCAAAAAAGTGTCTAGTAAAACAGTGGGTGGTGGTGTAATCATTGCAGTGAAATCAAATTCCTGGAGATGAGGCTTTGCTCGGAAAAGGTTTATTATCCTTTTGATGTCATCGAATATTGTTAGGTATACATTCTTAAAATTCAGATAAATTAACCTTAGAATATATTAAATGCCAGAGAATGTAAAAGACCATGTTGTTAAGATCTGCCGTTGGCAACATTATGGGAGAAGGGGCAAATTCCCCTAGTTAACTTAGTATGGGCATCAACCTCTATTTTCATTCTTGGTCTTTAAAGGACTCTACTACATTATTTCATTAAAACTGCTGCTGATATCTACTTTAGTTTCAAGTTTATAAGAATATATAATTTTTAGTGGCATAAAAGTGCTTAAATTTGAAACGGTCACCACCAAGAATTGGGAGCCTATTTCCATGCCGGAGGGGTTATCGCAGCGTATCGCAGGGCTTCAATTCCCAACCTGGACATGAATGTTCTTTATGAGCGTCCCTTCATCATATGAGGACTAAAAGTGGTAAACGTTGTAAGTGCCAAAAGCGAATGTATTGGGAAATCACATCGTTCCGCACATCAGCCCGTAAGAACGTTCACACTAGTGACCTCTTTACATGCCATTTGAACTACTTAGAGGGCTACCAGCCACATTTCACGTTTACCACATTATAAAGCATGGCACATTTCACAGTTTAACATGGAAAACGGTGTTTGAATTATTTTGGCACTTACAGCGTTTACCAATTTTAGTCTTCATATCATCACTCATCCTCATCAGCGCGATTAGCCAACAGTGGCAGAAAAGCGATAATATATTTATTTCTTTACTTAAAGTTTCAGATACAGTACTGAAAGACAATTTTATACTGAAAGTGTAGCAACAAGAAAAAATAACAACAAAACAAGACAATAGAAGATGGCAGACGATAATAAAAAGAACTTGTTACGTGTTCATTCTTAGCGATTGTCGGAAACTGTGTTCTGACAAGAAAATATCTGTATTTACAGGCAGGTTATTATATAAGTTGGGGGAGTCTAAAGTATAGAGACTGCTGTAGGAGAGATAGCCTTGTGGCGGGAATGTGAAAGAGCTTTACGTTGCGGGTTGGCCGTGCGGGTACTCGTAGATTGACGTCAGGAGACTGGTGGCTGCGAGCGCTGACGTTGGACATGCTCTCTATCTAAAATTGGGGAATGATCTTGTGGCACCGCAGAAATGCATAGAGAACATGACTGAATCCAGTACCAGAACTGCAGGCAGCGAGAACACCGAGATTCCAGGATGGGAGGCAGCAGTCTAGCATCGTGGAACTTCGGCGGCCCCTTGTCTTAACATTTTGGAGGGAAGGGGGAGGGGGCAAAGGTGACAACGAAGCGCACAGCCCAAATCAAAATTACGTACCACGGACGTACGTTCTCGTTCGCCTGCCGGACGAGATAAGTCTGAAGCTCCAATCTCCCACGGGGAAATCCCCGGTCGGGTCGTTGGCTCTCCGGTTGCAACAAGCTTGGTACCCAAAAAACTCCAGTACTGTTGTCTTTTCCTTCTGAGGATGGCCTAAGTCAGTGAAAAACTCCGATGAAAGAACGATTTGTCCAACGAAATTGTCTTAAAGTGCCGAATTAGGGCAGAAAGCACGCGGCTAATGCGGTCCTCTTGAGGGCCACAAAAAGCCAAAACTCCGATGTTCCTTAGGGAAGAAAGAAAAATGGGTCCAAGTGCAGCCGAGGATAGATTTTCACCCTCCTTCTTAGAAGGGGGCGTCACTCGAAAACCGACAACCAAAAGCTCGCCCGGGGGAGAGTGGAGTGCGTGGACCTGGGCAAAGGAGCGGATGCTGAGGAAAGGGACAGCAGACAGCAAAGGCTAATCAGAACCGACCGGATTGGTGGCCCTCCAAAGGGCCTTTCCACCCAAAGTCTGCCGAGGAGTGGTGACCCTCTGTAGCACCGCACTGCTGTGCGACTCCGGGCGTATGGGACCATGTGTTCTGTCGCGTCATCCGGACTGTTCACCCGGGTGATAATTACCCCGACTCTGAAATTGACCTAAGGGGTATAGGCAGGCACATGGGCACTAAAGGTGGTTCCCCGCAGCAGTAGTGCACCCACAGAAGTAAGACGTAGCTCTGGGTGTGGTTAACTCCGATACTCCGCAAGGGAACAGATTTTCAGACAGGTCTAGGCCCTTCCGGACTGGCCCCGACGAGAAGTCACTCGCCCCTAAGGCAACGAAAAGCCAATGCTGTCTCAAATCCCGATCTGAAGCAAAAGTAACAATACCCGGAGAAGCAGACGAGTTGTCTCCAACGGACCGACATCCCAAGCAACGACTTTCTCCTTCTTTCACGCAGACGTCTTTGGCAGTCAATTCCGATGCGGCTCTCTCCAAAATTATTTTTTCGTTGATTTATCAAACAAGGTTGTAAGTCGGAATGCGTCGGAATGCGGAATGCGTAGGTCCTACTAACATACAGATTTGTAGATAGCTTTCGGGCCTTACCTACCTGCATTAAACTCCCGACTCGATCCACCCCCGTAAGGATAGGAACCAATAGGGTGTGTGTTTTTTACCTCCCCTTCAACGTGGGTTCTTTTCGCACACCAGAATCTAGCTGAAGGTAATGTATTCACAGACAGCCGAGGTTTTGTCTGCTTGCAGAATTTTGTCCTCGGGAGCTTCCCTTCCATTTCTCATTTTTGTTTCTTGTAGTTGTTTCTGTCTATCTAATTTTTCGACCTCTGGTAAAAATCTTCTTTCCCTAAGATTGAAACCAGATTTAGATTAAAACCCGATGTCCTACGTAGGTAGACTTGCATACTAGTGCATGCCTGCATGAAATGGAGGTTTCCCCAAGAGAGAAATCCGGCTTGACTGGATCTATTCTGAGGGGAAGATTACACCTAGGCAAAAGACAAGACATGGGGCTATAATGTGCTTGGGGAGTACATTAGTGTCCCAGACGAGGTCTGCGCCTTTCGGTGTGGTTGCCGGTTGACTTAGGTCGGGCGCCACTCCCCCGCGATCCCTTTGGGGGCGTTTTTTTTTTTTTTTTTTTTTGCGGGTACTCGTAGATGAAATTGGTTGACAAGGAATTCGGTTTTAATTTTGCCATTAATGATTTTGTGCAAAAATTTCACGTCTGCTAGTTCGTAACGAGTGTGTGGTGACTGGATATTGATAATAGACATAATGTCTGTTTTATGGAGGTGTCTATGGCGAGCAATGGCGAGGGAATAGCTGAGGACAGAATCAAGCCTGGAAAGATTAGTTTTAAAAGCCATAGTCTAGATGGGAGAGCAGTATTCAAGCATTGGGGAGATAAAAGATTTGAAAAATATGCTAATGGCTGATTGGTTTTGGATTTCAGGGAACGTATACAGAATGCCAAGGAGACGCATGGCTCGTTTAGTGGTAAATGTAATGTGATCATTGAAGTTTAGCTTTTCGTCGTTGATAACACCAACATCTCTTTGAAAGGAAACATTTTTGATGGGAATGTTTTCGAGAGTATAAAAAGAGAGCACTTTGTTCCTTTTTAAGGAAATGGTGAGGCAGGAGCATTTTAGAGGATTCAATTCAAGTTTCCACTGGCGACACCACAAAAGTAGTTCTGTAACAGCTTGTTGTAGGATTAGTGAATCGAGTTCCGATGAAATATCTTTGAAGAGTTTACAGTCGTCGGCAAAGAGTAGTAGCTACATTTATTAGAAGAGAAGACAATTTGTCGGGAAGATCATCCATGTAAAGAAGGAACAAAAGTGGGCCTAAGACACTTCCCTGGGGGACACCAGACAGGACGGGTAGAGAGCTGGAAGATATAAGAAAAATCAACTCAAATCAAACCAAAAATTTAACACAACCAGAGATTCAACTGAAATCTCTCTAACTATTCCATTGAGACGTGTTGCAGATTGTAGCCTACAACAAATCGACATCCATAAGTTGTTTTTTCTCAGGTTTTCGGAAATGTGACTACAGAGTCCCAGTGGAACTGAATGGGACATTTGACATTAACAATAGAAAGCCAAAGGAGATGTATGGGACTAGTAAATGAAAGGTCCCGATGAGAACCACTCCTGGATAACATACGGGCCTTTAAAATGCATAGGCCTATTTATTTATTATTAAAAACAACAGGTTTACACCAATTTACAGAGTTCATATTATAATAGTACAATTTTTTACACAATACATAGAATAACAATACTGTAGAGTTTCATAACATATTCCCATCTATTTTTCTAGCCAATGTATTCATAACCGTTTTCTTGAATTGTGAATATGACATTGTGAACAAATCGATGCTTTTAATCTCTTTCTCTAAAGCATTGTAGACCGCACTCATTCTCCAAATATGTGTCCTTTTCATGATATTTGTTCACGATTTGCGCACATAGAAGGTTCCATGTTTGGGTCGTGCTTTAATGTTCGGAATGCGTATTTTGAATTGTGAAAGCCACAGAGGAGATCGAAGTTTGCCGTTAAAAATTTTCCAAAGTAGCATAAGGTCTCGGGCTGTCCTGTGGTCAAGACTGTACATATGGAATTGCTCTATTAAGTTAGTATACGATTCGAACCTGGGGTATTCGCCTTCCAGTTTGAATTTCATGTATCGCAATAACTTTGACTGTACACGTTCTAAATTTGCGGTATGGTTTTGAACTTCTGTGTTCCATATGAGAGAGCCAAATTCGAGTTTTGTACGCACTAGAGAGTAATACAATATTTTTAGTGTTTGTGTACTTCTGAAGCCCCTGCCCGTGCGAATAATAAATCCAACAAGCTTGTAGGCTTCGCTTATTACTTTGTCCAGATGATAGGCGAACGTTAATTTAGAATCAAAAAGTATTCCTAGATCTCTTGCCTTTTCCGCTTTTTTTAGGTTAACGTTATTTATTTTATACTGATAATCTAAAGGTTTCGTGGACGAGACGCACGTGGGTGAAGCGCACGAGGGGAATTCGGTGGGTCAGGTCGTGTACAAGCGGCCTGGTGTCTTTGTCAATTGGCATGCTATAGACTTAAAATTATACTGGTATAGAAGTATTGTCCATCCAACCTAACCTAACCCGTCCTAAAAAGCCGGTACCGATATCCATCTAGTACGAGGGAAGGTTTGCCGTTTCTAGTCTTGATAATTTCCATTACACACTTGACTAGATCATACGAGATTCACTATTCTAACACACTCCTACGACTGACAACTCCTACAACCCTCCACTCTACTAGCCCCGTCTAGTTGGCTGCACTTTTTGACTCTGTTTGCACAGAAGCGTCCAGTTGGTTGCACGGTGCAACACCGAGTCGTATTGTTCGTTGATTTGGAGTCAAGTAGTGTATTTGGTGTCTGCACCACCTTCCGGACCGGTGTATGTTTGGTGTATGGTCACGTGGTGTGTGCTAACTAATCAAAAGACCGTTTAAAGCAGCAGACAGGCATTTGTTGAATCTTCTGAACTCGAACACCGCTTTCCGTCTAGTTGGCTGAACGTCATTTCCTTTCACCACCCTGACACTGGATACACCTGCACTGCACCGAGTGTCACAAAGTGCAGCCAACTAGACGGGGCTGTTATCTTAGTCATACGACCGGTTCCGCGAACCGGAAGTTAGGTGCAGTCAAGGCCACGAAGTCAGGTGCGCTTCAACCATAGGCGTAGCTACGGGGTGTGCCGGGTGTGCCTAGGCACACCCTAAAGGGCTGCTGTATAAAGAGAATTAAAGACAGATATTTTAATAAGAGAGAAAATAAGCGGCAGTTTATAAGAAGGAAAATGTCATTACTTGGTACAAACGTGTGCATTATCGCTGATGAAACGAGTGTCTATAGATTTTCGATTTTTGGATGTCATTGGAGAAAGAAGATATTTACTGCATTCTACTCTGTACTGCAGCGCTTTTCTTCTATACCTGTCACAAGCTGCACGTGTGAGAGAGCTTTCTCCAAGCTTACCCAAGTTAAAACTAAATTGAGAGCAACTCAGAAGCAGGATAGATTGGAAGCCCTGCTCTTGCTATTTGTGGAACAGGAAAAAGCTTCGTCTATTGATGTAAATGAAGTTATTGATTAGTTTAAGAACATTGTACCTTTTGACAGACGTCTCTTGTTATAGATGACGTGTATTTTGATGTACTTGTTTGTAACATTTATGAACATTTTTGTGTGTGTTGTAATTTCTATGCAATTTGGTTTTTTCTACTACATATAGGCTATTCAGAAATTTTCAACACTTTCATTTAGTGAATGTAGATTCCTTTACAAACATCAGTGCAGTTAAAGAGCCAAGTGATTGTGTTGCAAAATATGCTATTTTAAAGGTACAAGACCTAATTTTTTTTCATTGTGCACACCCAAATATAAAGTTCTAGCTACGCCTATGGCTTCAGCTACTGTGCACTTCAACCACGGCACAAATCTATAGGCGTCTATTGTTTGGTGTATGTTACAGAGAAGCATTTTTCAACATTTATTGTAATTATTTATTGTAAACCTTTACTGTAGGAGCGAGTGTAATAGTGTCTTCACACACGAAACCGTTCAGTGGCATATTCTCCATGTTAGCGCGTTAACCCCGAGCAAACCAACTTTTCTCTCTCTCTTTTTTTAAATACACTGCTCAAAATAATTAGGGGATCAGGCAAAAATAAGTAGGGGATCAGACCAGATATCAAAACGTATGTAAGAATACTAATACCAGAGCCTTTATTTCATTCTGAGATTAGTTACAGCAAGATATGCTGTCATGATACCTGATGTTAATGACATGTGACGCGATATTACAATTAGAGCATCAGTAGGACAGTACAAAAAAAGCACAAAAACAGACTCAAACAATACAGCAAGTCTCCTCTAGTACAGTGTATGGTCTCCCCTAACGGCCAACACTGCTGCACACCTGCGTGGCATGGAATCAATGATCTGTTGGGGGATACGTCGCCACTCTGCCAGAAGGGCAATTTCCAGCTCTGCATGAGTTGTGGGAGGTGCTGATCGAGCTGCAACTTGTCGGCCTAGTGCATCCCAGATGTGCTCGATTGGATTTAAGTCTGGAGAGCAAGCTGGCCAAGGCAGACGCTCGATACCCTCCTGGTCCAGCATGTCGTCCACCAACCCAGCTCGGTGTGGACGAGCATTATCATCCATGAAACGGAAAGAATCACCAATGGTACCAGCATAAGGCACGACATAAGGTCAGAGGATCTTGCCTCTATACCTTCGAGCTGTCAAGGTGTTATCGTGGATGTACAGGTCCGAATGTCCACCAATACTGATTCATGCCCATACCGTCAGTCCACCGCCACCATATCGGGAGCGTTCGTGCACAAAAGCTGGGTTGTTTCGTATTCCGCGTTCCCTCCAGATGAAAACACGTCGACTGTCAGGTTCCACACTGAATCGTGACTCATCAGAGAACAGAACGGACCTCCATTCGGCATGTCCCCAACCACGATGTTCCTCCGCTCAGTTTCTACGGTTCTGGGTGTTGTAACGTTAATGAAACACACGCCATGGGCTTACGTGCATAGAGGCCACTTTCATGAAGACGATTCCAGACAGTTTGCGATGACACTAAGCAACCCGTTGATGTTTGCCAGGCACGTTGCATTCTGCCCACTGTTCCGACGGGCTGTGATTAAGAGATAACGGTCCTTTCTTGATGTTGTTGCTTATGGACGACCTTGGCCTTGTCTTCTGCGAACACTTCCCGTTGTTTCAAAACGATTCCATAGGCTGGAAATCACACTTTGCAACACTCCAATGGCGTGTGCTACCTGGCGTTGTGACTGCCCAGCTTCAATCCTTCCTATCGCTCTCCAAGCCATAGCTTCCGGTAAATCGCGTTGACGCGACATTGCCTTTCTCACCTGAACCTTTGCCTTCCCCAACTGAACTGTATCGCTAACCAGAGACGACTAGCATACTACTCTAGCACGCACAACTCCTCCCCTCTACCCTTCGATATCACCAGTGCAAAGGTTACATCATGTGTAATCACTGGAACTTTCATTTACTGGGCTTTAGCAGCTGATTGTAGCTCTTACAGGTGTTGACAACTTATCTGGTCTGATCCCCAACTTATTTTTGCCTGATCCCCTAATTATTTTGAGCAGTGTATATAAATATTGCTTCAATATATGGGAAATCGCTCATTATGGAATATGCAAACTATTAACACGAGCTTCAAGTATCGCAAAGTATTTCGACTATTTTATGCATTAACTACAACATGTGTTTACACAAAGAATTCCGAAACTTTATCTGGAATGTCTAAAATATGTAAATTGTATGTCCTAAAAGGTAAAATTATGCATTTTATGTCACTGATTTATCCCATAAATTACATTGCGGCACTCCTACCGAGTATGGCAGACTTCCGAAAAGAGATAAAAAATAAAGTTTTACATAAAAATCAGCTCCCCGGCAATAGGCCCCATCACGTAATTTAAGATTTAGCCGATAGGTGGCAGCAAGACGCAGTTAATGTAAACACATGGCGTGCACTGGAGCGCGTCAAGTATCTGACAGACCATTGAGCAACGTTATCGCTCAGCTACTTGACGGTCAAAAAACCGTTGCTTGAGGAACGCTGCTTACTTGCTCGCTGAGGGAACTTGAACGTTGCTCGTCTCGTCACAGGTTTGAGCCACAGAATGTATCATTTTATTTGGATTTCATGAAGTAAAAGTGAAAATGTGATTAATGACTTATCAAATATAGCATAATTACAGACAAAGTAAAGTAACAAGGTAATATAATTTTCACTTTTTGTAATTGTATAGAACTGAGTGTTGTTTATTCGAAATATACACCGTAGTTTTGGAAAGTTGTGCAAGGGTGTGAAATAGAAATTTCGGCAGTTTTTCCCACATCAACTCTTTATAATTGACAGTTTTTCAAACACTGAAATCTTGTCCACTCGTTGCACACACATTGATCACATATTACTCAAAGGCACTGATATTTTGATCAGTGAGCACGCAGCGTCAAATAAATGATCAGTCTGCTCAATGAGCGAAAATCTTGCTCAGCGAGCATCCCTCAGATACTCGACGCACACCTGGTGAAAAAGCGTTCTGCGTCTTAGAATTTGCTAAATGTGAGTGGGTGTGTGACAGTACAATGGAGATTTCGTACGAAATATCGAACAGAAGCACTTACAGACAATACAATTCGTGCGTGGTCCGTACAGTAAGTTCAAGGTACGTACCAAATCTGTAAGGTAAGTACAAGGGTTGGATAAAAAGTAATGGCAACACTGGTATAATTGCTACTTGACTGTATTGGCAGAGGAGCACGTGTTACATTCCTTCAATGTAATCGCCCCTCATCTCTACGACCTTCTGTCACACGTATGGAAGGCGTCGTACACCGTCAGCGCGTCCATCTCTGTCGATGTCCCGCAGTGACCGCCCTATAGCACGTATGATGGCTTCGCGCGTGTCGTAGTGCTTCCCGCCCAGCGGTTCCTTCATTTTGGCAAAAAGGTCGTAATTACACGGTCTCATACCGGTGAATACGGCGGATGTTCCAGTACCTCCCACTACCAGTTATGCAGGAGCGCCGTCACAGTGTTCGCAGTGTGACACTTTGCATTGTCAAGCAGGATGATGGGACACCGTTCCAGAACGTGCCGTCGCTTCCTTCTTAATGCGAGACGAAGGTGGTGTTGCAAGAAGGTGCAGTAGTAGGCTGCGTTGACCGTCTGCCTAAGAGACGTTGTTCTTCTTGCCTAAACATATTGTTAGGGCGCTTGCACTCTCGTCCTCTGCTTCAGAGCACTGCTGTTTTTGACTGAATAACATACAATCGCACCCCACTCACTATACTTCCTCGTCTGACATTCCTTTATCAACCACGAAACGGTTGTGGCGCTGTGACTCGCCCCTTTCACGGGACAGCAGTGTTGCCATTACTTTTTATCCAACCCTTGTATCAAACTTGGGAGAAATTCTTTATGTACTGATATGCACATTTTCGCTGTGTGTGTTATAGTTCTTGCACCATGTTCGTTCGCAATCCCGGAGGGAATTATGCATCACCCTGTATATACAATAAATAAGAATAATTGTTGCGGTAAACCAGGTCAAGTTTACATGAGATGCCACTGAGAGTATAATTTACAGTGAATGGATGCCACATAAACAGGTCTAAACATTTACCCTTTCAGAGACACTTGAGAAGGTAGGAAGGGCCATTCTCTCGAGAACTGGACAAAACATCTCTCTGAAGCCTTGCCCGGAGGCAGTTACCATGGCAACCGCAAGATGACTCATCTACATCTCAAAGAACCGTGTTTCTGAGGAAACTTTTAGGAATATCGAATCTCCAGGCCAGAGCTCTCTTGGAAGACGCCGCGTTTTGTGAAGCAATTACTGCGAAAAAGCGGAACTGTTCCACAGGCGGTGAGGATCAAAGAACTTATTGCACTTTCCCCTCACCCCACTTCCCGTAATCCAGGCCCATGTCAGTATTACAAAACGAAGAATGAACTTCTAAAGCTAGCACATGCATATTGCAACAAGCCATGAAGCCATAAGGGATTGGGGCAAATCCGCACAATCTCGGCTATTCGTGAACTTCACGTGATCAACACCACGCTCCGGGCGCATTTACCTCCAAATTTTTCTGCAAAATGGTTGACAGGTTATTATACATAGCTTTTCTTTCAGTTTAACTTATCGCGACGATGGGGATGAATGATGACGAGATGGATGCACTAACACATAAACAAAACAATTCCTACAGAGTATTATCCTGGCTGCAGGCAGAGTTGTTAAAGGTCCAGGAATTTTAAATAGATTCAATTCCGGTCCAGGAGAGAAAATCAGGAAGCGTAAATGGGTTCTGGACCGTAAAGAACCTTTTTATCTGTGAAGTACTTCAATTCGGTCCAGGAACCTTTATTCCACATCAATTTAAATTACGGTCCAGGAACCCTTTTTCTAAATGAATTTAAATTACGGTCCAGGGACCTTTTTTCTAAATGAATTTAAATTACGGTCCAGGAACCTTTTTTTCTAAATGAATTTAAATTACGGTCCAGGGACCTTTTTTCTAAATGAATTTAAATTACGGTTCAGGAACCCTTTTTCTAAATGAATTTAAATACGGTCCAGGGACCTTTTTTCTAAATGAATTTAAATTACGGTCCAGGAACCTTTTTTCTAAATGAATTTAAATTACGGTCCAGGAACCCTTTTTCTAAATGAATTTAAATACGGTCCAGGGACCTTTTTTCTAAATGAATTTAAATTACGGTCCAGGAAACTTTTTTCTAAATGAATTTAAATTACGGTCCAGGGACATTTTTTCTAAATGAATTTAAATTACGGTCCAGGAACCCTTTTTCTAAATGAATTTAAATACGGTCCAGGGACCTTTTTTCTAAATGAATTTAAATTACGGTCCAGGAACCTTTTTTTCTAAATGAATTTAAATTCGGTCCAGGAACCTTTTTTTCTAAATGAATTTAAATTACGGTCCAGGAACCTTTTTTTCTAAATGAATTTAAATACGGTCCAGGAACCTTTTTTTTCTAAATGAATTTAAATACGGTCCAGGAACCTTTTTTTTTAAATGAATTTAAATTACGGTCCAGGGACCTTTTTCCTAAATGAATTTAAATTACGGTGCAGGAACCTTTTTTTTTCTAAATGAATTTAAATACGGTCCAGGAACCTTTTTTTTCTAAATGAATTTAAATACGGTCCAGGAACCTTTTTTTCTAAATGAATTTAAATTACGGTCCAGGGACCTTTTTCCTAAATGAATTTAAATTACGGTGCAGGAACCTTTTTTTTTCTAAATGAATTTAAATACGGTCCAGGAACCTTTTTTTCTAAATGAATTTAAATACGGTCCAGGGACCTTCTTTCTAAATGAATTTAAATTACGGTCCAGGAACCTTTTTTTCTAAATGAATTTAAATACGGCCCAGGAACCTTTTTTCTAAATGAATTTAAATTACGGTCCAGGAACCTTTTTTTCTAAATGAATTTAAATTCGGTCCAGGGACCTTTTTTCTAAATGAATTTAAATACGGTCCAGGGACCTTTTTTCTAAATGAATTTAAATTACGGTCCAGGAACCTTTTTCTAAATGAATTTAAATTACGGTCCAGGAACCTTTTTTCTAAATGAATTTAAATTCGGTCCAGGGACCTTTTTTTCTAAATGAATTTAAATACGGTCCAGGGACCTTTTTTTCTAAATGAATTTAAATACGGTCCAGGAACCTTTTTTCTAAATGAATTTAAATACGGTCCAGGAACCTTTTTTTCTGAATGAATTTAAATACGGCCCAGGAACCTTTTTTCTAAATGAATTTAAATTACGGTCCAGGAACCTTTTTTTTCTAATTGAATTTAAATTACGGTCCAGGAACCTTTTTTCTAAATGAATTTAAATTACGGTGCAGGAACCTTTTTTCTAAATGAATTTAAATACTGCCCAGGAACCTTTTTTCTAAATGAATTTAAATTCGGTCCAGGGACCTTTTTTTCTAAATGAATTTAAATACGGTCCAGGGACCTTTTTTTCTAATTGAATTTAAATTACGGTCCAGGAACCTTTTTTCTGAATGAATTTAAATACGGCCCAGGAACCTTTTTTCTAAATGAATTTAAATTCGGTCCAGGGACCTTTTTTTCTAAATGAATTTAAATACGGTCCAGGGACCTTTTTTTCTAATTGAATTTAAATTACGGTCCAGGAACCTTTTTTCTAAATGAATTTAAATACGGCCCAGGAACCTTTTTTCTAAATGAATTTAAATTCGGTCCAGGGACCTTTTTTCTAAATGAATTTAAATACGGTCCAGGGACCTCTTTTCTAATTGAATTTAAATTACGGTCCAGGAACCTTTTTTCTGAATGAATTTAAATTACGGTCCAGGAACCTTTTTTCTAAATGAATTTAAATACGGTCCAGGGACCTTTTTTTCTAATTGAATTTAAATACGGTCCAGGGACCTTTTTTTCTAATTGAATTTAAATTACGGGCCAGGAACCTTTTTTCTAAATGAATTTAAATTACGGTCCAGGAACCTTTTTTCTAAATGAATTTAAATACGGTCCAGGAACCTTTTTCTGAATGAATTTAAATTCGGTCCAGGGACCTTTTTTCTAAATGAATTTAAATTCGGTCCAGGAACCTTTTTTCTAAATGAATTTAAATTCGGTCCAGGAACCTTTTTTCTAAATGAATTTAAATTCGGTCCAGGAACCTTTTTTCTAAATGAATTTAAATTCGGTCCAGGAACCTTTTTCCAGCTCAATTTAAATACGGTCCACGAACCTTTTTTACGAACCAATTTAAATTCGGTCCAGGGACCTTTATTCCAGAATCAATTTAAAAATAAGGTCTAGGAACCTTTCAGGAACAATTAAAATACGGCCCAGGAATATATTTTTTTTCAATGAAACAATACGCAACTTTGACCGGATTTAAATTTTGCAAGAAAAAATATTCCGGTCCTGCAGCGGATCCCAATAGAACCCATTTAAATTTATGTGTTCCTGAACCTTTAACAACTCTGGCTGCAGGTGCTGGCGCCAGAGCCTCGTTAGTTTGCAAGACGTAATCCAAGGTGTGCTACGTGGAATTCAGGTTGGCATTTGGGTGGCTTGAGAAAGGGTCACCCCTCCCCCTTACACTCCTCTTTCTTTACCCCTCTGTCTGTGACGGGGTGTTTGTAAGATCCTACCGTCATCATAAATAATTGTGAACAGTTTTCCATGCACGCCATTCAGCTCGGCTAACATTATTTAAAAGCTGCCTAGAACCCCCGTCGCCCCCCCCCACTAACACTGGCGACGCCACTAAGTACGCACACTAAAACTTACTATACTATGTCCCGGGAATCTGTGGATCAACGCGCGCATAACGGTATAGAAGGGGAAAAAGCGAGTGGGCGGAGCGAAGTAGACCAACATCTGGTAGTTGCGGCCGCATTTTCCTCTCACGGACTCACTTCCTATCATTGGTCGAGACCTCTCGAGTCACTACTTGCGCAGAGACTTGTTTTCCTTCGCTTGCTCCAGAGGTTCCCGGGATAGAGTATAAGAAGAAAGCTTGTTTCTCATTTCTCCAAGATACTTCGCATTTCAACGCTGAATGAACAATAACAAGAAAATATCCGTCCTTCAGTCTAAAAAATGACGCAATCATGCACATTATTTATTGATATTTGTACAATACCTCCCACGAGCATTAATTAAATACCATTTCCATTGTAGCTGGTAGTAGTGCTTATTAGGCGTTTCAAAATAGTACTTAGTAGGTATGGCCTTTTTTTACCAATTGAATATCACTTTTTGACATATTTTGACAATTTTTTGTCGATGTTTTAGCGTTTAGCGATGTTTTAGTACAAATTTTCACTATACTCATTTTTCCCCCACTCGTACTTGGTAGGTATATCATGATGTTACGTGATACAACTTAACCTATCCTTTTTTTACGATTATTTAATTTTTTTACGATCCTAAGTGATATAACTTAACCTATCATTTTTTTTATTTAGGTACTGTTTGAACGTTATTATTTGAGGATCATATTTTGTAGGTATTTTTTTCATCAATCGAATATAAGTTTTTGACATATTTTGACAATTTTTTGTCGATGTTATAGCGTTTAGCGATGTTTTAGTACAAATTTTCACTGCACTTATTTTTTCCATTTATACTTGGTAGGTATATCACGATGTTACGTGATATAACTTAACCTATCTTTTTTTTTTACGATTATTTAATTTTCTTACGATCCTAAGTGATATAACTTAACCTATTATTTTTTTTATTTACGCACCGAACTAACCTACAAGGGGGACTCCGTTTGTTTTAATATTTCAGTATTATAAGGTTTTCACAAATTTTATATAACCTAAAATGTGTTGGATGTTGATTTTTAGTATGTGGCAAGTTTTTATGAATTTTAAAACTGCTCCGTGACCCTTTCGTTCTTCACGTCGTAGGCGAAGGACTTCTCTGCAATCAGGATGACACTGCATAGGGTATCCTCGGGCAAGGCGTCGTGGAACTCGCAAACACCCACTCTACAAAAATTCTACTATATGATCTTTCACTGGCTAAGCTAACCTACAAATAGGAATTGCCAGCACTGACTTATAAACCCACTGGGTCTTCTTGGCATGTTTTTTCATGATGTGTTGCCAGGCTATTGGGCATCTTGGCGTATACAATGTATATATTTTGAGAGGGGGGGTTATAGCTTTTTATGCTGTACGAATACTAAAAACTTGACAGTGACAACCAACAGAGTAAATAAACCTACATGCAGAAACTAACAACACTAGTTTCTGACAGTGAATTTGAAATAAAATATTGAACAAAATACATGAGTAAGCACTGTGATTACAAATAATACCAGTGTTATACCCCCCCCCCCCACTCCAACTGGACAACTGGGGGAAATAATTGTACAACAATTTGTACCTAATTGTACAATACTTGTACCTAATTGTACAACATATACACAGACATAAAAGAAAGAGTTTTCCCGTAACTTACCTCATGTACAATTTATATGTTTTTACAACTGTGAAAAGAAAGCATATGTGTTCCGTATGCACACATTTACGTATTCTTATTTTTCGAAGTTGAATGAAGCACGTGTTTTTACGCTCTCGTAATACTGACCTTGCCCCAGTGATTTTAAATTGCTTCCATCCGCTTTTTTTTTCTGTGTTATTTCCGCATGCACGCAACATTCGCTTTCAATAGACAGAAGGAGTTTTAGTATAGCAGGCTTTGAGTTTACAATTTATTAAATTAAACAATAATTTATGTAAGAATATACTTGTACTTACCGAACACAAAATAATAAAAAGCACATGTGAATATTTGCGTGTGTTTATGTTATATGACGACTGAGTAAAAAATAATGTTGACTCCCCGAAAGATAAAAGTTCCCGGTTCGACATCAGATGCATGCAAATTTTATGTTTTGCTCTCCAAAATCTTGATTTTTATGTTTGTGCTATTTGTCATACAGCAGAGGAGAAGAGGGGGGGAGGGGAGGGGAGGGCGTACTATTAGCGCCATCTATTAGCAAACAATAGAAATAAAAAGTAGGGTCAAACTTTTTCAACACCCAAAAATTTTAAACGTTCTTGTTTAGTAATACGATCAGCAGAAGACGTTTGAAAGAGTACTCTTAGTCGAGAAAGCTAATTGCTAGGGCCCATATATTGCTAAAATGTTCTTTGATTTGCATATTTCTCATACCGCCATATGTTGTTCTAGTTGACTTCTTCCAAAAAAATGCTAATTAGCGAGAGTTAATTAAGCAAGGCAAGTAAAAGAAGCAAATAGGACAATATGTGGCGGCGTGGAAATATGTAAAAATTCGACTCGATTCGAATTAAAATTGGAGGATATTTTGCATTTTTTTCCTATAATGTACAAAACATTTACCGTACATAATCTTTTCTATTTACAACAGTATAAAATAAGAGGAGTGTGTGACAATATCCATATTAATTAGGAAGGTATGTTGTATGCTAGGTTAGCTAATTGTGTCTTCACTGTATAGAGGAAAGATGGAAAAAGAGAGCTCTACAAAAACTAACGCTCTTAACAATATTGTACGCCCCGTGAAAATTATATATAAATAAGCCATAAGCGTATTATCTGCTTTCATGTCAGATTTTCCCGACCTGTGAGCTGTAGTGTTTAGGTGACAAGCGACGCGCTCAAATATAATACCGTTGATAATATTGTATGCCCCGTGAAAATTATATATAAATAAGCCATAAGCGTATTATCTGCTTTCATGTCTGATTTTCCCGACCTGTGAGCTGTAGTGTTTAGGTGACAAGCGACGCGCTCAAATATAATACCGTTGATAATATTGTACGCCCCGTGAAAATTATATATAAATAAGCCATAAGCGTATTATCTGCTTTCATGTCAGATTTTCCCGACCTGTGAGCTGTAGTGTTTAGGTGACAAGCGACGCGCTCAAATATAATACCGTTGATAATATTGTATGCCCCGTGAAAATTATATATAAATAAGCCATAAGCGTATTATCTGCTTTCATGTCAGATTTTCCCGACCTGTGAGCTGTAGTGTTTAGGTGACAAGCGACGCACTCAAATATAATACCGTTGATAATATTGTACGCCCCGTGAAAATTATATATAAATAAGCCATAAGCGTATTATCTGCTTTCATGTCAGATTTTCCCGACCTGTGAGCTGTAGTGTTTAGGCGACAAGCGACGCACTCAAATATAATACCGTTGACAATATTGTACGCCCCGTGAAAATTATATATAAATAAGCCATAAGCGTATTATCTGCTTTCATGTCAGATTTTCCCGACCTGTGAGCTGTAGTGTTTAGGCGACAAGCGACGTGCTCAAATATAATACCGTTGATAATATTGTACGCCCCGTGAAAATTATATATAAATAAGCCATAAGCGTATTATCTGCTTTCATGTCAGATTTTCCCGACCTGTGAGCTGTAGTGTTTAGGTGACAAGCGACGCGCTCAAATATAATACCGTTGACAATATATTGTACGTATATTGTATTGTATATGAGACTAGAAGCATATAATTTGGCGAAAAAAAAAACCCAAAGTAAGATCATAGAAAATAGTTAAAAAAAAGTGAGCAATTATATTTTGCATTGCACAGCATTTGGTATTAAATAACATACCCCCAAAAAATCTCTGCATTATGCGTTCTGAAAAAAATTGCCCTACGTGCCAAATTACTGTGTCAAGTAAAAATTTTCAAAAGGCACTGTCGTACTTGTGTGCCGGGAAAGCGAATATGTGCGACCAAACTGTGCTCTAAGTGTGGAAACAATTTTTCTATTGACTACTTCAAGCGACACCAGCTTACTTGCAAGAGCACTGGAACATCACTACCGCAACCTTCCAAGCGAAAGGTAGAAGTAACCTCCCTCGATGCATCGCCACCTACCAAATGCGTCAAGCTGACGAAGAAAGCAGACCGAATTGCGTTTGAGCATTTATTAGAAGACTTTAACATAACATCAGACAGCTTCTGCGATGTGCGTAGTTTTCTGGAGAGCGAGCGAGCTAAGATAATATCCATCCTCAACGATGCATTGGCTACATACTCCACTAAATTCTATGCTGTGCTATGCTGCAAGTATAAGAAACCGTCTGATGAAATACCGGTCTTTTTTCACAATGGCTCGGGATATGATTTCCATCACTTGGTTATACATCTAGGGTACGACAATGCGAGAATCAATGTCCTGGCGCAGAACGAGGAGCGTTATATTAGCATCAGCAAGTGGGTGCCGATCCCCAACTCAAGCAACAGCATCGAGCTTCGGTTCCTCGACTCTCTGAGGTTCCTCCAGGCAAGCATCGAGGCTCTTGCTGGGAAGCTCAGAGACGACCAACTAGCCATTACTACATCAAGTTTCCCAAACTTAGATGTCGCACTCATCAAACGTAAAGGGGTCTACCCCTACGAATACGTCACAGACCCTTCCAAGTTCGAAGAAGAGTTGCTGCCTCCCCAGGATAAGTTCTACAGCCAGTTGAGAGGTTCAGGTATTACCGACGAGGAGTACAAGCATGCTCAGTCTATGTGGGTCGAGTTGGGTTGCCGAACTTTCGGTGATTACCACGATGCACACCTGAAGCTTGATGTGACGCTTCTAGCATGTGCGATGTTTGTTGTGGTGGGATCATTGGGGGAAATGTGATTCTCCCAATATGTCATCTGACTTACTAGCATATGCGATACGAAGAACAGGTGTGTATGTGGCTTACTAGGATTAGGCTCATGGTAATGAGGTCCTAGTAGCTGAAACGTTAAGTTTTGTATTCGCCCCCGAGAAAATTCTATATAAAATAACATACCTGAAAATTATATTCACAGTAGATTCATTTTTTGAGTTTTGTAATTACCCCAAGAAATTCTATATAAAATAACATACCTGAAAATTGTATTTACAATAGATTGAATTCTTGAGTTTTTGTATTCGCACACAAGAAATTCTATATAAATAACATACCTGAAATTCTATTTACAGTAGATTGAATTTTTGAGTTTTGTAATCACTCCAAGAAATTTTATATAAAATAACATACCTGAAAATTGTGTCGCTATATACTAGACTTTTTGATTTCTGTGATTTTGGAGAAAGCAATGGCATCCACCACCAGTTTCAATCGTAAAAATGATAAAATTGAATGTGTTACTTGTGGGAAGCCAATCTTAAGGAACAATTTATCGGCACACAGGGCAAGATGTAGCAAAACAGGTTCGAGAATTAATCGTTCGTTACCTTCTAAGCCCTGTGTTCGATGCGGAAAGATGATCAGCATTACAAATTTAAGTAAACATCTCAAAATTTGCAAACCATCGACCGAACAAGGAACATCGAAAAGGAAAATCGATAATTCAGAAACGGAAGCTTCCACTTCCAAGCAAATTAAATTATCTAATGAACGCGAACCAATTAGATCTGCATTTAACGACCAACTCCAGGATTTTTCAATTAAGTCAGAACCAGGTCGTGACATCCTTAGTTTCTTGGATGAAACGAAAACATCTGTACTAAATATTTTAAAAGATAAACTTGAAAACAACTCTATAAAAGTATACGTTGTTCTGTTTTCTGAATACAAGAAAGTTGATGGCACAACAAGTATTTTTTATCATCGTACAAAAAACCAGACTCTTTATTTGGCGGACGTCGAAAATTTGGACAACTTCTATTATAAAGTTTCCAACGAGCTGGTTAAGAAACATGACGATTTCGAGGCTAAAGGGTCGGGATGGTCTCTATGTGGAAGTCCTCACACGTTAACTGTTTACGTGAACCGATTCTCGCCTCTTCGAGCTTCCAGCTACGTTCCTCTTCCACCGAACATTCAACACAAGAGGGCTGTGTTAAATATACAGAACAGCGATAACAAGTGTTTTCTCTGGTGTGTGTTGGCTGCACTGCATCGTGTTCATTGCAAAAATAATCCACAGTGGGTTGGACATTACAAACAATACGAGACCGACTTTCAAAGTGTAATGTCTGATATTGAATACCCGGTGACATTGTCGGATATAACAAAGTTCGAAAATCGTACAGGAAAACGCATCGCTATTAATGTGTATTCCTTCACGTCAGATAAATATCTCGTGCACCCTGTCAGGATAAGCGATATCGACGATGACGATGCCTGTGTAATAAATCTCCTTCTAATTTCCAACGAGGATGTTCATCACTATACGCTAATTCGTTCACTATCACGTTTGGTCAGAAGTCAATCAACCAAGCATGAACATTGCATCGAAGTTTGCCCGAGATGCCTAACCACGTTCGACGATCAAAAACAACTCGATTATCGAAAATACACCGGACGTCAAATTGCTCTGGAGAAACTTGCCGAACATAAAATTTATTGCGGCGACAACAGACCGGCTAGAATGTTGATGCCCGAAACGAACGAAGTCGAAGAATTCAAAATGCACAAGGCATTGTTGGAACATCCCGCAATCATCGTCGCAGATTTTGAGTCTTTCCTGAAACCACTCTCCTACTGCGAACCGGATCCTGAAATTTCCTCCACAACGCCGTACCAGCTTCATCAACCTAATAGTTTCGGCTATGTTGTTGTGCGACGTGATAAAATAAATGAAGCATATATATACCGCGGGCCAAATGTAATCGAACACTTCCTGGAAAAAATGGTGGAGGAGGTTGAGGTAATTGGTAGCGTACTGCTTACATCAAAACCGATGGCACCTTTAACTGAAAATGAACTTCAAAATTACAATTCCACTGAGGTGTGTCCGGTATGTGATCAAAGTTTCACTGATGAGAACAAAAAAATATTCCACCACGATCATTTCAGCGGAAACTACATAGGTGGAATTTGCAACACGTGCAATCTTAAAATCCAGAAACCTAAATTCATCCCCATATTCTTTCACAACGGAAGCGGATATGATTTTCACCACCTGGTGAGACATCTTGGCTACGATCCGAAACGTATAGGTGTCTTGGCCGAGAATGAAGAACGCTACATTAGTCTCAGCAAGCAAGTGTCGATTCCGGGAACGAAAAATACAATCGAGATGCGCTTTCTGGATTCGTATAGATTTCTCTCTGCAAGTCTGGATGTTTTAGCGAACAAACTCACCGACGATCAATTTAAAATAACTAGAGCTAGTTTTCCCAACGTAGACATAGAACTCGTTAGACGTAAAGGGGTTTATCCTTACGAATATGTTAGTGATGGTTCTAAATTTAACGACGACGCTCTTCCACTTCCAAGAGAATTTTACAGCAGACTCAGAGAGAAAGGAATCGCGGAAGAAGAATACCAACACGCGCAACTCATGTGGGAGAAATTAGAATGTAGGACACTCGGAGACTACCACGACGCATACTTAAAATTGGATGTGACGATACTCGCGGATGTTTTTCAAGCGTTCAGGAAAACGGCAACGAATATTTATAAATTAGATCCAGCGTATTTCTACAGTCTACCGGGATTAGCGTGGTCGGCAATGTTATTCCAGACAAAGGTCAAGCTGGAACTGATATCGGACGTTGACATGTTGCTATTCATCGAAAGAGGGATACGAGGTGGAATGGTGCAATGCGTACAGAGACATGCAAAAGCTAATAACGTACACATGAAAGAAGATTACGATTCAAATCGAGCATCGAATTACATCTTCTACGCTGACGTTAATAATCTCTACGGACATGCCATGGTTCAGAAACTTCCTTACGGGGGATTCGAATGGTTAGATCCCACTTCGATAGATATTATTCATTTCGACGATAGCGAGTGTGGTTTCTTCGCAGAGGTAGATCTCCAATTCTCCGACCACCTGCACGACACGTTTTCGGATTTGCCTCCGACTCCCGAAATCAAATGTCCACCCGACTCGGTTCAAGACAAGCTTTTGTTAACATTGGATCCTAAACAGAGATACGTCGTCCACTACAAGAATCTCCGGTTTTTGATTGGGAAGGGTGTTCAGATAGTGAATGTTAGACGAATACTAAAGTTTAAACATTCCACGTGGTTAAGATCTTACATAGAAACTAACACACAACATAGAACAGCTGCCACTTCCGATTTAGACAAGGACTTCTTTAAATTAATGAACAATGCGGTGTATGGAAAGACCATGGAGAATGTTAGAAAGCACGTAGACGTGAAATTAATTTCCGATAAGAATAAATGTCGGAAGTGGATAGCCGATCCTAGATTCAAGTCGAGAAAAATTTACAACGAGAATTTAGCACTTTTCAATCTACATATAAAATTGATGAAATTCAGAAAACCAATTTACGTTGGCGCAACGGTTCTCGACTTGTCGAAACTTTACATGTTCGAATTTCATTATGACGTGATGAAACCCTTCTACAATGATAAAATATCACTTTTGTACACGGACACCGACAGCTTCATTTACAGCATACAAACACCTAACCTCTATGAAGACATAAAAAATCCTTCCATGCTTGAGTATTTCGATACTTCTGCGTATCCTCAACCCAACAGATTTGGGATTCCTTCCCTCAACAAAAAAGTCCTAGGTAAGCTGAAAGATGAATGTAACGGTGATATTATTGTTGAGTTCGCGGGTTTGCGTTCGAAGATGTATGCCATGAGAACAGAGAGTAGCGTCACGAAGAAAGCAAAAGGTGTGGGCAAAAATACGGTGGAGGACAAACTCACCTTCCACGATTACATCGATTGCCTTTACTCGCAATCGACGATACTAAGCATAGAACAAAGAATCCAAAGTGTAGACCATGTGATTACAACAAACAAAGTTAGGAAAGTAGCATTAGATCCGCATGACGATAAAAGATGTATTTTGTCTTGTGGAATCCACACGTTGCCTTGGGGACACTATCGTTTAGAAATTAGTAAAAATTGTAGGCAATGCAAATGAAAAAAAATGAACTTAAATAACTATAACTAAAATAAAAAAAATTAACTATCTCACATACACAATAAATAACTAGCAAGGACAATGAATCACTTTGGTTTCCGAAAGCAAACAATGGAGACTGTACACCACACGGCAGATCATGAATTTCTACCTTCCATGTTATCTAAACTCAACGGTCTGTTGATCAATCAATTTTCGGAACGCTGACGATTTCGGATTCGCGACGATCGACGTGACGAGGAAACCCAACGACGGAAAATACAGAAACAAAATCAACGACTTTCTAAACGTTGCAACGTTGTGAGAATAAATAACCAGCATGCCTATGAATTTGTTCGGTTTCAAAAAACAGATCATTATGGAAACCATACCAGATCATGAAGTCTTACCTTCCGTGTTACCTAAACTCAACGGTCTGTTGATCATTCACCTCAACAGCATTTGGACGAAACTGAATGACGATGTGGGCAAGATGTTTTATGTTTTTAATAACAATTTACATTTCTACGAAATTCCGATCGACGGGAAACTTCAAATCACCGTGAATCCGGAAAACGCAGGCGAAATCAAAATTTCTACCGGCAAGAACATTTTTCGAATCAAGCACGACAAGATGCTTTCTAACATTACGTACGATGTGTCTGCAGGAGATTATTTTTACATAGAACTCCTCGGAGATTACGACAAACTTATTCCTCTTTTTGTAGAATTACGAATCGTCTATCCTATTATAAATAACCGTTAACAAAATGCCTAACGACATTTTCGGCAACACCAAGCGTGTAGACCACGCAGAAGAGATTCTCATGTTGGACATTCGAGTTAAGAAGTTGAGGAGCGATTTGATCGCTTTGCAGGAAACCTTAAACAAAAGTTTAGAGTCGGAAATCGCTACGCTCCAAACGCAATGTCTCGACCCCATTCTGAAAATCGATTCCGAACTGAAAACGCTCATAAAAAATTATGTCGACGTACCTTCTTACGACAGCGTTCAAAATATACAGTTGAGCGTGGATTCGCTTCAAAATGATTTGGCCAAATTACAGCAATTTCAATCGAAAAATGAAGATTTGGAAAAATTGAAACTCGAAATCGAAGAACGAACTTCCGCAATAGAAAAGAATTTCTCAGAACTTCAAACCGTCGTGAACGATATTGATGTAGAACGCTTGCATGTCGTCGTTTCCAAATTACAAGAAGAATTCACCAGCACGTTGGAAGAAATTAAATCCAAGTTGCAGACTTTGGAAGATACAATGACGAACCTACCATCGTCGGACGAACTGCAGGTCATCGGTAAAAGCGTCGCGAACATAAAAATTCAACTGGAGGCCTATCGAGATTTCGAACACATTCAAACCACCATCGCTACGCTTCAGGCGTCCTTGGAATTGATCAACGAAGAAATTAAAAATATTCACGCTGAAGCAAGTATGTTGACGAGTATTCAGGACACGTTGAGCACGGTTCAGCAGAAGATCGAATATTTAGAAAATTTGAACGTCGAAACGAATCTCGCTCATTTTCATCACGTACTCGACAACATACAGGGTGACTTGGAATCGTTACGGACGAGCGTGCCTTCGAGCGAAGATTTGGAAAAATTGAAAACGGCGGTGACGGCACTATCCGATTCGAGCGACATCAAAAGTTCATTGAGCGATCTCGAGAGTAAAGTGGCCAATCTCCCCACCTCCAAAGAATTGCACGCTTTGAAAAGAAACATATCTCGAATGCTGAAACGACTAGAAACGGAAACGGCGAACGTGGAACAGATTCGAGACGAAATTAGTTCGCTGGTGTCGACGCTGCCCACTTCGCAGAGCGTCGCCGACCTTCACACGCAGTTTACAGAGATGCGAAGCATCGTGAACGATCTTACCGAGAAGAGCTCGAAATTGAATCAAGTCGAGAACCTTCAGAACATCGTCGTCAACATCAGAGATCAAGTTGGAGTGCTGGAATCCACGCAGGAATCGACGCTGGCCTCTTTCGGTGCCAAGTTGCAAGAACTCAACGAAAACTACAAGCAGTTGAACGTGGAAGTGAAAATCAAACCGTCGTTTTCTGCGGTAACGGATACCATAGTCGAGCATTTGCTGCCCATCGAAAATAAACTCGGACAAGTTCACAGTAATCTGCTCGGCGTCGACACTAAATTCGCCAAATTGTTCACCTTGCAAGCCATCGAAATCAACAGCGTACCCAATCAACAGAGAATCTCCACGTTCGTCGAAGGTAACAAACTGTACATGTTGCATCCTTATCATCCGTACTACAAGTTTCTCCTCGATGGCACGATTCAGATAAACGAATTTTCGTACTGGTCTCACGGTAGAAAAGCTAGCGTTCCCACCATGACTTTGATATCGAATCGTGGTGTCCAGAAAGCAGGAAACATTCCTCTGGCACGTTGGAACGAAACGCGCAACATATATGAAATACACGAAGACGAAGATCTCACCGTTTTCGACGTGAGTGCCGGCGATAAGCTGATCATTCAAAACACGAGCGAAGTGCCACCCTCTTTGAATCCCATCACGCTTGTGCTTCTCTTGAAACGTAATCTCTAAGAAAATGTCTAGGCAAGCCATCGTCGAAGAATTGCATAAACCTGCACGCCGTAACTACGAACGTTTGGCTGTGGTAACCAAGGGCATCGACGACCTCTGGCAAAGTGACCTCGTGGAGATGAGTAGCGGCAATTTGAAAAACGTGCATAAATTGAACAAGGGCAACAAGTACCTCCTCACCGTCATAGACACGTTTTCGAAATTCGCATGGGCTCTACCTTTGAAGGCGAAAACGGGAACGTGCGTCACGGAAGCATTCAAATTAATTTTTCGCGAAAGCGGCGGCAGACGACCACGGTTTCTGCAAACGGACAACGGTAAAGAATTTTACAACGCCGTATTCCAAAAGTTTATTCAAAAACACAAGATTCGACATTATTCGACCTTCAGTCACATCAAAGCCAGCATCGTGGAAAGATTCAATCGAACCTTGAAAACACACATGTGGAAACGATTCACGCTTCGGGGAAATTACAAATGGGTCGACATCCTGCCGGAACTCGTCGACACCTATAATGAAACGGTGCACAGAACGATAGGCATGAAGCCAGCCGACGTTACCAAGTCTGACGAGCAGCGTTTAATTTCTACCGTTTACTGTCCAAAGTACACGCCCACGACAAAAAAAGCTAAATACAAAATTGGAGACCGGGTGAGGATCAGCAAATTCAAACGCACCTTCGAGAAGGGGTTCACAAAAAATTGGAGCACGGAACTTTTTACGGTGGTTCGAGTTTTACCTGGAAACCGACACACGTATATAATAAAAGATAGTAGCGGCGAGATTTTGAAAGGAAGATTTTACGAAGAGGAACTCTCTAAAACGAAACACCCCGACACGTACCTCATCGAGAAAGTATTGCGTAGGAAAGGTGACAAACTGTTTGTCAAATGGCTGGGACTTCCGGAAAAGAGTTGGATCGACGCGAACGAAGTGATCTTGTGAGTACGTGGAACGTGGTGAAGCGTCTACCGGATCCAGAAAGTCAAACGAAGAAAAAGAACGGCGAGTTGCTTCCCGACAGCATCCGCTGTCTGATCGTAGGTCCTTCGGGGTGTGGGAAAACAACACTGCTCGTGGACAATTTTCTCCTCGCACCGAATTGGTTGGATTGGAAGAACAGGCACCTGTACGTGTTCTCGAAAAGTTTGGAGCAATCCAAATACCAGCAACTGATGAAACTGTACGATGGCCTGGACATTGCAACGTTCGCTTCGGAAATAAAACCACTCGACGATTGTCGTGAAAATTCAGTCGTCGTGTTCGACGACGCCATCCTGGAAAATCAAAATGAAATTCGCAACTTTTTCACGCAAGGTCGTCACAAAGGAATGGATTGTTTTTACCTAGCTCAAACGTTTTCCAAAATTCCAAAACAGTTAGTACGCGACAACGCTAATTTCATATGTTTGTTTCGTCAAGATCACACCAACCTCAAGCACACGTACGATGACTACGTAGGCGGAGACATGAACTACAATCAATTTTCGGAAGGCTGCTCTACTTGCTGGAACGGTGACGATTTCGGATTCGTGACGATCGACATGACGAGGAAACCCAACGACGGAAAATACAGAAACAAAATCAACGACTTTCTAAACGTTGCAACGTTGTGAGAAACGACGTATATAAATAACGTCATGACGAAACGAAAAATCGAAGACGAAAATCTCAAGCTTCGCGATTACCTCGCGAAACGCTTCAAAGGTTGGAAATCCGAGAATCGCGGATTCTACGAAGAGAAGAAACGTCAGGATCAACCCGTGATCGATGCCATCAGCAGTCTAGGTAAAGAAATTAAAAGTGTCACGGAACAAAATAAAAATTTGATTAATGAACTCGTACCGCTCGCAGCTAAAAGTTACGCCGTACCCACACCCATTTCGAGCATTCCTTCGACACCGTTCGAACTGAAGGATGCACCGGCACGACGTCGAGCCATAGGCAGCACGTCGTCGTCTTCGGATAAAATCGAGTTGGGACCTTTGGCACGAGACTACCTGAGCACGGGGAAATTCGACAAGGATGAAGTGTTCGGATTGTATCCCAGCATGGAAACCAGCGAAGGCGGCGGTGTGGTGTGGAAGATTGGGAAATCGAAGGTGACCTTCGAAGGCAACGACATTAAAGTCAATTTAGGCGACAAGGATAGTTGGAACAGGTATCCGGGTACGGTGGGACTGTGGGAACTCGTCGCCAAAAAGCAGCCGAAAGATTACACCGACGAAGATTACCAAAGTTACAAGGAAATTCTGATCATGACGGATGCCTTGTACCAGAACAACGACGCCTCGCAAAATAGGGTGAAATCGAGCAGCGGCGAGAAGTACAGGAATCTCATCAAACCGATTTGGAACCAGGTCAAAACAGGCAGCGGCGTCAAACGCTACAACACGTTACCCAAAGAATTCGTTTGGGTGGACGACGTTAGGAAACTCGTGGACCGATTGTTGGTGATAGCCGGCGAAGAGAATGCAGGCAACCGTAATTTCTACAACGAGAAGGTTGGCATCGTGGACATGATCAGCACGAAACTTTCCAACTTTATCGTGAACGACGACAAGGGCATAGGTTACCTGATCAAAATCATCAACACGCTGCCTCCGAAATTTTGGAACGTGGCCGAAGGAAAGGGACTCGTGAACGACATCATCAACAAGTTACCTTTCGAGATGCATTTACCTGGCTACCAGTACTGCGGGCCGGGTACCAAACTCGAGAAAAGATTGGAGAGAGGAGACAAGGGTGTGAATCCGTTGGACGCAGCATGCAAAGATCACGACATCGCCTACAACACCACGCAGACGGATCTGGATGCACGTCACGAAGCAGACAAAAAATTGGAACATGCAGCTTTCGAAAGGTTCGTGAGCAGAGACGCATCGCTGGGTGAACGGGTCGCCGCACTGGGTACCACCATCGCCATGAACACAAAACAAAAATTGGGGTGGGGTATATAAATAACATACCATAAAAAAAAAAAAACTTGATATATAAATAACACACATCGTAAAAAAATAATCTTCGGTATATATAAATAACACACATCGTGAAAAAAAAGCAATTAAATTTCTCTCTAACACTCTGACAACTGAAAAAATGAGCGATCTCCAAGCATTAAAACAAATGCTAAATTTGTCAGTCGAGTATGTAAAAATTCAGGAATTGGAAGTCGACAAACCTTACACGATAACTTCCGGTTCAATCGTTTCTACCCAGTATGGCCCCAAGGTACGCCTGTTGCTCAACGCACAATACAGTCTATTTTTACCGGATCGATACGCTAACATGTTATCCGACGAGAAGCTATCTATTTTAATCGAGAACAAAACTCGAATCGTGTACAAGGGGACAAAGGAACTTCTTGGCAAGAAAACGAAGCACGTAATAGAATTTGTGTAACGACTGCGAGGCCTTGAAAATATATAAATAACATACCGTAAAAAAAACTACACAAGAAAAAATCTCAGAATATATATATAAATAACATACCGTGAAAATAACACATAGAGCATCAACATGAAGCCCAAGGGTGTCGTGTACCAGATACCATACTCCAATCTAAAAAATCTAGGTGCTCTCGATGGGTTACTCACCAAGAAACAACGCGAGAAGAAACGTTCTTGTTTGTCGAAAGGACACGGAATGAAATTGCTGCTCAGCACACCTCAATTGAAAAGATTGCAGCGTTCGCGGAAACAGCAAAAGATCGGAGGTTTCATATTCAGCATCCCGGCCATCCTGGCAGCATTGGGGGCCGTTGGAAGTTTGGCCGGCGGAAGTGCCGCCATCGCGAAAACCGTCATCGACTCGAAGAAGAACAAGGCGGAATTGGAAGAACAGAAACGTCACAACCTGGCCATGGAGAAGAAAAAGGGGAAAGGTATAACCAAAAAACAAAAAAGCAACCTCGATGCTTTGAAGAAATATAAAAAAAAGAAACAGAAGCACTCACCAACCGAGACATTGAATCTCTGATCGAACCGTTACAAATCAAACACTTCAGAGGAGTTTTCATGTCCGACTCGTTACCTTCAACCGTCAAAAGAAGAGAATGCGGAGTAGTCAACTTGGACGATCAAGAAAATCCAGGCACGCATTGGATATGTTACCACAAAAATGATGATAAAGCATTCTTTTTCGATTCTTTCGGAGGTGTTCCACCTACAAATTTAGTCCATTATCTGAAAACGAACAAAACCTCCATATACTACAACGACGAACGCATTCAAAATTTCGGAGACGTGAACTGCGGTCATCTCTGCCTCTCCGTGCTCGCGTTTCTCTCTAAAATAAATAACCCTACGATCGAGGATTTCCAGAAAGCATTGTGGAACCTCAAACAGCATCACTAGGATGGGCGTGTTCCATCTCACGAGCGAATCTTCAATCTTGAAACTCACGCTGCACGACGACATCGTCTATCCTAAATCCGTGGCTCTGCGTGCATTCTACAGCATGTACCTCATACCTAACGTCACCCAGCACAACAACAAAATTAGCGTCGGAAGCGAACACATCGTCGTCACGCCAGGCCAATACAATCTTTCCACTTTGCAAGCTCAATTACCCAAAGGCACATACCTTTCTCAAAATTCGGTCACGCACAGAGTGGAAATCCTATCCGCGACGGAGACCGTGGACCTGGGCACCATGGGAGAACTTTTAGGTTTCGAGAACAACACCAAACTCGAAGCTGGCATCAAGCACGTAGCAACCAACATTCCTAAATTCTTGGCCATAGAGACTCTGAACGTACACTGTAACGTGGCCGAAGGTATGATCACGAAATCTTCGGACGGATTGTTAGGAAGTCACAAGCAGACGGGAATCATAGCCACTTTCAAACCAAGTTCCGAGTTCATGGAACCGATCATCTACACGCCCTCTTCGCCGATCTATTTTCCAGTATGTCGCAACCGCATAGACGACATAGAGTTGGTGGTGACGAACGAGAAAGGAGACGTGGTGGATTTCGCAGGTGCCACTACGACGGCCATCGTGGAGATCAACGTATAATAAATAACCATACATGTAAAATGGAGCAAATCGAAAGTTACGAATTGCAATCTTTCCCTCCCAACCGTCGCACGTTCGCCAATCTGAACGAGGCGAACAGGGAGATCGAATACGATGTGGACGTAGGCGACGGGTTCGTTCATCCTCACAGAGCGGACCTCTACCTTCAATTCGACGTGGTGAAGAAGGAAAGCGGAGACGCGTTTCCCGCAGCAGCAAACTTGATACTCGTGGACAACTTCGTGCCTCACCTGTTCTCGCAGGTGGAGGTGAGGAAACACAACACCGTCATCGACAGAATAGATTATCCAGGCATCACGTCGACGGCAGTGGGAACGTTGAAATTATCCAAAACGGACGCAGCGTACTACCAGGCCGGGGGATTCGAAGCCGGGACCAAAATATCGACGAAAAGTCACACGGTGCTCTTTCCCATGCGTCTGCTGCCTGGTTTCTTCTCGGACTACAAGGAGATCATGTGGAAGGGAGGACTGAGGGTCACGTTTCGAAGAGCGGCCAACGACAACGACGCACTGATGCGATACGCTACTTTGGGTCCGGACGGCACCACGCCGATAGCCAACACTTTACCCGAAGCGGCGAAATGCGTCATCCGGAGCATGGAATTGAGAATGCCGGTGGTGGAATACGAAACAAACTACGCCCTCAAGTACAAAGCGGAGATCTTAAAAAGTCCGCAGGTGTTGATTCACTTTCACGGTTACCAGTGCGTGCAGAAAATGGCGTCGGGAAGTCACATGGAATTCGACGTGACGACGCAGTTCAACAACATACAGTTCGACATGCCAGATTTCGTCGTAGTGCTTTTTCAGACCGGGAGGGACAAGAATCAGGAAAAAGATTCCAGCAAGTTCGACGACTGCAAGATCAAGAACGTTTATCTGAAGAACGGACGCAACGAAGTGTTCCCGCGCGAGAATTACAACCTCGACGTGACCAAAAACGATTACCTCAAACTTTACGAAGCGTTCTCGGCTTACAAACGCGTGACCGAGGGAAGCGTGGACATGTACTACACGCCCAGCGAGTTCAAAGCACGGAGACCCATGACCGTCATCAACACATCTAAGAGAAAGAAGGTTGTGGTCAACGATCGAACCAACATCAAGGTCGTTTGCGAGTTCCACGATGCCTTGCCCGAGGATACCCTATGCAGTGTCATCCTGATTGCAGAGAAGTCCTTCGCCTACGACGTGAAGAACGAAAGGGTCACGGAGCAGTTTTAAAATTCATAAAAACTTGCCACATACTAAAAATCAACATCCAACACATTTTAGGTTATATAAAATTTGTGAAAACCTTATAATACTGAAATATTAAAACAAACGGAGTCCCCCTTGTAGGTTAGTTCGGTGCGTAAATAAAAAAAATAATAGGTTAAGTTATATCACTTAGGATCGTAAGAAAATTAAATAATCGTAAAAAAAAAAGATAGGTTAAGTTATATCACGTAACATCGTGATATACCTACCAAGTATAAATGGAAAAAATGAGTGCAGTGAAAATTTGTACTAAAACATCGCTAAACGCTATAACATCGACAAAAAATTGTCAAAATATGTCAAAAACTTATATTCGATTGATGAAAAAAATACCTACAAAATATGATCCTCAAATAATAACGTTCAAACAGTACCTAAATAAAAAAAATGATAGGTTAAGTTATATCACTTAGGATCGTAAAAAAATTAAATAATCGTAAAAAAAGGATAGGTTAAGTTGTATCACGTAACATCATGATATACCTACCAAGTACGAGTGGGGGAAAAATGAGTATAGTGAAAATTTGTACTAAAACATCGCTAAACGCTAAAACATCGACAAAAAATTGTCAAAATATGTCAAAAAGTGATATTCAATTGGTAAAAAAAGACCATACCTACTAAGTACTATTTTGAAACGCCTAATAAGCACTACTGCTGGTAATAACAATCTCTCTACCCTATTTAAACTGATAATGAAGAGCTAAAATAGGACGTTGAACGTAATAAAATCTCTCGCCGCTTGGCAAACGTTCATTTTCGATTCTCGCGGAGAGAGATAAGGGTAATATGGGGCCACCAGGTGGAATGAGTCAGTTTTTCATTCCGACTTATCGCAATACAACAGCTTGTTCCACCTGCATCCGCTGTGGTTAAAGGTGACGTAATATACCCTTCGCTCTCTCGTTCGTAAACTCTTTCTCTTTTCTCTCTCCTTTTAACTCACTCTCTCTCTCTCTCTCCTTTTAACTCTCTTTCTCTAACTCCCTTTCCTCTTTAATATATTTCTCTTTATAACTCTTTGTCTAACTCCCTTTCTCTCTCTCTTTATAACTCTTCTCTTTCCCTCTATAACTCTTTCTTTCTCTCTTTAACTCTCTCTCTCTCTCTTTCTCTGTCTCTCTAGGATTTTCCATTGCTTCCCGTACACTACTCTTCTTCCTTTGGTTTCAAGGTTTCCTATTCTTCCTGTCCTCTTCCTATCATTCATTGTCATTTTCTGGTTTCTTCCCTCCTATTTTGGCTCAGCTTTATCATCTGTACGTCTTGTATTCCCCTCATTGCTCTATTTATCTCTCTATTTGTGTACCCCTCCCCCTTCATGTACATCTCCCCAATAAATACATTTCAATTTCTTTGTTTCCTCCTTTCTAAGTTTACATTACTTGTGCGTGTGTTCTTTTCTACTAGTTTTGTTTCATATTACCCCATTATATCTTGCATTACCCCTCCTTCCCATAGTGTCCCGTTTACACTGATAGGAAGTACCGTTTAAATTTAACAGTGTGCCTGTTAATTTACAAAAATGATATTCAGTCTCAACCGTTTATTAATTATATTTCATTATACATAAATATAAATAATGATTATATATTGTAGTCCTGTGCGCATTAAATATATTTATTTTAAATACGAATCATTCCAATTACTCTAATATAACCTTGAGGAGAATCTAGTGAGCTGTTTTCTTCCTTTATCCACACAGTTATTGTATTGAAATGCCTGGTTATAATATTTAGTAATTAACTTTTACACGCATTGTTCAATGTGCTACCTCCATTGGGTGCAAGGTACATAAATCTTAATATTAAATCTCAGCTAGAATATCCACAGGGTAGGGTTCTTTGTAGACAACGAAACCAGACAGGATACCTTCCAATTTAGACGTTTAAACGAATATATTATTTAAACACACAATACATGGAATAAGAATATTTACATGATAAGCTACGTTCTTCTGTAATTCTTGTTTACAGTCAAGTTTTATATTTATATGTATTTTATTATTTATTTTCTTGATTTTTATATTCTTCTATCTGGACTTCCTTCTCAATGGAGGATCTGGATCTGGACTTCCTTCCTGATTTCCGCTTTTCTACGATTTAGGAATTCCTTCATTCTTTTTCCAGCTTTTCCCTTAAGCTTTGGGAATAATACTAATCTCCTCCCTTGCGGCTGCGATTGAAACGCGCCAACACTAAATAGGTACAACCTAGTGTGTACTTGGTGCCAAACGATTGACACGCGCATCCAAGTAGGTGCCACGGCTGAAACGCGCAACCAAAAGTGCTGTGGGGCGTCGACTGGAACGCGCCGCCACTGGGGGCTAACAAAATTTCCACTATTGGAAAGGTAAATTAAATCAAGCACATTAAAGCTCTGTTCAAAGACTTCTTTCGTTTTCTGTTCAATTTACGTATGATCACTAGTTTGATTTATCAAGTATATACATTAATTTATTTATTTTAAATTTATTCTTTGTCTTCTTATAATATATTCTATTGTTTTTCATCTTTCCAATTTGCTTCGTTCTTATTTATAAAGTTATTCACATATATTATGCTAATTTTTAATCTTGCACGCCTGGTGCTGCCATCTCTATTCCTCTTTGGGAAACTATTTACATTACTTGGTCCTATTGGGTATGTAACAAAGGTAAAGCTTTGAAATGTTTATATTCTGTGACCTCTCACATCAAATCTCAGTTCTGAAATTTTGAACTCGTATAACCATTTATTTTTTCGATTAAGTGGCAGAATATGGATATTCTGTTAGGATGCTAATTCACTCACCTTCATGTCTGTCATTGACGACATTAAATTAATAATGCCAATTTCCAAGAAGTTGACCAATTTTTCTCATATTTCTACGCTTCTATGTTCATAAAAAATTGAAAATAAATCATTTTTTCCCTAGAGCGTTCTCCATGTTTCTGTATTAATCTTGTTCACGGAATCATAAAGAGGAAGGAAAATCAACATGATGGACCTATCAGAACCTCCTCCTCGAGATGTGCGGAACTCGTGCTTGTAACAGTGTATAATTGGTTGGTAATTATGGCATTTTTTGTAATTATTATAATTACCTTGTAACATTACGTATGTAAACATAGAAAAGCATTGATGCAACAGTCGATTTTTTGTGATTTAGTAAATGATAACATACGTGTATTACACTCATGCAATAATTGTTTCTTATTTTTTATTAATGATGGTCATTTTTCCAATTATATGTCTCTATTTTTCTATTTATAATTATTATATAACTGCACCTGGGGAAACAACAAAGGAAAAAGTGACTGAATAACAAAGTGGTTTCTTGAATTTTAGTGATAAAAATTTGTTGGCCTTCCCCCCCCCCACCCCCGCTCAGGTAAGTAAGTTCTTGTACAGCCAATTCTTTGCAGATTTTCATAATTATCCCTGTTTCCAATCTCTTCTATCTCGTCTCTCTCCCACACACCAATCCCTCCCCCTCTCCTCCCTCTACCTGCCTGTCCAGGAGAAAAAAAACTTGGTCCATGTATGTATCATGTCGATAGCAGCCGCTCGGAGCATATGGCATTACGTCACACCTTCTGCAAACAGGACGGACTAATTAAATTCACGCTTCAGGGTGTTTTTTTTTTTTTTTCAGGTCGAACTTTGGTTTGCGTCGCCCTAACTGATGCTGACATCTGTTGAGCGGAGAAGAATGGTGTTTACCGGAATCATTCAATTAACGCAATTCAGGCACAGGACTAAAGCGATTGCAATCATTTGTCTGCCTTCTCGGTGAAAAACTCACACAATGCAAAGCTTAATCCAGGTTTTGATGGAAGCGTGTACACTATGCGTCAAAAGTAGTCATGGAGTTTCTAGGCTAGCGACGCAAATTGCATACCGTTTCAGGGTATAATTCCAGAGACAGCATACACTGATGGGAAAGGTAACTGTGTGGCTTCTTTCAAGAAATACACTGCAACCATTTCTTGATGCTTTACATGTTAATATTGTTGCCCAGGAGACGAGACGAGTTTTTTTGTCTGGCTAGTCTTGTCTCAAAAAATATTAGTTTGTCTCGTCTGGTATCTCGTATCGAAAACGAAACAAGATTTAGTAGGTGCTTTTCGTCTTGTCTCGTAATATGCCATCTAGTCTCGTGTTTCGTCTCGAAAATGTAAGAGGCTTTGGCCTGTGTTATATATCGTCTGGTACAAATACCGTCCCGTTTAGTAAAATATTAGTTTGTCTCCTCCCGTATCTTGTCTAAATTAACGAAACTAGATTTATCTCTGCCCCGAATCGTCTCGTAATAATACCGTCTCGTCTCGTAAATAGAAGTTTGTCTCGTCTCGTAAATAAAAAAAAGGCCGTCTCGTCTCGTGACTCATCTCGAGAATATTAGTTTGTCTAGTTTCGTGAGCAACACTACGTATTAAGCCTACTTCTGGTCCTGTTTTTAGCGTAAAACACCACAAAGCCAATGGTCCTATGCTCGAATCCTGGATAAGGCATGAATTCCCATATTTTATGTCCCATCGTTCTTTAGAGTGGAAAGGAGGTACAGTGGTAACGTTGTCACATTGTAATCAAGGGGTACCGGGTTCGATGGGGGCCTCCGAGATACTTATACTTATGCACGGGCCTCACACCAGCTTCCGTGACGTCACAGGATTAGTCAACTATAGTCCATTTACAACATTTAACAAAGAATATTAGAAGAGTATAATATTTATTTTTCTGACTGAATCGTCCTTTCTTATTCGCTCAGAACGTTGCTTTCACCTAAAGATTTTTTCAAATTTTATGTGAAAATCCAATCTTTACCGTTCTGCATAAAGTACCTCTATTTTTCAAATTACCAATGGAAAGAAGACGATATAGATAAAATTTCATCCTACATTTGGAACTTACTGTAAGTTCGTAAAGAATTATCGTCGTTAGTATATAATTGCTATTAAATTGCTGTGGAATGAGAACTTACTGTCCAAGTTATGTATGCAAGATAATTTCGTAAAAGTTTACGTACAGATGGTTGAGGAAAGAACTTGTAAGATTGGAATTTCGTATCAAATAAGCTTTCCAACATTCGAAACTCGATTCCCGTGTCTAATTTGATAAATGTTTAATTTTCTAGAAATCTGGTAAATATTTGGATGCACAAGTTCCCGTGGTTTGGTTGTAAGTTACTCGCATCAAAATTTTACATGCGAGCAAACAGAAAAAGTGTACAAATACTAATGCAACAAACGTACTAGCCTAACCTATTCGCAATACCTAGAGGCTAAGAACACAAATATTAAATGACCTAACAGTAATTCAAGCCTATGAAAAGGGATTCGCGATCACACGGAAAATGAAACTCGTTGAGAATATTATTGCAACTTGCAAACAACTTACTTTAATTAAGATGTCCAAAGCAAGAAGCGAGAGGACACAATAAACCTCATACTCTATCAGGAGATTATTGTTAAAAGAATATCGTATTCTAAAATCCTTATAATTATATACCTTTTCGGTAAACAGGCTAGATAATGGTAAAAACCAAGAGACAAGTTATTTTTCAGGATAAGGCGTAAGTTTTAATATATATATATCAGCGTGTGTTTCATTCATTCCTAACAACGACAATTTTCTTCTAACTGTACTTGGACATGTACTGAAATCGTGTCATGCAATATTCGCTGACATGTAGATTGATCCCCTTATATTTGTGATATTTAGAACAGGTAGAGATAATATCTCGCTCTCCTACATTTCCAGAGATCATAAATGTAAATAAATAAAATGTGCTACATGAAATCACAATGACTGACTAGGCTTGTCTATATTTCCAAAAACCTTAAATGTTGGTGACACAAGTGCACGTTTTTATAGTTCACTAACCACATCGCAATAATCCAAACGATCTTCTCGTTTTTGACAGAAATAATCGACAACTGGATAATATTACATCGATTACTACGTAAAAAGGTACAAAATTATCCACATTGTATTTGTGAAATGGCGTAATAAAATTGAACAAAGTCGTGAAATTCTATTGATGTATATTATATTTCTTTAATCTCATGTATATCGTGAAGCACATATTTCTTGTAAATTGAAACATAGCATGAAGAAGTGAATATCCTCCACTGTGACTAGAAAGTAAAAAGTGTTGAAGACGTGACTCTTGCACTTTGAACTGCAAAGTTTCAGACAACGTATTATTGCTCATACATATAAATAACAATCAATATTTTTTCGTGTTAAATAAAGGAATAGTAGGTAACAGTTCATTATATCGGAGACACTTTTCTTCAAATTTACAGGAGAAACCACTTACGGAAATCTGTTTCTGTAGCATTGTCGAAGTTCTTCGAGGTATTTTCTTTCATCTTTCAATCTATTTCAGCCGGAAATCAATTCCCGTTGCTTCAATTTAAGCGAGAACGTAACCACGCCGTTTTTTAACTATGTTTGCCTAATATAACTGAACCTAACCTAACCTTCTGTGAATGGTCCGTGGGGCTATGCGTGAATGGTTTGTGGGGCTCGCACCATGACGTGCGTTTCGTAACACTTCGAGAAATGGCTTATTTTAGTGTAAAAAAATGTCTAATCGTGTGAAAACCTTGATGGCACCTACAAATATGTTCCGCAATACACAATTGCTAAGTACGAACCATACGAAACACAAAATATCTGATTTTAAAGTGTCTCCGATATAACGAACTGATACCGAATATTATAGTTACAAGGTCGGCATCCATGTAATTAATATTACCATTCAGCTCTGTTCACAAATTCTTAAATGTCGTATACTTCGCACTGATTGAACACAGGCTTTTTTTTTACTAACATCTAATTAAATGTTGTACTACATACAAACGCATAAATTTACTTAACTGATCAGGAGACAACTTCACCAAAAGACGACTAATATTTTGACGTCATCAGTCCTTTGACGTCATTAGGTTGCGGCCCGTATACGGAGTATACACGAAGTATACGCATCTCGGGGGCCCCGGTTCGATACCCTTTTAAGACAAACAGTGGTCAAAATATTGATTAATATTAGTGTGTGAAAATTCCACTCCAATTATAAGCATAAGTGTTTTGCTCTAAAATATTTAAAAATTGCATCGGACTACAAAATACCGGTCATGTAATCAATAAATACAGTTTCTTACGTGATATTGGTACAAAATGAGCGGAAACTTCGAAAATAAGACTTAGGAAATTGTCGTGCGGCATTTTTGTGGACCCCGCGAGCCATCAAAATACCGGATAAAGTATAGGTGGGATCGGAAAATAAAATCAACCAATAATTTCCGACAAGGATACATAAACAGATCTCATCCACTACCTTCACTTCTACTCCAATTATTACAATTATCATCTTTCATCTTTGCATTCCTGATCCTGTGTCGGTCTTATACCTATTAACTTAATCGCGAAGATGATTTTGTTTGATTTGGTGTTTTACGTCCACTTTATGCACAGTAAGGCTAATCGGGACTGGACCTACAGTTTAAAGTGGGATCCGAACTACTATGCGCCTCCACCGGGAATTGAACCCGGGACCCCTTGATTACAAGTCGACGACGCTACCACTACGCCATCGGGAAGGCCTATCGGGACGATGAGGATGAATCATGATCTGTAGATGATGAAATATTGAGTTGATGATTTTAAGTTCACTTTATGCACATTAAGGCTAATCAGGCCTAGATCTACAGTTTATAGAGAGATGTGCCTCCAACGGGTATCGAACCCAGGACTCCATTATAAGGCGACGACGCTACCGTTGCGCCACCGGGGAGGTACAGATGATGAAACAAGAGCATGCTTTACCAAACGTTCGTAGTTGGGACCTCTGGCTTCGCGATGTATAGCCCTATCAACAGAGGCTATTTCTTATTTTCTTCCCTCTTTTCACTGACTTTTAATACTTCTCCTGTCTTCCTTTCTATTTGGGATTTTCTATATCTCCCTTCTCCATGTAAGCCTTCCTTTTTCACTTAGCGAGAAAGAAAGGCTCTCTCTCTTCATAGTTTCCTTTCATATCTTCTCGACTTTCTCTATCCTTTCCTCTACTTTATTTTAATACCCTGTCCTTTCACTCCCAAATGCTTTTCTTTATCTCACATGTAGCTTTAGACATACCGAGTGGTGTTGTTGAAGACCAGGGGCGGATTAAGGGCCGGGCGCAGTTCTCGGTAGCGTCAAACCGGGGCGTCCCGTTCTTGATTTCGCAACAGCCTTATTTCTGATTACATAATCATGGCTATTGGTTTGTTTGTCTTTATTTTCGAGTTCACTTTATGCCCATAAAGGGTAATTGGGACTGGATCAACAGTTTGAAGTGCGATTCGAACCATTCTGTGCCTCCATCGGTGCATGGTTATTTGTTTCAACAGAGCTGGATTTACGCGTATTATTGACAAGAATTAGTTGAACTTACTGCTGAATAGCATAAGTATAATTTTGATTTCATTATGTAGGTGTTCCATAAACACACACAATAAACATATTCTTTAACAATAACACTTCATGCACAAGCCTTGATTCGAACCCGGGACACCTAGCATCGTAGCACGCTGTGCTGAACACTCCGCCACGGAGGAAGGCGCACAATATAGAGTCGATGGCAATCGTTTAGTTCGTATGAACTTTCCAGCCTGATCATTCCCAGTGCGTAGTTAGAGATCTGTTAGTTCATTGAACTCTCGAGCCTAATTATTGCCTATTTTTGTGGGAGCAGGAAAAGGTTTATTATCCATTTTGCCTTGACTCATCTCACTGAACAGGTCGCTAGGTGCCGTGGCTTGCCGCGAGTTGATAGCTTCCTGGAGATGAGGCCTTGCTCGAAAAGGTTTATTATCCACTCTGTCCCAGCTATCTACGGAGTAAACTAATGATTGTTTGATTCATTGAGTTGGTGTTTTAAGTCCACTTTATGCACAGTAATTGGGACTGGACCTACAGTTTAAAGTGGGATCCAAACCACTGTGTGCCTCCACCTGGTATCGAACCCGGGACCCCTTGATTACAAGGCGATGACACAACCACTGCGCCATCGGGGAGGCCCACAGCATGTTAACGAAAACAAGTTCCTGGGCAAGTAGTGACGCGAGGCGGCTCCACCGATGAACACGTGATAGGGAACGGGATTGCGTGGCGGGGGGAACGACTGCAGTTACCAGCTTCCCAGCAGCGTGTACCGCTTCGCTCTGCCCACTCGATTTCCCCTCTTCTCTGCCGCTATGCGCGACCTTGCTCCAGAGATAGCTGGAACATGGTGTAGTAGGAGCGAGGCGGACTGGTGCGCCCCTGTCAGCATCTCCGATCACTAGTTCGCCACAAAGCCTGACTGTTGAAAAGGTTGAATGAAATGGGGGTTGACAAGTAATGTCCAACGAGCAGGAGCATTTGCTACCTGGTAGTCGCAAGCACATCAATTATTCATTCGTGCTCAGAGCGAAATAACGCTTTGTCCTCCAGCAGCACTATTGATTCTTTTGGCGGGAGAATGACACAGCGTTAGTGTCCCGATGCTCCGCTGTTGACACTCCGAAGGTCACGTGAGCAGAGGGTTGATTGCGCAAGCTGACGACAGCAACAAAATACATTTTTCCTCTATTGTGGCGTTTGTTTGCTTCTCATTAGTCCGCCTCTCTTTTGTCGGATTATTGAGTTACATGCGCGTCGCTGGGCATCAGTGTCATACTTGTTGGGACACGTGGACACAGGGTTGCCAGCTGTCTAGTTTAAATATCAAAATTCCATATTTTCCTTCATTCTTATAACAATTCTAGGATTAATTACAATACTCATGTATTTATTATAGGTACTAGTAAAATCGAGTTTAATAGCTGAAACTTCTATTCTCAGTTATATCTGAGCATAAAGTTTTGTATACTTATTCTTAATTGGCGGTTTTATATCACTCTACTTTCCTGTCACATTTGGCTAATATTGGACACGAGAATGGTAACGAGATGAAATTGATTAAAGAACAATCATAAACGCTCTTGCTGACGTCAGTGGCGGAGCTGTTAACACAGGTGCCCCGGATTCGAATCCCGTCCTGGCAATGGGTGTTCTTTGTAATTGTCCCTTCCGCAATATCATCACATTATTTCTCATCATCATCTTCGCGATTAGCCAAACTAGCATAAAAGCGAAGTAAAATTAACTAAACCAATCAATGCATCGAGTTTACTAAACGCACGATCATGAAATTAGGCGGGTGGCAGAAGTTGGCGCTGTTGCCACGTCGGAGCACAACCTCGTGTGTTGAGAGGAGACAAAGAAATATCTCGTTGTAATCCATGCGATACAATCTGACAGTATTTGCTCGAAAGGTCAGGGATGACAAAAAAGTACCCCGGAGAGAGGTCGGTCTGACGCTCAACTAGGCAACGCAGCCCGGTTGACGTTGCCACACCGTGCGCGGGAAACAGCCACTTTTGTCTCGCTCTCGCTTTGCTTTTCCCACATGTGGCAACAGCGCAATTCTGCGCAGCCGCCAGTTTTCATGGCCCTGCGTATAGTTGACATTTCTCTTCTGAGTTCTACTTTTAACGAACTGTTTCTATACTTATTTTTAATTGATTGGTTTCTTTAATTCTCATTCCTCATGAGGGTGAATGGTGATTTATAGATGAAGGGACAATCACAAATACACATGAATGACGTAAGTTCTGGCTGCAGGTCCAGGGTCCAGAACCTCGTAAGTCTGCAAAATGCAGTCCAAAGTGTGCTACATCGACGTGAATAAAATTATATAGTTTGGGTTGAAGATCTTATGCCTGCGGAAGCTATGGTGTGCTTGAACAAAATCTGTGCAATTTGATATTTGAATATGGTGGAGTTTTAAAGCCTCGTACAAAACTTCAAATAATGCACTTAGCAATTGATGTATCGGAGAGATATTAATTACACATGTCAACACACATGGACGTCCGCAGGATTTTTTCAAGGGAGGGGCAAGGATGATATTTTTCCAGGGAGGCCAAAAAGCCACATTTTCCCTCAAAAAGCATTGCTTAAATTTGAATTTATCATGTTCGTTCATTAATTAACACATATCATTGTGGCTGAAATGAAATTATATGTGTCAAATATATAATTTTTAGTTGACTTTCATTTTCCAGGTGGGGCCACGGCCCCCCTTGTCCCCCCTTCCGGACGCCCATGTCAATACAGTTTTCTGTACAGACAAACAGAATGATGATTATTACCAAGGTTTTTACGCTGTCTATGTATATGTAATCAGGTTTTGTCCATCACGTCTGGTATCGGAGTACTTTAATGTTCTTTTATTTTATTAATAACTATTTACGAGTATATAGACTGGCTACAATCAATGCCTCCTCATTTGTCTTTTCTAATTTGTTTATTAATGGAAGTTGTTGAATCAAGCTATCAATGTTTCAGTGTTCATAAACGGAAATAATGAACTATTGTTATATTTCAAAATCACAGAATCTGGTGTTTGTACATGCAGTGATGTAAATGGGCTGATGCCACAATTAGGCATCACACAACACTGACGAGTGGCGTTTATTTATTGATGCTTCCAAAATTAGTTTAGAGGCTGTTTTGTTACACAATGGCAATACATTTCCCTCTATAACTGTAGCACATTCTGTAGCAATGAAGAAAACTTATGAAAATATGTGCCAAATTCTAGAAGCCATTAAATATGAAAACTGTAGTTGGCATACTTGCGGAGACCTTGAAGTAATTAGTGTTCTACTTGGTATGCAGAGTGGATTCACTGAACATCCTTGTTTTCTGTGCCCATGGGACAGCCGTGATACTTAACAGCACTACAAAGTGACAGAATGGCAGGGAAGAAAAGAATTCACTCCAGGGAAATATAATGTAAAATTTAAGCCTTTATTTGATCCGTAAAATGCATTTCTTTCTCCTTTGCACATTAAATTGGGATTTATGAAGAACTTTGTGAAACGTATGGACAAATCGGGTGAGGGTCTAAAATATCTACGAACAATTTTCCCTGATTTGTGAAGCTAAACTAAAAGAAGAAATATTCATTGAACCCCAGATTGGAAAAGTGATGAATGACTGGTATTTTTTAGAAACATTAACTCCAAACAAACTTGCCGGATAGGGATCATTTAAAGGTGTCGTGAATGTATTGTTTGGTAACAAGAAAGAAGAAGATTGTGCAGAACTAGTACGTAACAATCTTCAAAATTACAAGAAGTTGGGATACAGGATGTGTCTCAAGATACACTTCCTGCATTCCCATTTTCATTTTTTCCCCCTGAAAACCTGCGTGAAATAAGTGATGAACAAGGAGAACACTTTCATCAATACATTTTGCAGATGGAACAACATCTTAGAGGAAACTGGGATCCATCCATGATGAGCGACTACTGCTGGTTCCTTCAGAGAGGATACGACGGCACACAAAAGAAGAAAAGTGTTTTAAAGCGATTCTTGTCTTCTACTACATAATGTTAGTTGCCATTCAAATCATATTATATAAAGATTACTTAATTTCCAGTAAAATGTATTATTTAACGCCATTATAATATATTGTTTAAGCTTTTTGTATTAAAAATTAACTTTGTGAAAATGTTTAATTTGTATTGAATTATATGTAAATATATAGTACTAGTAATACTTGCAAATCTGAGGCATGGGCGGAGTTTTGGCTTAAAAAAGACTAAAAAATAACACATGATTAAGTTCAGTTACTACATTTTTGTTATGAAGCCATACCGCAAATATTGGCGTTTGGCATGTGTGGTAATTGCGCCGCAATAGCGGGTCTTAGACGATTTGATTGATGTGTACAGTTTGAAGAAAGAAAAACGTAACATGACTTTGTGTTGGGTCAACAGTTACTGCTGAGGCATCAAAAGAACTTTTCAATTTAATTTTTCTAAAATTTCTGAAGCTTACTATTGTACCGTAACTTTTTTAAAGTAATACGAGTATTGTATCAATAAAAAATTGAAGAATAAAATTGGTAAATTCTGTAAGTGACAGAATAATTCAAACACAGTTTTCCACGTTAAACTGTGAAATGTGGCATGCTTGATAATGTGGTAAACGTGAAAAGTGGCTGGTAGCACTCTGGCGTGTAAAAAGGCACTAGTGTGAACGTTCGTACGGGCTGATGTGCTGAACGATGCGATTTCCCAACACTTTCACTTTTGGCACTTACAACGTTTACCACTTTTAGTCCTCAATTAATGAAATGCAAAATGCAATAATCGTACTGTTTTGCTTCCTTTAAAACTGACAACCAATATACTAATTAATATTTGTTTACTTTAGCGAAGAAATTTAACATTTTCAAATTTAAAAGGCCTAGAACTCAGTGTTTTTTAATTTCCGGTGAAAGGTCTCCGGACCCCTTATAAGCTAGGGGATATTCAACAACCCTCTGGTACATCATATGCTTCTCCCAGAGTCTGCCCCCCTCCTCCCAAAGCAAAAGCTCAAACTCCGCCCATGATCTGAGGGTGCTGTTGAAAAATGGATCATATTTTTGGCTTCAGTTCGGAAGATTTATAAAGAATCGCGGTTTCATCCCTGTACAATTTTCAAAGTAGAAATTTGTTGACATGTGTTATCAAAGTATGTTTGTAAGCTTTATTTTTGGTGAGTTTCATTTTCAATAGGCTTTGTAGAGAGGATTTATTTTCATCATGGTAGCGAACAAAGCTCGCCAACTTCAAAGAACAAAATTCCGAGAGATTTGTTCACAGCCTTCAAACCCTATTAGATTAAAATGTCGTGGAAGACTAGCGTCCTGAAAATTAGCTGTCTGTTTGTGGTCTTGCTATTGTGAATGCAAAATTCAATCAACTTGATCAAGGCAACGTAGCAATCACAACTTTTGCTCCAAAATAAGAAAATATAATAAGTAATATAAGAATACTAAATTAAATCATTCCAAGAGATAACAAAGTTTTTCCTGGAGACCGGGAAAGTAAGTCGGATTCCGGGAGGGCTGGTAAGCCTACAGAATTTTTGGTACGTGCAGGATAGTGTACAGTAAAATCTCTACCAGGCTCGTTCTTCCTATCAAGAATTTGTAGGTGTGGCATAATATTAATCACACCACACTGGACTAGTAAGTTGATAATATTACTACTATTAAATCAATCCAGAAATTGAAAGTGTCTTACCTCATTTCCTGTTGTACTCTGTCGCCCTGAAAAGAATAACAGAAAAAGTTATTATACAAAACTGATTTTTTTTTGTATCAAATAAAAGTATGTACAAAGCATCCCACAAACTTTTTGCATTTCTTGACATACTTTTCAGGACACTTTTGTAATGTGCACTGTAGAGTGTAATGTGAATGTAGAACTCATATTTTTTACAACAGCTACCGCTGGGTCATTTCGCGTTAATGAGAGGAACATTATAGAAATTAAGTACTTTGATACGCTAACATGTTACTTTATCAAAGCCAATGTTACAACTCTATCAAAATAGACTATATTTAGTCAACAGATGTTTTTAGAGATGTCACAGTTTTATGTTAATTGCATTTGTCTTGGTTTACGTCGCTTTTATGTTCATTTAGGCTAATTACGACGATGAGGGTGAGCGATGACTAGATAAAATTGATTGTGGAACCCACGCTCAAGCAGGAGCTCGAACCCGGAACCTTCGGTAGCCAGAGAAAAAGAAAATCGGTAATATTGTTTCAATAACCTTTGCAGTAAGTTCAATGTAAATGCACGAGGGTAAATCAAAAACTAAAGGCAATTTTGTGTGGGGATGTCTGTCGTCACAACGTGTATACTTGGAGTGACGTAGAAGTAGGAGTATCTATCACTGCCCCATTCATTCGAGTGTCGCGGAGCAAAAAAGTCACACGTATGGACGCACCACTCCACAATGCACCATCGAGGAACAAAGCGTCGTAGTGCGCTTTCTGTGCTCGGAGGGAGTCAAACAGGCAAACATCCACCTTCGGCTGTTAGCGCAGTATGGAGCAAGCACCATGACTCAACGAAAGGCGTATGACAGATGACGAGGTCCAGCAGACGGTGCAGACGTGGCTTCGTGAGCAACCAAAAACTCTTCCTCGCGGACGGGTTTTAGCACAACTTAGGTCAAGATGTTATCAGTAGACCCCGGATATTAATGTAACATCAAAGTATAAAATATGTACATAAATATGTAACAATAATTGATAAAATATGTACCTAAATATTGATTGATTGAGTTTATTTTTCTTCGCATTTTGTGGATCTTGGCTAATTTGCGAAGATGGGGATGAGTGATGAGTGGGCATTCACAAACAACCAAGCCCGAGCGGGATTCGAACCCGGGACCCTTGGCGTCGCAGGGCGATGTGCTAACCACTATGTATCTAAATATGTATTATCAAAAGTATATGTAGCTAAATATGTAGTGTCAAATAATATGTGATATGTATAATAATCGAGTATCCAAGCAATTTCAAGAATTCTGCTAGATATTTATTTTATTTGAACACATTCAACATAACTTCAAGGACATAAGTTGTTGAAATTAAAATCTGTGACAAATTTATAAACTCAAAAAAGCACAGTAACGTGTACATATTTAAGACACCAATTTTGTCAACTATTAATTACTTTCCGCATCGCAAATTATTATATAATATGTGAATATAAAAGAGAGCTCTTCGTAACTTTCGAAACAAATTGTAAAAAAAAAAAAAAAAGCGTGTACAGAAAGAACAATGGAATAGAAATACATAGCTACTTTTGTTTGTAGAAAAGTAGTTATTGTGTAACTCGCTACGTACAGGAAGTAGATTTGTTGTCCACCGATGCCAAGTTTCTAGTTACTTTGCTTAAACCTAAAAGCGAATCGAAAACGGGGTGGGGGTAGAAACTCCAGCATTTTTCGACAAATAACAGTTTCCATATATTTTTTTTTCTTCTTCAGCCTGTCTTTCGACTTGGCAATCAATTTTAGGTGACCGTAAGCACAATGCATCTCATTGATTAGAAAATACGACATCACATGGGCTTCAAATTTTCTTCATCATGTTTCAGAGACCGAAAACATAGGGAAAAGGATCAAGATAGGAACATACCGTAAAGCAAATATGTAATATCCTGGCAAATATGTAACAAAACTTGTGCAAAATCATGTCAGTTATATAATTCATTGACATTTTCCTGTTCAAAGCATGTATCTAGAAAGGAATATAATATGTAGTTACATAAAAATCCGAGCTCTAGTTATTAGATAGCTCTGTAAAGGCTCTTTCTAGCTACGAATTGTACATGAAGAGAACGCGATTCTTTCATCCAAAATAACGTGTTCATGACTAGTGGACGGAACTTTATGTCCTATAAAACTATAAAATATGTATTTAATTATGTCATAAAAATTGAAAAATATGTCAGAAAAAGGTAGAAATATTCCCAGTAAATCCAAAAATATGCACAACAGTACTTTCGAATTTCTCATAATACGGGATTCAATATCTTCCAGGGAGATCGACTAGGATGTTAAATGAAGCCAGAATCCCGCACAACAATGAGAGAACATTTTCCCTCAATAATGTTTGCATGACTATTAATTGTCGGCGGGATAAAAAGGGGGGGGTATTATTGTTCTATTTTTAGTTGGTAAGAAAAGACTCCATCTGCTTTTAAATTCTTCGTTCGTAATTTCCTTATCCTGGCATCGATAATATCAACTATCAGTTGCGCTAAACATACGAAGAAAAATTATAATATAACAGAGTATATGCAAGACAATTACGAAATTATACGGAAATATGTCTTATTACGAGAAAAAATCAGAAATATGTTCTAAACAAGCGAAATTGGTCAAATATGTCAAAATATGCTTTATCAAGTTGGTCTATTTCGGCTGATTTTCATCAGATATGTAAAGATCTCACCCCAGTACACGATCCGATACCAAATAAAAAATATATTATAACAAAGTCCCGGCCCCTATTCATAACTATGGGAACAGAGAAATAGGGTGCTCTCCTGTAAAATCAATAAAATTGAGAAAGCCCGTTCTTTCCCTTTGGTCTTCACATGGGAGAGAGTTGTCCTATGGATATATCTGCATGCTAATTTCTTCAATGAATATTCAACATAATTTGCTTTTCCACTTGTAAACTCCTCTACAAGTTCAACTTGCGATCTCCTGCCTTCCATTTTGCACAATTTCCGTCTTTCTAAGTAGTGTCGGTAACTAGAAGGCACAAATAGCTTATTCATTTCAATGTAATTACTATAACATTTAATAAAAGTAATACATTTCAGGATGGAAATTTTGTTTAAGAAATTCCAAACCCGCAACCTCCCGGGTATTAGAGTTGACGAGTTGTATCTTTGCGGGTGAACCTTGACCACGACTGGCTGCGCAGTAGCAAAGAGAGGAGCTACCGACTGCCTTAGTCAATGGGTGTCATTCTCCTCTTACGTTGTAAGAGCTCTCGACCACTCAACAGACATTTAGCTTCATTGCCCATTCTTCCACCCTCACAGTCAGGATTTCGGCCGGCACACAGCACTGCTACGGCTTTGCTGAAAGTCACAAATGACGTCCTCCAGGCTATGGATAAGAAATTCCTCACTGCATTAATATTATTGGACCTGTCCAAAGCATTTGATACGGTACAACATAAATTACTGCTCAGTAAACTGAAATATTACAGTTTTTCACAATCTACCCTTAACTGGTATTTTTCATATCTAAGTAACTGAAATCAACGTGTAAAACTGTCACCTACTTTATTATCTAATAATTTATATATTTCATCTGGTGTTCCACAAGGATCTATACTAGGTCCCTTATTGTTTACGATTTATATTGCAGACCTACCCTCAGTTGTCAAATACTGTAACGTACATTCATATGCTGATGACACTCAACTAACCAAATCATTCAATCCAACAGAAATTTCAATAAGTATTGAATACATAAGTAATGATTTGGGTGCGATAAAGACATGGTGTTATGCAAATGGCCTTAAAATTAATGCTAATAAGTCATGTTATACATTTATTGGGACTCGAAATGCCATTGGTTCGGTCGAGCACACTAATACAACAATTAAAATAAATGATGATGTCATACCTAGAGCTCAAGTAGTTAAAAGTCTTGGACTGATATTTGACACTCGTCTATCATGGAATGAGCATATTAGCCGCCAAATCAATAAATCATTTGGAACACTTAGATTCTTGTTTAAATTTAACAAACTATTATCTTCAGAAATCAAGCAGCGATTAGTTGAAACATTTCTCGACTATTGTGACGTAGTGTACTCTGGTAGAATAAATAAAACTTTACAAGCAAAAATTCAAAAATGCCAAAATGCGTGCATGCGGTTAATATTTTGCATCCCGAGGCGTGAAAATATTTTACCTTCCATAAATAATAAGAATATCCTGAATATGTACCGTAGGCGGCTACTGCATACATATTGCCTTATACATAAAATTATTACATCTGGCAAGCCGTCGTATCTGGCAGACATGTTGATCCCTCGCACCAGTATTCACAGCCACCATACAATAAATAATTTCAAATTTAACCTTCCACTCTGCAACACACAGGCATATCAGTCGTCGTTTTCATATTTTGCTGCAAAAATATGGAGTGCCCTACCTAAGACCATGTCGAGCATATCTAAAATAGAATCTTTCCGAAATGAAGTAAAGAATTTTCTTTTGGCAGAGCAGAGATTGTGTTCAAATACTATGATGTAACTTGTATGTTTATGTTATGTATTTTGTCTACATCTTTTTATTTTTATTTATTTTTTATTCATTTTAATTTTTTTTTATGTTGTTGTCTTTTCACAATTTTTGTATCATTTTATTCATACATTTATTACAATTACTTTATCAATAGATTTTGTAACTAAATCATACAGTTTATTGTACACTGTATTAATACTGTAATAACATAAGAAATGTAAATTTAAATGTAATCGATGACACGGGTTAGGTGGCAGAACAGCCTCAGGTTGAACCTCGCCCACGCAAATAAATAATTTGAATCTACGAACATGTAAATTATCTGCGCGAATTAGTCAAGGTCACCCGCAGAGATACAGCTCGTCAACTTTAGTCTGTAAGGAAAGTCACTCGTCCAACATTTCCTCTTTCCTTCTTAGCTTTTCTGCCTCTTGTATTAATCGCAACGGCGAGAATGAATGATAAACAGATGAAATGGATAATCGGAACGAGTACAATGAGAGATTCATGTCTTGATCAGGGAGCGAATAGGATACCTCTGGTTATCGAAGGGTACACCTCTGGATTGTAACATCTCCGTTGACTTTTAATGGAACTACTACTCCCCCCCCCCCTCCGAAGTGTCCGTTACTGTACCTCGAAAATTCGAAATGATAGATTCGATAGTTTGATAACTCCTCAAATTTCAAATAAGGGGGGGGGGTGTCCACACAAAGCGAGACTTGGCAGAATGTCTACTTCAAACTGCAAAACTTTCAGCCGTAATTTTCAAAAGTAACTGTTCGACTCTACAATATACTTGAGAGGTAGAAACTTATACTAACAATAAAAATAGGACTTCTAGCCTTTATATTGTCCGTTCTAGATGACGTTTTTGCTCTTATACAATCCAATATTAATGGCGGCGAAAAGAGAAGTGAATTGATTCTAGAGGGTCATTGAAATATTATTTCCTAGAGAGAAAAGGGGTAGTTTCTGAGGTTTCCGAAGCGAAAATAGAAATTCGAACATCGAAACAAAACGCCAACGGTCTCAAACGTTAATTATTTCCAGCTTCCTCCGCAGCGAAACCGTCTCCTCCATTAATAAACCGAGGAAGCACCGCACGACCGAAGCCGCTAAAGTTCGTTACGTTCTAATAATTCCAGCAGAAAAGAAGACGCTCGCTAATTAAGCCACGGCGGAGGCAGTTAGCGAAGGGAATGTCGCATCGCGGTAACGAGATCGAGGTGGGTGTGTTGTGTAAGCGGTTTTCATATGATGCTTTCAGTCACAAAACGGAAACGTGCCTAGCTGGCGCGCACACGAGGAGAGTTCTGAATGAGATTCTTGCATTAGATTCATGGTTTCTCCAAGACATTTCTTGTACAGTGGGATCCATGAGTATTACCGTGCAAATTGTCCATGACTGTGTTTTTAAGCGATGGATTTTTATCAATGCTGGTGCAGAAGTTCTCAACAGCTTGTTTTGAGTTATCTTTTAATTCTTGAAGCTCTTATTGGGCCAAATAAAGTACACGAACATGGCGATGGACAATTTGTACGGTAATACTACTCATGGATCGCACTGTACGATCCATGTCAAAAATGACTGTGATTCAACATGAGACGAAAATATTCGCTGCACAACTGCTATAATATTGCTGCATGATTTTCTTACACAGGAATAATAAATATTATTGTAATCACCAACAATAATAACTGGAAGAGAACTTAAAATCATGTTAAAACTATGCATTCACTTCCTGATACAAATATCTTTCGCGAATGTTTTGAAATAAGCATACAGGAGTACAACTCTGGTGAAGTACAATAGGATATGTTGCTTACCCCTAAAAGGTGTATACGGAAGTTACTAGCGCCGCCAAGCGGATGGTATGAAGCTGTGGAACAATGATGCACATGAAACTTAGGAAATTAATGTATAATTTGCTGTAGAATGTTAATTATATTACATGGTGATATGGGTGTTCAGTTTTTCTGTAGTAATGACTCATTTAGTCAACCGATGATCGTTCACTACCGTGAACTGACAAGCACGTATGTGCAACTCTCCGTTTGCACCTATTCTCATGGTACGGTGCTTCCACCTAGCGGTCGCGAGTGAAGAGCTCCATTTCAGTTAACGAGTCGTGTGAACGAATTCCATTTCGTTTGAACAAAAGGCTAATTACCTGCTCCTTCAGCGAGTACTTGGTTTAGGGATGAGCAGTAAATGCTTCGTTTGACGTCGTAGATGACAAAAGGAACATCATTGTCTTTGTTTCTTGGTACGCACCAGTACAGTCTTCCCTCTAAACTAAAATATCCGTCTTGCTTCTCTTTCTAGTAACAAGAGAAAACAAATTACTAGATCTAAGCAAGTGTAGAAATTAGTGCGCGTCAAATCTCCTGCATATGGCCTTGAACGGCTGAACAGCGCCAGCGAATGACAGACGTGCGGCGTTGTCGTGCTCTCCTTGACAAGGCGTTTCGCTCAACCACGCTGTCTCTTTTCCGTGCGAGATTTCGACATGGCACCGCTGCAGTGCGCTGCTATTGGCTATCGCCATATGCAGGAGATTTGACGCGCACTCTAGAGTATTGCATCGGACCACTTTCGCTCGTTCAAACTCGTTCGAATCTTCCATGCTCGAGCGTGATACGCTTGTTCGTACCGCACTCCTAGTGGAAAGATTGACAACGTCCCGTATTTCAAAGCCTAATAAGCAACACTCTCAACCTGAAACACATACATGGAAGGAAACCACTCCATGCAATTACAATTCTAAATCATAATTCCGTATATTATTATGTAAGGCTCAAATACAATATATATGAAAGTATGCAATATCTACAGACCGAAACGTAAAATGGATACACATGCTGAGAGACCTGCCTAAGCAATTACAAATATCGTATCACAGTGCAAGAAGTACATGTACATCATTGTTCACTTACAGAAAAGGATAATCATATTCTACGAAATAATAAAATGCAGTTATAACATTCAATCGAACATAATTTTCATATGACAATAATCGTAGAAACATAAAATATCAACCTAAGCAGTTTCAGCCCATAATCATCTATTTCATTTTCACATATCTCGGTAAGATACACAAAACTGCATTTTAACATGGAGATGATGACTATGTTAACTTATGTTTTCAATTTCACTTCGTCTTTTACTTCACGAAGTATATTTGAAGGCCCACTACCATAGACAAATTACGGAAATACGTCTACTAATAGGGTTCGAGAGTTCGGTCGTTTTTCGCTCGAGCGGAAGAACTATCAATTGTGTGCCATCTAGCGTTGCTCGTGCGAACTATTTGCTGTTCGAGCGAACAACGCTCGTTGCTGCACTCCAGTAGGAATATATACCGCCGTAAATAATTTGTAATCAATGCACGTAAGTTAATAAATGTAAACTTTGTTATACTTCTTCCTCTGCTGCCCACAAAGTTTTGCTGACAACAATATGTCCAATAATGTCAGATAAGGGGGCAGTTGCCCCCTCCCCCACTTTTCGCCTCCGCGATGGCGCAGTGGTAGCGTCGTCGCCTTGTAATCAAGGGGTCCTGGGTTCGATACCCGGTAAAGGCACATAGTGGTTCGGATCCCAATTCAAACTGTAGGTCCAGTCCCGATTTGCTTTACTATCCACAAAGTGAACCTAAAACATCAAATCAACTCTGTGGAGATATGTTTAAAAACACCAAAGCACAAGGCGGCCAGAAGTGTATTAAATAAAAAATGGATTGCTGCAGAAGCTTGTTTTAGCACTGACGGCAAATTTCATTTTTGTTATTTAGCGCCGCTTTTCCCCACGATTAGCTAATCGCAACGATGACGATGAGTGATGATGGTCCTCACAAAGAACACCCATATTTAGGTCGGGATTCGAACCCAGGATTCCAGGTATCAGTGACGGCGATTAGAGGGCGTGGGGGCAGTTGCCTCCACTTTTTGCCACTTTTAGCCACGCTATGTGGCCTCATAATGCTAAGCTTTGTCTACCGAGAGCTTATAGCGCCTTTGTAAGTGCCTATTTCAATCATGTTTGGTGCCTATTTGCCTGCCTATTTGAGAGATTTTTAGTGCCTATAAATCTGGACCGAAGTGATGACATTGACGAAGGGAGACTCACAGAAAACAGCTATGTCCAAGAGCAGGCCACGATTCGAACCCGCCCGTGAGCCAAGATGCTAACCACTCCGCCACAAAGGTTCGTTATTTCCTTAGGAAAGCTGCACACAGATTGTTTGTAGACTCCTCTGCAGCTCTCTGCCCCAGGGGAACTTCAAAACTTTATATCAAAAAGTGAGAAATTGATCTATCGGTTCGAGTCCCTTCCTTGAAGATCGGAACACGTGGGCGAGAGCGCCGAGCTGCCCCGGACGGGGGAAGGGGTTCTTGTTATTGATCTGGAGAAGTCACGTGACCCAGAGACCAACATCCAATAGCTCCAGATTCGAACCTTCTCCGAGGCGAGAGAAGAGTCAATCTGTTTCTTTCCCCTCGAGAGCACGCTGGGGACGGAGTAATCCGGTGCTGCCTTCGGGGGGGACGAGACGAGGAAGATCGTGGTTCACGTCTTTGATTGGAGATGCTGGATGCTTTTATCTCGTTCGTTCCCATCTGCGCTGTTCCCAGATGATGGACGATTTTGTGAACACTGCGGTCATGGGCGCTCGCAGGATTTTTTTCTGGGGGGGGGGACAAAATCACAGAAACTTATTATTATAGAATTATACTTTATCTAGAAGCTTCATTCTGACCGAGGGTCATTCACTTGTTTTCACCAGCTGTCTGTTCCTCTGAGGTATTTTAATTATGCAGACTCAAGCGTGAACAGACTTCCTGAAACATTGGCTCTGTCCGAAAGGTACGAAGTACGTACTTGAAGCATGGTTTTGGCGGAAGTGACGTCATCTAGTACAGTTCGAAAGCGCCAAGTACAGGAGTACGCAAGTGCATAGCTCGCAGTGCAGATGGAAGCTGACTCGGTCACGTGATTTCCACACTCGTCGTTCGTTTGTTTAAAATCGCGGAGGTAGAAAGTCAGCAACAGAGGATAAATATACGTTATGGGCCCGCAAGTTGTTGATTAAAGTTCTCTTAATGTGTGGAAATGTATGTGTACGAACATTTGGAAATGTTATGTGATTTCTATGGTGAAAAATAATTATTTAAAAAGCGAGGAAAACAACTAGTACTCAGTTTTATCTACTGATCGTATTTGGCGCTGCAGTCGAAGTGCAATTCGAAAGACAACACTTCCAGTCCAAGACTTGAAGACCGCACTCCAAGACACACTCGGAGGATGCTCGCTTCAAGTACGGTCTTGCACCTTTCGGACACGGCCATTGGAGTGACAAGAAGCAAACAGGTAAACAGGTAGCAATATGCTAACAGAATAGGAAGAGTAAACGTGACGAATCGGCGTGGAGGGACGTCTCCACTGGCTGAGGATTCGAGGAGAAGGCAGGCTTGGTAGGGAGACACTTTGGAAATTGACTTGAGACCGTCATGAGTACTTTTGGGAGTCTTGGAAGGAGAGTGGTCAGCCTGACGTAGGTGGAGAAGCCTGGAGAGAGTCAGTACTATTTTACGCTTTCGATCTTTTGATTTGGTCATCTATCTTCCAAGTCTAGACAGGTAACTATCCTCACCATGTACGATTCAGGTTCAAAAGTTCTAAAAACCAAAGAGTGACTATTTTTCATTTCAGTTTGTTTTAATTAGTGCATATTTGTTTCAAGATTACCTCTTGCTGTTTAGCATCAGACTTGTCCTCATGACAAGTGGTCTCACCATCTGAGGATGAATGATAATTAAACTACATCACCCATAAATCAATTAGGAGTGGCAGGTTCGATCCCGCCATTCGTAAGAATGATACGTGGTGAAGGTTCGGGGCAGCCGAGCAGGTTGTTCAAAGCTTACATCGAAAAGTGTTGTAATGACCATTGTCTACTACAAAAATCATAAAATTGAAATGGAATTGAAGATACTTTGGCGTCGTATACAAGTTCAGACTGGAGTCTACTATTTGGATAGAAACTGGATTCGTCCTGATTCCTTTCATCTAGCTTATAACTTTGTTAATGAACAGTTCCTCAAATAATCTCTAATCACTTTTAGTTCAGAAAACATTCTCTCAGCTGATGACGTGACCGGTAGGGGTATATACAGCATATAAGCAGCGCATACGTCAGAAATGCTACCATCAAGCATTTTGTTTTCGATCAAATGGAATTATGAAAGAAATAGCGGAACGGATATTTTAAATGTGAAAAAATTTTCATAAATCGCTGAGAAATATCACGTCTTGTATCTTGCATTGGAAACACAAATATTAAAGAGACAACACGCGTTTCGACCAAGTTGCAATGCAACTTCGTAGGATTTTGGAATGTGCAAAGAATGCGACTCGATGCGAATAAGAACGAAAGTTATTCGGATCGCAATGCGAGCAACAACCTTGTTGCGAAGTATTTGAGTTGGCTTCTCTCTCATGTTACTATTGCAAAAACTTTGTTCGTCTCCCTCGATACATTCCAACTGGCCTTTCTGGCAAAGGGTATCGATTTGTTCGTGCTTTCCATAAAGGCCGACCAGTTCTGGAGCCCGATATTGAAATTCTGCTTTTCTTTTCTTCCACGATGTGGGCTGGAAGTTCGTTACAGTGCTCGCTGAACCGAGAGAGATGATTCGGAATGCCACCTGGTGGAAACCGCACGAAGCTTCTTTCGAAGAAAATCGTTTGGTCATGCGAGAAGGAAAGGACGCTGGACAAAAGACATAGACGTTAGATCGCTGGCGATTGCGTCATGCGCTGGTAACAGTGGTGAACGTTTACTCGACGTGGCCGAGCTAGGAATAGATCTTTTCTAGTGTCTAAATCAGGCCCGTACCCAGGGAAGGGGGAAAGGGGGCCTGCAACCCCCCCTCGAACCATGAACTATTTCAATACGAACCTATAAAAAGCTACAAAAATAACATGGACGATTGACATTTTGCAAGAATTTCGACTTCTTCTTGCACAAATGAAAGGATTGTTTCTGCAGAGAGCTAGACTCTACAAGTCTGCAGTCTACAATATTTAATAATTTTGTTTTTATAGTCATTGATGCAAGGATACCAGACGTTCACTATTTTTAATCCCTGTCCTGACATTTTTCGAACTGCAGTCTTCATGCGGAAATGTCCTTTTCTTATTATCATTTCACATTCAGATATGTTCTTCATTATAAGAAGATATAATAGGTATCATTTAATTTATAAATATATTTTTCTAAACATAGAATTATCATTATTATAAATCAAATCAAATCATGGCTGTTCAGTGCTGCTGGTATAAGAAAATTAGAGGAAATTTGAAAATATTGTTAATATGGGAACTTTTGAGAACTGAATGTCAGCAATAAGCACCAAGGTGTACGCTGTTTAACAGCTTTTCTCTGTAAGCAACTATATTGTTGATTGTCAGGTCAGGGTGAGAGGAGGCTGTCGCTGGGTTGAATTTTCTCTTGTTACTTTGGAATATAATATTGCAGCTCGACAATTCTACGCCCAGACATTCTGCACTGTCTAATTATTCCAGCTACATCCAGGCAGGATGGGTGCAAATTCCGAGCAGAAAATCTATTCTCGTCCTGGGGGCTGAAATCTCTACCTAAGATAAAGAAATCTTTCCTTTCGAGAGACCATTAACAGATTTAAGCCATTATAGCAACATATACGCAGTAAACGTAAAGCAATTATTAATAAAGAGCAATAATTAAATAAAATCTAACACTTATTAAAACATTTGGTAAATATGCGATATAGCCCGAACGGATTTCTTGAAATTTATAGAAGAAACTACTTACTGAAATCAGTTTCTGTAGCATTATCGAAGTTCTTCGAGGTATTTTCTTTCGCGGAAACTGAGAACGTCACCATAGAATGCTGCAGAACAAGAAATAATCACTTTTTATGTATGGAATTTGCATTTTCTATAAAGCGAAAACATTTTGCTGTTGTTTCCATTATGTACCTGAAGATGGTGCGAGCTTCGAAAGTCACACGGTCTCGCAAGTGTTTCCAAACGTACCTTTTTTTTACGAGAATTTTTTTTTAACTATGCTTACCTAATCTAACCTTGCCGGAAATGGTCCGTGGGGCTATCGTGAATGGTTTTTGGGGCTATCCGTCAATGGTTTGTGATGACATAATGAACACGAAAGTAAGTATTTTTCGGTTAAGAAGGTTGAAACACTGCATACACACTCCAAAACGACAAAACACAAGCACGACGCGCGATGATCCATGACGAGTGCACGCCATATTGTCTGTTACCCAATCGGAACAAGGAAGACCAATAATGACTCGTAATATGAAAAGTTGACACTATTTTATTGAAAAAAGCATAACTTCACCTCAAAGAATCATCCGCATTGCAGAAAAGGTAAGTATCAATGCTAAAATGAACGAAATGAATGAGTGAGAGGTGTTCGGGCTTTATCGCATAATTACCAAACATTTAACCTATTTTGAAATTTCTTGACATTTTGAACCAGTTCTTAGAGGAATTTATTTGCTAGTTTATAAATGTAGCAAATTGGTGTATTTATATATATATTTAATGATATTATTTAATTATTAATAATTTACATATATTTCATGACTATATATCCACAGTTTCGGGCTTGGCCTCACCACTCAAAAAAATCCTGGGTACGGACCTGGTCTAAATGGCAATATATTTTTATTTTAGGGTGGTGTTTAAATCTCGTATTGCGCAGATGAAGTGAGAAGATCGTATTAGCCGAGCTAGTCCTTTTTTTGAGTGTCTGTCCCGATATTTTTCAACGTAAAACGGTATCCCAAAATGTTCCTTTATTTGTGACAATGACTCATCAACATAGAATTACTACTCTAACTAACTAACTAACTCTCTAGCCTTCTTCAACCCGAAGGTTCATGGCTGCAGCAACACAGGCCTTCCATCTGTTCCTATCTTGAGCAAGATCTATATACTCATTTCCATCCCTACCGATTTCCTTTAGGTCCATCTCAGCGTTGTCCCTCCATCTTCGTCTTGGCCTTCCTACACGTCTCTTACCATCACGTTTCCCAACAAGAATCCTGTAAACTCCTCTTTCCTCTCCCATTCGTGCCACAAGGCGTGCCCACCTAAGTCTTCTTGATTTAATTATTCTAATAATATCTGGACATGAATACAAATAATGTAGTTCTAGATTATGTAACCTTCTCCACTCACCTGTCTCCTCATCCCTTTTAGGTCCAAAGATTTTCCTGAGGATCTTATTTTCAAATACTCTCAATTTATGTTCCTCTTTCAATGTAAGGGACCAAGTCTCACACCCATATAATACTACAGGCAAAATTACTGTTTTGTATATTTTAACTTTTAGTTTCTTAGATATTAAACGAGAAGACAAAAGCTTATGAAGAGAGAAGTAACATGCATTTCCTGAATTAAGCCTACTTTTTATTTCCTCTTTAATATAATTTTCATTTGTTAATATTACTCCTAAGAATTTGAATTTGGAAACTGGTTCAAACGAGTTGTTATATATAATTAGATTTTGATTATTACCTAACACTTGGTTTTGGCCTGTAAGCATATATTTAGTTTTTTTCTTTGTTAATTTCCAAACCTATCTCTTTAGCAGTTTTGAAAAAGAATTACTACACAATGCAAGAAATATTGGGAAAATGCAAGTTCTAAAAACATCTAGTGATTTTTGAGTATAAAGAATTTCACATTTCAATGTGAACAATGTCCCAATTTCCAATTTTCTTAAAATATGAATTTCTTCTCTGTTTATCTGGAACTAATGCCTCACTGAACGAGGATTTTCTTACATGAATGGTTTATGTAGAAATGACAAAGATCGCTCCTTCAGTACAACCTTGAAAGCTATGTTGATTGTGATTGACATGGATAACTTTAATCACGCGTGTGTAAACATTTGTAAAATGTTATTTGGAAAGGAGAATGTACTGATGAGGATTCATTCATTCGTAACGCAATGCTAAAAGTGCGTTGGGATCGAACCAAGAATCTTTAGATTGTATTGGGTGGTGTAGTTATTCATCATTCATCTTTCAGATGGTTGTCACTCGCATAGACTAAAGTATGATGTATGCGAGAGGTTACATTCAAAGGAATGGCAAAGGAATTCACATGTGCAATAATTGGATTTCTGTACTCTCCATGACTGAACTGATATGGATATTGTTAAGAAGAGGATAATACTTGCCTCACAAATAGATGAAGGTTATTCCCACACTTATCCCCTCAATTGTAACTTGACTGACCTTCCTGTCAGAATTCAATCGTTCACGCACCATTGTCCAGGCTTCCTACTTGTCTTCTCTATCCTGCACACAATCCCAGTCCTTACTCTCTCTCACGATTCCAACGCTCATTCCACAGCCGTCTCTCAAGTCACTCACCTAACGTTTGCCTAATTGCTTATTCCGCATTCCATTCTCTGCTGCCTGCTATGTTAAGAATAACATAAGACTTGTAGCTTCTTACCCAATACCTTGGGTACGATACGCATCGGTAAAGATCAATGAATGACTTCTTTGGAGTGCAGTGCATATTACTATATTATGTAAGTTATTTACGCAGTATTTATTTATTTAATTTTCAAACGTAAGTACGTTATGACGAAACAGTTTTCATATTAAAATGTGTACGTTTTACCGTCCCGGTTTGTCCCATTTTGCCTCCAGGAAAATATGAAAAATGTTCCGTTTGTTGTTTTAAATATATGGCCACTTTATGCACGGAGCTAGCTGTTCTACTAGACCTGTTTTCTGACCGTTGTAGTAGGCAGTGGCGTGGGAATAATTTTGTTTCCTTGGAAGAGAGGGAAAGAGAGTGCATGGAGGAAGAAACGAGGCTGCAGCTACCAGCAAACTGCTTCGCTCCGCCCACTCTCCTGACGTTATGCTCGGCGTTGCTCCACAGACTCCTGCGACGGTGGCGCCGCCGACGGAAAAGTTTAGCAACGAATAGTCTCATTTGTTTTTGGTAGTATTTCTCCCGTACACGCTGTATGGGGGCTATTCACCGGATGTTTACATTTTCGTTCGTGTTCGGCGGGGTTGCTACTTCCGGTTTTGAAAGAATAACATGGGTTTCAAGGGTGTAAGGGTAATATCTCACAGAAAAGGCGACAATCCTTGCATGACTGTTGGTTTCAACACGAGGTTGGGAACAAATATTCTTTCTCGGGTATCTATACATAGTTTTCAGACAGATCCGATACGGAAAAATCAGTGGATTCAGGCGGTAAAGCGAAAAGACTGGACACAAACACGAGAGAATAGGCTCTATAGTCGACTGGAGCAAATCAAATAAAAATATTTTACGTGTTTCGAAAATTATAATTGTCTAACGAACATGTGTTCATTATATTTAAAAAATTGGAATTGTTTGTAATCATTCAGAATTGCAAAAATTATAATTATAATTTAATGTAATCAATATGTAAACTTTATTACTTAGTAAAATTTTTACTAACTTCTAAAGTATTTTCTTGGACGACAGTTGCAAAAGTTAATAATAAAATACAATAACTGTGCATTCCAGTATTGTAACTGTTGTGCTGGATATGCACTCGGCTTGTCGATCGAATAGCATTAATAAATAAATAATAATAAATCTCGAATAAAATTTGCTTATTTAATTAGTTTAACAATTATTTATTGTATAATAACATTTATAACAGTTGTAATTATTATTATTATTTCTACTATTCTACTTTTAATTATTACTGGCCTTTACCCCCTACAAAAATTTCTGAGGACGCTCTCTCGAAGCCATATGATAAAATTAAAGGGGCTGTGTATATATTGAAGTATTCAATGTTTATAATTTATGTAAGCTTTATTTCAACCTGCAGAAGTCTTAACACGAAACTGATGGTAGAAGATTAACATTGTCTTGGAAAGGACTACTATTCTACCGTAAATCTTCATCCAAGGGATCCGGGAAATTGCCAATCTTTTCTAGGTACCTTTGTTTCTCTATATCATTCAAAAATGTCAAGTGATCCATTTTGTATTCGATCTTTTATAAGAAAATAAGCTCGGTGACGATCTGTATTCCACTTGTTTACATTTGCCAAACCGGAAGTTCTTGCCCCGCCATCTATAATCGAATTGTCTGATCGATTATTTTTTGTTTGCTCAGGAATAACCCCCATATTAAGATGTCATCCGAACAACCTGATCAGGTTGGTCGATTCTGGGATTGGAAACTCACCAGTTCATCATAAATCGTTCTCTCTTTGGTGGTTTAGCCTTGAAGCAGCATGTCCGAGCGGGAATAGAGATCCAGCTTATGACCGGGGAGCTTAACCCCGCAGTCACCAGTGGATTAGCGAGCGCGCGTGCAGGCGACAGAGCGTCCATTGTGATGCTCGGAAGCGGGATTGCGTCTGTCATGATGACGGGCGACGCGGATGAAGCGCTCGGCCAATTACAGTCGCCCGCGATGGACAGGGGCTTTCTCAATTTCCGTTTCCAGGGCGGCCATGAAATATTCCTCACTCGAAAAGAGCAGGAGACAGGTTGAAAAGTGCCTATTCAGTCGCCGCACTTCCTCATCATTGAAATGTCTTTCTCCATTTCGTAACACTAGTAAATCCATTATGAATCCATGAGTAACGCTAGCACCGACTTCAAACACGGAATTATTGATATTTGGGAATTATACAGCGTTGTCATAAAGTCTTTCCCTGATAACGAAAGTATGAGACGGGACTTCGTGTAAAGCCCGACCGACCAAAGAATAAACTTCAGGCATCCCAGACATTTCGCCTCCAGTTGTGGGAGTTTCAAGAAGGGCAAAGCGGTGTTGCCTGTTTCTTTTGTCCAGTCGTTCACGACACCTCTTCCTGTCAACAAGCCCCCTTCGCTCACATTTCAGGTAGAGGCAGGGAATAAACCAATTCGCTTGCAACGCGGCGGCAACCACGAGGCTTCACCGTGCTTGGCCTTGTTGGGGACGCCACCTGTTTCGAAAACGACTCGAAACGAAAAATTTGGCAACGCAGAACACCTCGAGAATTCCCCCCTCACCACGGTAACTGCACAAAGCCGATTGGTTCATGAGATCCTTCCTGGCTTTCGACGGAAAATACAAAAATAGAACTTTGAAGTTTGTTCTTTCGGCGAACAGGCTTTAGTGGTAGGGTACCCTAGAGGTATTGACATGTCAAGGTACTAGCGCGCACTACCCAGCCATTTCAGAGAAAACGAGCTTCAAAGTTTCGAAGATTTGCAAGCGTGCCTTATGAGGCGAATATACGCGTATTATCCTACTGCCAATTAGAACGGTGGCCAGGTGGTAGTGTATCAGTTTCAAGTGCCGAAGGTTCTGGGTTCGATTCCTGTTCCTTTGCCCTTACTTTCTTTTATTAACTCGAGTAACTATTTATTACATTTTATTTAATACCTCGGGGGGGGGGGAATACTCCTTAAGTTTGTCATCATTTAAACACATTTGCATATTAAATTATCCACATGTTATCCACGACAAAATATTATCTACAGCGAAAGGAATATTTTGTGGAAACACTCAAGGGAGACTTTGTAAAAAGCTAAAACTCCGAGACGCCGCTTTCACCAAGGGCAGCAGCTAAGTCCCGATGCGTGTTTGCCAACTTCAGTACCGCGGCTCGTAAGGTACAGCTGTCGAGTCAGACCGTCATTCGGACGCCTTGCCAAAAGGAATCCTGCCAGAACCAGCGCAAGCTTCTACGCCTGACACAGAAACGGAAGACTGCGGGCCATCAGCTCAGGACTCCTTGACCTGTCGCCTGACGGCTGCACACAAACGCTTAGGCGAGAGGTTAGATGTACATCGTCGACATCCCTTGATTCCTTCCACACTCTGCAGAGAGCTTGTTAGGGGGATTGTATGGGGAACTTAAACGTTCCTTGCTCTAGCATCTGGTCCCTAAGCGTTCACTAGCTCGATCCCCGTATTTTATGCTCATGAAGTCAGTGAACGCATCAATATTTTCTTTCTAATTTGAGAAATTGTTCAACAAACAAAAGACAAAAAAACTATTCACAATCAATTATTATATTTACAATTTTTGTACACGATCCAGAGTGGTAATTTTCGTAAAAGAATCTCAAACATGCAAGATTCGAACCCAGAACCATCAACACGTGAAACTGATACACTACCGCCTAGTCACCGGCCCACTTCTCCTAATGAGATAAAACTTTGAACAGCTTCTTCTATATTCCTTTTCCGGAATGTTTGGAGTAAGAGAACGCGAACGCGGTTTGGGCGCACGTTGCGGCTGTGTGTACCGTCCAATAAATGCGCGGAGGGGAGGGTACCGTGCGGGAGGGGGCGACTTGACTGGTCCAGTAGTTCCGCAGAAAACATGACGGCTCGCAAGCCTACTAGGGGAATTCTGCATTCTGCACCCTCCCCCACCTAGTCTGGCCCCGCCCACAAACTTTCTCCTCTGCGCGTAGCTACTCCAGACATTCCGGAAAAGGAATATATGCAATGGCTGGCTAGTGCGCACTAGTACCTTGGAATATCATTACCTCTGGAGTACCTTAGCACTACACGAAGTTCCGTCCCAAATCCCGCTTCCCAATCCCTGTCCTCTCCTTGTGCAAACCCTTGGCTGCGCTTTGGTACGACAGGTGGCGCCACCGCACTTTCCTTTCTGAAGCATTGCCACTTGTTATTGTACTATTTCCCATGGTGCACCCTGTATACGTTTTGTAAAGGGAGAAAGAGGAAACTCTAGAAATAAAGACGCAACAGAGAGAAAAAACTGAACAGAGAAAGGAGGATGAAAATTAACTTACTTTGGAGCTGCATTTCACTAGCAAGGATTGATTCTAATGTCATTCTGTGGCGGGGTGGTTAGCGCATCGCGCTACGACGCCAGGGGTTCCGCGTTCAAATCCCGCCTTGTGCATGAGTGTTCATAAAATTCATATCACTCATTCTCATCGTCGTGATTAGCCAAAGTGGCATAAAAGTGACCCAATAAAACCAATCCAATGTAGCTCCAAGCAAGTGTTCTGGCGTCCTTCTGGCCTGGTTTTTCCCAAAGTTTCACTCGCAGAAAGATTACCGGGGATGCAATTTAGGCGTTTGCCCTGACACACTTCCCAGTGCGCAACCTACTTTACTACTCGAGTGGTTAGACAAGGGCCTCCCGCTGCGTATCTTCATATCTTCAGATAGGCTGATAAGGAAAATCTCCCTCTTAACCTCATTTCAAAACGTCACTGCAAACCAGCAGGGAGTTCCGGTAACTTCCACCGTATATCTGCTGCTACAGGGTGATCCAAAATCGTCTAACCTGAAATGTTATCTTTATTTATTTATTTACTTAATCCTTTACGGAAGAACCTGAAAATATCGAGTTTTTTCTCTCCAGAAGACGTTTTCTTTTCTCGCTGTTTCTTTTAATCATAGAAAATATTATTAATTATGTTATAATTTAACATTTTTTTCTGAAACCTACATCCTCTTTCCAAACACATGCAATATTTTACATTTTATATACATTTTCTAACATTTAGGAATATTTTCTGTATTTTATTTTAAATTAAAAATAAACATAATAAAAGTTGCTGACAACATACGACGTGGTATCAAAAAGTTTCAAGACTACTTCTCTAACACACCAACAGATGGCAGCACAAGCTGCCTGTACAGTCAATGGGAGCACCGACCTTCATGAGTCAGTGTAGTGATGCACGTAATCGAAATCCAATCGATTGTAAGAGAAAATAATATATATGAATAATCTAATGATTTTGTGGAAATTAGTGATTTTGAAGCGAATTATGGAATATGAATGATTTTAAAGCGACTATGGATGATGTTACCCCCACACCCTCTATACGCCTTCATGGCGTGGTGCTATGCACAGGGGAACACTTTACCTTTTTTTTTTACCTTTACCTATGGATGATGAATGATTTTAAAGCGATTGTGGAATGTGAGTGATTTTGAACTGAATGAATCGATTGTGCTTGCGCATGCGCAGTGTTCGAAACTATATAATGAACCGTTTGCTGGAATGAATCATTCGAATGGAAGGTCTTGTGCTTGTAAGACCTCTCCGCTCACAACTCCTGACAATCTACCGCGCAGTTACGTACTCAAACGTGTCGCCTGAGCGATCGAGGGTGTTTAGTGGTGGGCTCCTGATCTCACCAATGGCGGTTCCAGGTTCGAGCCCAGGCACATATGTGGGCCGTGGGTGTACCCCACAATCTCAGTTCCATGTAATCATTCTCGTCGTCTCAATTGACCTAAATTCGGAGAAAAACGAAGTAAATAAAATTAGAAGACCCAGTGACTACAAAAAAGTGCAAAAAGTAATTCTTTCTTAATTATTTAATGCTCTAATCATATTTCACTGTGCACAATTATTTTCCCACTAGAAATCCCCCGAAAACTGCGCATGCTGTTATATAAGGGTTGCCCAAATGAAGTGAGACACTTTGTTTTTTCTGTAATGATTTATTGGTTGGAATATATGGGTATACAGAAAGTAAAAGTGGTCCATGGGTGACATATCCTCTACACATGTCTGTTTAAGCAAGCAAGTGTCCCAGCGCATCACAAGGGTATGGATTCCCTGAGCGAAGACCGTGGTTGACTGCGGAACCAATATTCAACGGCGTCACGGACCTCAGTATCGTTGGCGAACCGGCGGCTCTATTAGATGTTTTCTTAAGAGGCCCGAAGATGTGGCAGTCGCAGGGCGAGAGATCGGGGCTGTAGGGAGGATGGTCGAGAACGTTCCAGCGGAAACGCCGCAGCAGATCACGGCACACCTGTGCAACATGAGGGCGTGCGTTGTCGTGTAACAGAAGAATCCCATTGGACAACATGCCAGGTCGCTTACTCTTGAGGGCCGATTTCAGTTTGCTTAGTGCGGTATGTGGTTGAGTTAACAGTCCCACGTGCGTCCAGCCAATCCAAAAGCAACGGGCTCTTCTCGTCGAAGAAAAAAGTGAGCATCACTTTTCTCCGTGACAGCGTTGAAGATTGGTTCCGCAGTCAACCACGGACGTTCTTCGCCCTGGGTATCCATACCCTTGTGACGCGCTGGGACATTTGCTTGAACAGACAAGGTGACGATGTGTAGAGGATATGTCACCCATGGACCACTTTTACTTTCTGTATGCTCATATATTTCAACCAAAAAATCATTACAGAAAAAAACAAAGAGTCTCACATTCATTTCGGCAACCCTTTTATTTATTAGCTCTTTATATATCACATATTTCATATTTTATTAGCCGACTGCCCCCTCCCCCTTCCCAACAGATGTTCTTTGCTTCAAAAGCGTTGAAGGAAAAATCCGGCTTACTCCAACCGAATATAGATTGCAGAATCACAGAGCAATCCATACTAGTCTACATTCCCACCCACGCATGTAAAAGACAACAGATATCATTCCCACTGTAAATTGAGACGAGACGCACAAAAGAACTGGGGGAGGGCACACAGCGCAGCAACCCACACGCACCGCCAATTCAACCTCAACTGACTGAAAGATAATAATCGTTCACTAACATTTAAGCGCTGTTTCTGATCCTTATTCCATTTTGACATTAGGTTCATTTCTCTCCTTAACTGCATGGGAATTCAACCTTATGTACTTAGTACATTTGGACCATACAATTTCACTCACTCAAATCACTCGAAATGTATTGAGATCGATTCTCAACTGGATGAATCCGTAATCGGATACTCTTTCTTTGCTGTAGCCGATTCGGATCAACCGATGAATCGGTTACAAATCGGCTATGGACAGTTTGAAATGTTCTTAGAATAATCGATGGTTGATAAAAAAAAGATCGAATACTCGAATTATTAAAACAATCGAATCAAATCGATTATTTTAAATCGATTATGCCCATCACTAAGTCAGTGTGCCAAGATACGAAAAAAGAGTTGAACATCGATATACGTGCAGCCAGAGGCGCAACCACGAATTTTGTCTTGGGGGGGAGCAAGTACCAGGATAAACGTACCAATAATAATAATAATAATGACATTACTATTATCATTATTACTAGTGGTAGTAGTAGTATCAAAGACGTTATTATTCTCGTAAATTACGCAAAAAGTGGTTAAAGTCTGTGCTAAAGCATTATCTTTGGTCAATACGTCAATTTTTCAACACATCAATTTCACATTAGCTAATGATGGAAAACAAGCACACAAACTGCATTTTTGAATGGCAGAAAATGAATAAGAAATTCATTCCGAAGATAAATATTTTTGTACATATAACATGTATAACTTTAATGTACAACATATGTTTTACGCATATGCAACATGAAGTGACATAAAATAAGAAAATTCATATGCAACATGCTAACACTAAATTGTGTATGTATTAAATATGTATTCAATACATATATACAACATATATTATTTAAATACATTACAGAAAGAAATCACATTGCGAGCGAAGAATTTTTAGATCCAATTTTTGCAATTGAAAACAATATTGATTTAATAGGGCATAAATAATTTCACTGCTTGCCACGGCATTCTCTATTACAACTTTTTAGATGGCTCGACATCCGTGGCAGACTCCTGCCGCCTCCATAAGTACGGCTCTGAACTTGACGAAACTGAGAAAAGCAGGCAGCAAAAATGTTTACGAAATTATTTTATTTGCATAAAATTTGAAATCGAAGGGGGCAATTCTCCTCTCTGCCCCCCCTTCAGGTGCCCTTGGCTGTCAACGTTTGCCCCCTTGCCCCCCTAGAACTGACTTCCGTCGATGGTTGGGGGAGGGCAATGCCCCCCCTGTGCGCAGCTTCGCACAGATTACAAACCATGTAGTATATTAACTCTTGAATTCCGATATACACTTTAGTATTTATTGACAAAACATCCTACAGTTGTACGAGGGGAAGCTATAGAATTGAAAGCGTTACAGTGAAAAAAAAGAAATTTCTGTAGCAAGGCCGCGCATTACAGTAGAGAAGGGGAAGGCAGACCGCCGGTCGAAACCGGTGAACAAAATTCAACCGATACTTTCCGACACCGATACGTCGGCATGTGCTCAGACCAAATAAAAATATACATAAAATTATATATACAGTAAAACCTCGTTCATCCGCACTAATGGGGGTATAAGTTGACCGTGATAGTTCAAGTCAAGCCTGATTATTATACTATTAAACGTATTATTATATTTATTAATAACTAATACTCAGCGGTGAACGATGAGACTCGGTGAAGTTCACAGACTCCTCTCAGGTACAGGGATAGTGTTAGGCAAAGACAATATTCACATCACAGAGAAATAAAACCACATTGCTGCGGTAGATAAACTAAAAGGTTTTATTCTTTATTTATGGCAATTATAATGCGAATATACTTGAGACGAAGGCGAGGATTTCGATTTGTCGATGAATTGACTCAACTAAAACGCATAAACTCAATGCGTGGCTATCGGCATGCTTATGATCACATAGACCTAGCTTGCGCCCCGAACTACCACACCAAGAGATGTGCAATAATAACTGAGCCAATATTTGCTCTTTAGCCTTTTGTTTCCAAATTAATCCTTAGGCTAGCTTTATTATTTAACGTAGAATGGTTGCAGTATTGTGCATAGCATCAATGCATGGGTATCGGAGTACCTATGATCACATAGGCCTAGCTTGCTCCCCGAACTACCATACCAAGATGTATGCACAACACCGAGGAGTTCTTTTTAAGTTTAAAAGCTTCGTCGATCCGTGGCGAAAGTGTATTATATCTTACGCGATATCCTCGCTTTTATACTATTTTCGAGAACACAGATTAAAGTACAGATGAATCACTCACTATCTACAAAAAGATACCATCAACAAAACTGACATCTACACATGTATAGAAGTACAAATTCACATAGTGCACTCTCGCAAACATGAACATACATTAAACTACTCATAATAGAGCATAAAATACAATAAACATTTAACAAAAGATATACATTACAAACAAGGTGCAATATTACATATAATAACACAACATTTACGTATCTTTTCATAAAAGTATAATATATCAGTGACATATTTTAAAGTTGTGACGTCACATAAATATTTGGATCGTATCATCCGGTTCAACGAAATTCCGGATTGACTGAAATAACCTAAAAGAACAGTAGAAAGTGCATAAAAACTCAGTTTATTCTGGTGTAATAAATAGACCTAAATACACTACACAGTACAGTAAAATGTAAAGCAAAACTGTACATACAATGCAGTACATAGGACGAACGCAATTGTTGACTTCTAGCCACATTTAAACCTTGCATTCTGCTTTTTTTGTCTTTTGCCTGTCCGGATTAAGCGAAGTCCGGCTTAACGAGGTTTTACTGTACATGTATATATATATATATATAAATTACAATTATAGTAAATATATTACAAATACATTAGCTGCAACCACCAGCATTCCTAACCACGAGCCCCCACTGATTTATCATGTACAACAATTACCCAAATTTTCACTGTAACTTGTGATAAATTATATTTGACTTCGTAGGGAATCGCAACATTAGTCTGAATGTTTGTATTTCTTTTGGAAAATTGTACAGAAGTGAAGACAAGGAAATACTAAGTGCTAAGGTTAGGGATGATGAGTCGAGAAATATGTGACATAAAAATATGGATAGTGTGTCACCGACCGAACATTTTACAACGTGTAGATGGCAACAACGCAAGAGAATCGTTCCTGTTTGACGATATGATCTTTGTGTAAATAATTAGGTAATTAAACGTACGAGTGGAGGCTGATAAGTATTGAGCCTTACCCAGAAAAAAATGAGCAATGAGGCTGAAATTTGCAGGGTGTACTGGTCAATTCTTCTGTATGCAATGGTGCAAAAATCGACTTTCTGTGATTTTAACTCCCCTTTGTTTTTCACGTCCAAAATGAAAATGGCAGCACCTCCAGAAAAGTTCAATGCAGAAGAGCATGTTCTTGCATTACAATGCCTCGCCACACACTGCAGGTGAAACAATTGCGACACTGACTTCCTTAGGCTTTCTAGTGTTGCCCATCCACCCTATTCGCCTGACCTGGCTCCATCTGACTATCATCTGTTCCCCAATCTGAAAAAAAAAACACCTAAAGGGACAACGAGGCAACTAATGCTGCAAATGAGTGGTTACACCAGCAGTCGGAAGAATTTTATTTGCAGGACAGATGTCGCTAGTGCATTGACTTCCTGGGGGAATATTTAGAATAGTGTGGCAGTTTCAGGTTGATAGCTCATTTTTTTCTAGGTAATGCTCAATACTTAATACTCTCCCCTCGTATGCTATGTCTAAATAGCTCGCCTACCAAAATAATGTTGGTTTGCGTAACATTTGCAGGTATCACACAGTCTCGGGCACAAGGTCTTGTCTCAATAATCTTGTCAAAAAAAATCTTGGGGAGAGTTTTTGTTATAATAAACTAGCTGATTGCCCGCCGTTGCCCTGGTATTTATTTATCCCAATCTTCTATTACACAGGAAAATAATCAATTGTAATTATAGTGTAAAATGAACTTTGAGTTGAACGGCATTGAGTGTGTCACTATTCATCTTAGTGACCCCGAAAACTATAGATTCCACACTAATATCGGTCGTTTTGGATTATTTTTACATGTCACCCCTTCCCACTTCCACCCCCACCCCTAGGGGTGCCATGGGTGTCTTACCCCCACAATATTTTTTTCCAGTTTGTAAGTGATACGTGTTGAAATTGTTCGAGGAGAGCAATATCGCACATTCTGTGTAGGCAACCAACTTCGCCGTGCTGTGTTGCAGGAAGCATAACTTGCAGGATATGACACGAAAATGCCACGCAACAGAATGCTATTTTATGTCCCCTTCCCACCCCCACCCCCTAGGGGTGTCGGCGGTGTCTTACCCCCATAGTATTTATTTCCAGATTGCAAGTGATACGTGTACCAACTTTGGTTGGAATCGCTCCAGGCGTTCGAGAGTTATGCCAGAACAAACACACACACACATATATATACACACACACATACACACACATCCATTTATATATATATATATATATATATATATATATATAGAAGATAAAAGCAATCGGTTTTCAATACAATGTACTTTTCTAAGGATAATATCGAAACCATGCACATGAACAAATGATAATGTTTACTTCTTTTCACTATACTCCGAGTTATTTCTGGAGCAAAGCCGATCGTAGCGGCAGAGAAGGGGGGAAAATCGAGTGGGCAGAACGAAGCAGTACACAATGCTGCGAAGGTTGATAGCTGCAGTCGCTTCCCCCTCCACGCAATCCCCTTCCCTATCACGTGTTCATTGGTGGAGCCGTCTCGCGTCACTACTTACGCAGAGAATTGTTTTAGTTCGCTTGCTCCAGAGAGACAGGGAATAGCTGAATAGATTGAGGTTGAGTAAATAATTTTATAATAACGTCACCCTTACGTCACGCAAGAATTCAGGATCGTGACATCTTTCCACAATATTTTCAAAATTAATAGTTGGCAACACTGCATAATTAGATGTAATAGGCTTTACGACGACTTAGCGTTCTTAAATCTCCGTGGCCTGCTTCAACGCAGCATGCGTCGCTCTGCTATTTATAATTGGCTTACCACGACATCACGCAAGGACTCGTCTCCTTATGAGCGGGAAGATTGGACCAATAAGGGCATCGCATTATCTTTCCGCTCCACGGAACAGCCACGCTATCTACGTACGAGAGGAGAATGAGGCTTCTGTGTGCTTCAAGCAAGAGGGCGATGCACAATTACGAGGGCATTGCACGCGTTTACAGTAGCGCTTCGATTTAACGTCTCCTAGTCAGAGTTGCCAACTCTTGCGATAAAAGATCCCCAATTCCAACTACGACAGTAAGCTACTAGAATCTCCGTGCTGTTACTACTATTGCTGAAAGTAATTTGACGTATTATCTGCCAGATTACACGCACTAGTGACATAATTTGAGATTAACCTAAACAAATGGACAATAATTTGGTGAAGCTACGAAATACTAAAGATAATTGTGCTGGACAGTGGCGGCTATTAGGGGGGCTCTCGGAAGCAGTTCCCCCCACACACACTTTTTGCCACTTTTGTTTCCGCAGTATGTTAAACCTTATGTACCAAGGGAAAGATAACTGTCCTTGCCCTTCCCCCCAGTTTTGGAACCCAATCGCCGCCACTGGTGCTGGATATGTACAGTTTCCAGAGCCCAGTAAATTGACATGGATCCAAGAAACGGGTTCCTACTGGGTGAACTTTTCAAATATTTTAGATCTTTCTTATTCCCAAAACACTTTGAAACTGAAAATAAGAACTAATCAGGTATTCGATTGTTTTCCGCATTTCTCTGACACTTTTGTCTAATCACAAAGCTGGGGATAAAAAATAAGATGAAAGGAAAATGGGACCGCACACAACACAAGTCCCAGGAATGAATATACGCGAGAGTCTTTACAATTTCAGCTCCCTCCTCCTCGAAAGAAAGATCTTGCGTACGCCAGTGACTCGACGAGACTCTAAAATCATTGAAGGAGCTTCTGCTATAACTTGACAAGTTTCAAAACAAGACGCTGCAAATAGCTGTTGCGTAGCTCACACCACATTTCCCCACTCCATTCTCCGCAGCGACGTTTGTTCGCAGTGTTGCAACCTGGAGGGAGCGGAATAGTCTGAGGATTTTCAATGAAATTTGTATTCGCTTTTTCCTATGCTGTTTTCTACCTGTCGGAGTACAGAACTTTAGCTCACCTTTCGCCAACGACTCTTTTCCTTCTTTTAAAACTTGAACTTCCAGATGGCTCAGTGGTAGCGTTGTCACCTTGTAATCAAAGGATCCCGGGTTCATTCCCGGTGGAGGCAGATAGTGGTTCGGATCAAACTTTAAACTGTACGTCCAGTCCCGATTAGCCTTACTGTGCATAAAGTGGATTTACAACAACAAATCAATCCAATCCAATTCTTTTAAAGCTTGAGAATCCATTTAGATACTCCCGTGGCGGCGCTTGTGGACTCCACAACATTATACTTAAGTTTATGTAACTCCTTCCGATTTCGCAAAAATGTTGCAACATTGTAAACAATTTCTCTGGCCTGTCCTCCAAGGGGCTTTCCAGAGCAGATTGTGGATTTCGTTGGACCCGGCATGATTTGATTTTTGCATTTCAAAAATATGCAGCCAAGAGTAAAGAGCAAGAACATTACAGTGCTTTAAAAATGAACACAGGCAAGCGTGTTATCAGATTGCCTTCTCGTAGTGATTGTTGTACGATAAACAAAATAACCCCCCACCTCACTCGGCTTTAAAAAAAAACCAGGCCCCTGCTCGATGTCGCATTCAGAAAATGAAGTCATTCGCCCAGTAGTTTCTCTTCGTTATAAACGTTAAGGCGCGTGTGTAATACTACAGTTTACGATCCGCGAACCGCACGCATTTTCACAGTATCTACACAGTAAAAATAGTTTGTCATATTTGTTTTAGCTTAATTCTGCTGAGTTGGCACCACTCGTAGCCTCAAGGCCAGACTAGTACGTAGAAGAGTGGTGGGGAGGATGACGTAATAGGAAGTGCTCCGCAGCGATCTGCGCATATCGGGACTGAACTTGTCAGGCTATAGCAAAAGTCAGACGGAGAAAGTCTGTGTATTCCTCATAGAAGGAAGAACGGATAAAAATGAGTAATTGTGCTAAATATTCAACTTGTTCCTTTTAATGCCCACAGATGGCAGGCAAAGGGAGTAAGTAAAAATCCCAGTTTTATAGAACGTTGTAACTACAGAGGACAAACAATCTTGTTGTATGTTAATGTCCCCTAAATTCTAGCTCTTGATATTAATAATAATTAATGCCACATCATATCCTAGCCTAGTTAATATGAAATATTTACTAACAACCCCAGAGGAAATTGCTTTGTTCACCAACTTTCCTTAACCATTGGTAGAAGATTTGATCGGTTAGTTCGTAAGAACTTTCCAGCCTGATCATTACCAGTGCGTAGTTAGAGATCGGTTAGTTCATTGAACTCTCCAGCCTAATTATTGCCTATTTTTGTGGAAGCAGGAAAAAGTTTATTATCCAAAAGGTTTATTATCCTTAAACATTGGTACTTGCTGTTGGTACTTAATTGAATTTACTGCTTCATTTGTTAGATAAACCTTACTCTTTATGACCTAAAAATCACCAAAATATGCAAAAATAAAATATGCTCTTATGACCTAAAACTTTACAAAATATGCACTATAATTTGAAAAATATGCCCTTATAACTGGACTGTTTCAAACATCAATATCTAAATGGCGAGATATTTTCACATACGTACTTTTTTGTAGTTTACTTTATGGGCCTTGAGTTGCAATGCACAGTGAATACTTCTCTAAATTTTCAAATAAAAATTAAAGAAAGATTTTGTTGCAGAAAAAAAAATCGAGTGAACATGGAAGTTAGAACGAATCCATTCCGAAAATGACTGTAAATGTCTTGAAAATGCGAAAATTTGCTGAAAATGACCGAAAGTCGATCAAAATATGCTCTATCACGCAGAAATGGCCAAAATATTCCCTTAGAAAGAACGTTACTTCAATTAGTTTCTTCATAATATGAATTTCTATATATTTAGGGAAAACATCACCCTTACCAAAAAAATATGCTAACTCACGAAATTCCTAGCCCTAGTAATCAGTGTTGCCACACAAAGAGAAATTCAGACAGATTTTTAAGTAGAAGTGGAAAAATAAAAGAGAAATTCAGACAGATCTTTAAGTAGAAGTGGAAAAATAAAATGTTCAGGAATGTTTGAATCCGCTGTGTTTTCTTCGACCTATCAGAAAAAAAAATATTGATTTGGTTTATTTTACCTCACTTTTCAGCCACTTTTGAATAATCGCGAAGATGAAGGGATTCTCACAAAGAACACACCTGGGTTCGAATCCAGAACCCTTGGGGAACAAATTCTAGAACCGCCTATGCATAGCAGTTACAAAACAGTTCTTGTAAAGAACGAAAAAATATATGAATGAATTAAAAATCTACGAAAATTCGGATTTCAAATAATATCTTAAAAGTATCGGCTAGATTTTATTTAGCTATACCGGCCGATACTACGGAACGTAATTATAATGGTAATTGTACAAATTCCAATTTCTTATTTATTTTGCAGCAATATTATGTAAAAGAAACTGTAATTTGTGATTTCCATAAAATGTACTTTAACATTCGGTAATTGGAGTGAATAGTCACCCATTAATATTAATAAATATTTTGAACAACTTTTAATTGCTTTCCGGCGTCCGTGGTTAGCACAGCGCGCCAGCTGTCTCGGATTCGAATCCCAGCATGGGTGTTCTGTCCTTACCTTCGCGATGAATCTAGGACAATTACGATTGCGATGATTCTGAAGGTGAAGGTCGTCTCGCGAATTAATGGTAGGTCAATTGCGACGATAAGGACCTAACCTATCCAAAGACGCTACAGAACTAATAATGCTGTAGAAGTTTGGAACAACTAAGTAAATAGGTGGCTTGGAAGACTGCATCCAAAAATTCATGATGTTCTGGCCTGCTTCAAGAGCCAAGCAGAAGACACCAACATCAAGTACATGCGGATGGAACTTAATCTAGATGGTGAGAAAAGGAATAAGTGTGACATTAAAATCGACGAGAGTTGAAAAGTGTATTCGCACATGTGAGGAAACGGGTGACTTCAAAAGGTGTCTGCTGGCTCAGCCAATGTTCAAAAACTGGATTGAACCAAATTCCCAGCCAAGTTTGACAAAGCACTTTAGTGCTGACAAGAAATAAGAAAAGAGAGAAAAGTGATAACTATTTCCTCATTCTCGTAATTTTGTTATGACTGAAAATGTGTGGAATAACACTGATTTTAAACACGCCACAGTGGTTGTAATGCAAGTATGTTTACAAGCTACCTTGCCAGTCTCAAGCCTGGATAATCAGCGTTCTATTCGAATCTATCAGTATATCACATAATACTCTTGTAAGAGCCTTGTTTCCATAATAAGAAAAACTCAATATGCTGACCAAGGCAGAAATTTATTTTATTTTAAAACATAAACTAAATGTAACGTTTCAACCTTCTAGCAAGATCTTCTTCAGACTCTGCACCGAGTACAAATGTAACCAGGTACAAAACAGGACGATATATATAAACATTACTCCCCTCCAGACTATTAGAAAGTTGTTCTGGAACATTCCATTTCAAGGGAAAGCCACCTGCTAGAATGTTCCAGAACAACTTTCTAATAGTCTGGAGGGGAGTAATGTTTGTGTATATATATCGTCCTGTTTTGTACCTGGTTACATTTGTACTCGGTGCAGAGTCTGAAGAAGATCTTGCTAGAAGGTTGAAACGTTACGTTTAGTTTATGTTTTAAAATAAAATAAATTTCTGCCTTGGTCAGCAAATTGAGTTTTTCTTGGTAAGAGGTATTGTACGGGGTGTTAAGTCACCCTTCAATTTGATAGAGATTTAGAATATCATCGCAATTGTCCACCCACCCACCTTTTCACTTCTGTGTTCATCGCAATTGTCCGTCATCGTAATTTTCCGCCATCGCAATTGTCCGGCTACCCTTCTCGGTTAGCCAAAAGTGGCAGAAAAGTTAAATCAGTTTTATTGTTACAATATTCAAGCATCGGTGTCGATAATAATATCGGTTCAAAGTGGTATCGGCTCAACCCTAATAAAAATTATATTGAATTTTAATGGCGCCTATCATTAGGCATTCCTTAAAGTAAAAATAATATCTCCGAGCAAGGTAAGTTTAGTATTTTTACGGCCCGAGAGAAGAATACAGAATTAAAGAGGAAACAGTGTTCGGAGTAAACCGCAATATCTGGTGTTCTTGCATATAAATCTAATATTTAGGGATTTTCTAAGACGGCTGGCAACCCTGACTACACGGTACAGTTCACAAACTGAAACAAGTTGGCGAGAGTGATAGGCGATCGTCGGTTGTGTTCTGTTTCCGGTCTTCACTCCTTCGTCATCAATCATCGCGGACTCCGTCGACAAATGATGAATCAGTCGAATGATTGATTGAGTAGGATCTCCTCCCTCTGACGTCACAGGCAGAGTACAGGAGGCAAAAGACGCTGGAGTGAAAGGAGTGCCTCTGGTGAACTTCCCGATGGGGGACAAGCGACCGCTTCTTTAGAACACTGCAAGTAATCTACCAAGCGTCACCCATTGCGTTCAGGAGGAAGTTTCGACAAAACATTGAAATAAAGGAGAAACACGGAACGGTTCGGGCACACGGACCGGAAATGGCGAATTGGTTTAATGGAAACTGAACCGGAAGTAACCCTACGGGCTCATAGTCAACCTCTCTTCAGCTAGCACATGCGCAGAATAAACAATGCCTCCCAGAAAATTAAAACCAGTCTTCTCTTCCAGTAAACATTCCTGTGTTGTTGAAAATGAGCAGAAGAAAGTACTTACTCTATTGACGCACCAACCTCTGTGGCGGAATGGTTAGCACAGTGCGCTGCAACGTCAGAGATCCTTGGTTCGAATACCTTGGCCTTTATATAGTCACGATTAGCCAAAGGTGAAGGGAAAAGCGACATCAATCAAACAATCATCTATGGCTGCTACACTCTATTCCAGGAAGCTGTGAAGCAAGTGAACGAAAACAAGTCCTCTGCGCAACTCGAGAGGTTTCGGCAAATGAGAGCCACAGGGGGCAAGTGGAAAACGTAGTTTCTGTGACCAGTCATTTGCAGGAGCGTGCACTATTTCACTCCGCCACCTCGCTTTATCCCCTTCTCTAACGTTATGCGCTGCCTCGCTCCACAGATTACCGATACAGTGTGTAAGTGAAGTGATTGTACAATATAACGTAGTTTCGTCAAGTTTTCGCCAGACTTCATGACGCCAAGCAGGGGTGCCTACAGGGGGAATTAATGACGCGCCTCCGTCATGGGAATTTTTTAAGAGGGACAAAATTTTATAGTTTAGCTACCAATTCTATAGATCTTCATGCAAAAATGGAAGAATAGTTTCGTGTGATTGACTTTTTAATGATTTTTATTTAATTGTTATTATGTACAGTTCTTCTGCCTACCTGTGGATGATCGCGGCGATAGGGTTGAAATGAAACACCACCTCTTATGCCTTTAGAATCGGTTTCGAAGGGGGGGACGTGTTGTTCGTATTAATACAAGGTTAGTCAAGCAGAGAAACTGTTAGGAATATGGTTCAGTACACTAAGAATGGCAGTGAGCATGCGTAATGAGTGTCACAAGAATCATTAAAAACATACTATGTTCGTGTATGGCTGATGAGTAGTTAATGTCTTACCTTAATTCAACACAGTGAGTCCGATAGTTCAAAAGTGGTGCAAAATTAGGAAATTATCAATAAGTTTACTGCAACAACTTTGCAACGTCAGAGGTTATTACCATTTATGTAAAATGTTATTTCAATCAATTAGAAATTAATTTGCAATGTACGTACATGTAAATGTCTATATTGTAAACAATACCTATAGTAGCATATATTGCTTTAATATGTCTGTATTATATTGTTCCACAAATTTTGTGTGACAAAAATAGTTTGAGTAAATAATTTGGGGATATAGGGAGGGTGTTATACCTTTTGGGGGGAGACTGCGTCATAGGCCTTGGGGGGAGGGGGGGATGGGCACCCCTGAAGCCAAGAGTTGTTTCTTAATCTGTAAGGTGCAAGTGTACGTTCATGACTTTCTGTAAACTTGGAAATGGGTGCGGTTCACAACAGGACGCACTCAAGGCGCTGTTGATCTTATCTTCGCCTGTCTTCAGTCCACATGTACTCTCTACCCTTCAGTGAAGTAAGGTGAGCAACAACAGGAAAGCTGTGGTTACTGCGATGGTTTCTAGGAACCAGATACGATCAGCTACTCCACGTGCGGAGAGCCCCACATGTGAGGATACCACATGCGAACGACCGATGACACGATGCAAGGACAGTCAGTCCTCTGCCCATGCCTCCCTGACCTTCTGCACTTCCTGACAACGACACGAGGCAACAGAAATAACCCTGCCTAAGGTTGTTTCGGCCACACCCGAAGTATATAAGCTCCAGTCACAAGACTAGAGGTGTGGTAGTCGACCAACAGATCTGAGGAACGGCCGGAGGCGCTGTCCAGTCTTCGACCCAAGATGGCTTCGCCAACCAGCCAAGTCCAGGCTGTCTTCAGGCACTTAGAAGATGGACAAGGAACTTCACTTCAAGATTACTAAGTATCGTTAATCCACCCTTCTTTCATTTCAGCTCCCTTCCCTTAACACATACGTTGGGATATTCTGCATATATCAGCCACATCTGTTATCTATAATAAACCTTGTTACTGTTAATCATTACTTATGCGGATAATTATGTCTACACCTTACAGGTTCTTCTATTTAGTATTAAGACTACCATAATATTAATGTATTCTCTTTCAGCTCTAAGCCCAGACGTCTTGAGTTACATAACCCCTAACGGTAGTGCTGGGCCAACAACCGTTGCAAATCATTTTCATAAAGATATATGGAATTTTTTTTTTTAAAAAAAAAGCAGATAATGTAACAATCAGGAAATATTTTTCCAGTTAAGTTTCCGGACGTGGACGTCATAACCAAAAACATAAAACATTCAGTTAAATACAGCCATTAATCGGTGGAAGATTGAAATTGTATAACTTACTGTTAACTTAGAGACGATTCATTGATTTGGTTTATTTTGCATAGCTTTTTTCTGCTAATTTTGGCTATTAGCGACGATGAGGATGATTGACACGATTAAATTGACAAAGGAGAGTAAAAAATCCCATGCCCAGGCCGGAATTCGAACCCGTCGTCGCACGGAGGCCGGCAAATTGTAGACGCCTACAAGAAAAGCAACGAATGCTAAATGTCATTTGTAAAAGTTCATAACATTCCTAATATTCTCATCTACAACCCCAACGAAACTTCGCTTATTTTAGTTGTTCTGTATAGATGCTAACTTTCTTCCCAGAATAGCGACAGTGCTTTCTTGGATAGTAAAACAGGCCGCCTAACCACCAGCGCCTCTAGCGGTTATTTTCGAACATACGAAATATCATTCCGCGAATTTATCGATCGCTCCTCGTGAAGAAAATGAAACGTTCTCGAGTGTTTTCCAGACTGCGGAAGAAGCAGGAAGTTGTATTGTCTGAAAGGCCAGAAGAATTCATTCATTGAGAGAGGGGTGGAAGGGGGAGGGAGAAAAGTGCGGGAAACAGAAAGGGGTGGAAATTTCCGCTGGTGACGCAAGCAAGATGGGCAGCTTCTGCGCGTGCGCGAAGGCGAAATATAATTTGAAATTTCCAGGAAGTGCGTTGCGTGGCTTTTGTTCGCGTCCCAAGGGGTAAGCGAGATGCTAACACAATTTACTTCAGATGCGAGTCCCCCCTCCCCTCTCTCTCCCTCCAGCCCCCCCTTTAAAGTATTTTACTTAGTAAATGGCACAGGAGTTGCTTTGGCTTTCCAAATGCAATTCTCGATCGCAGGGCTGGCTGTCGTCTTCCCGAAACGAGGGATTCTTCACAAGTTGGGTCTCGCTAATGGCACAATACTCTAGCAACCTTCCGGTTCTGACGTCACCACCAGGCACGTATCTAGAAGTATATTTGGGAGAGTCCGAACCAAGTGTGTCAGAAATATTAATAATGATGTTTAAAATGAAATAATTAAATATTCATTAAAATATATAAATTTATTAATATTGCATTCTTATTATTACATGAATAGGTAAAAAATGGTATAAGAATATAGATTTATAATCTAGCTTGAGTGTACTTAAGATCACCAAAAATTGTATAAAATCAAGGAAATTACGGTCAAATAGATAAAGAATTGATGATATATCTAGTTGACGAAAAGTAAAGTTTCTGATTAATATTTTATGCATATTTCATTAGTAGTGTGCATAAATCTTCTTTGGTCCTGTCCTTCAAAGCAGTATGATCGGAATAATAATAATACTTGCCTTCCAAGTTCATAGGAAATAGATTAGCGATTTAGTACAACAAATGCTAAAAAGTGCATTATCATTATTTTATTTTAGTACTTGGTTAAGTCTTTCGGGGTGGAGGGGTGGTCCGGACCTAGCTAAGCTATCTGCGAAGCCTAAAGCTTAGAAAGTAAAATTCTGAAGATAATGTCAATTCTGAAGTTGGCAACCTGAATTTTTAGAAGTTGGCAACCTAAGTTCTTACAAGTTGGCAACCTGAATTCAGCTGGGAGTAGCTGGGAGGTAAGAGGGGTGGAACGACGCAGCCAATATAGCAATATCACGTCACGTGCAAAATGTATACGCATGGGAAAAGTGTGTCTATGTAGGCCGCGGTTGTGATGGCATCATAGTGTGGCGGGTGCCACAGTTCACAGCCAAACGTGTGCACGAAAGAGCCAGATCTGGCCCCGAAAGAGCTAAGTTGGCAACAGTGCTTCCAGGAGGGTATTCTAATTCTAGGAAACGTAGACTCATTAAACGTGTTTATTTTCTACTGAACGAAGTTCACAACAACCTGGAATTGTCACTTCCGGTAAGGCATATTCCTGCATAACATAAAACCCATTCATAGTGAGCACGTGGCGGTAAGGGTGGGAGAAGTGTGTGTGTGTGAAACTCAGGGGGGATAGAAATTTAATTCTATAATAGGATCGCAGAAGACGAAAGGATGCTAGGAGGTTGCTAGGCAACCACTTGTACTGCCGCCTCCTTTCAGAATACAGGAGAATGCATTATTTTCGTCCTTATCTGAAAAAGGAACACACCTGTTTCCCCGAAGTTGTTTTCATACGCCTTCGCGTGTCTATTTATGGACCTGTTATTATTTTTTTTGATTTAACTAGCTGAGGATTTAACAGGGTGATTCAAAATTTACTTCCGCTTTTACATTCCAAGTCACTAGACACCTGCAAGTACGCACTTACTTTCCTTAGATTCACCCGTCCTCTGTCCTTCATTGCCTGTCTTTGTTCTCAATCTTCTCTCCCCTATATATATCTTCTTGTTAGCTTAGCATTCTTCTTTATCATCTCTCTGCTGAATTTCTTTTTGTTCGTTTCTCATTTTTCTATGCCTCGTCTCCTGCCTTCTCAATCTTCCCTCTCCTGCATTTTTCCTTCTTTCGTCTCCATTACGTTTTCTTCTTATTCGTTCTAATTATTTCATTTTTCTTTCTCACTCTCCCCTTCTGCTTTCATTTCTCATTTTTCTTTCTCTTCTCTCTCCTGCATTCTTCTTTCTTCTGTCTCTTCACTATGCTTTCTTTTTAAAAGTGTTTCATTCGTCCATTTCCCTTCTTCTCCTCTCCTGTTTTATATTGTCATTCTTCTTCCTCCTCTCCATTAAGCTTTCCTTCTTGTTCGTTTTTCAGGCATCTTTCCCTTTCTTCGGCATTCCATTTTTACATTCCTTCTCTCTCATATTTCCCTGTATATATATTCTCAAGCGTTGCCAGCAGCGCGTTCTGCTTCTCTCACCCACTCGCTTCCTCCCCTTCTCTGCCGTTATGAGCAACGATGTTCCACAGAGTCCTGGCACGTAGTATACTTATCTTGTTCTTTCTATATGTATTTCTCTCTTGTTCGGTCTAGCGATACCCACAAAATCCAGATAACGGATATCCTGATTTCAAATTATCCGATATCTGTTTCGGATACAACGGATTACACGGATAGTACGGATATCCAGATTTGATGAGGGATTTGTAGAATATCATTACAGTGAAATACGAATGTAAAGAATAAAAGAAATATGTGGATAGCCGGTAAAATGGGTCTGGATAATGCACATATTCAGATATTCCGAACTTCGAGCAATACGAATATCGAATATTCTGATAATTCGGATTCCCAGTGTCAAAATATGCGATATCCAGATATTTGAAAAATGGATAGAAAATTATCCGATATTCAGATAAAATTTTAGCCCGATTTGTCCATATCTAGTTTGGTGTTTTTCCTTCACTATTCTTGCACTGTTTCTCGTTTCTGTCTTTTCCTTAATTCGCCTTTCTCTCCTCTTGCTCTTTTCTTCCTTATTCTCCATCTTCTTCCTTCAACTCTTTCCTCCTTATTATCCATCTTCTTTCCTCAACTCTTCCCTCCTTATTATCCATCTTATTCCCTCAACTCTTCCCTCCTTATTATCCATCTTCTTCCATCAACTCTTCCCTCCTTATTATCCATCTTCTTTCCTCAACTCTTCCCTCCTTATTTTCCATCTTATTCCCTCAACTCTTCCCTCCTTATTATCCATCTTATTCCCTCAACTCTTCCCTCCTTATTATCCATCTTCTTCCCTCAACTCTTCCCTTCTTATTATCCATCTTCTTCCCTCAACTCTTCCCTCCTTATTATCCATCCTCTTTCCTCAACTCTTCCCTCCTTATTATCCATCTTATTCCCTCAACTCTTCCCTCCTTATTATCCATCTTCTTCCCTCAACTCTTTCCTCCTTATTATCCATCTTATTCCCTCAACTCTTCCCTCCTTATTATCCATCTTCTTCCCTCAACTCTTCCCTCCTTATTATCCATCCTCTTTAGTGTGTTTGGTACTATTATTGGTGCACACACAGCGTACAAATGAAGAGCTCATATGATTAAACAGCCCGATTTGGCTATAGTTAAAACAATGTCAAGATGTCTATATGAATCAATTTTCCAAGTGTGTACACAGTTAAGTCTAAAGAATCTTGAGCCCTAGTGTACAAATGAAGAAGCCTCAACAGATTGATTTGGCCATGTGTGCAAAAGCTACATCTGTGAGATTGTTGTCCCATAAGCTTGTCAAAAATATGCCCCTCTTGATATTGGTTTGGCTACACTTAAAACTAAGCCAAAAATGCTCATATCCTCATGCTCTAACAACTTACAGATCTAATACAATACAGGATTACTTGGACAAAGGCAGGCTGCAAATTGAAACTGTTACGTGCTTTCTTCCTAATTTTTCATCAGTTTATTGCCCGGGGCAGTAATTACTTAGCTCAGAAATGCATTAGTCTGTCAGACAGTTTTGATTGGGAAAATTGATGCATTGCTTGCCCCGGGCAATAAATTATGCACGCTTAGGGGCTTTTATATTCCATTATTGCTGTCACGCATGGGGGGGGGGGGAATCTACACAGGTCTTGACACATGGCATTGACTCCAATTCACTGAAAGGGCATAAAACTTCCATTGATATTTCTGTGTAATAGGGGGAAAAGTCTTGGTAAAAGAACATTACCCTCTTGCATGCTGTCATGCAAACCTGACTCCAATCCAAAAAGCTTTGCTCAGAAATAATATATACACAAGTAAGACTTTCAGAATATTCAATGCACAGTTAAAATCCAATTTTGACTGTATTAGCTGATATCCAGCTCATAACTCCTGGGTCCTATACTCAGTAGAGTGTGGGCATAGCCCCATTGCTTATATGCCTTGTAATCAAAGGCTCCTGGGTTTGAGGCCTCTCCATGGAGAAGTGTTAATATTGCTGCCTTGTAATCAAGAGGCTCCTGGGTTTGAAACCTGGTAAAATGTGTAGGCCTCCCCTGATGGCAAAGTGTTGGTATTATTGCCTTGTAATCAAAGGCTCCTGGGTTTGAGACCTGGTAAAATGTGTGAGATTGAAATACATGTAGCAGAATAATATCCCCACACGTGAGACTTTGAGAATATTCACTGCTAGCTGATATCCAGCTGATAGCTTCCAGGTTTGATACCCGGTAAAGTGTGTTATACAACAGCATAATAGAGCAAAACTATTTTATATTGGGGATCACCAGAGCCTAGTTATTGCTGTTGTTTGGGTATAAAAGCACCAGCTCAGCCACTAACTGCTGTTATAATTGTTTTGGCATACTATCCATAGTTCTGTTTTCTTGGAGCAAGAAATTTTATATAAACACACAATAAAAATGCCAAACTTGAAATATTGCAATCAATGCAATAAAAATATATCTAGTTCTAATTGGGCTAGGCACCGGCATAATTGTGATCCTAAGAAATGCAGAAAGGCTACAAAAATATGTCCAAGATGCCATAAAATATTAAGCAAAGCATGTTACAATAGACATAAGTGTACTTGTTATGTACAGTCATCAATATTGCCCTCACAGCCATCTACATCTGGTCTGAAAAGGAAGCATGAAACACCTGTTAATGCTAGACCGGCAAAGCAGCCACGCTATGCACCACCTATCCATAGCAGTTTTGCTGGCCAACTTAGGGATCACTGTTTTGAATCAGAGCCAAGATGTGATATTAAGAATTTTTTGAACAATATAAATCCTGATGTGCAGGCAATTCTAAATGCACAAAATGGCTCTTATAAGCTGTCCCTCAAATTGTTTACACAATATAAGAAATCAAATGGCACAAAATTTACAGAGCCCCACATAACAGAAACTGTAGCTGTATATTCAAATGCAAATTTAGACAAAATAATAAGCAGTTTGATAGAGCAATTGAATATTAAACACACTGAATTTGCAGCAAAAGAATCAGGATGGAGCCTATGCGTAACTTCACACAAGCTCTATGTTAATATTTCTGAATTCAGCCCACTACAAGGTTCTACATATCTGCCATTACCTGCCAATATCAAAAACAAAAAAGCCGTGGTTAACATAAAAAACAATGATAAGAAATGTTTTCTGTGGTGTATTTTATCTGCTTTGTTTCCAGTTTTAAATAATCCAGAAAGAATAAGTTATTATAAACAACATGAACATAATTTTGATGAAGCAATGGAGGGCTTAGAATATCCAATGTCTGTTCAGAATATTGATAAATTTGAAAAAAAGGCCAAAGATATCAATGGTAAACAATTATCTATTAATGTTTTTATTTGTTCTACTGGCCGTGGCAATTGCTTGATAGAACCTCTCAGAATCAGTACACTTCATGATGATGATGCTGTTCCGATTGATCTGCTCTTAATTGAAGGGGATGACACTTATCATTACACTCTGATACACAGTCTTGAAGCTTTAGTCAGAAATCAACTAGACAAATCCAATACAATATTCAAGTTGTGTAGAAGATGTTTGACTGTATTTGATGGTAGAAAAATGGTGAATGGGGTTCGTGAAGTGAATTCAGAAATTGCTAAAAACAAGTTAATTGAACATTTAAAATACTGTGGCAACCATAAACCTGTTCTTATGGTTATGCCTAAGCCAAATGAAAATGCCAAATTCAAAAAATTTGAAGCCTTGTTGGAACACCCAGCATATATAGTCTGTGATTTTGAATCAAACCTCAAACCCCTTGCATTATGCAGCCCAGATCCTGATGAATCTTCAATTACATCATACCAGTTACATGAGCCTTCTAGTTTTTATTATGTTGTTGTACAGGATGGTGTTGTTAGTGAAGAATATTTATACATGGGACCAGATGCCATCAAAGAATTTGCACATAGAATAGAAAATGAGTGCCATAACATAGCATCTAATATCTTATTAAAATCAAAACCTATGTTGCCTTTAACAGAGGATCAGATTGAAGATTTCAATAATGCAGAAAAATGCCCGGTATGTGATTCTGAATTTTCGGATACAAATATCAAGGTGAAACACCATTCTCATACAGATGGTAAATTCAAAATGGCCCTGTGTAATAGCTGTAATATTAAGATCCAGAGACCAAAATTTGTCCCTATATTTTGCCATGGTGCATCCAATTATGATTTCCATCATCTGATCAGGTACGAGGGGTTTAACAAGCAGAATTTAAATATTTTAGCAGAAAATAATGAGAAATATATAGCTATTAGCAAGATAATTAAAGTTAATGGTGTTCCCATTCACTTAAGATTTCTTGATTCCTACAGAATTCTGTCTGCTAGCCTGGCTACACTGGCCAGTCAATTATCTGATGATCAATTCAAAATCACATGTGCTTTGTTTCCAAATCAGGACCTGAAATTAATTAGGCGGAAGGGTGTATACCCATATGACTATGTTACAGATTTTTCTAAATTTGATGAGTGTTCTCTGCCACCAAAACAACAGTTCTACAGCAAAATCAGAGCATCTGGAATCACTGATGATGATTATCACCATGCCCAGTTGATGTGGAACAATTTAAAAAGCCAGACATTTGGTGATTATCATAAGGCATATTTAAAACTTGATGTGACTCTCTTAGCTGATATACTTCAGGCATTTAGAAAATCGTCGATGGAAAATTATAAGCTGGATCCAATGTATTTCTACAGTGCTCCAGGCCTAGCATGGTCTGCAATGTTTTTAAACACTAAAATGCAATTGGATCTGATCCAAGATCAAGACATGTATCTGTTTATGGAGCAATGTATAAGAGGAGGCATGGTGCAATGTTCTCAGAGATATGCCAGAGCAAATAACGAGTATATTCTCAATTATGATCCAGCACTGCCATCAAATTATATACTGTATGTAGATGCCAACAGCCTGTATGGTTATGCTATGATGGATAAACTGCCATATGCAGGGCTTGAGTGGGTTGAAGATTTCAATATTGAAGATCTTCAGGATTTTGATGACAGTGACTATGGCCTGTTCTTAGAAGTTGATCTGACAATTCCTGATGATTTACACAACACATTTTCTGATCTGCCCCCAATTCCTGAGGTTGAGTGCTCACCTGGCTTTAAACAGAAGAAGCTAATGATGACTCTAGAGCCAAAACAGGATTATGTCATATATTACAAAAACCTCCAGTTCCTAATGAATCATGGTGTTCAAGTGACCAAAGTTGGAAAAGTTTTGAGGTTCAGGCACTCAAGATGGTTAAAACCATATATTGATACAAACACAGAGCTTCGAACATCTGCAATGAGCCAATTTGATAAAACTTTGTTTAAATTGATGGTAAATTCAGTGTATGGCAAAAGCATAGAAAATGTCAGAAAACATACTGATGTTAAATTAATTACTGACCCCAGCCTGGGCAAAAAATTGATAGCAAAGCCTAATTTCAATTATAGAAGAATTTATGATGAAAATATGGCACTTTTCAACATGAAAAAAACAAAGATTAAGTTTGATAAGCCTATTTATGTAGGGGCTGTAATATTAGAATTGGCCAAATTACACATGCTGGAGCTCTATTATGATGTATTGAAACCTATTTATGATGATCGTGTAAAACTGATGTACATGGACACAGATAGTTTTATTCTTGATATTCAGACAGAAGATGTTTATCAAGATATATCAAAGCCTGCATTGCTTGAATATTTTGATACCAGTGAACATACAAAGATTCAACCCCACAACAAAAAGGTGCCTGGCAAGTTAAAAGATGAGACACTTGGTGATGTTATTGTGGCATTTGCTGGGTTAAGGGGCAAGATGTACAGTTTTGAAACATGTAGTGGTGCTGTTGCAAAAAAAAGCCAAGGGCATTGGCAGAGTAACTGTTGACAAAGAGCTCCAATTTAAAGATTACAAAAATTGTCTCAAAACCCAGAGATTAATCAGAACATCAGAATGCAGAATTCAGAGTGAGGATCACTTCTTGACTACAAGTATTGTAAGAAAAGTGGCTCTGGACCCACATGATGATAAGAGATGCATTTTATCATGTGGCATACATACTCTACCATGGGGGCATTGTGATTTGAAAAGTGGCAAACAATGCCCAATTACAGAGCATGATTTGAAATAAATAAACATGCCTATGAACATATTTGGGTTCAAAAAACAAGCTATTATGGACCTGCCAACACCAGCACCCTCTTCTGATATAATATCTAAACTAAGTGCTTTGTTAATTATTCATCTGAACAGCATACTTACAGATGTTGATGATAAAACAGGTAAAACATTGTACATATTTAACAATAATTTATATTACTACCAGTTACCTGTAGGTGGTCAATTACAATTTATTACAACCCCCGAGGGTAATGTCAAGATTTCAGTAGGGAGAAATATTTATAGAATTAAGCACTCAAACATGGTTTCTGGCACTGTATATACTGTTTCTGCTGGTGATTGTTTATATATTGAGGTCCCGGGATCCTATGACAAGCTTATACCTTTTTTTATAGAATTAAGAATTAGATATTCAATAATAAATAACCACTAAAACAAAAATGCCTAATAATATATTTGGCCATACAAGGCATGAAGACCACAGTGATGAGATTTTGATGCTTGATGTCAGAGTCAAAAAATTAAGAAGTGATTTACAAGCTTTACAAACCACACTCAATGCCAGTCTTCAACTAGAAATTACAAATTTACAATCGCAATGCATGGACCCTCTTCTTAAAATTGACTCAGAACTCAAATTGCTGCTTCAAAAATATACTGACTTGGCAACATTGGATAATTTTCAAAGTTTAGAGGAGGCTGTAGCAGCTCTTCAAGCCAAATTTAAGACCCAGGCCACCAACTCTGAACAATTGAAACAACAATTGGAAGAGTAGATAAATAATGTCCAGACACAGCTCCAAACAATTGTCAAAAGCATAAAATCACAAGAAGATTTTGATCTAGTAATTTCCACTCTAAAGGAACAGATTCAATCACTACAGATACCTAATCTGGACCCTCTGAACAATGCCATAGCCGAGGTTAAAGAATAAATTGAGACACTTAAAAATTTTATGAACAACTTGCCATCTTCTGATGCTTTGAGTGCTATAACTCGGAGTGTTGCCAACATTAAGCTGCAACTTGAAACATATGAAGATTTTGGAAAAATTCAGAGTACCATAACCCATCTTGAAGGTACCATAGCAGCAGTGCAAAGTGATCTGACAAATGTACAAGAATCTCTAGAATCCCGCTTGCCAGGTATTGTAGACACCCTTGTCAGTGTCCAGCAACAGATCACAAAACTTGAAAACCTCAACACTGAATCTGAGCTATCTCATTTTCATCACTTGATCGATGATATCCAAACAAAGCTTGAAATTTTACAACAATCAACACCTACTCAGGGAGACATAACGCTGCTCCAAGATGCTATGCAAAGTGTGGCTGATGCTTCTGAATTAAATAATGTGAAATTGGCACTTGAATCTTTGCAGAATACTGTATCAAATCTGCCTACATCACAGGAACTTAAAAATATTAAGAGGGCAGTGAATCGCATATTGAAATCAGAAGATATCAAGAATATCCAGACAAAGATCAAACAACTTACTCAGACAGTGGCCACTCTACCAACTAATCAACATATTAATGAACTGCATGCCCTGTTTGAGGATATCAGAAGACAAGTCCATGATCTTACTGCTCAAAATTCAAAATTGGCAGTTGTTGAAAATTTACAGCAAATTGTAGCTAATATCAAGCAACAGCTAGGAAGCTTGGAATCCAACCAAGCAAATGCTCTGTCTGTTTTTGCCACCCAGCTACAAGAAATTGTGCAACAATACAAAAAACTTGTTGTGGACATAAAGATCAATCCAGGCCATGATGATGTTGTTAGGACTATCAATGAGCACCTTGAATCTGTAACAAGTAGATTGCTTACAGCAGAAAAAGAAATAACTGGCATAATCGAGAGTCCTAAACATACAGTAATTCTTGAATTGTACAGTATCCCCAACAAAGAATATGATTCACCGTTTACACCAGGTGGCAAAATATATATGCTGTCCTCTGCACAATTTTATTACCAGTTTTTTGTTGGGGGCACACTTAGACCAATCAAGATCAAATATTGGCTACAACCACAGGCACACCACTACCCTACCTTATCAATAACAAATGCTGACAACAAACCAAAAATCACCAGTGTAGAGTTAGAGGATTTTACAGACCCCAATACATTAGAAACATCTTATGCTGAAGATGATGGCTCTCGGGAATTTAATATACAAATAGGAGACAAACTGTATTTAGAAAATCCTGTAGTATCAGCTGCTGAACACCCCATAGTTGCAATATTCTTGTTTACATACTATGTCTAGACAAATTATTGTTGATGAATTACACAGACAAGCCAGACATAATTATAAGAGACTGCCAGTGGTTACAAAAGGCATAGATGATTTATGGCAGTGTGACTTGGTTGAGATGGCAAGTGGACAGCTGAAAAACTTAGACAAGATCAACAAGGGCTACAAGTACCAACTCACTGTCATAGATACATTTTCAAAATTTGCCTGGGCTGTGCCACTCAAATCCAAGACTGGAAAATCTGTTACAGAAGCCTTCAGGACAATCATCAATCAGAGTGGAAGATCACCGCGCTATTTGCAAACAGATAATGGCAAAGAATTTTATAATTCTGTCTTCCAACAATTTATTAAAAGCCAGTCAATACAACATTACTCGAGTTACAGTGATTTCAAGGCCTCTATTGTAGAAAGATTCAACAAAACCCTAAAAAATCATATGTATAAACAATTTACCCTCCAAGGTAATTATAAATGGCTCACAATCCTACCAGAACTTCTACATAAATATAACAACTCGGTCCATTCCACAATCAACATGAAACCCTCTGAGGTAACTTCATCTGATGAGCAAAAATTGATCAGCACTGTTTATTATCCTAGATACCAGCCAACAACAAGAAAAGCCAAATACAAGGTAGGTGATCAAGTAAGAATCAGCAAATATAAGCACTTATTCAAAAGAGGCTTTACCAGAAACTGGAGCACTGAATTATTTACAGTGGTTCAAGTTAAACCTGGGACCCGATACACATATATAATAAAAGACCACCGAGGAGAAATTCTCAAAGGCAGGTTTTATGAAGAAGAACTCAGCAAAACTAAGCAGCCTGACACATATCTCATAGAAAAAATCATCCGCAGAAAAGGCAACAAGATACTTGTCAAATGGCTAGGACTCCCAGAACACAGCTGGATCGAGGCAGACAAAGTGATACTATGAACACCTGGGATGTTATAAAAAGACTGCCAGATCCTGAACAGCAGATTAAGAGAAATGGAAAGCTGCTGCCTGATAATATTAGATGTCTTATTGTTGGGCCATCGGCTTGTGGTAAAACTACACTAATGATTGATAATTTTTTATTGGCACCCAACTGGTTAGACTGGAAAAACAGGCACTTGTATGTCTTCTCTAAGAGCTTGGAACAATTAAAATATCAGCAGCTGATGAAGCTATATGATGGAATGGATATAGCCACTTTTGAACCAGATATTAAGCCACTCCATGAATGTCTGGATAACTCTGTTGTTGTGTTTGATGACATTATACTGGATAATCAAAACAAGGTTAGAATTTTTTTTACACAGGGCCGACACAAAAACATAGATTGCTTCTACCTGGCACAGACTTTTTCTAAAATACCGAAGCAGCTGATCCGAGACAACAGCAATTTTATATGTGTGTTTCATCAAGATCATACCAACCTCAAACACATACATGATGAATATGTAGGTGGGGACTTGAGCTACAATGATTTTTCCAAGTTTTGCTGTAGGTGCTGGAACCAGGACAGCTATGGGTTTGTCACAATTGATATGACAAGGAAACCCAATAGTGGTAAATACAGAAATAAAATCAACAATTTTCTAGACATTGAAACATATATAAATAACCATGAAAAGGCCAATGATTGATGATCTTAAATTAAGACATTATCTTGTAAAAAGATTTAAAGGATGGAAATCAGAGAACCGAGGAATCTATGAACAACACAAGCAAACAGAACAGCCTATTATTGATGCTATTATTGAATTAGGTAAAAATATCAAAACTGTTACAGAGCAAAATCAAAATTTGATCACAGAGCTTGTACCTGTAGCTGCTAGGAACATATTAGATTATCCAATCAACCCACTTTCTAGTATTCATACACCTAGTCCTGTTGCCCCTCGAAGAATTGAAGCTACTCAGGATCCTATTGAATTGGGTCTTCTTGCTCAAAAATATTTAAGCACACCTAAAGACAACAAAGATGAGGTTTTGGGCTTATATGCTGACACAGAGCGTGATGGTAGCATCATACATAGAATTGGCAATTTCAGAGTAACATTTATGGGAGATGATCTAATTGTATATTCAGAATCTCATCTTGGAGAAAGAGGTGGTTTTGTTAAGTACCCTGGCACACCTGGATTGTGGGAACTGATGACTCGGAAGAGATCTGGCAACTATACAGATCAAGATTATGAGCATTACAAATAATTATTACTAAAATCAGATGCTCTATACCAGAACAATGATCCCACACAAAAAAGAGTCAAGTCTAGCAGTGGAGCAAAATACAACAACTTAATCAAGCCCATATGGTCACAGATCAAGACAGGTAGTGGAATCAAACAATACAACACCCTGCCTAAAGAATTTGTGTGGGTTGATGATGTCAGGAAACTTGTAGATAGGTTGCTGATGATAGCTGGGGAGGAAAATGCTGGCAACCACAATTTTTACAATGAAAAGGTTGGAATTATGGACATGATAAGCACCAAATTGTCTAATTTTATAGTGAATGACACTAAGGGGATTGGATATCTTATAAAAATTATTAATACTCTACCACCTAAATTTTGGAATATCTCTGAGGGTCGGGGGCTGGTTAATGACATCATAAACAAGCTGCCATTTGAACTACACATTCCAGGCTATCAGTATTGTGGTCCCGGTACAAAATTGGACCATAGATTAAACAAAGGGGACCCTGGTGTTAATCCCCTAGATGCTGCTTGTAGAGACCATGAAATAGCATACAACATACATTCTGATCTTGATAGGCGACATGTTGCAGACAAGAAATTAGAAGAGGCTGCATTTGGTAGATTTGTAAGCAAAGATGCTTCTTTAAGTGAGAGAATAGCAGCATTGGGGACCATCATAGCTATGAACACCAAACAAAAACTGGGGTGGGGGTTGTGATAGATTAAATAAATTTAAGCCACTTAATTAAGCTATGTAATCTCAGAATATGTATATAATAAACCTAGGATGAAGGCCAAGGGTGTTATGTATCAGATACCTTATGCAGGTCTTAAATCTCTTAAAACTATTGATAGTCTTTTAACCAAAAAGCAGCGCAAGAAAAAAAATTATTGTCTTGCCAAGGGCCATGGTATGAAATTATTACTTAGTATCCCTCAATTAAAAAAATTACAGCAATCTAGGAAAAAATTGCATACAGGGGGCTTCATATTTACTATCCCGGCCATCTTAGCAGCACTTGGTGCTGTTGGGAGCTTGGCTGGGAGATCAGCTGCTATAGCAAAAACAGTAATAGATGCCAAAAAGAATAAGGCAGAATTAGATGAAATGAAGCGCCATAATCTAGCTATGGAAAAACAAGGCAAAGGTGTTAAGAGAGCCATGAATAAGTTTAAAAAAAACAAGAGCCGCTTACAAACCAAGATATTGAAGCTTTAATCAAGCCACTGGGCATCAAAAATTTTAGAGGTGTGTACATGTCTGATTCTTTACCAGAACAAACACTCAACAAAGAGTGTGGCATAGTTAATTTGGATAAGTACAAAAATCAGGGCACTCACTGGATCTGTTATCTTAAATATTTAAAAGGTGAGGCATTTGTGTTTGATTCATTTGGAGGTATTTCACCTGAAAATTTAGTAAAATATCTAAAATCAACTAATCTTTATTACAATAATGCACGTGTTCAAAATTTCAAAGATGTTAATTGTGGACATCTGTGTTTATCTGTTCTTAGATATCTGTCTCAAATAAATAAACCATCAATTGAAGATTTTCAAAAGGCCCTGTGGTATCTGAAGCATCATGGGAGTATTCCATCTCACCAGCCAAAATTCAATATTGAAACTTAGATTACATGATGATATAGTGTATCCCAAAACAATAGCTCTCAGAGCATTTTATGGCATGTACTTGGTCCCCAATATTACACACCACAACAACACAATTGCAGTTGGGGATCAAAAAATTGTTATCACTCCAGGGCAATATAATCTATCTACTCTAAATGCTCAGTTACCCAGAGGTATAGTCTTAACTTAAAATTCTGTCACTCACAGAGTAGAGATTGTGTCTGCTACAGAAACAGTGGATCTGGGTACTATAGGAGAGCTGTTAGGCTTTGAGAACAACACAAAACTTGAACCAGCCATTAAACACACTGCTATTAATATACCTAAATTCTTAACCATAGAAACTCTAAATATTCACTGTAATGTGGCCGAGGGTATGATCACCAAATCAAATGGCATAGGCACTCACAAACAAACTGGCATCATTGCAACATTCAAACCTAACTCTGAATTTATGGAGCCAATCATCTACACTCCATCACCAACATTATATTTTCCTGTGTGCCATAATAGAATAGATTATATTGAGTTGATGGTCACTAATGAAAAAGAAGAATTAGTTGATTTTGCTGGAGCCACAACAACTGCTATCATAGAGATTAATATTTAAATAAAAATACATACAAAAAATGGAAAATATTGAGAGTTATGAGCTACAATCATTCCCTCCAAACAGGAGGACCTTTGCAAATTTAAATCAACCCAACACAGAGATTGAGGTTGATCTTGATGTAGGGGATGGCTTTATACACCCCCACAGAGCAGATCTATACATCAAATTTGATGTTGTAAAGCTCGATGGTACAGATTATCCGGCAAATTCAAATATAAGATTGGTAGACAATTTTGTGCCACATCTGTTCTCTGAAATTGAGATCAGAAAACATGGTGTTGTTATAAACAGAGTAGATTACCCTGGTATTACCTCTACAGCTTTGGCCACACTAAAATTATCCAAGACCGAGGCTTCTTACTACAAAATAGGTGGATTTGAGGCTGGTGATAAAATATTATCCAAGAGTCACACAGTGCTGTTTCCCATGCGCCTGTTGCCAGGATTCTTCTCAGATTACAAAGATATTATGTGGAAGGGTGGTTTAAGAATTACATTTAGAAGAGCTGCCAATGATAATAATGCTTTGATGAGGTACAGTACATTAAATTCCACTGGGGAAGCTCTGCCTAATACCCTACCTGATGAAGGCAAGTGCATTATTCAGACTATGGAGCTAAGAATTCCAGTTGTTGAATATGAAGCCAGTTATGCTCTTAAATACAAAGCAGATATCCTAAAAAATCCACAGGTGCCTTTACAATTTTATACATATCAATGTGTGCAGAAGCCTGCCACTGGTAGCTATTATGAATTTGATGCTACAAACTCATTCTCCAGTATACAATATGACATGCCAGATTTTGTGGTGGTACTGTTTCAGACTGGAAGACACAATAATCAGGAAAAAAATTCCAGTAATTTTGATAACTGCAACATCAAAAACATATATCTTAAAAATGGTAGAAATGAGGTGTTCCCTAGAGAAAATTATAATTTAAACATGTCCAAGGATGATTTCCTCAAATTATATGAAGCATTTACAGCATACAAAAGGGTTACTACTGGCAATACAGACATGTATTACACACCAGATGAATTCAAAGCACAGAGACCCATGTTTGTTATCAACACCTCAAAAAGAAAACAAGTTGTGGTTAATGACAGGACAAACATTAAAATTATCTGTGAATTCCATGATACACTCCCTGTTGATACCATATGTAGTGTTATTCTTATAGGTGAAAAATCATATGTATATGATGTAAGAAATGAGAGTCACAGAGCAATTCTAGAAAACCTCTGCAAAATGCATTGTCTTAGTACTAGATATGCAAGTTGGGCCTGGTATCCAATTAAAATATTGAGCATATTCCAGGTAACATATTAACATAACAGCAACAAGTATTTAAGCATATATTTTATTATACTACTGTGTAAGCAAAAGCTCTTATGAGCATTTTTGGCTTAGTTTTAAGTGTAGCCAAAACAATATCAAGAGGGGCATATTTTTGACAAGCTTATGGAACAACAATCTCACAGATGTAGCTTTTGCACACATGGCCAAATCAATCTGTTGAGGCTTCTTCATTTGTACACTAGGGCTCAAGATTCTTTAGAGTTAACTGTGTACACACTTGGAAAATTGATTCATATAGACATCTTGACATTGTTTTAACTATAGCCAAATCGGGCTGTTTAATCATATGAGCTCTTCATTTGTACGCTGTGTGTGCACCAATAATAGTACCAAACACACTACTCTCTTTCCTCAACTCTTCCCTCCTTATTATCCATCTTCTTCCCTCAACTCTTCCCTCCTTATTATCCATCTTCTTCCCTCAACTCTTCCCTCCTTATTATACATCTTCTTCCCTCAACTCTTCGCTTCCCCTCTTCCCTCCTTATCATGCACAGTCTTCCCTCAATTCTTCGCTTCCTCTCTTCCCTCCTCATTTCAGCCAGTTTCTCACATTCTCAGCTGCCTATCCGTCATTCAACGAGCCCTACTTCGATCCTCCACACCAAAGAAAAGACCATAAAGGGTTACACGGAGTTGGCCAAGTTTCGAGAACAATTTCTTAACACGGAAAGTTCCGCCCTTCATAGCTGCTCGTGGGTGGAAGGAAATGATTCCTGGAACTCCGCTTCGAGTGTTGAAGAGCAAGTTTCTTCGAAGCATCATCATCTCTGAAATGCCAGGCGTTCGCTCAGAAGAATCAGTCTTCTCTTCTTCAGCCGTTATCTAGAATCCAAGGTTTGATGGGGAGCGGGGAACGCATAATCTTGCCGTTTGGATCCGAAATGGCGGGAGACTTTTTTCCGTCGGTATAAGCGCACTCATCTGCGAATCATAATTCAGAGATGCCAGGAGGGAAAACTATGTGGAAATGAAGGAAAAGTCTAAGTTGGAAGTAATTGGAAAGTTTTACGATGAAGATGAGAAAACCAAAGCTGATATTTCGAGTAGCAAGGAGTTCTGCTAAGGCACTTTACAGCCACTCTAATGGGTCAGATCTTTGAATTTGAATTTTATTATTCCATATAAACCATATACATTGGTATAGTTCAGATAAAAAATATAATTACGAAATTTCTATAATTTACAATCTAGATATTCACTAACGCTATAATATTCCTTATTAACTAATAGTTCTTCTTTTAATTTGTTTTTGGAACTTGTCATATTTTCTGCTTTAATATAATTTGGTGGATTATTGAATATTTGAACTGCCATCTGTTCGGGTCCTTCTTTAACTAATGTTAATCTGGTGAAATATGGTTTTAGAAGATGTTTATTTCGGGTGTTGTATGTACGTTATATTGAACTTCGTAGCACAATATTTTGTATTTCTTAAACAACGTTTTGCACAATTTTTTAGTCTTTATTCCTGCTATAATCCTAATGGCTTGCTTTTGTTTTCTAAATACTTCTAATTGTTACTGTTAAACCAAGATTTCATTTTTCTCACTGTTTTTTCAATGTTAGCTTTTAACTCGTTCACATCATTGACCTTTATTATTGCGCTAAGCCCCGCGACAGGTTAAGTTTGCAGCAACATTTCACACATGTAGACCAAAGCGTGCGCGCAGAATATAGTTCCGCTGCAATACTGCCGATTTTCTCAATGTCTGTGATATGAACAGCTCGGCGGTTGAGGTAAGATTTGCACGGGATATGCTGAGCGCCGTTCTGGCGTGGATTAATACATAAAACTTGCTGCAAATTTAACTTGTCGCGAGTCTTAGTATCGTCTGCATACAACAAAATATTTGCATTCTGCATCTTTAATGGTAAATAATATATGTACAAAAGAAAAAGTAGCGGGCCTAATATTGATCCGGGGCTATAGCGCCTGCCCTTATATACCTGGGGTCTGTGTCGTCCACATGTTTTTGTAATGTCCGTTCATCTTACACAGGGTGATTTTAATAATTAAAAATATCTGTTAATAATTGTGGACATTTACCTGAAATTACTTTTCACGCATAATTGTAAAGAAATCTCCCCTACGTAATGTGCATAAGAACAAACAGTAAACAATGCACGTAAAAGTTATGAACTGTTGAAACCCCTTCGTGATTTATGGCCCATCCTGTATAATCACTAAATAAAAGAAACGCAAAATAATCAATTGTTTTCATTCAGATTTTAAACTTTCTAAAAGTCGCTGGAAAAGTAAAGAGCTTCCCATCCGTAACGCAGGAATGTTATTGATGGAGTGCGTGTGTGTGTGGAAGGAGGGGGGTACAAAGTTCAACCTAAAATTTAGGTCCTAAATACACGTACACACAAAATAAATAGACAGTTTGAACGCTTTATAAATTGAAATTTGTTTTCTACATCAGAAAGCACTTAGTACTGTTGTATAGAGAAAGTCTTCAAGTTTACGGCCTCCGCTTTTCGTTTGTCTTAGTGACGTCAGCATCACGTGAGCACACTTGACGTAAGTCGAGCAATATGGACGCTAATTAGGTAGAAAAGGCTTTCTGCATGCTTGAATCTGCAAAACCAAATTCTGTTACTATCGTGCAGCGTCGTTTTAGAACACGGTATGGTAGACAACCACCCACAGGGCAGTCCATCTACCATTGGAGTAAAAAATTTAAGGAAACTGGTTGTCTGTGCAAGGGAAATGGTCCTTGGAGAGGAGAACTGTCGTATTACAAAAGGGTCACACACAGAAAACGTGTACTTACCAATGTAATGTTCAGGACGTACTCTTCAAACCATGTAAGTATTTCAGCCCCATTATTAACTCTCTTCTTTCTGTAAAACTTTGAAAGTGTTTATTTCTTTTAGGCTAACCCTGTACATTTAGATAATGATTTTGTTTATTTTACTTCGAATTTCCGCCACTTCTGGCTAATCGGAAAGATGAGCATGAATGATGATGAATGAAATTGGTGAAGGGACACTCAAACACGCACCCATACCCAGGCTAAGATTCGAACCCGGGACCTCTGGCGTAGTAACGCGCTGTGAATAATGTTTTTGTGGATGTCTTTCAGTATTGGTGTGTGTTTATAAACATAGGATCGTCCATTTTAAAGCAGGCCACACAACAATCGAATTTTAACGTTGAAATTTCATAAACGTGTACTGCAAATTAAAAAAAAGCAACATTCACAAAATAAGTTTGAAATGTTTTTATGAATTTTATGACATTTTTAAGATACTGAAATATGATCACCAGAAGGAAAAGTGAATGCTACACTTCGACCACGTTTTGATTGATTGATTTAATTACTTTACTTCACTTTTCTGCCACTTTTGGGTAACCACGGAGATGATAGAGGGATGAAAGGATGATGTACAGAACACACAGGATAATTCTGGTCATCCGTATAGGCGCCAGAGCCACGTTGCCCTGCAAGACTGCAGTTAGTGGGGCGTGGTAGGTGACTTTTGAGTATGCTCTGAATAGGTCGCCCCTTTGCACCCCTGTTATGCTATAAAACTACGTTGTTCTTTAAAACTAGTGTGAACAATTCTGTAATTCTTTTCCTCCAGGACTCTATTAAGTAAGTAACTCACTAACCAACTCTCAAACCTTCTTAAACCCGAAGGTTTATGGCTGCAGCAACACAGGCCTTCCATCTGACCCTATCGTGTACAAGATCAATCCAATCTTTTCCATTCTTACCGATTTCCTTTAGGTCCATCTCTACGTTATCCTTTCATCTTCGACTTGGCTTTCCTACAGGTCTCTAACCATCAGGTTTCCCAACAAGAATCCTGTAAACTCTTCTTTCCTCTCCCATTCGTGTCACATGGCCTGCCCACCTAAGTCTTCTTGATTTAATTATTCTAGTAATATCTCTATAGGAATACAAATTATGGAGTTCCAAATTATGTTAGTCACTGCAGAACTCTATTCGAGTATAAAAAATGTTTTTTAATTCGCTTCTTTTCGAAACAAAGCAACGCCATCAAAGCAAATTAACTGGATAATCACAAGCGCCAGATTCAAGACCAATATTGTCCGCTTGTAATTGCTTTCGCTTTGAAATGAACGCCGGGATTGTGTCTGCGCAAAATGTTTTGGCACGCTGATTAGATTTTCAATACGAGTTATTAGGGCAATTGTGGTCGCAGACACGTTTGTCATTTGTTTGCCTTTATTGCTCTTTAATTACGGTTTTAAGAAGAGAGGGCGTGCTGTGTAAACATTTGGGAAGGGGAGGGTTGTTGTTTCACAGCTAATGCTGCGCAACAATGGAGCAGGCAGGTGTTGCGATAAGAATTAACAATGGAACTTTATGAGTTATATAAGCCGGGATTGTTGGGAAGCCCTAATGCTGAATTGATTGTTGCCAGCTTCAAGTGATTGTTACACGAAACATTTTTAATGTTAGACCTAAATTGTTTTCCAGTGTATTATTACTTTATGCATAGACGAGCCTATTAGGATGTCTTCTTACAATTGATGGTTAATTTAATTAAAACAGTCACATTGTTCGAACTCACATTCTAATTGTTACTTTAAACACACTGTAAAAATTTGCTGTTTAGAAATTATAAATACAATAGAAGAAATCATGGAAATCATTGCGATATAAAAAAAATTGACAGAATTTCAAAAAAGATAAAATGTTCTCTATTCAAAAAATCCGCTATGCATATCTTTGTGAAAAGTCCGCCATCTTGGAAAATGGCGGCAAAGAAAAAAGATTTTCATAAATTACTTTGACCTGACGGACAATATTGGCAGAAGCAACGGACGGAAAATAATGGCCAAGAAGGAAATAATAAGAACGCGAATAGTTTTTGTGCTAGATTATGTGAAATGGTATAGCAAATTATCTGAAAGGTTTACTTTACTACTGTGTCCTTTTTTATATTGTATTTCTCTAATGCGCAGTTTGTTTGTTTGTTACACCCTCCCCTATACAGGGTGTACCAAAAGTCCCATTACTCCCCCCCTTTGAATTGTAGACAAACCTGCAAAATGTTATTTTAACAGCATGCGTATGATGAGAGGATAGAATACCATTAAATCAGACCAATGACCACCATTTACTCCAGAGGATCTGTGTGAACACCGCCATTTTCATGGCACAGTATTATTCGCCTCCAGGTGCGATGTGAAATCCTCCGTATCATAAGATGTCAGATCTGGATTTCAGGTGACCAATTTAAGAGAGTACCTCAATGATGTGTTCAGAGACAAATGGATTGGACGAGGATCGCCAAATTTCCCGGCACCTCTAAAATGGCCACCCCAAAGTCCAAATCTGATATCTTGTGATAATGCGCTATGGGGGCACATCAAACAGAAAGTCGCCCATAATCGTTTTCAGACAACTGAGGAACTTCAAGAAGCTGTTCGCAGTGCGTTTGCTTCCCTCACGCCAGACATGTCATGGAAGATTTAACGTCGCACCTGGAGGCGAATAATACTGTGCCATGAAAATGGCGGTGTGCACACAGATCCTCTGGAGAAAATGGTGGCCATTTGTCTGATTTAATGGTATACCCTCCTCTCATCATACGCATGCTGTTAAAATAACATTTTGCAGGTTCGTCTACAATTCAAAGGAGGCGGGTAATGGGACTTTTGGTACACCCTGTATATCTACCTACATACGTACATTATAGGGCATCCCCGGTGGCGCAGTGGTAGCGTCGTCGTCTTTTAATCAAGGGGTCCCGAGTTCGATACCCGGTGGTGAAGCACACAGTGGTTCGGATCAAACTTTAAACTGTACGTCCAGTCCCGATTAGCCTTACCGTGCATAAAGTGGACTTAAAAACACCAACTCAATCAATCAATACATGCATACGTGTGTCACCACCGCTTGAAACACACGACTATGGATCCCTTGGATCTAACCTGTTTCTATCACATCCAATTGTACCAATTTCTACCCAGTATAATTCCTTTACATTTTGCAGGTGGTGTTAAAGGGACTTTTGATCCCGCACCGTGGTCGTTTTCTTTGGGCTACGGGACGCGTTCACGTTCGAGTCTCCTGGGGGAAGCCGGTGGCCACACACCATCGTGAGGAAATTGGGAAGCTACGAACGGCTAGCGTAACCCGGTCACGGAAAACCTACAAAAAGGACTGGATATTCGTCACGCTCACGCTGAACACACATCACCCTGTAGCTGAGGCATGTGAGCGGCGGCGGCGCTAGGATTAGCCAGCTACAGTCCAGCAGAATTAACTTGAGAGAAATGGCTGCTCTGTGAGTGATGCAACTGCGCTCGAATTGGCTACAGCTGGAAGTCACCCGGTCTAGCCAATTCGAGCGCAGTTGCATCACTCACAGAGCGGCCATTTCTCCCAAGTTAATTCTGCTGGACTGTAGGGGTGCTGAGGGGGTGCGATCTTGAGAATAAAGAAAAATGAAGCAGGCATGTCTGCTTTGAAGGGTGTAGCCGCTTTTAGTAGGCTTTATGAAAATATCCAATGACTTTATTCATATTTGCTTGCTTGCTTTGACTTCAACTTGTACAAATAATTAAGTGTGGCTTTCCTTTCGAATTAGTATCAATAGCTTGCCTGCAATATGCAATAATACTTGCCTCTCTTCAGAACTTAATATTATAAGCTCATATGGAGACATGATTTCCATAAATCACACGTAAATGACACTGCAACACAAGAAACCGATTTGATTGAATTAACAAAACAAGTTTAGTTAATCTATTTGGTAACTAAACAAAAAATAGTATCATTTACTACAATTGTTAATTTTGGACAAATTATTTGGTAACTATAAGCACATGTGGATAATTACTAAAGAGAGTTAAGTACTTGTTAATAATAATTTATTTGTCGCCTGTTTAAACAAATATTTGGTTACTAGAAACTCTTTTTGGTTATTCAATTTTTTTTTCTCTGTGGAGAGCTTGGTGGGTGGACACCGGTATTTTTGGCTGAAAGTAGGTTTTGAAAAAGGGGTGCGCAAGCAGGGGTGCCCTCCCCCCAAGGTCTATGACGCAACCCCCCCAAAGATAGAACATTTCCCCCGAACACCTTTAGACGCCGATTTACTGCCTATGTACTTAAATTATTTTGGTCAGACCAAATTTGGGGAACGGTATAATACACACATAGTTCAACAATACATGGTTACTTTAGATATTGTTTACAATATGGACGTTCACATGTATATTTGACATTTATTGAAACAACACTTTACGTAAATGATAATAACTTCTGACATTGCAAAGTTGTTGCAGGAAACTTATCGTTAATTTGGTTATTTTGTGTAAACTCTTCAGCTTACTAGGGATCGCTCTTCAAACTATACAAGCCTGAGGCACTCGCTGGCATGTTATGGGGAGAGGTATCCTTATAACTATACCGGAGCTCACACCTGAGAAATAACTACAACGAACACGAAAGTAGGGTTACACAAGCTTCTATCGACCTGGTCCAGCGGTTTCATGGTTATATAGAAAAGGGAAAGGACGTTACCAGCTGGTTCTTGAAGAGATGGCTTCCTCTCTCTCTCTCTCTCTTTTGTAGCTTCGTAGTTTAAACCGGTTATCTCCTCCTAACACTTTTCGCTGATGAGGTCGCTCGAACTCGTTTACTCCCGGTACAATGCTTGACTTACAAAACTCGATCATGCTCCGCTTGTAATAGTAAGATAACTGGCCATGAGCTCTCTCTCTCTCTCTCTCCCGGGCTATTTAAACGGGATTCGAATCTTCAAACCTTGACCGGCTGAACCAGTACTATTCTCCTCCAACCGTCGTTCCTGGCATCGCTGACTTCACATGAATTCTCTTATTTTCTGTTAACTCCCGTGCCTGCTGAGCAGTGATGTGCGTCTACCCGTAAACAACCATAGTCTACATTCTACTCGTAGACTATTTTATACACGTAGATTACGTAATCTGTGTAAACAACATGGCGAAAGGTGATAACTTAGCAAAGGGCGCCGTGGAAGTAAAATAAAATTATACTGCGTATCAATTGCTGATGTGTGAGAAGAACTTTTCATACTTTTTCTTCCAAATTCGAACAATTTCTCACCTAGGAAGAAACCTAAGATAGGAAATATTCTAGTGTTTTATGGGGAAAAGATCAATCCTGCCTCACGACTGCCATCTGTTGTTGTTTTTTGCATACTCTTCATCTTCTTCCATAGTTGATAATAGAAGAGAAGATAAATTTTATTGTAAATAGGGTTCTTTTGATGTCGTTAGGAACCAATATAGTTGAAAATGTCACTTTCCTTTCATGAAACCCTTGAAAATAAATTTTAATGCACTTTATGTCTACGTAGTCTATGAAAACTACAACTCAATGTAATCTACGCGTAGACGTAAACTTATAGTCTACGGCACATCAATGCTGCTGAGTCCGGATTCTTTGAAGGTCGAGACGATTTTGCATCACATTTAATATATCGGACTCAAGATGAATAATGTTTCCGCAGTAAGTCGCACCCCCTCCAAACCGATTTTAAAGGCATAAGAGGTGGTGTGTCATTTCAACCCCATAGCCACGATCACCCATAGGTAGGTAGAAAAACTATACATAATAACCATAAATAAAAATCAATTACAAGTCAATCAAACGAAACGATCCCCCCCCCCCATTTGTGTGTGAAGATATATAGAATTGGTAGCCAAACTATAAAATTTTGTCTCCCCAAAATTTTCCATTGCCCCTGTGTGTGGCGTCGCCCCTGCATTTACGAGTGAGGTAGGCAGGCACTGGCCCTCACGGAGTGTTACGTCACGGGTTATTATTATTAAGGGACTTTTGACTCACCCTGCATTCTCTTTCTTGAAGCTTTGTATACGCTCTTTTTGTTACTTCGTTGAGTTCCCTCTTGAGTCCTTTAATTTCCATTCCTGTGTGTGTATGTTTACATAATGCACGGCGATCTATTCGAAAATTGCCTCTCTCTGCAGATAAGAGCGAAATGGCATCTTCCAAGCTCAGGAAGAAGAAGGGGGTGGGGAAATTCCGTAGTTTCATGAATATTCACTCGAGGAACCGAATCCCTACTCCAAAAGCAGCTTCTCTCGAACAAAAGGAGGATATTACCCAGCCCGAGAGAATTGGTTTTGTTTCTTGTCAATAGATGTCACCCTAACGTAAACAAATCTCCTCAAGCAACGATAGAAGATTATACGAAACTCATGAGATGTAACTTCATTATCATCTTCAACTGAAAACTCTAGGAAAAACATTTTCATTAATCTATTTCTTTAGCTTTCGTCTCTTTAAAAGATGGCTTCTTAATGGAAAATGCCATTAACGAAATCTTGGACCCCTTTTACTTCTTTCACGAGGCCAAAAAAGGAAGAGAGAAATTCGTAAAGTTTTTGTTCTGTCCCGGTTGATTTTAATTTATTTATTGTTTAACCTCGCACTTTATTCGTCTTGGCGAATAAAAAAAAGAGAAAAGGACCAAAAAATTGTGAACATTCTCCACTTGGGCGGAGAGTTCACTTCCTTTTGAGAATCATTGTTGACTGCCACAATTGAAAAAAACTCGCTGTGGCCACGATGTTTTATTGCGAGAATATCGAACTGGGTTGGTGTAGCTACCCCCGTGAAGTTGGCCCGACCCATTCGCGTTGCCCACTTCAAAACTAGTCAGGACGTTAGTTCTTCGTTAGTTCTCGATAGTTCTCGTAAAATTTTCGTTAGTTCTCAAAATTTATCCAACTTATTCGCCGATTAGAAAATGGAAGCAATTTGAAATTTCCCAATTTTGACACGGAATTTTTCTTTCATTCTATAACTCTGTCTCTTTCTCTGTCGTTTTCGATTTCTCTCTTCACTCTCTTTCTCGTTTCTCCATTTCATTCTCTCTCTCTTTCTCTTTCTATCGACCATCTCCTTTCTATTTTATTTTAATTTCTTATCTATCTCCCTCTCCCACTCTCTCTCTCTCTCTCTCTCTCTGTCTCTATCTCTGTCGTTTGAAATTTCCCAATTTTGACACGGAATTTTTCTCAAAAAATGGTCCGTATTGGTAGAATGTAGAGAGTATGGGTCAATTTTGTTAAAAATTTTTTGAGAAAAATTCCGTGTCAAAATTGGGAAATTTCAAATTGCTTCCATTTTCTAATCGGCGAATAAATTGGATAAATTTTGAGAACTAACGAAAATTTTACGAGAACTATCGAGAACTAACGAAGAACTAACGTCCTGACTAGGTTTGAGGTGGGCAACGAAATTTGGCCGTTCAGGACAACACATTTCGTCTAAGCATTTATTCAGTGAATAAATTGGATAAATTTGATAAAATGACTAAAGTTTTAACAAAATTGACCCATACTCTCTACATTCTACCAATACGGACCATTTTTTGAGAAAAATTCCGTGTCAAAATTGGGAAATTTCAAATTGCTTCCATTTTCTAATCGGCGATTAAATTGGATAAATTTTGAGAACTAACGAAAATTTTACGAGAACTATCGAGAACTAACGAAGAACTAACGTCCTGACTAGGTTTGAGGTGGGCAACGAAATTTGGCCGTTCAGGACAACACATTTCGTCTAAGCATTTATTCAGTGAATAAATTGGATAAATTTGATAAAATGACTAAAGTTTGAACAAAATTGACCCATACTCTCTACATTCTACCAATGCGGACCATTTTTTGAGAAAAATTCCGTGTCAAAATTGGGAAATTTCAAATTGCTTCCATTTTCTAATCGGCGAATAAATTGGATAAATTTTGAGAACTAACGAAAATTTTACGAGAACTATCGAGAACTAACGAAGAACTAACGTCCTGACTAGGTTTGAGGTGGGCAACGAAATTTGGCCGTTCAGGACAACACATTTCGTCTAAGCATTTATTCAGTGAATAAATTGGATAAATTTGATAAAATGACTAAAGTTTGAACAAAATTGACCCATACTCTCTACATTCTACCAATACGGACCATTTTTTGAGAAAAATTCCGTGTCAAAATTGGGAAATTTCAAATTGCTTCCATTTTCTAATCGGCGATTAAATTGGATAAATTTTGAGAACTAACGAAAATTTTACGAGAACTATCGAGAACTAACGAAGAACTAACGTCCTGACTAGGTTTGAGGTGGGCAACGAAATTTGGCCGTTCAGGACAACACATTTCGTCTAAGCATTTATTCAGTGAATAAATTGGATAAATTTGATAAAATGACTAAAGTTTGAACAAAATTGACCCATACTCTCTACATTCTACCAATGCGGACCATTTTTTGAGAAAAATTCCGTGTCAAAATTGGGAAATTTCAAATTGCTTCCATTTTCTAATCGGCGAATAAATTGGATAAATTTTGAGAACTAACGAAAATTTTACGAGAACTATCGAGAACTAACGAAGAACTAACGTCCTGACTAGGTTTGAGGTGGGCAACGAAATTTGGCCGTTCAGGACAACACATTTCGTCTAAGCATTTATTCAGTGAATAAATTGGATAAATTTGATAAAATGACTAAAGTTTGAACAAAATTGACCCATACTCTCTACATTCTACCAATACGGACCATTTTTTGAGAAAAATTCCGTGTCAAAATTGGGAAATTTCAAATTGCTTCCATTTTCTAATCGGCGATTAAATTGGATAAATTTTGAGAACTAACGAAAATTTTACGAGAACTATCGAGAACTAACGAAGAACTAACGTCCTGACTAGGTTTGAGGTGGGCAACGAAATTTGGCCGTTCAGGACAACACATTTCGTCTAAGCATTTATTCAGTGAATAAATTGGATAAATTTGATAAAATGACTAAAGTTTTAACAAAATTGACCCATACTCTCTACATTCTACCAATGCGGACCATTTTTTGAGAAAAATTCCGTGTCAAAATTGGGAAATTTCAAATTGCTTCCATTTTCTAATCGGCGAATAAATTGGATAAATTTTGAGAACTAACGAAAATTTTACGAGAACTATCGAGAACTAACGAAGAACTAACGTCCTGACTAAGTTTGAGGTGGGCAACGAAATTTGGCCGTTCAGGACAACACATTTCGTCTAAGCATTTATTCAGTGAATAAATTGGATAAATTTGATAAAATGACTAAAGTTTTAACAAAATTGACCCATACTCTCTACATTCTACCAATACGGACCATTTTTTGAGAAAAATTCCGTGTCAAAATTGGGAAATTTCAAATTGCTTCCATTTTCTAATCGGCGATTAAATTGGATAAATTTTGAGAACTAACGAAAATTTTACGAGAACTATCGAGAACTAACGAAGAACTAACGTCCTGACTAGGTTTGAGGTGGGCAACGAAATTTGGCCGTTCAGGACAACACATTTCGTCTAAGCATTTATTCAGTGAATAAATTGGATAAATTTGATAAAATGACTAAAGTTTGAACAAAATTGACCCATACTCTCTACATTCTACCAATGCGGACCATTTTTTGAGAAAAATTCCGTGTCAAAATTGGGAAATTTCAAATTGCTTCCATTTTCTAATCGGCGAATAAATTGGATAAATTTTGAGAACTAACGAAAATTTTACGAGAACTATCGAGAACTAACGAAGAACTAACGTCCTGACTAAGTTTGAGGTGGGCAACGAAATTTGGCCGTTCAGGACAACACATTTCGTCTAAGCATTTATTCAGTGAATAAATTGGATAAATTTGATAAAATGACTAAAGTTTTAACAAAATTGACCCATACTCTCTACATTCTACCAATGCGGACCATTTTTTGAGAAAAATTCCGTGTCAAAATTGGGAAATTTCAAATTGCTTCCATTTTCTAATCGGCGATTAAATTGGATAAATTTTGAGAACTAACGAAAATTTTACGAGAACTATCGAGAACTAACGAAGAACTAACGTCCTGACTAGGTTTGAGGTGGGCAACGAAATTTGGCCGTTCAGGACAACACATTTCGTCTAAGCATTTATTCAGTGAATAAATTGGATAAATTTGATAAAATGACTAAAGTTTGAACAAAATTGACCCATACTCTCTACATTCTACCAATGCGGACCATTTTTTGAGAAAAATTCCGTGTCAAAATTGGGAAATTTCAAATTGCTTCCATTTTCTAATCGGCGAATAAATTGGATAAATTTTGAGAACTAACGAAAATTTTACGAGAACTATCGAGAACTAACGAAGAACTAACGTCCTGACTAGGTTTGAGGTGGGCAACGAAATTTGGCCGTTCAGGACAACACAATTCGTCTAAGCATTTATTCAGTGAATAAATTGGATAAATTTGATAAAATGACTAAAGTTTGAACAAAATTGACCCATACTCTCTACATTCTACCAATGCGGACCATTTTTTGAGAAAAATTCCGTGTCAAAATTGGGAAATTTCAAATTTCTTCCATTTTCTAATCGGCGAATAAATTGGATAAATTTTGAGAACTAACGAAAATTTTACGAGAACTATCGAGAACTAACGAAGAACTAACGTCCTGACTAAGTTTGAGGTGGGCAACGAAATTTGGCCGTTCAGGACAACACATTTCGTCTAAGCATTTATTCAGTGAATAAATTGGATAAATTTGATAAAATGACTAAAGTTTTAACAAAATTGACCCATACTCTCTACATTCTACCAATACGGACCATTTTTTGAGAAAAATTCCGTGTCAAAATTGGGAAATTTCAAATTGCTTCCATTTTCTAATCGGCGATTAAATTGGATAAATTTTGAGAACTAACGAAAATTTTACGAGAACTATCGAGAACTAACGAAGAACTAACGTCCTGACTAGGTTTGAGGTGGGCAACGAAATTTGGCCGTTCAGGACAACACATTTCGTCTAAGCATTTATTCAGTGAATAAATTGGATAAATTTGATAAAATGACTAAAGTTTCAAGAAAATTGACTCATACTCTCTACATTCTACCAAGACGGACCATTTTTTGATAAAATTTCCGTGTGAAAACTGGAAAACTGCAAATTACCTCGATTTTTTGTTCGGCGAATAAATTGGATAAATTTTGAGAACTAACGAAAATTTTATGAGAACTAACGGGAACTAACGAAAATCAATCGATCTGGATGGTTTTCGGTTCGAATTTGAATATGGGTCGAAAAAGTGTGAAGTTGGCCCGACCCATTTATTTCCTTAATAGTTTCTATGTATTTTCGGAACTAACGAAAATTTTATGAGAACTATCGAGAACTAACGAAGAACTAACGTCCTGACTAGTTTTGAAGTGGGCAACGCGAATGGGTCGGGCCAACTTCACGGGGGTGGTGTAGCTCACTGATCATTCATCCTTGATTACGGAGCAACTCACTATTCATGGTAAGCTTCATGTTAAGATGCGAGAGGTACTACATATGAATGGCAAAACACAACACTTGAGCTTAAACCCCTACAGACTGCTTCAACGTGGCTTAGTGGAAAATGGAATACCTGTCTGCACAGCAGCTGATGATCTGCGATGAAAGGCTATGGTCGACTGTACACTTCTGTTCAGAGAAACTGGCACACCCGTTTGAGTTCAAGTCCAGCTTCGTGCCTGGCATTACAGCCGAAGTAAGTGTTCAGATTTGGAGTTCTTTGTACTTTACATTTTCAAAGATTCTACAGATTGTTACGATGTAATAAAAACGTTTAAAACAATATGTTTCGTGATGATTACATGAAAAATTGTTATTTTTAATAATTTTACGTTCGTGAGTTAAAGTCATATGCAACTCACGTGGCAACCCATGTGAGTTATGTTTGACACTCAGCATATTTGTGTGTTTTTTTCAAGCATCATTATTATTTCTGAGTATTGTTATTGTTTCTTTCTGAACATTGAGTCTATTGTATCTATTCATCCACGCTTTTTATAGTGTTGGTATTAATTGTAACAACAACATCATCACTGAATAATATTTTCACGAAACATCTTCGAAATTTTGTTTTACTCTTCACGTAACATGTATGTTGTAGCATGGTAGCGTGAGTTGCCTGTGCACCAGAAGGCTCCCAAGGTAAAGAGACGTGTGAGTTAAATACGCTTCACGAGGACCCGGGCGTGAGTTAAATACAACTCAGTGGCATCTAACGTAGTAAGGTAAAGTTCCCCTTCCATGTAGCACCTTGCCATAAAGGCACATTAGGTGATGTGGGTGTAGGGCCCCACACATTCTCCATCTCGACCATTTTGGAGGTAATGTGATCAGCACCACGCTCCGGCCGACTTTACCTCCCAGGGATGATCCCAAAAAAAACCATCGATTTGAGGCTGGGTGAGCTCCGGAGCCGTTTTAACCGGGGACAAGACCGGAAAAATTCCGACCTTAGATCACGCACACCGGGAATCCGACCCGGGTCTCAAGCGTGGTAGTCAGATGCCACACCGACCATACTCTATCTCTAAAGCAAGGCAACGCATAGTGGCAGAGAAGGGGAGGAAGCGAGTGGGCAGAGCGAAGCAGTACGCGCTACCCTGCAGTCCCTCTGCACTCCCGTTTCCTCTCACGTGTTCATTGGTGGAGCCATCTCGCGTCACTACTTGCGCAGGGGACTTGTTTTCGCTAGTCTGCTCCAGAGATAACCGGGACAGAGCATAGACCACCGCTGCTCTTGAATCCTTCAAGGTGAATTACACAATATCCGGGAATATGTGGAGCAAGCAAACGAAAACAAGCCTCAAAAATTGAACACGTGAGAGTTGGAAGTGCATGCATGGAGGGGAAATACGCGGCTGCATCTACCAGCAGTTTGCATCAGCGCGCGCTGCTCTGCTCCGGCCACTCACTTTCTCCCTTTCTTTACCGTAGTAAGCTGCTTGCTGCACAGATGCCCGAGACGGAGTCTAGGTCAGAGAGTTCATTTATTTTCTGGAATCCTTCACGGTGAACTTGTTCAAAGATCCTATCGGTAAGATGTCTTTAGAAGAAAAAGATAAAATCGAAACCAGAAGTGTAAATCTACTGACGTCACCGCAGATGTTGGATTATTAATTTTTGAGGGGAAAAAAGGGCGACTCTTTGGTTCGGATCGAACTTTAAACTGTACGTCCAGTCCCGATTAGCCTATTTGTACATCGACTGAACTTAAAACCATTCAAAATAAAACAATTAGTTCCTCTGCTTCAAAGATTATCGGAACAGAGTGTACGTCTTCGAAGCGCTGGAGTTGGTAACTTTAGAAACAATGCGGTTGGCACACTGCAACGTCCTGGAGGTAAAAGACGACGAGGAGTTTGCAAGGAGCTTAGATGCGGGATTTCCCGGTCTTCCCGAACCCTTCCTTATTTAAGCGAGTCGGCGGAGTCGGCTCGCGGGTGATTAAGATGAATCCGGTAAGGTACGCAGCATCCCCAAGGACGGCCTCGCTCCGGTCGCAACTTCATTACATCTCTTCTCCCGGAGTCCCGGAGCCACGTCACAGAATATCCAAAGAGTCGGCGAACACTAACGAAAATGCAATTGGATTGGAATTTCAGGAATGCGCTGTCCTTGGAAACGTATTGTCATGAAAATCTCAATATGCTGACCAAGGCAGAAATTTACTTTATTATAAAACATAAACTAAACGTAACGTTTCAACCTTCTAGCAAGGTCTTCTTCAGACTCTGCACCAAGTACAAATGAAACAAGGTACAAAACAGGACGATTTATATACACAAACATTACTCCCCTCCAGACTATTAGAAAGTTGTTCTGGAACAATCTAGCAGGTGGCTTTCCCTTGTCAACTGTACTTTCACCTGAAAGAGAATGTGGTTGGACTCTTTATCTCACGCTCTATTTCCTTCATTCTTCTCTCATCTTTCTCTCTTGTCCTTTCCACTCTTTCTAACACCTTCTTCCATTCTTTGTTTATCTTCAGTCCCCCATTCCAGTTCATTGTGTCTTCTTCACCTTTCTTATCTATTTCCTTGGCCTCCTTCCATTTTCTCACTAGCATTCTCTTCTCCCTTCCTATCTGCTTAGCCTCATCCCACTCTATGTCATGTCCTGTTTCTCTCGTGTGTTTAAATATCGCATTTCTCTCTTAAGTCGTACATCATCCCTATGTTGTTTCAACCTGTCTTTCAGCCTCTTTTTGTTTCTCCTATGTACACTCTCTGACACTCTTTACATTTCACTTCGTAGATAAGCCCTTCCTCTTATTCCAAGCCACCTCTCTTTTTCTTTCTCTTCCTCTTCTCCCCTGCCACTTTTCTTCCTTGTTCTGTTTATGTCCAGTCTGTCCTCCTTCTCGTAGCCATTATTTTCCAGCTGTTTCCATAGGCTATTTATTTTGCCTTCTTTTTCACATTCTTTCGTGCATATTTTCTTGATTCTGTCCTCCATATTCTTTATAAAATTTCTGTTTTTTTTTTCTTTTTTTGTCATATCCCAGACAAATTATAAGTGTGGTAGACATTGTTATTTGTAATGCAAAGATACCAGTACACTTGGAAATAATAGTGTGTTTAAGAACGTGCCGTGCAGGTATTTATATTTCTCGTCATGACATTGAAAATAAATCTTACTGCCATTACTAAACGCGCAGCCATGAAAATAGGAGCTGGGCAGAATTGCGCCGTTGCCACATATGGGAAAAGAAAAGCTAGAGCGGGACAAAAGTCGCTGGTTCCCGCGCAATTTGTGGCAACGTCAACCGGGCTGCGTTGCCTAGTTCCAGCGTCAGACCGACCTCTCTTGGGGGCATATAGTTGTAATCCCGGATCTTTCGAGCAAATACTGTCAGCTTGTAGAGTGCCACACACGTAAATTTGCCGTTGCGTAGAAACGAATTTTCGTTTCGTCTCCCTCTCCCTTAGCATCATGTGTTCTACCCTGCTCGAAAACCTTCGCTATTGTTGCCACATTGTCATTCCATTCCTGGACACACTCGCGCAAACATCATTGAAAACAATTGACTAGCGCTCCAGCTCGCGGTTCCCACCGTTCGGTAGGGACGCTGATGTGGCAATATAGCACGGCGTAGTGCTTGCTTCTTTTATGCAGTTCATGTTCATTGGCTAGCTAGTAACTAGTGTTGCCAACTGTAATAATGAAGCACTATTTCTGTCACGGAAGGGGAAAAGGCAGGTAAAGTGGCGGTGAGTTTTGTTGGATTGGAAGCACCATATTTTTATTTTATACTAAGTATTTGACCGGTTTGACGTTGTGTGCGTGTATTGCGTGTGTGTATGTAAAAGTGTGTGTTTGCTAATGAACGTTAAATTCCATAATGCCTCCAGTTCTGTCGAAGTTGAAATCAAAAACCTTGCATAGCCAAGCTCGGGAAATTCTAAGCAACGTGCACGAGTTCATGAAGGAGGAAGCCAGTCATGGTGTTAGCATCCCAATAAAGCATTTTGGCAAGAGAGCAGCGAACAGCAGCAACAAATTGTTCATATTTCATAATTTTGGAATTATTCAAAATAAATAAATTATGTAGCCCCAACATTATTTCAACTCTGGCTCCGGCAAGTGTTCTTGTAGAAATTGCATAGAGGAGGCTGTCATTTTTGCTGCTTAATGCGATGCATATTGTTTTCTGTGTTAAAATTGCCATGCTTTGATGGGTGACCAAGTTCATAGCAGGGCCGGCGGAAGGGGAGGGCGAACCGTCCCATCGCCCAGAGCGGCAAAATTTGAAGAGAAGAAAAAAATAAGCCTATTGAAAACTGTGATCGAGCGAGATATTATTTTGCGCTGAATAGTATTGAAATAGCATAAGAAGTCTCATTATTTATTTTATATTTTGATGTTTTAGTTAGGAATTTATTGATTTTCAATTTTCCGTTGCTGCGTAATGATCGGGGGGGGGGGGTCGAAATAGAGCGGCATCTGCCGCCACCTCCCAGGGAGGCAAAATGACTAGCGCCGGCCCTGGTTCATAACAAAAGAAAAAGCCGCGCAGCTTATCGTCTAGTGGCAGTATATGTACTTGTTATTGTTGTGGAAGCCGGCATCCTTTGTAAATGTACAACAAAGGCAACCGACTGTCGCCGATCTCAGAGAGGAAATAATAATACTGCTTCAGGAGGAGTGTTATGGTGCAATTGTAGCGGTTTAACACGTTGGCATGTTATTATCTGCCGTTGCAGTTCCATACCAGTGTATACGGGTTTTGGGAGTGAAAAGTTAGAACGCCACCAGTGCATTAATGCAATGAAAAATAATATATATATTTTTTTATTTTGTTTGAAATCACTCAAATAAGGAATCGTATGAAGAAGTCTTCTATGCAGCATTTTTGGTAATTTTACTTATGTGTTAGTTCATATTTTGCGAATTTTTAGTCCATATGTATGTAGCTACATACAAAGCCACTTGTTAGTACATATTAATCCTAGTCCTGGTATAATGCATGACGTTTAAAACTCAACGTTAGATAGACCTGAATTCTCTAATTTTATTGTTGTACGTAACAGCTGTGCATCGGCGCACCGCAGCGATTTTTCTATCTGGTCCATTAGCAACACTGCTTCTTTAGTTCTGTCGCGCATTGCACGGCAGAATTATCTGCGCTGGACTCTATCACGTGGGTTACAAAGACCAACTCCACAACGAGATATTCCATGCTATTAAACCTCTCAAGACATGGGGTTGTGCTCCGACGTGGCAACAGCGCCAACTTCTGTCATCCGCCTAATTTCATGGTCGTGCGTTTAGTAAAGAGGGTAAGATTTTGATAGCCAAGCCAATCTTGAATATTAGCCTATAGAATTCCGGTCATTCCCCGTAAATTCCTATCTTCTTTGTAATAAATTTTCAGGCCCACATTTCGAAACAACATACATGTGCATTCTGATTCTGAAATGTCGAACAGAACGCAATAAAAGCTTTGTAATCAAAAGATCCCGGTGGAGGCTCATAGTGGTTCCGATCCCACAAGTATTATTTTTACTTGTCGTCTTGGGAATCAAACTTCCGATGGTGTAGAAAAACACATGAGTGGAAAGAGGTCAGGTTGATGGTTTTGCTTGTGGTGCGGAAAGTCGAAACTTTCATTTGATTGATTGATTTGGTGTTTTAAGTCCACTTTATGCACAGGATGGCTAATCGGGACTGGACCTACAGTTTAAAGTGGGATCCGAACCACTATGAGCCTCCACCAGATATCGAACCCGAGACCCCTTGATTACAAGGCAACGACGATATCACTGCGCCATCGGGGAAGCTCTAACTTTAATTTGATTAGCAGTAACTTAAAGTTGTTTCTCCATAAGAAATATACAGGGTTCGAATCCCGGCCTGGGCATGGATGTTTGTGAGTGTTCATTCATCAATTTCATCATATCATTCCATTCTTCGCAAATTAGCCAAAAGTGGCACAAGAAGCGAAGTAAAATAAAGCAAATCAATCAACCAATCCATAAGGAATACATGGGATTCTGTTAATACTTGTCCTTAATATTTTTTTAAATATCATTCAATTGAATTGCTTTAAAGTCCACTTTATGCACAGATAGGCTAATCGGGAAAGGACACACGTTCATTGGTCGAGCCTTCGCGAGTCACTATAATGCAGAAGGCCTTAGAAAGAGCGTTTCGCGGGCTAACAGCAGACGTCGCTCGCACACTATTGCCGATACTCTCGTGTCGTCTGCTCCTCAGCCGAACAAACAGGCCGAGGTAGCAAGAGGCAGAGGTCATTCACCCTTCCAGAAGGGTGCAGCGAGAGCTAGCTGTGGCAACCGGGCTCGCTCATTCGCGGACCTGATTGGTTCTCGCAGACACACCCCCATATTGTTGTCTGCTGTAAGCCCGCGAAGCGAACTTTCTAAGGCCTTCTGCATTATAGTTGCGCGGAAGTCGTGTTTTGTTCGCTTGCGGCGTCCTCCCGGGGCGATGTGCGATCCGAACGACTGTGCAATGTTCCTCCACCGGGTATCGAACCCAGGACTCCTTTCGAGCATCGTGTCTAGCTTCATAACCAACTTGAAGAACCGCTTCCACTTGCAATATGGGGAGAAATTCATACTCTCTTGTACATACTCCGTCCCAGCTAACTGTGGAGCAGGCAAACGAAAGCAAGTCTCTGCGCAAGTAGTGACAATGAACACGTGAGAGGAACGGGAGTGGAGTGGAAGGAAGCGTCTACTGCTTCGTTCTGGCCAATAGATTTCCCTCGCTTGTCTGGCGCTATGCGCGGCCGTGCTCCACAGTTAGCTGGGACAGAGTATAGTCAAGGTTTCTTTTAAGTAGCACTGCCCATTCCGACGATATTGAAATAAAGGCACAATTCGTATGAAATCGTCACTCTTCGCCTTGAGGCATGTGTAGCAATCTCAGTTCTATAATCTAAAGCCCAACATGCATACGGGCTCGTAAACCACTTAAATAAAAGCAGAATTAAAAATGGACGATTTCCCGCAAGCCGCCGCTGATATGAAACAGGGTTCCACTGCCTGTGTAATTATCACAAATCTCCGATAACGGAATACGTAAGAATTTCCGGTCGAACGGCGTGGTCGGGCGATCGAGCGGTCGAAGCGAGATGTCGCGCCGACCAATCAGGGACCAGAGCGTCACTCAATAAATTCCCCCAACACGTGATGCGGTTTACTAGCGAGTCGGGAGTGAAAATTGATTCTGAGCGTAACAACCGTCCGATCCAATTAACTTGCGGTGTTGCTGGGAGCTACCACGTTCGAAGCATAGCGAAGACGGGTTTCACTTATCGCACACCATATTGAACTCCGCTCCGCCCTCCGTCTTCTGACGTCAGCGCCCAGATAATTTCTGGAGCATGGCCACACATGAGAAGAAAGCGATGATGCAAACAGCTGGTAGCTACAGTTGCCTTTCCACCTCCACGCAATCCCGTTCCCTCTCACGCGTTCATTAGTCGTTGCCCTCTGGAGTCACTACTTGCGCAGAGATTTGCTTTCGTTCATCTGCTCCATACATTCCCGGTACAGAATATAAGCAGGATTGTGGTATGAGCCCCCCTTCCCCCCGGCACTACGGAGCACAGGCAATTTTTTATGGCACCTCCTTCAATATTTTCTTCTTTTAACATGATTTGTGATACTATTTATATCCTAGAAATTTTGAAATCAGGAAACGAAGAAAAACTCATTATAATATAATAGTCTTATGCTAGAGATGCGTAGTTTACATTTCTGATTTCAGAAAAAAAGTTTCATGTTTAAGAATATTTCAGGGAAGTCCCAGTTTGAAGAACATATCAAACCTTTTGAGACCCAAGGCCTTTTTCACAAGTAAGCCTCTAATGCCCGAGCCGATTTTGAGCAAAATGCAGAGTTTCAATTAAATGAGTGTAGATCGGAGGCTAATTGCCCTAGAGAGATGAGTGATATACCGTTGTACGCGAAATGAACCAGAGATTCAGACTATATGAAATTCTGCAAATTCGGCGTATATGTGGCGAGGGGAGGGGCTAACTATCAAAATTCCAAAATTTCGGAAAAAAAATTTGGTTCCCCCACCCTCCCCTCAAGAAAAAAGTACATGACAGTGCATGCACATGGAAATGATCGCTGACATGTAAGGAACACAAAAATATTTGCATTATTATCATATGACCAATGTAACTTGAGTTGTACCCCCAAAAGGAATGGTCGGCACGCCACTGATTCAAGCTTCAAAATGCAGCGGTACCTTGAAATGACTTTAGCTCAGAGACTATTTGCCCTGGAGTTATGAACGATATACCGTTGTACGCAGAATGAATCACAGATTCAGACGATATATAATTTATGCACATTCGGCGCACATATGGAGGGGAAAGGGGGGAAATCCCCTGAAAATACTTTTTTAAAAGTGATTTCTCCCTTCCCGCCTCCCCCCAAAAAAAGGATATGAAAAGTTCAAAATGCACATAGAAATTATCGCTGACATGTAAGGAACACAAAAATATTTGCATTATTATCATATGATCAATGTAACTTGAGTTGTAACCCCAAAAGGAATGGTCTGCACGCCACTGATTCAAGCTTCAAAATGCAGAGTTACATTGAAATGATTATAGCTCAGAAACTAAATGCCCTAGAGATATGAAAGATATACCGTTGTACGCAGAATGAATTACAGATTCAGACGATATATAATTTATGCACATTCGGCGTACATATGTAGGGGGAAAGGGGGAAATCCCCTCAAAAATACTTTTCTTAAAAAAAATGGTGTTTCCCCCGCCCCCGAAAGAAATGTCAAAATGCAAAATTTATGCAAATTTGGCGTATATATCGAGGGCGAAGGGAGAAAATCTCCAAAAAATATTTTAAAAATTGTCACTTCACCCAAAAAATGTCCTCGCACTTGGGCTCAAAACGACACCTACGCACAACATTCACGGACGAAAAGCTAGAACGCAGTGAAAAATGAGCGCCAATTCTTGCAGCTGCTTGAAATTCTATTTTTAGACAATGCAGGGTAACCCCTGTTGCAACTTGTGGACACTTGTGTTAAAAAAACAAAGGTTTCCTTCAGCGCGCTTCGAAATTCCATTCTCACAATGCAGATTCAACAACCAGTTTTCCCCCTCCCCCTCCCCCACCCCCTGCTTGCGCCCTCACGGAAAACTTTCATTTTGACATCGGATACTGATAAATAAGCTTCCTTGGAATGCACTCAGCAGGAGGGAGTGAAAAGCATTGCTTTAGAACAACAAAGCCGGTCTTCCTTTGTCGGCAAAAAAATGACCTTGAAAAGAGACGCAAAAGAGAAGTACCTTTTCTCGCCTTTCCCCCTCCATTTTAATGAACACAAAAAAATGCAAAAAAACATTTCTGTTAAATACATGTGTTAGGAACAATATTAAAAAAATCGAAATTCTAACCAAAAATAGAAAAGTTATAACGTAAAAACTACGACCTTGACACAGCGTCTCGATCGAGACGCTTGGGACACAAAAGGAACGTACTAATACTATTTCTTTGGCAAACAGAAATTCCAGCAGTGTGTTACCAGATTGTACAAGTAAGAGAACAAAAAGTTAAGAACAATTAATAAAGGAATAATACAATGGCAATTTGTTCTCAGTAGAAGAAATTGCAATTTAAAATTATTCGACTCTGCTTTAAAAAAAATAACATCATTGTAAATAAACTACGTATTACTTACTCATTATTGTAAGTAAAATTTACAAAATACCGATTTGTTGCCTTTAAGAAAAACCTTTGAATGGGGCCCTGGGCCTCTGAGGGCCCCCCCCTATCCTAGCCCTCGCTACGAGCCTGTTAGCGTTGATTGCTTTGGCTGGATTTTTTTACGATACGGAAAGTAAAGCTTTCCGTATCGTAAAGCTTTACTTTCCGTATCAGTGTTGGTAATTAATGTCTCTGATTACTATTGTATTAGCCAAAAATGGCAGCAAAGCGAAGTAAAATAAAGAAAATCAATCAATCATTACAGAAACGATTATAATTCGAGGGAAATGAGCAAGAAATTTTAAATTTATTTCTTGGTAAACTGGCAACAATGTGATGCGACTCTAATCCTGTCACAGGTCGCCAAAACTTGTTCTCTCTATCTTCAAGCTGAGGCTACTACCCCCCCCCCCCCCCACCTCGGAAACGCCTCTGATCGTCTTCCTGGTAAAGTTTCAATTTATCGAATTGCGAACTTTGGTATTTTATGTCTGGCACAGAAGATGAGGTTTAGAGTTTCACAAAGGCTTCTCAGTTTCATTTTCGTAAAAAGCACGTCGCTGTAAGCTGACGGAAGAAGAAGAAGCGAAGTATGTTATTGTCTGTGATCCTTCGACAAGGCCCCCCCGTGTCAGGAGCAGGCCGTTGTGTGACGAGAAAGGACGACGTTTATATCTTGGAGGGACGAGATGAGGACATGACAAATATCGCCCCGCAAGGCAGCGAGAGACAAAGGGAAATAGCAGAGACATCTGCCGGCAGTCTGAGGAAACAATGTTAAAGGTTTGCGCGTGGGAGTTGAGAACAACATAGGTTGTGGTGGAGATCAAAATAATTTTTCCACCTCAAGAGATCTCGAGACTAATGAAAAAGTAAGATCAAGGATTACTTTAAAGTAACAATGCAGTTAGACTCATGACAATGTGTGACGTGCACTTCCCAGATTCTTGTTTGTCCGCCCTGAAAATGTTGAGTCCTGAATTCATAAATCTGGTAGCATAGCACTCCAGTGCCAACAGAGGGAATATGTGAATCAAGGCCGCACATGACGGTAGAGAATGGGAGAAAGCGAGTGGACGGGCAAAGCAGTGCACGCTGTTGCAAGCGGCTCATAGCTGCAACCGCGTTTACCCCTCCATGCAATCCTTTTCCCGCTCACGTGTTCATTGGTCAAGCCCTCTCGAGTCAACTACTTGCGCAGACACTTGTTTCCGTTCGCTTGCTCCTCGGACAGAGTGTACTGCATTGATTGAGATTTACAACAACGGGACATTTTTCATTGTTCATTTTTCAAAACTTTCGTGAAAAATATACTAAATATCGTGTTTATAGTTAAAAATATGGCAGTAATTTCGTGAAAATTTCGTGGTAATTTTTAATGCCATGCCCAAATGAAAAGGGGACCTTTACTGTAGCGGCGTTGTATCTAATCGAAGAAGGTAAGTATGTTTGCCGATAGATGGCGCGGTGCTTGTCCCAGTTTGCAGGTGTAGCGAACGGCTTCGCTTGCTGTTTCCTCAGTTGGTGAGAGTTGTTTTACGCGGACGGGTGCATTATGGATGCCTCCAGATCAGCGCAGAGAGCTGTAATCCAATTTCTTCGCGCAGAAGGCCGGAAAAGTGATGCTCAGTTTCTTTTTCGACGATTAAGGACCTCTACTCATCGACTGGCTGGAACTGGATGAAACAGTGAACTCTGAGCGGTACTGCAACACGTTGTTGAGGCTTAAACGTGCCATCAAAAACAAGCGCAGAGGTAAGCTCTCGAAGGGGATAGTGCTGCTCCAGGACAACGCTCGACCTGCTGAAAACATTTCAATGGGAAGTCCTCACACATCCTCCATACAGCCCCGATACTTCCCCATGCGACTCCCATATCTTCGGCCCCTTAAAACATTCACTGAAAGGTCAACGATTCACTTGTGACAAGAAAGTGCAGAACATCGTGGAAAACTGGATCCATCAGCAACCCAGGAGTTTCTACACTGAAACCATCCACTCGCTTCCTACGCGCTGGGATCAGTGCATCAATATCGATGCCAATTATGTGTAGGTATCATGTTCAGGGGCGCCGACTTGTCAAAATTATGGGGGGGGGGCTCTGATCACTGAAATAAATTAATGAACGATTCACTCTCTCACTTTTTTAAGTTTTGGCCTCAGCGTTCGGAATCTCGTAAAAAGCCCATGAATTCCTCAAAAATATTAAAATTGTCATTTACAGTTCGAATGCAAAATGTCAATTGTTCACGGATGGATATGTCACAAGTTTCGTCAACCATAATAGCAAAATATTCGCGCCTTTTAATATCTGCTACCACGGAGCGCAAAACAGATCTCCCTAATATATCAATGATCTTGTTCTGAATATCATGTGAGAGCCATTTGTAGCCCGAACGTCCCAACCACTCTCCTAGTTCATGCACATCTTCTTATGAAACTCTTTTTAGTAAAAATGTTAACAATACTCATAATTATATACTTAGTATATAGTAATAGGGGGGCAAAGGCTAAATGGGATTTCTCGACCTTGAGTCAAAAACCCTGATGGAACTGATATGCAACCTATATCCAAACACCATACGTTTGGTGCAGTGAATTTCGGTGAAGTCCGGAGGGCTCATTTAGTCAAATCCACTCTCCTCACCTCCTCGTTGGGCCCCCCTGGGATCTTTCAAGATGCGAAAGAGAGAGTGGTGTGCGGAAAGCAACGGGAAGCTACCGCATATATCTTTTCCCTAGAAAAACTGCAATCATGATGAGTCATTCCAAGGCAAAATATTCCGGACGTAAACTAGCCCCCCATTCGGATGTCCGGGAGGGGGATGTCTGGGAAGGACACGTTATGACAAAGGACACTGATGGGGAAAAGAGAAGCAAACAGAAGGTAAGATTAAGGATTGGAACGTGGAATGTCAGAACCCTGTTACAGTCGGGAAAGCTAGAAAACTTAAAGGCAGAAATGAGAAGAAACAAAGTAGATGTTATGGGAATATCAGAAGTGAGGTGGGAACAAAATGGTGAAATAGTGAGTGATGACTTCAAGATGTTTTATTCTGGAGGTGATCAACAAGGAAACCGTGGTGTGGGAATAGTGCTAGGACCACGTGTGAAACATAAAGTTATAGCAGTGCGTTATGTGGATGACAGGATTATAATGGTGAAACTTCAAGGAAAGAAGAAAGACTTAGTGTTAATTCAAGTGTATATGCCACATAGTGGGTTGTCAGAAGAAGAAGTGGAGGAAAACTATGAGAAGATAGAGGAATTGATGGAAAAAGAGAGAAAGGGTTCGTGCATTATCGTAATGGGTGATTGGAATGCTGTAGTAGGAGAAATGCAGGATGGAAGTACAGTAGGAAGATATGGATTAGGCGAGAGAAATGAGAGAGGGGAAAGCCTGGTAAATTTCTGTAAAAGAAACTCCCTAATTGTTGGAAACACACTGTTCCAACAACATAAGAGAAGGAGGTACACCTGGATATGTCCAAGAGATTGTAAAAGATACCAGATAGATTACATACTGGTACAAGAAAGATTTCGAAATTGTTTGAAAAATGCGAAGACATTGCCAGGAGCTGACATTAATTCAGACCACATCTTGCTAATAGGAGAAATCAATCTTACATTGAAGAAGATAACCCAAAACCAGGTGAGCAAGAAACCCCACTTAGAGAAGCTAAGGGAAGAAGACGAAAGACAAAAATTTGCAGAACATTTCCAAGGAAACTATAATAAGTTTAAAGCTAGTTGTAACAATAAGGATGAGATGTGGGATGGAATAAAAAGCTGCTTACAGAAGGCAGTGGATGAAACAATAGGCTACAGGGAAAGGAAAAGTGCAAAGAAACCATGGATTACTGAAAGTATGCTGGAAAAAATTGAGGAACGGAGAAAATGGAAGAATGTAAATACAGAAGAGGGAAGACACAATTACAAGATACTGAATAACCAGCTAAGAAGAGAAACTGACAGGGCAAAAGAACAATGGATGAAACAAAAATGTGAAGAAATTGAAGAACTGGAAAAAAGAGGAAGGTATGACTTGATGTATCGTGAAGTAAACTGCTTGGGCTTCCAAAAGAAGAAATGGAAAACAATGTGGATGATAGAAGACGAGGAAGGATGTGAAATCACAGACAAAAAAGGAATATCGAATGTGTGGGGAAAGTACGTTGAAGAGCTCTACCAGAAAGAGAATCGCCCAGACAGTCTGAATGTAGAAAATGAAGACGACGTGCCTGACGATGAGAAAGGATACTATATCCTGAATGAAGAATTTGAGCAAGCACTCAAAGAAATGAGGAATGGGAAAGCAACGGGTACTGATGAAATTCCTGTTGAACTTATCAAATGCCTGGGAGATGGAAAAAGAGAAATACTGCACTTATGCAATGAAATCTATGAGAAAGGGGATTGGCCACAAGATTTCACGGAGACTGTTTTGGTACCTCTGAAGAAGAAAAGCAATGCCAGAAAATGTTCTGAGTACAGGACAATCAGTTTGATATCTCACTCGGCAAAAATTCTTCTAAGAATTCTGAACAGACGCCTATACTCGAAGGTCAGTGGCGAGTTAGAGGAAGAACAGTTTGGTTTCAGGAAAGGAAGAGGTACAAGGGATGCAATTGGTTTACTGAGGACCATTGGGGAAAGATATTTAGAGAAAGGAAAGGAGGTGTTTGTAGTATTTGTAGACCTGGAGAAAGCCTTTGATAGAGTGAATTGGGTTAAACTTTTAGAAATTCTGAAGAAAATTGGTGTAGATTGGAAAGAGAGAAGACTTCTAAGCAACTTATACATGAATCAACGAGTTAAAGTGAGAACAGGAGACGAAATGACAGAAGGCTGTGAAATTGGAAGAGGAGTACGACAAGGATGCTGCTTATCGCCTACTTTGTTTAATATTTATTTAGAAGATATAGTGAAAACTTGTTTCCAGGGCACAGGAGGTGTCAAATTAGGAGGAAGAAGAATAAACTGCATAAGATTTGCTGATGACATGGCATTATTCGCTGAGGATGAAATAACCATAAATAGTATGTTAGAAGAGTTAAACAGCAGCTGTGAGCAGTATGGGATGAAGATTAATGTAAAGAAGACAAAGGCAATGGTTATAGGACGGAAACCAAGGAATATTAATGTGAGAGCAAACAGTGAAAGAATCCAGCAAGTGGATAGCTTCAAGTACCTCGGATGCACTATAAGCAGTGACATGAGCTGCAACCAAGAAGTGAAAATGAGAATCGCAATAGCAAAAGAAGCTTTCAATAGAAGAAAAAATGTTTTTTGTGGACCCATGGACATAGGTCTAAGGAAGAGATTAGTGAAATGTTTTGTGTGGAGTGTAGCACTATATGGTGCAGAAACCTGGACGTTGACAAGAAATGAAGAGAAACGACTCGAAGCTTTTGAAATGTGGACATGGCGAAAAATGGAGCGTGTAAAATGGACGGACAAGGTAAGAAACGAAGCCGTACTGAAAAGAGTTGGTGAAAAAAGATCTATACTGGAGACCATCAAGAAGAGGAAAAGAAACTGGTTAGGACACTGTCTAAGAAGAAACTGCCTGCTAAGAGATGCCTTGGAGGGAATGGTTGAAGGAAGAAAAGTCCGTGGAAGAAAGAGATATCAGCTTATGGATGATATTAAATTAACTGGGTCGTATGCTATTACGAAGCGTAAGGCGGAGAACAGGGAAAGCTGGAGATTGCAGTGAAAAACCTGCCAATTAGGCAGAAAACAATGAATGAATGAATATAGTAATAAGTCATGTGTTTTGCTGTCCCTGGTCATAGCCCCCCCCCCCCCAAAGTTGATGGTTTAGTGGTCTCAGCCACCCAAAGTTGATGGTCTAGGACATTTCAAATGTGTATTTAAAGTTAAGTTCATGTGGCACAATTCAGAGTAAACTTTACAAGAGAAGCAAAATAATACATTAGATCCTCTTAAGCAAAATTATTTGGGGTGCTGTGCCCCCACATCGTTAACATTGGGGGTGGCTCGAGCCCCCCAAGCCCCATGGAGTCGGCGCCTATGATCATGTTACACATTAACTGTAATTCACATATTATGTAATGGGCATACCTACATAATGTTACTAAATCAATGAATGATTTTATACAAGGCATAATATTTGCAACATTTATGGTAAAATAAGCTTAAAAATAGTAAATAACAAATTTCACCTTCTGAAAATCAGCCTTACTCAGTTATACTTATATTTAGAAAAAGTGGAGTGGGGGAAGGAGAGTTCTGAGAGGCGAATGAATGGTGAGGGGAACAAAACGTGTTTCAGACTTCTGTGGCATTTGCCTGGTACCAGTTACTTTCGAAGATTCTTCCTCCGTTGATAATCATCGGTAGAAATGCGAAGGGGAAACCCAACAGAATAAATAGAAGTTCATGCCTTCCATTACTCTTGCAGCTAGAAACGAATGTATTTCTAAATAAATAGAATGTTCCAAAGAATCAGGAAAACCCAGTCACCTGCACATAAAAAATAATAGACTTTCGGGTTGCTGTGCTTTTCCAAATGATTTCTCCTACCTTTGCAACCAACGTCTTCAAATCGAATATATTTCTTAAGAAGACATTTGTAAAAAAATTCCATTTTTCGTTTTTATCGTAAGAATGAAAATGTTCGCAGAAACGGTCAATTTTCGCGAGAATACGCGACAGCCGGAAATCAGTCACATTTGCGATAAATCGTGCATATACCACTTGCTGCATCTCTCCGTTACATTTCACGTTTATCGCTAATAACAAAACAAAAAAAAAACCGGCCCTGCTTATATTGCCACTCTAGTTCACAGGAGTTTATTGCAAATGCCTAGTTTTTGCACTCCAAAGCAAATCAACCTAATGAAGTCACATGTAGATTATTGTTACGAGTTTATTCATTGAATGAAAGAGTAGACTTAACTTCGATGTTCAAAACGAGATTACATCAAACAAATGAAACGCAATTCTCTTCGGATTGAAAGTCTGGAGACCTGAAATTCAATCTCGTTGGCAAAACAGACGCCTGGAAAGAAGATTGGTAGACGAGTTGGCGTTAATCAAGGTTGCCAGGTGTCTTGGTTGGAAAGACAGAGACAGGCGTGACCTTGACTCTCGACTTAAATGTTCGGAGTGACATTTGAACGTCGTTGTTTGGTGTTCATCAGGAACTTGTTTCAATGTTTCAGTTCAATGCTTTGTGAATCCAATGCTAAAGTTTAAAAGGATTAAATTCGAAGGAATATGTTTTACACAGAATAAGTAATAGATGAATAATGAGCATTTCAAGTTTTCTGTGCGTTCCAATTAGCAGGTTTTTAAGCAAACCACGTTCCATTGTCGAGTACACTGTCAAAGAAATCTATGAAAACAAGACAAGGCAACTGCATTAAGAAAGCAAAACTCTGCATAATAAGCCTTGAAGAAGAGTTAAATCAAGCACAAAGTTTCAAGTATCGAAGTGTTACAATCAATAGTAATGTAAAAGTAGATGAGGAATTAGCACAAGAATAAAGAACAAAAACATTATATTGTTCCATAAATAAAGTATTGTCAGGGAAGAAGGAAATAAACCAAAAAACAAAAATGAAAGTTTACAAATCAACTTGCATACCAACATTCATATATGCAAGGCTGTACTAAGCCCCGCGACAGGTTAAATTTGCAGCAGGTTTTATGTATTAATACATGCGAAAACGGCGTTCAGCATCTCCCGTGCCAGTCTTGCCTCAACCGCCGAGCTATTCACATCACAGACAGTGAGAAAATCAGCAGTACTGCAGCGGAACTATATTCTGCTCGTACGTTTGTGTGTATATATGTGAAAATTTGCTAACCTGTCGCGGGGCTTAGACTATATACGGCGGAATTCCCTCTGGTTAACCTTATACTGATTCCACGTCAAATCACCCAGGCCATGCAGCACACCGATTTAGATTTTCATGAAACTTGGTGTATTTGTTAATACTAACAAGGTATGAACACATGCAATTTTTTTCTTCTCTAGACGGCATAGTTACTGAGAAACAGGAGTGTAAAGTTTCAGAATTTTGCACGGATCGGTCATTGCCGATGCCATGGTGGTGGCCTACATTGCTTAACAGAGATTTCTCAGAGTCAAATCGATATATCACTTTAAATTTTTTTTCTAAATTTCGTACATATGTTCCATTTAAAAAGTTGTCACCAAGATTCCTTTGCAGTGAGAGTCAGACAAAATACTGTATTGTATATAATGTTGATTTTTTTGTGTTAACGCTTGACGTTACTAAAATTGCATTATCACTAAAATGCACTGCAGTTATCATGCCATGTTTTTGAAAATTGAAGCTTAAAGTATGTTCTAAAAGGCTATAGAATAAAATTAGTGGCTTTCTCACTTCTTCTATTGATAAATCTTCACAAAACAAATTTTATGTACATTCATATGGGTTATTCCATGCCATTTTTTTTCATCCCGACCGTTACAGATTTTCATGGTAGAAGTCATCAAGTAACTTACACACGTAAAATTTCAGCCCTCGGTAATACACGGTATTCATACAGCAGGCACAAACCTTATAACAAATGAAAAATTTAAGTGCTTACAAAGTCAAATAAAACAATTCATAACTTTGCTTCCAATTACGGCATAACTTTCATCTTCGGCTTGTTTTGAAACTGAGAGAGCATAGGTTTCACAAAAAATATCTTTAAATGAAAATATTGACATTTTCACTTCAAGGTCACAGGATGTGACCTTGGAGAATAAAGTACGTTATACAGTTAAATGCAATCTCAGTTTGGTGTATGTTTCATCTTGGAATGACTTTCAAAGAGGAATATAAAAATATCTGATAGTAGTATGCCTCATTCAATGAAACACCATACATTAATTTACCCTGTACTCTATGGTATTGCTGGCCTCCCCGATGGCGCAGTGGTAGCGTCGTTGCCTTGTAATCAAGGGGTCCCGGGTTCGATACCTGGTGGAGGCACAAGTGGTTCGGATCCCACTTTAAACTGTAGGTCCAGTCCCGATTAGCCTTACTGTGCATAAAGTGGACTTAAAACACCAAATCAACCAATCTATGGTATTGCGATCCCTGCAGTATTCAGGGCAAAGCATGTGGCATTTTCGGCTACCAATGAGGCTCGTACAAGTATACAGAAAATTCAAGCACTTTAGGTTGGAACACATCTATTCTCAACAACTTTTCCTTTTTCGTTATGTGCACTAATAACGGAGTTCAGGGGCGTATATTCTAGGCTAGCTAGGCTATCTGCAAAGCCTGGGGCGTCGAGAATAAAATACAGGGAAAAAGATCAGAAATTGTAAATAAAATTATTCATATCAGTGAGATGAGGATGGTGATTCTGGAGTTCGTAATCTGATTTCTTATGAGTTGGCAACCAGATTTCTTATGAGTTGGCAACCAGATTTCTTGAGTTGGCATTCTGATTTCTTAAGAGTTGGCAACCAGATTTCTTATGAGTTGGCAACCTGATTCATTAGTAGTTAGTTAACATATTTCTATTCATAGCCTAGGAGCTAGGAGCACGTGACATAGTGAGATAGCCCAGAGGTTGGACTCAGTGTACGCCACTGACAGAGTTACCTATGTTTCTTATGTATTGTAGTTGTTTTCCCTGTAGTTCCATTGCTCACCGCTAGATGGTGGCAAATTCAAGATGGTGCTTTCTGGAGCTGAACTATTTTTTTGTGCTACATTCTGATAAAACAAAGAGAAGTACAAATGGTAAAAAAAAAGGTAAAGTGCTCCCCTGTGCTTAGCACAACGCCATGAAGGCGTATAGGGGGTGTGGGGGTAACGCCCCACACTTTCTTGATCCGGTCGTGAGTGGGGGTGATGTGATCAGCATCACGCCCCTGACCGCCTTTACCCACCAGGGTTTCCCCCAGGTACCCATGTTATTCGACTCTGGGTGGGCGCCGGGGCCGCTTCCATCGTTAGAAAAGTTCCCGGATTTGAACCGGCCGGGGATCGAACCCGGGCAGTCTAATGTTGCTTCGTCACTAAAAATTAACAAATTCACGAATGCATCTTCTCTCTGCTGCAATTCACAGCAAAAGTGGTGCTGCCTCTCTCTGTCTTGGGGATATACCTTTTACACTAACTGCTGTCGGTACGGTTTCATACACATTGTTTTACGCACAACACTCCACAAGTCATTGGTGACATTCCCAGCTCACATGAAGCTCCATGTGTAGATTTCCAAGGCTATGTGTGAACGTTTGTACCTCACTCGTTCAGTGTCACCTTCACTCACACCTGGCCGACCACTTCTTACATTCGCACGCAAGCACCCGGTTGTAACAAATTTCCGATGCTAATCGTAGATTGCATTCCTGCTTGGTGCTTCCTACCTGTAATTGCTCCTAAATCTTCATTGGACCTTCTGTAGCACTCTGTTTCATCAAAATAGAGCACGCAATTTTTTTTCAGCTCCAGAAAGCGCTAGCTTGAATTTGCCACCATCTAGCGGCGAGAAATGAAACTACAGGGAACAACTGCAATACAAAAAAAACTTACGACTACTTGTTCAACTAATGTGGTGTGTCACTTAGTATAGTTCCCTCACAATTAATTTTTGAAAGTGTTATTGGACTTTATGTGCACCCTGTATATAGGCGTGTGATATGTATTTCTACTCTTATCATGGACATGTAAAATAAGAATTGAAGTACGAATTCTAACGTAACAACATGTGGTTAAATATGTAAAAATGCGTCACGAATAAGGAACTTCATTACACAAAGGCTAAAGGTCTTTTCCATTCTTACGGCGGCCAGTCCTAGTTCTGACAAGGGAAGTGGGGAGCTGGGATTACGCCGCTCCGCAGACCAATCAGATAACAGCAGTGGCGCCGAAGACACGAGGCGGCGGAAAAAAAAAGTACTACGTGAACCTCGTTCTACAGGCTGCTGCGTTTCTTATCGCGCTGGATTGGTCTCTTCCCCGCTCCCCACTTCCTTTGCCAACTTATAGGGCGCCCGCCGTAAGACTGTAAAAGAACTATAACAGAAGTTTTTGAAACAGAATCGAATAAAAACATTTCGAATTGCGAGTTCGCTTCACACACCATAAATTATCAAAATTCAAAGATTTACTATAAAAATCTCTGCCACTTACCTCTGCTGTGGTCCGCTGGTGCTGAATCCACAAAGCTACTCTTCACTACAAAAACGCACAGCACGGCAACAAATAAAGCTCTCATGTTAGGAGAAAAGTCGGTCTGTTGGTTTCTGGAAAGAAAATAATTTCATATTAGGCATACGTGAAATACAAGCGTTTCTATGATATCATAATTCTACTTTGAAAAAGTAGCTGTACTCTACATTTGGGGCAAGCAAGCTGAGGGACTGGTTTGAACAGTAGTAAGCAGAGTTGTTCAAGGTCCAGGAATTTTAAATAAATTCAATTCCGGTCCAGGAGAGAAAATCAGCAAGCCTAAATGGGTTCTGGACCGTAAAGAACCTTTTTTCTGAATGAATTTAAATTCGGTCCAGGAACCTTTTTTCTGAATGAATTTAAATTCGGTCCAGGAACCTTTTTTCTGAATGAATTTAAATTCGGTCCAGGAACCTTTTTTCTGAATGAATTTAAATTCGGTCCAGGAACCTTTTTTCTGAATGAATTTAAATTCGGTCCAGGAACCTTTTTTCTGAATGAATTTAAATTCGGTCCAGGGACCCTTTTTCTGAATGAATTTAAATTCGGTCCAGGAACCTTTTTTCTAAATTAATTTAAATTCGGTCCAGGAACAATTTTGAGAATGAATTTAAATTCGGTCTGGGAACAATTTTTCTGAATGAATTTAAATTCGGTCCAGGAACCTTTTTTCTAAATGAATTTAAATTCGGTCCAGGGACCCTTTTTCTGAATGAATTTAAATTCGGTCCAGGGACCCTTTTCTGAATGAATTTAAATTCGGTTCAGGATTTTTTTCAGGAAGAATTTAAATTCGAACTACAACAATAAGGGGGGGGGGACCCCCGAATGTATCCTAACCTCCACCCGCATACATTCGAGGGTATGCGCATGTCCCAGTGCCTCTGTGAAAAAAACTGGGACGGCAGTTACTCGATTTACGGTTCACCCGTTATTGTTACGCTCCATTACCTTATTTGAAATTTGCATTTTACATAAATCTGGAAATAAAAATTTGACACACTACACACACACACACACTAACAATGCTCTCTACTGGTTTCAGATCCATTGTATAGTGGACAATAAGAGTTCTAGTAGTGTTCACATTCTCCGCTAGATGTCAGGAATGAGTAATTATGTAACTAAAAGGAAAAAATTGAGCACGTAATGTGAATAAATTAAAAGAGGATTTAATAAAATTAGGAAATATTTTCAGGAATTTTATATACTTAAATCTGTAGAATGTTGATTAACATATTCTTTCTGAACCTGAAATATTATTTCTAAGCTTGCAAGCGAAAACTAAAATAATATATATTTTAATGAATAAGTAAGTTGACTGCATCCAATAGATCGGAAGTATTTTGTCCATCCAAAAGAATGTATATTACATGACTGTCGGATAAAGAACCTGACCAATCATGTCCTTTGTTTTAATATATTATATTTGTGACCAATTATTTTTTGTATTTGTAGTTATGTTATTTAGCGTCATTTATCTACAACTTTGACTTGGCGCGACGATGAGAATGGGTAATAATTGGGTGAATATGATGAGTGGGGGAGGCGGATCTTTAGGTAAAACATTTCTTTCCTTGGTTCAGAAATCAACCATATCTCGGTAGTAGTGATGATGGCCGTATGGATGCAATGTAATCTGCGAAATCTTATTTCACATACAAATGCATAATTTCACTTTTAGCACATAAAACACACATATTTCTAGGGAAAGATCATAAAATTTACATTTTCTAGACATTCGAATCAAAATTAAGTTCCCGAATTATTTGTGTAAACGCATATTTTGGAGTCTTTACATAAAATAGTTGGGTACTTCAAGATTCATTGAAATATGGATGTTTACAAAAAGATTTGGGGTTCTTATCTGCAAATGTAAGCTTTTTGTGTGGCGTGACAGAAAAACTGGAAATTTCCACATAAATGCTTTAGGAAATAGTGAAGGACGTTAGTGCAGTTGAAAGGAAATTGAACTCTCTATCAGGGACAAACTTGCAGGTAGTTTGAGACAAATTTCGAAGAATTTCACAATACAAGTCACTGTTAAGAGATCATCGGCGTACATTTTCGATGGAAAATTTGGTGATGTGCTCTGCTGATCATTGTAATCAACAGAATGCAACAAGCAATGCAACTGTCACTTGCGAGTATCTATTTGTTTGTTGCCAGAATCTTGAATGAAAATATTGTTGACATTTAGCCACTTATTTCCCCTGTTTTTAGAACATAAAAATTAAATATTTTTTCAGTACCTAAATATCAGCTTCCTAATAATGAGACATTGACAATATTCTCAGGTTTTAACGCTCTCGGCCACTGGCAATTTTCTTGTCGAATAAAATACGACCATGTGACGTAACTTTGCCCGAGAGTTATAACTGAAACCAGGGAGTCGTAACGTACCCAATTTGCGTTACACGTTACGTTCCATTTTGTAGGAGGAAGATTATGGTTCAACTTTTGGTACCCATGTAACGTAACGAAATGCAATATATTATAGATTGACGTTACAAGGAACGTAACAAAATGTATTATGGTAGATATTAACGTTATAAAGGAACGTAACGAAATGAGCACATTGGAACATAACGTAATATGCAATATGGTATATACTACCGTTACGAGGAACGTAGTAACGAAATGCAATATGGTATATACTAGCGTTACAAAAACGTAACGAAATGCAACATGGTAGTAAATAACGGTACATAGGAACGTAATGAATGCAATCCTCCGTAACGGAATGAAGTGAAAGGCAATATGGTTAACTAACGTTACATAGGAATGTAGCAAAATGTAAACCACTGTAGCGGAACGGAACAAAATGCAGTTGGGTACATACCATCTGCATAAGGAACGTAAATAAATTCAGTATGGTAGATGTTAACGTTACAAGGAAAGAACAATTCACAAATGTAAGCTAGTAACGTTATAGGCGCGTGACGAATATAATCTATTTAACATCAAGGAAGAAAAAGGAATAGCCAAAATCTCTTACCTTTCATTGGAACATTGCGAAAAATAACTCAGTATATCGTATGGGATTAATGTGAAGTAGCCGTGAAAAATATGGTTGTTTGTAAAAAAATGAATTTCAACCAGGGTTGTTAAAGGGTCAGGAATTTTAAATCAATTCAATTCCGGTTCAGCAGGGAATATTAGCAAGCATAAATGGATCTGGACTGTAAAGAGCCTGTTTATGTATTTCAATTCGTTCCAGGGACATTTTCTCCTGATCAGTTGAAATACGGCAAAGGGACCTTCTTTCCGGATCAATTTAAAGACGGTCTAAGTTCCATATTGAAATGAAAGAATACGCAACTTGGGACCGAATTTAAACTGTGCGATAAAAAAGTTTCCGGTCTTGTTGCAGAACCCAATAGAACTCACTAGAATTTATGGGTTCGTGGACGTTTAACAACCCTGATTTGATATTAAATTACATTTTTGGTTCGAAATTGAATAAAGCTTCCAACTAGTGTAGAAATGAGTAGCAATAGGCGTGCGCACGGGGTGCAAGGGGGGAATGCCCCCCCCCCTCGTCATGGACATCTTTCGATATTTTAGACGCAGGGAAATATGCCATATGCAATTGCATATTAACCCGATAATAGTGTTGCCCCCTCAAGAAACACCACTTGAATTCGAAATTATCGCATTCCTGCATCCCCATTATAATAATTAATGTAAATTACTATGACAAATCAAATTATACGTGTGAAATATATACTTTTAGCTGACATTCGTTTTCTAAAGGGGAGAGGTGGCCATCCTCGCCCCCTTCCAGATTTCCATGCCCCTATATTATTATACTTTATTCCAGAAATTTAGGGTAGAGGAATCATATCGCCGGTTATTAAACGATATTATGCTCTTGAAGAAAATGAAGTATTTTGAAGCCGATGAAAGTTCACAAAGGAACAACGGCGGAAGAAGGTGCAGTGGCACAACCACAGGGGGCAGGGGAGATTAGTCCTCAAACTTGTACAGAAATCAATTCTAGGAGTTAAGGAAGGCAAACATTGGACTATAGAAAGAAAGGTTGCAGAATCTAAGAGTAGCAAGACAAAAGGATACTCAAGGTGGATTTAGTTTTCACGTCTTTCGTGCACTATTTCTTCCAGACGGCCAAGAGCACCTGCAAGGGGGCACAGAGGGGCAATTGCCCCCTCTCGATTTCTATCTTTATACCAATTTAAAAAAAGTTATATAAACTTGGACAGTTGCTGCTGATTACGGTGTAAGTTTTGACCGTGTAAGGTAATAAATAGATTTATTATTAATTTTTGAAGCCGCACCGTTCATTTATAAACACACTGTATATGAGCCATTGTGAATTCGAGTCAATTTAAACATTTTGCGTTGTTGCGAGATTATCTATTAGGATAAAATTTGGACATAAATAATCTAAGTAGAAAAAGTGCAACTTGTATATCAAAATTGCCATGTCCATCTGATCTCCGAAAGTAGTGTTTAGCACGTCACATTTCAAGTATATGATTGATTGATTTGGTGTTTTGAGTCCACTTTATGCACAGTAACGCTAATCGGGACTGGACCTTCAGTTTGAAGTGGAATCCGAACCACTTGTGCCTCCACCGTGTATCGAACCCGGGACCCCTTGATTACTAGGCGACGACGCAACCACTGCGCCATCGGGGAGGCCATTTCAAGTATAGTCCATGATTATATCTAGTATATGAACGAGATTTGTCCCTCCTCTCAAACAATTCGTGGCTTGTCCCCACCGAACGAAGTGTGTCACTTATAAATTAAGTTTCCGAAAGCAGGCATTATGCATGAACAGAACAAAAAATACTCCTGAGAAATTACAAAAATTATAAGCCAGTTCGTGACCGGGAGTTATTGACGGTCTCCTCCCCACCCACCTATCCGCTTTAGGTTCCGGGTTCGAGTCCTGGTCTGTAAATATCTTTTTTAGGTGTCTCTTCATCAATTTCATCTATTTATCATCCATCTTCATAGTTTAATTATAAAGTGACATAAAAGCAAAGCAAAATAAGAACAAATAAAAATAATTGCAAAATGGCTACAATGTCAGAACTACGTTTGAAAAATAAAATGCGAGCAGAAGGTTCATTTTCAAACAGGTATTTGGGTAGAATTGTGTAGACAGACAGCATGCTCCCGAAAGTTGCCGATCCACGTGTAGCATGACCTTCGATACTGGGGTTGCGCTTTTTCAGGAAAGTTTTCTCGACCCTCTTCAGGCGTATTATCAAGAATGCCTCGGTGTTCGCAGCATTGCCAACTTATTTTCCGTCGGAAAAAGTCTTTTTCCTCCTATTTAATCTGCGGTTGGCTCTACAATACATCATATTAAACAAGATACAACAACTGAATTACGACGAAGTAGGTTAGAAACCCTGCGTGCTCAAGAGCAGCTTCGATAAGGCACCTGAATTGTTTCGAACTGAACCAGGAAATGGGCGATCTTTATTCCCGAAGGCCATTCCGTAAAACTAATGCCACAAGAAGTTTTCTGTGTGGATTTGAGAGCATGAAATTGTAGGTTGATGTTAGTAGTACTACAAGACGTCAAGTGGATTTTTTTCTGTTTCGTTATTTTATATAGCTTTGCTACCTACATAGTTTGAATAACTAATCAATCATTTGATGAGCAGACAAACACGAAGAAGCCGATCCCGTGGCAAATTAGTTAGCGTAATACACTGCGAAGTCTAATGTCGGATTAGAAAATATGGATGGGTCATTTGTCTTTATACCACTTCCATCACCTATCACATCCTTTATCATCGCGATTAACCGAAAGTGGTAGACGCGAAATAAAAATAGAACCTTTGCATGAATGTCCAAAAGAGAGGCAAGGGCACGACCCACCTGGAAAAGGAAAGTCAACCAAAAATTATATATATCGCGCAATTGCATTTTAGCTATAATAATATATGTTAGTTATTGCATGAACATGATAACTTCAAATTAAAGGAATGGTTTTTGAGGAGACAATACTGTTATGGGGGAACATGCACCTTGTTTGCCCCCCTGGGAAAAAAAACTACCTTGCTTGCCCCTCCCTGGAAAAAAAAATCCTGCAGACGTCCATGAACCTTTGGTATCGACTTCGGAGTATAAAGCTGTAACGTGCCACCACTCGTAACTCCAGGGTATGCCGAATTGGCAACATACCGCTCCTTGCTCCGGCTGGTCAGTTGGGTGCACCAGTTCTCACCCAGGGATCGGGATTAAGACGATCCACCCTTCCTCCAGGAAGGAAACCACCGAATTGCGACACGTGACAGTAAATAAAATTCCAAATACTTTATAATTAAAATGTCCAAAATCTTTAATCACGAATCGCGCGCGTACATACTGATTCGCACAAGTTAAAAGTTATAATTTATTGGGTCATGCACGCTCGCAGGCAGTGATAAGCAATTTATTTAACACGAGAGTCCGCGCACCGCCTTCACAGTTAATAGCAAGACCTCAACTGCCTACCTCAAGCGCGAGGCGCAGCATAACAGATTATTCTAACTTACAATACAAACTCATAACATAAAATAACACAAGAAAAACTGATAATTTATATAACACATCAATGTTAATTAGCGATAGTAAGCTAAAGTTAAGGTTGGCAACAATTAAAAATGCCAACGTGGAAGTTTTTACATCGCCAAGAACACGAAGCGTGGTTCCCCTACTCCTAACAAACAGCCAATAGGAATACGATATTTTATTGAAAACGAGGGAGAAATACTTTGCTATATATTACAATATTAAACTATATAGAAATAACTAAACTGATTTTATCAAATAAATCATATTTGCCCTTGTACATAAAAAAATGATTAAATAAAGATTTAGTTTATAAGGAAGACAAATTACTTCAATCTTGTACATTGTTGAACAAAAATCGATATTAAGAAGAAATGTATTTAACTTGTGCTTCAAAAACAATGAAAACGTTGCATATATTATTTGGGATCCTATAAATTCTGAATAAATGTTGCAAAAATACGCGAAAAAGAAAGTAAAAAAAATACGTGAATAATATTATAAAATATAAAGAAACGTAATATATACATGAATTATAAAAACAATTAACTATAAATAATTTAATCCAAGTTCTTAACTTGAAAATATACGAATAAGATAAATGCCAATATACAACTGAAATCTGCCCAACATGGCGGTCGTTAGAAAGCATTGTTTCTTCAATGTATAGCGCGGCAATAGACCGCGCCAGCCTCTTATTTGCCAGGAAATATGAACACGAGAACAGGGATAGGAATTCCTCTTATTTTAGATTTTCTCAAACTAATGGAGTGCATACATTGCTCTAAGCAGGATGCTCTCTACCTTATGATGGGAGCAATGTATGCGCTCGAAACATTGGACGCTAACGCCGATTTAAGCTGGCTCGCAAGCCGAGAACACTGTTCGAATCTCCACAGGAATATAATAAAAATGTATCATACCCAAACGACACATCTGGTGTAATACCTAACGTGCCAAATTTTGGAAAATAGGAGCTGGTAGCGCCACTTCCCCTGAGTCAGCCTTCAAGGAGTTCGGACGTGCATGAATAGCTCTCTCTTTCCGCTTGAGTCGCCCGCTGTGAACCGCATGTAAGAGGGTCCGTCTACCCAACTCGAGCTTGCACGGAGGAGGGGATACTGCAGCACAAGTACTTACTCTGTCGTATTTTTTTTAATTGTTAAGAGCAGTATTGCCCGAAAAATGGGAATCAGCAAAGCTGAGTGGCAACGGATTGAAAACTCCATCTCGACAGCCATAGCGAAGGAACTCAACCAACAGTTCGGAGACCTGGACAGACGCATCGCCCTGGCATTTGCAAGTGATGCGGTGTTGAAAGAAATTAAACCAGCGCTGACCACTGCAATTAAATCTGCCGTGGAGGATGCCATTCAAGAAGTAAAAAACGATCTCGAGAGGAAAATCTCTGAGCTAGACAAGCAAGTGAAGCAAGTGCGAAAGGATCTGAATTCCCTGGAACAATATGACCGTCGCCTGAACCTTGTTTTTCATGGCATCAATGAAAGTGAGGGTGAAAAGTGTGAAGTGATTGCTTCAAAAATCATCAATGAGCAGGTGAAAGTGAAAGTGCCACAAAATGTGTTTCATCGTGTTCACCGACTGGGAGCACCGCGACGTGATGGCAAACCCCGGCCGATCATTGCGCGCTTTGTCACCTACGCCCAGAGAGATTTGGTCTACAAGAACAAGAAGAACCTCAAGGCTACAGGGACAGGTATTTTCATAACTGAAAACCTAACAAAAACAAATTTGGACCTTTTTCACAAGGTAAGGCTTAGTAAAATATTCGAACGAGTATGGACAACCGATGGAAATGTACTTGCCCTACACAACGGAAACGTGGTTAGGATTAGTGACCCGGAGGACATCGCAAAGTTCAGCAGAAAGTAACGCTGTTCCGCCACACTCCCCTCCTAACGGTGGTTGTGTTTATTTTTGGAACTGCTTCCCCCATCAATGACGTACGGGCAACAGTGACCAGTCAAAAGTAGAGGGGACGGGAATGCAGGAGAACATTCCCCGCCGTACCATACAAAGCTTGCAATACTCTCTGCATTCCTCAATGGTGGCGAAAGGAGGGCATGAACCTGTCACATAATAGACTGTTATATAAATGTAAACAACCCTCAGCTTGTATTCTAACTCACGCCAGAATATATCGGCAAGCTCAAAAATCTATATTTCTCCCATTTTTAGTTAATCAACAAATATTTTCATTTTTTTTATTTTTCTTTTTTTGTGTCAATATTCACATTTTTATATTAATTTTTACTTTTTTATTCTTAAATTTTTCATTTATTTTTTACATTTTTAAAACTTTGATTGTAGGAATAAGTCACTATGATAACTAGCACCTGTTTTTTTATGCGTATGCACATTTTCATTGTTATTCCAATATGCAATTCACACTCGGGACAGAATATATACTTCATGACCAACAGTGGAGGAAACGATAAATATAAATGACCCTACCAATGTAGTCAATGGTGCAGAAACGCCACTCCCAATCAGAATTCACTCCAGTTACTTTGATGAGTCGCCCATTAATATCCGCCACAGCAATTACAATATAAAGGAACAGCTCGAAGCTGAAATAAATAGATCTGAAAATGGCTTTAAATTATGTCATCTAAATATTCAAGGTTTACTCAACTCCATAGACGAATTTAAAGAAATGATATCGAACTTAAACTTTGACCTGATAGCCATTACAGAAAGCTGGTTAAAACCGAATATTAGTAATAATATAGTAGACATCGAAAATTACACATTAGTTCGACAAGATAGATTAAACAAATCTAGAGGTGGTGTGTGCTTATACATTTCTAAATCGCTTAAATGGAAACTTTTAGACGGGTTCGTTAATAATGATATCGGCGTAGAGTACCTTGTAATCGAATTAACTATCGATAGGAAAAAAATTGGACTTATGGTAGCATATAAACCCCCAAATGTCAGCTATACTCACATCAGTCACGTAGCAGATATCCTCCAACACCTATACTTAAATTACGATTACTTCATTGCGTTAGGCGACTGGAATATCAACATGTTAAGAAAAAACGAAAGCAGTACTAGACTCCTTCAGAGTATAATCAAGGAAGTTCACGGGAAACAATTAATTACCAAGCCAACCAGAGTGACAGCGACGTCAAAGTCATTAATTGATTTAATCGTTTGTTCACAAGATTTAATTGTAAAGCAAATTGGGCAGAGCGAGTTACCTGGAATCACAGATCACCATATAACATACTCCATATTTGACCTGTACACACCAAAGCAACCTAAAAAAATTATCAAAATTAGAAATTTCAAAACCATGGACTTGGACAAGTTTCGTAAAGACGCGGAAAATGTGGAATGGTGCAAAATCGAAAGAAACGAGGACGTAGATGCAGCGGTGGAGGCCTTGAATGATAACATTATCAGATTAATAGATAAGCACGCCCCCCAGCGAAAAATTCGTGTAACCAAACCTCCCGCCCCCTGGATTTCAAATCAAGTAAGGGAATTCTGGAAGTTGCGCGACTTCTTTCATCTGAGATATGTAAATACAGGAGACCCAGACGCTCTCCTATCGTACAAATACTTCAGAAACAGAGCCAAAAAAGCAGTCAGAAACGCAAAATTTAAGCACTATAACGAAACGGTAAATATGAATGTAAAAAATGCTAAAAATTTATGGTCTAACCTCAGAAGCCAGGGACTTTTACCAAATAAAAAGAGTAATGCGCTCTCCCCAGATACATTTCGGCCGAATGCGGTAAACGAGTTCTTTGTTAAGCCGAGTGCACCCTCAGATAACAATGCAGCGGTGATTGATGAAACCAACACGTATCTTGAGCAACCCAACAATGACACGTTCTTTTTTACCCCAGTAAGTAGCGAACAAGTACGTAAAATTTTTAACAAAATGAAATCGAAAGCGTGCGGTTATGATGGCATAAACCTAACTATTTTACAGTATTGCATCCCCTTTTGTTTAGAAGCTCTTACGCACATTATTAATCTTTCCCTTTCCAAAGGTTGGTTCCCTCAAGAGTGGAAAAAATGCGAAGTAACACCTATACCTAAAAAATCCAACCCCACAGAAATAAAAGATCTACGACCTATTAGCATTCTATCCACAATGTCCAAAATACTTGAAAAAGTAATTTATGAACAAATACTTTCACATATTCAAGGTTTCCTACCACACTTTCAATCTGGTTTCAGAAAAATGCATAGTACTTGCACTGCGCTGGTAGATATCGTAGACAATGTAAGTAAAGGAATAGATGAAAATGAAGTTACACTTTTAGTCTTGTTGGACTATTCAAGAGCGTTCGACTCGATCAATCATGAATTGTTATTGGCCAAACTGTATCACTATGGCGTTACCGGAAACGCGTTAAATTGGTTTCGATCATATCTCGGCAACAGGAAACAACGTGTGAAATATCGGGAACCGGAAGTCACATACTCTAAATGGTTAGTTGTTCAACAAGGCGTCCCTCAAGGAAGTATATTGGGTCCACTACTATACATGATTTACGTAGCTGATTTCGACCGCGCTGTCCAATATTGCCACTACCATCAGTATGCTGACGATTCGCAAATCTATATTCAGTGTAATACAGAAAACTATGATAATGCGATGACCAAACTTCAATTCGACCTTGATGCTATAACAAATTGGTCACGGAGGAACTCCCTTCAATTAAATCCAACAAAATCTTGCTTCATGACCATAGGAACTCATGGTACACTTAAGAAACTTCACAAAAACGCACCTTCTCCTCCAACTCTTGGCAGTATACCGCTATGCGAAGTGGATACAAGCAAAAACTTGGGGATTGTGTTCGATAGACACTTAAATTGGGAGCCACAAGTCGAATTTATTGTGAAAAACTGTATGGGGAAACTTAAATCTTTGTATCATTTAAAACATGCTCTGGACGCTAATGTTAAAGATCGTCTTATGCAATCACTCGTCCTATCCACGTTAGACTATTGCGCTCCAGTGTACAGTAATATATCCCAGGGCTTAAACTATAAACTTCAAAAAATTCAGAATTGTTGTATACGTTTCATATTTAACCTAAACAGAAAGGAACATGTATCCGCCTATTTAAAGAAACTTTCTTGGCTAAACATTAACAATAGAAGAAAATACTTAACACTCACCTTGATGCACAAAATACTTAAGAGTGGCTCCCCAAAATACTTATCCGATAAGATCTGTTCTCGTAGAACATCAGCCGAACATAATATCCGCAACAAGCACAATCTAAAAATCCCCAAACATAAAACCGCCACATATAACAAGTCCATCATTGTTACAGGGATCAGGGAATGGAACAAACTACCTGCACCATTGACTAACATTATTTGCCATCAAAGTTTTAAGAAAAATCTGAAGAACTTACTATTGTCCCAACAACTTAATTAACCTTCATATGTTAACAATTGCACCTGCACTTATACATCATATAATGCATACCTAACCTACCCCCCCCCCCCCCGGCATACACATTGAACTACCGAAGACTTATTACTTATCTTTACTCAACAGTATATATACTAATCTATTCAATGTATTATTTTATCATTGTATAATCTTTATATTATCTTTATTGTATTATCATGATCATTATGTGTTTTTTTTCTTTCTTTTTGTTTTTATTCATTTATTGTATCTCTGACAAGGGTTGGTTGTAAGAACGGCCCATGAGGCCGAAACACGCCTGCTTAAATAAAGACTATTCTATTCTATTCTATTATTATCCGTGGCCTGCAAGCAAGGTTCTCGTATGTGTGACTTTTCTGTTTCTCAGACTACGTGTGACTACCTACAAATTATGTGAAACAATAACAAACAACTTCCCGACCGATTTCCAAGGCTCGTTTCACCCTAGCTACAAACTACCACTTCGATCACTGCATGCACGAGTGAGTAGTGGTATTCGCGTGTCTTCCCTTTAATGCAAAACCACAATTTGCTCCACAGCATGCTAAGATTTTCGAAAGCAATACTTGTGTGTTAATTTAAATTTTGCCCTGTTCATTCATCTATACAGTATTTACTACTTCCAAATTTGTGTGCCTGTCTTGAGTTTGCATTCTCGTGGCTGCTGCCATATTGCGTAGATGAACGAAAAACACACTCAATATACTAAATTGCTTGCATGTAGACATCAGACGATAAGAGATGAAACAATTGCAGCCTACAATTTCCCTCAATCAACTACAATTGCCATCTGAGTATGAGAAACCACTTGCATTCTAACCGGGTTCGATTCCTGGTGGAGGCACAGTGGTTCATTTCCCACTTTAAACTGTAGGTCCACTCCCAATTAGCCTATCTGTGCATACAAGTGAACTTAAAACAAGACAAACTTTCATTCTAACCTCAGTCAATTGTGGGAGCTGCTTAGAAGTAGTAGTGTTGCTGGCATGGTGGACTTCGGTTCTTACTTTTGCTTTTAACAGATAGATACATTTTGAATAATAGTGAAATCAAAGTAATCGATTATTTTACCGAATGACAAAGTTATAATGGAATTGTGTTATCTCCATTACAGAACAACTACCTAATCTCATTCAATTCCAGTGTTCTATCTGGTAGATAGATATATCAACCTTTGCAACTTTCAGTGCAATGGCAACAAAGGTCCAATAACTATAATGTCAAACTTTAAAGGTTTCCTGACAAAAAAAAAAATAGACAGATCATTTACATTCTCAATGGACATGTTGAAAAAAGGACTAATATTGATTTTTTAAATTTCTTTTTTTAGCGTAGGTAAAAGGAAGTCACTTGAATAAAGTGGGAATATAATCAAAATGTCCATCAGGTATTCATTGATTTCAAAAAAGCATATGATTCGGTCAAAAGAGATAAATTATATAATATATTAGTCGAATTTGGAATACCTAAGAAGCTTGTTAATATGATAAAAGTATGCACCAGTGAAATAGAAAGTAAAATTCGTGTGGGTATTTATGTGTCTGACAAATTTACAATTCATGATGGGTTAAAACAAGGAGATGCATTATATGCATTGCTCTTTAATTTTGCCTTAGAATATGCTGTTAGGAAGGTAACAGAAACTAACGAAGGACTAAAATTAAATGATGTGACTCAGTTGTTAGCATATGCAGATGATGTAGACTTATTAGGGGATGATATAAATACAATTAAGAATAATGCTAAAATACTTTTCAAAACTGCTAAAGACATAGGTTTGGAAGTTAGCAAAGAGAAAAGTAAATATATGCTTACAGGCCGAAACCAAGGGTTAGGTAATAATCAAAATCTAATTATTGATAACAACTCGTTTGAACCAGTTTCCAAATTCAAATACTTAGGAGTAATATTAACAAATGAAAATTATATTAAAGAGGAAATAAAAAGTAGGCTTAATTCAGGAAATGCATGTTACTTCTCTCTTCATAAACTTTTGTCTTCTAGTTTAATAACTAAGAAACTAAAAGTTAAAATATACAAAACAGTAATTTTGAATGTAGTGCTCGTATTATATGGGTGTGAAACTTGGTCCCTTACATTGAAAGAGGAACATAAATTGAGAGTATTTGAAAATAAGGTTCTTAGGAAAATATTTGGACCTAAAAGGGATGAGGAGACAGGTGAGTGGAGAAGGTTACATAATTTATAACTACATAATTTGTATTCATGTCCAGATATTATTAGAATAATTAAATCAAGAAGACTTAGGTGGGCAGGCCATATGGCACGAATGGGAGAGGAAAGAGGAGTTTATAGGATTCTTGTTGGGAAACCTGATGGTAAGAGACCTATAGGAAGGCCAAGACCAAGATGGAGGAACAACGTTGAGATGGTCCTAAAGGAAATCGGTAGGGATGGAAAAGAGTATATAGATCTTGCTCAATATAGGGACAGATGGAAGGACTGTGTTGCTGCAGCCATGAACCTTCGGGTTTAAGAAAGATAGAGAGTTCGTTAGTTAGTTAGTTTAAAAGGAAGTAGCTAAAAATGAGTAAATAAAAATATTACGTGGCAGAGTGGTTAGCACAGCGCACTACGACGCCAGGGGTCCCGGTTTCGAATCCCGACCTGCACATCAGTGTTCTCTGTGAGTGTCCCTTCATCAGCTTCAGCATTCGTCGCTCATGCTCATCTTCGCTTTCTGAACCGCCAGGTGTACAGCACGTGGCGTAGCGTTTCGCGTCAGAATTCCAGGAACAGGCAACTTACGGTTACCTGACCAAGTAGCGTTTCGTCCGAGGGCTACCATCCTAATACACGGTTTCCACAATATGTAAGCACAATTTCCCTTTTCAAGGGGTAAAATTTCCCTTTTTCGCCCATTCTTTCCCTACATCTAAAGAATTATTATTAATAATAATAATAATTGTAATAATTAAATATTATCGTTGACCCATGTTCGTATGTATAAAATGTTTAACTTTTAAATGCTACGACGCCAGGGGTCCCGGGTTCGAATCCCTGCCTGGGCATGGCTATTTGTGAGTGTCCATCATAAATTTCATCATATCGTCGCTTATACCCATCTTCGCAATTAGCCAAAAGTGGCATAAAAACGAAGTAAAATAAACCAAATCAATAAACAATAAAATCAATAACTTTTAAATGTTTCTTTCGGAAGATTTAGATTTTATTGCTAAACCAAGCCAATTTTTTCGTTTTGAGATGAAAGCTAAAACTATGTTAAAGTTGGCAACTGAAGATTTTCATCAGTAAAAAGCAAAACACACAAAAAGAGATGGAATTTAGGGAGGCCAATGCCCCTTGTCTTCATCACACCATCAGAAGAAAATGAAAAATATTCTACACAAAATGCTGTTCTAATATCACAGACAAATTTGTCTGTGGCTCTAGTAAGGCGCAGATATAAAGAGTTTGAGTGGAGAATCACATTTTTGCCTCCCCATCAAAATTTTTAAGTTCGGCGCATGGGTATACACCTTTTATTAAAAAATATATATAGTACATATCTGAGCAAATGTTCCATTCTGGTAAATTTCACATATTAGGTGGAAACTTCTACAACACAGCAAGTTTCTTATTAAAATTTAATCCATTGAATCTGAGAAGTATTGTTGGTCACTACTTGCCACTCCGCACGGAATTTTTTAACTTGTTTCCGCGGTGTTTTTTTAATCTTCCGATAATTCTCCACGACGTTCTCTAATATATTCTGGAGTTGCAGATCGGTTCCTTTGCTTCCCTTGTTCTTCCATCGTCCAAGACGGGCACAGCCTTCCAGCAAACTCTCGCACACGACGAATAACCCAGTGTCCATTGAGGACTGAAGTAAAAATAATTTGCGACAAAGAGAACTTCATTGTTTGCACATGTAGTGGTTGAGGCAAAATTCAGAGAACAGCGGAAAGCTTTACATAAACAATACCCTCTTACTCCCACTCCCAAAGCCGGGACATAAGGGCATAAAATAGATAAGGGTGAATGGTCAATGACCTCCGGCCCCAAACGGTAGCCAGATGTGGATGAACCCAAATTCCACCCTTCCTCTCGGAACAAAGTATACGACATAATAAAATAAAAATAAATAGCTGCCGTTCGTCAAATGTTGTATTTTTGTTTTTGTTACCCATTTTTCTCTTACTTCAGTCAGGGAGCAATGCAGCTACTGGTAACAAATGTAGTCAGGAAGTAGCATCAATTGTTCCTTCCCCGCACTGTAGTCGACCAGTAAAAAAAAAACTATGTAAAGCCTCGTTTCTATTACCACAAATTTGCCGTGCAACATGACGCGCGGCATGCGACGCTGCATGTGCCAAGCATTTGTTGAAATGGAAACTGTCTGCAACATGCCGCGGCGCAAGTGCCGGGGACAAAATTGACCCAACAATTAAGACGCTCATCATGCGCTGCGGACAATGGAAACAGCCTGCAGCAAGTTCCTGGGGCATGCGCACTAGAGTAGAAACAGACGACGCGACTAAAATCTGTGGTCCAACAAGATTTAATAACAATGCAAAATCACTTACAGTCATTCTTACAAAGTTTTCGTATCTACTTTGAAGACGTAAGTCTCTCATCAACGAGTTATATGCTCCTTCCGAATTTCTTTTCGCTAGAAAACTTCTAATCCACCATCTAGGTCGTTTTCGCCTCTTATTTTTACAAGTTCATGGTACGCACCTGCCATAACCACAAAACCCGTCATAGTTGTATTGTTCATCTTTACACAAGTTAAATCACTACCAAATTATTACAATACAAGAGAAGAAACACTGACTACTCTAAAGCACAATGGAACAACGCTACACTCAAGTCCTGCACTCCGGTGCTGTTGCGGGCGTATTTTGCAGAAGTAGTTTTGAATTGGAAACAGTGCACTGAATGACGCGCAACATGCGCCGGCACATGTTGCGCGTCATGGGTCTGGAACTTGTCAGAATGGAAACGTAGCTTAACAGATACAGAAGGCTTTCACGATTTGTCTGAATATTAAAGTGATCTCTTTTTTCACACCCAAACATAAATAACAATTTTCAGATTTGAAAACGTAACAGGGGTGTAAGGGGTGACCTTCCACGTATTACATCCAATCCTCAACTTCATTCCACGTAGTACACCCTGGACTGCTCTTTGCAGACTAACGAGACTCTGGCGACTGGCCCTATGGCTAGTATAATTCTGTGTGTTCTCCTGCTTTCTGTCATATGCGCTGAGTTCCTCTTTACAGCCTCAGCTTTTAACCTGTCAGAATATTTTAATATTTCAGTTATGCGACATTACAGTTATGTTATTTGTTATGGTAAGGGGCTGCACCCCGTATAACGTGGCGGGTGCAAAATAGCCTAAGTGCTGACGCACCCAACATTAAAAAAAAAAGTTACACATAACTTTAAGAAAGGCGTATAAATATTTCACCATTGTTTATATTTATGTACATGTTGTTAATTTTCAAATATTGTGAAGAAATACAGCAAGATGCTACGTATTTGATTACTAATGTGAGCCACTGTATATGTTATGTTTTTATTTCATGAACAATGTATGGTCAAACATTACTTTGCAGACCGTGGCGGAGTGGTTAGCACAGTGCAATACGACGCCACAGGTTCCGAGTTCGGATCACAGCCTGTGCATTATTTTCTTTGTGATGTCCTTTCATCAATTTTGTCATTTCATCACCCATCCTCGTCTTCGCGATTAGCCAAAAGTGGCATAAAACCAAAGTTAAATATAACAAATCAAAATCAAACATTACTTGGCATGACAAGAATGGATAGGTAATTTTGAAGCTGCTGTTATTAAAAGCAAATTGTATGTAGCTTTCCTAGACAGAAGTTTCACACACAGAAACTGATCGATTGGATAACGGCTGCGGATTCCTACTCGAGCAGAAAATATATATATTTCCATTTATTACTTACAACAATAGCAGACTGATTTCCTGCTAAATCAAAGAAAACTTGCATTCACAGTTACAAATTGACATGTTGAATTAAGTTAACTACAGATTTCTCTCACTCCAATTCTGATTAATCGAACAGCACACCACAACGTGGGTCATTATATATTTCCAACTTACTCTCGAGTTCCTCAACTAAAAATAAATTGACTGCGAGACAAAAACTCCTCTCCGATAACACATTATATGCAGAGTATACGTAAGTTGAAATTCCATCATAATAATAATTTGAATTCTTCAAGTAGTAGCTACAAATATAATTTTTCATACATATTTTCTTAGCAAAATATGAAGTTCCTCACTTCACAAGGATAACATATACACAGTATTTCACAAGAGTTTTTAGTTCGAGCTAATCGTAGGCCTAATATGAATATAAACGTCACTTCATTACTTAGTTAAAAAAAAAAGTTCCAGGCAATCAGAATTCGAGGGTATGCCTGAAATTATTTGTAGTATCTCATGTATCAAGGGGACTTTTTAAGTAAAATGAAGGATACATACCATATGCTTTGCCCAATTCAGAGTAGTAGAAACGTAATTATACTGCATGTTGCAACTGAAACCGTAGCCTCGAAGGCCGAAGTAGTTTAGTGATCCACTCATACACTCGGTACCAAACATTTCAAGTTCGAGTAGACATCTGGGCATGGCTGGGTTTTTTTTTGTAAGCATCCCTTCATAGATTTAATATGATCAGCATTCATCTTCGTCGTCGCGATTATCTACAAGTGGCAGAAGAGCGATATAAAACATGAATAATACAAAAGTATAACAAACAAAAAAGGATAAAAGGATGAACTGAGTTTGAGTTAATGATAGGAAGTTTTATAAAATTACTGTTTCTTGAATAATCTTGTCCTTTGTTCCGATTGTATTTCTCAGTCACACGTTGCTCAATGTCCATGTCGACTGCCGTTCTTGCGTTCTTGAAAATTACTTTCTTGTCTGTCTATGCCCTTCTTTCAAACGTGGTAGGTAGGCGGGCGTTCTGTCTGTTTCTACACCAAAAAGTTTAATGCACCTCCTGTCCAAGAAGACAAGCCTTACTGAAAGTAATTTTCAAAATTGTAAGCGGATGAGGGCCCTTGTAAATGATAAAATATACTGTCCTTTTATTCGCTTAGTTTTGAGAATCACTTTCCATACAATTCTTTCCTTCTTGAGAGTCCAATGGCCCTGTCTAGCTACAGACCAGTTGCACAAACGCGGTTTCGTTTGTTTCGTACAACAATTCCATCTAACATTTCGTTTCTACGCATTTTCTACTTGCCAAAAGTGCCTTTCATATAGCCCCAAGGCGTTGTCTACTCGGATGCTTCGTGATCGAAGGTCACGTGTACAAAGTTTCAGGATTCAGATTTTCCGATTTTGCATGGTGCTGCTGCTATCAGTTCGGTTCGCCTTCTCAAGGTCGCGCAACAAGCAATTCTTTTTCGTCTTCCGATAGGAGAAAGCTTGCCTCTCGCTTAGGTGGACGAACGCGTGACACGGATGATTCTTTGGTTGGTCCTTTATGTTTCGTTCTTCAGCAACTTAATCTAAGCACGAATCATTCTCATCGCCAAACAACTGTATTTTTTTAAAAAAGAATGATGTAATACATGTAAACAGAGAGAGAGAGAGAGATAGATACATAGATAGATAGATATAAACGTTTTCCCTCAACAAACGTTTGCTTTGCTATCGTATAAAGTAAACGTACATGTTAAAATTCATCTAGCATAAATAATCAAATTAGAACAAATTCACATAAAGCGATTAAGTATGCAGAAAATAAATATATTTGTGATAAATACATAGTTAATAAGTAAATTCCAATAACCAGAACTTTTGTCACGCCGAATCTTATTTACGGATGTTTTCAAACGTTTTGTTTTACAATTTATTTTTTTTCACTGACATCCAAAACGAAAATACGTATTATAACTTAGTGACTTTCAAGGGGTCAAAGTACTGTAATGTTAGTACAGTGCGTCCATTTTGATCTTCAGCCGAGAGATCGGGAGAAGCGTGGCGGGCGGCGCTGACGGAGATGCCGACATTTACGGCCTGTAATGCCCGCTTATTTTTATGGACATATGCAGACATTTATACAAATATTGCAAAACGAGCACTAACCTGTGTTATAAGAGTACGGTTTTAATTTTAGTAGCTTAGTGGCTGTATGTGCTGATGATTTTGACACGTCCACCTCTTGTGAAACACGGCGTAGAGATTTTTTTGGAGATCGTTCTAACGCTGCACCAATATCATCGAGTTTTGCTTCGGTTAGAATCCGTCGTTTTTGCTTATGGGTTTTAAAATTTAACGATCCAGTTTCTCGTAATTTTAAGGACAAGATGTCTAACCGTATCTCTGTGTGAAGTTGAAACGCCTGGGAATTTCTGTACAAATTGCCTACACACGTCTCGACACGAGTCTGTTTTCACGTACGTGTCATACATAAAAAAATTGTTCTAACGTGAACCTTGCGGCTGGCATTCCAATCGTCTCACTGACACAACACACAAACACACTGCAATAACACAAACAAGTAACTGCAAGTAACCAAGAATAACACTCTTGCGCACAGTACGAAATTAACACGCTCTTGGTTTACATTGCTCGCCACTATATTCACAGCTCTGTCTTCATCTAGTCGCGAAGGAACAAAAAAACTCGAGCTCGGATATTTCGGATTGCAAGGTAGCTCACGAAAACCATTCACTTTTAACGGTTTCGTCTGCAGCGTAATCTTGATACAGTGTTGCACATTCGAAACTTCCATACGATTCCCATGGCCACAAAACTCTTTCAAGGATATAAACTTAAGCAGGACGTTACTGGTCAAAACTATGATTAAAATGCTTTCTTATCTTTGGCTCTTAACATCGTTTCTATAGCGTATTTATTTGTGTGGATGAATTACAGAAGAACTTTTGCGTGTTATAACACAGGTTCGTGCTCGTTTTGCAATATTTATATAAATGTCTGCATATGTCTATAAAAATAAGCGGGCATTACAGGCCGCAAATGTCGGCATCTCCGTCAGCGCCGCCCGCCACGCTTCTCCCGATCTCTCGGCTGAAGATCGAAATGGACGCACGGTATGTTGCCGATCATAATTATGAGGCTTCTTCGAAAACGCCTTCGATAACGGTATTTGCTATTCGTAACGGATATGTGTATCACTTTTTCGAAACAGACTTTTGTGGAGGAAAAGAACTGTAACGTTACAAAAGTAACGAGCACAATTATACGAGAGACCTATGTTATTCTCTCCGGAACACGGCATCGGACACGGTATTGCACATCGGAACGTCTGTATGATACCAGCTGTAAATAACGTTGTTGCTTTGAAAAAAGGAGTGTAACGTTTTTACAGCCGTGACCTCAATTAAGTTACTGGTTAATTGTAACGTTACTATCACTTTCCACACACACTAAAGTTACTAGTCAATACGTGACGAACCTCTTTCTTACCCTGTAACGTTACTGGTTGCCGGCAATGGATGTAACGTTAAAGTGTCACGTGAAGACCTACTCCTTTAGAGATCAGTTATGGTTCGGTACCGTTATGCACACCTGTAACGTAATGTTCATATACCTGAGGTAACGTTTCTGTTCACGAAAAAAGTTATTCTGTTTCTGGTTGTAACGTAACGAAAACCGTAATTGAAAATACCGTTCCATTTCGTTACGTTACGACTCCCTGACTGAAACTGTATATATGGAGCCCTCACGACGCTGTTGCACACGTGACGCGAATTCTTTTTTCCAGTCAACTTGTGAATGCGTGTTCATTTCTTGCTCTCTGATTGGCTGTTGGAAAGTTACGGTGCTCTGATTGTGAGAATATCTTATTTTCAGCGCAAATTTGCTGCTTTCTAATCTAACCTAACGTACAGCGCAAATAAGATATTCTCACAATCAGAGCACCGTAACTTTCCAACAGCCAATCAGAGAGCAAGAAATGAACCCGCATTCACAAGTTGACTGGAAAAAGATAAAGCGCACAACACGGGACTCCACTTACATAAACCCGGGCCTTCTCAGGTGGCAGCGGTGTCTCAGAGCACAATGAAAAAATATCTCGCTCTCTACATCAAGTTATCTGAGCAGTATGACAACACGTAACAGGATTCTTACAGTTCATTTACACATTCAGCTGCTGCATTATTCAACTCGCGTGACGAGAATCACCTAAAACAATTATGTGCATACGAACAGGAGCTTTATATTTCCGCCTAAAGATGGCGCATACTTTACAACTGCATCAAAAGGAAGAATTCAGCATAAATTTAAATGATTATGTCCTTCTCCACCCACTAGAAACTGGAAAATATTTCCATGCTATTACTAACTGCATAAGCGATTACAGAATAACAAAACTTATGGAACTATATGTTATGGTGATAGAATTACTGCGAACTGAAAATAGTATTTGAGAGAGAAAAGCACAATTTACGGAAATCTAAAGCAATATTTCGACATGGATTGAACTTTTTGCAATGACTAAAGATGATTCAAATGTTTCAGATTCTTAGACAAGGATGAATTTAGATATTGTTCGAGGATGCGGACTCGAGTACTGCATCGGACCACTTTCGCTCGTTCAAACTCGTTCGAGTCTCCCACGCTCGAACGTACAGTGGGATCCATGAGTATTATCGTGCAAATTGTCCATGACTATTTTCATTAATTTTTCTTCCGCATCCTGTGTTTTTTTAGCGATGGATTTTTATGTATGCTGGTGCAGAAGTTGTCAACAGCTTGTTTTGAGTTTTCTTTTAATTCTTGAAGCTCTTATAGGGTAAAATAAAGTGTACGAAAGTAGTGATGGACAATTTGCACGGTAATACTCATGGATCCCACTGTACACCACTTCATAGTGGAATGATTGACAACGTCCCGTATTTCAGAGCCTAATAAGCAGCACTGGCAACCTAAAGTCCATACATGGAAGGAAACCACTCTATCCAATTACAATTATAAATAATAATTCCGTATATTATTATGTAAGACTCAAATACAGCACATATGAAAGTATGCAATATCTACAGACCGATACGTAAAATGGATACACATGCTGACAGACCTGCCTAAGCAATTACAAATATCGCATCACAGAGCAACAAGTATGTGTACATCATTGTTCATTTACCGAAAAGGATAATCATATTCTGCAAAATAATAAAATGCAGTTGTGACATTCAATCGAATATAATTTTAATGTGACAATAATCGTCGTCCAATATATATAAAGCCCCAATCCCACCACTCACTCACTGACATAAATGTTCTCCATGAAGGAAGCCCCGGAGGCGAAAAACGCCCGATTACGACCCCCCATGAAATCGTCCCAAAAGGCCGAGAAAATTCAAAAATCTCTCAATCGGCCCTTCCTTAAGGGTGAAAATGCCCTTTTCTCACGTCCTTAGCAACCGTTGCCACGGGCATTTCTTTTGCACACATTGTTTCCTCCAATTCTTAATTGTCGAGATACATTATATTTCTCACAGATCAATAGCACACAGATGAATCAACTCATGACTTTGAAATGGTGCCTGAAACAAGGGTGACTTCTACATGATAAGGTGACATCTACATGATAAGGAGTTTCAGCCCAGATACAATTCCGTATATATTGTTATACTCAATGCGTAAATATCTACATCGTGCTTGTTTTAACTAAATGTTTAGGGTGTATAATGACATGCAATTCCTTAGAGCTTACCGTGCCTGTTGTTGTCCATGGAAACGGACGTTGCTAGTGAACTTAAAGAATGTTTATTTTCACCCCGACTCTACTGTAAGGGAATTATGCTAGACTCATCAAATTTCAAAATGCGAGCATCAGAATTTATTACAGAGGCAAGGTAGACAAAAGAGGGGAATGACGGAAAACAGTTATTATCCAATTACGTTCAAAAATGTGAAAATGACAAAAGAAGTAAATATAACATTTTCAATTTAGTGTCGCAATTTAATTCGTAAAAGCAAAAAATCCAACTAATTATCTTGAAACGGTTATTACTTACTCAGTTCATTATTAAGAAAATAGACAATAATAGTTTGAATATTTGTACCTTATTAGAGTCCATACACACATAAAGCTACATTCTAAACTTTTCAAACTTATACATATGTTCCCCATCATCCAATACAACATGCAGACATTTTCAAAGTCATATATGAAGAACCCCATCGATAACATGATTCCTCCCTCAACGTGGCCGAAGGTCACGCATGCGAGCGTACAAGACGTGGCCAAAGGCCACGTCGAAAGTACGCGAGTAGAAACATAAAATGTCAGCCTAAGCAATTTCAGCCCATAATCATCTATTTCATTTCCATATATCTCTGTAAGATACACAAAATATTTTACTTCACGATCCATATTTGAGGATCCACTACCATAGACAAATTACGGAAATAAATGTTCGAGAGTTTATTTCGAGTTTATTTCGCTCGTTCGGTCGTTTTTCGCTCGAGCGGAAAACCTATCAATTCTGCATGCCATCTAGCGTTGCACGTGCGAACTATTTGCCGCTCAGCGAAAAGCTCTCATTGCAGTACTGTAGTGTGGAACTTCTCCTCCCCTGAAAGAGCTGACAAGTACTAGAAATAAAAAAGTTTTTCGCTTAATTAAATTGAAATAGCTGATTCAACACTAGCATTGAATAACCGAATACGCTACTTGTATATTGTTTGTTGAATAATATGAAGTGTTTTCAGCGACACGAAGATAGGAAACCAGTAGGAATTTATTGGCCTTCGACATAAACAAGAATATCTCCAAACGTAAAAATGTAACGTAAAATCATCACATACTTTTAAAGCGTGCATACCTATACATGCAGTTCAGACTGCTTTATACGTAACTCAGTTCTGCGTAATTCTCTTTTATACGTAAATTACTGCGGGTCCCGGAAAAATATAATTTGAAAACGTGTTAACTAAACCTTATTTGTATGTAATTCATTTATGTGTAATTCGGTGTTGTACGTACTAATTTTCATAAAATACAATTGATTTGTACATAACCAAGCTACAACAAAGTCACAGAAGCAGCAGTTTTCAGTTCCACAGGAAGTGGAGGCTAATCCACGTAAAACAAAGTGAAATAGCTGCAGATTTAGGCATAGCCTATTTCACACTTTGCAGTCATTATAAAGGAAATGCTATTTTTGACAATTTTTTAACATTTGGGTAGTGAAACTATAAAACTACACTGTCTAGTGTACATAGATTCGTTAATTTATCACTTTGTGACAGAAATAAACTGTATTACGTGTATCTTGTTCCTCAAAATAGATACAATTACAGTGTTTTGATAATGATATCATAAGGTATCCAAATCTAATTTGCAAGTAATTTTCAGTTTTACGTATTATTTTCTCTACACCTTGACATTGGTATAACGCAGGTTCAACTGTATATACTCAACATACAGTGGCAGCTATGAGAGGGGGCGTGGGGCGAAGTTTACCCCCCCCCCCACTTTTTGCCATTTTTGCCCCCGCACTATGCTAAATCTTATCTACCAAGGGGAAGTAAACTGTCCCTGCTCCCCCAGTTTTGGAACCCAATCGCCGCCACTGCCAACACATCTATATATATCCTCTCTCTCTCTCTCCCGCCATACATACATTCATATACACGTAGATGCACTAGCCATTGCTGTACAGAATCAATCTACAAGGGGAGGCAAAAGTCCAGCACCACACATTTAATTTGTAAACGACTTGACAGAGGACGATGAAACTTCCGATATGGGTCACCAGATGGGGCTAGTATGCATTATGGCGGCCATCTTAAAATACGCCATCTTGGAATTACCTCCAGATTTTCAAATGGGAAGGGGGTCATGTGACATCATTTGCTCAGAAACGAGCATATACGGTTATTTTTCCACTAACCTACTTCAACCATTAGAGAAATATATAATTAATTACAGCGTAATACATACATAAGCACCACATGCCAATATACAGGGTGCACACAAAGTCCGTATACCTCCTAAACATATTATCACAAAAGTGGAAAGTGCCTCATACTCTGTCCCGGGAATCTGTGGAGCAAGCGAACGAAAGCAAGTCTGTGCGCAAGTGGTGACTTCAGAGGATTCGACCAATGAACGCTTGTAAGGGAACAGGAGAAGGAAAAGCGTCTGCAGTTACAAGCTTTTGCTGCAGCGTGTACGGCTTCGCTCTGCCCACTCGCTTTCTCCCCTTCTCTGCCATTATACGCGACCATGCTCCAGAGATTTCCGGGATAAAATATAGATTTCCTGCTGTATTTTCCAGTTGGACTTGGAGTAGTTGTGTGGTACTTGCTCATCCGCTAGTTTTCGCCTCACACGAGCATTGTTACCGCCCTTGTCGGCATTCTCTTGTTCCCACAAGGCATTGCGCAGAGCACACAAGCTAAAAAGATGGACGACCGATTTGAAGAACGTTGTATACTCTGTCCCAGCTAACTGTGGAGCAGGCAAACGAAATCAAGTCTCTGCGCAAGTTGTGACGGGAGACTGCCTTCCCAGCAGCGTGTACAGCTGGCAGCCCACGAGAAGAGCGCTGGCAGAAGAGGTGTGACGTACTGCCAGGCGACTCCACTCTTTCGCGTGGGGGAGGTGCTCTTCCGCCAGACCTCTTCTCGTCAGCTTGCCTTTTAAGCTTCGCGCGCGGGAGCGGGCTGTCTCGGAAAGTCGTGCTTCGGAACGGGAAGTTGTTGCTCTGTTGAGTTTGAAACTGAGGTTATTAAAGGAAACGTGGTAATTATCACCATATATAGCAGATGTAAGGATTGTATTTTCACTGAGAAATGTATGTGATTAATCGATGCATTTACAAATTGTAAATAGAAATATCAGACCTCCGTGCGGGATTGGTGAGCGTAGCGAGTTACGACGCCAGGGGTCCTGGGTTCGAATCCCTGGAAAGGCATGGATATTATTTTCGTTTGTCTCTTCACCCATTTCATTATCATCAAAACCATCATCATCGTCGCGATTAGCCCAAGAGACAGGAAAGCTATGTAGAATAGAAAATAACAAACAATAATAACAAATAGTAAAATAATAGAAATAGAATTGAAAAATAATAATTGGTTAATTTACCTCATTTAAGGCAAAGGTTGCGCCAGTTCGTCATCCTCTTCGACTTCTTCTTCATCACAACTTATTGTGCCCTCCGAGTCTGAGGAAATGTCACTGTCTGCACCTCCAAAAGAAATAATCAATCTCTCCACCTCGTTCTCCACCAATCCATCCGTTTTCCAATATTCCTTTTCCAGTTTTTCTACGTGTTCGCAATACCCTTTCCAGTCGTCTTGATTGCAATATTCAATGCCCTTAACCGTATGTTCCTGCAGTTGGGATATCGATAGCGAACCGGTCACATTTTGATCCCGTACATATTTTTTTACTTTGGACCACGCTAATTCTATGGCGTTCAGGTCGCACGCATACGGTGGTAGACGAAGCACTGTATGGCCATACTGCTGTAAAGTTCTGTCCACACGGAAAGTTTTTTCCTGTGGTTTGTTAGCCTGTATTAAACTGTACAGTTCTACTTTCCTCATATTTTCATCAAACGGAATGTTGCGTGATGATAGCCAAGCTGTCATGTCAGATTTCAGGCTATATCCTGAGGGAACCTTATCTACCTGTACGGTGTGATAAGGGGCGTTGTCTATGACGACAACGGACCGATTCGGTAAATTTGGGATTAGTCTCTCTGTCAGCCACTTTTCAAAATTAGTGCAGTTCATTTGTCCGTGGTAGTCACCTGTGGAGCAACCTGCTTTGTATATGAGGCTCGCATTGGGAATGAACCCGTCACTGCACCCCGCATGCACGACGATAAGCCTATGTGCTGAACTTGCATTATTCACTACACCAAAAATATCACTGGACTGCCAACATTTGTTTGATATTATGTTATTATCCACAGCCGTTTCATCTACATACACAATTGGCCGATTCTCCTGGCGAAAACGTTTTATAGCCCGTAAATATTTACTTCGCCATGACACAATATCGGGTCTTTCCATTAAGATCTTCCTCTTGTTCTTACACCTCTTCCACTGAAATCCGACCTTTTTCATCAAACGTCGCAAAGAATCCACCTTCCAAGGAAAATGAATTTTTTGTTGAACAGCTGACAAAATTTTATGGCCTGTCGGTACATTTTTGTTGCAATAAATATCGCGAATTACGTTTCTGATTACGCTAATGTCAAAATCATCAACGCAGACATTTCTATGTGATGGCCTTTTTCTGATCTTTCCGGGGGACACGAGTTTCCTCATCGGCGACCGAGCTTTCCTCTCCCGCAACTCCTTTCGAATCCGCCTGATGGTCATCTCTGACAACCCTGTTGCTACAGACGCGCGCTTTGTGCTCTGCGTAATTGGCACCAAATACTGTTTCTCTCTCGATTCCCTATCACAGAAATCAATTACTTTGCTCACAATTTCACGCCCTTCACTGTGCACAGTAGCACCTCTCTTCCTCACACTCGCCATAAAACACCAAAATAAAGAAAAAGCAAAAAAAGAAAAATCAACTTCCCCGCGGTTCTCACGGACAATTACCCGCCAAGAAGGAAACAAGACTTCCTTCTCCTCGACCACCCCCAACCACCCCTAAATTCTGCAAATGAACCTGACCCTCCCTTTCCCTCCGTTCCCCGTCTCCCTTCATTCAGCGATCTTCTCGTCGGCTGCCGGCTGTACTGCTTCGCTCGGCCCACTCAATTTTCCTCGCTTCTGTGACGCAATGCGCAGCCTTACTCCACAGTTATCTGGGACAGGGTATAGGAGAATAGGTATTGCTGTCATTTAAAATTAAAATTGAAAGAAAAGTATTGGCTAGAATTGGCTCAAAGACAATATGGCAATGAAGGTGTACTCAACAAGTATTTTAATGAACTCGGATATGTACGAGTATATTCATGCATGATTCGCAAGATTCCTTCATACAAAAATATGAATTTTCATTATCGGCTAATCACATCTGTCGTGTACAAATCTCATCTCCTTGAATAAATTCATAAATATTAATGAACACGAATGCACCTCATCTGTTTTTCTTTCATCGAGCAGCAAACCGAAACATCAAACACTCGGAAACCGCAAAAAAAAAACTATTTTCTTTTCCAAATTCTCAGATCATCTTCACGTGATCAAACATTCGCTCTGATCCAGTCTAGCAGCCAGGTACCAGTCTGGCGTCAACTAGGGCATTCCTACTGGAAATTCAGTTTCTGTGATTTGGCCTTTAATTCATTAACTTACAATCGTATTAATCTCCTCCAAATAGAGAATCATATCAAGCCAGGATTCTTACCCTCACTCATCGGCCGTTGCTCTATCAGGCATTCAAAGAATGCGATGTCAGGTATTAACAAATCTTCCTGGTTTACTAGAGTTCAGGTGCTGAGCAACTGGCATTTGCAGGACAATGACCAGGGTGACAGGGAAGACAAAACTGAGACCAACGGGCGGTGGGGGGTCTTTAGCCTGGAGTCGTCGAACAAGTAGCAACTGAGAAGATTGAGCGCTCGATCAGCCATCACCGGAACTTTATCATCAGAGACAGACAGGTATAGTTCTTTCCAACCATGTCGATCTAGACTTGAAGGTATAGTAGTGTAATTTATGCTACTACCAGGACCACTTACAAGTGTAGGAAAGGAAGAGCCTCTCTCATGCAGATTTGCTACACTTAAAACTTGCTCAACATGCCCATATGAGTTTTTTGCTCTAGTGTGGAACCCGTCTAATCCAAGATTTTTGTAAAAATGCCCTCAAGAATTTTTCGGAAAGGAAGAGCTTTTTCGGAAAGGAAGAGCCCCCTCTCAGATTGATTTGTCTACACTTACAAAAGGCACTTCTGTGAGACTTAAAACTAGGCCACCCACACCCATACACACCTACACCCACCCACACCCACCCACACATATTTACTTCCGGTCTACTTCCGGTCCACTTCCGGTCTACTTCCGGTCCACTTCCGGTCCACTTCCGGTTTACTTCCGGTCCACTTCCGGTCCACTTCCGGTTTAAGTTCAATTGGACACCAGGCTCAACTTGTATATTTAATATTAAAATAATGTAATTCTTCTAGAATTGCTCCGTGACTCTCTCATTTCTTACATCATAAACATATGATTTTTCCCCTATGAGAATAACACTACATATGGTGTCATCAGGTAAAGCCTCATGGAATTCACAGATAATTTTAATGTTTGTCCTGTCATTTACCACAACTTGTTTCCTTTTTGAAGCATTGATGACAAACATGGGTCTCCGTGCTTTGAATTCATCTGGTGTGTAATACATGTCAGTACTGCCAGTAGTGACACGCTTGAAAGCCGAAAATGCCTCATATAATTTGAGAAAATCATCCTTGGACATGTCTAAATTATAATTTTCTCTAGGAAAGACCTCATTTCTGCCATTTTTAAGATATATGTTCTTGATGTTGCAGCTATCAAATTTACTCGAATTTTTTTCCTGATTGTTGTGTCTCCCAGTCTGAAACAGAACCACTACAAAATCAGGCATGTCATATTGAATACTGGAGAATGAATTTGTAGCATCAAACTCATAATATGTGCCAGATGCGGGCTTCTGTACACATTGATATGTGTAAAATTGCAGAGGAATCTGTGGATTTTTTATTATATCTGCTTTGTATTTAAGAGCGTAACTGGCTTCATATTCAACAACAGGGATTCTTAGCTCCATAGTCTGAATAATGCATTTGCCCTCATCAGGTAAGGTATTAGGCAGAGCTTCTCCTGTAGGGTTTAATGTGCTGTACCTCATCAATGCATTATTATCATTTGCAGCTCTTCTAAATGTAATTCTTAACCCGCCCTTCCACATAATATCTTTGTAATCTGAGAAGAATCCTGGCAACAGGCGCATGGGAAACAGCACTGTGTGATTTTTAGATAATATCTTATCACCAGCCTCAAATCCACCGATTTTGTAGTAAGAAGCCTCGGTTTTGGATAATTTTAATGTGGCCAAAGCTGTGGAGGTAATGCCGGGATAATCTATTCTGTTTATAACAACACCATGCTTTCTGATCTCAATTTCAGAGAACAGATGCGGCACAAAATTGTCTACAAGTCTTATATTTGAATTTGCCGGGTAATCTGTACCATCGAGCTTTACAACATCAAATTTGATGTATAGATCTGCTCTGTGGGGGTGTATAAAGCCGTCCCCTACATCAAGATCAACCTCGATTTCTGTGTTGGGTTGATTTAAATTTGCAAATGTCCTCCTGTTTGGAGGGAATGATTGTAGCTCATAACTCTCAATATTTTCCATTGTATGTATTTTTATTTAAATGTTAATCTCTATGATTGCAGTTGTTGTGGCTCCAGCAAAATCAACTAATTCTTCCTTTTCATTAGTGACCATCAACTCAATGTTATCTATTCTATTATGGCACACAGGAAAATATAATGTTGGGGATGGATTGTAGATGATTGGCTCCATGAATTCAGAGTTAGGTTTGAATGTTGCAATGATGCCGGTTTGTTTGTGAGTGCCTATGCCATTTGATTTGGTGATCATACCCTCGGCCACATTACAGTGAATATTCAGAGTCTCTATGGCTAAGAATTTAGGTATATTCATAGCAGTGTGTTTGATGGCCGCTTCAAGTTTCGTGTTGTTCTCAAAGCCTAACAGCTCTCCTATAGTACCCAGATCCACTGTTTCTGTAGCAGATACAATCTCTACTCTGTGAGTGACAGAATTTTGACTTAACACTACACCTCTGGGTAATTGAGCATTTAGAGTGGACAGATTATACTGCCCTGGAGTGATGACAATTTTTTGATCCCCTACTTCAATTTTGTTGTTGTGGTGTGTAATATTAGGTATCAAGTACATGCCGTAAAATGCCCTGAGAGCTATTGTTTTGGGATACACTATGTCATCATGTAATCTAAGTTTCAATATTGAATTTTGGCTGGTGAGATGGAATACCCCCATGATGTTTCAGATACCACAAGGCCTTTTGAAAATTTTCAATTGATGGTTTATTTATTTGAGACATATATCTAAGAACAGATAAACACAAATGTCCGCAATTAACATCTTTGAAGTTTTGAACACGGGCATTATTGTAATAGAGATTAGCTGAATTTAGATATTTTATTAAATTTTCAGGTGGAACACCTCCAAATGAATCAAACACAAATGCCTCATTGTTTAAATATTTAAGATAACAGATCCAGTGAGTGCCCTGATTTTTGTACTCATCCAAATTAACAATGCCACACTCTTTGTTGAGTGGTTGTTCTGGTAAAGAATCAGACATGTACACACCTCTAAAATATTTGATGCCCAGAGGCTTGATTAAAGCTTCAATATCTTGGTTTGTAAGCGGCTCTTGTTTTTTTTAAACTTATTCATGGCTCTCTTAACACCTTTGCCTTTTTTCTCCATTGCCAGGTTATGGCGCCTCTGCTCATCTAATTCTGCCCTATTTTTCTTGGCATCTATTACTGTTTTTGCTATGGCAGCTGATCCCCCAGCCAAGCTCCCAACAGCCCCGAGAGCAGCTAAGATGGCAGGGATGGTAAATATGAATCCCCCTGTATGCAATTTTTTTCTAGATTGTTGTAATTTTTTTAATTGGGGGGTACTAAGCAACAATTTCATACCATGCCCCTTTGCAAGACAAGAATTTTTTTTCTTGCGCTGCTTTTTGGTCAAAAGGCTATCAATAGTTTTAAGAGATTTGAGACCTGCATAAGGTATTTGATACATAACACCCTTGGCCTTCATTGTAGGTTTATTATATACATATTCACAGCCCCCACCCCAATTTTTGTTTGGTGCTCATAGCTATGGTAGTTCCCAATGCTGCTATTCTCTCACTTAAAGAAGCATCTTTGCTTACAAATCTACCAAATGCAGCCTCTTCTAATTTCTTGTCTGCAACATGTCTCTTGTCAAGATCAGTATGTGTGTTGTATGCTATGTCATGGTCTCTACAAGCAGCATCTAGGGGATTTACACCAGGATCCCCTCTGTTTAATCTATGATCCAATTTTGTGCCTGGACCACAATACTGATAGCCTGGAATATGTAGTTCAAATGGCAGCTTGTTTATAATGTCATTAACCAACCCCCGACCCTCAGAAATATTCCAAAATTTGGGGGGTAGAGTATTAATAATTTTTATGAGATATCCAATCCCCTTAGGGTCATTCACTATAAAATTAGACAATTTGGTGCTTATCATGTCCATAATTCCAACTTTTTCATTGTAAAAATTGTGGTTGCCAGCATTTTCCTCCCCAGCTATCACCAGCAACCTATCTATAAGTTTCCTGACATCATCAACCCACACAAATTCTTTAGGCAGGGTGTTGTATTGTTTGATTCCACTGCCAGTCTTGATCTGTGACCGTATGGGCTTGATCAAATTATTGTATTTTGCCCCACTGCTCGACTTGACTCTTTTTTGTGTGGGATCATTGTTCTGGTATAGAGCATCTGATTTTATTAATATTTCTTTGTAATAATCATAATCTTGATCTGTATAGCTGCCAGGCCTTTTCCTAGTCATCAGTTCCCACAACCCAGGTGTTCCGGGGTACTTAACAAAAGCACCCTTTTCTCCGAGACGAGATTCTGAATAAACAATCAGATCATCTCCCATAAATGTTACTCTGAAATTGCCAATTCTATGTATGATGCTACCATCAAGCTCTGTGTCAGCATATAAGCCAAAGACCTCATCTTTATTGTCTTTAGGTGTGGTTAAATATTTTTGAGCAAGAAGACCCAATTCAATAGGATCCTGAGTAGCTTCAATTCTTCTAGGAGCAACAGGACTAGGTGTATGAATACTGGAAAGTGGGGTGAATGGATAATCTAATATGTTTCTTGCAGCTACAGGTACAAGCTCTGTGATCAAATTTTGATTTTGCTCTGTAACAGTTTTGATATTCTTACCTAAATTATTAATAGCATCAATTACAGGCTGTTCTGTTTGTTTGTGTTTTTCATAAATTCCCCGGTTCTCTGATTTCCATCCCTTAAATCTTTTTACAAGATAATCTCTTAACTTAAGATCATCAATGATTGGCCTTTTCATGGTTATTTATATACGTCTCAACGTCTAGAAAATCGTTGATTTTATTTCTGTATTTGCCACTACTGGGTGTTCTTGTCATATCAATTGTGACAAACCCATAACTGTCCTGGTTCCAGCACCTGCTGCAAAACTTGGAAAAATCATTGTAGCTCAAGTCCCCACCTACATATTCATCATGTATGTGTTTGAGGTTGGTATGATCCTGATGAAACACACATATAAAATTGCTGTTGTCTCGGATCAGTTGCTTCGGAATTTTTGAAAAAGTCTGTGCAAGGTAGAAGCAATCAATGTTTTTGTGTCGGCCCTGTGTAAAGAAATTTCTAACCTTGTTTTGATTATCCAGTATAATATCATCAAACACAACAACAGAATTATCGAGACATTCATCAAGTGGCTTAACATCTGATTCAAAAGTGGCAATATCCAATCCATCATATAGCTTCATCAGCTGCTGATATTTTAATTGTTCCAAGCTCTTAGAGAAGACATACAAGTGCCTGTTTTTCCAGTCTAACCAGTTGGGGGCCAATAAAAAATTATCAACCATTAGTGTAGTTTTACCACAAGCAGATGGCCCAACAATAAGACATCTAATATTATCAGGCAGCAAGTTGCCATTTCTCTTAATCTGCTGTTCAGGTTCTGGCAGCCTTTTTATAACATCCCAGGTGTTCATATTATTATTTTGTCTGCATCGATCCAGCTGTGTTCCGGAAGTCCTAGCCATTTGACAAATAACTTGTTGCCTTTTCTGCGGATGATTTTTTCTATGAGATATGTGTCAGGCTGTTTAGTTTTGCTGAGTTCTTCTTCATAGAATCTGCCTTTGAGAATTTCTCCTCGATGATCTTTTATTATATATGTGTTAAGGGTCCCGGGTTTAACTTGAACCACTGTAAATAATTCAGTGCTCCAGTTTCTTGTAAAGCCTCTTTTGAATAAGTGCTTATATTTGCTGATTCTTACTTGATCACCCACCCTGTATTTGGCCTTTCTTGTTGTTGGCTGGTATCTAGGATAATAAACAGTCCTGATCAATTTTTGCTCATCAGATGAAGTTACTTCAGAGGGTTTCATGTTGATTGTGGAATGGACCGAGTTGTTATATTTATGTAGAAGTTCTGGAAGAATATTAACCCATTTATAATTACCCTGCAGTGTAAATTGTTTATACATAAGATTTTTTAAGGTTCTGTTGAATCTCTCTACAATTGAGGCCTTGAGGTCACTGTAACTCGAATAATGTTTTATTGCCTGGCTTTTAATAAATTGTTGGAACACAGAATTATAAAATTCTTTGCCATTATCTGTTTGCAAATAGCGCGGGGATCTTCCACTCTGATTGATGATTGTCCTGATGGCTTCTGTAACACATTTTCCAGTCTTGGATTTGAGTGGCACAGCCCAGGCAAATTTTGAAAATGTATCTATAACAGTGAGTAGATACTTGTAGCCCTTGTTGATTTTGTCTAAGTTTTTCAACTGCCCACTTGCCAACTCAATCAAGTCGCTCTGCCATAAATCATCTATGCCCTTTGTGACTACTGGGAGTCTCTTAAAATTATGTCTGGCCTGTCTGTGTAATTCATCAACAATAATTTGTCTAGACATAATATGAAAACAAGAATATTGCAACTATGGGGTGTTCAGCAGCTGATACTACAGGATTTTCTAAATATAATTTGTCCCCTATTTGTATTTTAAATTCCAGAGAGCCATCATCTTCAACATAGGCTGTTTCTAATGTATTGGGATCTGTAAAATCCTCCAATTCTACACTGGTGATTTTTGCTTTGTTATCAGCATTTGTTATTGATAAGGTGGGGTAGTGGTGTGCCTGTGGCTGATGCCAATATTTGATCTTGATTGGTCTCAATGTGCCCCCAACAAAAAACTGGTAATAAAATTGTGCAGGGGACAGCATATATATTTTGCCACCTGGTGTAAATGGAGAATCATATTCTTTGTTGGGGATGCTGTACAATTCAAGAATTACTGTGTGTTTTGGATTCTCGATTATGCCTGTTATTTCCTTTTCTGCTGTAAGCAATCTGCTTGTTACAGATTCAAGATGCTCATTGATGGTCCTAACAACATCATCATGGCCTGGCTTGATCTTTATGTCCACAACAAGTTTCTTGTATTGTTGCACAATCTCTTGAAGCTGGGTGGCAAAAACAGACAGAGCATTTGCTTGATTGGATTCCATGGTCCCTAGCTGTTGCTTGATATTAGCTACAATTTGCTGTAGATTTTCAACAACTGCTAATTTTGAATTTTGAGCAGTAAGATCATGGACCTGTCTTCTGATATCCTCAAACAGGGCATGCAGTTCATTAATATGTTGATTGGTTGGAAGAGTGGCCACTGTCTGAGTGAGTTGTTTGATCTCTGCTTGGATATTCTTGATATCTTCTGATTTCAATATCCTATTCACTGCCCTCTTAATATTTTTAAGTTCCTGTGATGTAGGCAGATTTGATACAGTATTTTGCAAAAATTCAAGTGCCAATTTCACATTGTTTAATTCAGAAGCATCAGCCACATTTTGCATAGCATTTTGGAGCAGGGCTATATCTGCCTGAGAGGGTGTTGATTGTTGTAAAATTTCAAGCTTTGTTTGGATATCATCGATCAAGTGATGAAAATGAGATAGTTCAGATTCAGTGTTGAGGTTTTCAAGCTTTGTGATTTGGTGCTGGACACTGACAAGTGTATCTACAATCCCAGGCAATCGAGATTCTAGTACATTTGCCAAATCACTTTGCACTGCTGCTATTGTACCTTCAAGATGGGTTATGGAACTTTGAATTTTTCCAAAATCTTCATATGTTTCAAGTTGCAGCTTAATATTTGCTACACTCCGAGTTATTGCATTCAAAGCATCAGAAGATGGCAAGTTGTTCATAAAATTTTCAAGTGTCTCAATTTTTTCTTTAACCTCGGCTATGGCATTGTTCAGAGGATCCAGATTAGGTATCTGGAGTGACTGAATCTGTTCTTTTAGAGTGGAAATGACTAGATCAATATCTTCTTGTGATTTTATGCTTTTGACAATTGTTTGGAGTTGTGTCTGGACATTATTTATCTGCTCTTCCAATTGTTGTTTCAATTGCTCAGAATTGGTGGCTTGGGTCTTAAATTTGGCTTGAAGAGCTGCTACAGCTTCTTCCAAACTTTGAAAATTATCCAATGTGGCCAGATCAGTATATTTCTGAAGCAGCACTTTGAGTTCGGAATCAATTTTGAGAAGAGGGTCCATGCATTGTGATTGCAAATTTGTAATTTCTAATTGAAGACTGGCATTGAGTGTGGTTTGTAAAGCTTGTAAATCACTTCTTAATTTCTTGACTCTGACATCAAGCATAAGAATCTCATCACTGTGATCTTCATGTCTTGTATGGCCAAATATATCATTAGGCATTTTTGTTTTAATGGTTATTTATTATAGAGTATCTGATTCTTAATTCTATAAAAAAGGGTATGAGCTTGTCATATGACCCAGGGACCTCAATATATAAGCAGTCACCAGCAGAAACAGTATATACAGTGCCAGAAACCATGTTTGAGTGCTTAATTCTGTAAATATTTCTCCCTACTGAAATCTTGACATCACCCTCAGGGGTTGTAATAAATTGCAATTGCCCACCTACAGGTAATTGGTAATGATTTAAATTATTGTTAAATATGTACAATATTTTACCCGTTTCATCATCATTATCTGTAAGTATGCTGTTCAGATGAATAATTAACAAGCCACTCAGTTTAGACAGCATATCAGAAGAGGGTTGTGGTGTTGGCAGCTCCATAATAGCCTGTTTTTTGAACCCAAATAAGTTCATAGGCATGTTTATTTATTTCAAATCATGCTCTGGAATTGGGCATTGATTCCCACTTTTCAAATCGCAATGCCCCCATGGTAGAGTATGTATGCCACATGATAAAATGCATCTCTTGTCATCATGTGGGTCCAGGGCCACTTTTCTTACAATATTTGAAGTCAATAAGTGATCCTCACTCTGAATTCTATTTTCTGATGTTTTGATTGAATTCTGGGATTTGAGGCAATTTTCATAATCTTCAAATTGGAGCTCTTTGTCAACAGTTACTCTGCCAATGCCCTTGGCCTTTTTGACAACAGCACTACATGTTTTAAAACTGTACATCTTGGCACTTAACCCAGCAAATTTCACAATAACATCACCAAGTGTCTCATCTTTTAACTTGCCAGGCACCTTTTTGTTGTGGTGGTGTTGAATCTTTGTATGTTCACTGGTATCAAAATATGGAAACAATTCAGGCTGTAACATATCTTGATAAACATCTTCTGTTTGAATATCAAGGATAAAACTATCCGTATCCATGTACAATAATTTTACACGATCCTTATAAAAAGGTTTCAGCACATCATAATACAATGTTAACATATGTAATTTGGACAATTCCAATATTGCAGCCCCTTCATAAATAGGTTTATCAAACTTAATCTTTGTTTTCTTCATGTTGAAAAGTGCCATGTGCTCATCATAAATTCTTCTGTAATTGAAATTAGGCTTTGCAACCAATTTTTTGCTCAGGCTGGGGTCAGTAATTATTTTAACATCGGTATGTTTTCTGACATTTTCAATAGTTTTGCCATACACAGAATTGACCATCAATTTAAACAAGGCCTTATCAAATTGGCTCTTTGCAGATGTTCGAAGCTCTGTGTTTGTATCAATGTATGGTTTCAACCATTCTGAGTGCCTGAACCTTAAGACTTTTCCAACTTTGGTCACTTGAACACCATGTTTCATCAGGAACTGGAGGTTTTTGTAATATATGACATATCCCTGTTTCGGATCCAGAGTCATCATGAGCTTCTTCTGTTTAGAGCCAGGTGAGCACTTAACCTCGGGAATTGGGGACAAATCAGAAAATTTATTGTGTAAATAATCTGGAATTGTCACATCAACCTCTATGAAGAGGCCATAGACACTGTCATCAAAATCCTGAAGATCTTCAATATTGAAATTTTCAACCCATTCAAGCCCTGCATATGGCAGTTTTTGCATCATGGCATGACCATAGAGGCTGTTTGCATCCACATACAGTATATAATTTGATGGCCGTGCTGGATCATAATCAGGCATATATTTGTTATTTGCTCTGGCATATCTCTGGGAACATTGCACCATCCCTCCTCTTATACATTTCTCCATAAACAGATACATATCTTGATCGTGGATCAGATCCAATTGCATTTTAGTGTTCAAAAACGTTGCGGCCCATGCTAGACCTGGAGCACTGTAAAAATATATTGGATCCAGCTTATAATTTTGCATAGAAGATTTTCTGAATGCCTGCAGTATATCAGCTAAGAGGGTGACATCAAGTTTTAAATATGCCATGTGATAATCACCAAATGTCTGGCAATTTAAATTGTTCCACATCAACTGGGCATGGTGATAATCTTCATCAGTGATTCCAGATCCTCTGATTCTGCTGTAAAACTTTTCTTGCGGTGGCAGAGAACACTCATCAAATTTAGAAAAATCTGTAACATAGTCATATGGATATACACCCTTCCGCCTAATTAATTTCAGGTCCTGATTTGGAAACAATGCACTTGTGATTTTGAATTGATCATCAGGTAATTGAGTGGCCAGTGTAGCCAGGCTAGCAGATAAAATTCTGTAAGAATCAAGAAATCTTATGTGAATAGGAACACCATCAACTTTAATTATCTTGCTAATAGATATATATTTTTCATCATTTTCAGCTAAAATATTTAAATTCTGTTTGTCAAACCCCTCGTACCTGATCAGATGATGGAAATCATAATTGGATGCTCCATGGCAAAATATGGGGACAAATCTTGGTCTCTTGATCTTAATATTGCAGCTATTACACAGGGCCTGTTTATATCGACCATCTGTATGAGAATGGTGTTTCACCTTGATATTTGTATCTGAAAATTCAGAATCACATACCGGGCATTTTTCTGCATTGTTGAAATCCTCAATCTGTTTCTCTGTTAAAGGCATCATAGGCTTTGATTTTAATAAGATGTTAGATGCTATGTCACGACACTCATTTTCCATTCTATGTGCAAATTCTTTGATGGCATTTGGTCCCATGTATAAGTATGGCTCACTAGCTACACCATCCCGTATAACTATATAACAAAAACTGGAAGGTTCATGTAGCTGGTATGGTGTACTTGAAGATTCATCAGGATCTGGATTGCAGAATGCAAGAGGTTTGAGGTTCGATTCAAAATCACAGACAATATATGCTGGGTGTTCCAACAAGGCTTCAAACTTTTTGAATTTGCAATTTTCACTTGGATTAGGCATCACCATATGAACAGGTTTATGATTCCCACAGTATTTCAGATGCTCAATTAACTTGTTTTTAGCAATTTCTGCATTCTTTTCACAAACACCATTTACCATTTTTTGACCATCAAATACAGTTAAACATCTTCTGCACAACTTGAATATTCTATGAGTTTTGTCTAGTTGTGTTCTCACTAAAGCTTCAAGATTATGTATCAAAGTGTAATGATATGTGCCATCCCCTTCAATTAAGAGCAGATCAATCGGAATTGCAGATTCATCATCAAGTGTACTGATTCTGAGAGGATCTATCAAGCAATTGCCACTAGAACAAGTAAATACATTAATAGATAATTGTTTACCATTGATATGCTTGGCCCTTTTTTCAAATTTATCAATATTCTGAACTGACATTGGATATTCTAAACCCTCCATTGCATCGTCAAAATCATGTTCATGTTGTTTGTAATAATTTATTCTCTCAGGATGCCTTGAAACTGGATACAAAGCAGCTAAAATACACCACAAAAAGCATTTCTGGTCGGTATTTTTTATATTAACCACGGCTTGTTTGTTTTTAATATTAGCAGGTAATGGCAGATATGTAGATCCTTGTAATGGGTTGAATTCAGAAATATTAACATATAACTTGTGTGAAGATCCGCATAGGCTCCATCCTGATTCTTTTGCTGCAAATTCAGAGTGTTTAATATTCAATTGATTTATCAAGCTGCTTATTATTGTGTCCGAATTTGCGTTTGAATATACCGGCACAGTTTCTGTTATGTGGGGCTGTGTAAATTTTGTGCCATTTGGCTTCTTATATTGTACAAACAATTTAAGGGATAGCTTATAAGAGCCAAGATGTGCATTTAGAAATGCCTGCAGATCAGGATTTATATTGTTCAAAAAATTCTTAATGCCACATCTTGGTTCTGATACAAACCGGTAATCCCTAAGTTGGGCATTAAAACTGCTACGGATAGGTTCATGGCGTGGCTGCTTTGCTGCTCTGGCATTAAGAGGTGCTTCGTGCTTTCTTTTCAGACCAGATGTAGATGGTTGTGAGGGCAATGTTGCTGACTGTGCAGAGCAAGTATCTTTATGTGTATATGTGAAGTATTGCATGCTGTATTTTCTATTGCATTTGGGGCAAATTTTTGTGGGAGTTCTGTATTTGTCCGGATTACAAATCTTTTGGTGTCTGGCCCAATTAGAGCTAAATATATTTTTATTGCATTGATTACAATATTTTTGACTTGGCATTTTTGTTGTTGTTTATTATATACAATTTCTTGGGATTCAATTCAAAATTCTATGCTGGATAAAAATAGCAGTTGGGTTTCAACACTGTCCTTTGTATGTGTCAGTGTGTGTGTATGTGTGTATACACTTAATATGTTTGGCTTTGGTATTTATATACAATTTCTTGGGATTCAATTCAAAATTCTATGCTGGATAAAAATAGCAGTTGGGTTTCAACACTGTCCTTTGTATGTGTCAGTGTGTGTGTATGTGTGTATACACTTAATATGTTTGGCTTTGGTATTTATATACAATTTCTTGGGATTCAATTCAAAATTCTATGCTGGATAAAAATAGCAGTTGGGTTTCAACACTGTCCTTTGTATGTGTCAGTGTGTGTGTATGTGTGTATACACTTAATATGTTTGGCTTTGGTATTTATATACAATTTCTTGGGATTCAATTCAAAATTCTATGCTGGATAAAAATAGCAGTTGGGTTTCAACACTGTCCTTTGTATGTGTCAGTGTGTGTGTATGTGTGTGTGTGTGTGTATGTGTGTGTGTGTATGTGTATGTGTGTGTGTGTGTGTTGATATTTTTGGCATTGGTATTTATATACAATTTCTTGGGATTCAATTCAAAATTCTATGCTGGATAAAAATAGCAGAAATAGGCCACAACTTGGCCACAAGTGGACCGGAAGTAGGCAAACCGGAAGTGGACCGGAAGTAAACCGGAAGTGGACCGGAAGTAAACCGGAAGTGGACCGGAAGTAAACCGGAAGTGGACCGGAAGTGGACCGGAAGTAGACCGGAAGTAGACCGGAAGTAAATATGTGTGGGTGGGTGTGGGTGGGTGTAGGTGTGTATGGGTGTGGGTGGCCTAGTTTTAAGTCTCACAGAAGTGCCTTTTGTAAGTGTAGACAAATCAATCTGAGAGGGGGCTCTTCCTTTCCGAAAAAGCTCTTCCTTTCCGAAAAATTCTTGAGGGCATTTTTACAAAAATCTTGGATTAGACGGGTTCCACACTAGAGCAAAAAACTCATATGGGCATGTTGAGCAAGTTTTAAGTGTAGCAAATCTGCATGAGAGAGGCTCTTCCTTTCCTACACTTGTAAGTGGTCCTGGTAGTAGCATAAATTACACTACTAGGTATAAATCCGAATGCTTGTGTTTTGCCATTTCTAAGTGTGTAGTTAGTACCTCTCGCCCGTTACCTTTAAGTTATCTGCTTGGGGCGAGTACTAACATGAAGAGGATGATAATTGAGTACATCACCCGTCTGATTGGTTAAAGGCTCTTGGTTCGATCCCACGAACCTCAGAGTTCCTTACGCAATGAACGCCAACATTTTCCTTGCAGGTTCGACTTCAAAGATTCGCACTGTTGATTCTGGCATTCCCAACTCATCAGCACGTTTCCCGGTTAAGCTCAAAGCATATCGCCCACTGAACAGAAAGCAGCAGACGCGTTAACGGTGTCTCAGTGGGCGATATGCTTAACGTCCACTTCAGCGAAACACGCGGAATTTCCGTGCCAGAAGCCTGCATATTTCCAGGGAAGAAATTTTCCGTTCGCCGCGCCTCCAAATACCCCCTCGTGTAATTCCGCGTCTCTTCGTTTAGCTCCGGCAAGCGTCATGCTCGGCCCCGCTGTAGCCGAGCATGGAAAATGTTCTGCGGTTCGGCGCGTTGGCGGTACATGTGCAGACTACACTCGGAGATTCGGGGTGGCGCGTTTCTGGAGTCTCGGTGGGCGATATCCTTTAAAAATATATTCCATCGTAAACGCTCGAGAGTGGAACACCGAACGAGTACGGGCGAGCGAAAGGCCAGACCCTTACCATCAGTCCATCTGAGCATAAAAGTCCACCGGAAACGAACTCTGCAAAGAAACGTCTTCAACCAAAATGTCTCTCTTCTAGATCTGACCCGTTTTCCCGAGCAATGTCTGACGTTATGTTTCTTTGTCTTGCAAATCCAAGTCCTACATCTCGCCGCTTCATCTCCAGGCCAGATGAGATCTTTTTCTGCATTCTGCGTGTAGCTATTTCTTCTGCGTCCACGGGGGCGGACTCATTAATTATTCATGGCGCGCTCTGCCATATGTCAATCCAAGCGGAGCAGAAATCTCGGTCACGTGGGTAGATGGAGGCCCTTCAGCGCCAAAGAAGGGATAAGCCCTTTAGCGTGCCCTTCCACAGAGCAGCCATTCTCTGACAAGAAGTTGCTGCGATCGAGTTAACTCTTAAGTTCGGCGTGTAGTGGCAATATTCCCACGGGAACATCCTGAAAGAACACTTCGTTTGGAGGGACGTTTGATTGAACTTTGTTACTTTACGTCGCTCTTCTGCCACTTTTGGGTAATCGCGACTAGGAGAGTGACATGACGTAATTGATGAAGGAACACTCATAAAGAACGCATGCCCCAGGATACCAACCCGGGACCCCTGACGTCATAGCCTTTGGAGCAGTCCAGGACCCACCTTGAAGGATATTACACTTCATGGGATCCATAAGCATGGTGCCGGCAGAATTTCTTGCAGGGGTGTACACCCAGTTTATAATCATATTTATGCTATATCGAGTTCTTTGATAAGCCAACTTGCTTAAACAAATTACACATACTTCATTCCAGAGAAGTAAATGTGTAATTTAAAAGACTAATTTACTCTAGTCAAACATCCAACTAAACACACATGCTGGAATTGAAAACAAATTTTTCCACTCACCCAACTAATGTAACGGTTGGGGCTGCCTTTTTCGTATAATCTGGGGGTATGTTGGGTTCAATGGTGGTTAACTTAAGTCGTAAATCTGAGTGCACATCAAGTCTATTTCTGTACTAGCTTTTCACTTAAATCTGAGATGAAAATAGCCTTTTCACACAAATATTAGGTGGAGAACGTCATGAGCAACTTTGAGCAACTTTATCCGAAAGTTCAGGATACTCACATCTTAAAAGATATCCAATAGTTTGTGAAGTCTGAAAAAAAGTAGTTTTAATGCCAGAATCACAGCTGAGATCACACAGTTGTTCTCTTAGTTAAAATTTTCGAGCCCGACTTCGCGATCCTCCAAAAGTCCCCTTGGGACCCAGCAGTGGTTCGCGCCTCATAGGTTGATAAACAATCCTTTAGAGCTGGTATCTCCAACTTCAATCAAGTAGTGATCTACTTTTTATTGTCACAACAGGCAGTGAGCTAATATTAATGGTTAATGTTGTATTTATCGTATTTATTGCTATGGAGTGCTTTATAATGACGCTCTATGTTGCCCATTTTTGCCAATGATATTGAGGCGTTTCAAATTAAACAACATTTGTCTATTACCATTACAAAAAAGTGAAAATGGTAGCTTTTGCGCTTTTTAGGAGCACTCATTTTCTATTATTATTCCTACCAGTTCAAACAACGATATTACACACGCACTTGCATACGTATATACGCGTTTGAACCTCAATCACACTGTCACACACTCGCAAAAACGCACTGTTTTCACCTCTTCGACAGGCAGTCACACAGACGAACTCTAAACCCGCGAGCACAGCAAGGCGACTGGCAGTCAGCGCGAAGCTTCGCCTGCACGGCTGAGTCATACCCGCTGGCGAATTTTCTTTTCCTGTTAAATGCGGGTTCATTTCTTGCTCTCCGATTGGCCGTTGGAAAGTTACGGTGCTCTGATTGTGAGAATATCTTATTTCCTATTTTCAGCGCAAATTTGCTGCTTTCTATTCTAATCTAACCTAACCTAACGTACAGCGCAAATAAGATAATCTCACAATCAGGGCACCGTAACTTTCCAACAGCCAATCAGAGAGCAAGAAATGATCCCGCATTCACAAGTTGACTGGAAAAAGAAAAAGCGCTACCCGCTAGCGCAGGTGAGGGAACAAAAGACGATGGGGTTTGAAACTGCGCCACTTTTTTTAAAAAAAAGGGGAAAGAATAGCAGTGATAAATATACAGAATCTGAAATTTGCATTAAAAATGGATCAATCCATTATACATTATAGAAGTTGAATTCAAATAACGTATACCTATTCGTATAATTACAATAGATGACTGCGATCGACGCGTTGGACATGCCTGCTTTAGAGGGATGAAAACACAGCGCCTATTCGGAGTTTCGATTTGATTGATTAAATTAAATCAATGTTTGGGTGAGTCAACACTTGGCCTATTTGCCACCATAATACGGGGCCAAGCCACTTACCATAATTCAAATCAACTCGTCTCAGAGGACTGACATCTACTCACTACACTCTGTCCTATAGTGTGTCTCAACCTTAAAAGTCAGTATGGAAGTAAATAGACTACTTCCCTCTCTCTCTAATAGGTACATGAGTTTTGCCAATAGCTCTGTCCTTCTCTACCACCGCTGCGTTGCGAGATGTTACAAAATTTACAAAATGTAAAAGTAAAAAATATCAAACAGTGAAATCCTTATCCTGCAGAGTTTTTTATGTTCCATTTACTGACGGCATTGTATAACCTGTCATAAATTCATGTGATCTGAATTTTTCATAATTATGCAATTTTGCAAAACGCTTAATTTTTTTTCTAGTAAATACTTCAAAAGCCATAAATATCAAACCGCTTGAACAACTTCGCCAGTTTTTTTCTACGGGATCTATGATGTTTGTAGATATGATATTCTTCGCCTGAGTGAATTAATTTGCTTACGAGGAGAATTCTATACAGGGTGACTGGTAATTAGATGTATTCCCTGAAAGGGGTTAAAGTAGAGACAATTTGCAATAAATTTGACCATATGATACCCCGTCCGAAAATTAGTAGTTTTCGAGATAATAGAATTTCAATTGTTTTTTTAAAAAAATGACAATTTTCCACATAAAAAGATGAATTCAGAAAAAACTACTCATTGTATGGAACTTATTTGAGCGTTTTCTGATAGCTAACAAATAAGTGGTTCGTTGAAAAAAAAAGTTTTTCCCAAATAACAATCATATGTAAGTAACGGGTGGGTCTAAACTTACAAGTGATGATAAAAAAATGCACTCTTAGTTTACTTAGCAACGTATTGATAACAAAAATGATATGACACAAAGCGTACAAATTACTTAAATTACTACTATCCAACAAGGTACAAATGTTGCTAACATTCACATTTGTGTACAAGAAATAATACTTCATTCATCTTCATGTGAATGGAATCAATGAACAATGCAATTAAAGAACATTACACGCCTTGCTCAAAGTGAGCACCTCCGTTACGAATGCAGGCACGCAGGTTTTTACGGACATTTGGTCTCTTAACTCGTGATGTGATGGTATCCTTGATGTGTTGACCAGCCGTTAAGATCCTCTCCCTGAGCTCTTCTTGCGAGTTTACCGGTGTCTTGTTCGCAAGGAGTCAAATCGATCGGGGGATCGAGCTGGGCAGTCATCATGCTGGTAAATCATGTCACGTCTTATAGCTAGAGGCACATCCTCCAACAATATTGCCATCCCGTTCCTCAAAAAATGTTCAAAAGTGATGCCATTTAAGATTTTGGGCAGGAAAAATGGCTCGATCAAATGATTGTTGATGACGCCCATTCATACTTCTGCCTGTGCGTGCGACAGTTGCTGGATGAAAATTACCCAAAGAAATAGATTGGCCGACGCGGCCCGATTCCCTGGCAGGCTTCATCCCCCGATTTGACGCCTTGCGACTTTTACATTTGGAGCCACATGACAAGACACCGATAAACTCGCAAGAAGAGCTAAGGGAGAGGATCTTAACAGCTGGTCAACACATCAAGGACACCATCACATCACGAGTTAAGAGACCAAATGTCCGTAAAAACATGCGTGCCTGCATTCGTAATGGAGGTGCCCACTTTGAGCAAGACGTGTAATGTTCTTTAATTGCATTGTTCATTGATTCCATTCACATGAAGATGAATGAAGTATTATTTCTTGTACACAAATGTGAATGTTAGCAACATTTGTACCTTGTTGGATAGTAGTAATTTAAGTAATTTGTACGCTTTGTGTCATATCATTTTTGTTATCAATACGTTGCTAAGTAAACTAAGAGTGCATTTTTTTATCATCACTTGTAAGTTTAGACCCACCCGTTACTTACATGTGATTGTTATTTGGGAAAAACTTTTTTTTTCAACGAACCACTTATTTGTCAGCTATCAGAAAACGCTGAAATAAGTTCCATACAATGAGTAGTTTTTCTCAATTCATATTTTTATGTGGAAAATTGTTATTTTTAAAAAAACAATTGAAATTCGATTATCTCGAAAACTACTAATTTTCGGACGGGGTATCATATGGTCAAATTTATTGCAAATTGTCTCTACTTTAACCCCTTTCAGGGAATACATCTAATTACCAGTCATCCTGTATATACATTGGATATTTTGTATAAATCATCAGACCATAACACGAAAAAGTTGGTTAGCGAGAAACTTTCCGGTTTGTCGCGATACACATGCAGACCAAGCGAGAAAAGTGTTGACCATTGTTTGAAGTTATTTTTAGAATGCATTGTTACTCCACAGCACCGTTATTTATTCCGTAATCGTAGTTTGTTTACGCGGGCTGTCTCGCGTATCAAATTCATTCCCCGCCACCAAGGTTACAATTCAGTTGCAGGCAGGTGCCACGGTTCGTAGGAAGTGCAGTGTGCTTTATTTTCCATAAAAAATGTATCTTAATGTTTGTTTTTGCATTTATTTAATTCTGTTTATGTAAAGGATATAACATTCAACGAAGGAAGTAACAATAGTTGCCTGTATTACACATATAATGCAAATGTAAAATGGTAAATAGTTACGTAGAAATATAAACATTTACATGTAAATTTTGAGGTAACTATTTGTTTTTTTTTCTCCAAAATGCATCAAATACATAGATTTTGATGATTTCCTATACGATATTAAAGAAGTAAATTTGTCGCAATCATTAGCGATTAACAGCGACTCGATGGGACTCAGTTTGTTGATCTGGCACCGCCGCGCTCCATTTAACCCATACTGACTTTTAAGGTTGAGACGCTCTATAGAAGTCTATGGAACAGACGGACGGACAAAAGTCCTCTGCGGAAGTATTGACTCGAGAGTGATCGACCAATCGTAACATCCTCGTCCGGTAACGAATAAAGAACCTAGCACAACTTGTCAGGACTTGCCCCTACAATTATGTTGATTAAAGAGTTACACAGGAAACTGCTAGAAGGTGGAGAGTTGGAACAAAACCAGGCGAGGAAACGACGACAGGGTCTTTTATTGGAAATCATCGAGAGGAGTAAGAGCTGCAGCTATAGCTTCATTTCGTTACCGAACGGGGTAAGTTACTCCTTCACCCTAATTTGCCATTCTCATTGCTCAGTCAGAAGTTTTGGGTTTTAAACATCAAACATGTCATTTAATTGCATATTAGTTTAATACCTCACATCTGGCCCTTCAGGGCCATCGCAGCCAAGCGAGCATTTGCAGTTCATGTGAACTACATCCTAATGGTTCTATCCCAAGTTCCACAGGGTGGAACGCTACGTGGTGGAGGTGCGGGGCGACGAAGGGAAAGTCCTCTGCGGAAGGAGTGACTAGAGAGGGATCGACCAACGAACGCGTCAAGAGGAAGTGAGTGCATGCAAGGGAAAGCAGCCGTTTAAAGCAGCGTGTACTGCTTCGCTCCGTACACCCCTTTTCTGTGTCGTTAAGCGCGGCGTTGCTGGTACAGGCTGTAGATTAAAAGTTGGTGCTGTTAAGGGACCCTCGGCGCATGATGAGAAGACACAGGACAACACAGCGTACAGAGGATTATACTGACTAGGTTCAGACGCCAGAGCATCATTAGCCTGCACAAATCCCGTTTACTGAAGTTTACTTCACCTCTCAAAATAAACAAAAACCTGTAAACGCTTGATTTATGTCATTTAGCGTCACGTTTGTGTCACTTTTGGCTAATAGCGACGATGAGGATAATTAATGTAAAATTGATGAAGAGACACTCGCAAATAACACCCATGCCCAGGTCAGGATTCGAACCCGGTACTCACGTCATCCTAGTGGGCTGTGATAACCACTAAGCCATTGAGGCAAAACCTTGGATATAACCAACCCGTGACTCGAACCCGGAACGTATGGTGTCAAAAGAGCCCATTGAAGGCGCACGTATCGTGCAGACCGAGGCTTGAATCTGGAACCTTGGCTTGCGATATTCACTAAATGTTCTCCGACATTGAAGCGGTACAACACTTTCAGAACATTACTTCAACACTTGACTTGTCATGAGCGCCTGTTCAATATGCTCCGAATGTTTCCTGAAACTTATTTAATTGCAAATCTAACCGTAAACAGAGCTCCAACTTTCATTTCTCACTGTACACTGCAATTTGGTAAAAATACGGTATTGTTTCCTGAATACAATGAGATATTTTTGTCGAGATGGGAATCTGATTGCCTCGCAACCATTCGTTCCGCAGACCGGTTCGTGGAGACAGGTATGCAATTCGAAAGCCGTTCTGGACGCATAAGTGCGTAATGGCTGCGTGGGTAAAGGGGCACGTGGGTCCCACAGGCAGAGAGAGAAATTCCAGCAGGGCTCTAATGAAGCACGAACCCCGAATCACAATGGGCGCATCGATCTAACCCCGCCGGATGGTGACTCTCCCCTCCCTTCCTGAGCCAACAATGCAGACGAAGATACACACGAGACCGGATGTAGAGTGCTCACACGCGCGTGAATTTCTCCTCCTCTGGGGTCTCATCCACCCAGAGAGAGAAGCAACGGCAATAACCTCCGCAGCTTAAGTTCCTACCAAATTGAAACAGGTCCCGGATCTAGTTCTTACTGATAAAGAATCTCGTATCAGTAAGTTTCCTAGTAATAACAAGAATAAACTCTTTTCAATTCAATTAACTATTTTCCCAACTCTCCATAAACGGAACTCCTCCAAGTGTCTCTTTCCACAAACCGAACAACTTCAAGTTCATCTCTCTCCATAAACGTAACATCTCAAGTGTATCTATCCATGAACGGAACACCTTCAAGTGTATCTATCCACAAACGAAACACCGTCAAGTATATCTCTCCCCAAACAAAACACCTTCAAGTGTCTCTTTCCACAAACGGAATACCTCAAGAACATCTCTCCACAAACGGAACACCTTCAAGAACATCTCTCCACAAACGGAACACCTTCAAGAACATCTCTCCACAAACGGAACACCTTCAAGAACATCTCTCTACAAACGGAACACCTTCAAGTACATCTCTCCACAAACTGAATACCTTCAAGCATATCTCTCCACAAACGGAACACCTTCAAGTACATCTCTCTCCACAAACGGAACACCTTCAAGTACATCTCTCTCCACAAACTAAACACCTTCAAGTATATCTCTCCACAAACTGAATACCTCCAAGCATATCTTTCCACAAACTGAATACCTTCAAGCATATCTCTCCACAAACGGAACACCTTCAAGTACATCTCTCTCCATAAACGGAACACCTTCAAGTATATCTCTCCACTCGTGTTGTCCACGAGACGAGACTTTCGCCTGTCTCGTCTCGTGGAAATGCTGTCTCATCTCGAAAATATTCGTTTGTCTTATGAGTACATTGTCAATCTCGTCTCGTCTCGAATTTTTAAAAGCCTGTCCCGTCTCGTCCCGTGGACAACACTACTCTCCACAAACAAAACACCTTCAAGTGTCTCTTTCCACAAACGGAACACCTTCAAGTTCATCTCTCCACAAACGGAATATCTTCAAGTACATCTCTCCACAAACGAAACACCTTCAAGTACATCTCTCTACACAAACGGAACACCTTCAAGAACATCTATCCACAAACTGAATACCTTCAAGCATATCTCTCCACAAACTGAATACCTTCAAGCATATCTCTCCACAAACGGAACATCTTCAAGTACATTTCTCTCCATAAACGGAACACCTTCAAGTATATCTATCCATAAACGGAACACCGTCAAGTATATCTCTCCATAAACGGAACACCGTCAAGTATATCTCTCCACAAACGGAACACCTCCAAGTATATCTCTCCACAAACAGAACACCTCCAAGTATATCTCTCCATTTTTACGACTGAGGCTTCGTTTCCGAGATAGGAGCCTCGCAAAAGGTGACAAAGTGAACGTCACACCTGACTGGGACGAATACTATAACAGATAGAGAGGCGGTTCCAAGGGAATCATAAAGGAATCGTATGTGCTCAGTCCGGAAGTCACTATGAAAAGTTCACTGCACGCTTGCGCAATGGAGTCCTCAAAGGAATTGGGGATTTCCAGCAAGAACAATACATGGAAAGGGTATGTAACGCAGCAAGAAAGACCGTGACAATGAGAAATGCGTTAAAAACAACACATCCCGACCTCAAACATCAAAACATGAGCACGGAACACAACATCCGAAAAGTTGAGGACGGTTGCATACCCCAGTTACACGCGAGGAATGAACGAATCATGTCATGTGACATACGAGAGACACATTACTCCACCAGGAGGAGGGAAAGAAAAACGCAATATCAGATGATTGCGACAACGTGTATTTTTACACGCGACAACTACGTAATATCCCCCCCCCCACACACACAACAAACAACAAATGCTCGAAGGGTTGGTTCTCTCCGGCAGTCGTTCCAGTCGTGTTGCAGGTGCTGGGATATGATCAGCAGTTGTGTTCGTACGGTGATACGGCCAATTTGTGCAGTGGGCCAGTGTTAAACAAAAACAATACTTTGCAGTTCCAGCTCCCTATTACACAGATGGCTGCGTATACGACCCAGCAGCTAGCAGACATGCATCTCATGTATGGGGAGGCACGTGGTAATAGCCGTGAGGCAAGGCGTCTTATGGAGAACGCTTTCCACATAGACGTTTACCGTCTCACACCTTCTTTCAGGTAGTGGACAGTCGACTGCGTGAAACAGGGTCAGTGTTACCACCGCGGCAAGAAGTTGGAAGACCCCGAAGTGTACGCACACATCAGTTTGCAGAAGATGTGTTAACAGCGGTCGCAGAACATCCTGGCACCAGTACGCGAGTGCTCGCTCGGGCACGAAACACGTCTCATGTGAATTTGTGGCGAGTGTTGTCAGAGGAAGGAATGCACCCTTTTAAACTGCAGAAAGTACAAGAACGGTTACCTCGTGACTTTCGCCCTCGTATGGAGTTTTGCCAATGGTTGTTGCATCAGCTGGACACAAACTCTCACTTCGGGGCAAACGTATTGTGGACAGATGAAGCCATTTTCACCAGGATGGATGTCTTCAATAGTAGAAACAGTCATGTATGGGACTTTGACAACCCACATGCACTTTTTGTGGCCCATCACCAGCACAGGTTTTCAGTGAATGTGTGGTGCGGGATAGTACATGATCATTTAATTGGACCATACATTCTCCCTGTTCGCCTGAATGGTCGCACGTATCATACATTTCTTAGTGAGGTTATGCCTGAACTGTTGGAGACCGTACCTTTGGCAAGAAATGTGGTACCAACACGATGATGCACCAGCTCATTTCGATTGTAATGTACGACATTTTCTGCATGACGTGTTTCGCAATACGTTCATTGGTAGGGATGAGCCTGTGCCTTGGCCACCGAGGTCGCCAGATCTCAACCCTCTCGATTTTTCTTCTGGGGAGAAATGAAAACCCTCGTATACGACACACCTGTCACATCAGCTGAGGACCTCGTTGCTCGCATCAACGTCGCCGCCGCGACGGTAGCAGATACACCTGGCTTGTTTGCTCGTACTCGACAATCCTTGATTCGTCGCTGTCATCTCTGCGTAGAAGTAAACGGCAGACATTTTGAAAACCGTCTGTGATTATTATCCTCGGCAATCTCAGTGAGAACACTCTTGGTATTGCTCCCCACCCCCTTTGTGTGGTGAAAGTGACATCTTCAGTTGGTGTACAGTGACACGGACTGTCTGTGCGTAAGATATTGTAGCATTTGTTGTTTGTTGTGTGTGGGGGGATATTACGTAGTTGTCGCGTGTAAAAATACACGTTGTCGCAATCATCTGATATTGTGTTTTTCTTTCCCTCCTCCTGGTGGAGTAGTGTGTCTCTCGTATGCCACATGACATGATTCGTTCATTCCTCGCGTGTAACTGGGGTATGCAACCGTGCTCAACTTTTCGGATTTTGTGTTCCGTGCTCATGTTTTGATGTTTGAGGTCGGGATGTGTTGTCTTTAACGCATTTTTCATTGTCACGGTCTTTCTTGCTGCGTTACATACTCTTTCCATGTATTGTTCTTGCTGGAAATCCCCAATTCCTTTGAGGACTCCATTGCGCATGCGTGCAGTGAACTTTTCATAGTGACTTCCGGACTGAGCACATACGATTCCTTTATGATTCCCTTGGAACCGACTCTCTATCTGTTATAGTATTCGTCCCAGTCAGGTGTGACGTTCATTTTGTCACCTTTTGCGAGGCTCCTATCTCGGAAACGAAGCCCCAGTCGTAAAAATGGAACTTAGACTTTTTGCTTGTTTTCGTGTGAGGAATCACCTCCCAAGCGTTGTAAACGACCTTTAGAAACACCCTGTATATCCACAAACGGAACACCTCCAAGTATATATATCCACAAACGGAACACCTCCAAGTATATCTCTCCACAAACGGAACACCGTCAAGTACATCTCTCCACAAACGGAACACCTTCAAGTACATTTCTCTCCATAAACGGAACACCTCCAATTATATCTCTGCACAAACGGAACACCTCCAAGTATATCTCTCCATAAACGGAACACCTTCAAGTGTATCTATCCATAAATGAAACATCGTCAAGTATATCTCTCCACAAACGAAACACCTTCAATCATATATCTCCACAAACGGAACACCTCCAAGTATATCTCTCCACAAACGGAACACCTTCAAGGGCTTCCCCCATGGTGCAGTGGTAGCGTCATTACCTTGTAATCGAGGGGTCCCGGGTTCGATACCCGGTGGAGGCACAAGTGGTTCGGATCCCACTTTAAACTGTAGGTCCAGTCCCGATTAGCCTTACTGTGCATAAAGTGGACTTAAAACACCAACTCAAGGAACACCTTCAAGTACATTTCTCTCCACAAACGGAACACCTTCAAGTACATTTCTCTCCATAAACGGAACACCTTCAAGTATATCTCTCCATAAACGGAACACCTTCAAGTATATCTCTCCATAAACGGAACACCGTCAAGTATCTCTCTCCACAAACGGAACACCTCCAAGTATATCTCTCCACAAACGGAACATCTTCAAGTGTGTGTCTTTTCACAAACGGAACACCTTCAAGTGTCTATTTCCACAAACGGAACACCTCCAAGTATATCTCTCCATAAACAGAACACCGCCGATTGATGCTTGGGCTAAGAACACGATACGGAAAGGTAAAATAGATGGCAGCACTCAGAATTCGACCATTGCGAAATGGAACAACATTTTCTTTAATGAATGTGTGTCAGAAGTAGTTTGATGATATGAAGAAAAAATACTTTACAATATATTAAATCAATAAATAGAAGTTATTATTAACAAGAGGGGCGTAATTAACAGATGTTACAGAAAGAACGCCAAGAGAACTTTTACTTACGTTTTTGAAGTCGTGAAGAAACTAACACACAATGGAACACCAAGTCTGTTAAAAAATGGAACCCGTTCAAGATCCCTCGTTCATAAACGGAAAACGTTTCTGTTCAATCATTTCTTCGTGAATAGAATAGTTTCTTGTAGATAGGAGGAACTACTTCGATTTATTGACTGCTATGTTATAATTTTACTTCGCTTTTCTGCCACTTTTGGCTAATCGCAAAGATGAAAGGTTATTTAAGAGGAACGTGGACAGGACAGAACACAAGGCGCACAGAGGAATATAGCTTCTGCTTGCGACTCCAGACACCAGAGCCTCGTTAGTCTGCAAAATGCAGTACAGAGGCACTGTCTGAAAGGTCCAAATTGCAGGCTTGAATTACGGTCATGTCGGAAGTGACGTCACCTAGTGCAGTTCGAAAGCGCCAATTAAACGAGCAATTGAGACCTTAGGACGGAGCTCGCATCGTTGCAGGCTTGAATACTTGACTCGTTACTCGTTGTTCATTTGTTTCACTATGAAAGTTTAAGGCAGCCTGATGTTGGTTGTAGTTTTTCTAGTGTGCGGAAATGTTAATATAGGAACATTCAAACTGTGATTTCTATGGCGAAAATCAAGTGTTTATAACGCGGGAAAAACAATGTGTTCTAAGTTTTATCTACTAATCGTGTTTGGAGCTGCATTCGATAGATTTTCACTTGCAGGCCAAGGCTTCAAGACTGAATTCCGAGACAATTGTCGAAGTATGTTCGCTTCAAGTACGGTCTTGCTCCAGAGATAACCGGAACAGAGTATAGGTAAAGGAAAAGTTCCACGTGCATAGAGCACCGTGCCATGAAGGCACATTTAGGGGTGTGGGGGTAGGGGCCATCTCAGCCATTTTGGAGGTGATGTGATCAGGATCAGGTTCCGGCCGCCTTTGCCCTCCAGGTACCCTGACATGAGGCTGGGTGAGCCCCAGAGCCGCTTTATGCGGGGACAAGGCCGAAAAAAATCCTACCTATCGAACCAAGGTCTCTCGCGTGACAAACTGAGAAAGTTTATAAAAATACATTTCATTCTTTGCCTGAAATTTCGAAACCACATATGCCGACAGAAAACCCCCACCATAAGCATTTCGTGCATCTTCTGTTGTAGTGGTTAAATGTCGCTCTTTGATACATCATTACGTCACAGAGCTATTTATATCTTGAAGATGAAAGAGACGGATTTAAGGAATATTTATTCCTGCTCTCCAATTACTCTCAGCATCTTCCCCTTGGGGTAGAGCATCTCAAAGCAAGGGATTTCCTCGTCTAAAATTAGAAACACGTGCGTAAGGAACGGCTGCTCTGTCCTCGCATAGACGCTACAAAGAGCGCCTCGAATCCACAATTTCATTCTCATCCATGCGTAATTAAAGCGGGTTAAAGGTTGTCTAAATGAACGCGTCTTCAAAGTCAAAAGGGACAATGGCAGAAGAAAATCTAATTTGCTTTTCACAGTCAAATTACTTCTCTTTTCACTCTTTAGTTTTTCCCTCTCAAGCAACACTTTCATCCTTTCACCTGAGAGAATCGACGTCCGGATCAGTCAGGCGCCATATTGGATTCGATCTCTAGAGATCTCATTTTCGTTGCTGTTTTTCAACTTAGTTGTTGCATAAGCTGACAAGTAATGTGTATGCACGTACGCTTCACGCTTCTAAGGTCGTGTCCGAATTGGCACATGCTACGTTCTTTCCCGTCGTCCGAATCGAGGTGCTGGCCTGCAGTACAACTGCCACTTTTCGCGCCAGGTGTCACCTCAAGCGTGACCCTCTTGGAAGCATGCACACAGTTCGGAGGCAGAAGGCAGATCAATTGAAATTCGGTCCAAGTAGCGTGTTGTTTCTATCAATACCGAACTTGGACCGTATTGAAATTGACCCGAAAAAAAGGTCCGGGACCGAAGTAAAATACTTTATGATAAAACCAATTTACGTCTGCTAATTTTATCTTAAATTTATTTACAATTCCTGGACTTTTAATAGCCCTGGACATTCGCTTGAGAGATCGAAAGTGGACTGTAGCTGTTTTATTCGTTATACTATTTATTCTCATGTTTATTCATCAAACAATAAAATATTTAGAAGTGTGTTAAACTTGCCTTCATTGCAGTTCGAATACAACACATTGAGAAGTTTGTGGAAATTACGGATAAACCGAAGATCGAATATTGGTTCGTGGTATTACATCACAATACTACACTGTGACGTTAAGCCTGCCTTTGCCATACATACACAAATTTGTGTAAGTTTATTTCACTTGTCTATTTCCTCTTATTCATTGTCCCAATTCCGCAAGGCTGCAATCAATTTCTCGGTACCAGACCTGGCTTGTAAATGAAGCCATGTTAATGCAAAAGACACAATCACCATGCATATCATGGTATGGTTATCCGACGCTGCTCGAATGGACTTCATCAAAAAATATGTCATCCGCGTATACTGATAAGCGAACGCTGGAAATGCATTATGCTGGAGCCCCACGTTGGGCGCCATTCTGTGACTGCCGTGCTCCAAGATAAAACGGAAATCAATCAATCGATTACGGGGAAGGAACAATCCGATTCGTTCGCGGGAACGCATCCAAATCTTGCGTCACCGCGCCAACAATGGGGGGACCACAAATTTAACTCCACAGTCTGAAAAATTGAATGACTCGAAGTCTGCATTTGCTGGGATTTTCTCGACTAGTGTAGGCGGACTTACACGGTGTGGAAATTGCTTCTAGAATAAGTGGACAAGTTTTTGCTGTGTGGGCTCAAAATGTGATTTGTAGGAAGTCGTGAAAGTCGCCTACTTATCTATGTTGGCGAAGTGGCCGAGCGCTAAAATATCCGCCTCGCTGAACCAGATATCAATGGTCCTGGATTGGAATCCACGAAAGCGCATTGATATTTGTCGCCTGTTTAAGCATCGTAGTGGTCACCCTGAAGAGGTAGAATATTACGTTAAAAATATATAAAATGTAAAATATAACCCTAATATTCTTTGATATGATTTTTGTTATTTAGCATACCGTCAGACGGGGTAACGTCGTCATGAGACGGATAGATGTCGGTAGGAGTCACATGCTGGTGGCACAAAGGGAGTGTGAAGCCACACACGTGCAGTTGTGGAGCGGACATCAAGGGAGGAAGTGTGTTGCGTCAAAGTTCATTGTGGTTTGGCGCTGTTTGCAGCATTTCTCTCAAGGATTCGGGTTGCCAACTCAAGGATTCGGGTTGCCAACTTCCAAGGATTCGGGTTGCCAACTTCCAAGGATTCGGGTTGCCAACTCCCAAGGATTCGGGTTGCCAACTTCCAAGGATTCGGGTTGCCAACTCCCAAGGATTCGGGTTGCCAACTCCCAAGGATTCGGGTTGCCAACTCCCAAGGATTCGGGTTGCCAACTCCTAAGGATTCAGGTTGCCAACTTCAGAATTGCTATTATCTTCTTTTTAAATCAAGTTCATATAGTAGTTGCTAGTAGATTTTCTTTAGTATTTTATTGTCTAAGCTTCAGGCTTCGCAGATAGCCTAGCTAGCATGGAATATACGCTACTGGGCTCAAGATAATAATGTTCACCTTGTAGAAGTGGAATTATGACGCCCCCACCCTCCTCCCCGCCATCTTTCTACCCTGGTCCTCCTACTTTCCACCTTCCTCCAATAAAGAACAGGAGTTATATATTTATTTACGGTTTTAATGACGAAAAATAAAAACCTTATTTTTAAAATAGTGCTACTGTTGTATGTGTAGGTATGTGATTATTTAACACAGTAATCTAGTAATTTCTTAGCTTAAATTGCTACAGGATTTTGAAATATACTTATTGTGTTATGCAGCGGTAACTTCAATAAATTCTTATCAACAATAAACCCAACTTTTTCTAGGGTCCCGGGTTCGAATCTGACCTTGGGTGTTATTTTTGAGCGTCCCTTCTTCATTCTCATAACATTATCCCTCATCTTCGTCATTCGCGATTACCCAAAAGTGGCGAAGTAAAGCGTACCAAAAATCAATCAATAAATCGAACCCAACTTTTTAAATAACTATGCGCCGGTGGTGAAACTGAAGGTGCAATCCCGATTAGCCTTTCTGCACAAAGTCGACTTAAAGAAACAAATAGCCACGCTTATGTAATCAGAAATAAGGCGGGCGTTAAGGTTTCGCACCCGGCCCATAACTCTCTAGCTTTCTTAAACCCGAAGGTTTATGGCTGCAGAAACACAGGCCTTCCATCTGTCCCTGTCCTTCCATCCCTACCGATTTCCTTTAGGTCCATCTTCGTCTTCTCCATCCTACAGGTTACCATCAGGTTCCCCATCAAGAATTCTGTAAACTCTTCTTTCCTCTCCCATTCGTGCCACGTGGCTTTCCCACCTAAGTCTTCTTGATTTAATTAGTCTAACAATATCTGGACAGGAATACAAATTGTGCAGTTATAAATATCGTAGCGTTCCACCCTGTGGAACTTGGAATCGAATGAAAGGGGAAGCATCTCATTCCTCAGCGATGGCCCTAGAAGACCAGATGTGAGGTAACTAAAGTAATATTTAAATAAACTACATGATTAATATTTAATCCATAACACTTTACATCACCTAGTTTTGTTCCTGTTGCCTCGACCTTCAATCACTCTCCACCAGGTGAGCCACGGCAACTTCCTGTCTAAAAAACGTTTTTCTCAACAAAATCTAGGAGCAGGTTCCGACAAGTCTGGACAAGATTCTACTCGTAGCGAAGGGGTATGTTACGATCCCCTCCTTACAAAACAATTTCCCAAATTGAAATGTTGAAAATTTTAAAAAAATTAAATTGTCTGTCATTCTTCCAAAAAAAAAGAAGGAATTTTATTTCATAATAGATACATAAAACGAGAAAATAATGTTTTGACTCCATCACCAAAAAATTGATAGAAGTTTAAAACAGAAAAAAACTCGTACCGATGGGATATGTTACGATATATCGGGTGGTCCAAAAGTCCCAGAACGGTCACATATCTTGAGAAAAATCGGAAAACGAAAAAATACGTGTTTAATAAGTGAAAGAAAGCTATTCAATGATATTACACTTCATTCTCCACCCCCACCCCCTGGAATGAAGTCCTCTTTACGATTCAACAATACAAAATGGGGGTTTCCATTTAAAATTTCACAGTTACCCCAAGTGTAATATCATTGAATAGCTTTCTTTCAGTTATTTAACACGTATTTTTTCGTTTTCCGATTCGATGTGTATTTCTCAAGATATGTGACCGTTCCGGGACTTTTGGACCACCCGGTATATACCTTCTCCACTCAACTGTCTCCTCATCCCTTTTAGGTCCAAATATTTTTCTCAAGATTTTATTTTCAAATTAAAATTTAAAATGTTAATACGGTTTATCTCGTATGTATCCCATGCAAGGAAGTGTTTACAAAAAGGTATCCAGTCCTTGTTCAAATAATCGCGTCTCAGCAAATATTTACGAACTTAGAGCAAAATAATTACATCCTTATTGGAGATTTTAAAAATATGAAATTCCTGGGAAAAGGCTGCTTATATCTTTAACAAGAGTTAAAAGGCAATTTGTCGCAGAGAGAGTCAAGCGAAGCTAATTAATCCCAATTATTTGTAAACATCGGAGCAGAAATGTCTCCTCCTTCGGCGTGTTGCATTAGTGGTTAACTTCGCCGGAATTTCACGTGCGAGACAGGAGGAGTGGGGGGAAAGCCGTTAGGAATTTCGATGCTCATTTGTTTGCTTCGCCTCCAGAGGTCTCTGCTCGCAGCTTATTACCTTCCGCGAGGCGTTCGGGAGTTAATGAAATACGACCCCGGCGGACGCAGGAAACCGTAAAAAGTGTCGAGATACGACAACGGGTCGTTCCAAGTTGCTGGCCGGGAGCTGGGAGAGCCCCGAATAGGATGTTCGGAGGAGACATTTCGTGAATGAGCGCCAGGTAGCCAGGAGGCGCTGATGCTAGCTGAGAATGTACTAATGCCCGTTTGCACTAACGTCGATTTACTCGCGAGTAAGAGTAAGCTCAGACTTAACTCACGAATCGGCTGATTATCTGTTGCACCAACAGAAACTCCGGCTAAGCTGGGAGTACAAGCAGGGTCAACTTTACCCTCCGAGATCGGCGAGTAAAACCGGAGTAAACACACACGCAGCGGAGCATTGGCTGCCGTACGCAACCGGCAATGTATCACTTCAGAATTTCAAAACTAAATAAATGTAAAATGAGAAGTAATAGATTCAAACTGCGTATGTAAAATGCGAGAAAAATATAGTATGTTATTAAATATACAGGGTGGCTCAAAAAGTCACTTATCACCCCCGGTACAAGGCCACTGCAGCGCGTAACGTGGAAATGGTGATGACCAATCGTTATCAGGCCAAGGGGGAACCACATTGACGACACCCGCGCGGTCGGCGGCCATCTTAAATTCAACTTCAGAATTTTAAATGGGAAGGTGGTGATATGATATATCAAATCAGGGTAGAATTTCACGAGAAATGCAATGGTGAAGGTTTTTTTTTATGTATCTTTAACCAGTAAAAAGGTATGACTGAATTCTTGAACCAATTTGCTCCTTTTCGAGGTATTAGAAAAATGCCTTAAAATTTGTTTAGCGCATCGGTAACGCATCGAGATCAAAGTGACGATTAGGGAGAGAAGTTCGCATGCCATTGCACACGATTTTAATCGGATACATCCACGAAGAGCTGCGCATTATGAATGGTTGTCGCGAACAATTTACAGTGTGACGCTTCCATTGAATTAAAAGTCCTTCACAGTGACAAGGCTAATGTTTATGTTCATAAGGAAGTTCATAAACAGAATATGCGACCCTTGTCAATAACTAACTTTGGAGAGAAACTGCTTCATAACGTTCTCATAGTCTTCAGATGTTCCTCCCTATTTAAAAAACTCTGTAAAAAGTACCTTTTTTCATAAGCAAGGATAAAAATACCTGTTTATTTAACAAATCCAAGTAGCCCTAAGCATTTAAGGTTCCGTTGATGGAAAATTGACTAACCAATCGTGTTCCACACAGCACGCCACACCATTAACTTACCAACACTAACCATTCAGCTTTGATCTGTCGAAAATGGATTATCAGATAAAAAGCATGCTTTGGCAGAAGTTTACTGTGCACATTCTGCAGTACCGAGTTTGTAAATTTAAACGTGCAATATAAACATAAACACACACCCACTAGCCGGTGAAAATGGAATAGTCCTAACCAGCGGCGGCTCAAATGACAGAGCCGCCGTGCCGTGGCACTACCCTCAGAAGAAACGCATACCTCGCCAAAGTATTGTTAAATTAATACATTTACAATTTACAGACAAGGAGATTCGAATCTCGCAATCGGTCAAGCTCCTGGTGTAAAGACTTGGGTCAAGCTGACGACCGCCCCAACCTACACGCTGCATCGCCAGCTGTTGCGTACTCTCGCGAGGCCCGAGCCCTCCAAGAGCTGGCCTGATCAGAGGGTCGAAGAAGTCTCAGCTGGAAACAAGGGAGGGGAGGGGGTAGCCATGCTGGCCATGAGACACCAGCCGAGCCCGTTTTCGCTTGGCTCGACGAGGGGCATAGTTGCCACCTTTGGAGATAAGTCGCTAAATGTGACTGATTTGTAAGACCCCGTTAGGAAGCAATTCGTCAGAAAGGTACTATCTACTTTTCTGCCTGCTTTTGGAAAAAAAAACGTAGTATTTAGCCAAAGTTAAATGAACATTTAGATATAAGATAGATGCGTCTAAAGGGCCATCCAGACATTTACGTATATTTTTTTAGATAGCAAAAAATCCTATGGTGATGCGAGTTTCCTTTGACATTTCGAGAATTAAAATATATGTCTAGGATATTTTCGACGTCCAGTTGGAATACGTGTGCATGGAGAGGATAAGGTGAGAGGATTTATTTTTCCATTTCTCTTGTAATTCTTGTGTTTTTAGGGAAGTGTTCTGTAGTGTATAAAAGATAGGTTAGTGAGTGAAGACGAACCGGATTAGTTCGCTATTACTTATTACACACACTGTTTTCCACGTTACCAAACGAAAGCAAAACATCTTGACAAGTGGCGCAACCACAAGGAGGGGCTGGGGGGAGGGGCATTGCAGAGGGTTTTTTTCCTTCGATTTTTTGATCACGTTGGCACTACCCATCATAGTAGCCGCGGGCCGCCACTGGTCCTAACCATAAACGATCGTGAATACTACGTGAAGGTACATGTATTCATCAAAATCTACTGTAAATATCACTGTAAAACTACTTATTATGATCGCAAGCTGCAATAAAATATCAACATTTATTCACGTAAATATTTTCCCCCGTCTTTATCACGTGCTTGAATTTTTCTTGTGGTAGTCACTTGTCACTGTTTACGGAGATACCAAAATCCCGTTACCGGCACCGTCTCTCTTTTCCTGTCATGCAGCCACACCACGAGGTGCTACGGGTTGAAACACGCCTTGTCGAAACAGGTAACCAATCACGTGCTTCCATCCGTATGACGTTTAGGCACTTGCTTTGAGGCTAGCTGCTATCCTAGAGTAAAGCCGGAGTTTCAGGATGGCGTGGGGTAGAATGGAAAATGATCCTAACTCGAGTGTTACAGTGACCCGTGGATTTTTAAACCCGGGAGATTATGCAATGTTGGTGCAAACGGGCACTAGTGTTTGCCTTTGCCTACACCCTGTCCCAGTATCTCTGGATCAAGGCTGCGCATAGCGGCAGAGAAGTTGGGGGGGGGGGGGTATCGAGTGAGCAGAGCGAAGCAGTACTCGCTGCTCGAATGCTGGTAACAGCAGTCGCTTCTCCCCTCCACGCAATTCCGTTCCTCTCATGTGTTCCTTGGTGGAGCTGTCTCGCGTCAATACTTGTGCAGAGACTTGTTTTCGTTCTCCTGCTCCAGACATATCTGGGACAGTGTGTAGTTTTTTTTGTTTCTACAATTTTGACATGTTCTACTTCGCTTTTCTTCCAATTCTGGCTAATCGTGACGGTGAGAATGACATCATGATGTTGATGAAGGGACACTCCCAAAGAGCAGCCATGGATAGGCTGGGATTCGAACCCAGGGCCACTGACATCGTAGCGGGCTATGCTGAAAACTTCGCCAGGGAAGTAGAGTATTTTTGTGACTCCCACTGCAACTCTGATTTCTTGACTAAACGACCACAAAAAGTTGAAAAACTCATTTTCTCTCCCTGTTCCGCGCCTTATTTATTATGCTGACGACGTTTCACGGGCGCAAAAAGGCAGTGATGAGTGAAAGAGGAGCCCTCCTCTTCTCCTCCTCTCCTCTTCTGATCTTCTCATTTTCTTATTTTCTCATTTTCTCATCTTCTCATTTTCTCATCTTCTTATTTTCTCATCTTCTCATCTTCTTATTTTCTTATTTTCTCATCTTCTCATCTTCTCATCTTTTAAGGACCAAATGTTTGTAGATCGTGATCTTCGTAAACCTCTCTTCTCATCCTCTTATTTTCTCATCCTCTCATTTTCTCATTTTCTTATTCTCTCTACTTTTAGAATATTGTCGTCAACATTAGAGATGAAGTTGGAGTGCTGGAATCAAGGGGGCCAAATGTTTATATATAGTGATCTTCGTAAACGTTTCTCTCGGGGGGAAAGATGTGGCATATACACACGCGCGCGCTCTCATCTTCTCATTTTCTTATTCTCTTATTCTCTTATTTTTGAAAGATGAGTGTATTTTATCGTAATTTTCCAAGTCCGGGACCAAATGTTTATGTATTGCGACCTACGTAAACCTCTCTTCTCATCTTCTCATCTTCTCATCTTCTCATTTTTGAAAAATGAGTGCACCTTATCGTAATTTTCCAAGTCCGGAGCCAAATGTTTATATATATCGTGATTTTCGTAAACCTCTCCTCTTATTTTTTTATTTTTGAAAGATGAGCGTATTTTATCGTAATTTTCCAAGTCCGGGACCAAATGTTTATGTATTGCGACCTACGTAAACCTCTCTCTCGGGGAGGGAACGATGTGCCACGCACATACGTGCGCGCGTGCGTATGCCTCTTATTATTTTCCGTATTGTGACGCAAGCAAACAAAATAATAATTGTTGTTTTTTAGAATGCCTGGCCCCCTATATAACCTCGCCGGGGGTGCATGGTGGCGACGAAATCATCACGAGTTTAGATTTGTACTGTGAATGTTGTCAAAAATTTAATCAATATTGTTTATTCTCGATGCTAGAATCTTACATAAATTATTCTCTAAAAACAAAAATCGATAATCCTATGCCAAGCCCCCAAGGCATTCGGGCAATTTCTAATGTTCGCGTGGATAGCGACGCTCGGTAGAATTTTTCCTGTCCCACTGTGGAGCAATTGTGTTTCGTCGCCCAATGTAACATTTTCATCACGGAACAAACTATCCACAACAACCCCTCCCCGAACCTATTCACCTTGCATCCTCTTTCGCCCGAAGAGATTCTATTTTTTTTCAGCTTTCCCACGGTTCTGAATGAAGAATCCATCACATCCCCGATAACAATAGAATCAGGGGGGAATATGACGGAAGCAAACACAGCAGCAACTTCCGTTTTTTGAGTTTTATACTGGGAATTGTTTGTTTCACACACCACACCCTGACGGGGCGTGGAATAGAGGCCGGGGGGGAAATGATCGACAATACATACATGGGTGGAACTATCAACGTCCCGTTTATTGTTATTTGTCCCCACAGGATATTGTGCGCATCATAAAATCTTTTGTTGAAAAAATATAGCATGAATAAATGAATCAGCCAACAAGGGTTTTATTTGCTAGAATATTGACTATAGCGCTTATTGTGTTTTCACCAAAGAGAGTTGCGTGGAGTAGGAAGGAGAGAAGGAGAAAAAAAAAGGAGTTCCTATATAACGTACCAGTTTTTTTGTACGTCATTATCATAGTGAACGTCAATCGTGGCAGTTCAGTATTCTTAATTGTTTATCTGGCAGTATACATATATCATATATCATCGTGGAAGTTTTAGTGAGCTACAAGTTTTATTTTGAAGTCTCTCTATCTCCCTTGAAAGGTGAACGTCAATCGTGGCAGTTCAGTATTTTTAATTGTTTATCTGGTAGTATACATATATATCATCGTGGAAGTTTTAGTGAGCTACAAGTTTTTATTTTGAAGTTTCTCTCCACCTCTCTTGAAAGGTAAGTTTTTATTTTCATGATATATTAATATTTTTGTTTTGCGTCTGACACACACATAATCAGAGGAGCCATAAAAAATTGACACACACTTACATGTCCCATATTTTTAACCTCCTACAACAGTGCACACACACATACATACATACATACTGTTTGCGTCTAATATATATGTGGAAGGAAAAAAATGTCGAGCATTTTTTCAATTTTTTTTTCTTCTGTTTCAGTGCGCTTTCCACTACCACCACCACAACCCCCCAAAAAAAAATTTCTCTGTATATATATAAATAACAGGGAGAAAAAAATGGAACCGCAACCAGGTCCCTCCGGTCTTTGCGTTAAAGTGGCATGTCGCAACTGCGGAATATTAATTTCTAAACGTAATATTGCCAGGCATTTGAAAAAATGTCGTCGACCGGATCATGATGTTGTAGTCCCGCCGGCAAAGAAATCTCGCACTGATGGGGGTGAATGCGGTGCTTTGAATAAAAGTGCACGCATCATGACCTATAAATCTGGAAGCGAAAAATGTGACTCGAGTATCTTCCTCGACAACGTGAAATCTCTGGTAGTCGATAAATTACGTGATTGCCTCGTCAATGTTGCAATTAAAATTCATCTCGTCTTGACCTTGCTGTATGAGAAAGTTGTCTCGTCCGAGTCAAGTACTTTTAGCTTTTACGTAGGGTGTGAAAGCTTACACGATGACAATAACGAGAATCTTGACGAGATAGTGACACGGCTATTTGAGCACTTGTCACAAAAACAAGAAGAGTTTGAAGGTAGAGGAAGTGGGTGGAGTCTTTGCGGTCACAACCACATGTTAGAACTTCGAGTCTGCAATTTCAAACCATTACGCAGCACTCAAAAAAAAACAAAAAAACAAAAAAAGCAAAATGCAGTGTTGAACATACAAAGTAATGATCAGAAGAGTTTCCTATGGTCTGTCATTGCCGCATTACACCCAGCTAATAATGTTAACCCCGAACGCCTGTCCAATTACAGAGGATACGAGGGAAGATACGAGAATATGATGAGAGGAATTTCCTATCCTGTGCCCCTGAATAAGATCAATCAATTTTTAAAAAACTATAGGGAGGAAAAAGGAGAAGATATCGATATTTCTGTTTTTGGGGTTGACGATTCCGCCAATATTCGTGTCTTAAGACCTGCTAGAAGCCAGAATAATGTAATTCAACTCTTGCTTGTAGATGGCCGTTACAGTTTGATACGGAATTTCTCACGATTAGTAGGAAGACAGATCAGCAAGAATCGCGATAAGATCGAAATTTGTGATCGGTGTTTGAGAATTTTTCGCGGGGGTAAGAAGATGAAAGAACAGCACAAGTGTTTTGGCTCCGTGAATGCAGAACCCGAAGATGTCATGCCGGAACCCGGAACCAAGATGAAATTTCAGAAACACCAGGCTCTTCTCCACCATCCCGTCGTCCTTTATGCCGACTTTGAAAGCTTCCAAGTTCCCATGACGTCTTGCGACCCTGATCCCTCTACCTCAAGCACGACCCAAATTTTTCACCACGAGCCTTGCAGTTTCTCCATCTACGGAGAAAAATTGAATGATGTCATCTTGTATTGCGGACCCGATGCGGCAAAACATTTTGTTGAGAAGATAGCGGAATGCGCGAGAGGACTTGCACCCAGCCTGAAAGGCTCTTACGTTTCTCCACCCGCTCTCACAACAGAACAACAACAGAGACATGACGCGGCGACAAGATGCGAGGAGTGTAACCAGACTTTCACCGCCGAAAATTACAAGGTTGTCCACCATAACCACCAGAATGGATTATTTCTAAGCACCATCTGTAATTCATGCAATCTCAAGATTAAGGAGTCGCATTTTGTTGCCGTGTTTCTGCACTACACGGAGAAGTACGACACGCATCTCTTCGTCAAAGAGCTCCACAACATAACTTCTCGAATCAGCATTATTCCGAGAACGAGCGAGAAGTACATCGCGGTGAGAGTGTGGATCCCTCTCGAAGAAGGAAAAAGTGTGGAAGTGCGAATCCTGGACTCTTACAATTTCCTGTCCTCCAGCCTCGCAAGCCTTGCATCTCAACTTGGCGACGAAGATCTTGTGGCCACCAAACAAAAATGTTTTTCGGGGAGAGATGAGAATTTGAATCTGTTGCGTCGCAAGGGCGTCTACCCCTACGAGTACGTCAACAATTTCGACAAATTTGACGAGACGGAACTTCCACCCCGGAAGGCATTTTATTCTTGTCTCACGGAGGACGTCTGTTCCGAAGAGGACTACGAACATGCTCGTAGTGTGTGGACGGCATTCAATTGCCAAACCTTTCGCGATTATCACGATCTTTATCTGAAATTGGACGTGACACTTCTGATGGATATTTTCGAATCGTTTCGTAAGAGATGCATCACGATATACAAGTTGGATCCTGCGTATTTCTTCACCACGCCGGGATTAACTTGGGAATCGATGATGAAATACACCAACGTGGAACTGGGCCTCATCGCAGAGAAGGAACAGTATGCTTTCATGGAGAGTGCGATACGCGGTGGCATCGTCCAATGCCCCCGACGCCATGCTCAGGCAAACAATCCTCATACGCCTGGTTACGATGCATCGAAGCCCAACACCTATATTGTCTACTGGGATGTCAACAACCTGTACGGCCACTCCATGTCCCAGTGTCTTCCCATCAGCGACTACGCGTGGATGACCGAAGAGGAACTCTCCTGCGAAGATTTTCTCAACTGGAGCGAAGATAATGAATGGGGCTGTTTCTTGGAAGTCGATCTCGATTATCCCGAAAGGCTTCACGAGAAACATCACGGATTGGCCCTGGCCCCCACCAAGGAGAAGCCACCTGGAGGATCGGAGCCAAAACTCATACTAAGCATGGAGAACAAGCGGAATTACGTTCTGCACTACCGACTCCTCCAATTTTACATAAGTCACGGCTTGCAGTTGAAGAAAGTTCATAGAGGATTGAAGTTCCGACAGAGCAAGTGGCTCGAACCGTACATAGCCGAGAACACGCGACGCAGAGCGCAATCGACATCGCCTGCAGACAAGGATCTGTACAAACTGTTTAATAACGCCATCTACGGCAAGACGATGGAGAACGTGCGTAATTACATTGATGCAACGTTGGTCATGGACGAAAAGAAATTTGAGAAGATCGTCGCGTCCCCCTACTTCAAAAACTTCACTATTTTCGACGAGAATCTAGTATTCGTCGAGAGGAGCAAGAAGCAGGTGAAGCTCAACAAGCCGATTGCCATAGGTGCTACTGTCCTTGAACTATCAAAATTGCACATGTACCAATCGTACTACGATCAGTTTCAACCCTTTTATGGAGATAACATCCAAATGTGCTACATTGACACGGATAGCTTCATTTTTCTAATCCAAACACCAAGCCTCGAACATGATCTGACTAAGATGAAGCATCTGTTTGATTTTAGCAACTTACCATCAGGCCATCACTTACATTCGGCAGAAAACAAAATGACGATTGGAAAATACAAAGATGAAGTTGGCGGGGAGTACATCAGCGAATTTGCGGGGCTTCGTGCCAAAATGTACTGTGTAAAGATTACAGAAGAAAAAGAGATCAAGAAAGCGAAGGGGGTGGGAAAAATAAGTACCAGCAAATTTAGCATGCAAGACTACAAAGAATGCCTTTTTCATGGTAAAAGGCAACTCAGCACCGATCATCGCATTGCAAGTAAATTGCATGATTTGTACACGACGCGCGTAACCAAAGTAGCATTGGATGCAAGGGACAACAAGTTACGTGTTCTCAATTGTCAAATCCACACGCGAGAGTGGGGGCACTACAATGGAAGCGATAAATGTGATGCGTGTTAACCGTAACCTCATAGCCATGAAGTCTGCTGTGTTTTTGAAGAAGAATAGCATAGGGAGGGAAAGAATGAAAGTGGAAGCCCTCGGGCGATGAAAAATAAGAGTTGAATTTAATGAGCCTCGTTTTGGAGCGGGCTTAACAACATAATAACAGGTTGCAACTTTTCATCGCCCGAGGGCTCCCACTTTTATTCTTTTCCTCCATATATTTTGAAGAATAGCAAAAGCACGTGTTAAATAGCTAACAAGGACAATGAATCTCTTTGGTTTTCGCAAAGAAAGCAAGATGGACACTCCTTCACCAAATTCTAATAGCCTCTTACCTTCCGTATTATCTAAACTCAATGGTCTACTAATTGTACATCTTAATAGTATATGGACGGAAATAAATAACGATGTGGGCAAGATGTTTTACGTCTTCAATAACAATTTACATTTCTATGAAATTCCGATCGACGGGAAACTTCAAATCACCGTGAATCCGGAGAACACAGGCGAAATCAAAATTTCTACCGGCAAGAACATTTTTCGAATGAAGCACGACAAGATACTTTCTAACATTACGTACGATGTGTCTGCAGGAGATTATCTTTACGTGGAACTCCTCGGAGACTACGACAAACTTATTCCTCTCTTCGTAGAATTACGAATCGTCTATCCTATTATAAATAACCGTTAACAAAATGCCTAACGACATTTTCGGCAACACCAAGCGTGTGGACCATGCAGAAGAGATTCTCATGTTGGACATTCGAGTTAAGAAGTTGAGGACTGATTTGATCGCTTTGCAGGAAACCTTAAACAAAAGTTTAGAGTCGGAAATCGCTACGCTCCAAACGCAATGTCTCGACCCTATTCTGAAAATCGATTCCGAACTGAAAACGCTGATAAAAAATTATGTTGACGTACCTTCTTATGACAGCGTTCAAAATATACAGTTGAGCGTGGATTCGCTTCAAAATGATTTGGCCAAATTACAGCAATTTCAATCGAAAAATGAAGATTTGGAAAAATTGAAACTCGAAATCGAAGAACGAACTTCCGCAATAGAAAAGAATTTCTCTGAACTTCAAACTGTGGTGAATGATATTGATGTAGAACGCTTGCAGGTCGTCGTTTCCAAATTACAAGAAGAATTCAGCAGTACGTTGGAAGAAATTAAATCCAAGTTGCAGACTTTGGAAGATACAATGACGAACCTACCATCGTCGGACGAACTGCAGGTCATCGGTAAAAGCGTCGCGAACATAAAAATTCAATTGGAGGCCTATCAAGATTTCGAACACATTCAAACCACTATCGCTACGCTTCAGGCGTCTCTGGAGTTGATCAACGAAGAAATTAAAAATATTCACGCTGAAGCAAGTGTGTTGACGAGTATTCAGGACACGTTAAGCACAGTTCAGCAGAAGATCCAATATTTGGAAAATTTGAACGTCGAATCCAATCTTCCTCATTTTCATCACGTACTGGACAACATACAGGGTGACTTGGAATCGTTACGAACGAGCGTGCCTTCGAGCGAAGATTTGGAAAAATTGAAAACGGCGGTGACGGCACTATCCGATTCGAGTGACATCAAAAGTTCGTTGAGCGATCTCGAGAGTAAAGTGGCCAATCTCCCTACCTCCAAAGAATTACATGCTTTGAAAAGGAACATATCACGTATGCTGAAACGACTGGAAACGGAAACGACGAACGTGGAACAGATTCGAGACGAACTTGCTTCGCTGGTGTCGACGCTACCCACTTCGCAGAGCGTTGCCGACCTTCACACGCAGTTTACAGAGATGCGAAGCATCGTGAACGATCTTACCGAGAAGAGCTCGAAATTGAATCAAGTCGAGAACCTTCAGAACATTGTGGTCAACATCAGAGATCAAGTTGGAGTGCTGGAATCAACGCAGGAATCAACGCTGACCTCTTTCGGTGCCAAGTTGCAAGAACTCAACGAAAGCTACAAGCAGTTGAACGTGGAAGTGAAAATCAAACCGTCATTTTCTACCGTAACGGATACCATAGTCGAGCATTTGGTGCCCGTACAAAATACACTGGGTCAGCTTCACAGCAACCTCGTTAGCATCGATACTAAATTCGCTAAACTGCATTCTCTGCAAGCCATCGAAATCAACAGCGTACCCAATCAACAGAGAATCTCCACGTTCGTCGAAGGTAACAAACTGTACATGTTGCATCCTTATCATCCATACTACAAGTTTCTCCTCGATGGTACGATTCAGATAAACGAATTTTCGTACTGGTCTCACGGCAGAAAAGCTAGTGTTCCCACCATGACTTTGATATCGAATCGTGGTGTCCAGAAAGCAGGAAACATTCCTCTGGCACGTTGGAACGAAACGCGCAACATATATGAAATACACGAAGACGAAGATCTTACTGTTTTCGACGTGAGTGCCGGCGATAAGCTGATCATTCAAAACACGAGCGAAGTGCCACCCTCTTTGAATCCCATCACGCTGGTGCTTCTTTTGAAACGTAATCTCTAAAAATAATAAAAAATGTCTAGGCAAGCCATCGTCCAAGAATTGCATAAACCTGCACGCCGCAACTACAAACGTTTGGCTGTGGTAACCAAGAGAATCGATGACCTCTGGGAAAGCGACCTCGTCGAAATGAGTAGCGGCAAGTTAAAAAACGTACATAAATTGAACAAGGGCAACAAGTACCTCCTCACCGTCATAGACACATTTTCGAAATTCGCATGGGCTCTACCTTTGAAGGCGAAAACGGGAACATGCGTCACGGAAGCATTCAAGACAATTTTTCGCGAAAGCGGCGGCAGACAACCACGGTTTCTGCACACGGACAAAGGGAAGGAATTTTACAATGCCGTATTCCAAAAGTTTATTCGGAAACACAACGTTCAACATTACTCGACCTTCAGTGACGTCAAGGCCAGCATCGTGGAAAGATTCAATCGCACTCTGAAATCGCGCATGTGGTCACGCTTCACGCTTCAGGGAAGCTACAAGTGGGTCACTATTCTTCCGGAACTTGTTAACGACTATAATCACACACGGCACGCAACGATAGGCATGAAGCCAGCTGACGTTACCAGGTCTGACGAGCAACGTTTAATTTCTAGTGTTTACTGTCCAAAGTACATGCCCACGACAAAAAAGGCTAAATACAAAATTGGAGAACAGGTGAGGGTTAGTAAATTGAAGCGAACGTTCGACAGGGGTTTCACACGAAACTGGAGCACCGAACTTTTTACCGTGGTTCGAGTTCTACCCGGGAACCGTCACACGTATATAATAAAGGACAGTGGCGGTGAAATTTTATTGGGGCGCTTCTATGAAGAGGAACTCTCTAAAACTAAATACCCCGACACGTACCTTATTGAAAAAGTTTTGCGCAAGAGAGGCAACAAATTTTTGGTGAAATGGCTGGGACTTCCGGAAACAAGTTGGATCGATTCAAACGAAGTGATTCTATGAGTACGTGGAACGTGGTGAAACGTTTACCTAATTCGGAAAGTCAAACGAGAAAAAAAAAGAACGGCGAATTGCTTCCTGACAGCATCCGCTGTCTGATCGTAGGTCCTTCGGGGTGTGGGAAAACAACACTGCTCGTGGACAATTTTCTCCTCGCACCGAATTGGTTAGATTGGAAGAACAGGCACCTGTACGTGTTCTCGAAAAGTTTGGAGCAATCCAAATACCAGCAACTGATGAAACTGTACGATGGTCTGGACATTGCAACGTTCGCCTCGGAAATAAAACCACTTGACGATTGTCGTGAAAATTCAGTCGTTGTGTTCGACGACGCCATCCTGGAAAATCAAAATGAAATTCGCAACTTTTTCACGCAAGGTCGTCACAAAGGAATGGATTGCTTCTACCTAGCTCAAACGTTTTCCAAAATTCCAAAACAGTTAGTACGCGACAATGCTAATTTCATATGTTTGTTTCGTCAAGATCACACCAACCTCAGGCACGCGTACGATGACTACGTAGGCGGGGACATGAACTACAATCAATTTTCGGAAGGCTGCTCTTCTTGCTGGAACGGTGGCGATTTCGGATTCGTGACGATCGACATGACGAGGAAACCCAACGACGGAAAATACAGAAACAAAATCAACGACTTTCTAAACGTTGCAACGTTGTGAGAAACGACGTATATAAATAACGTCATGAGGAAACGAAAAATTGAAGACGAAAATCTCAAGCTTCGCGATTACCTCGCGAAACGCTTCAAAGGTTGGAAATCGGAGAATCGCGGATTCTACGAAGAGAAGAAACGTCAGGATCAACCTGTGATTGATGCCATCAGTGGTCTAGGTAAAGAAATTAAAAGTGTCACGGAACAAAATAAAAATTTGATTAATGAACTCGTACCGCTCGCAGCTAAAAGTTATGCTGTCCCCACGCCCATTTCAAGCATTCCTTCGACGCCGTTCGAACTGAAGGATGCACCGGCGCGACGTCGAGCCATAGGCAGCACGTCGTCGTCTTCGGATAAAATCGAGTTGGGACCTTTGGCACGAGACTACCTGAGTACAGGGAAATTCGACAAGGATGAAGTGTTCGGATTGTATCCCAGCATGGAAACCAGCGAAGGTGGCGGTGTGGTGTGGAAGATTGGGAAATCGAAGGTGACCTTCGAAGGCAACGACATTAAAGTCAATTTAGGCGACAAGGATAGTTGGAACAGGTATCCGGGTACGGTGGGACTGTGGGAACTTGTTGCCAAAAAGCAGCCGAAAGATTATACCGACGAAGATTACCAGAGTTACAAGGAAATTCTGATCATGACGGATGCCTTGTACCAAAACAACGACGCCTCGCAGAATAGGGTGAAATCAAGCAGCGGCGAGAAGTACAGGAATCTCATCAAACCGATTTGGAACCAGGTCAAAACAGGCAGCGGCATCAAACGCTACAACACGTTACCCAAAGAATTCGTTTGGGTGGACGACGTTAGGAAACTCGTGGACCGATTGTTGGTGATAGCCGGCGAGGAGAATGCAGGCAACCGTAATTTCTACAACGAGAAGGTTGGCATCGTGGACATGATCAGCACGAAACTTTCCAACTTCATCGTGAACGATGACAAGGGCATAGGTTACCTGATCAAAATCATCAACACGCTGCCTCCTAAATTTTGGAACGTGGCCGAAGGAAGGGGGCTTGTGAACGACATCATCAACAAGTTACCTTTCGAGATGCATTTACCTGGCTACCAGTACTGTGGACCGGGTACCAAACTCGAGAAAAGATTGGAGAGAGGAGACAAGGGTGTGAATCCGTTGGACGCGGCATGCAAAGATCACGACATCGCCTACAACACCACGCAGACGGATCTGGATGCACGTCACGAAGCAGACAGAAAGTTAGAGCACGCAGCTTTCGAAAGATTCGTCAGCAGAGACGCATCGCTGGGTGAACGGGTCGCCGCACTAGGCACTACCATCGCCATGAACACGAAACAAAAATTGGGGTGGGGTATATAAATAACATACAGTAAAAAACAACATGGCTTGCATAACTGATTTGCCACCCGAACTACTATCTAAAATATTCAAAAAGATAGTAAACGGAGATGTTAATAAACTTCTAATCATAGCAAGAACAACGCCGGAATTTCGCATCCCTTGTGAAATGGTTCTCAAGGACCATCTTCGGGAGATCAGCGGCCTGAGGTGCAGTGATCTCAACATTCTGCTTTCGGCTGCAGGGGAAAAATTGGAGGAGAGGTCGGACGAACTGTACGAGGCAAGGCAGGGAAGAAGACAGTATACTGATGATTGGTACAAGTCTATGCAGGAGACGGAAGATATCACTACGCACATCATCGCATTTTCCGAAGCACGAACTTTCTTCCTGTGTTAAAAAAATAATAATATATATATACGTGTCAAAAAACTTGATATATAAATAACACGCATCGTGAAAAAAATAATCTTCGGTATATATAAATAACACACATCGTGAAAAACACAATTAAATTTCTCTAACACACACTCTGAAATTTTTCTCTTCTTCGATATGACAACTGAAAAAATGAGTGATCTCCAAGCATTAAAACAAATGCTAAATTTGTCAGTCGAGTATGTAAAAATTCGGGAATTGGAAGTCGACAAATCTTACACGATAACTGATAACTTCCGGTTCAATCGTTTCTACCCAGTATGGCCCCAAGGTACGCCTGTTGCTCAACGCACAATACAGTCTATTTTTACCAGATCGATACGCTAACATGTTATCCGACGAGAAGCTATCTATTTTAATCGAGAACAAAACTCGAATCGTGTACAAGGGGACAAAGGAACTTCTTGGCAAGAAAACGAAGCATGTTATAGAATTTGTGTAACGACTGCGAGGCCTTGAAAATATATAAATAACATACCGTAAAAAACTACACAAGAAAAAATCTCAGAATATATATATAAATAACATACCGTGAAAATAACACATAGAGCATCAACATGAAGCCCAAGGGTGTCGTGTACCAGATACCATATTCGAATCTAAAAAATCTAGGTACCATCGATGGGTTACTCACCAAGAAACAACGCGAGAAGAAACGTTCTTGCTTGTCGAAAGGACATGGAATGAAATTGCTGCTCAGTACACCTCAATTGAAAAGGTTGCAGCGTTCGCGGAAACAACAAAAAATCGGAGGTTTCATATTCAGCATCCCGGCCATCCTGGCGGCATTGGGGGCCGTTGGAAGTTTGGCCGGCGGAAGTGCCGCCATTGCGAAAACCGTCATCGACTCGAAGAAGAACAAGGCAGAGTTGGAAGAACAGAAACGTCACAACCTGGCCATGGAGAAGAAGGGGAAAGGTATAACCAAAAAACAAAAAAGCAACCTCGATGCTTTGAAGAAATATAAAAAAAAGAAACAGAAGCACTCACCAACCGAGACATTGAATCTCTGATTGAACCGTTACAAATCAAACACTTCAGAGGAGTTTTTATGTCCGACTCGTTACCTTCAAGCGTCAAAAGAAGAGAATGTGGAGTAGTCAACTTGGACGGTCAAGAAAATCCAGGCACGCATTGGATATGTTACCACAAAAATGATGATAAAGCATTCGTTTTCGATTCTTTCGGAGGTGTTCCACCTACAAATTTAATTCATTATCTGAAAACGAGCAAAACCTCTATATACTACAACGACGAACGCATTCAAGATTTCGGAGACGTGAACTGCGGTCATCTCTGCCTCTCCATGCTTGCGTTTCTCTCTAAAATAAATAACCCTACGATCGAGGATTTCCAGAAAGCATTGTGGAACCTCAAACAGCATCACTAGGATGGGTGTGTTCCATCTCACGAGCGAATCTTCAATCTTGAAACTCACGCTGCACGACGACATTGTCTATCCTAAATCCGTGGCTCTGCGTGCATTCTACAGCATGTACCTCATACCTAATGTTACGCAGCACAACAACAAAATTAGCGTCGGAAGCGAACACATCGTCGTCACGCCAGGACAATACAATCTTTCCACTTTGCAAGCTCAGTTACCCAAAGGCACGTACTTTTCTCAAAATTCGGTCACGCACAGAGTGGAAATCCTGTCGGCGACGGAGACCGTGGACCTGGGCACCATAGGAGAACTTTTAGGTTTCGAGAACAACACAAAACTCGAGGCTGGCATCAAGCACGTGGCAACAAACATTCCTAAATTTTTGGCCATAGAGACTCTGAACGTACACTGCAACGTGGCAGAAGGTATGATCACGAAATCCTCGGACGGATTGTTAGGAAGTCACAAGCAGACGGGAATCATAGCCACTTTCAAACCAAGTTCCGAATTCATGGAACCGATCATCTACACGCCCTCTTCGCCGATCTATTTTCCAGTATGTCGCAACCGCATAGACGACATAGAGTTGGTGGTGACGAACGAGAAAGGAGACGTGGTGGATTTCGCAGGTGCAACAACTACTGCCATCGTGGAGATCAACATATAATAAATAACCATACATGTAAAATGGAGCAAATCGAAAGTTACGAATTGCAATCTTTCCCTCCCAACCGTCGCACGTTCGCCAATCTCAACGAGGCGAACAGGGAGATCGAATACGACGTTGACGTAGGCGATGGGTTCATTCATCCTCACAGAGCAGACCTCTACCTTCAATTCGACGTGGTGAAGAAAGAAAGCGGAGACGCGTTTTCCCCAGCAGCAAACTTGATACTCGTGGACAACTTCGTGCCTCACCTGTTCTCGCAGGTGGAGGTGAGGAAACACAACACCGTCATCGACAGAATAGATTATCCAGGCATCACGTCGACGGCAGTGGGAACATTGAAATTATCCAAAACAGACGCAGCATACTATCAAGCAGGAGGATTCGAAGCCGGGACCAAAATATCGACGAGAAGTCACACGGTGCTCTTTCCCATGCGTCTGCTTCCAGGATTCTTCTCGGACTACAAGGAGATCATGTGGAAGGGAGGACTGAGAGTCACGTTTCGAAGAGCGGCCAACGACAACGACGCACTAATGCGATACGCTACTTTGGGTCCGGACGGCACCACGCCGATAGCCAACACTCTACCCGAAGCGGCGAAATGCGTCATCCGGAGCATGGAATTGAGAATGCCGGTGGTGGAATACGAAACAAACTACGCCCTCAAGTACAAAGCGGAGATCTTGAAAAGTCCGCAGGTGTTGATTCACTTTCACGGTTACCAGTGCGTGCAGAAGATGGCGTCGGGAAGTCACATGGAATTCGACGTGACGACGCAGTTCAACAACATACAGTTCGACATGCCAGATTTCGTCGTAGTGCTTTTTCAGACCGGGCGCGATAACAATCAGGAAAAAGATTCCAGCAAGTTCGACGACTGCAAGATCAAGAACGTTTATCTGAAAAATGGACGCAACGAAGTGTTCCCGCGCGAGAATTACAATCTTGACGTGACCAAAAACGATTACCTCAAACTTTACGAAGCGTTTTCGGCTTACAAACGCGTGACCGAGGGAAGGGTGGACATGTACTACACGCCCAGCGAATTCAAAGCACGGAGACCCATGACCGTCATCAACACATCTAAGAGAAAGCAGGTGGTGGTCAACGATCGAACCAACATCAAGGTCGTCTGCGAGTTCCACGATGCCTTGCCCGAGGATACCCTATGCAGTGTCATCCTGATTGCAGAGAAGTCCTTCGCCTACGACGTGAAGAATGAGAGGGTCACAGAGCAGTTTTAACAAGTTTTTTAACATCTTTTCTTGCACAATAAGAAATTTTCTGCACTAGCACAATCAGTTACAATGGCACAATACGAATTTCACTAGTTCAGATCAGTTACAAATGTCAATTTCATTAGCAATCAGCTACAATATCTTTTTGCACTATAGCACGAGACAATCAGAAAATTTGCACAAAAAAAAATTGTTGTTGTTTTTACACGTGAAAATTAACAATAAAATTTCTTTTTTATCGTTTCAGATGCTGTCGAAACATCAAAAACATATACACACACACTAGAAAATAAGCATGCAACTTTATTTGTAACACACACATACATTCTCCATCTTCATCAAGAAAATATTATAATAAACATAATTATTTTTATCTATCTCATAATAAAACTCTATATCAAATAACACTAGAGTCGTTAGTACACGTTGCATGCATTACGGAGGTCCTCTGTAGGGTTTCATGGGAGTTTGGGGGAAAAAAAAAAACACGTGAAACTCTACAGAGGTGCGGTAATCTATAACCGCAGCCATTAGAAAACTTTTACATTTTTGGTTGGGCACCACGCACCCTGGCGAGGTTATAGGGGCCAGGCATCCTAAAAAACAACAATTATTATTTGTTTGTTTGTTTGTGTTACAATACATAAGCGCGCGCACGTATGTGCGTGGCACATCGTTCCCTCCCCGAGAGAGAGGTTTACGTAGGTCGCAATACATAAACATTTGGTCCCGGACTTGGAAAATTACGATAAAATACGCTCATCTTTCAAAAATAAAAAAATAAGAGGAGAGGTTTACGAAAATCACGATATATATAAACATTTGGCTCCGGACTTGGAAAATTACGATAAGGTGCACTCATTTTTCAAAAATGAGAAGATGAGAAGATGAGAAGATGAGAAGAGAGGTTTACGTAGGTCGCAATACATAAACATTTGGTCCCGGACTTGGAAAATTACGATAAAATACACTCATCTTTCAAAAATAAGAGAATAAGAGAATAAGAAAATGAGAAGATGAGAGCGCGCGCGTGTGTATATGCCACATCTTTCCCCCCGAGAGAAACGTTTACGAAGATCACTATATATAAACATTTGGCCCCCTTGATTCCAGCACTCCAACTTCATCTCTAATGTTGACGACAATATTCTAAAAGTAGAGAGAATAAGAAAATGAGAAAATGAGAGGATGAGAAAATAAGAGGATGAGAAGAGAGGTTTACGAAGATCACGATCTACAAACATTTGGTCCTTAAAAGATGAGAAGATGAGAAGATGAGAAAATAAGAAAATAAGAAGATGAGAAGATGAGAAAATAAGAAGATGAGAAAATGAGAAGATGAGAAAATGAGAAAATAAGAAAATGAGAAGATCAGAAGAGGAGAGGAGGAGAAGAGGAGGGCTCCTCTTTCACTCATCACTGCCTTTTTGCGCCCGTGAAACGTCGTCAGCATAATAAATAAGGCGCGGAACAGGGAGAGAAAATGAGTTTTTCAACTTTTTGTGGTCGTTTAGTCAAGAAATCAGAGTTGCAGTGGGAGTCACAAAAATACTCTACTCAGGGAGGTCAGTTAATCGCGACGATGAGAATGAAATGCGATTGATTTGGTATATTACTTTGCTTTTCTGCCAGTTTTGGGTAATCGCAAATATGAGGGTGGATTGTGATGAGATTAAATTTATGAAAGGACAATCACAAAACACTTGGGCAGGCCACAACAAAAGTCCACAAAGCATCACACTGGTTGAGAGCCCAAGAACCAGAGCCTAGCTACTCTAAAAAACGTAGTTGAGGGTGTACTACGTGGAAGTGAAGTTCACAATTGGGTATGTCCAGAAAGGGTCATCCCCTAAAGCCCGCCTAGTTCTTAATTTGGGGGAAGGGCTTTAGGCATCTCAATTTTTGTGACAAGTAAAAATGATATTAGCTTCTGGTTTTTATTTCCAAACAAAATACACAGGAGTATATTAGCGTTTAAATGCATTAAAGTATACCACTCCGTGACGCAAGAGCCTATTCAGATTGAAGTCTTGCGATGTGGCCAGTGATGTGCGTCTACGCGTATACAACGATAGTCTACATTCTACACGTAGACTATGTTATACACGTAGATTACGTAATCTGTGTAAACAACATGGCGAAAGGTGATAACTTAGCAAAGGGCGCCGTGGAATAAAAAGAAAATTATACGTATCAGTTGCTGATGTGTTAGGATAACTTTTCATACTCTTTCTTCCAAATTCGAACAATTTCTCACCTAGGAAGAAATCTAATATAGGCAATATTCTAGTGTTTTATGGGGAAAAGACCACTCTTGGCTCACGACTGCCATCTGCTGTTGTTTTTTTGCATACTATTTATCTTCTTCCATAGTTGATCATAGAAGAGACGAGAAATTTTGTTGTAAATAGGATTCTTTTCATTTCGTTAGGAACCAATATAGTTGAAAATGTCACTTTCATTACATGAAAGCCTTGCAAATTAATTTTAATGCACTTTACATTGTCTACGTAGTCTATGTAAACTACAACCCAATGTAATCTACGCGTAGATTACGTGTAGACAATGCATGTAGACGTAAACGTATAGTCTACGGCACATCACTGGATGTGGCTCGTGGCCAGTACGTAGTAAAGGTAGTGGCGAATAAGACGCCTCCGTCTACCTCGAGAACTGTACAGTAGTTCAGCAGCAGCCCAGCAGATGTCTCTATCTCTTGCGTTGTTCTTTCATCGTCTAAATACATCGTTAAGTCTTTAGGAAGGCTGTGAGAGTGAACTCGCTCCTGCCGTGAATTTCTATCATTTCCACATCAGACGGAAGCATTTCCCTTAGCATTTTTGCTAGCATAAATGCTTCCAAAAATTTTGTAGCATTTTCATAGCAGACAGTATTTTACACGGATGCATTTCCTGTAACGTTCCGGTTAGCGTTTGCGATTGCGATGCGATGCGGCCATATACAGCATGAAACGCATATGAGATGAGCCAGTGCCTGGTGTTTACAATTGAAACAACTAACGTATTATTGTATACGTGTACTGTATACGTTATAAATAGAGCCCGGAAGTTCATGCATTTATTTTCGTTAAAATAGGCAGGCAAAAAGGCATTTATAATGTGGTAAATAGGCACTAAAAATGAAAAAAAGGCAAAATAAACCGAAAAAAGGCACATTTGGAAGTCGCTTACTTTTATCTATAATTTCTGGCAAAATGTTAAAATCTAAATTGGGAGGAGCATTTCAATTTTCTCCGTCTTGATTGCACATAACTACAAGGTGCTTTTTAAGTTCTCAACATTCATTGATAGTCGTCTGTCAGAGAGAATGTTTTTCATAATAGAAAATGATCTTTCTACTTCGACAGAAGTTATTGGAGCATACATAAAACAAGCTAATGTATCTGGACTCATTTCGGTAACAGCATTTTCACCTTTAAGAATATCACAAATTGTTTTCAATTGTTTCAAGTCATCATTTGCACTCACTACCCACTTGCACTTTTCCACAACAGCTGACCCCTTTTCTCCTGACACTTCCATCATCTGCTGCATAGATTCCTCGAAGATTTTCATGGATGCTATAATTGTAATTGTCTCTGGCAATGCACCATAATGAGCAAAAATAAACTAGAATAGCACAGGAGTTTTTTCACTTCACGAATTGAAGCCGCTTCATTTTCTGGAAGAGCATCGATCACTTCACTGATTTTTTTTAAGGTTGTTAGCGTAATATATAGCTGCTGATATCCAGGTTCCCCATCTCGTCAAGATTGGTTGCTGAGGTAAACTAAGCTCAATCGCAACTTCCTGAAATTTTCGGGTTCGAGAGGGAGATTTCAGAAATATCTTCCTTGTGTTCGAAATCAACCTGTCCACTTCAACAGCCAATCATGCACAAGAAATGTTAACCGAAAGCCAATATCCTAACTCAGCATGAAATACTTTTTTCTCACACTTTTCTCCTTCAGCAATGTTGAAACATGCGTCAGTTCAATATTACTTAAATAAGGCGAAAATTATTCACATAATAAACGAAGAAAAATAAATGCCAACAACGTTTTTTTGGAGAAAAATAATTTATATACACATTTTTTTAAAAAAAATTGTCAAATTTCATTGAAAAAGGCAAAAAAAGGCTTTATAATTAAAAATAGGCAGTGGGGTCCCAAATAGGCAAAATAGACAAAAAGAAAAGGCTTCCAAAACATTCGAAACAACATAAACGTATATCCGGAAAAAAATTTCAATATATGCAGTAGATAAAAAGAGGCATTTTGTCAAACTTCCGGGCTCTAGTTATAAAGTATGTATTTAAGCAGTGCCGTTGATTTGTACCTAATATGTTTTTGGATGAAACGTTATTCCTCTCGGTTGAATAGTTATCGCCTTCTAAAAATGTGAAGTGATGCATTCTTTACATCTCACTTCGCCGCCATTACAACTGCGCTCGTGATTTAGAGCCTGTTTCTCATTGGTTATGCTACGAAAATTGCTACGGACATAGGACAAATATGAAATGCCATGAAATATGCCATACAATTTTTCACTTTAGACGGTAGCATTGTGGTCATGGCATTAACAAAAGAAGCACTGTGAACCAAATTTAAAATTTCCACAATCCACCAGAGGAGCGGAATATTTTACCTCTCTTTATTAATATATAAGTAAAGTTTAATTATAGTACAAATATAAGCCAGAATAAAACTTTAACTAGCCTTAAAAAGATATTGGTCTAAAAAAATAGGTACAATATATTATATTACATTAAAAATATATTAAAATAAATTATAATTAGAAATATGTTCACAAAACTTTCACCCTCAACTCTCACATTCCCTACTCTATTATATACAGGGTGTCCCACGAACGGCGCAACTGGAAATTAAGAGTGGCGTTACTTTGTAACCGAAACCTGTACATACGTAAGTCATACACCAAATGTTAGCCAAACAACAAACGGGATGCAGTGTTGTTCATGCAGTGTTGCCAAATGTAAGTGAAAGTGTAAATTTATTTTTCCACAAAGCATGGAAAATTGCATGTCAAACATTCGTACGGAAATTGGACGTCAATTTCCACCTTGGGTAGGTGGACTATTTCGCCATCTATAGTTCAGAGAAGAAAACCAATCGTTTTCGCGTATAGCCAATCCTGAAATGCCTCGTAAAGGCGTACCGGTCCAAATGGGTGTTTTAAAAAAATTATGAGGTACAGTGGCAACACTGTTGATGTTTGAAGGCAACAAAAGGTGTGTTTAGTGATGGTCTATGACATGGAAATACTGGAAACAGGAAAAAAATAAAATGAAAATTATGGTGAAAAAAGTGTTACTTACCTACTCCTGGCAACCATGCAATGCGATAAGAGCGCCCACCGAACGAGAACAAAAGAATCAGTTAGTTGTGTACTCAGAACTGTTTGAGCCGTGCATTTCGCATAGTTCGTAGGGGAAGATTAGAATTGTTCTGTGAAATGAAGTACTCTTTCGAAGAGAGGGTGTTCATTGTGGAACATTATTTTTGTTCAAAATCGTACCCTAGTGTAAAAACTGTGTTTCGCGAGAAATATCCGAATAACAGTGTTCCAGAAAATTCGACGATATATCGACTTGTTTCCAGATTTCGTGAAACAGGATCAGTTAATGACAAACCCTACCACAGACAACCACCAGATTTGACACAAGGTGTGCTGCAGGATGTGGAGCAGAGAATATCACAATCTCACAGGAAATCTGTTCGTAAACGTGCTGCACAGTGAGGTGTATCAAAAACAACAACTCACCGAGCGTTAAAACAATTGCACCTACGTGCAAGAACTGAAGGAAGCAGACAAAGGTGCACGTGTAAGATACTGCCAGTGGTTTAGAAATGGTGTGAATATTTTGGATAAGGTTTTTTTCACGGATGAAGCATGGTTCCACTTAACCAACAGCCAACAGCCAAAATTCTCGACACTGGTCAAGTAACAATCCCCATTTGTTACATGAACATTCACTTCATCCACAAAAGATCGGTGTGTGGTGCGCGATTTCGCGGAGAAAAATAATCGGTCCATTCTTTTTCAACACAACAGTTGACGGAATAGTTTATCGTGACCTTATCACACAGTTTATTTCTCTGCTGGAACGTGATGAACGTGATTGTTGGTTACAACAAGACTCCGCAACATGTGACACGTCTAATGAAACTTTAGACATGTTGGCCGAGTTTTTTGGCGATCACATTATAAGCAAAAACTTATGGCCCAGTCGCTCCCCGGATCTGACGTCTCCAGATTTTTTCTGTGGGGTTATTTGAAACAAACAGTTTACATTAATAACCCAAGAACACTTGATGATCTAAAAATAAACATTTGCACAGCCATTAACAATATAAACCAATCAACCTTGCATAAAGTTGCTTCCAACATGATAAAACGTGTTGATGAATGCCTCAGGGAAAGTGGTTGTCATTTTCAACATGTTTTGTAAAGCTACACTGCCTGTTACGCGCATTGCATGGTTGCCAGGAGTAGGTAAGTAACACTTTTTTCACCATAATTTTCATTTTCCTGTTTCCAGTATTTCCATGTCATAGACCATCACTAAACACACCTTTTGTTGCCTTCAAACATCAACAGTGTTGCCACTGTACCTCATAATTTTTTTAAAACACCCATTTGGACCGGTACGCCTTTACGAGGCATTTCAGGATTGGCTATACGCGAAAACGATTGGTTTTCTTCTCTGAACTATAGATGGCGAAATAGTCCACCTACCCAAGGTGGAAATTGACGTCCAAATTTCCGTACGAATGTTTGACATGCAATTTTCCATGCTTTGTGGAAAAATAAATTTACACTTTCACTTACATTTGGCAACACTGCATGAACAACACTGCACCCCGTTTGTTGTTTCTATGTTTAAAAATATTTACTTTGACAGGGCTAACATTTGGTGTATGACTTATGTATGTACAAAGTAACGCCACTCTTAATTCCCAGTTGCGCCGTTCGTGGGACACCCTGTAGAACACAATTGCAATATATATATATATATATATATATATATATATATATATATATATATATATATATATATATATAATATATTTACTTTTTTCTCTCCATTAAGCAAGGCAATTAATTTAATTTGGAGGCAAATGCTTCCATAATTAAATATAATTAAAGGTGATGCTGAAATGTTCGTCTAAAGAGGGCCTAAGAATATATTTCGAACTGTTCCGAAACAGGCTTTAGGCACAGAATATGCAAAACGTAAATCAATTTGCAGCTTCTTTTATACGACTTTAGCTCAAGTATGGAAAATAATCTTTTGCAGCTCGATGTAAGTGATTGAAAAACAGGAGAGGGATATACAAGCGGTTCGTAATAAGATGCAATCCCGAAAGGAGCCTATCTTTGTCTTCCTCCCTCACTTCACCTTCTGGCAATTAACGCTGCCGTCAAAGTCCGCGCCGGGGGAAGAACCGAACCCTTTGACCACGGAGTGACAGTCTTTCCAGCTTCAATTAGTTTCCTCGTCCTTAATTAAGCACGGAGACGGCGAGATAAAGACGACCTTGAGATGAGGAGAGAAAATTTCGCTTCGACGGCCGATTGGGGTCTTCAGACTCTGAAATCCGTTGCCTGAAGGCTACGGACCGCGAATGATGACCTTCCCGCGTGTACGAGACACCGTTCTTTGTTGATCGGTGTGGAACCCCTTAGTTGCACAAGCTCAAAGAAGGATCTATATTTGGAACTCAATCCTCTCACCGTTGTAATGGTTGAATTGAATCGTTCCCTTTGATTGAATTCTTGTTTTAAGGCGATCTCCTACTCCGGAGAAAGGTTAAGCATTTTCCATGTAAGCTTATGGCGTTAACTTTGGTCACGATTATATCAAGAACCAGTCGACAGAACATTTTCAAATTTTAACTGAACACTGAGAAAGGATGTTTCTAGAGAAGCACTGATTAATATTTACATTTTCTGCATCGAACGTCCCGAAAATTAATTAATTTTTATCGCATTTTTTCACTTTTCTTGACAGGGCAACACTGCTAGTTTATGCGTAGAGGGCTAATTGGGACTGGACCTACAGTTTAAAGTGGATTTTGTTCATTTGATTTGGTTTAGTTTACTTCGCTTTTCTACCACTTCTGGCTAATCACGACGATGAAGTGTGATGGAATTGATGAAGCGACACTCACATCGAACACCCATATGTAGGCCGGACTTGGTTACGTGGCCAGTTGGTTACGCGTGTATGGTGTATGGTCACTTGGTGCCTGCTAACTAATCAAATGAACGTTTAAAGCAGCAGACAGGCATTTGTTGAATCCTCTGAACTTGAACACGACTATTGGTCTACTCGGTTGAACGTCATTTCCTTGCACTAGTCTGACACCAGGATACATCTGCACTGCACCTAGTGTCAGAAAGTGCAGCGATACGGGGCCATTTCGTACCCGAGTGACAAGCTACACATGTTGCTCGGTGTAAGCAGTTTTCTCAATATTGTTCACCGTGTTGTCTCGGACTGATGGTGCCGGACCCTGTGGCCGAGTGGTTAGCAAATGGCGACGCCAAGAGTCCCGGGTTCGAATCCCGCTCGGGCTTGGTTGTTTGTGAATGTCCATTTATCAATTTCATCACTCATCCCCATCTTCGCAAATTAGCCAAGAGGCACAAAACGCGAAGTAAAATAAACTCAATCAATCAATCGGACTTTGCTTTCTCCCCTTCTCTACTGTTATGCGCGGCCTTGCTGGAAATGCCCGAGATAGCACTTCAGAGCCAACTGAAGATTACTCTCAATTTTCTCAAATATATCAATTCAGGAGTTGGACTTTCTAAGTTACATATACTCTCTCCCTGAAATCTGTGTAGCAAGTCCGCGCATAATTGTAGAGAAGGGGAGAAAGCGAGTGGGTAGAGCCACGCAGTACACTCTGCTGTGACTGCAGTCGCTTCTCCCTCCACGCAATCCAGTTCCTCTCACGTGTTCATTGTTGGAGCCGTCTCGCGTCACTACTTGCGGAGAAACTTGTTTTCCTTCGCTTCCTCCATAGATTGCCGAGATAGAGTGTACAATCGAAACGAGCAAATGAAACGTTAATCAATGCCGTTGTACAGAGAAACTTTAACTAATTTTAAAATTCTAAAAATAAAACGAGAAGAAATTCAGGAAGAGCTGATCACAATTTCCGTCCTAATTAGTGCTGTTACATCCCGTCTCTTGCTTACGTTTTCTTTCATGTAAGAAAAGGATTTTCAGAGCAAACTTCGTAAACAAGCTTCGGCCACAATTTGGAAAGTTTCGCTTTGGCCAAATCACGTTAGTCACTGGATGCATTTTTCCTCCTTCTTCTCCGACTTGAAAACAACCAAACTTCCTGGGGGGGCCGGGGGGGGGGGAGGAGGGGAAAGAAATACAAAAAAAGGCCACCTCGTTTTTCCTCGACTGACTTAGTTTCCATCGAAATGTGGAAAAGTTTTTCTTCCGCATGGATGAAAGAGTGGAGAAGGATGTTTGTAAGGATAAAGGCGGACGCCCACGATAACTCAACGAATACAAAATGAAACATGTAGAAGAAAACCAATGTTGCATAGGATCACAAAAGAGCATCACAGCTAATCACATGGGAAGATTTGTGGATAAATTCCTGCTATCTTCTTTCGTATTTTGTTAATGAAAAAGTCACATCGTGGGCACTGAATTGTGCCATGAACGCATATAGTGGGATGTGAAGGCAGGGACCCACGTATTAAAGATCTAGGCCCTTTTTCGGAGACGACGTGATCAGCAATGTGAAAATTAACGGGGGGTGTCGGGGTTTTCGCCCCCACAATAGTTTTATCTCAGACAGACTTCTTTTTATCACTGCTAGAGAGATTCTATCCCCTTCAATGAAAATGGAATTAAAAGCATACAGTATTGCATTTCTAAACTGTGTTAGCGAATACATTCACATTCGTGTCCATTAATGGTCCAGTCATTAAATATCACTTTCAAAAACATCTCTCCACAAACGGAACACCCCAAGTATATCTCTCCAGAAACGGAACACCTTCAAGTATATCTCCCCACAAACGGAACACCTTCAAGTATCTCTCTCCACAAACGGAACACCTTCAAGTACTGTACATCTCTCTCCACAAACGGAACACCTTCAAGTATCTCTCTCCATAAACGGAACACCTTCAAGTATATCTCTCCACAAACGGAACACCTTCAAGTATCTCTCTCTGGAAGCGGAACACCTCCAAGTATATCTCTCCAGAAACGGAACACCTCCAAGTATATCTCCCCACAAACGGAACACCTAGAAGTATATCTCTCCATAAAAGGAACAACCTTCAAGTATCTCTCTCTGGAAACGGAACACCTCCAAGTATATCTCTCCACAAACGGAACACCTTCAAGTATCTCTCTCTGGAAACGGAACACCTCCAAGTATATCTCTCCACAAACGGAACACCTCCAAGTATATCTCCCCACAAACGGAACACCTCCAAGTATATCTCTCCATAAAAGGAACAACCTTCAAGTATCTATCTCTGGAAACGGAACACCTCCAAGTATATCTCTCCACAAACGGAACACCTTCAAGTATCTCTCTCTGGAAACGGAACACCTCCAGGTATATCTCTCCACAACCGGAACGCCTCCAAGTATATCTCTCCATAAAAGGAACAACTTTCAAGTATCTCTCTCTGGAAACGGAACACCTCCAAGTATATCTCTCCACAAACGGAACACCTCCAAGTATATCTCCCCACAAACGGAACACCTCCAAGTATATCTCTCCATAAAAGGAACAACCTTCAAGTATCTCTCTCTGGAAACGGAACACCTCCAAGTATATCTCTCCACAAACGGAACACCTTCAAGTATCTCTCTCTGGAAACGGAACACCTCCAGGTATATCTCTCCACAAACGGAACACCTTCAAGTATCTCTCTCTGGAAACGGAACACCTCCAGGTATATCTTTCCACAACCGGAACGCCTCCAAGTATATCTCTCCATAAAAGGAACAACTTTCAAGTATCTCTCTCTGGAAACGGAACACCTCCAAGTATATCTCTCCACAAACGGAACACCTCCAAGTATATCTCCCCACAAACAGAACACCTCCAAGTATATCTCTCCATAAAAGGAACAACCTTCAAGTATCTCTCTCTGGAAAAGGAACACCTCCAAGTATATCTCTCCACAAACGGAACACCTTCAAGTATCTCTCTCTGGAAACGGAACACCTCCAGGTATATCTCTCCACAACCGGAACGCCTCCAACTATATCTCTCCATAAAAGGAACAATCTTCAAGTATCTCTCTCTGGAAACGGAACACCCCCAAGTATATCTCTCCACAAACGGAACACCTCCAAGTATATCTCTCCACAAACGGAACACCCCCAAGTATATCCCTCCACAAACGGAACACCTTCAAGTATCTCTCTCTGGAAACGGAACACCCCCAAGTATCTCTCTCTCTCTGGAAACGGAACACCTCCAAGTATATCTCTCCACAAACGGAACACCTCCAAGTATATCTCTCCACAAACGGAACACCTCCAAGTATATCTCTCCAGAAACGGATCGCCTTCAAGTATATCTCTTTCCATAAACAGAACACCTTCAATTGATGCTTAGGCTTAGAACACGATACGCAAAGATAAAATAGATGGCAGCACTCAAAATTCTACCATTGCGAAATCTAGGCTATGCCAGCCTAAAGCTACTCGCTTATGTCAAAGGTATGTTTATAGCTCGGGGTAACACCCCTGAGAATTGAAGGTAACACGTACAACATTTACGCTTTAAAACACTTCTTTTGACTGGTCCGGCAGGGTCAAGTTGTAATATAAAAGGATGTTCGTTTACCTGTAGATCTAGAAGTGAAGATCGTCTCCGCTGCTTTGGATGATAAGGCACGGTCCCTGAAATGAAACTTCGATAGTGCACCACTCCTCGCTGTAACTCTTTATGTATCAATCGATATCCGACTATAAATTGGAGGCAACAACAACTGTGCACTCGATAACCTTCAAATTGCAACTGGGGCTGAGAAATGTTCTATCGAACTATTTAAGGGGGATTCACATTTCCGATCGTTAAAGCCGTTGGGCGAGTTGCGTCTGTCGTTAACGGTGTTTTTTTTAATAAAGCTGAGTTTACTTATTTTCGTACTAGTTCCGGTCGATTCCCGTGTCAGATGAGTTTTCAGATCCACTCAAGGTCGCCGCTGTAATGTGCTTGCATGAAGCTACTTTCAGCTCTTTGGTCGGACCCCTTGGCGGAGTGATTAGACTATCGAGCTGTGACGCCAGGGGTCACGGATTTCCCTGCCGAAAAGTATGCAGCCTTGTGGGTTAAAGCGGGATACCATTCTGCAACTGACCAATCTCACCGAGCCAAGACTCAGCAGGCTGTTTTCCGCCTAAGATTTCATGGCGTTTCGTGCTGATAGTTTGCATGCATTATAGTGTGCATTGTAGTATTCATAAGGAACTTGCAAGTAGATGTAATGAGTTTCAACTTGGCAATAGAAATAGGGTCGTTTTCTTACTGTTACTAGTTCGATAGCTATTTTTGTGCATCGGTTTGTGTTTTCCTAGAAAGTAAACATATGCACTGTTTCTAAATGATCTAAGGTAACATATACAAATTTGCATACCCACCAAAAAAAAACCTGCCCCTGTGGCGGAGTGGTAAGCACAAGACGCTACGACGCCAGGGGTCGCGGGTTCAAATCTCTGGCCTGGGCATGGATGTTTGTGAGTGTCGACTCATCAATTTCATCATATCATCACTCATCTTTGCCAAATGTGGCACAAAAGGCCAAGTAAAATAAAGCAAATCAAGCATACCCAAAAAAAACTCTCACCCGAAATGAAATCACAAATACGCCACTGAGTTGGCATACCACCCCCCCCCAGAAAAAAGGTTAATTCGCACAGTGGTGATCATTACTATGCTCCGGAGGCCTTTGCCAGCTAGGGTTGTGCCCAGGTATCCATTTATTAGAAGCTAGGTAAACCCCAGAGCCGATTCTTATTTGGACCTTTGATCGCCCACGCCCACGTGATTCGAACACGGGTCTCCCGCTTGGCAGTTGCTCATTCAATTGACTGAGTTATTTTACGTCGCTTTTCTGCCACTTCTAGCTAATCGCGACCATGAGGATGAGTGATCATATGATGAAATTGTTGAAGGGATACACGGATCTCACGAGCCCTGGCCGGGATTCGAATCCTAGAACCCTGTCTTCGTAGCGCGAAGGTTGGCGCGTAGTGGTCAGATAGAATAGACTACCGTGGCCTCGTATTTGTATTTTTCGTTCTTTTCCAAATTTCAGGATCCATATTGAAAAAAGTAATTAGTACTAAATATTAATAATAACCCATAGCGCATCAGCCCGTGAAGACTAGGGCCTACCTACAGACTGCCAGCCTCAGCGGAGATAGGCGATCATCCGTTCCGAGGTGACGTGTGGTCAGCACGACAAATCCCCAGTCGTTGTTGTAGGTTTCCGTGACCGGGTTACGCTACACATTCGTAACTCCCCAATTTCCTCACGATGGTAGGTGGCCACCACTCCCATACAGCGGCCTAAATCTCAGGAGAAAGGTTGTTACGCTTCCGCCCAGGGCACTAGAACCAGCGCACGGAGCCAAAAGCCTCACGCCTTAGATCGCACGACCACGGTGCGGGACAAGGGCAATATTGACACATGAAAAATTCCATCTTTCCGACTTTCACCGCCGCAACACCAGATCGCGCGAAAGGTCTCTGCTCTCCGTTCCACTCCACAAATCCAACTTTCATGAAAATTCTTCTACTGTTACCTCAGCAGGCCTTTGGAACAAGTTGCCACCTGAAATTCATGTCTCTCCCTCAATTGTGACGTTCAATAAATTGTTAAAATTACATCTATTAAATAATGAAAATTAAGGTGCAGAGAGTAACAGAGGAAAGTAAGGTACAGGATCAAGAAATGTAATATTTAAGGTGAATTATAGTTTTGGACTACGTTTAAGAGCGACGTTATGTTATTTGCTTGCAGGCGCGCGCGTGTGTAATATAAAGTGTACTACTGCCTTTTCGTTTATGTATGTGAAAGGGTGAGCATATGTGTGTGTGTGCGTTTATAGACTGTATACTTTTTATATTCTATTTTCACTTTTTTTGTCTTTATTTTATATGTTATTAATAAGCAAGATCTGAGATAATGTCGAAGTATGTAGTTAAGTGCAAGAAAAAGCATTGTGGCCTTAAATTCAACATGGGCATCAAATCACAAATATTTCTTTCTACCCAAATTTTCTTCTCCTTTTAAAATTGAAAGAATCTAACGGTAAAAGTATGGAGGACAGTGATTTTGACTATATTAAGAGGACGTGAAACATACTCTCTTACAGTGGAAGAGGAATATAAATACAGACTTTGAGAATACAAAATTCTTGAAATATATTTAGATGTGAAACAAAAGGAACACGAGAGTGGAGAAGGTTACACGATGTTGAACTGCGCGCCATCTCTGTTCAGCCTTGGATATTAATAGAATAACTCAATCCAGAAAGCTTCGGTGTAGAGGCATGAGAGAGAATTTTACAGGGTTCTATTGTTGAGAAACCTGATGATAGCAGACCAATAGGGAGGCCAAAGACAGAATGGTATTGAAGGAAGTTGAAGGTTCATTGATCTTGACGAGGATAGGGAGAGAGAGAATGGTTTTTGCTGCGGAAATAAACCTTCACAAATACCAGCAGAGAGATGGCTTATTTTGCATCGATTTTCTAGGTAAAACGCGACGATGAGAATGAATGGCAAACTGATGAAATAGACGAAGGAAGGAACATAATGAAACATGCAGGTTCATAGATGCACTGAAGGACGAAATATGGAGATCATACCCCTCCCCCGTCGAGTAACAAGTATCCGAATTACATTTTTCAAAACGAGTAACCAACCGATTTACTTTCTTCTCTAAAAGAGTAATTGGGTTACTTTTTCAAAAAGAGTAACGGGTTACTTTTTCAAAAAGAGTAACGGGTTACTTTTTCAAAAAGAGTAACGGGTTACTTTTTCAAAAAGAGTAACGGGTTACTTTTTCAAAAAGAGTAACGGAGTTACTTTTTCAATAAGAGTAACCTAGTTACTTCTTCAAAAACAGTAGCCGTATTACTTTTTCAAGGGTAACAGAGTTATTTTTACAAGAAGAGTAACAGTTATTTTTTCAAAAAGAGTAACACAGTTACTATTTCAAAAAGAAAATCGAGGTATTGCTTCAAAACTAGTAACCAAGGTACTGTTTCATAGCAAGTAAGTGTTATTTTTCAAAACGGATAACTGAATTACTCTTTGAAAACGAGTAAATCAATTACTTTTCAACATGATTAATTGTAAATGCTTTACTTTCTCAAAGTAAGTTACTGTAATTGAAATTTGGAAGCGAGTTTCTGAACACAGCTTCATCTTCAACGATGGTAGTCTCTTTTCCAAACAATGTTTCTTTTTGTTTGAAGGAGAGCAGCCAAAATCTAACAATTGTTTCGAAATCAACAACCACGCATCTGATCTGGACCATTAAAAAAATCGGTGGAAAACTACTGCTTTAATGATTCATTAAGGGGAAAGCGATGCATTACAGTTATCCAAAGTTAAGACTGGAGAGAATACCAAGTATTATTATATATGATATTCAGAAAATGCATCCAGCAAATGACACATCGCTTAAATTGTGAATACTTCGACAACTTCTACCATTTGCAGAATTGCGTGTTCTTTCCAGTTATTTTATGATGAATTGTGTATTTAAAGAGTATTTCGAAAGATTAAAAACTGAATGTATAAATACAAATTTAAGAACTTTAAGTGCATGTCTCCCTCTGTTGACAACAATTGAAGTTGGTACAGTCCCGGAAACTGCTGGGTTGTAACAATCGTATTGAAAGCTAATAGAATCGCTACAACCCAGAAGTGTCCGTGACTGTACAGGTTAACGAAGTTAGTAATAAGGTGTTTTTTATACAGCGTATATTCATACACGTATAGATTGAATTGTATTTTCTGGAAATATGCTGTATAAGGAAACAAACTGCGGGAGTACTTATTGAGGCTAGTGTACAAACGGCTCAAGTGGCTCAAGTTAAAGATAATGAACTACCACAATGTTTGCTTGAGTTATAACAATACTAATTTCATTCAATTGAACTATCGTGCAAACGTCGAGTGCTATGTGCAATTGGTTAGACATTTAAAATTGTGTTTCTATGTTAGCTTTGACGTAACATCAGTTAAATTATCGATTTATTGCTGCTTTAGTTTACTTCGCTTCTTGTGCCACTTTTGGCTAATTTGCGAAGATGGGGATGAGTGATGACGTGATGAAATTGATGAATGGACACTCGCAAACATCCATGCCCAGGCCGGGATTCGACCCCGGTACCCCTGTTAACATCAGTGAAGAAATGTGAGTAAATGATTTCAAGTATAAAATATTTCATAAAGCAAGTTGAAGACGGGTTGACTCCGTGACTATAAGAATGAGTGATGATACAATTAAATTGATGAATGTACACTCGCAGAGAGTGAGTGTGTTTTTATTTTAAGGCAGCTTGGTACACTGATAACTTAATCGGGACTTGACCTACAGTTTAAAGTAGGGTCCGAACCACTCGAACCCAAAACCCTTGTTTATCACTCACAAAGAACACGCATGGCCTGGCCGGATTTCGAACCCGGGACATCTGGCGCCGTAGCACACTATGCTAACCACTCCGCCACGGAGATTGGCATTTGCATATTTATGAATACATAGAGGTGTAACTCAAAATTTACATTCCAACAAATCGAGAAAACTTGTTTCAAATCTGGTATTGTGTACGTCTTACTTCCAGTGAAATTCATTCACTCCAGCTCAACTAGAGAAAACAGACATCTTTAATTCGTTTAGTTTTTTGATGGAACCAACACTGACAAGAGAGGTTATCTAAGTGTCAACCTCCGATTTCCATGAAACTTGGACGTTGTATAGAGGGGCCCAAAGGAAGAAATACATTTTTTTTTGTTTCAGCTAAAAAACTGGCGGTTTAACCCCCTAAAACAATTATTTTGCCAAAAAAAAAACACGTATTTCTTCCTTTTGGCCCCTGTATACACCTGCCAAGTTTCATTGAAATCGGAGGAGGACACAGGGGTCAGATCCTCACTTCACTTTGTCATCTTGACATTTGAGTGGGGTTTTTGCCCCCTAAAACAGTTTAGCCGAAACAAAAAATACGTATTTCTTCCTTTGGGCCCCTCTATACAACGTCCAAGTTTCATGGAAATCAGAAGGGGACACAGGGGTCATAACCCCACTTCAATTTGTCCTCATCTTGACATTAGAGGGGAGGTTTTGCCCCCTAAAACCGTATTTTAGCCGAAACAAAAAACACGCATTTCTTAATTTTGGCCCCTCTATATACCTGCCAAGTTTCATGGAAATCGGAGGAGGACACTTAGATAACCTCCCTTGTGAGTAAAGTGTAGCCAACCTTCATTTCTTTAGTTATGGCGAAAGAATAGCAGCTCTAGTTACAGTCACTCAACAAGTAAAGCAAAGACTGGTTTCCCACGGGAAAGAGTAAACACGAGTTCTGTTTCTTGAAATCACTCTTTTCAGGACGTCCGCACACAGCAGCAGACGTCTCTTCAGGGAAATCTGTTTCTCGCATGACAGCATGGCATTGACCCGAACCTACATGCAAGGGGTGGAGTTCTAACGAAATTAGGTCAATGGCCCACCAGACCCAGAGTCACAAAATTTTCCAGCGGTAACTGTCAAATGACTTTCTCAACAATAATTCAAGACCTCCCCCCATACGCAGTGATAACGTTATCGTGTTGTAATCAAGGAGACCCGAGTTCGATACCCGAAGGAGGCCCATGGTGGTTCGAATCCTACTTTAAACCGTAGATTCAGTCCCGATTAGCCAATATGTGCACTGGACTTAAAACGAAAAATGTTTCACAAATACATCGCCATTTGATCCTGTCGACCTCTCGAAGAAAGTATTTATTCCTAGAGCCATTGGACCAGTATTTACAGGGCATCAAACTGGGCCGTGAAGCAGGACAACAAATTACGAGGGTTGTTCGTTAAGTAAGGTAAATGACTCATAGATGGCAGCACTACGGACAGAAATAATCCACAGCCATTTCTTGCTCCAAGCTTCAGAATAGATTGTACAGAGTTTCGCCAGAAATTTACGCAATTCATTTCCAGCGATATGGTCCTGGATATTACGCTCTCTCTCGCTTATCTCTGGAGCAAGGCCGCGCATAGCAGCAGTAAAGGAGGAAAAGGAGAGGGTATAGCGAAGCAGTATACGCAGCTGCGAAGGCTGGTAACTACGGTCGGTTTCCCCTCCACGCAACCCCATTCCCTCTCACGTGGTCATTGGTGCAGCCGTCTCGCGTCGCTATTTGCGCAGAGACTTGGTTTCGTTCTCTTGCTCCAGAGATAACAGGTAAGAGTATAGGATCTTAACATAATATTAGCCAACCAAGATTTGTAATGAAGAAAACTGTGTTTGAATATTTATTACCGTTTGCAAGTTATTGACGATGAAAACTAAGGTTTCGTGACTTTTGAGTCACCCTGTGCTTAAATGTCAAGGAATGTTAGTTCTATGAAATTCCACTCACATTTTCCACGCTCCGTGGCCCGTGCGATCCCAGTGAATTATTCACCGGCGACAGTTAATCTCTCTTCTCCCTTCTCCCGTCCAACGCGAGGCGAGGAAAAGAATTAAACGCGGCCCCCAAATTCTGCCGCATTAGTACAACGCTGTGGCCGAAGTGACAAAAGAACAACGAGAAGCGAGGAAGAAGGAGAAGAGTGGAAGTTAAGGATTCGCTTCAGAGGAAATGAATAAAACGAAATTTTCTTTTCCGTTCGCGCGCTTGGATTAATGACGCAGAAAGTGCTGTTCGAGAATTAAGAGTCGCCGAGATCCAACGCCATCTCGCGGAACGAAAATGCGTTAAATGAAGAGCGGGAAAGGCTATTGTGTTGGGACGTTACTCTTCTTCTCCCCATCCCAGTCGCTAGCCAATCAATCTTCAGTTAACTGTAAGAGATAGCTAAATGTACATGACGCAAGGTTTTTCCAAGTAAGGAAAAGCCTCCCCGATGGACTAGGGGCGACGCTGTCGCATAGTAATCAAGGGGTCCCGGGTTCGATACCCGGTCATATGCGGAAGCAGATATTGTTGTCTAGCGGTCGGAAGCGTATTATGAGGGTTGTGATGTTAATATGACCAACAATAATAGTGTAATGTGTAGGGGAACTAGGGGGAAATGGGCAGGTGGGGAATATGGGCACGATTAAGGTTATTCCGTCACAGTAGAAACCAAATGTAGGTTGACAACATCGATGGAGTCTTGATTGACACTTGTAACTGCGTACTCATCTCAGCTGGCAAATACTGGGCGAGTCTTTTAAAAGAGGCCCCGTGGAAAATGTGCTCCTTGCTTGTAGGCAACCCTGGTACACCGAAGAGAAGAGCGGGGCAGAGAACAGTCTAGGATATGTATGTCATGTCATGTTGTCGAATATGATATGAAGATAACCCCAGCTGAAGAAATCTCAGCTATGTGAGAGAATGGAATGAAAGGCCGCGAAATGCAACTGATGGAGGTCATCGGAATCGTGTTCAGCTGGGGTTATCTTGACGAGCATGAACAGCCCACGATTGCACAGTACTGATGTCTACACATTCATCCCCATAAAGTGCCCTCAGTCTTAGATGAATGTCAATTTGTAGCACATTTTCTGCGTTTAGAAACTCGATCACTGAACGCTACTTCAGGCGATTCACCGACATTGCATGGTTACATGCTGCCATTTTCCTCGCAATAGTTCAGCACCCCCTGGCGATAGAAGTTTGAAACCTTCAATGGAGAAGCGGGAAAGTCTGATAAGTGCAATGTATGGTTGCTCAAAATCCAAAATGCGTTTACAAGGTAACAAAGAAAATAAAAATATAGGAAGCGTTACTTTTCAGCACGCCCTCGTATATATACTTTATTGCAGAGCCATTTCAGGATTGTAATGTTGTTCATTGACATTCCAAATTACAGTTTGCAGAATTTCAACGCAAAATGTTAATAAGAAATGAAATTAGACATGCCATATTTAATGCAAAATGTTGAATTTTTTACGAGTTTTGTATCTCTTAAACCAATTGAATCTCAAACTCAAAATTTTTACTGAAGTTACTTATCATGAAGTACTGTATTGTGTACAAATTTCAGATTTTTAAACAACTGCCCACCAGAGATATTTAACCCTGAACTTGGAATTTTTTAACAAAAAGTATGTGTTTATGACCCTGTAGAAAAACAAATATTAAAGTCTCAAGCTTCAAATAATTTTGACATACTCTATTGGTACACAGGTACTTGCGCAAAAAAAATTCAAGTGTCAAACAAACTGCCTTCCCCCCCAAAAAAAATGTCCGAAAATGTCATTTTGAGCGATTAAAATACACAATTTTGACCTTCAAATTTATTATGAAGGAATAATATTTAGAAAATTACACAAAAATATAATTGTACCCTATAATGTGCTTAACATCACAGATTTTGTCTCATTGTCGTAGGACTTACCAGAGCTGAGAAAAAAAAGTTGCCGCTGTTGCTTACGAATGGACAAAATGACGCGCGCCATGATAAAAAAAATGCCCGCCATCTTCAAATCGGTGATAGTAAAAATAAAATAAGAGTGGTTCTGAACTGTCAATATATGAGGCTCACACCCCACAAAAAATAAACTTTTTTAAAAATGGTCAAGCAACCAGGTTGTATGAATTCATATGGATTGACCCATAACTAGGGGCATGCATATTTCGTTTTTGACAAAAAAACGAAATTTTAAAAAACACATTGTAGTGTGAATTTTTCATGTTTTTGAAAGGTGTGAGGTGCATTTTCTGACCATATTTTGTCACGAAATAATGCGAAATGAACTGTAAAAAGCGAAGTTAACTCTTAAACACGAAATTCAGGGTTTATTCACCGACGCGACACCTTCTGAGGTCTGAATTATCCTGAGAGTTATGCAATTCCCGGAAAATGATTAATTATGCTGTTAATATTGGAGAAGCAAAAAGGGACTCCTTTACACAGAAATAAACTTAATACTGTGATAATGTGCTATTAGAAGTGAAATGTTAATTCTGTGGAATAAGTGTAGTTTTTAAATCAAATTCAGGATTATTTTCACAATTTTAAAACCAATATGTCTTTTTATATACCACTTTTCATCCATTTTTTCACCGCTATAACACCGATATTTTATTTTATTTACCGCTTTTGAACCCGAAATTGACTCCGTTTTTGTACCGAAATTTTGCTTTTTTATTTACCAAAAATATGTGCCTCTACCCATAACACATGCACAGTTTACTGAGGGATTAGAAACGCCTGCTTCGTATGCAACCCAAACAACATAAATTTACTTTGGGTTGCGGACGTACTAGGATACTACAAGTTTATTTGGTTGGTTGAAATAAAACTTTCTTCACAGAGAGAGGAGAGCTTCGTGCACACAGCCTAGATTCTACAATGTGGTTCGACATTTACAGATGAAAGGTCAATGAGGGAAGTTGCTAGCGCCGCCAATCGGTTGGTTTTAAAACAAAACATTCCGTTTAACATACGGTTCAGTTCTATTTTGTTTACTAAGTGCTCCGTTTAATACAGAATTACATTCCTGTATTCTGTATCCAGATCATTTCATCAACGAATGGCCATTCAATGTATTTGATAGACCCACCTGATTGCACCCGCCTTGCACCTGTAACAATCTCTTCATACTGCAAGGTCACCTCCACTAATGGATAGTGGCGTATCCTGACCCCTACCTAATTTTGCAAATTATCTAGAACTATTAGTGAATGCACCAGATTGTGTGGCACATGCAGATATGGTAAATTAAATAATGCTTTCATTATTCAGGATAGAACTTCTGTTTGAGAATAATAAAAATCAGAACAACCAGCTAATATAATGCAAATAGTTGTTCCATTGTTCAGGGCCTCCGCGATGGCGTAGTGGTAACGTCGTCCCCTGTAATCAAGCAGTGTCAAGTTCGATACCCGGTGGATGCAGATTATGGTTCGGTTCTCAGTATATTCTGTAGGTCCATTGCAGATTATCCTATCTATGCATAGTGTGGATTTACAAACTGAAAACAAATAATTACTGACGAAATGTCTTGCATTTGGAACTCTGTCGTCACTCAGAGAGTTCCCCACCCTTATTCAGTTAAAATGCTGTGAAGAACGCCTTAATGGGTTAGCGATGATAACGCGTACAGATCAAACCAAAGGAAATAATAAACTTGCACCGTCGTACCGATCTCCGTGGCGGAGTGGTTAGCACAGCACGTTACGACGCCAGGGATCCCGGGTTCAAATTCCGGCCTGGGGATGGTTCTTTTTATGGGCGTCCCTTCCCGTAAAACACAAATCTCCAATCCCAGACATCTAATGCATAGCCCAAACATGTATAGAACTAGCTGTCAGAAACAATGTCCAATTCCGAATATCCAATATGTCGCCAGATCTTGTCCAGAACTGGATATCCAAAACACGTCCAATTCTGGATATCCAAAATATATCGAGATCTTGTCCAGAACGGGATATCCAAAACATGTCCAATTCTGGATATCCAAAACATATCTAGATCTTGTCCAGAACGGGATATCCAAAACACATCCACATGTTTTGGATATAGAGAATTGGATGTGTTTTGGATATCCCGTTTTGGACAAGATCTAGATCTGTTTTGGATATCTTTTGGACATTTGTGTGCTGTGTGGGTTCATAATATCATATCACCCATCATTATGGTCGCAATTAGCCAAAAGTGACAGAAGAGCAACGGTAAATAACAAAAATCAAATCAAACGAACACCATTGTAAGCGACGTAAACAATGCATAACCAAAACTTACGATTGTAAATATAGTCAAAGGTAGTTTCTTATGAATACGGTAGTCATGCAGGGATGCCAAATCCAGATAAAATTTTGAACTTTCTATCGGATTTCAAATATCCGGATATCGGATATTCTGACATCAAGATCTACGGATTATCCAAATATACGAATTATAGTTGTCCGGATTATCCATTGCATCCTAGATGGATATCGGATAATTTGAAATCCGGATTTTGTGGAATCCATAGTTAGTACAATAACAGGTATATTACTAGCGATTATTTAAGTACAATTTTTCCTTCATTTCCTAACATTTTTCTTCCAGCTGGCCTAAATGGCGGAGTGGTTAGTACAGCGCGCTATGACGCCAGGGGGTCCCTTCATCAATTTTACATCATCATTCATCCTCATCTTCGCGATTAGCCAAACGCGGCAGAATGCGAAGTAAAATAAACCAAATCAATAATTTTTTTCTTACAAGTTTCCGCTCGATCCGAAAAAAATCATGATACGTCTCTAGCTCTGAAAGACATTGCTATATGAAAATTCCAAACAAAGTATAAATGGGAGGGAGCACGGTGTGTGGCCGTTTCCTTCTAAAAACACACTTCTTGGCCGGGTGTGTCAATTGAGATTCAGGCCTTATTGTACTTCGTTGACAGCAGCGACAATACTTCTGCATAGAAGCCTGTGGCTGAATAAACAACTCGTTAAAGCTCTGAACATCGATGGACGCTGTTTCCAGTATCTCGCCTGTCAGAGGCTAAGGTAAAAGAAGGAATTTTTTCCGACCTCAGATAAGAAAGTTGTTCAAGGAGTCTGAATTCGAACACCACATGCCAAACTTTGAAAAGGACGCCTCTCAGTGCATAAAGTGGGCCCAAATACAAACTTAAAAAGACAGTTTGATATGATCCATATTTTTGTGACGTCACAACTTAAAAATATGTCACCGATATATTATTTTGTGAAAGAACACGTAAGTTTTGTATTATTGTATGTAAATTGTACCTCGTTTGTAAAGTATATCTCTTGTTTAATATTTATTGTATTGTATGTTTAATTGTGTATTGGGTAATGGCTTGTAAAAAGTGTTTTATGTAATCTGTGATAGAAACCCATGTAGATGTCAGTTCCGTTTGTAGAATATTTTTGTAATTAGCAAGTGATTCATCTGTATTTGATCTGTGATCTTGAACTAGTATAAACGCGAGGATTTAGCATAAGAAATTCAACACATTCGCCGCAGATCGTCGATAAAATTCAAACTCAAAAGAACTGCTCGGTGTTGTATATACATCTCGTTACGGTAGTTACGGTATGCGACCATAGGTTCGCCGATAGCCAAGCACTGAGGTTGTGTGTTATAGCTGAGCCAAGACACCGATAAGACGAAATCCTCACATTCGTTCCAATATGTTTGCATTATAGTTGTAATAAATAAAGAATAAATCCTTTCATTCTATCTACGGCAGTAATATGGTTTCATTTCTCTGTGCTGTGAAATATTGTCGTTGCTTTACACAAACCCTGCAGCTGAGAGGCGTTTGTGTACTTCAGCGAGTATCATCGTTCACCGCTGAACATTATTCATTTATTATTATTAAATATAATACAACTACTAATATCTCGTTAATAACAACATAATACAAGTAAACGTATGAAGTTGATATTGGAGCTTCTTTTCGCACTGTAAGCACTTTCCACAGTTAATGCAGAAGAGCGGTGAGGCAACAATTCCCAGCAAAGCAACAGAAATGTTACGTGTTCGACTCCCGGTTCTGGGACGGTTTATCTCTTCTTGCACAATCGCCACGGTAGCTGGAGTTACTGGAATATAATACAGGGATGGAATCCAGCCTGGAGACACAAGATAGAAAAATCAATGGGCGTTAACTGGCCCAAACAAAGGCCCTGTCTCTCTCTGATATGTCCCTCTATAGCTCTAATGGATGAGTTTTAAGTTCTCAATCCAAAAATGATTATCAATAAAGTCCATGAGTAAAACAGAGCTGGCGGGAGCGATTGGCCGGGTTTTTGACGAAGGACTGTCGGGTAATAAAAAGATAAGGGGCCGAATTATATCTATAATGTACACGCACTGCATTCTGGGAATTCATAAGCTTTCTGACCGAAGCGACACACGACAATTGGCTTTCAAATGGCAGACGACACAGTCCCCCTTAGTCTCTCGAAAAGCACTCACTGCGCATGCGCGGCCATCAGACCAAGGCGGCACGATAGCTCCGTCTGGTTCTCTGCACTTTTTGACACTCCGTGTAGCGCAGGTGTATTCCAGTGTCAGGATGGTGCAAGGAAATGACGTTCAACGAGCTAGACGGAAAGCGGTGTTCAAGTTTAGAATATTCAACAAATGCCTGTCTGCTGCTTTAAACGCTCATTTGATTAGTTAGCACACACCACGTGATCATACACCACACATTACACCGCTCCAGAACGTAGTGCAAACGGTGCAGACACCAAATACACTACTTGACACCAAGTCGGTGTTGCACTGTGTAACCATCTAGACGCTTCGGTGCAAAGAGAATCAAAAAGTGCAGCCAACTAGACGGAGCTGATGCACACAATTGAGAAAACGACCCAGTCCGAGCATGACGTGAAGCGTGTCGTTCCTTTTTGGTACGAAAGCTTGCGTTTATTTCTGAAAGTTCATTTCCAAGCGACAGGAGTCGCTACGGTCTACATTTTAGTGTGTTTATCGAGATTAAATATTACTGGAGGACATGTTCTGTAAATGTATTAATCCCTCTTGAATGAATCATGGAATATGCTTTTCTACTCTCCATCCACTGCAAGATCAAAGTCGTGTAAACAAAATCACACTAATTCTGACAAACAGTTCTGGTGATGTATTGGTCGTGGCTGCACAAGTTACAATATAAGGTCCCACAGTTTTAATATAGCAGCAACCTTTTGTGGTATGGCTTTATCTCATGCACTTAATTACGCGCACGATTCCTGCAGGATTGCCATTCCAAAAACCAATAGAATTTGTCAAGAGCGGCTTGTATTTGTTTACATTTACTACGTTCTTTCAGTGGATATAGAATATGTTAAGTAGAATTTTATTACGAAGAATTAATACTCAAACAAATATTCTCTCTCTCTCTCTACAGATAGTGTGTACCGCGTCGGAAGCGTTGCGTCGTCGACTTTCCTTCTCACCATTGACGTCAAACACTAAACTAAATGATGCAACAGCCTCCTAAGTCCCATCGCCGCTGTTTTCTGGCTTTCGAGCCCGCTACTAGGGCTACATCTTTTCAAATAGCTCCCCAATTGTCCTCACGACGTTGGGTCAAGCCACACAGTAACCTAACTCAGGACCTCTTGCACCAAAGGCGGGAGCGCTAACCATTTGGATTCGCGAGAACCCGAATACAAACACAATAATATAATTGTTTATTTAGTTGTAGTTTTATCTCGCCTTTCTATCCCTTTAGATTAATCGTGACGATGATGAAGGAAAACTGATGACCAATTTCGAAGCTAACCACTACGCTATATTTCTTGCAAATCATGATTTATGTAGAAGCATATAGCAACTTAATGTCTAGCAATTGTTCTTTTTATAAATAGTAAAAGTTTCGTAGTCATGGTTCTTGTTGTTCTCTGAGGTTAATTACACTCCAATTTTTTTAAATTATCAAAACAAATGGCATTAATATTTTCTATAACTAGCATTGAAATACTCGCAGCACTACAAATGGATTTAAAAAGGCCACGAACGCTCGATTCTATCCAATTCCAGTTCTCTGCACGTATCACAACCATTGTGCGAGGAACGAAATTCATATCCAATTTTCAATAACCCCACCAGATGGCAGCACGGAGGGACCTATTGAGTTTGTACATCCTTTTTCTTCCTCGCTTTGTCTATCCAGTCGCCGTTCCGAATCCGCATTGATAAACCGGGCTGTGCTGGGAGGCGGAGAGGATGAATTCGGAATCAGACTCGCCTACGGGGGAGCCGCGGGGGCTGAAGCTCATCCGCATTTGCTATTCATGGATCTAGCTCGCTTCGAAAAGCTTCTATGAATGAGTGCCGCGCGGGGGGAATTGAGTTCGTTTGGTGGGATACGAGCGTGATATGGAAGAATGTAAAAATGAGGGACCGATTCTTATGCATTCGGTTGTTCGGTTATGATAATCCGAACAGATATATCGTAAGCGTAATGCTTATATCTTCCACTGCTTGCTCAATTTCTAGTTTTCCCAGGTGAAAAATTAGAAAAATGAGAACTTATTTTTTCCGTCAATAAGAAGTTTTAATCAAAATTTGTGAGCTTTTTCATAGTCCTGTCATCCAGTATTGAGTCTGTTTTAAGTCCTGCTGTATTTGTGAAAGAGCGCTCTCGTCTGCAAATGTCGACTGCTGAGCGTTTTAAGACGAAGAGGGACAATTACGGAACAGTTGTGTATTTCTTTCAATATCGTCGGATTGGTCACTGCTATTTAGAAATGAGAGTATGAACTTCTCTCCATGTTGCAAGTGGAAACTGTTTTTCAACTTGATTAGTAAGCTAGGCACGATGTTTGAAAAATATGATTAATAAGTATTTACATAATCCCATGTATTCCTTATCAACTTCAAGTTACGGCTAATCAAATGGGAGTTTCGACTTTTCCTACTACTATGACATAGTTCAACGTGTCCTTTTTCCGTCCATGTACTTTTCTACGTCATTGGATGTTTGATATTCCCGAGAGAACGAATAAAATAATGGTCCCATTTCTCCTTGCCTCATACGGCCATCCTGGCAGTGTTGCCAAACCTGATGTGCATAAAAGAGCTAAATTTCACCATTAATAGAGCTAAAGATGACTTTCAAGGAGATAGATTAACGAAGGCTGCATAAAGTGCCTCCTAGGATAATTTTAGGTGTCAGAGGAACGCTGCTATTGCCGTTAGCTTTAAAGTGATGACAATTTATTTTTAATTTTCACCGCCTAGATTTGGGGGCATCACCCATCTCAATAATCCACTGATGCTGATATGAAATCGAAAATAAAGGATTCCCGGATAACAATATTGTCATCTTCACCTCAGCCAAGGCGCTATATAAAAGTAGCTGGGGAGGGGGTGGGACGACGCAGTCAATATAATAATATCACGTCACGTGCAAAATGTACACTCATGGCAAAAGTTGGTCTTTGTGGGCCGGAGCCAGTGGTGGCTTCATAGTGGCGCAGGAAGCAGGTGCCACAGTTCACAGCCAAACGATTTCACTAAAGAGCCAGACTTGGCTCCAAAAGAGCGAAGTTGGCAACAGTGATCGGCAGCTGCCGCAGCGAGAAAGCCTAGGGGAAATTGCTCCTCTTCCCCTTAAGAGAAGGGAAGGAGTCTGGAGGCTTCACCGGTAGTGTTCACGCAGTGGGAAACTTCCCGTGATGTGATTCAGTGCAGTTGTAGGTACTACGGAGTGTCCGAAAAGTCACGCAACCCGGTGTTTACGACCGTATAACGGAATAGCGAAACGGAATGAGAAGAAACGCTTTCTGCCAAGAGAATGCCCTGTATATTGGGAAAATTTAGAGAGACAAACATATGTAAGAACATGCATGTTTTAATAACAAATAAGCAAATTGTTGCCAAAGGCGGAAAAAAAATATTTGCAAATCGTGTGTATTGATGCACAGAACCCATTGAGGTAAATTATCGCAACATTTCACAATACCAACGAACAACTTGGATGGCCATCTAATGAATTTGACAGAAAAAGAACTTTGACGAAGTTTCAAAAACATTGCAGACGGGAATAAATGGGCTGATCCAAAAATCGATGTTTTCACAATATTACGCAGGACACTGGCAACACTGTTGGTGTCACGTGTCACCAACAGATGTGTTTCACCTCAGGCTATCACACTAAGGCACTTTTAACGACAAAGGAGAAAGTTGGTTATTCTCGAACATATGCAATAAATTACATACACCTTGCAACCCTGAAATGTGGGTACAGAAGAACATGTATCAATTGTTATGTGTTCTGTGCCTAAGTGGTTGCTGTTTGTCGCGAACGGCATTCCAGATTGTGTCTACTTATGCTGACATCGTGTGTGTGTTTTCAAAATGCCATATTCTACACAGAAAAGAGTGTTTATTGTTGATGAATATATCCGAACATCGTCATATTCTCGCGTAAGAGATGCATTTAGGGCTACCCACATTTCAGGGTTGCAAGGTGTATGTAATTTATTGCATATGTTCGAGAATAACCAACTTTCTCCTTTGTCGTTAAAAGTGCCTTAGTGTGATAGCCTGAGGTAAAACACATCTGTTAGTGACACGTGACACCAACAGTGTTGCCAGTGTCCTGCGTAATATTGTGAAAACATCGATTTTTGGAACAGCCCATTTATTCCCGTCTGCAATGTTTTTGAAACTTCGTCAAAGTTCTTTTTCTGTCAAATTCATTAGATGGCCATCCAAATTGTTCGTTGGTATTGTGAAATGTTGCGATAATTTACCTCAATGGGTTCTGTGCATCAATACACACGATTTGCAAATATTTTTTTTCCGCCTTTGGCAACACTTTGCTTATTTGTTATTAAAACATGCATGTTCTTACATATGTTTGTCTCTCTAAATTTTCCCAATATACAGGGCATTCTCTTGGCAGAAAGCGTTTCTTCTCATTCCGTTTCGCTATTCCGTTATACGGTCGTAAACACCGGGTTGCGTGACTTTTCGGACACTCTGTATTATCGTATGGGTGAAACACCTACGAATCATATATTTCGGACTTCTTTACATTGCTAACGTGTTGCGGAACATTTCTTAAGGCGAAATAATGCATTTCTAACTAAGATAATGTTTATTTTCTCTATTTACGAGTACTTACTGTTACTTGTAGTTTCGAATCTGTAACACATTATGGCCGTGATAGCATACTGGTTTAGGGGGCGTTCTGAGAGTGTTTTGTCGATTTATGCAGTGGTGCAACCTCGTTCACCGGAAAATATCTACTTTCGTGCCCCTATTTGAAATTATGCTAATACGTCGCATTTACGTGTAGAACTTGTAAAATAACCTTGCGATTTACCACGTTCATTGTCCATACACAGCAATTCGGAACCATCTTTCTTTCGCAATTCGTTAATGCTCTTCCTTTACGCACAACACTCTTGCAACCTTGAATATTGACGTCAGACGAGGAATGCCTACGTGGTTAGGTTAGGCCTGTTAGGTTAGGTTCCATTAGCATAAATACAAAGAAAAAATAATATTTTCGCTAAGAGACGCGTTACCTTTGTATTGCCTAACATGAAAAAGGTCTCTCCTGTGACGTCAGAACACAATGTTGCTAGAGTGTTGTGCGATAAGTGACACCCATTCGGGTCGGAACCATCTTTCTTTCGAAATTTGTTAATGCTCTTCCTTTACGCACAACCATCTTGCAACCTTGAATATTGACGTCAGACGAGGAATGCCTACGTGGTTAGGTTAGGCCTGTTGGGTTAGGTTCCATTAGCATAGATACAAAGAAAAATTATTATTTTCGCTAAGAGACGCGTTAGCTTGTATTGCCTAACATGAAAAAGATCTTTCCTGTGACGTCAGAACACAATGTTGCTACAGTGTTGTGCGATAAGTGACACCCATTCAGGTAGGAACCATCTTTCTTTCGTAATTCGTTAATTCTCTTCCTTTACGCACAACAATCTTGCAACCTTGAATATTGACGTCAGACGAGGAATGCCTACGTGGTTAGGTTAGGCCTGTTAGGTTAGGTTCCATTAGCATAAATACAAAGAAAAATTGTAAAAACAGCTCTCTCCTGTGACGTCCGAACACAATGTTGCTACAATGTTGTGCGATAAGTGACACCCATTCGGGAAAAATGGCTTGTTCCGAACTCGACAGGTGGTTCTAGTGAAAACACGGCGAGGCTGAAACACTGGCTACGGGGTTGCATCGTCTTAACACACGGAACATTGCACTCTCATGCAAAAAGCAAATGGCGGGAGCAGAAACAGCGTGTCGGACAGAGATTTTCGCAGAAAACAAAACGCATTCACATTAAAATGGATCAAATCTACATTCAGGAACTTCCAAAACGCTCAAGAAAATGATTTCCGTAAGTACTTTCTCCTGTAAATTTGAAGGAAATTTGAAGGAATCCGTTTTACCCATACGATAATGTTACCCAGTTGTATTGTTCACTTAAGTCCATCTTATGCACAGGTAGGCTAATCAATACTAGGCAGTGGGTTTAAAGTGCGGTTGGAAACACTGTTGCCTCCCCGATGTTGTACTGGTAATGTCTTCGTCATGGTTCAGTAACCGTGGAGGTACTTAGTGATTCCGTTTACAGTTTAAACTGCAGGTACAGTCCCGATTAGCCTGTCTGTGCATAACGTTGGACATAAAAACAAATATCAAATTAAAATCAAGTGCCTACCTCAATTCCACGTAGTACACCTTGCAATTCATTGTTGCAGACCGGTGGCGCCGATTAGGCCACTTTTGCACCCGCACTATGCTAAAACTTTTCTATAAGTAAACTGTCCTTGCCCCCCCCCCCCCGGCCACCATGTTGCAGACTAACGAGGCTCTGGCGTCTGAACTCCCAACCAGTATACTCCTGTGTGGGGCTTGTATTGTTATTTGTTCATGTGTGTTTGTGATTGCCCTTCCATCAATTTCATTTTATCACCTTTCATCCTCATCGTCGCGATTAGCCAAAAGTAAAAGAGAAGGGACGGATATAGTCCATGCGTTTACTTCGTTAACGTCGAAGAACTAAAGAAAGCCGCCGCCACGAACGTGGGTGGGGATAAATAGCGGGCGAGTTGTTTTCGTCCAATCACACTCAACTTTTAGCTGATCGTCCACTCCACGTGGAGTCTCAGTCACATGACTGCGGATACGCTGTTGCCGTACTTTGCAACTTAACATGGAGACCGTGGGAAGGCGGAGGGACAAGGTGGCGTAGACTAGATGTGTGGTAACACTGTTCGTTGAATGTGACTGTTGCATCTGGTGGGCGCGCTCCGTGGACTTCAAAGCCAGCCGGTCGTTAACGTAGCTAGCGCGTCGATTTTTGATTTGATTTCAGTTGCTGTTTTAAGTCCACTTTATGCACAGTAAGGCTAATCGGGACTGGACATACAGTTTAAAGTGGGATCCGAACCACTTGTGCCTCCACCGGGTATCGAACCCGGGACCCCTTGATTACAAGGCAATGACGCTACCACTGCGCCATGGGGGAGTCCCTCTAGCGCGTCGACTATAGCAGTTTAGCGTAAACATAACTTACATTCGGTCACACAAACCATAAAGCAGTGGTTATGGGACTGGATGCCACTGGTATGCGCTCCTTCAAAGTTTTTGTCCTCCACCCCCCCCCCCCCCCCACCACCACCACCGCTTTCCTCCGAAAGTCTGACGAATCCCTCTCTCATTGTCGATAAAATATCACGTGAATCTAATAGTGATATGAGAACGTTTGAAAAGCAGCACATGGGGACATTATTTTAGCGGACATTTACGGGGTTGATTCGAAAGCTTTGCAGGTGGCCTACTTCCCCCACGCCTCTCGCTCTCAGCTGAGGTCAACAACATGAGGTCACACCAAGGGAAGACTCATTCCGGAAAATGCGGTCACGTGATCTCCTCCACCTTTCGTTCCCATTGACAATCAATCAAGTGACTTCGCCCTCCTCCTGAACTCCGGCAGACCGTGTTGGGAGGAGGGAAACCCCTGATCCTCCCCGTTCTGACAGAGGAAGGAAATAGAAGTTGGCTACATTGAATTACCAACCAGACTTTACTTGTGGAAGAGCTACTCTTTAAAACTAAGTTACAGTTAAAATTACTTAATGGAAAATTAACTCAGAGTAACTCAAATTTACTTATTTCAAAATTAACTCAAATTTACTTATTTCAAAATTAACTCGAAAAATTTTACTAAAACTAAATTACAATACTATTTTTACATAGTTGAAGAAATAAACTACAGATTATTCAATGTTTAAGCCTGGTCTGTGTTTCGATAAGCTAATCGGCACTGGGCCTACAGTTTAACGTAACGTCCGGGTCAGTGTTATACGGATATCCAGATAACATCCAATGGATGTCTAGTGTATATTCCTGAATATCTTTTGGACATTCGGAACGTTGGTATGCAGTGGCGTACGCAAGGGGGGGTTACGGGGTTTAAACCCCCCTTGAGCTTGTGAAGTATTATGAAAAATGCTGTGTAAAAAAATTTAAATGGGCAATTTACCACAGTCAAAGATCTGGGACAATACTATTACTATTACTACATCTACTACTACTACTACCACTAATAATAATAATAATAATAATTTGAATTATTATTTCCATGTAGCATGAAGAAAAGCACAGCATTCCAAGCACACGCGTCTTTCAGAGTGATGCCTTGAAAATAAGCACAAGTTCTTGAAAGTGAAATATGAGGGTAACTATGATTTAAAAGAGAAATAAAATGTTTTGTATTTCAATACTCTGGCGTACGCAGTTTGGGGGGGGGGGAGAGGGGCCGGAATAGTAAATGTGGATAACACATGGCTTCGTTTTGGAGGGCAGGATGCATAATAAAATATTTCGTATTTTTGGAGCTTTTCAGTCTATTAAAATTGTATTCAAAGACAAAAATGGTAATCGGGACTCACTTTAAAAGAGGTTTCGTATTTACACATTTTGATTTTTTAAAGTTCTTAACGGATTTTTATTTGAAAATTCTGATTTTCTCAAAATTGTGGTAGGGGCTGTAGCATCATCGGTAGAGGCATGCATATTTCGTTTTTGACAAAAAGAAAACGAAATTTGAAATAACACATTGCAATGTTAATTTTTAAGGTTTCTGAAAGGTGTGAGGTGCATTTTCCTACCCTGTTTTGTCACGAAATGATGCGAAATGAACTGCAAAATGCGAAATAGACTCTTAAACACGAAATTTACCGTTTATATACCGACGCGACACTTTATGAAGTCTGAAGTATCCTGTGTGTTATGCAATTCACGGAAAATTGATTAATTTTGCTGTAAATATTTGAGAAGCTAAAATGGACTTCTCTATACAGGAATAAAACTTCGTAGTGAACAATTTTGGTATATATTTGGAAATAGATAAGATCCGAAATGCCATTAAGGCAGTGTTTCTCAAACTTTTTTGCCTGAGAGTCCCCCTTTACATAACTGAATATTTCTGTGTACCTGTTATTAGGGCCGTTATTTAAAGATTATATATAGATAGTTGGGTCATTCCATGTCAAATGATTTGACTCAAATCAACACAATTTCTCAAAAAGTGAAAATTTTACAAGAACAGTGAGACAATCCAGATGTGAATTATCGGGGAGATTTATGCGGGGAAGAAGCCGGAAAAATTCCAACCAATTTCGGGAATAGATTCCGGATCTCCCGCGTGATTGTCAGATGCTCTACCGACCAGACCACCGCAGCTTCTTGGATGAGTTCCATACTTTAATTATTTCAATTTATTTTAATATATTTTCTTGTTTTATGGATTTTCTTCACCCTTAAAATGTCTCACCTCGTTGACCAGACAAAAAACAAAACCAAAAAAATGCTCCTAGGATTTGATAAAAATTGAATGATTAGAAAGTAATGTCTTTCTATTGTTTTCGTAAATGGTATATTTATGTAGATCTCTACTACATAATAGTAGTAGTGGTATTAGTAGTATTATTAGTAGTAATTCAGCTAATTAATTAATTATAAGTATTATTAATTATTTGTGATTATTATTATTTAATTAAAGTATAATAAATCAAAGGTAATGTGAATTTGGAGAAAGTTTTAGAAATAACCCCCCTTGACGAAATCCTTCGTACGCTACTGTTGGTATGAATATTCATAAGACATCGATCAGTTGTCCCTTGGACATTTTTGTGCTACATGGCTTGCAATGTGTTTTCACAAAGGGTAGAACCCGGTACACCTTATTCACAAGGCGAATGCTATACCATTCTTGGAAACCTGGCTACTTGGTGATAGAAGTAATTTAAAGTCAAAGTTTATTTTCGGTCACTTTATGCTCAGATAAAATAGTCAGGACAGTACCTACAGTCCGAGAAAATGTGCAATGTTTCTCCATCGTGGATCGAACCCAGGAACATTTTAATAGCAAGAAAACAACAGCGCTGTAATTTAGGATATGATGCCCAAAATTCCGAAACTATGACTAATGTTCCCAACTCAGGAACAGATATTTTCATGTAGAATGTTTGAATTGGAATGTTCCCAACTCAGGAACCAATATTTTCATGTAGAATGTTTGAATTGGAATGTTCCCAACTCAGGAACCAATATTTTCATGTAGAATGTTTGAATTGGAATGTTCCCAACTCAGGAACCAATATTTTCATGTAGAATGTTTGAATTGGAATGTTCCCAACTCAGGAACCAATATTTTCATGTAGAATGTTTGAATTGGAATGTTCCCAACTCAGGAACCAATATTTTCATGTAGAATGTTTGAATTGTAATATTCCCAACTCAGGAACCAATATTTTCATGTAGAATGTTTGAATTGTAATATTCCCAACTCAGGAACCGATATTTTCATGTAGAATGTTTGAATTGGAATGTTCCCAACTCAGGAACCGATATTTTCATGTAGAATGTTTGAATCGGAATGTTCCCAACTCAGGAACCGCTGCCTCGGAAGGGAAGGAGAAAGGCCAGTACCGGTCACTCCACGTTACTCTGAAATACTAAGTACTGTACATACATATCCACTTGGAGAAAAAGTACTATGCTTTACGGATAACTTTTTCTTTTCTCTAATATATTTTGAGTACATTGCAGATCTTTGCTCTTAGATTAGGTAAGGTTAATATAGGTTAGGTTAGCAGACAGGGGTGCGTAATGTCAACTATTTCAAACGCCAATCCATCCTCCCCCGAAGCAATTAGTAGGACTTCCCTATTTGGAAGGACATTTCACTAAAATATCCAATTGGCAAAGATCAGTTTCTGAGCTGTCAGTGTTTTAATTGGAATTTTCATAATTCCTGAGTTGGGAAGACATTTTACTGAAATATCCAACTGGTAAAGATCAGTTCCTAAGAAATCAATGTTTTAATTGGAATTTCCTGAGTTGGGAAATCCTGAATCACGAATAAATCATAATTCATAGCAAGTACGATTACTTTCAAAGCAAGTATCGGGAGTTTTGAAAACTAAAGAATGCTGTCTATTTTCATATCCTGAGATTATTAACACTGCTAGCTAGTGAGTTAAAGAAAATGGTGAACAATGACTTGTTTGAGAGATTGCTGAGGAGGACTAGGATTGTCATAGATTTCTTTTACCCATACACGGTGCAATAAAAACCAACTTTGATTGAGTGATTTTACTTAGCTTCTATAATACTTTTGGCTAAAAGTGAAGATGAGGATGAATGAAGATTAAATAGATGAAGGAGCAATCGCAAACACATATAGATAGCGCACAACACAAGCTCCACTCCCCAAAAAACCACCTTTCATACACTGACGACAGGGATATATTTTATACATTCTAATACGCATTATATATTACATTAAAATAACATACAGGGTGTATCAGAAGTGATACCGCAAACTTAAAGGATGTAAATTACACGATAGTAGAAGAAAAAAGTCTCAGTAAACATGGAATCACAAATGAACAGTTTTCGAGATAATTGTGAATGTATGGTTACGATCCGCCACTGACTTGATGTTTGTACGTACACATAGTATGCTTTTCACGTGTGTTGTGCCATAGTTCTACTCTATAACAAATAACATAATTAAAAGGTTCACCTCGCTACACATTTACTGTTGCTTTTATTACCAAGGAGCAGTGGGGGCGATTTGGTCCCGTAACCGGGGGGATGGGGGCAAAAGGGGCCAAAACTGCCCCCTCCCTAATCGCCGCCACTGCCAACGACTATTGTACTGTACGGTATGTTACATGTTTGGCGGTGTTCAGTTTCAAAGAAACCTCGGAGACGAACGGGCGATGTGTATCAACAATCGAGTCAGTAGCGCATACATTCGCAATTGTCTCCGAAACGGTTCTTCTACGATCCCATGTTTACTGAGACTTTTCTGCTTCTAGTATCGTGTACTTTCACCCTATCACTTATGATACACCCTGTATAATAGAAACTTTCACAGGATATAATAAAATATAGAATTGAAGACGTCCTGTAGAAACAGGACACCTATTAACTCTAGTATGGGTTATTGAACAATCCAGATTAAATGATCAGGTTGTTTTTTAAAAAAATAGTGTCATGAAAATATGGTCAATTTTTATTTACAACCAGATACAGTAAAACTTATGAATAACGGACAGGCCTGGGGGAAAAATAAACGTCCGTTATTAAGAAGTGTCCGCTATTCAGAAAAAAGTGTAGGATGTTACAAAATAGGATAAGCATATTACAGCACGTACTTTACGAAGATGTTTTTTCTTTCCTACATTCAAAGAACAAAATACTGTACTACATACGGTGAATTTAAATTTCAAAAAAGAAAATACAGTACACGTAGTGTAACCTTTTGTTAAATTACTGCATTCAAAATGCTCTATTGTTTTCAATAGGCTCTAACTATTTCTGGCCAGACCAAGATTGTCCAAGATAATCATCTATATTTTTCTGAATCTTAAAGTTTTCTACAATTACCTTTCCAATATGTGTTTCAAGTTCAGATGCTAAGCTGAGTCCCTCTTCATCTGTTTTTCTTAAAAAGTAATGCTTTAACTGCCTCCCGTCTTCAGCAGCTTCTTTACTTCTGCACTTTTGAAAAGAAATACGTTCGGTGTAACATTAAACAATGCGCGCTAATTTGAAATACTGGCCATTGTTGTGTCGAATTCCAAGAATTGCGACCGTTTTCTTTCAAGCTGTCCGTTATTAAGAAGTTTTATTTGCTTTGGGAGGTAGTTTTCAGTGTGCGTGTCCGTTATTGAGAAGTAATATTGCCATTATTACAGGCCCGGATTAAGGTGGGTGCTATTGATCCTGCAGCATTAGGTCCAGATGAAAACAGACGAGAATTTTCCGAAAGTTGAACAGTTTTCTTTTGCTATATTAACCTGAAAATAAATCTTAGAATGAAATTTGGAGCTCCAATTTCGGACGCCTAGACACAGCGTTACTTATTATACAGTTACTATTATTATTATTTGCGCTGTGAAGTAACTATAACGTCGATGTGTTTATTGTTCACCGAAGATTTCAAGCATCAGGCCCAATTTCGTCTTAATCCGACCCTGGCCATTAAACCCCATGTATTTCTGCCGGGGAATTTAAAAATGTCCGTAATTTAGGTGTCCGTTAGGAGACGTTTTATTGTACTAAAAAGTCATAAACATAAACTTTGCGGTCATTAACAAAATTTATGATATATAATTTATTTATTGATATTTAGCGTCACTTTTGTGTTTCACACTGGGCTTATCGCAACGATAAGACTGAGTGATGATATGATAAAATTGATGCAGGGACACTCGGAAAGAACACCCAAGCCAGTATTCGAACTCGAGACCTCTGGCGTTGTAGCGCGCTGTGATAACCACTCAGCCACGCAGGTCGGCTGCGGTAGTATGGGTTATTGATCAACCCACACCAGGTAATGACGCTGTCGGTCTCTGTGGCGGAGTGGATTGCACATCGCACTACGACACTAGGGGTTCCGGATTCGAATCGAGGCATGGCTGTTCTTTGTCAGTGTCTCTTCATCAATTTCATCGTGTTATTTCATCAATTCTTCGGTTAGCCGAAAGTGACAGAAAAGCGAAGTAAAATAAACCAAATCAATCATTCAATTAACCAGATATGACCAAGTTTTTTCCAGAAAAACTTAGTGTCATGATAAAATAGGCAATGAGTCTAGCATTAGACACTAAAAGTAGTAGTTATGGGCCTAATTTTGACTATCACACCCATTAACAAAATTTCTGAACACGCCACTGATCATTATCAATATCCGTTCCGTATTATAACAATAAAAACAGCTCAGCGCTCTGGTTTGTTTATCGATTTTAGAAGTCGATATATTTCGTAAACAAAACTCTGTGTTGTATCCGTTTCCAACTATAAGCTTGTGGCCTCTACACAGATTTTTTTCTATATTTCTGTCACGGTAATCCGCATGGATTTCGTCATGCATACCGTGATCCTTGTTCTCCTTCGGGACTTCCCCGAAATCCCATCGAATCCTTTGGACACACCAGTCCCGTTCCCAGGCGGTCAATATTTGTGTTTCCTTTCCTCCCAACCCCCTCCCTGTCCAAAGCGACCGCAACGAAATCTAGCGGTGATTTAGAGAAACCTGACAAGATCTGCAAGACGATTCTCCCTCTCCAGTGTTGCCACATGAAGGGAAATTTCCCTTTCGGATGGAAATTCCAACCGAATTTTAAGCAGAGAGGGAAAATCGATTAAAAATACCGAAATTTAAAGGAAACATAAAAACAGACTAAATATTTGTGTAGTAAAGTTCCAGTTTTGTATCCACATTTTTTATCTGTTCCTTCTTTCTTCCACACGTTTGAGTATACGGCTCGCTTTAAACGAAAGCACTTTCCTTAACATTTATGCCATGACAAAAATGCTACCATGTAAAGTTAAAAATCTTATAGCATTTCAGTTGCCATGGCATATTTCATGACATTTCTCAAGAAGAGAATCGGTCCTATTTCCGCAGAATAACCAATCAGAAGCGAGCTCTAAGTCACGAGTGCAGTTGTAATGGCGGCCGAGTGAGAGGTATACAATGTATCACTTCACAACTTTAGAAGCCGATAACTATTCAACCGAGAGGAATAACGTTTCCTATAAAACGGTATAAGATACAAATCAATGGCACTGCTTAAATACATACTTTATAACGTAAACAGTACACGTATGCAATATTATGTTAGTTGTTTCAATTGTAAACACCGTGCACTGACAATAGATGGTGCAACTCGACGTGCCTTTCGTGCTGTATATATTATACATTGTAATCGCAAGAGCTAACCGAAATATCACATGAAATGCTTCCGTTTAAAGTACTACCTGTTATAAGATTTTTGGAATCATTTACATTGCATTTACGCTAACAAAAATGTTAAAGAATTTGCTTCCTTGTAAAGTGGTCCTAAGCCTACATGTGTGTTTCTATGTTGTTTATTTTACATCGCTTTTATATATCTACGGTTAATAGCGACGATGAGGATGAATAATGAGGAAATGTATGATGGGCAAACACAACTGCACACTCATGCCTAGCCAGGTTTCCAACCTGCAATATCATGACTCGATCGAGATACGGTTGACTTAAACATGTATGTGGGTTATTTATTTAAGATTTTCATGTATACGAACATGGATGACCGAAAATACAACAACCACCTTTGCTCTATCACCAATTAGTATTATTATTAGAATATGGTAGAGAATTATGGCGCCATGCAGCTAAATGACATACAGAAAAAATAGAGTCAGTTCAGAACTTATTTATCAAATTATTGTGAGTGAAAACCCAAAATAGTTACGTATCATGTAAATATGAAGAATGGTTGAAATCACAATTTACAAACACTATAGCTACATAAGGAGGAGGAACAAAAAATGTGTATTAGTGCATAATATGTCTTATCAAAGATCGATACCGACCATTTCATGAGTGTTATTGCATTCAAGGTTTAAAAATATAGCATTATACGATGTCTCGCGTATCTCTGTAGCAAGTGAAAACAAGTCTATGGGCAAGTAGTGACGCGAGACGTCTCCACCAATGAACACGTGAGGGGGGACGGGATTGGTGGAGGGGGAAAGCCAATGCAGTTACCAGCCTTCCCAGCAGCTTGTATTGCTTAGCTCCGCTCATTCGATTTCTCCCCTTCCTCCCGTTACGCGCGGCCTTGCTACACACATTCCGTGGGTAGACAAAACTCCTTAATTTCAGTAAATAGTAAGAATGGCAGTGAACTAATAATAACACTAATAGATTATTTAAATGACGATGTCTTACAATTCATAGTACTAACTCGAGGTTCTGGTGTTCAGCATAAATAAATTGTTAGAGGTATCGTATTATTCTACAACATAATACATATTTTATCGCTGTAATTAAGTAGTATACTGCGCTCAGCACTTGAAATCAACTACCATTATCATCATTACTACTATAGATGAAAGGGAAAATTGCCCCCTTGGAAAGGGGAATTGTGGCAACACTGCCTCCCTCCCTCCAACTTCTTTCCGCATTTTTCGCTATAACGGGTCTATCAGATCCAAGTCCTCGTCGTGATGACGTAACTCTTTCACCGAACGTCTTGGGCAAACTTTCCCCGACACAAGACTTTCTTTCAGTTACTTTCCTTGCGACAAAATTACGTTTGTGGAGACCAGTGGAGAATCAATCACTCTCTTTCAACTACAGCGCCTCGGAATTTTAAGCAAACTCGCCAGAGACGGAGAGAGTAGTTTGTCGCAGATCAACAACAAAATAAACGAATCAGTCACTTTTAAATTGACGTTTTTGTTTCCCTGGGAAACCCTGCTCTGCAGCGGAATATTTGAAGGAAGTAGAGAAGTAACTTCCATACGAAAATCGCTGCGCGCCCGTAGAGAATAACTCTTAGTGCGCATGTGTTGCAACTAGATGGCAGCAGTATCATATTAAAGACATGATTACCTAAAGATTAGTAGAAATTGCCCATACAGTCACATTCATCATTCAAATAATAATGTAACTATACTTTTTGAATTATTTCACACAGCTTACGTAAGTTTCCTCCAAGATTTATGAGTATAAAGATTTGTAAAGCCAATTACCACAGATAGTAATGTACTAAGTTACATATTCGTATATTACCTGTACGCAATACACAAAATTAAATTGTACGAACTGTTTAAACACAAATACAAATCATAATAACAATAAAATTTCACGTTACATGAAGACCAAATTTTGTACTTTCATGTATAAGCTTTAAAAAATTAGGAAGATATTTGTGAGTAAAGTTTGTTTGAATGGAGGCATCGACTTTTAAAAAAAAAAATTACCGGCCCTCGGTCTCGCTAAGGTTGATAACCACTGCCCTATGCCAAGAATTGCGTTTCTGTTACTGTTGAATCATGAAGTGTAGCAGAACATTATACAGGGTGTCCCGTAAGTCCGATCCCAAAGGAGTTCTGAGCATAATTCCTCATTGCGTGCTTACGGTGCGATATTACTTTAATGCTCAGTTTTCTGCATATTGATCTGTGCGCTGAGGATTAATGATATGGTCTTCAACATTCCCAGATCTCAATCCGCTCAATTTGGATTTGTGGGGCCACCTAAAAGCCTTGGTGCAAAAGGTCAAAATTCAGAGCATTTTTCTTCTTAAAAAGATTTTGTGCAGCTGTGTTGCAATAGGGAAGATTTCAACTTCAACTGTGTAACGCATACAATTCAATAAACTCTGTAATTGTACCAGAGTTGTTAAAGGTCAATTGGTTCCATTGGGTTTCACTGCAAGACCGGACTCTTGTTTCTGGCACAATTTAAATTCGGTCCAAGTTGTGTATTGTTTCATTGCAGAAAAGTTCATGCACCGTATTTAAATTCATCCGGAAAAAAGGTTCCTGAACCAAATTAAAATACCTTAGAGATAAAAAATGTTCATTACGGTCCAGAACCCATTTACGGTTGCTGATTTTTCTTCTCCTGGACCGGAATTGAATTTATTTTAAATTCCTGGACCTTTAACAACCCTGAACTTCAGGGGAAATGTATCGCAACGCTTCTGCCTCAGTGGACAAGCTTGCACTTGATCGCATGTATTGTTCTCAAGTGTCTTGTTCTTCTCAGCACTGGTCACACAGAAGGTATATCACAACGTGTGGCCATGTGTCATCACTTAGGCTCTTTTAACCCATCACATTATATGGGCCAAGCCTCTTACTATACCCAAAATCAACACCTGTATCTGAGGACTAGAACCTTCTTACCGATATTCAGATTTGTCTGTCTTTGTTTTTAGCGTCGCATTTCTGCCATTTTGGCTAATCGTGACGAATGGGATCATGATATAATTGATGAAGGTGCACTCGCAAAGAACACTAGGTGTGGATTCGAACTTCGGCGTCGTAGCACGCTGTTAACCACTCCGCCAAGGTTAAAGGCTGAGGCTACAATAAGCGCTCAGCAGTGGCGCAACCACAGGGGGAGGAAGGGGGCATTGCCCTTCAACGGAAATCATTTCTAGGGGGGCCAATGGTCTCAGTCTCGTCTAGTTCAGAGCCGTATCTAAGGGGCGCGTGGGAGGCGGCCATGGATGCCAAGCGATCTAAATGAAAAAAACGTTGTAAAGAGAGAATGCCATGGCATCCAGTGAAATTAAATTTATTTGCGCCCTATTAACTCAATATAGTTTTCAATTTCAAAATTTGGACCTAAATATTTTCTTGCTCGCTTCGCTCGCATTATACTTTTTTTCTGAAATGTAATGTGTTTAAGTAATATGTGTTGTATATATGTATTGAATACACTTTGAATACGTACGCAACTTAGTGTTAGCAAGTGTATTTCATTATTTTGTGTCGCTTCATATTGCATATCTGTAAAACATATGTTGTACTTGAAAGTAATACATGTTATATCTACAAAAATAATTATCTTTGGAATGCATTTATCATTCATTTATCATTCAAAAATACAGTTTGTTTGCCTGTTTTCCATTACAAGATTAGCTAATGTGAAATTGATAGTGTTGAAAAAATATTTCAAATCTTTGATACTACCACAAGCAATAATAATTATAATTATAATAATGCCATTATTATTATTATTATTATTATTATTATTATTATTGATACATTTATTCTTGTACTTTCGTGGCTTCGCCTCTGGGGCGCAGCACATAAGGACAAAACAAATGCCAATACACCGCCCTACAGAAAACGATATTGGCTTCAGGTCCACACCAATCTCTCGTTGGCCCCCAAAATTGCAGCTGCTGGAATGAGATTTTGAAAAGTAGCCACTAACATTGATAACACCGGTCGGCAAGTGTTTGGACAACTCCCAGATGAGTGTTGTTTCAGAATAGTTTCAGCATGCTGATTCCTAGAATGAAATCCATTTTTACCCATCACGTTTAGTTTTCTCAGAAAATAGCAATATACAGGGTCTGTATTTTAAGTAATGAGAATAAATCCAGAAAACAAAATTTATTACAGATATCGCTACAAATCTTTAGTAGTCTTCAAAGTATGCCCCTTGAGCGTCAACACACTTCTGCAGGCGAGTTTTCCACGCGTCGTACGCTCCCTGTAAGCCAGCAACTAAAACAGCCTTCAGAGCACGCGTGCAAGCCGCTTTGACAGCATCCAGGGTTCCGCGGTGGTGTCCTTTGAGGGCTGTTTTCACTCTGGGAAAGAGGAAAAAATCTGCAGGGGCAAGGTTGGGGCTGTAGAGAGGCTGAGGAATCGTTGTGATGCCAGATTCCGTCAGGAACTCTCTAACCACGAAGCACGTGTGACATTGCGCATTGTCATGATGGAGCTTCCAATCAGCGGAAATTTCTGGTCGCACTCGGTTGACCCGTCTGAACCGAGCGGTTGTGCAATTGCTCGTTCGTCAAAACTTTCGGGACGAGCTTGGTGCAAATTTTTCTCGTCCCAAGATCCTCGGTGATGATTTTGAGAACAACCATTTTATCGAGTCCTAGCGCATCCGCGATAAACCGCACACTGACACGCCTGTCCGCGTTCAGCAAATCTCGCACACGTTGTTCGTTGTCTCTGGTTCTTGAGGTTGACGGGCGCCCTGCGCGGGGTTCGTCCTCCACGCTCTCCTGGCCTTCTTTGAACATTTTGTGCCACCGAAACACTTGCGCTTGTGATAAACTGTCACTGCCGTACGCTTGCCGAATCATTTCCAGCGTTGCTGCACCAGATTTTCCAAGGCGCACACAAAATTTGATCGCGTACCGCTGTTCCATGCTTTGCTGAATTTTGCTCTTGCACACACTACTTTGCAGACGTCCACGCCACGCGTGATCATGCCTCAACGGACGCCAGCAGGCAACTGCCGATTGGAGCGCTTTCAAGGTCACACCCCCCACTACCGACTCCAACCGGTCCCAGCGGGCTCTGACGTCTAGTCGCGGCAGAAAAAAAAATATTCTCATTACTTAAAATACAGACCCTGTATTAACTGCCTCAATTTCACAATAAAATTTGTAGTTCCATCAGTTCCTCAATAGATGGCTCTGTTTAGATGGTGGTAGAAATATTGATTTTTCTAGAATACAAGTCGTCCAATTTTGAATCAGAAATGCATGTAGAATTGTATTAATATAATCCACCTTCACATGACACATCGGCATGAAAATTGTACGGACTTTGATTACGTAAGTTTTATTTTCGAAATCCCTCATGGAAATTTCCTTCAGAAAATGTCCAATAGTCAATATTATAATATGGTGGGTTGATAAAACTTGGTGACGTGGAGAAAAATCCTGACTTAGGGGGAAATCCTGACGAGATGGGAAGAAATGTTATGTATATCTGTCATCAGAATTCAAAATACTTTCAGAATCAGCTATTGATTTGAATACAACCGAAATTTCTCTTGCTTAAATTTATTTTATTGCCTTCTGCAATAGATGTGATGGAAGGCGAATATGAGAACTTTGATTGTGAAATTGTGAAAAATCTTGACGTGATGGGGAAAATTGATGTAATTGATTGAAATTACTTCCAGAATCACAGATTGATTTCAAATCATCCGAATTTCTCCCTCAAAATGCAGGACAGTGTAATAAGAGTGCATGCGTGTTACTGTAGCAGAAAGGTGATGCATTCGTTATTCTCCCCTCTTCGAGGCATGCTCTCGACACCCTCTATTAATCGCAAGCAGTTCCTGTTTGCAACCCGATCGTCAAGTAATTGCATCTCTTACGCAGGATGCGGTTGCAATCTTAGGAAGCAATTTCGATGAGAAATTCTCCTCCCTTGTAATTATTTTCGCCTCCCCTCGCCGCAGAATTAATCACCCTCTTGCACAGAATATTAACTGAGAAATCGCCGGTTTCCTCCCAGGTTGCTTCGTGATATTTCCTTTCTTGATAACAGCTTTGGGTTTGCAGAATAGTAGAGAACGCTCTGTGCAAGATGACAACCTAAGTTTCGAGTGGCTGAAGTAGAATTACCAAGCTGTACACTTAAAAACGTCAACCGTTGGGACTCTTAGAAAGGTTTCAACTATAGCTCTTTTCAGTTCTTACGGCGGGCGCTCTAGAAGCTAGCAGGGGAAGTGGGGAGCGGGGAATACGCAACAGACCAACCAGACAACAGTAGTGGCGCCGAGAGTCACGACGCGGCCGGAAAAAGTACTACGTGAAACTCGTTCTACTCGCCGCTACGTTTCTTATAGTGCTGGATTGGTCGCTTCCCCGCTCCCCACTAACCCTGCCAGCTTCTAGAGAGCCCGCCGTAAGAACTGAAAAGAGCTATACAGTCCTGCATGGAACCACTTTCGCTCGCTGGTACTCTTTCGAGTCTGTCACCCTCGAACATATACAATATAATATAATTTTCATCTGACAATAATCTTAAAGAGACATGTAAAATATCCGTCCTGTCAGTTTCAGCCCACAATCATCCATTTCATTCTCATATGCCACTGTCATGGGCGTCGGGAAGGGGGGAGGGTCCAACCGGTCGGTGGACCCCCCTGGAAATTCACACTGTTCATTTAAAGATACAGGAAAGTTAAATGTTTGTTACTCTTATTATTGTTAAGAACAGAAACAAAGTTCATTTAGTTAGTATTCGAAGAGAATGATGAAAGTAAAAATGCATTGGATCGAAAATACTGAGTGAAAAATAAAGCAACAAGGCTATATTCTACCATTTCATCCCAAGAACAAATGGTTCTACAGTTTTCAAAACTCTTAAGAATTACAGTTGTAGGTGAGAGGTCACACAACAAACTTTATGAAAAAAAAATCCCCCTAACATTTAAAGCCTTTTCTTGAACGAGACGTGCAAAAGTTAATATCAAAATGCATTTCATATACTAACTGCATAAAATGCAAAATAAATAGTGGAAAATAGTTGTGCTGGTATTCACTCGTTTGGTGGATCCAACCTCCCCATTTATATAATAATTATTATTATTTCGAATAAAATTTATTTTTGTTAGTATATAATATTTATTATTGTATAATAACATTTATAACCGTGGTAATAATACTTACTATTTTTCTACAATTCAACTTTTATCACTTACTCGACCCCCCCCCCCCCTGCAAAAAAAATTCTGTCGACGCCCATGGCCACTGTGTATTGATAAGATAGACTAAACTACATTCTAACACGGAGATGATGACTATATTCACCTAAGTTTCAATTTCACTGTGCCCTTCACTTCACAATCCATATTTGACGGCCCACGAGCACAGACAAAATACGTTTATACGTGACCTACTGGGCTTCGAGCGTATGCCGCTCGTCTTGCCTGTTCGAGCGAAGCAGCTCTCGATTCCGTACGCTATCTAGCGTCGTCGGTGCGAACTATTTGGTGCTGGAGCGAAATCCTCTCGCTGCAACAGTCTATTTTCAGCCCGAAATGACAAGCGAACTTTGTCACTTTCAAATGGACCTACAGAAATAAATGCAACTTTTCGTACCGGAGTGGCACGACAAGCTGCACGTGGCGCTCGGACCGGACCATTCTTTCAATCGTGTCGCGTTAAGTCTTGTACCATGCAATGGTAATTTGACCAAATTCATTGCCCAGTGCTTTAAACTATTCTTACTTTAACACTACACTTCGAGAGAAATGTCTTCAGGTGACATTTATTTTGACGGTGGTGGGAATCGAACGTACGACAGACCTGTGCTTTTTACTACAAATCCATTGCTCTAACCAACGTCTCCACGGCGCCTCCAGAATTCTGCACTAATCTTTGCTCCATTTATGCTACTGTTTCTAATCTTTGAGGAGATGTAACCATATTTGCTTGAATTCTACACTGGGATTGCTTATAGGTGAGGACGTGAAGTTTTAGTTTTATTTTTCCATAAATTTCGATTTTATTTTTTTACTGCAATTTGTGTTATTTTTCGCGTTTTAGGGCAAATTTCGATGTTATTAATTGAAAATCGGTGTTTTTTTTACATGTATTTTTACTGCTCCTTCTATACTTAAAATTTCCAAATTGTATTAGTTCTGGAAAACTTAGACAAATTTTAGTTTTAATGACGAAAACAATAAATGTATGACTTTAACTTTGTGGAAAATGGCAATATTTCTTTCATTTGGAAAACTATTTGATCTCATCAGCCACTAAATATGAAATGTTTATTGAATTATATCACCCAAATCTTTGAACACAGTCATACACATCGTATTTCCCTAACAATGCCAAAAATTCCTGTGCAACCTCAAAATACCGTTATGTGTACCGCCCACTAACCACCCTCCCCTGCAACACAACAGATACTTCTCACTGAAAATTTCCCGTTCCTAAGAAACTTCCCTTCTGGGAAGATCCTTTTCAGGAAGAGGTTAAACACTGTCAGTCATGTCGAATCATGACAATCTATTTTGAATCGAACTTTTAGAAGCTAGACTAGAAATGACATATCTAATAGGGCATTTTGAAAAGAAGAAATATTATTCCCAATTTATATTGCATATTTAGAGGCGTTTTTCGCGTTAAAGTGGAAAATTTGGAGTTATTCTGAAAAATGTATAATTCGCGATTCCGGAACACCGAAAACTTGCCTCTTTAACCTAACCCAATACATTTTGTCTGCTTTCCTCAACTTTTCGGTGTTATCGATAGAAAGAAAACTTCACGTCGCTAAGCCCTGCGTCAGGTCAACCTTGCAGCAGGTTTTAGCATATGTAGATCCAAACGTGCGCGCAAGAATATAGTTCCACTGAGACGGGTTCTATTCCGACACAACTGCATACTTGCAAGAAAACAGTTATTTAATTTGTAATATACAGACAAAATAATACATTGATTAGCAGGTATGGACTTAATTGGTTGCAATCACTGTGCAGACGAACTTAGAACCGCAGATTCGCCAACTCGAATCTGTAATGCGTTGAAGAGACATTGAAACTTTAGAGCGAGTCGAGCGAGACTGAATGCGTTGCAGAGCGCGTGAAATCGCTGATACCAGTGTTGCACCTCCCACTATTTTAACCCTATGTTTATTGTAGAGCGGCGAGAAAGGCTGAATCTCCTGTTCAGCGCGCGGTTTTACCCGAATGTTATTTTGGGCTTCATCCGAAAGGAAATGTTCTTCAAAGTCAAGCAAGTTGTTTTAAATGCATAATCCTCCTTGCGGCAACAAGATCAAAGTAAAACAGGGCGTGAGGTGATTTGCCGTCAATGTGCACACGAATTGTATCACGGGTGTTGAATGATTTGCGGTTTGAGTTTAGCAAGAGGAAACGATTGTTTGTTGTTTGACGACAAAAGAATCTCCGCGGTATTAAAATATATCGCAGTGAGAAGAAACATGTTTATTATTTGGACGAGACGTCCTTCAACTCGGTGGGTGGGGGAAGGGGTAATAAAACATGGAAGGATACCACCATGCAAAACCACCGCCAGGGCTGAAGAAACCGACGATGAGGGGAAGGGGGAGGCTTATTGTTTCACCCACTGGCGGCAATGAAAGCTTTGTTGAAGGCGCATATTTACTGTTCCGCGCAAAGAAAGGGAAGGGTGATTATCAGCAAGAAATGGACAGACCAAGATTTGAATCCTGGTTTAGTGAAGTGATTCATAAATTGAAACCAGAGTAATAGCGACAGACAATGCACCTGATTGTATATATCACCAATAACAAATCATGCTTTTTTGGTGGTACAACTTGAAGTGCGTGTGTCTTACAGTAACGGATGTATTGCGAACGAAGCAACCAAGTTTTTCATAAATCTATTTCTTTCTAAACCAAAAACAATAATTTGTCATTAAATTCAAGAGGAGCCTATCGTTGTTTACTTTTATCTTTGTTTATTTTTATTTTTGCGTGCTCGAAATATACACACATGCTCTCATGTTTAGAAGTTGTTTCGCTCTTATATTAATGACACATTTATTAAATAATATATGCGCAGAAAGTACTTTTAAAATGTTATGTTTCAGGAGACAAAGAGAAGCAAAAATACAATCCACTTGACATGCATGCGGGTTTTGATGTGTTGTGCGGTTGGCAATACTGTAGATTTTCTCAGTGTCTCCGATGTAAGCAGCTCGGCGGTTGAGGAAAGACTGGCACGGAAGATTCTGAGCTCAGTTCTCGCGCGGATTGATACATAAAACCTGCTGCAAGGTTAACCTGACGCTTGGCTTAGTAAAATGATTCTGGACCATTGAAATGAAGGCTGCTTCTTTTATTTTCCTTAGTTTCCAATTTCCAGTTCGTAATTTCCATTGTATAAATCAATTTCAAATATATAAGGGTTGCCCAAATGAAAGTGAGACACCTGGTGTGTTTTTCTGTAATTATTTATTGATTGGAATATATGAACAAAGTGGAAGTAAAAGTGATCCATGGGTGACATATCGTCTACACATAGTCACCTTGTCTGTTCTAACACCTGTCGCAGCGCGTCACAAGAGTATGGATACCCTGGGCGAAGAACGTCCGTTGTTGACTGTGGAACCAATCTTCAACGCCGTCACGGACGTCAGCATCTTTGGCGAACCGGCGCCCCTTTTAGTGGCCCGAAGTTGTGGTAGTCGCAGGGCGAGAGATCGGGGCTGTAGGGAGGATGGTCGAGGACTTTCCAGCGGAAACGGCGCAGCAGATCACGGCACACCTGTGCAACATGAGGGCGTGCGTTGTCGTGCAACAGAAGAACCCCATTGGACAACATGCCAGGTCGCTTACTCTTGAGGGCCGATTTCAGTTTGCTTAGGGTAGTGCAGTATGTGGTTGAGTTAACAGTCCCACCTGCGTCCAGCCAATCCAAAAGCAATGGGCCCTTCTCGTCGAAGAAAAAAGTGAGCATCACTTTTCCAGCTCCGACGGAGGAATAAGACGTTTTTGGGCGTGGTGAGTTGGGATGCCTCCCTTAAAAAACTCATCCGTTTTGTGGCTGAGTAGAAGTGGTGGCACCACGTTTTCATCTGCGGCCACAATCTTGGGAAAGAAACTGTCTCCCTTCTGCTTGGTAACGCAGCAGATGCTCCATGCAAACACCCATTCTCCAATCCTTCTGCTCCTCAGAAAGATGCTTGGGGACCCACTGCGCGCAAACCGTGTGGTATCCCAACGTGCTTATTCACATGTAAGCTACACTGCGCCGTCAGACCATACCGGTCTGCTTTCTTACATACGTACAACGCCACCTACCAGATAAAAAAAAAACAAGCTCTGCGTAGTTTAGCTACGACGCTACGACAAAAGTCTTAGTTTTATTTGGGCAACGCTTATATAATCAAGCCGAATGGATGTCAGTAACGTACACATAAAGGATAGCTTGGGTGGGATTATAGGAATGTATTTCCCCCTGTTTTCCTAAATCACATTCAAGATACGTGAAAATTGATAGGGGACACATCTATATTTCTTCGTGCTGTTTTAAGAGACTCAACTGTCACTTTTGGCTATTTGCGACGAAAGCGATGAATGGTGATTTCATGAAATTCACGAAGAGAATAACAAAGGAACATCCGTTTCCATGTCAAGAATCTAACCAAGAATCTTCGGGTGACAGTATTGTGATCTCGGACACAGTATAGCTGAGAAATATATGCCAGGAGCACTCCCTAGTCCACTGTGACACGTTCTCTTCTTAAACAAAAGAACCTCAATAAAACCTTAAACATGCGCACAAGAATATATTACATGAGGTTTCACAGCATTCACTAGATGGCACTCAAGGTATAGAAAACCCTTCTTCGTTCACTGTTAAATATAATCATATTAAAGGTTTGAATAATTCAAAGTATATTTTACTTCTTTTAAGCAAAATACTCGTGTGAATAATTCCGACTGTTATTGTTAAATTATAACTTCTTGCAATTCAAGTTAACAAGTTCTTGCAACAATAACTCACACCTTTTACTTTTTCTTCGCTCCATCCAAAACTAAAAAACAAGCAAAAAACACTAGTTCTCAAGATATATACTGTTAAGTTACTATTCTCTGGCATCATCAGAAATAGGTTATAATGTTGAAGAAACACTGCAATAGCATGCAAGGATTACAAAATAAAAAATATTTGTCCAAGCGGAAAGGACAGAACTATCACTTTACAATTCCAAAACGTTTTACTGGGATTGCGAGTCTGACTTTTGACTCACCCTGTAGTTCTCTTGTTATAAAGTTAAAGTTGCGACTTGGTAACACTGCTCTAACTCCCAAAGCACCTGTAAATTTAACCCCAATTTGTTACATGGCTCGATCGCTCCCCTCCCTCCCGCCCTGACGTAGCAGACATTGCTAATCGTGTAATGGCGGTTGTCGCTTCGCTCGGTGATAATTAATGTCCGGTCTTCGGCGGAAGGATACACGCCCCATAAATCGAGGCCACGCGAAAGGCGGAGAACAATGCCTGGGTAATAACAGTCCGTGTGGTTCTGTTCCCGGGGATTCCCTTCTCGCAAAACAGGAAGCGTTACGTCCACTGACTAATGGGATATTTACTGCATCCCCCTGGCCAGCAGGGTGATTGCATGTTGCGAAGACGAGTTCCTGATAAATTATGGCTGTTTGGAACCCAGACTGATGAAGTTTGTTCTATGTCGTTTCGAATTTAACAAAAGAATCAAGATTCATCAGAGTCAAATTAAGAGGCCAAAGGTTGGAATTTCTGCCGTTTCAATTACTAGAGGAAGCAAGATGTGCTCAAACAACAAATCGTAGGAACCCAATTGCCATGTCAAAGTTGAAGAATAAATGCCAAATCAATGAAAGAATTAAAACACGCCAAAGGTTGGCGTTCCAATGTCAAATCAACCGAGGAAGTAAGATTTGTCAAAGGTGTATCGTAAAGAACATTACAGGAGGGTTCAGGAACCTCTACGGTTTGTAAAGGACCTTACAGGTTCTGGGATCTTACCATTGGGGGAAAACTGTACCTCATATGCACTCGCTTATCTGCATCCTTCCTCAGCGGAGGTACCTAAATAACCTTAACCTACACAACCTTTTAAATGAATGGCAACTCTCACATTTTCAGGTTAAAATTACCTAAGACTGGATTGGCACTGTTGGCTTAAGAGAAAAGCATATTAGAGTGCGCGTCAAATCTCCTGCATATGGCCTTGAAAGGCTGAACAGCACCAGCGAATCACAGACGTGCGGCGTTGCCTAGTTCCGTGACAAGGTGTTTCGCTCAACCAAGCTGTCTCTTTTCCGTGTGAGATTTCGACATGGCACCGCTGCAGTGCGCTGCTATTGGCTAATGCCACTTTGATCATATCTTCAAGAACGAGACAATTAATGGGCCCGTTCCGAAAGTCGCACGAGTTTAACGCGTTAAACGAGTTATGGTAACTGGCTGTTCCATAAGTGCTTCCGTGTGTTTCATTATGCTGTCCCAAAAGTGCGTTTCGTGCAAGAACGAGATTCACCAAACGCACGGGCCAGGAGGCTGGTTTGTTCGGTGAGAATCGTCTGCTGCTTGCAGACAAAGCGCGTGCTTGATGGATTCAAACTGCTCTAGTTCGGAGAATGTATTATAATTTTAACAGAGAGCGATATGTAGTAACGTGCACAAGATGAGTATGCCTTAACCGTTCTTAGAATGTAATTAAAATGAGTAACAATGTCCACAGTAGAGATTATTTTTGCCATAAGGACATTCCTTCCGCTGACGCCATGCGGAAACTTTCTCTAAACAAAACGCTGCGTGTCGCCTAGTGTGTCCCATAAGTCTGTAAAATAACTGGTTTCACCAGATTCACGAGCCCAGTTATTTTCGTTGAATGCGTTCGTTTCGTTAAGCCTTTCGGAACGCACTCACTCTGCCTGTTACCTAATTAAGCGTAACTCGAAAATGAACAATGAGAGAGATACGCTACGGTATGAATCTGCCATCCCAATGTCAATTGACAGGTGGCAATTATAATATTCAATAACCTACCAAATGGTATACGAGCAGAAAAAATGACAAGGCTCAAAACTAAATTGAAAAAACTATTGACTGATTGATTGATTTGCTTCAATTTACTTCGCTTCTTGTGCCACTTTTGGCTAATTTGCGAAGAAGGGTATGAGTGATGATATGATGAAATTGATGAACGGACATTGCACAAACATCCATGCGGTCAGGATTCGAACCACTCCGCCATGGGGGCCGGCTAAAAGAAACTATTATTAAATCATGAATATTAAAGCGTTAGTGAATACTTGAATTGTAAATTGTATAAATTTTGCAATAATATTTCTTGCCTGAACTGTACTGAACACTCCAAATATATGGTTTATATGGAGTAATGAAATTCAAATTCAATTGAAAGGAAGAATGAAGACTCACGAAAAGTTGACATCGCAGTTACATTGTCAAATCAATTGAGGAAGTAAGGCTTGTCAAAGCGGATGCATCTCTGCGTTTCAATGTCAAATCAGTGGACGAATTAAGTCGCCAAAAGTTATTCCCCTTCCGAATAGTTTCGTGGCTACGTAAGCCTATTAAACTGTTGCAAATATGTAGGCAACATCCAATGAAAACCACGTGAATGTTGCATGGAAGGAATCTAAGCAGAAATCTGCTAAATGTCCAGCATTTAACATGTCATGTAAGTTTTACATGCAGGCGGTGAACAAAAAAATGATCACCGTGATACGACACACACATATTTATTCGTAGGCAGTTGACCAACCCTGGGCCTGAATTATAGCCTGTATCCAACGTGGAATGGACAACGTGGATGCACAATGTACATCTTTCCTCGTGCAATGCTGACTAGTTCAGAAATTGTAATTGGAGATGGAAACCTAGTACACACTCTGGTCTCCAAAATACTCAACAAATGTTAAGTAATGTTGATATCAGGCGACTATAGAGCCCAGATGAGATGTTTCACTTCATCTTGGTGTTCATCTAACCATTCTTTGATGCACTGAGGAGTGTGAATGGGGTCATTGTCATCTTGAAAACAGGTCGTTCTCTGGGGAACACAGTGTGCAACATATAGGATGGAGATGTTCGCCCAAAAAGCTGTGATATTCCTTTGCTGTTATCCCCAACAGAGGATTACAAATGGTTCAAGACCACATCAAAATATCGCCCCCTGCACCATCACGGAACGCTCTACATGCTTAACAGTAGGGATGAGGGAGTCGACATGTGCTTATGCAGCAGTTCTTCACACCCAAACAAGCCCAGTGGTCTGGAATAATGTGAATGCAGATTCGCCAGATCAGATGACGTTTCCCCACTGCTGTTGTGTCCAGCCTCTGTGCTCTCGGCAACATTTTCGACACTACACAGCATTGCCTGGTGCCAGCAATGGTTTTGAAGTAGCCATTCTGTAATGAATGTTCGTAGTATTAAGTTGCCGTTGTATAGTTTTGGTTGATGCAGGGTCCTAGAGATGAGACTTCATCTCGAATGTTTTCCGAGACACAGTAGTATTGTGCTTTTGAGCAGCTTTCCACTTCAACACTAGTCTATTTCTGAAGCGAGCTTCAACTCAAAGATTTCTGTTTCGAAGATGACGCCATACCATCTTGACTGTAGGCTGTCAACACAGTTGCTCCTTGCAAACCCACAAGGTTGCCAGTTTTCGTCACTCAAGCTCCAGCTATGCGCATTCCAGTGATCATGCCGTTTCGACGTCTGAAGAACGGACATAACTGCACTTGACTGGTAGCAGAATGTTCTTACACAAGCCATGCAACGCCTGATAAACTGATACCTCTACCTTCAAAGCCACTATACGTATTTTCTACTCTTACGGCGGCCGGTCCTCACGCTGGGAAGAGAATTGAGGAGCAGGGATTACGCCGCAGACAACAGCGGTGGCGCCGAGAGTTACGACGCGGCGGTTGGAAGTACTACGTGCACCTCGTGCTACAGGCTGCTGCGTTTCATATCGTGCTGGATTGGTCGATTCCACGCTCCACACTTCCCTTGCCAGCATGATGACCGGCCGCCGTAAGAGTAGGAAAGGCCTATTGGTTGTGGACTTGTGTGAAAGGTGGCGTGACTGCACTGCCAAGGACGAATTACAACCCGTTTTCAGGTGCGTGTCATACTAATTTGTCCACCACCCATAGGCGCCGACTTTGAGGGGCAAGGCACTTTCAGCCCCTCCCCCCCCCAAAAAAAATACGTAGAAGGACACAGCTTATGTATATGTATGTACCGGGTGGTCCAAAAGTCCCGGAACGGTCACATATCGTGAGAAATACAAATCGAATCGGAAAACGAAAGAATACGTGTTTAATAAGTGAAAGAAAGCTATTCAAAGATATCACACTTGATTCCCCACCCCCGTCCCCAGGGGGTGGGGCGGGGGGCAACTGTGAAGTTTTAAATGGAAATCCCTATTTTGTATTGTAGAATCGGAAAGAGGACTTCATTCCGAGTCCAACGAGTTATCAACCATCCTCCTAGCTCAATTAGGAACGGAAATATAGCGATAAAAAAAAAGTGAAAATTTCATTAAACCCAAAAAAATTTCAAAGAGACGCTCTGCCCCTAATTCCCCTAATTGAGCTAGCGTGAAAGCGATTGCAGATTCAATAGAGTATATGGACGTGGGATATCATTGAATAGCTTTCTTTCACTTATTAAACATGTATTTTTCGTTCTCCGATTCGATGTGTATTTCTCATGATATGTGACCGTTCCCGGACTTTAGGACCACCCGGTATATAAAGTATTGTTATTGATGATCTTGGGGACCCCCCCCCCTCCAAAATTTATCTTAAGTTTGCGCCTTTGCCACCACCAGTACATCTGTGTGCAGGTACGTGAAAAATTATATCCCACATAGAATTCAAAACCCATAACATGCCTTTGCTATCTGTCGAATTAGGAAGAAAATACTATATACAATATACAGTATATTTATATACCGTCGTGTTTACCACAGTCTTACAAATATAATGAAGAATGTTTCAAATATCTATTTGTTCTGGAGTTGTAAGCAAACATCTGGGTATTTGGGGAGAAATTGATGGATGAGTGGGAATTTTTATGTACATGCTTAATGAACTATTCACCATTAGAAAAAGTCAGCTGGTTGTTAATTTGTTGTGGGTCAGTTCCTTTCCGTACTGGACCATAAACCGTGAGCTTCTGCATAAAGTCTCCCATTCTGCACCGAAGCACTCGTCCAGCGTTGCGTGTTATCTGAGCACTTCCTCTGCGGTGACTGTGTTGAGAGAAGACCGGGGGAGCTGGGGGAGAGGCCCTCCCGTGGGGCCACTGCATTAGCTGTTGAGGGAGGCCTCCTGGAAAACAAGCGACCGCAAAACGAGGGGAATTCTCCCGTTGACTTTCGCATCACGTATCTTTCCCTCTCTCCTCTTAGTGACCGCCGGCCTCTTTTAACCTTCGAGCTAAAGCTGAACATCTCGCTTTCGATGTGGGTATTTCGGTTCCTGTTCATAACGAAAACGGTTCATTCCAAACTTTAATATTGAGTAAGTTCGCATATTTGAATCGTTCATAAAGAACAAGTCATTTAATTGAATGCTTGTTAAGATGTTCAGTTAATTAAGTCAACTTTATCTACAGAATCTGGATCTACAGTTTAAAGTGGGATCCGAACCACTATGTGCCTCCAAAAGCAGGGACGTATCTAGAAATATAGTTCCTCCCGAAAAGGGGGGGTCAGAACAAAAGTGAAGCTGAACTAATAATAATAGTAATAATAATAATGTTAAAATCAGGGTTGTTAAAGGTACAGGAATTTTGAATAAATTAAATTCCGGTCCAGGAGAGAAAATCAGCAAGCGTAAATGGGTTTTGGACCGTAAAGAACCTTTTTATCTGTTAAGTATTTAAATTCGGTCCAGGAACCTTTTTTGCAGGATAAATTTAAATACGTTCCAGGAACATTCTTTCTCGAATCAGTTTAAATAGGGTCAAAGTTCCGTAATAAAATGAAACAATACGCAACTTGGATCGAATTTTAAATTGTGCGAGAAAAAAAGTTCCTGCCCTATTGAAGAATTCGATAAAATATATGGGTTCTTGGACATCCAACTCCCCTGCTTCTCATTACGAACCTGACGAAAAACAAATATCCTCTTTTGAGCATGAAAGACTAATCCAGGTGCTGGCTGTCTCGAGAATCTAAGGAACAAGGCCATTCATAACGGTAGAAATGGGCAAAACGCAAGCGCTGCAGTTATGTTACCCCTCTCCATGTAGCCCCATTCTCTCGCGCGTCTTCCTTCTCTTGGTTGAGACCTCTGGAATCAGTACTTGCGCAGATATTTGTTTTCGTTCGCTTGCTTGTTGCCTTCGTCGAAAAGAACGTTCGAATAGCCATCCCATCGGGCTGCAATGTAAATCTTAGGGCAACCAAGTGACGAACGAAATTGTTTAGTAACACAACAGGAGTGGCGTCAGCACCGTAAAAGTTTGGCAACGAACAACCCCATTTGCTCCGAATTTAGCGTAAAGGATATGGTTCATTGCGTTATGTAACAATTCGAGAAGGGAGGTTTTTGAACGTGGCCTACGAGAGAAGAACAGCGTTATGTTGTTTTACCTTCGCTACGGTTTCTACAACCGCAGTGTGAGATTCCAACGTAAAACCTACTCGCGGACATTTTTAGAAGGAAATTTTTAATCCGTCAACCTTGGTCCAGGAATTGTCAATAATTTCAATTCCGGACTGGCAGAGAAAATCAGCAATTTTGGGATGAATTTAAATTCGGTCCAGGAACCTTTTTTCAATGAAACAATACGCAACTTGGATCGAATTTAAATTGTGCGAGAAAAAAAGTTCCTGTCCTCCAGCGGAACCAAATAGAACCCTTTAGAGGGTTCCTGGAGGTTTAACCCCCCTGATTTAAATTAAAATAAATAAGATTAAAATATTAATTCGTACTAAATATTGTATTGTTATTATTACATGAATATTTAAAAAGACTGTGTAAGAATAATGTAGAAGCGTGTAGTCATTATCTAGCACACGTGTAGTTAAGCTCGCCCAAATTTGTATAAAAACAACTGCCCAAGCAAGGAAATTAATGATAAAGAATTGAATATTTATTGAATAACAAAAAAGGATGTTAGATTTTGCGGAAGAAAAGTAAAATTTCTGATTAATATTTTATGCATATTATTAGAGGAAAAGGTCTAAATATGGGCCCCCCTTTTTATTTTGCATTTTCTGAGGGAAAATATTAATATATCAAGCACCTGTCTTTCAAATCCATATCTATGAAATATATACTAAAATGTAATAGCATGCTAAAGTAAAGGTGGTCTCAATTTTTTTTTAAAAAAGAAAGCAATTTCCAAAAAATGGTAAAATGATGTATTTCAAAATTGTGGTCTAAATATGGGCTACTAGTGGCAATATCACAAAAAGCAATTAAAATTTTTAGAAAACAGTCATTTATCGCTAAAACATTATAAAATTCATATTTATGAATAATCTGTTGTTTTGAATATCACGCGAAATGGGAAAAATCGAAATTAAGAAAAACATCCAAATATTTGTTGAAAATGTGATCTCAGCATTAGACCGCATGTCATAGCCCATATTTAGACCATCACGCTATTTTTCGTCTTCAATTTATTTTCGCTCTCTGCGGTACATATTTCACAAACAAATTATGGTATTATAAAAGCCCACATTTGTTTTACGTACCGCTAATATCATAACCTATACAAAGCAGATGAGAATTCAGAAAACGCTGAGTTAAAACATACCTGCAAAAAGTTCTCGGAGGTCGCAATTCTATAACAGCGTCCAAGGCCGAAACTAACCACCACTTTCTCTTGCGAATTGACGCACCAACCTTTGCCCTCGACAGATAACCAGTTCCAATAGCCTCTGCCAGGCTGCAGCACCCGGGAGCGCTAACTCCAAAACCCATATTTAAACCTTCGCCCATATTTAGACCTTTTCATCTATAAGTAGTAATGTGCATACATTTTCTCAGGTACTGTTATTCAAAGCCATGTGATCCCAATTTAGTCCATGCTAGTAAGTTCACCGGAAAAAAACAACCCTCGATTATACAACAAATGCTAAGCAACTGTATTTTCAGTATTTAGTTGTAGTACTTTATAAGTCTTTCGGGTGGCTCTGGACCCCTTTGACCCCCCATTAATACGTCCTTGTCCACTGGGTATGAATTGTTGGTAAGAGGACAAGTCCATCCGATAAAATCGACGGTAAAGAATGGGCAATAGAATTATTCATAGACCTTCGTTCGTAAATTTAAATTCTCATATGAGAACTAGTTCATTCAGTTACATCAATTATTCATAGAGAACTGAACCATTCATTTGAATACTTAATATAAAAAAAACTTCATTCACATGAATTGTTCACAAAGAACTACCGCATTCATTTAAATTGTTCCCGATCGTAGTGGTAGGACGTCGCATTGTAATCAAAGGGTTTCGACCATCAATAGTTTAATCCCATGACATACTGTGGTTTTGATCCCACTTAAAACTGTAGGTCCAGTCCTGATTAGCCTATGTATAAAACAAACTTTAGAAAACCGAGAAGTTCATTCGCTTGAATTGTTCACAGATAACTAGTTCAGTCGTTTGAATGTCAAATTGAAGTAATTATATTACAGTAAAACTTGGTTAATGCGGACCCCGATAAGCCGGACTTCGCTTTATCCGGACAGGCAAGAGGCAAAAAAAGGAAATACAAAGCAGAATGCAAGGTTTTAAATGTGGCTAGAAGACAACAAGAGAACTTCCCAAAGAAAAGGCAGTCAATCACTGATGAAATTCTGTTTCCCGCAGACTTTGTACTGTACTGTATAGTGTATATAGGCCTAATGAATGTGTTTTGTTGCTATAAACGGAGTTTTAATGCACTTTCCACTGTTCTTTTAGGTTATTTCAGTTAATCCGGACTTTCGTTAAACCGGTCAACTTATCCCCCCATTAGTCCGGATTAACGAGGTTTTACTGTATTTATTTATTTATTCCTTGTTTTGGATGGCGAAGTTAAGGCAAAACCCTTTTCCTTCACTTAACGATCTCTACTTTACATTTTAAAAATTGATTATAATAGCTAACTGTTCGCGAAACGTATAAAAACTAAAAACATTAAGATACCAAAGAAAAGAAAAACCAGACGAAAAAATTAAAACAGAAAAATACATACACACTGATAAAAAAAAACCTTATTTGAATCGTATGGAGAAGTGGCTCATTTGAATTCTTCAAGTCGAACCAGAGTTCATTTATTGAAATCTAACGTGCAGAAGCATTACATGTACACTATTAGCATCGTTGTAACTGAACCAGTTAGTTCATTTGAAAAGTCTATACAGAAGGAGTTTTCTAATCTGATAACGTGGATAACGAACCAGTTCGTTTGAATCCTTCGCATTGAGTAAATCCATCCGTGTGAATTGTTCATCTTGTTTTGATTCATGATACGATCTTTAGTTGGGGAACAATCCATAAATAAGCACAGTTAGTTTTATGCGTGCGTAACACAGTGGCGCAACCACAGGAGGGACGGAAATGAGTTCTAGGGGTGCAAGGGGGGACAAACATTGTCGACCATGTGTACCTGCAGGGGGCAATTACCGCCAACAACTTCAAATTTTATGCAAATAAAAATGCTTTTCGTAAAATTTTCTTGCTTGCTCGCTTTTCTAAGTCTTATCAAGTTCAGAACCGTAGTTAGGGGGCGGCGGGAGTCGGCCCTGGGCACCGAACGATCTAAATGAAAATAAGTTGTAAATTTATTGATTGATTTGTGGTTTTAAGTCCACTTTACGCACAGAAAGGCTAATCGGGGCTGCACCTACAGTTTAAAGTGGGATCCGAACCACTGTGCCATGTGCCTCCACCGGGTATCGAACCCGGGACCCCTTGATCACAAGGTGACTATGTTACCCTATCAGGTAGGCACAAAAGTTGTAAAAGAGAGAATGCATTGGCGTCCCGTGAAATTATTTGCGCCCTATTAAATCAATATTGATTTCAGCCTGGAAATAAATTGGATCCAAAAATTTTCTTGCTCGTTTCGCTCGCAATCCATCATTATTCTCTGTAATGCATCGTAAATTACCGGACAAAGAAAACACTTGTCTTAATTGATTTAGTTTTAAATGCATGAACAATTGTTTTGAGGAAGGGGAGCGTGCACATTTCAGAGACAATTTATGTAATTTTTGCTGTTGGTTTATTGTGAGATGGATGGATTGGTTGTGTAATGTATTTAAACAATATAAGTTCTATATAATATGTATTAAATAAACTTTGAATACGTACACAATTTAGTCTCCACGTCGCTCCATGTTGCATAATGTGAAACATATATCGTGCACCAAAGTTATACATGTAAAAAATAATTCTATTTGGAATGCATTTAGCAAGCATTTTCTGTTTTTTGAAAAATAGTTAGTGTAGTTGTTTTCCATTATTAATGTCAAATTGAACGTGTTGAAATAATAATTGGAATTGTTTGTTCGAACACAAATGCTTTAGCACCAACTTCTACCCCCTTTTTGCATAGTTTACGAGGGTAATAACATCTTTTATACTACCACTACTACTACTATAACCATAATAATAATAATGTTGGTCCCGGGTTCGAATTCCAGCTGGAGCATGGATGTTTGTGAGTGTCCATTCATCAATTTCCTCATATCATCACTCATCCCCATCTTCGCAAATTAGTCGAAGGTAGCACAATAAGCGAAGTAAAATAAAGCAAATAAATAATAATAATGTTATAATAATAATAACATTATTATCAGAATTATTATTATTATTGGCACGTTTATCCTGGTACTTCCCTCCCCCCAGACAAAAAATCGTGGTGGCGCCTCTGGTGTAACATGAACGTATGTCGAATTTACCACACATAGAAATGGTAATTGCTGAAATGAACTTCCCATTTAAGTTTACTGAAACCCAATGCATGCTGGAATCTTATAAAACTCAGCCGTAAAACCAGGTAGGCAAAAAGATTGAAGCTGTGAACCTGGCTATCTGGCGTTTACCCTGAATGACGTCAGCCAGCAAAAAGTAATCGTCTTTTTATTATTTCTACAGTAAAAAGCAAATTATTCGCAGGAGATTAAAGTTGCAAACTGCGGCGTCGGAGATTAGGGAAAGCGCCTCGGAGAACGTAATAAAGTTGTGACGTCATTACGCTGCAATTTCAGAGTTTTCGCAGCTAACGTCCTTCCCCGTGACCTTTCCCGGCATGAAACGGCCATCATAATCTACGAGGTGATATCCAAAAGTACCTGGAATGGATTTAATGTTTGAGTTGAGTTTGTCCTCATCTGAAAACGATGGTGTTTTTTCATCGCAGTTCACGCAGTTGTGTAGCCTATAAAAAGTCGTTGTTATGCTTTAGTTCAGGAGTAAAGGGAATAAAAAGATTGAAATTAAGGAATCCTCTTTGGTAATGGTAACTGTTCCCAAGGCACGAAGTCCAGTCGCCTGAATTTACCATCTTGTCTCTTGCGTTAGAATGTTGTAAAGACGTACACATGTGTAAATGGATGTCCCAGAAGTCTTTCCCTGATTACAAACTTTATTCATATCCGCTATATGCAATGTAGAGATGTGAAAGTGGTGCCAAAATGTTGGAAAACTAACCAAGTTTATTTGTTGCAGGTTTCAGTAATGAGGCTGTAGTGTAGCAGTGTCAGTGCCAAGGAATCCGGAATTAATGCTCTTGACATGTGGTGGCATCTTTCCATACAATGTTTCTTGGACTTAACAGGATTTGGGAATGAAGATAAATTCCATTTTTTAAATACCAACTTATTGATGGCAGATATTCTAGACGAAAGAATTCTGTACATTTGAAAGTTCCTCTGCACTGTTATTGGTGACCGGGTCTCGTGATACCAGAGGACATGCTGAGCTTTTTCCTGATTTGTGAACATTTCCGGTTTTCTGGGCTCTGACACTGCTACACTACAGCCACGTTACTCAAACCTGCAACAAATAAACTTGGTTAGTTTTCCAACATTTTGGCACTACTTTCACATCTCTACATTGCATATAGCGGATATGAATAAAGTTTGCAATCAGGGAAGGACTTCTGGGACACCCGGTATATCATTCGGATTTTCACGATATTCGAAAATCTAAGTGAATCAAAATGCATTTTCTCTTAATAAATACCATCGTTACTTACTCACGCTCGGGCTACATTTACCTGGCTACATTGATTTGAGGCTGGCTGAGCCCCAGGGCCGTTTTACTCGGGGACAACGCCGGAAAAATTCCGACCTTAGATCGAACCCGGGTATCCCGCGTAACAGTCAGACGCCCTACGTGGCTCCTTTATTTACAGTCAACTCTTTTTTTTAAAATTTTAACTCCAAGTAGACACGAAAAAAATCGAACAAAATATGCATTATTAAAGAAAACCAATAAAACAAAATTATTGTACTGCAGGATAAAGAGCAATAATGAACCTTGGACCTTACCGTAAAAATTGCCGTATTTTGTGAGTAGTCCGATAGTGCAACCCAAAAACAATATCCCTCACAATCAGGGACGTATTTAAAATTTTATTTCGTGGGTGTCCGAACCAAGTGTCTCAGAAATAATAATAACATACACGTTTAAATTAAATAATTATATTAAATTAAAATAATAATTAATTAATATTATGTTATTATTACATTAATATGTAAAAAAAACTGTGTAACAATAGAGATATATAAAAACATGTTTTCATTTTCTAGCGTGTAGTTAAGACTGCTAAAATTTACATTGAAAAAACTGCCCTGGAAAGGAAATGAGTGCCAAATGGATAAAGAATTGAATACTAATAAAATATCATGAAATAATATTAAATCCGGTTGACGAAAATTAAAGTGTCATATTAATATCTATGGTACTGTCATTCAAACTTGGGCGGAAATAGGTCACCCTCGTCTATACAGCAAATGCTAAACAAGTATATTTTCATTGTTTAATGTTAGTTCCCTGGTTAAGTCTTTCGGGGGGTCAGGAACCTTGAGCTTCGCCCCTAAATGCATCCTTGACAGTGCGGTACGATAGTTTACTGTCAAGCGTCTCCCAATAAAATACTTATGTTATTCTTATGCAGTCATTGTACTTTAGACACACACATCAAATGAAAGAGGAAAAGGTCTAAATATGGATCCCCCTTATTATGTTGTCATTTTCGGAAGAAAAAATTAATATACCGTATCAAGCACCTGCCTTTAAAATGCATATCTATGGAATATATACTTAAATGTAATAGCATGCCAAAGTAAAGAAGGTCTCAATTTTTCTTAAAAAAAAGCAATTTCCAAAAAATGGTAAAATGATGTATTTCAAAATTGTGGCAATATCACAAAAATCAATCAAAATTTAAAAAACAGTCATTTATCGCTAAAACATTATAAAATTCATATTTATGAATAATCTGTTGTTTTGAAAATCACGCTGAATGGGAAAAATCGAAATTAAGAAAAACATCCAAATATTTGTTGAAAATGTGATCTCAACATTAGACCTCGTGTAATAGTCCATAGTTAGACCATCACGCTACTTTTCTTCAATTTATTTTCGCTCTCTGTGGTACATATTTCACAAACAAGTGGTGGCATTATAAAAGCCCACATTTGTTTTATGTACCGCTAATATTATAACCTATACAAAGCAGATGCGAATTCAGAAAACGGTAAGTTAAAACATACCTGCAAAAAGTTTTCGGAGGTCGCAATTCTATAACAGCGTCCAAAGCCGAAACTAACCACCACTTTCTCTTGCGAATTGGCGCCGCAACCTTTGTCCTTGACAGATAACCAGTTCCAATAGCCTCCGCCAGGCTGCAGCACCCGGGAGCGCTGATAACTCCAAAACCCATATTTAAACCTTCGCCCATATTTAGACCTTCTCCTTAAATAAAGGACTTATAAAACGTAAAATTTTACTGCCTTCAAATAAATTGAAACAAATAACCCTCGATTCTACAACAAATGTTAAACAACACATATTTTCATTATTTAATTGTAGTACTTGTTAAGTATTTCTGGGGTTGCACTGTATTAACACACAAACATCACATACATGTGTAACAAAATTAGCTACTTGTTCCCACTTAAAGAAGGTCGTGATTTTTCTTTGATTTTTTTATTTTTTTTTATTTTTACATGCTTATCAAAATATTCAATTTCATTTACTCAAGCCAACGCTAACGTTTGCTTGAGATTGACTGCACCACGCTTCGATATTTTTGACCTACATACCCTGACTAAATTCCGTACCAGCTAACTGTAGACCAGGCGAACGAGAACAAGTCTGCGCAAGTAATGACGCGAGACGGCTCCACCAATGAACAGTGAGAGAAACGGGATTGGGTAATGGGCGACGGGAGTTACCCGATTTCCTCCTCAGCGTTGCAAACTTATGAAAAGGATAGGGCTAATACCGAACGCACATGGCAAACGAACCGTATTTTTGTCTCCAGGGCCGTACGATTGGTTTAAGAACTTCTTAGGGAAATATTAGGGATAAAACTGCAAGAGCAATTTTTGACAAGCCGTGCATTTAGCGTACGAACGAAGATCAGGACCGTACGGTTGGCAACACTGCGCGTTCACCACTCGATTTTCCTCCTCTTTCTCTACCGCTATGCGCGGCCATGCTCTACAGTTAGCTGGGACAGGATATAATCATAACTGACAACTGAGAGTAAATAAGAAGACTTTCACTGGCTAGTGGGTGTTTGAAGACAAACACCTGCACACAAAAGGAAGGATTGAGGGGGTAGGAACAATCCCACGATAGTGAGGAGAGGCTGCATAACAGCATACAGAAACATTCTTTCCCCTACGGCTGTCTCTGGACAGCTGCCTCCGAATTATTCAAGTAAATTGTTTGAAATTCGAATTACACATGAGTTGACGCTGGTTTGAATGGGAATTTCAATTGAAATAAACTTCTGTCTTATCGATTAGTCGTCCGAATGCATCCTAGGTCATGTCAAACATTCTGTGCAACATTCGGGAATATTTTTTCAAGAGGCCTTTTGTGTATCCTCTCATCCCGAATAGCAAAAGTGGCAGATAAGCGACGTAAAAACAATTAAATCAACATCTTCTAGGACAGTTACTTGAGATAGAGATTTCATATGTATTTTTACTACATTATTTTTTTTATTATTTTGAGCCCCCTTTTTTTCAAAGGGCTCGGTAGGGCGTCTGATTGCCACGAGAGACACCCGGGTACGACTCCCGGGGTGGGTGATCAAAAGTCAGAATTTCTATGGTCGTTTTCATATAAAAAGTGGCTCTGGGTCTCAACCAGCCTCAAATCAATGGTTACCTGGAGGATAAAGGCGGCCGGAGCGTGGTGATCCAAAATTGTCGAGATCGAGAATGTGTGTGGCCCTGTCACAACATCGCCTAATTGTGCCTTCATGGCACGGTGCTATACCCTGTCCCAGCTAACTGTGGAGCAAAGCCACGCATGGCGTCAGAGAAGCGAGGGAAATTGAGTGACCAGAGCGAAGCAGTACACGCTGCTGGGAAGGCAGTCGCTTTCCCCCACTCCACGTGTTTATTGGTGGAGCCGTCACTACTTCCGCAGAGACTTGTTCTCGTTTGCCTGCTCCACAGTTAGCTGGGACAGAGTATATATGCACGGGGAACTTTACCGTTGCCTTTTTATCTAAAGCATTGAAGCCCCCTCAGTAACGTGCTTTTCAGCAAGATCCCAACAATAGAAATTTGCTCGTGACTGCTCAGCATTATAAGTTTGACACGTAAGAATAAAAATTGACCTGCAGATGCCTGAGATAAGGCAGGTTACCCCATATCTTTGTAAGTGTGTTATCGTATTCTCTATCGGCGTTTTTTCTCTACGAATTCTCTCTCGTAAGGCTTCATCGCGACTTGCCCCGTTAATCATGTCCGAAGTAATCGTGGCCATTATCCATCACTATAGAATACAACGGAGCAAAGCTGGTTAAGCGATTACGTGCAACATATCTTCATCCTGACATTTCTGCAACCCCGCATTGCTCACGTGTCGAGCGGATTCCGGAACTTTTCGCCTGGCGCCCTGCCAGTCGCCTCTCCCTTCGCACGTGACATGGCGCGATTCCTGCCCCCTCTTTCCCCGTCCCCCTTCCACGTCCGTTGTGACCTAGAAAGATGGCCGAAGAATTTCGGGATCTATTCGATCTCGTCCGAGCCTGGTTTATCTCGCAGGTATCTGAGATTGGTGGTTATTCGCTCCGAAACTAAATGGGGGAGGGACAGTGATGGAGTAGCTGTGTCTATATTAACACTAAGATAGGATCCAACTTGCTCACAGAAAAGTACAGAGCTCACCGGTAAATATAAGTTGATTGCATCGCATTGTAATTAGGAATAGTCTCCAGTGATACGGCACCTTGGATAGTCTCTTCTCTCGGCATTTAAAGTGTCACTCGAGAGGAAAGTCTCGTACTCGTCTGTGTTCCCGAATGAAAACTCTCTCTTCTCGATCTCGGAGGGAATGTCTCTATCGTAAAGGTTTCGAGGAAAAGTCTCTTTTTCGGAGAAAAAGTCTCGTTCTGGAATCGATCTCCAAGGGAAAGTCTCGTTCTGGGATCGGTCTCGTAGGGATAGTCTCGTTCTGGGATCGGTCTCGTAGGGATAGTCTCGTTCAGGGTTCGGTGTCGTAGGGATAGTCACGTTCTGGGATCGGTCTCGTAGGGGTAGTCTCGTTCTGGGATCGGTCTCGTAGGGATGGTCTCGTTCTGGGATCGGTCTCGTAGGGATGGTCTCGTTCTGGGATCGGTCTCGTAGGGATAGTCTCGTTCTGGGATCGGTCTCGTAGGGATAGTCTCGTTCTGGGATCGGTCTCGTAGGGATGGTCTCGTTCTGGGATCGGTCTCGTAAGGATGGTCTCGTTCTGGGATCGGTCTCGTAGGGATGGTCTCGTTCTGGGATCGGTCTCGTAGGGATGGTCTCGTTCTGGGATCGGTCTCGTAGGGATAGTCTCGTTCTGGGATCGGTCTCGTAGGAAAAGTCTCGTTCTGGGATCGTTCTCGTAGGGATGGTCTCGTTCTGGGATCGGTCTCGTAGGGATAGTTTCGTTCTGGGATCGGTCTCGTAGGGATGGTCTCGTTCTGGGATCGGTCTCGTAGGGATGGTCTCGTTCTGGGATCGGTCTCGTAGGGATAGTCTCGTTCTGGGATCGGTCTCGTAGGGATAGTCTCGTTCTGGGATCGGTCTCGTAGGGCTAGTCTCGTAGGGATGGTCTCGTTCTGGGATCGGTCTCGTAGGGATGGGATCGGTCTCGTAGGGATAGTCTCGTTCTGGGATCGGTCTCGTAGGGATAGTCTCGTTCTGGGATCGGTCTCGTAGGGATAGTCTCGTTCTGGGATCGGTCTCGTAGGGATAGTCTCGTTCTGGGATCGGTCTCGTAGGGATGGTCTCGTTCTGGGATCGGTCTCGTAGGGATAGTTTCGTTCTGGGATCGGTCTCGTAGGGATGGTCTCGTTCTGGGATCGGTCTCGTAGGGATGGTCTCGTTCTGGGATCGGTCTCGTAGGGATAGTCTCGTTCTGGGATCGGTCTCGTAGGGATAGTCTCGTTCTGGGATCGGTCTCGTAGGGCTAGTCTCGTAGGGATGGTCTCGTTCTGGGATCGGTCTCGTAGGGATGGGATCGGTCTCGTAGGGATAGTCTCGTTCTGGGATCGGTCTCGTAGGGATAGTCTCGTTCTGGGATCGGTCTCGTAGGGATAGTCTCGTTCTGGGATCGGTCTCGTAGGGATAGTCTCGTTCTGGGATCGGTCTCGTAGGGATGGTCTCGTTCTGGGATCGGTCTCGTAGGGATGGTCTCGTTCTGGGATCGGTCTCCAAGAAAAAGTCTCGTTCTGGGATCGGTCTCCAAGAAAAAGTCTCGGTCTCGAAGTGAAATCTCGTTCTCCTCGTGATCTCCAAAGGCAAATCTCGAATTTGTCTCGAAATAATAAGATACCAAAAATGAATGCAAAACTTACTAAAACAACAACAAGAAATCATGTAGATGAAAGCAACACATTCAACATTATACTTTATAATCAGTGTACAATTTCAGTCGTAACTCTGTAAAGGTGAACCCTCTGAAGAAGCCCACCTCCACCGTCATACATTTAGGGGTATGTGCTTATGTCCTGGCACCTTTAAACAATAAACCAGTGCGTCTTTATTCACAGAATTTCTTTTGCCCCGTTTATTGTGTACAAATTTCTTTTTTTTGTTGTTTTACAATTTACATTTTTCATATAGTTTGCATTAGTATGTAAGATTACAGAAATTTTAATTTGTCGCTGTTGCTCTGGTTTCAATCTGAGTACAATTACATAACCAAACATAATAAATAAGAAACACCCTTATATAAAAGAATACAGTAAGAATAATATACAATTTGTCTAATACTGTATTAGCCAACAGCAGTAAAAGTTGAGACCAAAAGCGGAGCCGAACCCGGTTCCTCGCAATGAGCCTCCCTCCCTCCATCCTGCGGGCTCACCGAAGGGCGTGTTACAGAGGGAAGTTATTGCAGAGGCTTTCAGGGAGAACTTGCTTAGCATGTCGCAGGGCGATTCATCACCGCCGGCGCTTTTGAAGTGGTCCCCTCCTCCTTCCTTGCTGGATGCATTAACTGCGGTTTCCACGTTACGGAGTATCTGCAGAGCAAAAAGACACTGCGCAGTGGCCGATTATTCCACTTTTCGTAGCAAGACTCAAAATTATCATATATTAATTAGAATCATGCAAAACGAGGTCCTGGTCAAATACGAGGGTTGTCCAGAAATTAAGTCCGGTCTGAAGATCTTGCCACTGCAGCGCTGTTGTCGCGATGGTGCGGATGGGTGCCGGGTTTATTGTTCTTAAAAATACGTGTCACAGTCAATCGAACAGCGTTGCCACATAAGTAATTATTTCCTTCTTGTATGGATATCAGTACAGACCATATCAGGTTCCAGTTTCATATCCATAACTTTCTGCTGCTACTTTTCCTTGTCAATCCTTTGAGTAAAATCCTATTTGTCTATTTATATTTGAATTTTTTATTTTACGTTTATCTTCTGCACCTTCGCCTAATAGTAACGATTAGGATGAGTAATGAACCTAATGGGCGATTTGACAAAACAATTGTACATTCATGCCTGACTAGGATTCAAACCTGAGACATCATTCGCTATACGAGTATCGAGGAAGCTTACCCTAAGCAGTATATCGTCTCTCATTTCCCGTATGTACGAACATGAGTCAACGAAAACAATGCAATTGCTACGGTTGTTACAACAACAATAACTCTTACTATCGTGAACATAGGCGTAGCTGGAACTTTATATTTGGGTGTGCACAAAGAAAAAAACTGAGGTCTTGTACCTTTTTAATACCATATTTTGCAACATAATCACTTGGCTCATTAACTGCACTGATGTTTGTAAAGGAATATAAATTCACTAAATGACGGTGTTGAAAATTTCTGAATATATGTAGTAGAAAAAAGTTAAATTGCATAGAAATTACGCACACACAAAATGTTCATAAATGTTACAAACAAATACATCAAAATACACGTCATCTATAACAAGAGACGTCTGTCAACAGGTACAATGTTCTTAAACTCATCAATAACTTCATTTACATCAATAGACGAAGCTTTTTCCTGTTCCACAAATAGCAAGAGCAGGGCTTCCAATCTATCCTGCTTCTGAGTTGCTCTTAATTTAGTTTTAACTTGGGTAAGCTTGGAGAAAGCTCTCTCTCACACGTGCAGCTTGTGACAGGTATAGAAGAAAAGCGCTGCAGTACAGAGTAGGATGCAGTAAATATCTTCTTTCTCCAATGACATAAAAAAATCGAAAAACTACAGACACTCGTTTCATCGGCGATAATGCACACGTTTGTACCAAGTAATGACATTTTCAACTTCTTACAAACTGCCTCTTATTTTCTCTCTTATTGAAATATCTGTCTTTAATTCTCTTTGATAAAGCAGCACATTAGGGTGTGCCTAGGCACACTCGGCACACCCCGTAGCTACGCCTATGATCGTAAAACAACACTCTTGAGTGCAGTTTACCAGCATGAATAATACCAAATCACGGCGACTCGACATATCTTAGTAGGTACAGGGATCGAACCATGGGATGCGTTATTTCCCAACAATTAGCTTAGGCTTCAGTAGGGCATGCGAAGGATGTATAATTAACATCACGGTCATTTTCAATAAAATACTTTACCTGTCTCGTGTAGTAAGCCTCGTCTGATAGGTGGTCCTTAATATCTCACACACAGAAAGTCTGTTGAACGGGTTGTCGATAACTTAACTCCAAATGACATCTCCTTGTTAGAGTCTAAAGCTGAGTGTTAATCCTGAACATTAAACGACAGACTCACTCCCAGCTTTTCCGTAAGATCAACCCTTTCTCTCTCTCAATCTCCAAGCATCAACTGTTACTCTCCCAAAAAACCAACACCTCTTAAACTCTCTTTCTCCTCCCAGCAGATTTGGTCATTCCCCTCCATTAAAGTCTCCCTTCTCCTCTTACCATTCAACGCTCCTAATAATGTACAATACCTCCATATCTAAGTTTGCACATTCTTAACTTTTCTGCCAGCTGTAGAAGGGCTGAACTACACAGGAATGCTTAAGGATGATACGCTATATTTCTACAGACGAAGGGGAAAATCGGCCAAAACAAGAAAATTGTGCCCATAGATTGTGACAACACCGCATTCGAAAGAGTTTACGGTCCTTGCTGTGTAATTGCGATGTTTAAGAGAATGTAAAAACCCGTTGCATGCATAGGTGTAACTTTCGGCGTAAATTTGGGGAGCAGAATAGAATTTGGGGATTGACTTTGGGGGTGCAGAAGCCCATAAAAATATCATCCAAGACTATTTTCATATATAACGGTTACATTTGCAAAATTACAAAAATTACTCCTTACTTTTCTCCTCAGGTTCAAGGAAGTTAACGAAAGTAACCGTTATCTTGTAAATAAGTAAGTTTCCCCCTTGACCCCGCCAAGTTACACCTATACATTTTCTATAAGTTATGTTGACCAATCTGAAATATTTCTAAGCCCAAAAGATCGTTATGTTACTCATCTTTTTGTCAGGGTAATAAGTTTCTTGTTCAACAAAAGTTTGCTTCAAGGTAACTTTTTATTCGTATAGTGTACTCGGAACGATTACGTGGGAGGAGCGCACGTGAGATTAGCGCACAGCAAGATTTCGTGGGACTAGCGCATAGGATCTCAGGTGTTAGTGGGATTAGCGCACAGTATGATTATCAATAAGAACCTTCCCTCGCACTTTTCTTTCCAGACTCGGGACTGGACAACGAGTAGATTAATGCACGAAAGTGGTTTAAAGGTTCTTCTATCAGCAGCTTCTATTACAGATTCGTCAACTTTTCAGAACGATCTTCAATCAAATTTAAAACTTACGACAGAGAATTGAGGCAACGAAATAAATCTTCAGTTTCGACATATTTGTCTAAAATTGTTTTTATACGCCTGTCGGTTTCAATATACTGTTTTCTTCTCTTGCGACCTGGAATGCCTAGGTCTTTAGCTATAATGTTGGCGCTCGTCTCCTCAGCGTCTTCCATCAGTTTCTGAATGAGGAAATAAACATTTGGCTTATGTATTCCCACCATCCTATTTAACTTGTTATTCCAACCTTCCACAGGGTTGTTTGTCCTGTGTCTTTGTCTATAAACATTCCACATGGTTTTTGGCAAAGAAGCATTGTCCAGCCATTGATCTACGAAATAGTCAAGAAACTGCATCAGCTTCTCTTTCTGGGAGTGATCTGCATGATGCATAGCCACGCTTCGTCAACTTTTTCAGGTGGTATCAAGGCTAAAGCTGCGCATATACGACATATTTCCTAATATCTTCATTTTCTTTATATGTTGTGGCTAGACCTATGTTTTGTATATGCCCCCAAAGGCATTGATTAACATATTAATTACAACCTGATACTGATGCTTGAGGAAACACTTCTCTTATTGCATCTATTACTGCCATCTCAAAGTCTGCTTTAACATGCTGCGGAGTCCAACCAAAATGTTTGAGCGCCGAAAACAACTGCATATACGTAGATTTCTTTTTATCTTCTAGTAACACATAAACGCTGGCCAGATGTTTGTTTCCTCTTCGGAATTTCCTGCATCAGCATGAATTGAAAAAAAAAATGCTCAAACTGTTTCGGAAAACTTTTGAATGTTCCGGTAATAACATCCATTGCGCATTCACCTGCAAGGAAAGAAAGAAGAACATTTGAATGTGCGCTTCACCCACGATCCTTTTTTCTCTGCGCGCAGATCATACTGTGCGCTCCTCCCACGACACCCTCGGAACTGGGCCTACAGTTTTTCTTCAATTCTCCGCTGAGAATCGAAATTTTAATCTCAATTTTCAGGAAACAGCGTTATTAACTGTGTTATCAGAGAGAAACCCGGATATTTTTTTTGACCAGCCTTTAGATAAACGCGTGGTTTTTGTCCCCTGCACGTTGCTTCTTGGGGTTATTACGCAAGGAGGGTGGGATTATATCATAATGAAAGCCTCGCAAGAACAAAAAGCAGGCTCGGTCTGTGGAAACACGACGTTGCGAGAGGATGTTATGAGACGTGAGATTAGCATCCGCCAGGCAGACGGCGTGTTAAGTCTTCAGCTCTGGCAGGAGATATTCATTGGGAGCTGGAAACGATCATTAATTAAAGCGGGCTTGAAGGGAATGAAGCGGTGGCTGGAGGGAGAGCTAGTCTTGAAGCTGAGCGTTAAGCATTGTGGGTAACCTTCAATGTTCAAATTTAATATTTCACGATGAGGTGAGGTTGGCGAATTCGCGTTACTCTGTCTCGGGAATATATGGAGCTAGAGAATGAGAGAAAGCGGAGCAAAGCAGTGCACGCTGCTGCAAACGGCTGGTAGCTGCAGCCGCGTTTTCCCCTCCGTTCACCTACTTCCCTCTCACGCGGTCATTGGACGAGACCTTTCGAGTCATTAGCCCCATTCGGCGAGCCAGACGAGATGCATCTGAAGGAGGTGATGATGATGATGATGATGATTTGATGTTTCAAGTCCACTTTATGCACAGTAAGGCTAATCGATACTGGACCTATAGTTTAAAGTGGGATCCGAACCTCTTGTGCCTCCACCACATAGTGGTTCGAATTCCACTTTAAACTGTAGGTCCAGTCCCGATTAGCCTTACTGTGCATAAAGTGGACTTAATATACCAAGTCAATCATTCAATCGTTCACGTGCTCCGCAGATTCCTGGGACAGATTGTATTTCTGAAAAGTCACGTGATTTTGTTTAGATTAATTTCGTTCTACGGTGAGAATAATTATTGGTGGAATTTCCTATCAGATTGCTTATGACTAAATCAATATTTATTTACTTCGAAGGAATTCTTTTCAGAAAAGAACGACAGAACATTAATTAGGGTTACCTAAATTACAATAACTTTCATTATTTCATACTATGTCGTTTTCAAACTCTTTCCCCAAGCGAAGAAATGTTCGTTAAATTAAAGGAGTGATGTTCAATCAGGGAGCGGTTGCCCATGAGAGGCATCTTGTGGAGTAAATTGTCCATTGCTATGCGGCCGGATGAGACAATGGCTGTGTCCGGAAGGCCCATAAAGCAGCCTTGAAGTACGGTCTTGTCGGAAGTGGCGTCACCTAGTGCAGTTCGATAGCGCCAAGTAAACGAACAATCGAGGATGCAGTACTCGAGAATGCAGTTTTCTGTACCTGCTTCATTCGTGTGCTCGTAATTCACTTGTTATACTGAACGCAATTACAACTGGCGGCTGGGAACCAGCGAATCAGAGATCAGTTGGATTTTCTTCGACAGAGATCGGGCATTTTCGAGTCACACGGTACCGAACGTTGTTCGCAGGACGAAACAAATGAGCGTTGGGTCCACCACATGTTGCCAAACGTAGCGTAAAGAGAGAAAGAGTCTTCTCGGACAACGGTATTGTCAGCACCAGAAATCAGCAGAGGGTTGATGGTACAACTGCACACGCGGTCCTGAACGATGAAGTTTCCGTAAGGACTACCCACAGGTCGGAATGCAGGCGGACACAGAGTCATATAAAGACAAAAACAGAAATACGCTTGGCAACGTTGCTTCGGGAGAGCGATGTGATCCCTTCAGCTATTACTTTGCAACTGAGGTTGTTGACACCCATCGGACACGCCCCCGAAAATGATTGGGGGACAGGACGCGCCAGAAATAGCCATCGAGGTCAACCGCCAGTTGGAGTTGCGTTCAGTATAGAAATCGTTGAAGTCGAAAGTCTGCGAGTCATTGGTTGTAGTTCTCCCAATGTGTGGAAATGTAAGCAATGGAGCTTTTTAAAATGCTATGTGATTTCTATGGTGAAAAACAAATGCTTATAACGCGGGAAAACAATGTGTTCGTAGTTTATCTACTGGCCGCATTGGCGCTGCAGCTACTTTGCTTGCCACTGGTCTCGTTGGTTGGGCTTGGAAGTTAAAGACCTAAGATCTCTCAAAATCTGACCTACGAAATGACCTTCAAGTTTCTTTTTATTATTATTACCCAATTATAACACCATTAAGCCTTGTCTCCATGATATGAAAAACTCAATATGCTCACCAAGGCAGAAATTTACTTTATTATAAAACATAAACTAAACGTAACGTTTCAACCTTCTAGCAAGGTCTTCTTCATACTCTGCACCAAGTACAAATGTAACAAGGTACAAAACAGGACGATATATATACACAAACATTACTCCCCTCCAGACTATTAGAAAGTAGCTCTGGAACAATCTAGCAGGTGGCTTTCCCTTGTCAACTAGATTGTTCCAGAACTACTTTCTAATAGTCTGGAGGGGAGTAATGTTTGTGTATATATATCGTCGTGTTGTGTACCTTGCTACATTTGTACTTGGTGCAGAGTATGAAGAAGACCTTGCTAGAAGGTTGAAACGTTACGTTTAGTTTATGTTTTATAATAAAGTAAATTTCTGTCTTGGTCAGCATATTGAGTTTTTCATATTATTGCCCGTAGACAGGGCTCCCATGTTCTATCCTGATCTGGGCATGAGTGATCTTTGCGATTGTCCCTCCTCAATTTAATCACATCGCTCATCCTCATCTTCGCGATTAGACAAAGTGGCAAATCAATAATAAATTACCTACAAAGCTACGTACTTCACATACTAAAATGTAAGGTTGAGTTTTCCATAAAGGACAGAACAAAATGTACTTGAATAGAAAGAACAGAATGTTAGGCGGTTTATACTGCTAGAACTGAGGAGGGGAGAAATTAAGATCAATTGTTTAGCGAACGGGAAAAACAATAGGATGCAAATGGTCCATCACCATGTTCATGTATTCAGTTTTCCTCCTCGTGAGGTTCAATAATGCGGACAAAAAGCACGACCTCTGCTCCAGGACAATTAAATTCTCTAAAAATACATCGAATGAGGAGAAAAGAACGAAAATAGCGACATGTACTGCCTTGTTGACTGTTTTCAAGTCCACTTTATGCACAGTAGGCTAATCAGGACTGGACGTACAGTTTAAAGTGAGATTCTAACTGCTATGTGCCTTCGTCTGGTATCAAAGCGATGTGGTGCCTGCCTCTAATAACAATTCTTCGATTCTTTCCTCTGCGTGTCTTGCCTGACATCAGATGCCAAGCAGCGACGGCGCCAGCGGAGGGGCAAGAGGGGGCGAGCGCCAGTCATTCCGCACCTTTGCGCACCCGCTATCAATCACAAGAAAAAGTACATAAATAAATTCTCTTTAACCAGAATATGCATTTCTGTACGCTACTTAGGGGTACAATAAATGTGACTGTCTCACAAAAAATATTCGCGACCCTTCTTTGCTTTTCAGCTTATTTTCTGTTCTGGCGTCGGCGCTGATGCCAAGATTGATTGATTGGGTTTAGTTCACTTCGCTTTTCTGCCACTTCTGGCTAATCGCGCAGATGAGGATGAGTGATGATATGATGAAATTAATGAAGGGACACTCACACAAAGAACACCCATACCAAGGTAGGGATTCGAACCCGTGGGGTAGTAGCACGCTGTGCTAACCACTCTGCCACGGGGGCCGGCCCAATCAACAAGGAAAAGAAACGTCTATTACGTCCAGGAACCACTGGAGCGATTGAACCAAAACAAATCTCTACGCAAGTAGTGACTCGCGATGTCTCCACCAATAAACGCGTGAGAGGGAACGGAATTGAGTGGAGGGGGAGAAGCAACTGTCTGCCTTTATGCGCGGCCTTGCCCCAGAGATTCCATGCCTAGAGTATTCATTATGTTGTTGTTCTGTTATTATTTTTACTGCAGCAATATGCACAGAAAAACATCACTCGTGTGCAAGGACGCTTACGGAATTTTCATTTCATAAGTTATAAAAGCATTGTTCCAAGTCCTCTGCTCCCGAGAAGGCTAAAAGCCTATCCAATCCACCAGAGGGTCCTCGGACGACTGCTCGATTCAATTAGCTGCCATTGGGGAGAACGACGCCGGGACGGATTTTTGGCGCGGCTTCAAGTGGTTTCATTGGAGCGCGTCGTATCGTAATCCAGAGCGTGGCTACGTTCCGATGCTCCTGAATGGCTAAGCGAAGGGCAGAGATCAGTGCAGGGGCATTGTGGGTAATCGCCACACGCGCTAACGACGCGCAATGAGACATTAGCTCTGCTGCATAAGTTGAAATTGAAGCGTAACGATGCGAGAACAAGGTTTGCGTTGCAGTTTGGAAGTTCTGCAAACAAATTCGCAAATTCATGCACACAGTTTCAGAGCCAGAGGCGGAACTTTGGTACGGTGAGATGTACCAAACAACGGATTTTATCGAATCATTCAACTACTCTCTTGTAACTTATGAAAAATCAAAATTTCATGTTCAGAGCGAAAATTATTTTTAGACAATTTTTTACCACTTTTGGATTATTTTTTAAATAATTTTACAGTTCACTTTTTTGACATTTTTAGGTCAACTTCCGAGCCATACTTATGACTACAGCGCCTTGAATACGTAGTGTGGAAAACGGCGCTGTTCTGGGCTTTCTGGCGGGTTCAACTCAGATATGATACCGCTAGAGGCGCCGGTGTCGGTCTTGCTGCATTGTATTCGTCGCTTATAATGGAAGCAGTGGCGATTTCTCTGGGTGTGTAAGTCGTGTGTCAACGGCCAAAGGAAAATGAAATAAAGAAGAAAGTATCTGTACTTTTATAAATTACGATTTTGAGCGTTTTTTCTTCAATTGTCAGTCTCGAGCGCCCGGTAGTTTTCGAACGCGGCGCAGCGCGCAGTGGTTGTCAGGCAGGCAGACGTGACGGGCAGGGCGTTGCGAGGAAATCCAACGTCTTACCATTGCCAAAACATAGGATGACCGCGCTTGCGCACCCTGCCACCCACCAGCATGGTTAGCTTCTCAAGGCGTTGTATTTGTTCCCAACGATTTGGCTTTCATTCGCCCCGCGTTCCGCGTTGTTTTGCTCGTGATTGTTGTGCATTATTTTTTAAACGTGTGGTGCGAAGTGATGTGATTATTTTAAGATGGAGAATAGTGAAAGTGTTGTGCAAAAGTATTTAAATAATTTATTTTCTTCGCTTTCGTATTCAGAGAAGAAACAAGTGATTGACAATAGTCGACCATGTTCGAATCTAACATGTGTTAAAGGAAAAAGTTGTGCTGGAAAAGGTTTTGAGAGACATTTTTGAAAAGAACTCTATGAAATTTCAGACTGGCTTTGCGGGTGTGATGTGGTGAATAAATTTTACTGTTGGACATGTTTATTATTCTAGACTAAAAAAGGTGTTGGGAATTATCAAGGGTATGCGGATTTGAATCATCTCAATACTGCAGTGAGAAAACACAGCGCGTCTGAATTGCATCTTTATAATAAAGTTTCTTTAAATTTAGTAGTTTTGTTGCCACCCCTATTAGAATTGACGTTCTTTTGGATACTCAACGAAAAGCTGAAATAGAGCTACACAATGAAAAAGTAAGAGAACAGGGAAATATTAAAGAGGTTGATTAACGCCGTCTGCTATTTAGCAAAGCAAGAACTGCCATTCCGAGGCCATGAGGAAAATGCAGCATCTCTAAATAAGGGCAATTACATGGAATTCCTTATTCCAAGTGCCGAGTTTGATCCCTCATTAAAAGAACATTTATTAAAGTCTACAGTTTTTCCCGGTACTTCGGCAGGCAATCAAAATGATTTAATAAATTCAGTTTCGGATGTTCTGAGAGATGAAATCTACAATGAAATTCAAAACACAGACTTTGTGGCTATCATGGTCGATGAAACATCAGACATTAGCAAAAATCTCAGGTGTCAACAGTGTTACGTTTTTTCTCGGCCTCACAGAAAAAAGTCATTGAAAGATTTCTTGCATTTCATGACATGAGCGCCGATATAACTGCAGGAGCTCTTTTTAGTCACGTGACTGAAATAATGGATAAATATAAGTGTGGGGATAAATTAATTGCCCAGACATACGATGGGTATTCTGTAATGAGTGGTCATTTGAATGGCCTTTAAAGTAAAGTTTTGGAAAATTATCCGAAAGCTTTTTATACGCATTGTTATGTTCATGTAATGAACTTGGTGCTGCAACAATCGTTAGAATGTAACAAAGAGCTTAAGGTGTTCTTTTGTGGTCTAAATCACTTAAATCTCATTCTCCAAAGAGGTTACACGAACTTTCTGCTTTCATGTCCAGAAAGCTCCCGTCATTAGCTCCTACCAGATGAAATTTTACCTCTAGGCTAGTGTGGACAGTCAATGACAACAGAGAAGCACTGCTTATGTTTTTTGAACATGTTAGTGAAAGTGAAAGTGACTTCGATCATTTGACTGCAATGACTCCAGAGGATTTTCTAGCTTCTTGAAGGACTTCGAAAATATATTTTTAAAAAAGGCTTTATCCAACTTGCTTGCCTTTTCAGACGTATTATTCAGTATATTGCAGTCTAAAAATGTTGATATTTTGTATTGCAGTAATAAAATAACTGAATTTCAACAACACTATGGAATTCTATAACTGGTGCAGTAGAAGAGGAAGAGGTTGTTGAAATGAAAAGGAGGCGACTGAACAACGAATCACAGAAAGACCACTGCCGGAGGCTTTACTTTGAAATCATTGATAATATCAGCAACCAGATAACAATTAGATTCGCATCATTTGAAGAATTGCAATATTTTCATTTACTAAATCCCACAAAACTTGAATAAAACTTGAATAAAAGAGAAAACTTTCCTCACCATCTCGTACATAAATTGTAGGAAATTTATGGCAGTGTCTTTAATTTAACCAAACTGCAGAAGAATAAACTTTATGTTTGGTATGCTTCCACTGAGGATCAGAGAAAACACCAATTGAGATCGTAAATTATCACGAATCTAGTGGGTGAGTTTACATAAATATATAAATTAGCAGTGTTGATCGCAACAATTCCTTCCACGACGTCATCTGTCGAGAGATCGTTCACATCACTGAAGAGGATCCACACATTCTGCCGATCTACTCAACCTCAGAACCGGATGACGAATTTAAGTCTTATCTCCATCCAGAAAGAATTACTTTCTAAGCTGCGAGAAGGGGATAAATCCAAATTTTATGAGGCGGTGATCAGCGCATTTCTCTCTAAAGAAAGAAGAATAGACTGGAATTCAAGTAACTAAGTAATGAAGGGTAAGGGGAAGAACCGGGAATGTGCATTTTAGCGATTTTTCAGTGAACGGGTCATTCTTATGTCCACGGTGTTTTTTTATGGGTGATAGGTAGGAGTTCCACCAACCCCTCTGGTTGCAAACTCGTGCTTTAAAAATTAATTGTATGGCGAAGTATTGAACATATTAATTTTCTCCATACCCTTCAAATATATTAATACTTTAAATGAAGTATTTACTTCATTTAAAATAATTTATGTAATTTAATGTTTTTCTAAATATTTATAAATTTACACCAAAAAGGTACGGAGAAAATTTGTAATATTGGTTCACAGAAATGAGAGGGGGAGGGGTTAACATTCCTTCTTTGCCAACGCCTGGAGTTCAGGGTCAGGAGACGCCACTGAATGGAAGTAAATGGTGTTTTCGCTGCAACGTCCGATTCTTTTACATGAAACATTTCTATGAATGTGATAATTGCTATCATATTAGCAAACATTGTAGACCACGTCCTGTTATCGTGACTTTCATGAATAATACGAGAGAAAATATACGCGTGGAATGCTCTTGGTAACTAAATTTTTGTGTATGAATTAGGTTCATTATCATCATCATCATCATAATTTTTTTTTAAGATACACACACTGAAGCATTTGTATTTTTGATATTTACTGTCTCCTTTCTTCCGCTTTAAACTAATCGTGGCGATGATGATAATGATTGCATGAAACGACAAGGGGAACCCAGAAAACTTCCTTTGTGCCATCGACATTGAGTGTAAGGAAACTTTCAGACCAATGGGACAAGCAACACGGGATGTTCCGACTGATGTGACTAGTGACACCGACACTTCCAAACTGAAAAATAGCATTCATTGCGCATGAGTGTCCAAACAGCAAACCGTTCAGCAAACTACACGTTCAGCACATGTTCATATGTCGTATTCGCGTGCTTCTTGTTACTTTGGTCTGAAAGCTCCTTCAAGGAAGGGTCCTCAGACCGAAGCGACGAGCCACAGGGCCAGTTCCCAACTAAGTGACAAGCGACATGGTGCCTTCAGTCTATTAGCTATTAGCAAGTTTGTGCTGCTAATTCAGCGAACAACAGATCTAGGCGACACGATAAGCCGCACGTATCGCTTTGTCGCTTGCGTGTCGCTCAAACTGGGTCATTTCCTCAATAGCTTGCAACGTGTTGCCGTGCTTTGTTGTCCGTGCATGCGCGATGCAACGAGTGTCTTGCTTTAGGGAGATTGCGTACCGAACCAAAACAAGCGGCATGCGACACTTATCGCTAGAGTTCACCAACCGAACGCTGGCCTGTGCTGCCGCTACGGTGTGAAATGTTGCTCTTGATTGGCTCGTTTCCAAGCATCATGTGTCGCGTGTCGCTTCAGTGTGAAAGTTTCCTTGGACCAAAGGACTTTGGTGTGAAATCCCCGTATCGTTTGTCGCGTGCCCCTTTGGTCTAAAATCTTAAGGAAAGAGCTTGTGTCCCTACGGTTCGAGAGGCTGCATTGATTACCGACTGCTCGCTTTCAAGCGACACTTGTGGTTTGTCGCTTCGGTATGAAATATATCTGAGGATACTATTTATATTCTAATAACAGAAAAATAAACTCTAGTACACAGTCCAAGACCTGACGTCCGGAATCACATTGCGATGTTTCTTCTTGTGTTACGCATGCTATTTATTTATTCATTTTATTTTACTTTTCTTTCCAAATTAATGCCATTTCGTGACTGCAAATCACTCCACAAATATAACTTTCCATCAATTCACGTACCGCCTTTCAAGACAAACAAATCTACATAATATATTCCAAAAACTAACAAAACCGCATTAGTTTCATAAGAAAATTAGCAGCGATACTGATCGCACTGCCATCTATGTTCTCACCCGTCTCAGGAACAAGTTTCTTGGGTCGTTTTCCACACTACGTGTTCAAGGTGCTGTACTTATTATGACCCTGGAGTCAGTGCATTGCTGGAAAGATACTTCGTTGTCGGTAAGCTACTGTAGATCTTTGCAAGATTGCAATCTCTGCAAGTTTACACCGTGGGCTTTCGCTGCTTGGAGCTTCAAAACCCTGGCACACAGTTCTTACTCACTGCTTCGCTAGCTAGAAGGAAAACTTAGCTCGACCAGATTTCCGCTCATTGAGCGGACAAATCATTTACTTTACGGTGTGTGTTGATTGATCAAAATATCAGTGCCTTTGAATAATCTGTGATTAATGTGCCTGTATCCAGTGGACAAGATTTCAATGTACGAAAAGCTATTAATTATGGAAATACTAGGTTGTATCAAAAAGTAAGGTGAATTTGTCTCTAAAACCCAGAGTCTTTTGTGTAGCTAATTATTTTTTGTATGTGTCAGATACCAAGGTGATGCCAAGTCTCACGGCAATTACAGTCTTCTACGTCACCCCGTCTGGTACCTAGAGCAATTCAAAGATGGCGCAACGACTTGAACATTACTCCAAGGAGGAGGTGCGCGGTGTTATTTTTTTTTATGGGTAAAGGGAAAGAAACCATCTGAAATTCATCGAGAATTGTTGGAGGTCTATGGAGAGAGAGTTATGTCGTGTATGTGTGGTGTAACTCATTTGCAAGTGGTAGGAGTAGTGTGACAGATGATGACAAAAGTGGCAGACCAGCAACGTCCATCGCCGACAGCAATGTGTGAGACGTGCATGCGATGATTCGTGAAGACAGAAGAGTCAGGTTGCATGACATTGCTGATGCATTGAACATCTCATATGGTTCAGTGAGGAGTATTGTCCATGACCAACTTGGCTTCAGGAAAGTGTGTGCGCGCTGGGGTGCCCAAAAATCTGAGTGAGGACCAAAAACACCACCGAATGGGCATTTCCCTGACCCACCTCACACGATATGCCCACGAAGGCAGTGGTTCCTATGTCGAATTTTAGTGTGATACCATGTGTCAAACATACTACACTTTCATATTTTTTTTCTATGCACGTTTTTCAATAAATCGAAAATTCACCTTACTTTTTGATACACCCTAGTAGTTGATAGACAAAACTGTCGAATTTTTCATTTTCACACCCTCTCACAACTTTCCAAAACTACGGTCTATATTTGGAATAAACAACAATTTCATTTTAATTCAATTGCAAAAACTGGAACATTATATTACCTTCTGCTACTTGAACCTCCTCTGTAATTACGCTATATCGCAAGCCGTTCATCGTAAATATTTCCTCATTGGCCGCCAACCCGACACCCTTAAACAGTTTTGCTCTTCTTACTCTTATCCTCCAGAGAACGAAGCACAAAAACGCTATATTCTGTGGTTCAAGTCTGTGGCGAGCAAGGTCCAAGTTCGCTCAGCGATCAACTGAGCAGCGCTCGCCGAGCAACGCTTATTTGGGCGTCAAGTAGCTGAGCGATCACGTTGCTCACTGAGCGCTCAGATACTTGACGCACCCAGACTGGTATAGTAAGCGAAACTAGCCGATGTGCAAAACCCTGGTCGCAGTGGAGCTTGTCTTTTTCGCTTAAACATGTACCCCGAAAAAAATATGCAAATTGTGTGTCATATCGCCTAAAACTTGGCTCACACCAAAGCTATATTGGAAATTCTGTGTTGTAAACTGACAAAGCAGATCTGATACTGCTACGATATTTCGGCTAGTCGCAACGATGAAAATGATTGATATGATGAAATTGATGAACAGACGCTCACAAAGAACATCCATGACCACCCCTGGCGTCGTAGGGAGCTGTGCTAACCACTACGCCACTGTTAAATTATATTAATTAGGATAGCAATGTAATTACAACTCTAAAAAACATTCATGGTCACACAGTCTCAATAGTTGCGGTGGCTCAGTCGTTAGAGCGTCTGTCTACCATGCGAGAGACCCGGCGGGGGAGAACCGGGATTTTTTCCACTCACCGTCGTATAAAGTGGTGTTATGATGATCACATGACCCCCACCTTCGGCCGTGAAGAAGAAAGTGTGGGGCCACAACCAGTGATGTGCCGTACACTTTAAGTTTACGTCTACGTGCGTTGTCTACACGTAATCTACGCATAGATTACATTGGGTTGTAGTTTACATAGACTACGTAGACAATCTAAGCTACAGTAAAATTAATTTTCATGGCTTTAATGAAGTTGTGACATTTTCAACTATATTTGCTCCTAATAAACTGACAAGAACCCTATTTACAACAAAATTTCTCTCTTCTCTTTCTATCATCAACTGTGAAAAAAGCTAAAGATGTCAATACGCCAACAGATGACAGTCGTGGGGTAAAAGTAGTCTTTTTTTCCCTAAAACAATAGAATATTTCCTATGTTACGTTTTTCCTCGATGAGAAATTGTTCGCAATTGTAGTAAAGCGTATACAAGGTCCTTCTCTACACATCAGCAACTGATGCGCGTATAATTTTGTGTTACTTCTGCAAAGCCCTTTACTAAGTCATAACCTATCGTCATGTAGTTTACATAGATTACATTATCTACGTGTATAAAGTAGTCTACGTGTAGAATGTAGACTATCGTTGTTTACGCGTAGACGCACATCACTGGTCATAACTTCACACGCTCTATACCCACGCCTACAAGGCGTGGTGCAAAGCACAGGGGAGCACTTTACTTTCATTACAGTCCCAGTCAGTGCAGGTGATGTCAAACCATAAGCTTTAACTTCCAATCCTTCTTGAAATACTCATATGAAACTTCATTTCCTTACCCTATCAGATCTCCTGGCGGACTCTTCCTCGAGAGAGTCAATCCCAGGTTTCAAACGTGAGGTTACGCTGTAAAAGGCCTCCCAGTGTTACAGCAGCGGCGGAACTTCAAAGCATGCTTTCCCCAAAGCACCGCAGGCCCTGCTCACATCGCGTCCCATTTCGCGGCTACGGAAAAGCAATTACACAAGATCGGATTTTCATTTCATCCTCCGCTGATGCTTAATTTTCTTCCTCTACTTATATAACGGAAAGCGCGGACCGCGGAGAAAAATAATACGTCATGCAGACGGCGAATCTCATTGGTTGGATAATTTATAATAGGAAATTTAATTAGTAGAAATTAAATAGAAATTAGATTTTTTCCTGACCACGAAGGCTATGGAATAATATAAGAGCGAAAATACTGGAAGTAGGAATAATTCCCAAAAAAAAACTACGTAAGAGAACTCTGATTGGAATTTTAAAATATGGATCGACCACTGCATTGAAGAGTAATTCAGTGTTTGAAAATAACAAGTTGCATGTAACGCAGTAAGAAGTAACAATTACTTCTTTGAGGAATTCTAACTAGCTACTTATAAAAAGTAAGTTACTGTAACACAGTTACTTCTTTGCAATAACGTTATCAACAGTTATTTTTAGAGTTACTTTACACAATTAAATTGTTCACTTGAAATTGTGTAAGGTGGAAGAAAAGCTAACCTTTGCAAGTTTTGTTTCCAACTGTGTGTCTTCTCTGGATCCTAAGGTGAAAGGATTTTCATGGAATCGCCTGAGGCAAGTAAGTTATGCTTCACACTCTAAATTTAGGACATCCACGCTTTATTGCAATTCGTACTTCTAGTTGCGCGCCAAGATTTCAGTGTTTTTGGTGGATTTCTGCATTAATTTTAACGTGACAGTCGAGTTAGAAAGATTATGTTATTGTCGAGGAAGTGGATCTTGTTCTACTGTGAATAGAATAGAAGAAACAGGCAAGTGGAATCGAGAACACAACGTGAAAAGTACGGTGGTCGTGATACGAATTATTTTTTTCGCATTAAAGTCACTCAAGCAAAGCCAGCTTCTTGTCAATCAGTTTTTCCTATCTGTTGTAATAATATAAATATACGAAGAGTGAAGACTTAACTTATGTACGAGAAACATAAATGGAAGACTGGGACACATTTTCACATGGGGCAGACTTGAACATCATGAATTTTCCGGCAAAGTGAAGATATTGTGCGTAGTTGACAGCAGTGGCAGTAGATGACAGCACTGCAGATGCTCTGGCATGCGGTACTCGGGCCACTCATCAGTTAATAATTAGATGAGATCCTGTGTTTAACTCCTCGATAAGTAATTCTCCTCAAAAGTTGTAAGAAGATAACCAGGTACAAGGTCAAGCAAGAGCTGTGTTCGATTGTAGAATATGATTACTTATGAATAGGTTTGTCTGTTACTATTGTATGACTGTACTAGAGTGCTATACCGAAGGTTCTGTTGCTCGATTGTCTGAGAGTTCGCACGGGATTGACAGCTTCTTGCTCGAGTAAATAACGCTCGAAGCCCAGCCAAACCGTAATTTGTCTGTGGCAGTAGGCCCTTAAATATGCATCGTGATCTACATGTTAAAATGTAGTTTAGTCTACATTATCAATACATAGCGATACATGAAAATGAATAGATGATTAAGGGCTGAGTAGTAGGTATCTACGATAACGTCAATCGCTATTTAATATTCGCAATTCATTTGTATGTACTTATAACTAATTTGCACGGGTTTTAATTAATTCGCATGTACTTAGAATTTATTTGCACGTACTTAGAGTACTTTACATTTATGTATTTGCATGTTTATAACTTTTTATGAATATATATTTATTTATTTTATGAAAAATATGTATATAGAAGGTAATTAGAGGTACTAAACGCTATGCATATGTTTTTATATTCATTACTGCAAAGTATGTAATGTATCAATCGATAATAATTAATGTTTATAATATTGAAAATAAATTTTCTATGGTTTATGAACCGCTATGATCGGTGGCAATGGGTGTAGTGCTGAATGAATCAATTACTGTAAAATATTATTCTCTGATTCAAGTAATTTAACTGTAAACATTATCTTTTGTGTGTAAAATATAATTGTTAGTTGAACTGATAAGTACAAATATTAACTTTATACGCCTTCATACACTCTAAATAACATAACTTTGATATATAAATTAGTAACAATTTGTTAAAATTAAGTTAAACTGTAGAATTGTTTTCTTAAATAAATATAAAGTAGTAAAAATACTAAACAAATAATTCCTTCTTTTCCTATTTAAAGAATGCCAAACAGTGTAAACCAGTTGTTAGTGGCTAAATAACATAAAGTTTGAAGGCAGTAACAATATTTTTTAAAATACTGCTTTTTACCTAACTTTGTGAATTAAATACTAGTACATTTTGTCAAATTATAAATAAAATATACCTATTTCTTTGGTATTTGTACTAAAATGAAGAAAATGTTACTAAACCTTCGGTAGTACAGTAAATCTGAGAGTTTTAGCTGGATATAATTGTAACTTGTTAATCTCGCCAAACACAATCTTTACCTCAATTTTGGAAGGTAGCTGAACTTTAGAATTTCGAATTAGTGAAGGCCTCTATAGTGGAAAAATACACCCAGTCTGTAAAAATTTGGAAATGTTGTCTCCTTCTCTGTCGAACCAGACCAAGAGTGTTCTCAAGTGTTTCAATATATTTCTTAACATAACTAACTTTTCAAAAAAAAATAATACCTTGTGCCAGATAGCTTAGTTGGTATAGCGTTAGGCTTTTAACCTATCTGTCCAGGGTTCGAATCCCTGTCTGGCCGATTACAATTTTTAAATTTTGTCATCGGATCTTTTGCAGAATGGATATAAAATATGTTTACAGTCTAACAGATTATTATTTATCTAAAATTTTGCAAATAAGCTTTTAAGTTTCTCAAATATCAGTATCTTTAGCTAACAGTACAGCATAACCAGTATTATTATGATAGAAAAGTTCTGGTGGTAGAACCTACACCTACTGTAATATCTCTGTGGTATTAACTTACATGCAGCCCATAACTTTTGGGACTGTTTCTCCTCCGTTACATTTCCTCGCCATTTACCCTTAGCGTCGCGATTAGCCTCAGAAGCAAAAAAAGCGAAATCTTATATTTGTTCTTTTCATATCTCTGAAACCACCTATACGATAGAACTACATTTAATGAATTTTGCAGTCTTCCTGTTTGATCTGTTAAATAATCCAGTCATTAAAAATATACTTACATAGAAAAATCTGTTTTTCAGATACTTTAATCGGGTAATCTGCTTTTGCGTACTTCCTCAGAAATATACACAATCATAGTTCTTTATAAATTTAGCACCTGATATAGAATAAGTCGAATGGCCTGTAAGTGCTTCTGGCACATGTAGTTACTTGAAAAAGCAAATATTGGGTGTATAAAAGGTAGCATTCTTGTGAAACAGTAAAAAATCAACCTCATTTCCTCGTAATATTAGCTGTAAGTGCTTCTTGCAGATTAACAAAGCTCTGGCGTGTGGTCCTACGTCACCTATAATCCTTTGTAAGGTTCGTGTTGTCCTATAAATTGTCGATATACATACTAAATCCCTAGTTACAGCCTAAGCTTTTAGTTTCAATCAGAGGATTTCAGTGTTCAGATAGTGATTGTAGCCTCGTATAATAAACCAAATGGAAATAACCCAAGTGTTGATGCACCCAAACACCAGTAATACTTCAAAAATACCTTGAAAAAAGCTATAAGGCTAAATTATTCTTCTAGCATAGAAAAAAGTTTAGCAAGTGGACCTATGGTTCATATAGTCAGTCGTGTGTGAACTTCGTCTTGTCCTGTGAATTGTCAATATATTGATAAATGGTTATATTTAAAAAAAAAAAAAAAAAAAAAGAAACAATGTTGGTAAGCGTCCAGTTGTGGACCCCTCGGTAAAAGGATTTCAGACCTCATAGACACATCATAATTTTCGTTACACTAAAAAATTGCCCTCGTATAAAAGCAAATAGTTGAAATGTTAAACATTTCGTGTACTTTATCCAGTAAGCCTTAGCTAGAAATACAATAAATGCGTTACAGACATAAAAATTAAGCAAGCTTTGATATTCTAGTGGCCCATAATAAGTATAAAATATCCTTTAAAATACTCTGACAAATAGTTGTGGGTTGTCTGAGATCTAAATTTTCAAGTCCTCTCTCCTGCATAAATAGGCTCTAGAATTCACTAAGCCTCAAAATAATATTAGGGTACATAAAATAAAAAAGCAGATGAAGAGTGGTGCTGATCTCATCGCATCATCTCCAAAATAGCAAAACCAAAAATATACAGAGCCCTATCTGATATATTTAGAAAACTTTTACCTAGTACAACAGTAACAAAATACTCAGAAAACTCTAAAATAAACAAACTTTCCTACGTAGCAGGCGTAACCTGCCCTAAATTAATATAGAAATACAAAACAAAGAAGGCATAGTGGAAATCACTAAACCATAATAATAATAATAATAATAATCTATTCTGTAGGTTACATTTTAGCTAAAAGTACTTTTTCTTTAGTGTTTTTGAAAATAATTAAATAAATACTAAACTCTAAGTTAAAAATTTGTAAATGTATATATAATACAAAACAAAATAAATAAAAATTAATACATACCCTGCAAAAAATTAGTAAAAAAGTTGAAAACATCTCTTTGTGCATCCAAAATATAATAACAAATCCTTCCTGACTGGATTAAATTGTGTTATTTGAGTAATATTAAGACTAAACTTGAAAATAAAAGGGTAAAACTTGACAAAACTGTGTGTGTGTGTGTGTGTGTAAGTGTGTGTGTGTGTCCAAAATGTAATAAAAAACACGTTCAAATCGTGTTATTTGAGTAAATATTAGAATCAACTTGTGAAATAAACAGATAAAAGTTGAGAACACACACTTTGTGTGTCGAAAATATAACTAAAAATCTTTCCTGAACAGATTGAATTGTATTATTTTGGTAATAATAAGCCTAAACTTGTGAAATAAACAGATAGAAGTAAAAAAAAAAATGTCTTTGTGTGTCGAAAATGCGACTAAAAGTCTTTCCTGAATAGTACAAATAGTGTTATTTTGGTAAAAATAAGCCTAAAGTTGTAAAATAATAAGTTAAAAGTTGAAAAAACACACTTTGTGTGTCGAAAATTAATGAAAAAAATGTTGCCTGAATAGTATAAATAGTGTTATTTTGGTAAAAAAAATTAACATAAAATTGTAAAATAATAAGTTAAAAGTTGAAAAAAATGTCTTTTTGAATCTAAAATTTAATGAAAAAATGTTGCCTGAATAGTATAAATAGTGTTATTTTGGTAAAAATTAACATAAAGTTGTAAAATAATAAGTTAAACGTAGAAAAAATGTCTTTGTGAATCCAAAATTTAATAAAAAATGTTGCCTGAATAGTACAAATAGTGTTATTTTGGTAAAAATTAACATAAAATTGTAAAATAATAAGTTAAAAGTTGAAAAAATATCTTTGCGAGTCCAAGATTTAATAAAAAATGTTGTCTGAATAGTATAAATAGTGTTATTTTGGTAAAAAAAAATTAACATAAAATTGTAAAATAATAAGTTAAAAGTTGAAAAAATGTCTTTGCGAGTCCAACATTTAATAAAAAATGTTGCCTGAATAGTATAAATAGTGTTATTTTGGTAAAAATTAACATAAAGTTGTAAAATAATAAGTTAAAAGTTGAAAAAAATGTCTTTGTGAATCCAAAATTAATGAAAAAATGTTGCCTGAATAGTATAAATAGTGTTATTTTGGTAAAAAAATTAACATAAAGTTGTAAAATAATAAATTAAAAGTTGAAAAAATGTCTTTGTGAGTCCCAAATTTAATAAAAAATGTTGCCTGATTAGTATAAATAGTGTTATTTTGGTAAAAATTAATATAAAGTTGTAAAATAAACAGATAGAAGTTGAAAACACACACTTTGTGTGTCGAAAATTTAATAAAAAATGTTGCTTGAATAGTACAAATAGTGTTATTTTTGTAAAAATACATAAAAACTTGTAAAATGTTTGACATAAAGTCAAAGTTTGGTAAAAAATAAACTCAATATTATGTTAAATAGCACACAGTAACATAAATTTACTACCTAAGTCAATAATCAAAGGGTCCTAGGTTCGTTACCCCGTGATAAAAGCAAATGGTGAAAACTATAGGCCCCGTCCCTGATAGCTCTCCCTTCTTCATAGTACAGATAAAAAAAACCTGCGCTAAAGCGTCCTGTGCCTTGGGGCAACCCTGAGCGGAATATTAATTGGTGGCGGAAACCAGTTCTACAAGCGACGCATAGCTTTAGAGATTTGACCCTTGCTGCGAATTCCAGACATTCTTTGTTGTCTGGTTGAATCCCTCCCATGCCCTACAGTATTGCATAGCTTTCCCCTTGCTGCGCATTTCCAGACATCCTTTGTTGTCTGGTTGAATCCCTCCCCTGACCTACAGTATTGCATAGCTTTCCCCTGTTCTTGCGTACTGGTTAACCTTGAAAAAACCGGTTCTGAAAATCTACCGACGCGTTCTCTGATTGGTCAATCAGGTTCTTCCTTTGTCCTGACGTTGTGACGTCATTTGACCTTGAGCGCGCTTCCCCAAAATTCCTTTCTCCTCTACCTGCGCTGAATATTAATTCATTCTCTCTGTCTGGCATCACCGCCGAGTCGAGATTCTGAGACAGTATTCTGTCTGTCGTCTGAAACCATCGTGTTTCATACCATAATAACATACATTATTACATAGTACTAATTAATAACGTTGCATATCGCGGGTTCGAGTACCGGGACCGTCCCCAATCGTAATTGGACCTGTACCTACACCCATTGCCACCGATCATAGCGGTTCATAAACCATAGAAAATTTATTTTCAATATTATAAACATTAATTATTATCGATTGATACATTACATACTTTGCAGTAATGAATATAAAAACATATGCATAGCGTTTAGTACCTCTAATTACCTTCTATATACATATTTTTCATAAAATAAATAAATATATATTCATAAAAAGTTATAAACATGCAAATACATAAATGTAAAGTACTCTAAGTACGTGCAAATAAATTCTAAGTACATGCGAATTAATTAAAACCCGTGCAAATTAGTTCATACAAATGAATTGCGAATATTAAATAGCGATTGACGTTATCGTAGATACCTACTACTGGGCTGAAACTACAAAGGCGTGTAGCAGACTGTTATATTAATTGATACCCATGAAATCCATTACACTCCTGACGCTCTTCTTTCTCAAAAGAGAATGGAACTGTTCTAGTGACATTTCCCCTTCCAGCTTCTATAGAGCATCTCAACCTTAAAAGTCAGTATGGGTAAAATGGAGCGCGGCGTTGCCAGATCAACAAACGGAGGAGCATCGAGTCGCTGTTAATCGCTAATGATTGCGACAAATTTACTTCCTTAATATCGTATAGGAAATCATCAATATCTATGTATTTGATGCATTTTGCAAAAAAAAAAAAAAACATAGTTACCTCAAGATTTGCATGTAAATGTTTATATTTCGACGTAACTACAATTTTACATTTGCATTATATGTGTAATACACGTAACTATTGTTACTTCTTTCGTTGAATGTTGTATCGTTTACATAAACAGAATTAAATAAATGCAAAAACAAACATTAAGATACATTTTTTATGGAAAATAAAGCACACTGCACTTCCTACGAACCGGGCACCTGCCTGCAACTGAATTGCAACCTCGGTGGCGCGCAATGAATTTGATACCCGAGACAGCCCGCATAAACAAACTACGATTGCGGAATAAATAACGGTGCTGTGGAGTAACAATGCATTCTAAAAATAACTTCAAACAATGGTCAACACTTTTCTCGCTGGGTCTGTACGTGTATCGCGACAAACCGAAAAGTTTCTCGCTAACCAACTTTTTCGTGTTACGGTCTGATTATTTATACAAAATATCCAATGTGTATATATATATAATTCTCTTCGTAAGCAAATTAATTCACTCAGGCGAAGAATATCATATCTACAAACATCATAGATCCCGTAGAAAAGAACTGGCGAAGTTGTTCAAGCGGTTTGATATTTATGGCTTTTGAAGCATTTACTACAAAAAAATTAAGCGTTTTGCAAAATTGCATAATTATGAAAAATTCAGATCACATGAATTTATGAGAGTTTATATAATGCCGTCAGTAAATAGAGCAGCGGGGGTAGAGAAGGACAGAGCTATTGGCAAAACTCATGTATTAGAGAGAGAGGGAAGTACTCCATTTACTTCCAAACTGACTTTTAAGGTTGCGACACTCTATAGATGTTCGCTTGATGGGAAAACTACTATATCCACAGCCATGCAATTAGGCAGAAGTTCGCGCTGTTGCCGCCTCGGAACGCAACCCCGTGTGGTCGGAGGTTTATGAGCAGTCCGACGTGTAGATATGGGACTCCATTTCTGAGGCCTGTAGTGAACTTTAAATTCACACGATCACCAGCTCTGTATCGAGTGGTGCTCGTAAGTGGCCCGGAGAGAGGTCGGCCTTGCGCTCGAAATAGGCAACGCAGCCCGGTTGACGTTGCCACACAGTGCGCGGGAACCAGCGACTTTCGTCCCGCTCTCGCTTTGCTTTTCCCATATGTGGCAACAGCGCAATTCTGCCCAGACGCCTATTTTCATGGCCGTGCGTATAGTGGCACAAAGTGACCAGATGATAGCTATTCTTGGAAAACATATCACTAGGGCACGGAAGTTGAAGACCTATAAATTGCCTAAAAAAAGATCTAAAATATCAAACAAAGGACCTAAAAACGAAAAAAAGGACGTATAAATGTGATCCAAATTATTTAATAATTTCAGTTTTAATTACATATTTAATGAATATGCGCGGCACCTCCTTATCTGACCTAAGATCTTTGCAGGCGCGTGCTGTCTGGTCGTATACACCGTGATGAAAGCTTCAAAACAAGAGAAAGTTGCCACTTACAGCGCGACCTTCCAGACAAGTTACGGTTAAAGGACCTTCTACCCTACCTGCTTCAGTCGCCCAAAAATGTTTTTCTCTCGTTTCAGGGATGGTTCAAATATATTTATTTCTGTTTTTATTATTTCATTACTACAGAAAGGATGTCTAAGAGGTGATGAAATGATGATGATTCGAATTGAGAATGGGCAGTAAAAACGTAGTCGAAAGAAGGTTAAGTCGCAAAAAAAACCGTTAAGACCTAAAAAGTAGGCTAAAAAAGGACCCATAAGCCAAAAAAACGCCGAAACGGCAAAAAAGGACAAATAAAATCCACCTTTTTCTAGCCTACAATGACCCAAAATGAACATATATTATGTTGGGATTTTTCCTCAACTTCTGAGCCGTACACATCACTATTCAACATTTTCCATCTTTGAGAAACACAGCCTATTTAACTTCATTTATGATGAATATTTTATCGGCATTTGCAGTGCACGTGATATGGTGAAAACAGTTGACTGAGCCTGGGGAGGTTGTACGGTTGCAGAAGGTGTCCTCCTTTAATCCACTTTTCGGCAGGGAAATATTTGAAGACGGTTGTTATGGTAACGTTTGTTCCATACTTAAGAAATGGTATACTATATGCTTTCAATTCAATTTTCTTTAAGGGGGATAAAATCATTCCTGGCAGGGAAAAAAGTAATTTATTTTTACCTGGGATTTTTTGTTGGGGGTAGAAATTCCCAGTGTCCCTGCCCCCCTGTTAATTCGCACACTGCAAATAGCCATCCTTATAAACAAAGGTAGTGATTGCTGCTACAATTGTTTCAAGCATTCCCATTGGCTGGTAGGATTTGGCGGATAATCTGTGGTGGTTAGGTTAAGCAAGTTGGGTTTGGTTCTTTTAGAAGAAGAAGACGAAAATGGTTGTAGCAGCAATACCGACCATAAAAAGTAAAAAAAAAAGTAAAGTGTTCCCCTGTGCATAGCACCACGCCATGAAGGCGTATAGGGGGTGTGGGGGTAACGCCCCACACTTTCTTGATCCGGTCGTGAGTGGGGGTGATGTGATCAGCATCACGCCCCTGACCGCCTTTACCCCCAGGGTTTCCCCCAGGTACCCATGTTATTCGACGCTGGGTAGGCGACGGGGCCGCTTCCACCGTTAGAAAAGTTCCCGGATTTGAACCGGCCGGGGATCGAACCCGGGACCTTTAGCATAAACAAAAGTTAAAGATTGAGCGATAGTCTAGGAGGTCACCCCCGAGGACGGTTCCTTAAGCCGCCCCTGCTTTTGATTGTTAGCATACAATAGTGATCAACTTTCACCACCCAAAAGGGTAAGTTTCCACGACATGCAAGCATATAACAGTTGGGCTGAAAAGTTCGTAGGCTAACATAGTAAAAAAATATTTTTTTGACAAAATTCGATTTTATTATTCAATATAGTTGCCTTCGAGGGCGATACAACGATTATAGCGGTCATACAATTTTTCGATGCCATTTTTATAGTACGATTTCTCTTTAGCCTCAAAATAGGCCTCAGTTTCGGCGATTACCTCTTCATCAGTGCTAAATTTCTTTCCAGCGAGCATTCTTTTAAGGTCTGCAAACAGGAAAAAGTCACTGGGGGCCAGATCTGGAGAATATGGTGGATGGGGAAGCAATTTTATTACGGTTGAATATCGCTAAACATTGCTCCGAATCATCAAAACGTTGTTGCTTTTGATCGATTGTGAGCACGCGCGGCACTCATTTTGCACACAGCTTTCGCATGTTCAAATATTCATGCACAATATGTCCAACACGTTCCTTAGATATTTTTAAAGTCTCAGCTATCTCGATCATCTTCACTTTACGATCATTTAAAATTATTTTGTGGACTTTTTTGATGGTTTCGTCGGTAACAGCCTCTTTGGGGCGTCCACTGCGTGCATCGTCTTCGATGCTCATTTCGCCTCGTTTAAATTTAGCAAACCACATCCCAACGGTTGATTTTCCTGGTGCAGAGTCCGAATAATATTTATCAAGCCAAGCCTTGGCTTCAACAGTATTTTTTTGCGCCAAAAAGCAATGCTTTATTAACACACGAAATTCTTTTTTATCCATTTTTGCACAATAACAAAAGCTGCTTCACTCACAATGCTATATCTCACGAACTAATTGTCCGGCAGCTGTGAAATTTATACACGTATCTTTTGAAGGTTAGTACTAAGTAAAAATCACATGGATTTAATTCTAGTAACGCCATCTATGAGTCAGCCTACGAACTTTTCAGCCCAACTGTTATAACCTAATTGTTCGTATCATATAGCACGAACGTATTGCAACTTGCTTTCCCCACTTTGTTCCAACGACAGGGGGTGGAAACGGAGACCAGTTGCAAGCCCTGGATGGAAAACAGCCCCATCACGGGGGTGGAAATCGTGGCCTGCCAAGCGAAGATAAGGCAGCGAAGACTGCATTCGCCCGGAAGTGAATGTGCAGGAAGCAGGGGCGAAGGGTGTCATTTGGAGGGACGGAGAGGGAGCAGGGTAACTGATAAGACCGCGCCGAACTTCCGAAAGATAGCATTTGGGAGCAACATGCTTCCAATGTATTGATTTTACAATCCGGTTGGGAGGGAAAAAAACAGCGAAAAAAGATACGTCTTTATGCGGCAGAGGCATTGTTGACGTCCAACAATCGCTTGGAGAAAAGGCGAGCTATTAGCGGGGCCACTCTAGGTGACAAGCGGTGAATGTAATAAGTTCTCGTTATTTTCCACTCATTCGCAGGGCTGTAAGGGGGGTGACCTTCTGAGAAGGCACGCAGAAGTCACTTCCAGGTAGTATACCTTAGTAACCGCAATCTTGCACGCAAGCGAGGATCTGGCGTCTAGACCGGAGGCGCCAACTTAAGATAAATTTGGGGGTAAGGTAAATTTTTGGGGGGGCAAGATAGGCATAAACAATACTTTATATGTAAATATACATAATGTGTCCTTCTACGTGAATTTTGGGGGGACAGAAAGTGCCTTCGCCCCCAAAGTCAGTGCCTATGGCCTGGACCCACAGTCACTAACTACAATCCTCTGTTGGGCTTCTGTGATTTTAAAAAAATACTGGGACACGTTAAAAATTAAGAAAACCAAAAATTAATTTTTATAATAAGTATATAAAATGCATATAAACCGGTACAAAAACACACATTAACTAACAAATTCCGTGCAATATAATAGCGGTGTAATAAAAAAGTAAAAAGTAAAGTGCTCCCCTGTGCTTTGAATCACGCCATGATGGCGTATAGGGGGTGTGGGGTTAGGGCCCCACACTTTCTTGATCTCGGCCGAGCTGAGGGTGATGTGATCAGCACCACGCCCCTGGCCGCCATCATCCCCCAAAGTTTCCTCCAGGTACCCACTTTATACGACCCTGGTTGGGCGCCGGAGCCGCTTGAACAGGTGGAAAAAGTCTCGGTTCTACCCCGCCGGGGATCGAATCCGGGTCTCTCGCATGGTCAGACGCCCTAACGACTGAGCTACCGTGGCACTATAGTAACAGTGGTCTAATATGTTATTTTATTAAATCAATTATTATAATGATCTCGAAGGAATTTTAAACCGTAAACATACTTAATAAAGTTCCGGGTTCGATATCCGGTGGAGGCACAAGCCATTGTGGTTCAGATCTCAGTATAAACTGTAGGTCCAGTCCTGATTAGCCTATCGGTGCATAAAGTGGACTTAAAACAACAATTCAAACAAATAAGCATCGCTTGCTGAAAACAATGGCGCGGGCAGAATTCAAACAAAGGAAACGAAACAATTCGTTAGAAAAGAAATTATTGAGGTTTCTCATTGGTAGCCAATACAGACGGAGAGATGAAAGAAGAAACAAAATTAATTTATTTCTCTTTTCTTGACATAATCGAGTTTTCTCCTGGAATAACAAAAGTTCCCCCCTCCCCAATTCATTTGCATCCTCGAAAACGAAATTTCACTTTTCTCCTTTCTTTTAACGTTTTTTCTTGTGTCTCCCCTTCCCTCTGATAATTCCATTTAAGTATTGCCTTCTTGGGAGTTTCGAGAGAAAGTTGGTTCGCTTAATTTCCGGCGCCATGTTGTAACGTTCATTTGTCAAGTCCCCGCGAGCGTGCTGCTGACGTGGCGGGGACCGGGGGCACGTTCCCCGGTAGATCAAACGGAGAATGGGGGGGGGGGTAATCGCCGGCGGTGAGAACAGGGCTATGAAGGATGGCTTTTCTAGTTAATGGAGCCGCGTTAAGAATACGTGATGCGGAGACACGGCGGAGTTTCTGGGAAATTGAGGGATGGCTTTTCAGAAGAGATGGATTGGCAAACTTTGTAATTTGTAGCCTAGGGAAGTTCAGATAGAAGGTAGCTATACTCTGTCTCGGGTATCTCCGGGGCAAGGCCGCGCATAACGGTTGAGAAGGGGAGAAAGCCAGTGGGCAGTGCGAAGCAGTAGACGCTGTTGTAAATACTGTTAACAGCAGTCACGTTGAGCTCTCTTGAGTCACTGCTCGCGCAGACACTTACTCCGGAGATTCATGGGACAGAGTATAGGCAAATGTGCTTTCACCTGTGCGTTGAAAATAGTCGAAACTACTTGTAAAACACAGTCGCTACAATCCTCTGTTGGGGATGGACAAAATATGGAAACACCACGACATCGGACGGTTGAAATCGACGCAATTTTTACAGAAATCTGACGTGGTGTGACATTCGTTTGTTTTGCGCCGTGAGATAGGACCCTGTCATACCGGTAGCAGTCGACAGTTGCGCTGAGGGCAGCATGCAGTCCTCTACCTTATTAGCTACTGCATTTCATCTTTTCGCAGGTGTTTCCATATTTGTGTCCATCCCCTATATACTCGTACCGTATGGATATATTCATGGACGTCCGCAATGAGGGCAAGGGAGACCGTGCCCCCCTTCCCGGAAAATGAGTCAACCAAATGTTTTATAAAAGTCACATATAGCCCCCCCACCGATGGCGTATTCGTAGCGTCGTCGCCTCGTAATCAAGGAGTCCCCGGTTCGATACTCGGTGGAGGCGGTTCGGTTTCCACTTTAAACTATAGATCCAGTCCCGATTAGCCTTTCTGTGCATAAAGTGGACTTAAAACAACAAATCAACTCAATAATTCACATATATAATTTCATTTGTCATAGTAACATGGGTTAATTATTGCAACGACGTTGTAGGAACATGACTTCAAACTGAAGCAGTGGCGTAAATAGCACTCCCGCAACCCCCGCAGTGCGGGGAGGCGCATTAGCTTCGGGGGCGCAGTACGAATGATAAATTGAGAAAGACCATAGTTCGCAAAAGTTTTTCTTTCGACATATTTTCAAACAAACATATATTTTTACACCCCTACAACTGTAAACAGAAAATGTTAAGTCACTAGAAGAGTAGAAAGTGGATTAGAAGAAAACCTTCATTAGCTGAAACGTTCAAGTCGTTGATTACGTCGCAGAAGGATAGACGACAGGCAAGAAAAGACGCTGCCAACTCTGACTTTCACCCCTCTGCGCATGTTTCAAGTTTTCTTTTGTTTTCAATATCGCACTCGCAAAATTTATTTCTGCACACCCTTAGCACCCACAGATGATTAATCCTGACACCGCCGCTTGTGTGGACAGACACGAGACGTTGGTAACAGTGGATTGTCTAAAACAGAAATTGTAGATTCTTGCCAAGGAAGTGAAAGTAAAGCTTTTGACGATGACGCCGACTTAAAAACCGAGGCAGACACAAATGCTTGTGAATACCGATATTGGTTTGGATTTACAGAGTGAGGTACTAGCAGATGATGCTAAAGCTTCAATTTTATCATCCAAACCAAGTAAACCAGAAACACATTTCCCGAAAGTACTAGAGTATTGCATTCGACCACTTTCGCTCGCTCAAACTCGATCGAATCTCCCACGCTCGAGCGTGATTCGTTCGAATATATACGTAGAATATCAAATATCATTTCAATGTGACAATAATTGTAAAAATGTGTAAAATTTGTGCTGGTAGTTTCAGCCCATAATCATCTATTCATTTTCATATATTGCTATGTATTGGAAAGAAAGACTAAATTACATTTTAACATGGAGATGATGACTATCTTCACTTTAGTTTCAATTTCACTTGGTCTTTCACTTCATGAAGCAATTTTGAAGGCCCACTTACCACAGACAAATTACGGTTGTACGTGATCAGTAGTGCTTATTAGGCGTTTCAAAGTAGTACTTAGTAGGTATCGCCTTTTTTTACCAATTGAATATCATTTTTTGACATATTTTGACAATTTTTTGTCGATGTTTTAGCGTTTAGCAATGTTTTTAGTACAATTTTCACTATACTCATTTTTCCCCCACTCGTACTTGGTAGGTATATTATGATCTTACGTGATACAACTTAACCTATCCTTTTTTTTACGATTATTTAATTTTTTTTACGATCCTAAGTGATATAACTTAACCTATCATTTTTTTATTTATGTACTGTTTGAACGTCATTATTTGAGGATCATATTTTGTAGGTATTTTTTTTTTATCAATCGAATATAAGTTTTTGACATATTTTGACAATTTTTTGTCGATGTTTTAGCGTTTAGCGATGTTTTAGTACAAATTTTCACTGCACTCATTTTTTCCATTTATACTTGGTAGGTATATCACGATCTTACGTGATACAACTTAACCTATCTTTTTTTTTTACGATTTTTTAATTTTTTTTACGATCCTAAGTGATATAACTTAACCTATCATTTTTTTTATTTATGCACCGAACTAACCTACAAGGGACTCTGTTTGTTTTAATATTTTAGTATTATAAGGTTTTCACAAATTTGATATAACCTAAAATGTGTTGGATGTTGATTTTTAGTATGTGGCAATTTTTTATGAATTTTAAAACTGCTCCGTGACCCTTTCGTTCTTCACGTCGTAGGCGAAGGACTTCTCTGCAATCAGGATGACACTGCATAGGGTATCCTCGGGCAAGGCATCGTGGAACTCGCAGACGACCTTGATGTTGGTTCGATCGTTGACCACAACCTTCTTCCTCTTAGATGTGTTGATGACGGTCATGGGTCTCCGGGCTTTGAATTCGCTGGGCGTGTAGTAAATGTCCACGCTTCCCTCGGTCACGCGTTTGTAAGCCGAAAACGCTTCGTAAAGTTTGAGGTAATCGTCTTTGGTCACGTCGAGGTTGTAATTCTCGCGCGGGAACACTTCGTTGCGTCCATTCTTCAGATAAACGTTCTTGATTTTGCAGTCGTCGAACTTGCTGGAATCTTTCTCCTGATTGTTATCGCGCCCGGTCTGAAAAAGCACTACGACGAAATCTGGCATGTCGAACTGTATGTTGTTGAACTGCGTCGTCACGTCGAATTCCATGTGACTTCCCGACGCCATCTTCTGCACGCACTGGTAACCGTGAAAGTGAATCAACACCTGCGGACTTTTCAAGATCTCCGCTTTGTACTTGAGGGCGTAGTTCGTTTCGTATTCCACCACCGGCATTCTCAATTCCATGCTCCGGATGACGCATTTCGCCGCTTCGGGTAAAGTGTTGGCTATCGGCGTGGTGCCGTCCGGACCCAAAGTAGCATATCGCATCAGTGCGTCGTTGTCGTTGGCCGCTCTTCGAAACGTGACCCTCAGTCCTCCCTTCCACATGATCTCCTTGTAGTCCGAGAAAAAACCCGGCAGCAGACGCATGGGAAAGAGCACCGTGTGACTTTTCGTCGATATTTTGGTCCCGGCTTCGAATCCTCCTGCTTGATAGTAAGCTGCGTCTGTTTTGGATAATTTCAAAGTTCCCACTGCCGTCGACGTGATGCCTGGATAGTCTATTCTGTCGATGACGGTGTTGTGTTTCCTCACCTCCACCTGCGAGAACAGGTGAGGCACGAAGTTGTCCACGAGTATCAAGTTTGCTGCTGCAGGAAACGCGTCTCCGCTTTCTTTCTTCACCACGTCGAATTGAAGGTAGAGGTCCGCTCTGTGAGGATGAATGAACCCGTCGCCTACGTCCACGTCGTATTCGATCTCCCTGTTCGCCTCGTTCAGATTGGCGAACGTGCGACGGTTGGGAGGGAAAGATTGCAATTCGTAACTTTCGATTTGCTCCATTTTACATGTATGGTTATTTATTATACGTTGATCTCCACGATGGCCGTCGTAGTGGCACCTGCGAAATCCACCACGTCTCCTTTCTCGTTCGTCACCACCAACTCTATGTCGTCTATGCGGTTGCGACATACCGGAAAATAGATCGGCGAAGAGGGCGTGTAGATGATCGGTTCCATGAACTCGGAACTTGGTTTGAAAGTGGCTATGATTCCCGTCTGCTTGTGACTTCCTAACAATCCGTCCGAAGATTTCGTGATCATACCTTCGGCCACGTTGCAGTGTACGTTCAGAGTCTCTATGGCCAAGAATTTAGGAATGTTGGTTGCTACGTGCTTGATGCCAGCTTCGAGTTTGGTGTTGTTCTCGAAACCTAAAAGTTCTCCCATGGTGCCCAGGTCCACGGTCTCCATCGCGGATAGGATTTCCACTCTGTGCGTGACCGAATTTTGAGAAAGGTATGTGCCTTTGGGTAATTGAGCTTGCAAAGTGGAAAGATTGTATTGGCCTGGCGTGACGACGATGTGTTCGCTTCCGACGCTAATTTTGTTGTTGTGCTGCGTGACGTTAGGTATGAGGTACATGCTGTAGAATGCACGCAGAGCCACGGATTTAGGATAGACGATGTCGTCGTGCAGCGTGAGTTTCAAGATTGAAGATTCGCTCGTGAGATGGAACACACCCATCCTAGTGATGCTGTTTGAGGTTCCACAATGCTTTCTGGAAATCCTCGATCGTAGGGTTATTTATTTTAGAGAGAAACGCGAGCATGGAGAGGCAGAGATGACCGCAGTTCACGTCTCCGAAATTTTGAATGCGTTCGTCGTTGTAGTATATGGAGGTTTTGTTCGTTTTCAGATAATGAATTAAATTTGTAGGTGGAACACCTCCGAAAGAATCGAAAACGAATGCTTTATCATCATTTTTGTGGTAACATATCCAATGCGTGCCTGGATTTTCTTGACCGTCCAAGTTGACTACTCCGCATTCTCTTCTTTTGACGGTTGAAGGTAACGAGTCGGACATGAAAACTCCTCTGAAGTGTTTGATTCGTAACGGTTCGATCAGAGATTCAATGTCTCGGTTGGTGAGTGCTTCTGTTTCTTTTTTTTAAACTTTCTCATCATGCCCTTCCCCTTTTTCTTCTCCATGGCCAGGTTGTGACGTTTCTGTTCTTCCAACTCGGCCTTGTTCTTCTTCGAGTCGATGACGGTTTTCGCGATGGCGGCACTTCCGCCGGCCAAACTTCCAACGGCCCCCAATGCTGCCAGGATGGCCGGGATGCTGAATATGAAACCTCCGATCTTTTGCTGTTTCCGCGAACGCTGCAATCTTTTCAATTGAGGTGTGCTGAGCAGCAATTTCATTCCATGTCCTTTCGACAAGCAAGAACGTTTCTTCTCGCGTTGTTTCTTGGTGAGTAACCCATCGAGGGCACCTAGATTTTTAAGATTGGAGTATGGTATCTGGTACACGACACCCTTGGGCTTCATGTTGATGCTCTATGTGTTATTTTCACGGTATGTTATTTATATATATATTCTGAGATTTTTTCTTGTGTAGTTTTTTTACGGTATGTTATTTATATATTTTCAAGGCCTCGCAGTCGTTACACAAATTCTATTACGTGCTTCGTTTTCTTGCCAAGAAGTTCCTTTGTCCCCTTGTACACGATTCGAGTTTTGTTCTCGATTAAAATAGATAGCTTCTCGTCGGATAACATGTTAGCGTATCGATCTGGTAAAAATAGACTGTATTGTGCGTTGAGCAACAGGCGTACCTTGGGACCATACTGGGTAGAAACGATTGAACCGGAAGTTATCGTGTAAGGTTTGTCGACTTCCAATTCCTGAATTTTTACATACTCGACTGACAAATTTAGCATTTGTTTTAATGCTTGGAGATCGCTCATTTTTTCAGTTGTCAGAGTGTTAGAGAGAAATTTAATTGCTTTTTTTTCACGATGTGTGTTATTTATATATACCGAAGATTATTTTTTTACGATGTGTGTTATTTATATATCAAGTTTTTTTTTTTACGGTATGTTATTTATATACCCCACCCCAATTTTTGTTTCGTGTTCATGGCGATGGTGGTACCCAGTGCGGCGACCCGTTCACCCAGCGATGCGTCTCTACTCACGAACCTTTCGAAAGCTGCGTGCTCTAATTTTCTGTCTGCTTCGTGACGTGCATCCAGATCCGTCTGCGTAGTGTTGTAAGCGATGTCGTGATCTTTGCATGCGGCGTCCAACGGATTCACACCCTTGTCTCCTCTCTCCAATCTTTTCTCGAGTTTGGTACCCGGCCCGCAGTACTGGTAGCCAGGTAGATGCATCTCGAAAGGTAACTTGTTGATGATGTCGTTCACGAGTCCCTTTCCTTCGGCCACGTTCCAAAATTTCGGAGGCAGCGTGTTGATGATTTTGATCAGGTAACCTATGCCCTTGTCGTCGTTCACGATGAAGTTGGAAAGTTTCGTGCTGATCATGTCCACGATGCCAACCTTCTCGTTGTAGAAATTACGGTTGCCTGCATTCTCTTCGCCGGCTATCACCAACAATCGGTCCACGAGTTTCCTGACGTCGTCCACCCAAACAAATTCTTTGGGTAACGTGTTGTAGCGTTTGACGCCGCTGCCTGTTTTGACCTGGTTCCAAATCGGTTTGATGAGATTCCTGTACTTCTCGCCGCTGCTCGATTTCACCCTATTCTGCGAGGCGTCGTTGTTCTGGTACAAGGCATCCGTCATGATCAGAATTTCCTTGTAACTTTGGTAATCTTCGTCGGTGTAATCTTTCGGCTGCTTTTTGGCGACGAGTTCCCACAGTCCCACCGTACCCGGATACCTGTTCCAACTATCCTTGTCGCCTAAATTGACTTTAATGTCGTTGCCTTCGAAGGTCACCTTCGATTTCCCAATCTTCCACACCACACCGCCGCCTTCGCTGGTTTCCATGCTGGGATACAATCCGAACACTTCATCCTTGTCGAATTTCCCCGTGCTCAGGTAGTCTCGTGCCAAAGGTCCCAACTCGATTTTATCCGAAGACGACGTGCTGCCTATGGCTCGACGTCGTGCCGGTGCATCCTTCAGTTCGAACGGTGTCGAAGGAATGCTCGAAATGGGTGTGGGTACGGCGTAACTTTTAGCTGCGAGCGGTACGAGTTCATTAATCAAATTTTTATTTTGTTCCGTGACACTTTTAATTTCTTTACCTAGACTGCTGATGGCATCGATCACGGGTTGATCCTGACGTTTCTTCTCTTCGTAGAATCCGCGATTCTCGGATTTCCAACCTTTGAAGCGTTTCGCGAGGTAATCGCGAAGCTTGAGATTTTCGTCTTCGATTTTTCGTTTCGTCATGACGTTATTTATATACGTCGTTTCTCACAACGTTGCAACGTTTAGAAAGTCGTTGATTTTGTTTCTGTATTTTCCATCGTTGGGTTTCCTCGTCATGTCGATCGTCACGAATCCGAAATCGTCACCGTTCCAGCAAGTAGAGCAGCCTTCCGAAAATTGATTGTAGTTCATGTCTCCGCCTACGTAGTCATCGTACGCGTGCTTGAGGTTGGTGTGATCTTGACGAAACAAACATATGAAATTAGCGTTGTCGCGTACTAACTGTTTTGGAATTTTGGAAAACGTTTGAGCTAGGTAGAAACAATCCATTCCTTTGTGACGACCTTGCGTGAAAAAGTTGCGAATTTCATTTTGATTTTCCAGGATGGCGTCGTCGAACACAACAACTGAATTTTCACGACAATCGTCGAGTGGTTTTATTTCCGAGGCGAACGTTGCAATGTCCAGACCATCGTACAGTTTCATCAGTTGCTGGTATTTGGATTGCTCCAAACTTTTCGAGAACACGTACAGGTGCCTGTTCTTCCAATCTAACCAATTCGGTGCGAGGAGAAAATTGTCCACGAGCAGTGTCGTTTTCCCACACCCCGAAGGACCTACGATCAGACAGCGGATGCTGTCGGGAAGCAACTCACCGTTCTTTTTCTTCGTTTGACTTTCCGGATTCGGTAGACGCTTCACCACGTTCCACGTACTCACAAGATCACTTCGTTCGCGTCGATCCAACTTTTTTCTGGAAGTCCCAGCCATTTGACCAAAAGTTTGTCACCTTTCCTACGCAATACTTTCTCGATGAGGTACGTGTCGGGGTGTTTCGTTTTAGAGAGTTCCTCTTCGTAAAATCTTCCTTTCAAAATCTCGCCGCTACTATCTTTTATTATATACGTGTGTTGGTTTCCGGGTAGAACTCGAACCACCGTAAAGAGTTCCGTGCTCCAATTTTTTGTGAATCCCTTCTCGAAGGTGCGTTTGAATTTGCTGATCCTCACCTGGTCTCCAATTTTGTATTTAGCTTTTTTTGTCGTGGGTGTGTACTTTGGACAGTAAACTGTAGAAATTAAACGCTGCTCGTCGGACTTGGTAACGTCAACTGGCTTCATGCCTATCGTTCTGTGTACCGTATCATTATAGGTGTCGACGAGTTCCGGCAGGATGTCGACCCATTTGTAATTTCCCCGAAGCGTGAATCGTTTCCACATGTGTGTTTTCAAGGTTCGATTGAATCTTTCCACGATGCTGGCTTTGATGTGACTGAAGGTCGAATAATGTCGAACGTCATGTTTTTGAATAAATTTTTGGAATACAGCGTTATAAAATTCTTTACCGTTGTCCGTTTGCAGAAACCGTGGTCGTCTGCCGCCGCTTTCGCGAAAAATTGTCTTGAATGCATCCGTGACGCACGTTCCCGTTTTCGCCTTCAAAGGTAGAGCCCATGCGAATTTCGAAAACGTGTCTATGACGGTGAGAAGGTACTTGTTGCCCTTGTTCAATTTATGTACGTTTTTCAAATTGCCGCTACTCATCTCCACGAGGTCACTTTGCCAGAGGTCGTCGATGCCCTTGGTTACCACAGCCAAACGTTCGTAGTTGCGGCGTGCAGGTTTATGCAATTCTTCGACGATGGCTTGCCTAGACATTTTTTTTAGAGATTACGTTTCAAGAGAAGCACAAGCGTGATGGGATTCAAAGAGGGTGGCACTTCGCTCGTGTTTTGAATGATCAGCTTATCGCCGGCACTCACGTCGAAAACGGTGAGATCTTCGTCTTCGTGTATTTCATATATGTTGCGCGTTTCGTTCCAACGTGCCAGAGGAATGTTTCCTGCTTTCTGGACACCACGATTCGATATCAAAGTCATGGTGGGAACGCTAGCTTTTCTACCGTGAGACCAGTACGAAAATTCGTTTATCTGAATCGTGCCATCGAGGAGAAACTTGTAGTACGGATGATAAGGATGCAACATGTACAGTTTGTTACCTTCGACGAACGTGGAGATTCTCTGTTGATTGGGTACGCTGTTGATTTCGATGGCTTGCAGAAAATGCAGTTTAGCGAATTTAGTGTCGACGCCGAGCAGATTACTGTGAACTTGTCCGAGTTTATTTTCGATGGGCAGCAAATGCTCGACTATGGTATCCGTTACGGTAGAAAACGACGGTTTGATTTTCACTTCCACGTTCAACTGCTTGTAGTTTTCGTTGAGTTCTTGCAACTTGGCACCGAAAGAGGCCAGCGTCGATTCCTGCGTGGACTCCAGCACTCCAACTTGATCTCTGATGTTGACGACGATGTTCTGAAGGTTCTCGACTTGATTCAATTTCGAGCTCTTCTCGGTAAGATCGCTCACGATGCTTCGCATCTCTGTAAACTGCGTGTGAAGGTCGGCGACGCTCTGCGAAGTGGGCAGCGTCCACACCAGCGAACTAATTTCGTCTCGAATCTGTTCCACGTTCGCCGTTTCCGTTTCTAGTCGTTTCAGCATTCGAGATATGTTTCTTTTCAAAGCATGCAATTCTTTGGAGGTGGGGAGATTGGTCACTTTACTCTCGAGATCGCTCAATGAACTTTTGATGTCGCTCGATTCGGATAGTGCCGTCACCGCCGTTTTCAATTTTTCCAAATCTTCGCTCGAAGGCACGCTCGTCCGTAACGATTCCAAGTCACCCTGTATGTTGTCCAGTACGTGATGAAAATGAGCGAGATTCGTTTCGACGTTCAAATTTTCTAAATATTCGATCTTCTGCTGAACCGTGCTCAACGTGTCTTGAATGCTCGTCAACGCTCTCGCTTCAGCGTGAATATTTTTAATTTCTTCGTTGATCAATTCCAAGGACGCCTGAAGCGTAGCGATGGTGGTTTGAATGTGTTCGAAATCTTGATAGGCCTCCAATTGAATTTTTATGTTCGCGATGCTTTTACCGATGACCTGCAGTTCGTCCGACGATGGTAGGTTCGTCATTGTATCTTCCAAAGTCTGCAACTTGGATTTAATTTCTTCCAACGTGCTGGTGAATTCTTCTTGTAATTTGGAAACGACGACATGCAAGCGTTCTGCGTCTATATCGTTCACGACGGTTTGAAGTTCAGAGAAATTCTTTTCTATTGCGGAAGTTCGTTCTTCGATTTCGAGTTTCAATTTTTCCAAATCTTCATTTTTCGATTGAAATTGCTGTAATTTGGCCAAATCATTTTGAAGCGAATCCACGCTCAACTTTATATTTTGAACGTTGTCGTAAGAAGGTACGTCGACATAATTTTTTATCAGCGTTTTTAGTTCGGAATCGATTTTCAGAATGGGGTCGAGACATTGCGTTTGGAGCGTAGCGATTTCAGACTCTAAACTTTTGTTTAAGGTCTCCTGCAAAGCGATTAAATCGGTCCTTAACTTCTTAACTCGAATGTCCAACATGAGAATCTCTTCTGCGTGGTCTACACGCTTGGTGTTGCCGAAAATGTCGTTAGGCATTTTGTTAATGGTTATTTATAATAGGATAGACGATTCGTAATTCTACGAAGAGAGGAATAAGTTTGTCGTAGTCTCCGAGGAGTTCCACGTAAAGATAATCTCCTGCAGACACATCGTACGTAATGTTAGAAAGCATCTTGTCGTGCTTGATTCGAAAAATGTTCTTGCCGGTAGAAATTTTGATTTCGCCTGCGTTTTCCGGATTCACGGTGATTTGAAGTTTCCCGTCGATCGGAATTTCGTAGAAATGTAAATTGTTATTGAAGACGTAAAACATCTTGCCCACATCGTCATCCAATTTCGTCCAAATGCTGTTGAGGTGAATGATCAACAGACCGTTGAGTTTAGGTAACACGGAAGGTAGAAATTCATGATCTGTCGTCGTGCGGTGTACAGCCTCCATTGTTTGCTTTCGGAAACCAAAAAGATTCATTGTCCTTTGCTAGTTATTTATCGTGTATGTGAGACAGCTAAAGTTTATTTTTTTTTTCAATTGCATTGCCTACAATTTTTACTAATTTCTAAACGACAGTGCCCCCAAGGCAACGTGTGGATTCCGCAAGACAAAATACATCTTTTATCGTCATGCGGATCCAGCGCAATTTTCTTAACTTTGTTTGTGGTAAGCACGTGGTCTACGCTTTGTATCCTTGTCTCCAAACGTAGAATCCTCGACTGTGAATAGAGGCAATTGATGTAATCCTCGAACACAAGCTTGTTTTTCACGGTATTTTTACCAACACCTTTGGCTTTTTTGGTGATGCTGGTTTCTGTTTTCACCACATACATTTTGGAACGTAAGCCGGCGAACTCCAGAATGATTTCTCCGTTGCATTCATCCTTCATTTTACCAAGCACTTTTTTATTGCGAGAAGGGAGATCAAATCTGTTTGGTTGAGGGAAGGAAGATGTGTCGAAATGATCAATCATTTTCGGTTGTTTCAAATTGTTGTAGAGGTCAGATGTCTGTACGGAATAAATAAAACTGTCCGTGTCCGTGTACAAAAGTGTTATATTTTCGTTATAGAAGGGTTTCATGACATTATAATGAAATTCAAACATATGCAGTTTAGATAAATCCAAAACCGTCGCCCCCACGTAGATTGGTTTGTTGAACTTGATTATTTTTTTATCCATCACAAACAGGGCCAGGTTTTCATCATATATATTTCGTGATTTGAATGTCGGCGATGCTATCAATTTTCTACATTTATTTGAATCGGGAACTAATCTCACGTCCACGTGCTTCCTGACATTCTCCATTGTTTTTCCGTAAACAGCATTATTCATGAGTTTAAAAAAATCTTTATCTAAATCTGACGTGGCGCGTGTTCTATGATACGTATTTTTTTCAATGTAAGGTTTTAACCACTCGGAATGTTTGAATTTCATTATTCTTCTCACATTTATTACTTGAACTCCCTTCTCAATTAAGAATTGAAGATTTTTGTAATGGAGAACGTATCTCTCTTTCCTATCCAATGTTAACAGAAGCTTACGTTGATTTGAATCAGGCGAACATTTTAGTTCGGGTGCAGGAGGTAGATCTTTGAAGTAATCGTGTAGATGGTCGGGGAATCCGAGGTCCGCCTCTATAAACAAGCCAAATTCACAGTCGTTGAAATTATTAATGTTAATGGAAGTGGTATCCACCCATTCGAACCCGCCGTAAGGAAGTTTTTGTATCATAGCATGTCCGTATAAATTATTTGCATCCACATAAAATATGTATTTCGATTGTTCGTTAGGATTGTATTCTTCTGTCATGTGAACGTTATTTGCTTTTGCATGTCTCTGTACGCATTGCACCATTCCACCTCGTATCCCCCTCTCGATAAAATATAACATGTCCACGTCCGGTATCAATTCGAGTTTTATTTTTGTCTGTAATAACATGGCAGACCACGCTAAGCCCGAGAGACCGTAAAAATATGCAGGATCTAATTTGTAAATATTCGCCGACGTTTTCCTGAATGCTTGAAAAACATCCGCGAGTATTGTCACGTCCAGTTTCAAGTAGGCATCGTGATAATCGCCGAGTGTCCTACATCCTAATTTGTCCCACATCCGTTGCGCGTGTTCGTATTCATCATCCGTGATTCCTTTCTCTCTGAGTCGACTGTAAAATTCTTTTTGAGGTGGAAGAGTGTCGTCGTTAAATTTAGAATTATCGCTAACATATTCGTAAGGATAAATCCCTTTACGTCTAATCATTTCTATGTCTACGGTGGGAAAATTAGCTCTCGTTATTCTAAATTGTTCAGCCGAAAGTTTGCTTGCAAGAGCGTCCAAGCTCGCAGATAAAAATCTGTAAGAATCTAAAAATCTCATCTCCACAGTTTCGTTTGTTCCCGGAATCAATACTCGCTTGCTGATACTGATGTACCTTTCTTCATTCTCTGCTAGAATATTTATCTTTTGTCTATCATATCCAAGATTCCGAATTAAGATATGGAAGTCGTAACCGCTGCCATTATGAAGGTATATGGGGACAAACGTAGGTTTTTGGATTTTTAGATTACACGTGTTACAGATTCCACCGATGTAGTTTCCGGTGAAGTGATTGTGGTGAAATACTTTCCGGTTCTCGTCGGTGAAACGTTGATCGCACACCGGACACGTTTCAATGTTATTGTGAGATTGAAGTTCATCGCTGGATAATGGAAGCATTGGTTTCGATTCGCGTAAGAGGCTGCCAATGGTCTCAACCTCTTCAACCATCTTTTCAAAAAAATGTTTGATTACGTCTGGTCCTCGGTAAACATACGGTTCATCTATCCTATCCTGTCGCACGACAACATATCCGAAACTCGAGGCTTCGTGCAACTGATACGGTGTTGTGGATGAAAGTTCGGGGTCTGGTTCGCAGTACGACAACGGTTTGAGAAAAGACTCAAAATCAGCAATGATGATTGCAGGATGTTCGAACAATGCCTTATGCATCCTAAATTCTTCGACCTCTTTTGATTTCGGCATCAACATGCAAGTTGGTCTGTTGTCACCGCAGTAAATTTTATGTTTGGCAAGTTTCTCGATAGCAATTTGACGACTATGAAGATTTTGATGATCACGTCGGTCACGATCGTCGAACGTGGTTAGGCATCTCGGACAAACTTCGATGCAATGTTCATGCTTGGTTGATTGACTTCTGACCAAACGTGATAGTGAACGAATTAGCGTGTAGTGATGAACATCCTCGTTTGAAATGAGAAGGAGATTAATCACACGAGCATCGTCATCGTCGATATCGCTTATCCTGACGGGATGCACGAGATATTTATCTGACGTGAAGGAATATACATTAATAGCGATGCGTTTTCCGGCACGATTTTCGAACTTTGTTATATCCGACAATGTCACCGGGTATTCGATGCCAGACATTACACTTTCAAAGTCGGTCTCATATTGCTTGTAATTAGAAACCTGTTCTGGATTATTTGACCAATGAATCGGGTGCAGTGCAGCCAATATACACCAGAGGAAACACTTGTTATCGCTGTTCTGTATATTTAACACAGCCCTCTTGTGTTGAATCTTCGGTGGAAGAGGAACGTAGCTGGAAGCGCGAAGAGGCGAGAATTGGTTCACGTAAACGGTTAACGTGTGAGGACTTCCACACAGAGACCATCCCGACCCTTTAGCCTCGAAATCGTCATGTTTCTTAACCAGCTCGTTGGAAACTTTATAATAGAAGTTGTCCAAATTTTCGACGTCAGCAAAATAAAGTGTCTGGTTTTTTGTACGATGATAAAAAATACTCGTTGTGCCATCAACTTTCTCGTATTCAGAAATCAGAACAACATATACTTTTATAGAGTTGTTTTCAAGTTTATCTTTTAAAATATTTAGTACAGATGTTTTCGTTTCATCCAAGAAACTAAGGATGTCACGACCTGGTTCTGACTTAATTGAAAAATCCTGGAGTTGGTCGTTAAATGCAGATCTAATTGGTTTGCATTTATTAGATAATTTAATTTGCTTGGAAGTGGAAGCTTCCGTTTCTAAATTATCGATTTTCCTTTTCGATGTTCCTTGTTCGGTCGATGGTTTGCAAATTTTGAGATGTTTACTTAAATTTGTAATGCTGAACATCTTTCCGCATCGAGCACAGGGCTTAGAAGGTAACGAACGATTAATTCTCGAACCTGTTTTGCTACATCTTGCCCTGTGTGCCGATAAATTGTTCCTTAACATTAGCTTCCCACAAGTAACACATTCAGTTTTATCATTTTTACGATTAAAACTGGTGGTGGATGCCATTGCTTTCTCCAAAATCACAGAAATCAAAAAGTCTAGTATATAGCGACACAATTTTCAGGTATGTTATTTTATATAGAATTTCTTGGAGTGATTACAAAACTCAAAAATTCAATCTACTGTAAATAGAATTTCAGGTATGTTATTTATATAGAATTTCTTGTGTGCGAATACAAAAACTCAAGAATTCAATCTACTGTAAATACAATTTTCAGGTATGTTATTTTATATAGAATTTCTTGGGGTAATTACAAAACTCAAAAAATGAATCTACTGTGAATATAATTTTCAGGTATGTTATTTTATATAGAATTTTCTCGGGGGCGAATACAAAACTCAAAATCCGAGACAGTCCAGTTTAACGTGTTCATATTTGAAAAAAAATTGCAAAATACCCCGACAACGTTTCAGCTACTAGGACCTCATTACCATGAGCCTAATCCTAGTAAGTCACATACACACCTGTTCTTCGTATCGCATATGCTAGTAAGTCAGATGACATATTGGGAGAATCACATTTCCCCCAATGATCCCACCACAACAAACGTCGCACATGCTAGAAGCGTCACATCAAGCTTCAGGTATGCATCGTGGTAATCACCGAAAGTTCGGCAACCCAACTCGACCCACATAGACTGAGCATGCTTGTACTCCTCGTCGGTAATACCTGAACCTCTCAACTGGCTGTAGAACTTATCCTGGGGAGGCAGCAACTCTTCTTCGAACTTGGAAGGGTCTGTGACGTATTCGTAGGGGTAGACCCCTTTACGTCTGATGAGTGCGACATCTAAGTTTGGGAAACTTGATGTAGTAATGGCTAGTTGGTCGTCTCTGAGCTTCCCAGCAAGAGCATCGAGGCTTGCCTGGAGGAACCTCAGAGAGTTGAGGAACCGAAGCTCGATGCTCTTGCTTGAGTTGGGGATCGGCACCCACTTGCTGATGCTAATATAACGCTCCTCGTTCTGCGCCAGGACATTGATTCTCGCATTGTCGTACCCTAGATGTGTAACCAAGTGATGGAAATCATATCCCGAGCCATTGAGACCGGTATTTCATCAGACGGTTTCTTATACTTGCAGCATAGCACGGCATAGAATTTAGTGGAGTATGTAGCCAATGCATCGTTGAGAATGGATATTATCTTAGCTCGCTCGCTCTCCAGAAAACTACGCACATCGCAGAAGCTGTCTGATGTTATGTTAAAGTCTTCTAATAAATGCTCAAACGCAATTCGGTCTGCTTTCTTCGTCAGCTTGACGCATTTGGTAGGTGGCGATGCATCGAGGGAGGTTACTTCTACCTTTCGCTTGGAAGGTTGCGGTAGTGATGTTCCAGTGCTCTTGAAAGTAAGCTGGTGTCGCTTGAAGTAGTCAATAGAAAAATTGTTTCCACACTTAGAGCACAGTTTGGTCGCACATATTCGCTTTCCCGGCACACAAGTACGACAGTGCCTTTTGAAAATTTTTACTTGACACAGTAATTTGGCACGTAGGGCAATTTTTTTCAGAACGCATAATGCAGAGATTTTTTGGGGGTATGTTATTTAATACCAAATGCTGTGCAATGCAAAATATAATTGCTCACTTTTTTTTAACTATTTTCTATGACCTTACTTTGGGTTTTTTTTTTTTTCGCCAAATTATATGCTTCTAGTCTCCTATACAATACAATATACGTACAATATATTGTCAACGGTATTATATTTGAGCGAGCCGCTTGTCGCCTAAACACTACAGCTCACAGGTCGGTAAAATCTGACATGAAAGCAGATAATACGATTATGCCTTATTTATATATAATTTTCACGGGGCGTACAATATTGTCAACGGTATTATATTTAAGCGGGCCGCTTGTCGCCTAAACACTACAGCTCACAGGTCGGTAAAATCTGACATGAAAGCAGATAATACGATTATGCCTTATTTATATATAATTTTCACGGGGCGTACAATATTGTCAACGGTATTATATTTAAGCGCGTCGCTTGTCGCCTAAACACTACAGCTCACAGGTCGGGAAAATCTGACATGAAAGCAGATAATACGATTACCTATGCCTTATTTATATATAATTTTCACGGGGCGTACAATATTGTCAACAGTATTATATTTGAGCGAGCCGCTTGTCACCTAAACACTACAGCTCACAGGTCGGTAAAATCTGACATGAAAGCAGATAATACGATTATGCCTTATTTATATATAATTTTCACGGGGCGTACAATATTGTCAACGGTATTATATTTGAGCGCGTCGCTTGTCGTCTAAACACTACAGCTCACAGGTCGGGAAAATCTGACATGAAAGCAGATAATACGATTATGCCTTATTTATATATAATTTTCACGGGGCGTACAATATTGTCAACGGTATTATATTTAAGCGAGCCGTTTGTCACCTAAACACTACAGCTTACAGGTCGGTAAAATCTGACATGAAAGCAGATAATACGATTATGCCTTATTTATATATAATTTTCACGGGGTGTACAATATTGTCAACGGTATTATATTTGAGCGCGTCGCTTGTCGCCTAAACACTACAGCTCACAGGTCGGGAAAATCTGACATGAAAGCAGATAATACGATTATGCCTTATTTATATATAATTTTCACGGGGCGTACAATATTGTCAACAGTATTATATTTGAGCGCATCGCTTGTCGCCTAAACACTACAGCTCACAGGTCGGGAAAATCTGACATGAAAGTAGATAATACGCTTATGCCTTATTTATATATAATTTTCACGGGGCGTACAATATTGTCAACAGTATTATATTTCAGCAGGTCGCTTGTCGCCTAAACACTACAGCTCACAGGTTGGGAAAATCTGACATGAAAGTAGATAATACGCTTATGCCTTATTTATATATAATTTTCACGGGGCGTACAATATTGTTAAGAGCGTTAGTTTCCGTAGAGCTCTCTTTTTCCATCTTTCCTCTAAACAGTGAAGCTGTAGAAGACACAATTAGCTAACCTAGCATACGACATACCTTCCTAATTAATATGGATATTGTCACACATTCCTCTTATTTTATACTGTTGTAAATGGAAAAGATTATGTACGGTAAATGTTTTGTACATTATAGGAAAAAATGCAAAATATCCCCCAATTTTAATTCGAATCGAGTCGAATTTTTACATATTTCCACGCCGCCACATATTGTCCTATTTGCTTCTTTTACTTGCCTGGCTTAATTAACTCTCGCTAATTAGCATTTTTTTGGAAGAAGTCAACTAGAACAACATATGGCGGTATGAGAAATATGCAAATTAAAGAACATTTTAGCAATATATGGGCCCTAGCAATTAGCTTCGTCGACTAAGAGTACTCCTTCAAACATCTTCAGCTAGATCGTATTACTACGCGAGGACGTTTAAAATTTTTGGGTGTTGAAAAAGTTTGACCCTACTTTTTATTTCTATTGTTTGCTAATAGATGGCGCTAATAGTACCCCCTCCCCTCCCCTCTCCCCTCTTCTCCTCTGCTGTATGACAAATAGCACAAACATAAAAATCAAGATTTTGGAGAGCAAAACATAAAATTTGCATGCATCTGATGTCGAACCGGGAACTTTTATCTTTCGGGGAGTCAACATTATTTTTTACTCAGTCGTCATATAACATGAACACACGCAAACATTCACATGTGCTTTTATTATTTTGTGTTCGGTAAGTACAAGTATATTCTTACATAAATTATTGTTTAATTTAATAAATTGTAAACTCAAAACCTGCTATACTAACACTCCTTCTGTCTATTGAAAGCGAATGTTGCGTGCATTCGGAAATAACACAGAAAAAAAAGCGGATGGAAGCAATTTAAAATCACTGGGGCAAGATCAGTATTACGAGAGCGTAAAAACACGTGCTTCATTCAACTTCGAAAAATAAGAATGAATGTGTACATACAGAACACATATGCTTTCTTTTCACAGTTGTAAAAACATATAAATTGTACATGAGGTAAGTTACGGGAAGGCTCTCTCTTTTATGCCTGTGTATATGTTGTACAATTAGGTACAAATTGTTGTACAATTATTTTCCCCAGTTGCCCAGTTGGAGTTGGGGGGGGGGCATAACACTGGTATTATTTGTAATCACAGTGCTTACTCATGTATTTTGTTTAATATTTTATTTCAAATTCACTGTCAGAAACTAGTGTTGTTAGTTTCTGCATGTAGGTTTATTTACTCTGTTGGTTGTCACTGTCAAGTTTTTAGTATTCGTACAGCATAAAAAGCTATAACCCCCCTCTCAAAATATATACATTGTATACGCCAAGATGCCCAATAGCCTGGCAACACATCATGAAAAAACATGCCAAGAAGACCCGTTAGGTTTATAAGTCAGTGCTGCCAATTCCTATTTGTAGGTTAGCTTAGCCAGTGAAAGATCATATAGTAGAATTTTTGTAGAGTGGGTGTTTGCGAGTTCCACGACGCCTTGCCCGAGGATACCCTATGCAGTGTCATCCTGATTGCGGAGAAGTCCTTCGCCTACGACGTGAAGAACGAGAGGGTCACAGAGCAGTTTTAAAATTCATAAAAAATTGCCACATACTAAAAATCAACATCCAACACATTTTAGGTTATATAAAATTTGTGAAAACCTTATAATACTGAAATATTAAAACAAACAGAGTCCCTTGTAGGTTAGTTCGGTGCGTAAATAAAAAAAATGATAGGTTAAGTTATATCACTTAGGATCGTAAAAAAAATTAAAAAATCGTAAAAAAAAAAGGATAGGTTAAGTTGTATCACGTAAGATCGTGATATACCTACCAAGTATAAACAGAAAAAAATGAGTATAGTGAAAATTGTACTAAAAACATTGCTAAACGCTAAAACATCGACAAAAAATTGTCAAAATATGTCAAAAAGTGATATTCAATTGATAAAAAAAGAGGATACCTGCCAAGTACGAGTGGGGGGAAAAATGAGTATAGTGAAAATTGTACTAAAAACATTGCTAAACGCTAAAACATCGACAAAAAATTGTCAAAATATGTCAAAAAGTGATATTCAATTGATAAAAAAAGCGGATACCTGCCAAGTACTACTTTGAAACGCCCCAATAGCACTACTACCGTTTGCTTGTTCGAGCGTTATTCGCTGGATCGAGCAAAAAAGCCTCGACGCAGCATTCTATTGTGTACCGTGCTGGTTGTTTGCCGATAGGTTTGATAACACTGATAAACAAGCTGTAGATATCTGACATGATGTTTACGTTTTCTAATGCAGTTTTTCATGCGGATTTCAAATCTAAAAACCGTTTTGCTCTATCACGTCAGGTTTTGAAGATATCGACAAAATTTTATTTTTCATGGAATACCGTTCGTCGAAAAAATTTTCGTCGTTTTTCGTTATTTTTCATGCAACACCGAATTATTTTTTCGTCGTTTGTAAAAACAGTTATACTTAATGTAATACGTCGAAGTATTTTCAAGATCGCATTACTATACTTTCATTTTTATTTTTTTATTTTGAGTGACAGTGGATTATGGCGTCCAGAGGTTGCATAAATTCACCAGATCTGTTTTGCTACATGTGCGGTTATCTAACAGACAAATCCCAGCGGAAGTCTTTTACAGAGTTTCTGAAGAAAGCATATGAGCTCGTATACTTTGATTTGAAGGTGGATAGTGGTAAGTCGTGGTCACCACAGTTCATCTGTTTGACATGTGCATGCAACTTGCGCGGTTGGATAAGGAAGGCGAAGAAGTTATACTGCTTCATCTGCGAGTGGGATAGCAGAGATAGAGAGCACCACTACATAAAGAAGAATTGGCCGATCAGAGATAGAATGCAGCCGTGAAGTTAAAACGTCCTTCGTGTGCCGTTGGTTGAGCGTGAAAAAGTTATCATGCCACCACTTCATTTGAAGCTGGGGCTCATGAAGAATTTCGTGAAGGCACTAGACAACGACTCAGATGCTTTTCGGTACCTGTGCAACAAGTTTCCGGAGTTGAGTTATGCGAAAGTGAAAGAAGTTGTGTTCATAGGTCCACAAATAAGGAAGATCATTGCTAACAGCCACTTCCAAGACTTACTGGGTGGCACTGAAAGAGATGATTGGGTGGCATTCAAGTCAGTCGTAGCCTATTTCCTTGGAAATTAAAAATCTGCTGACTATGTGAATGTTGTACAGAAGTGCATTAGTGTGTACAGACAGCTGGGTTGCAACATGTCCATCAAAATTCATCTCCTTGACTCACATCTTGACTTCTTCCCCGAGAACCTAGGTTCAGTCAGCGACGAACATTGTGAACGTTTTCATCAGAACATCTTGTTGATGGAGTCACGATATCAGTGTCGATGGAGTGCAGCAATGTAGGCCGACTACTGTTGGATACTTGAGCGCGATATGCCAAATGCTCAGCACAAACGTAACTCTACAGCCAAGAAATTCAAACCAAACACACCTCAAATTAAGGAAGTATATTCTATATGTATGTATTTTATATGTGTATTATACCTTCAACTAGATGTTACTATATAGAATATGTGTCATGTGATGCATTTGCATTATTTTCTTAGCTAAAGCCATGTTCATTAGTACTGCATGTAGCAATAAGTGCTCTAGTGAAACCTATGTCTGTGAGTTGTTTGACTTGATACAATGCTAAACACATATAATTGGTTGTTGTCGTATATCTCAAGAATCGTGGGTGTTGCAGACAAATGGTTTGCCTATTTTGAATCAGCATGTTTCAATTGTCTAAGAACGCGTGTTGGATACCAAGATATCCGCCGATTTTTTTTTTTTGTTTGTTTGTTTGTTAATCAGTGTAAGCACTTTAATATTGCGTGTTGTTACAGTTTACATGTCGTCTGAACCTTTCGTACCAGTTTTTACATTGATTCAAATTACATCTATGTATTTTCATATTTGTATACACCTAATATAAATGTACGCGTGAATTATTAATATTTTACAACATATAGCTTTTATAGAAGTGAAAGTTGCACAGAGCATGTTAGTTTACGTTGAGGTGACAACAATATTACGGGGAAATATGCACCTAGTCCCCCAATGGAGAACACCTTGCTTGCCCATCCCTAGGAAAAAATTTGTGAACGTCCAGAGGATATTCTAAGGATATGTAATTTTTTCAGAATTTAGAATAGAATAGTAGTTTTTCGAAACTGCTTCGCTGGTCTCGGCTGAGCCGAGTCACCGCTTACGCTTGCAGCAAGTTAAGCCCTCTTTAAACGAGAGCACTTTCCTTAGCAATTTTCTTAACATTTATGTCATGACGACAATGCTACCGTGTGAAGTGAAGGCATATTTCCTGCCATTTCTCAAGGCCCGTCCTATTTCCGTAGCATTTTTCGTAGCATAACCAATCAGAAACGAGTTCTAGGTCACGAGTGCAGTTGTAATGGCGGCCGAGTGAGATGGAAACAGCGTATCACTTCACATTTTTAAAAGACGATAACTATTCAACCGAGAGGAATAACGATTCCTATAAAACGTTATTAGGTACAAAACAATGGCCCTGCTTAAATATATAATTTACAACGTTTACTGTACAAGTATAGAAGAATATTTTAGTTGTTTCAAATGTGAACACCGTGCACTCAGCATAGATGGTGTAACTCAACGCGCCTTTCATGCTGTATATGTTATACATTGCAATCGCAAAAGTTAGCCGAAAAGTTACATGAAATGTTTGCATGTCAAGTACAGCCAACGGCAAAGATAATAGTAGACAAATTGTCCATGTCTATTTTTATTATTTTTTATTGTACATTCTGTGTTATTTCATAGCATGAAATTGTGTTGGTTCGAAGCAGATGTTGTCCTCTACTTATTGACATTCTTATTTCAATGCATTATCATCACATGGTAAAAAACAGACAATGAAAATGGTGATGGACAATTCACCTACTGTTTCTTTTGCCGTTGGGTGTACTATCTGCTATAAGATATTTTGGAGGCATTTACATAGCATTTATTTGCTAGCAAAAATACTAAAGGAAATGATTTAGTCTATAAAAAAAACGCGTTTGTTCGAACCTGTCCCATTTCCCGCGCTAGCGATGGCTCCACAGTTTCGGTGCCAATGAGAAACGAGGAAAAAATCGTCTGCTGGGCAGCGAGGAGCCAATGGAAGGCAGAAGAGAGGCGATGACGTAGACCCTGTTGCCACGTTGCGGTCTAACTCACGTGTTTTGTTTGTGTCTTGTTGAAGAAGCTTGTTTTGTAAGCATGGCAGTGGTGTATCCTGGATTTTCATAAAGGGCATGCTGTACACAAATGTTTTAAAACATATATATTATGGAATGGGGGATAGCATTATACATATTCAATAGTTGACGATTTGCACATTAACGTTACTAAATATTGCATAACGTATAAAGTAATGAAATATGGATAATATAAGTTTAAAACTCACCAGGTTTGATGTCTGATGTGGAAGTCTTCATAAAATTATAAAATCACTTGATATTTATAAACAGCTTATATTTACATTGGAGATTCACAATTTAGGTTTGTTTGGCTTATGCAAATAACATTATAGTAGAGGCCTAAATTACAATCCGAGATTCAGGAACAAAAGACCAGACTTAATTAAAATAATTTAAATGTAAATTCTGCTCTTCTGTTTTGAGTGGTAAATTCCCTTGTAACGTCTTCGTAAAATGAGGACAATGCTTTAATTTTCAGAAGCAGCTCTTTTTCAATAAATAATATATCGAGCGCGCTTAATCTTTCTTGGGATTGGGTTGCTCTAATATAATTATTAATTCTTCTTTGCTGAAAAAGATCGTTACACTGATGCAGTTGAAGCGGGTATTGACAAAATGAGTGTAGCCAACTTGTAAGTTTCACTCATAATGTTATGAATATTGTTCGTGTTCATATATGGTACTAGTGCATGTACATGTTTATTTTCAAAGTCGGGGGAAGAATAGAGAGCAATCAACTCATTCTTTAGCTTTACAAAGTCAAATAATAATAATAATAATAAGTCGGTTTCATTTTCGTCATTTTTCAAAAATATTTCGGGAAAATACTACACTAAGCCATGTGGAACTTCGAAAGAGCCCCAGAAAAAAAACTTTAAACTAAATGTGCATTGCACTGTACCTCAAGTAAAAAAAAATCAATCGCTGCCACCTCTTTGTTCAACGAAACAACAAGCATACTCTTCTCTGTAGCTGTCACTTCACCGCATGCAGTCAACGCGATATTCACGCATTGTGAGGGGAAAGAAGCGGAGAGGGACGGGGAGGGAAGAAGCACGCGAGCAGCGCTTGCCCACGTTAAAATATTCCTTCGCTGATGTGGCACATCGGACAGCTTGCTCTGCGACGACATTAATGAGCATTTCTACATTCTAATGTCTTCATATGGGAGAAGAATTTATTTTAAGCCCGCATCACACGGAACTGGATTTCCAGTAGGTATGCTCTAGTTGGCGCTAAACTTGCTATCAATTTGCTGGTTTTCGCCTCACACGATACTTAGCGTACTTGTCGATAGACTTTTGTTCCCATACGATGGAAGTTGTAATGGCGGCCGCGTGAGAAGTAAACAATGTATCACTTCACATTTTTAAAAGCCGATAACTATTCAACCGAGAGGAATAACGTTTCGTATAAAACGTTATTAGGTACAAAACAATGGCGCTGCTCAAATACATACTTTACAACGTTTACTGTATACGCATGGAAGAATATTTTAGTTGTTTCAAATGTAAACACCGTGCACTCGGCATAGATGGTGTAACTCAAAGCGCCTTTCATGCTGTATACGTTATACATTGCTGGAGTAACACTCGGAAACCACAGACAAAAACGCACCTTTGCACACTCACAGATTATCTTCACATGGCGAAACTTTGCTCTGATTGGCTGTTCCAAAGAATCCAGTCGAGGAAAGCAAGTAGCAATTTGAACATATCCTATTCCTCCAAACCAGTCAAGCAGTCAGCCAGGCGGCCATGATTGCTACCTAGAAAGTTAATTCAGCGCCAACTAGGGCATTCCTACTAGAAATCCAGTTCCGTGTGATAAGGGCTTTACACGAGAACGCTCAACTAAGCTTATATTACATTTCTTGGATCTGAAGTGAAATAAAGTAATAATCCTTTTCCCACAATTGATGCATGCGCCCAGAATACGCCTCTGAAGCATGGTGCTGATTAGCGTGCGTTTTAAAGTATCCAGGATGGAATTTATTCTGTTGATATTTGCTTGTGTCCTTTTTGTGTCGTCTTAGCTGGAACATTCAGGAAGGGGAATTGTGTATTTGTGCATTTCCGCGTATTTTATTCACAGCCTGGCTTCTGCTACCCCCAAGTTCACGCGGTCTGCAGCGGCAACGCCGCGTGGTTTCTGCTAGAGAAGCCAGCGATCAGCAAGCGTGGGAAACGGGACAGGTTGTCACAAACGCGATATAAAGCCGGCCATACGCTACCACTCATCCGCAATGGCTGCCCATAAGAGTGGATAGCGGAATTTCTTTCTGTACAATAAAAAGAAACAGAGCTTTGAAATAGCGGAACGTTTCCGTATAAAAAGGAGGTATGCCAGTATTCGGTTTGCTTTGCCAAAAATATGACTTCCAGGTTCCTTTCTGGAAAGGAAAAAAAGCAGTTCCAGAGAGTGTTCTTCCGACGTTACGACATCTATAATGTCCTCTCAGTACTACTTTTCTCCTTTAGCATGATCTATCCCTGCACTGCAGCCAGTACCCATTCATTCCTGCCGGTAATCCCCCCTTCCTCACCATTCTTACATTCTTATCTTCCCATTCCGCAGCCGAGTAAAAACTTTCCTTTTGCTTCCAGAATGGATTTATCGCCGCCGGAGTTTCCTCGGCAGAGATTCTGCCAGCAATTCACAACTGTCGCGGCGCTGCCTTCTGCCCCATTCCACGCCCTTTCAGTCATTCAGGCCACGCGTGGTGCGCCCGGAACAGCTGCTGCCGGAATCTGTCTTCCCTTCCGTGCTCCAGCCCCCAGGGCGTCGATCTGCAATCGCTACGGACCTTCCTAGGCAGTGTCCGAATCGGTAGATATTGCCGCCTAAGAGCGCCTTGCACACCTGAAGATCTTTTGTCGGAGTCCTTATAGGTGGCGACACCGACACAATCGGAGTTTTCGCCAATATCTTGGAGAAGGCGCAGGAAGTGATAGACAAAGCCTGAAAGCGTCTCCATAAGTGCTGTTTAATCTGTTAAATTATGCTAAATGTTGATAAATTGTGCTAAGATGGATATAATAATATAATGAATTATTACTATTATTGATAATTAGTAATAGTAATTTATTATTATAATTATTTTTCAGATGATTGTAATTTTAAGATATGCATCTACTTTCCGAGATGAGTTCAACATTGAACTAGAGAAAGTTTGAGATGATTCGCAGACTACAAAGCGGAAAATTTGTTTTATTTTGTGCCCCACAACTTTCTTACCATGAAATGTTCCTCGCGAGGTAAACTGGGGAGAATAAAGAAAATATGAAGAGAAGAGAGTGTAGTTGGGAAAGCATGTTCCTGGACCCGAAATAAAATCTGGATATTTTTTTATTTTGATTGCTCAATATGTCGGTCCTTTGAAGGGCATCTTTCTCTTTCATAGAAGCAAGTTTGCAAATTATGCTATATTTTTCAAATTATGCAAACATTGGGTGCAAAGTGCCAACGAAGCTCAAATTCCGCTAGGTTTAGCATCATTATGCTAGGGTTGGCATCGCTGCCTTGCCTCCACTACTTTCTCTATTACATTACCTGAGGAGCAGCAGACTGCAGATTGTTCGACGAGAGTTACCATTGCAAACAGACCTGTTGGTGATCGTTCTGGAATATGTGCAGCTGTGTCATTAACCTCTGATGATGATTTCCAGTGCTCATAATATCGGTGTCAGAGTCGATGACACTGTATTTAGGAAAATGTAAAACAAGCGATCAAATGGCACATTTTCAATTTGAGTACTAAATGAGTGGAAAATATAATAACGTTTGGTTGTGTCTGCTTTTTGCTTTCGTATTATGCTTCTACACCCCAGAACCAGGGTGCGAAATCCTGCGGGGATGGGGGAAATTTCCCCCACCACCAATCTTGGCCTCAAAAATCCCCCCACCAAAAAAGAGATAAGCAATAATTTTTAATTTCAAATATACTGTACTAAGAATAATATCGAAAACATACACAAATCAGTGTAGTTGTAAGAGTTCAATGCTTTTTCTCTGAAAAGATCATTAACATATCTACATCAATACGCACAATAGAAGTAAAGCGCGAAACAATAATAACTATGAAATCTAATTGATTTATATTAACAAAGCAAAAATTAAATAAAAACTTACACATAATAAAACCACTTCAACTAATTCATAAGTTATTAACATATTTTACCAGTTAGTAAAGGAAGTAGTTTGCTACGTTATAATATCTGATATATATAAAAGTAACTAATTTTTGGTGTAATTAATAATAAATTTTTAATTTAGTAATTTATTTTTACTTTAAACATTATAAATATGTATATCGTATATTTTATGTGTATGTTTGTGGGGGGAGGGGGTTTGTAGATTAAGATCTTTTTTCCCCCACCAGTCTTAAATGATTTCGCACCCTGCCCAGAACACAGTGGGGTGACATTTAAACTGACACCTCACGGCAAAAGTGACAACTTTCGGCATATATGTATTTAGCCCGTTCAATTTAATTACTGGTTTTAGTTAGTACTCGCTAGGAACATGGTTAATAGGCACCAGAAGCATCTAAATTAGTCAGAGAAGCACAAGCGCGAGCCGCCGGTTGAGTTCCTCTGTTGCCCCTATCTCGCAGTACCCTTGGGATCAGCTCTGCTTGCGCGCCTCAATTATTATTATTATTATTTTTTAAAACATTCGGGAAAATTGCATGTAATTTATGGAAAATTATTTTAATACTACTGATAATATTTAATAACAAATATTTAACGTATCACATTAGGTTCAAACTCTATTGTCTCACTTTTGATATTGTACTTAATATCCTGTTAATAAAGAATTTCATTCGCCCCTTTTACATATGTTTGCATGTATATATACTTCTAAGGTAAATTATACTCTCTGTAATCATTCTGTTTACTCTAAGATTGCATAAACATTGGTAGAACATTAATAGTGATCATCGTTACAACGTTATGTTGTAATATTTATTTGCATTTTAATAATTAATCATTAATATTTCCTTTGTCGATTGTAGTTCCATCTGATGGTGAGAAATTCAAATGGAATTCTTTATTCAGTAATGAGATGGATTAAGGCTATGATAGATGTCATGCGCTCTTTAGAGAGCCAACAAAAAAAACAGTAGTGACTGGACTGCGCAGAGGAACGCAGGGAAAGGGATTGTTCCACCGGTCAATCAGCCCCTCCCTCCTGCAATTAAGGAAAAACTAGGAAACTAAATGTTCTTTTAGACCAAATCCCCGTACGTGTCTCCCGGAAAATATTCCCAGCCCCCTCGCCCCGCCCCCCCCCCCCTTTGAATGTGTCTTATAATGCCACAATCAGGCCCGTAGCCAGAATATTATTTCGGGGAGCCCATCACTTATCAGCAGTTGCCATCTAAAAGCGAAAAAGGTGGGGGGGGGGGGCTACAAGACCTGAAGATGAATTTCTCAGTATAATACAACTTATTCCACAAGATGTTTAATCCTGCTAAGGAAGTAAAATTAATTACCACTATACACTATTTAAATTAGATATTTGTAGGATTTCGGGGGAGGGGGTTTCAGCTCCCTTAACCCTCTCCCTGGCTACGTGCCTGGTCACAATGTTTGTTGTATTTCAACCATGCAAGTGTGGAAAATAAAAGAAGCCTCAAGGATCTCCTTTCTTTGTTATGGTGTTGCCTCTTTGTCTATGATTACCACAGTAACTACATCTACGACTATATTCCGTCCCAGCTAACTGTGGAGCAGGCAAACGAAAACAAGTCTCTGCGCAAGTAGTGACGCGAGACGGCTCCACCAATCAGCACGTGAGAGGAACGGAATTGCGTGGAGTGGGGAAAAGCGACTGAAGTTACCCGCCTTCCCATCAGTGTCTTCTGCTTCGCTCTGGGCAATAGATTCCCCTCGCTTCTATGACGCTGTGCATGGCATTGCTCCACAGTTAGCTGGGACAGAGTATAGTTAAATGATTACAATTAATAATAAATGTTGAAATATTTACATAAACATGAAATACATTGGATAAGAGTCTTCTGAAATTTTCATCCATTTTTAAAATTTACACAGACTGTAATCGTGAATAGTTGATAGTTCGCCCAACTAGGGATAAAGTTTTGAATTAAATGTACAGCCACCAGCAAAAAAAATGGGATACCTGGATCCTGAAATACTGGCTTTACTGCAACATGTTGTGTATGTTGCCTAACTCTACGGTGATAGCAGAACTTGCTATTGAAAAGTTAATATTGAAGTTTGCTCACTGCCGTGAGCATAGGCAACACACAACGCATTGCAGAAAAGCCAGTATTTCGGAGTCCAAGTGTCCCATTTTTATAGCAGGTGAGTGTACTTATCCACATGGACGTCCGCAGGATTTTTTCCAGGGTGGGGCAAGGAAGGTATTTTTTTTCCAGGGGCCAAACAAGTCATATTTTACAACAAAAGAGTGTAGTTCCCTAAAAAACATTGCTTAAATTTGAATTTATGGTGTTAATGCAAGAATTAACACATATTATTGTGGCTAAAATGAAATTATATGTGTCAAATACATAATTTTTGGTTTAATTTCCTTTTTCAGGGGGGCACGCCCCCCTTGCCCCCCTTCCGGACGCCCATGCAGTTATCCAAAATACTTAGTCTTAATTATGTTTGTTTTTAAAAATCATTTTGTGCAAGATATTTCCAAGTTGTTATTTACGTATCACCAGGAATTGGATTTATTTGGTACAGTCAATTAAATAACCGTATAAGTGCCGTGAAAAAGCGAAATAAAGTGACAGAGCGATGAAACTTACAGGATATGTAGGCCAGGCTGGGGTACGCCACATGTCTGCGAGACGAGTTCCAGACCGCATCGCTAGGTGGCACCACTGGCAGAGAAGGCAGGTTGTGTATGTGCAATTTGCCTCCAAGGCGCCAGTCAGTCATTCAGTGAGGTGGCACTGTGTCAGGTGTCTCAACAACGCAGGGGAGTATGCCATCCATTTCTGCCCTTGATGACCTCATACGGGAGTGTCGGGGGATTAGTCTGAACCAGACTGCAACCGAACTCAGCATTAGTCATGGTACAGCATACACTATTGTTCATGAACACCTTGACTATGGTGTTGCCTTCTGCCGTTAAAAACTGTATCACCAATCGCTGAACCTCCTTTGTGGCACCTGACACTTTGAACGCCATGACTCACCTCACTGAATGACTGACTTGCGCCTTGGAGGCAAATTACACATACCCAACATCCCTTCCCTGCCAGTGCTACCACCTAGCGACGCGGTCTGGAACTCGTCTCGCAGACATGTGGCGTACCCCAGCCTGGCCTACATATCCCGTACGTTTCATCGCTCTGTCACTTTATTTCGCTTTTTCACGGCCGTGAAATATCAAATATTATTTAACTGGTTTCAAATCTTATTGCTAACAGCGGCAAAGAAGAAATGCCGACAAAGAAGCACTGAGAAAAGGAAATCTAAGAAAAAAAGGAATGCTGCAGATGATGTGCTGGATGCAGTTCCAGCGCTTCGTACTTGTTGGACTGATTGATTTGGCTTATTTTATTTCGCATTTCTGCCACTTTTGGCTAATCGCGAAGATGAGAATGAGTGTTAAGGGGTGAGTCAATACAATGGGTGGACTCCACCACTACCCTTCTACGCTTAAGGGCACGAGGAACAGTTTCAATGTACAGCCAGACGCGAGGTTCTAAACACAGATCTTTTCCCGCGGACAGCTGGGGGGAAGCGAGGTCTGTGCGCTGGATGTTTGTAGGCGGGGGAGAAACTTAACATTACGCTTATTGGAGTATTACTTTAGTTGTTCTGTTGTGAACACCAAACTTCCGATAGCGTAGAAAAACATATGAACGGAAAGATGATACGTTGAAGATTTCAGTTCTCTTAGGAAAAGTCGAAACTCCCATTTCATTAGCCGTAACTTGAAGTTTTATTTTAAATACAATGCATTTAAGTCTTCATATATTTATTTATATTAAAATTAATGATAATCGATCATGTGTAATTTATTTGGAAGAATATTTCCCGCAGAAAGTAACTTAAACGGAGCTAGTTTAAAAATAAGTAACTGTAAGTTCATTACTTTAAAAAAAATAGCTTCCCGAACACTGATACACACGCTCGAGATCATTAATAGTCTGGATTATTGAGGCAAGTATCCCCCACACCCAAATTCCTCGATTTTACAGCGGAAAAGTTTGGTGATTTCAGCACTAATATAAGCATGCTTGAACGCACATGAACAGCACTAGACCCAGAATTAATTCAGGTTATTGCCACAAGGTTGCAGCACCGTCTTTGTGTCGTACAGCCTTCCTGTAATAAAAGCCTTGGTGCGTTCGGAACATTGAGCTATTAATTGAACATCATAGGAAACTGATCAGTAAAAGCCCACAAACGGGCCTCGATGCTTTGCCAAGTATCAATACGCTCGGATGCTATAATTGGACTCCCACCAGGAAGAATAGAGGTGACTTCTACAAAGAAAAAACGAAAATCTGTTTCGTAGCGAGGTTCCTCTTTGTCAATTTTGTATCCTTAATAGCATGTTTTCAATACACACGAATATTTCACCCATAGGCGTAGCTGGAACTTTATATTTGGGTGTGCACAAAGAAAAAAACTGAGGTCTTGTACCTTTTTAATACCATATTTTGCAACACAATCACTTGGCTCTTTAACTGCACTGATGTTTGTCAAGGAATATAAATTCACCAAATGACAGTGTTGAAAATTTCTGAATATATGTAGTAGAAAAAATCAAATCGCATAGAAATTACACACACACAAAATGTTCATAAATGTTACAAACAAATACATCAAAATACACGTCATCTATAACAAGAGACGTCTGTCAAAAGGTACAATGTTCTTAAACTCATCAATAACTTCATTTACATCAATTGACTAAGCTTTTTCCTGTTCCACAAATAGCAAGAGCAGGGCTTCCAATCTATCCTGCTTCTGAGTTGCTCTTAATTTAGTTTTAACTTGGGTAAGCTTGGAGAAAGCTCTCTCACACGTGCAGCTTGTGACGGGTGTAGAAGAAAAGCGCTGCAGTACAGAGTAGAATGCAGTAAATATCTTCCTTCTCCAATGACATCAAAAAATCGAAAATCTATAGACACCCGTTTCATCAGCGATAATGCACACGTTTGTACCAAGTAATGACATTTTCAACTTCTTAGAAACTGCCTCTTATTTTCTCTCTTATTGAAATATCTGTCTTTAATTCTCTTTGCTAAAGCAGCCCATTAGGGTGTGCCTAGGCACACTCGGCACACCCCGTAGCTACGCCTATGATTTCACCATTTGGAAGAATTAACAGGAGAAAAGAGTTAATCCATTTTGAATACAATGTTCGATTTTACTTCAAACATATAAGTGTGAACCTTTGAAACTGTGTTTGGAAAGTTACTTTTCAAAATAACCGAGTTACAGTTACTCATTTTAAAAAGTAACTCAGTTACAATACTGATATTTGCAAAGTAACTAAGTTACTTCAAAGTTAGTTCCTGCTGGAGATTTTCTTGCAAACAAATTACACAAAATAAACATCATTAATTGTAATAAAATAAAAACATGAAGACTTACATGTGTTTTGTTTATGGTATGTAATGTATTCATATGTTTAGACTATATTACAAAAAATAAATGCTGAAACAAGGAGTTGGCTTTGCTTGAATGACAATTCATTTTATTTAACTCTCTTTATGTATGCATTTACCTTAAACACTTTCTCTTATTACACAATATGTTTTTATTAGAAAAGTAAATATTACATTCAGTGCTTAAAGGTAATTCTGCTTCAAGAATGACTTCTTAACTCGACTCCTAAACTCTATCCAGCGAAATCTATGGATCAAGCCTTCGCATAACTGTAGAGAAGGGGAGAAAGCGAGTGGGTGGAGCGAAGCTGTACACGCTGATGCAAACGGATGGTAACTGCAGTCGCTTTTCTCTCCTCCACGCAATCCCGTTCCCTTCACGTGTTCATTGGTTGAGCCCTCTCGAGTGACTACTTACGCAGAGACTGGCTGTCGTTCGCTCGCTCCAGAGGTTTCCGGGACCTTTACGTTCCAAATGAGAGCAGAAGATCCTACCAAAACACTGCAATATTCGCAGGCAATTGCAAATAAGCGTGGATGTTTTAAATTTAGCATTCAACGAAGCCTTCCTTCCTTATGCGATTTCACGAAAACCCTTTCACCTTAGCATTCAGAGAAGACACATAGTTGGAAGCGGTTGACAAATGTAGCTCTTTCTGCAAGTTACAAATTTTCAAATTAACAATATAAGCAGTGTATGAATTAATGGGGGATGCCGAGGATCCCCCCCTCTGCCAGGGATGTTATTATCCCCCTCAAAGACAATGGAATTAAAGGTGTATTTAGCCATTTCTTAACTTTGTAACAGACTCAATTGAAAAATCATTCGTGTCCATTACTGGACCAGTCAGCAAAGAATTCCCTACCGAAAAGTATGCAGCCTTGTGGATGTAAGGACACCATTCTGTAACTGACCAACCTCACCGAGCCAACAGCACACTGTTTTCAGATTTGTCATGGCATCGTGCTGATATTTTGCATGGATTAAAGTGTTCCCAAGGAACTAGTACGTTGGTTACATGAACGTTATGTTAGAACTTGTCAATATAAATTTGGTCAGTTTTTTGAAGTTATTAGTTCGATAGCTCTTTATGTGTATGGGTTTGGGTTTTCCTAGAATGTGTATTAAGTGTTACCAAATTACATGTAAATGCTATCATAAGATTTAATGATCTAGGTTAGAAACACTGTTCTAAGGTACTTAAAACTGCAAGGCAATAGTTTATTTTATTGCACGGTGAATTGATTTAATTCGTGTTGATTTAATCGCGATTAAAATCACTTTAAAGAAATAGTTTAAAGAATAATGTACATAAGGATTTTGTAGATACAAATGTAAACACATTTATCTTGATTTAAAATTCAATAATTTTTATCGGCAAAGATAGCAAACATTTTGAAAAGTATACAAAATACTAATCACGTTAATCCATAAATAATGTCATTATCATTAAACTGTAAATAAACATGGCAGCTGATATTTTGCAAACTATCATTTAAAATATTATCAAACCTCAGCTACAAAGACTATAAAATTATCTTAAGTTACAATTATAGAGTACATCCACAATGTTTTATTTTCACTGGAAGGTAAGTTACTGAAATTATTATATTTTAATCAACACACTCAACAAACACTTCCATAGTAAGTTCATATGTACCGTATAAGGTACAGAAAAATGTATATTTACATATAATTTTTATTTGCTTTAATCAAACTGTTCAAGTATTTTACATGGCAATTTACTAGAGAAAGCCTTTCCATAAAAAAAACGTATCTACAGGTATATCTATGGTGCCAAGAGCAAAGCAATTGAATCGGTGAGACCAAGCAGGGAAAGATTCCATTCGACCTTACTTTCGGGATATAAAAAAATAAATAAAAAACTCATAGCAACCAAGACTAAAAGCCGAATGAAGAAACTTACAATTACAAACTTATTCATCATAACCATAGTAACAATAGTCCATAAGTGGTTTGTTTTTAAAACCTTTATTATAGATCTGATATGGGTTCAAAGTATTCAGCCCATTTTGTTCAATAAGTGGAATCTTTCCCTTCTTGGTGTCACCGGTACAATTTTAAGCATGTTTTAAAAAAATTAAAAAATCATAAAATATTATTTTTTTAAATAAAAATCATGATTTCTATCCACCCTGTCTTATTGACTGTTATACTCTGTCCCAGCTAACTGTGGAGGAGACAAACGAAAACAAGAATCTGCTCAAGTAGTGACACGAGACAGCTCCACCAATGAACACGTAAGAGGAACGGAATTGCGTGGACTGGGGAAAAGCGACTGCGCGGCCTTGCTCCACAGTTAGCTGGGACAGAATATAGAATATATATATAAATTTCCATTTCCACCGAAAAAACCTACTTCCCAAAATCAATCACAAATACGCCAGTGACAGGGCATCCCCGCCAAAGCAAGAAGCTAAATTCGCCCAGTGTGTACACCAATAGAAGCAACGAGAAAAAAGGACGTGAAAACGTTCATGGAAGTTTCGTTTCACTTGGGGATTACCAATACCAAATAATGTGTGTAAGTATAGGTGTGCATTACCTCTCTTCTCTCGCGTTAGTGTAACATTTCTTTTTAAATCCGCATCGTGGCAGCCCTTTGAGAGCGAAGGCGTTCCAGGCGACTTTGTCGGCCGACGCGTGTTCGGCGCATCGAGTCCCATCTTACTTCAGTTTTCTACTTTTTTTGGCTAATCGCGAAGCTAAGGATGAGATGATAGGGTGAAATTCATGAAGGAACACTCGCAAAGAGCACCCATGCCAGGGCACCAAAGAACACCAGGGACCCCTGGCGTGTGCTAACCACTAGGTCACAGAGGTCAGTAAATTGTGCTCTACACCCTGTCCCATCTAATTGTGGAACAGGGCCGCGCATATCGGCAGAGGAGGAAAATCGAGTGGTGAAAGCGCAGTGTTGCCAACCGTACGGTCCAGACCTTAGTCCGTACGCTAAATGCACGGCTTGTCAAAATTTGCTCTCCCAGTTTTATCCCTAATAATTCCCTAAGAAATTCTTAAACCAATCGTACGGACCTGGATACAAAAATACGGTCCGTTTGCCATGTGCGTTCGGTATTATCGTTTTCCGAAGTTTGCAACGCTGAAGAGCGAAGCAGGGAATACGGGTAACTCCAGTCGTCCATTACGCAATCCCGTTTCTCTCGCTGTTCATTGGTGGAGCCGTCTCGGGTCACTACTTGCGCAGAGACTTGCTCTCGTTCGCCTGGTCTACAGTTAGCTGGTACAGGGTATAAGTAGCTCAAGTTACCACATATTATTATCCGCGTCTAGTTCGCTGCACTTTTTCACTAGTCTAGTTGATTACACGGTGCAACACCGATTTGGAGTCAAGCAGTGTATTTGGTGTTTGCACCGCTTGCACTACGATCTGGAGCGATGGAGCATTTGAAGCAGCAGACAGGGGTTTGTTGAATCTTCTGAACTTGAACACCGCTTTCCGTCTACTTGGTTGAACGTCATTTCATTGTTTCAACCTGACACCAAGATACACCTGCACTACACCTAGTGCCAAAAACTGCAGTGAATTTCCTCTTTACGCTGCGATAGTTTATTGGGGTTGTGTGGCGACCCTGAACGTGTACAGCCTATACAGGGTGAGCATAAAATCTTTCCCTGATTATGAATATTTATATGTTAACTTCCACGGTAGATAGGCAAATAAAACCTATGCCAATAAGCAGTGCAATACATCAAGTTTCTTTCCATTTCTTTGTTTTGTCTGATTCTTATTCTAATTCCCATATCATGGCCACCACGTTCGCCGGACGTAACCCCTCTCGACCTTTTTTTATGGGGTTACGTTAAGGACACAGTGTTTAGTTTACCAGTTCCTGATATGCAAACTCTTCAGACACGAATACGGGATGCTATAGAGACGGTGACGGAAGAGATGTTGGCAAAGACATGGAGATAAATTGAGTATCGCCTAGACGTTCTAAGGGCAACAAAGGGAACACATGTCGAAGTGTACTGATAAAAAACTTGATGAGTTAAGCTACCATTTCCAACAAACCGCATATCTGTATCTAGCATAGTTCTTTAGCAATAAAAGTTGTAATCAGGGAAAGACTTATGCTCACCCTGTATATTGTTAGCTACGACATTACGTCCGTTTGTGATATTATGCTAGGTGTTAGGTTACACAGTTATGATCGGTAATACTTCTTAACAGTGGCGGCGAATAGGGAGGGCGAGGGGGCAGTTGCTCCCCTATTTTTCGTCACTTTTGCCCCCGCACTATGCTAAACCTCATCTACAAACGAAAATATACTGTATTTGCCCACCAGTTTTGGCACCTTGCCCCCCCCCCCCCCCGCCGGTTTTGCAACCCAATCGCCGCCACTGCTTCTTAAACAATATACTTATGTTTCCAGTTTGTTAATTTGCAATGCTTTTTAGATAGCCTCAATGCTGGGACATTCCATGTCAAATCAACCACTCATACATTGATAAATTTTGATACAATGATAGTACTCGTAAAGACGAAAAAAAACTAGCAAATTTCAGATTTTTCGGCTCTCAGTGTTTCAGTTATTGACTTTCAAAAAGGAAAAAATTCCAAATTTTGACATTTTGAAATCTTTATACAGATGTAGATCAAAAGCTACTTAACCTAATGTGCTCAAATTGTGGTCATTCTCTTCTGATTTTAATGATCTTCAATTTGAAATGCAACATGATTTTAATATCGTAATTTAAAACAAATAAAATATAAAAAAAGCCCCCTTTTGTTTTTTACAAAATATGTTTTAAAGACGGCAATGCGTTTCTATGTTTTCTTTTCTTTTTTTGTATTTTGGCATGTTAACGATTTCAGCTAGGAGTCAATTGTAACGCGTAAAATAGACAAGATATTCTTATTTTTTTAAAAAAGCGGACATTTCTCGTCTTATGAAACGCTAAATATAGATGGCCTGTGTGTGTATAATTTCTAAACACACAATCTCTACAACAAAAATAATCAAAAGTACACTCATCAACCTTGCTACACACACGGCCATAAAATTAGGCGGGTGGCAGAAGTTCGCGCTGTTGCCATGTTGTAGCACATCCCCTTGTGAAAGGTCTCGTTGTAGAGTTGGTCTTTGTAATCCATGTGACACAAACGGACAGTATTTGTTCGAAACGTCAGGGGTGACACAAAACTGCCCCGGAGAGAGGTCGGTCTGACGCTCGAACTAGGCAACGCAGCCCGGTTGACGTTGCCACACAGTGCACGGGAATCAGCGATTATTGTCCCGCTCTCGCTTTGCTTTTCCCATATGTGGCAACAGCGCAATTCTGCCCAGACGCCTATTTTCATGGCAGTGCGTTTAGTGCCACGATTTGCTTCTTTATAAAGCATTCTTATCCAAGGTATAGTTCAACAGGCACCGTTCGATTGCTATAAGTAAAAATTTTCTGTTACTTTGCGTTATATTCAATTCCTCCTAGTGAAATTAAACTTTCTAATTAATTTTGCAAAACGTTAAAATGAGGGCATCAAAATGCTTTGCATAACAAACTCTAAACTGTTTTGTTGTTTGTACAATAAAATGTTCATTTCTTCCTACCGGACTTCTTAGATATGGGGGTTACAGCAATACAACCTGCTCCATTCGGCATGCAACCAAGTTAAATTTTTATTAACAGTTCAATTGATGTATGGACCAATGTGCAGTAACATTATCAGAAATTAAGAAATGTTTTATTCGAATTAATGCAGATATGCCAAGGATCTCACCCCACTAGACTCAAGTTCTCTTAGCCAGAGATTGTCAGAGTGTAACTTCAGCTGCGATCAAAACCGGTTTATTTGCATTGCAAGCTTTCCACGCTGCGCTATCGAACTACCCAGTTCGTTCTTCCCCTTGCACACTTTTCAACGTTCGTCACAATCAATTCCGTTCCCCACAAAAAAAAAAAAAAAAAAAAAAAAAAAAAAAAAAAAAACAATAAATACAATGCATGTGCAACACAAACATTTTCCAAATGTAATAAACTTCTTCACGACACAAATAAGTACAATTATGGGCCTTGCCAAGTTACAAAAAAGCAGAAAGCTTGTTGTCTTTTTTATTGTTAATATCAGAAATAAAGTTCACCTAGTATTCGGACATCATAACAAAATTAAAACAGTCCTAGTTCAAAAAAATCGTATAAGCCAGGTTATAATATCGTATTCTGCCATGAAGTCCAATAAATGATTCCACAGTTTACAATCTAAAATTTGTAGTTTAATCTGAAAGGCCACGCTACAAAAACTTTATCAGTAAAATTTTTCCATAACTTTTAAAGCCTTTTTTAACGATGTGTGTAATAGTTAATAATAAAATGCAATACCTATGAACTTTAGTGGGTTGTATTAACAGTGATTGTACTCATGGACATAGGCAGAAAGTTTTGTAGGGGATGTAACTATTTACAAAACTTGATTAGTATAAATGACAATAATACACGGTTATAATTATTTATCAATAATAACTATTATAAACTAATAATATTAAAGTCTAATTTCTTGTTATTGCTTCTATTTTTATTGTATAAAAGGTGAGACTTTGCTACTCAATCTACCAGATGAGTGAATATTCAGCAGAACTGTTTTCCATTATTTGAAGAAACCTTTCATATAGTTAATGCACTACAGGGCTCCGTGGTCCCATTATACACCCTCGATTTCCCGCACATTTCAAATATTTTCGTCACAAAAATTAGTTTTTTTTATATCAAAGGGTGTTTCAAAATAGCGCGGAAGGTAATTTTTTACATCTACGTGCTACGAAACTTATGTTTTCTTAATATTAAAATTCCTTACGTATGTAACGTCAATACTGTTTTTTTAGGTCTATCATGAATTCATGTCACAGGCGCACGTCTGTACATTTTCTTTTTCTTCTTATGATTGCCTTTGGAATGGGATAATTTGAGATTGCGATATGTTAATTGTGTGATGTATTGGCGGGGTGTATAAATACGTTATCTTATGGTCAACTTGAAACGGCTGTACAGTCGTAAATACTTGTTTCCGCGCTCCAGAATTTTGTTCTTCACAATTGTAAACACACAATCTTCATTAAAAAAAAATCCTTGCAAGATCGGGGGTGTAGAATGCGACCACGGACCCTCAAAATATACTAAAAACTTTTGTACCTTTGTTATTGTTGGCTGAAAAGAAATGAAAGGTGAGGATCTAATTGAAGGCTGTCTCATCATGCACTCATTACAAGTACATGCAACGTACAGAGCTCTTAATATTGAATGAATTTTAAGTCCATAGACAGGGGATTTCGTGGTCAGTAAAAATACAACCAAAAAATGTTCCCTGTCAAGAACTAGAAACATTGAGATTTCAAAGTAAAAGTCTGAATTTTTTAAATACGAATTTGATTTGTTTATTAATGTGCACGAATATGTTAAAAATTATATTTTAATGTTGTATTTTATTTGATTTTCTGATTTTGTTTTTTGCCAGAAGCAAAAAATTCTGAGCAAGTCATTAAAAAAGTAATATAGAATTCAATTGTAGGATCTCTGCCCAGAGAAATAAATATTTCTACTTGGCACTTCTAAAAATTAGATGCGTGCTGGTGTAACGTCACACGTGTCACAATTACAAATGTCACACGCGACACCATGGACTCACCCAAGAACAGAACAGTTAACTTTGTTTATAAAGATACTTCTAGACTAATAACTTTTTCAAAATGTAATAATGGATTAAAAATAAAACAATCAGATGGCCTTTGACAGACTGTAACCTTCGAGGATTGATTTCATTTAATAAATAGATGTTTTATGTACCAAAATTTGTTTGTCTGCGAAAATTACAAATAACAAGATGCTTGATCTCCAAGTACGCCCACGTAAGTATTAAAAAATTCTTATCTCTGAGTACTTTCACCCAGCCCTGGCCCAAAACCATGGTAACGGTTGAAGTTTTTGCGTGCGATGACGTGTGACCGGCCAAGTGAATGCATCACTTCAATGTGATGTCACGTGAAATGACAAAACGACAGTGTTGCAGTATGCAGATATTAAACACCAGAACAAGAACAATGTCTAGATGAGGATGTGTACTACAGGCTGTGGAAAAGGAGATGCGATAACCACTAACGCCGTCAAACGGTTGGGCGGGAACTTTACGTCACATACCATGAAGAAGTCATAGGATCTGAGCTGATTATGTCCTTTGCGATTAGTCCACTCAGAATTAGTTCACTTCATCAAATGATTTACTAAATCTCATCAATTTACATTGTCGAGTTCATTATTTGTGTTATTTTTGGTTTAGGTTCAACATCTTCTCCGAAGAGAAAATCATGCTCTTTTCTTTGTTTTCCTTGTCCCTGTACATCCAGGGTCAAGGAAGTCAGTAATAAGGTGTATTATATACAGTGTACACCTATAGATTGAATTGTATCTTCTCCAAATATGATGTATAAAGAAACAAACTGCCGGATAACTAAGTGAGGTGAGTGTACATTTTTATATTACTATTATAGTTAGTGGAACCAAAAGCAAAGAAACCTGCGCAGACTCGCGACTCCTGTGCACCGTACTCCAGTGTGGAGGGGATGGGGAGAAGAGTGGAGCACGCTCTCTTATAGTCCGAGTTGAACGGAAGAGGAGGAACGTGTGCGGGGACTTTTCGACGAATGTTCTTTTTCTTGTAGTCGATCTTATAAGGAAGGGGAACTGTGATTGGTCATTCATATATTTTAAAACTTCTTCATCATCTCAATTGACTTAAATGGTCGGTAGAGCAAAGTAAATTTATCAAATATAAATACAAACACGTACCGTTTAATAAATAACCAAAATAGAATGAAAAATTAGCAGTTTGTATTTTTATTGCTTTGTGTGAATATGTAGGGAAAAGCGAGAGAAAATTGTACACCAATGGCAAAAGAAATGGTAGGCGAATTGCCCTTCACCATTTTCCTCCAGTCTGTTTTCCACAATCTGGTGATCAAATAAGCAGAGGACAACATCTGCCTTCCATTATTTAAAACAACACAGGATAAGAAAAAAATGAAAATAACGATGGACAATTTGCCTACTACTCGTATTATCTATCTCTTCAAGAATAAAAATACATCTAAATTTAGAACCACACTAAGGAGCTTGCTAATGTAACATTTGTTATATAGAAGATTATTTGTGTCATATTTTCCATTAATGGACATTAACTTTAAAACTTTTTCTTATTATTACAAAATACACTACATTACTTCTTAACTTTCTTAAAGTATTATTGTTTTTACTAACTTAATAGATAAAACTAGACTATAGGTTAATTCCTTGTATTCAAAATTAGACATTAATATTATTGACATGTCTCATAACATAGTAAAACTTATACTTGTATGATCAAGTGAATGGAACTCAATGAATTAATCTTTGTAGTTGGCTGTACGCCTTTAATTTTGTTTTAAATTAATGTTTCAAGAAAACTATATTTCTGCCCCGAAGAAAAAAGTATTGACGGATTGAAAGTATTCCAATCAAAATGTATGTGTCTTTACTCTTTACAATTCGTTTAACTCCATTACATGTCCGACTATGAGTAATTATCCTTAGGAGCGCACAATTCATCCACCTTTCTCAAATTCATATTTCATATGATTGTTAAGGACCGCTGCTGCGAGACTTCATATCGCTAATTATTCACGCAATCTATTGTCACGATTAATACTACTATTCATTTTCATTAATTTCTACATAATTCCAACATAGGTATGAGGATGAGTTTAAATAAATATACCTTGTATCATCTTAAACTTAACTTCTGACATGCAAATGAATGATACTATCATTGCTTCAAATGTGCAAGTTATAAAATATCAAATTTATTGCTTATTTGCACGGCATAAATATATGATTAGAGGATGAGAATGTGAATATATTTTACATTTTATAACAATTAACAGTTTGTCAGAAACATAAGTGGAATGCAAGTATCATCATTTGTTAAAATATAAACACACAAACATGTTGTACAATGAGGAAAAATACAAGTGCATAGCCTAGTGTAAATATAGCGTACATAAATGCTCATTTGAACTTTTCTGGTATGCACAGCATATTATGTTCAACGTACTTGGAAGATGTATCTTGTGCTGAACTAAAATAAATAATAATAACAAGTGGTGTGCGGTATCTCGAAAAGTCGGGACCGGGATCGGAAAGAAAAATTCCGTCCCGATCCCGACTTCAGCAAATGACTTCCCTACTTTTCTGGATCCCGAGCAGTCGAGAAATACCGAATGGTCATTTTATAACGATATTAATTCTTGACGTTTTCTACATTGCAAGTGTCTGGAACTTATGGGAAATTGTTAGTTTTCGTTCCAGATATGCAAAGACAATTACTTAAGGTGAAAATGACGTGTAGAATTTTTGAGATTTCCAGAGCCTCGGGAAATTTCAGAAATTTCCCGAATGTCGGAATGTAAAAACAATTACCGTTCCGATCAATAATATTCTGTCCCGCATAACAATAAGTAGCCATCGATATTTATTTTCAATTTGTCTGAAGCCACAAAATGTAAATGGGTGGAAATGCTCATTTGTGTACTCGATTTCAGGTGTCCAGTTTCTGGCGTGGTTTCCTATCTGCATAGTGCAACACTAGCGCATAGATTTGGAATTCATTTCATGGATAAATTCACCTCTTACCGTCGTTTCGTCATTACGAGTAAACAACGGATTGGCCCAACCTATACTTCTAATAACCTTGCTTTCACCTTCGTCATCCGCAACCTAACAAAACGTCAAAAATTACTATCACCAACGAACCCAACACTCCTAACCTAACAACGTAAAATCGATTCTATCTAATAGCAAACTGCACTGCGATCAATATACTGTATATTCATATATAACTTGACAATTTTCTGCAACATACACTCTTAATACGATATCGTCAAAACTGAATGAGAAATAATATCTTCTGACTTAATCAAATGTAACAACCAGCATGTACGTACGTAGCTGCTATTTTACCTTTACGACCATTGTCTGTTGTATCCTTCAACATTGACGTCATATTGTTCCAAAAAACTTATTTCCTATGTAACTCATGTTTGGTTGTACGCCATAGAACAGTTTGTCTAATCTATTTCATACATTTCACGATATGTGATACTGTAACAGAGATAAAATTATGAATCCGATACAATTAATTGCAAGTAGTATTCCAAACAGTTTATATTCCAAAACGAATGTTCGAATATGACTAAGTGGCATGTGAATATATATCAGTTTAGTCAATTTGTAATACGTCATTTTTTAACCTTGTAGTTGAAGGATGAAATGTGTGAATTGACGCACAAATGACGTACTACTATCATAGTTTTTACATTTGTAACAACCGGTTGTATGCACACTCAAAAAGCGAAAAAACAAGTGCAGTTTTTTAAATCGACAGAATTTGATGTTTTATGTAACAAACTTTCTTTCAATGCGCGAAAATAATAAATAACAAGATATATTTAATCCAAATAGTACAACATAAAACCACACCTTACATCACTGTAACATACCTTCACGAACTAACAGATTTAATTTTGATTGATTTAGTTTATTTTACTTCGCGTTTTGTGCCTCTTGGCTAATTTTCGAAGATGGGGATGAGTGATGAAATTGATGAATGGACATTCACAAACAACCAAGCCCGAGCGGGACTCGAACCCGGGACGCTTGGCGTCGAAGCGCGATGTGATAACCACTCGGCCACAGGGTCCGGTCACGAACTAACAGAAATCGTTCATAAGCAACCTAAAATCATGCAAAATTAACCTAACAAAATAAAAGTAAAATTACTCTCAGCAAACCCAATATTTCTAACCAAATGAAACCGAATATATCTAAAAGAAAAATACAGTCAAGAATTACTCATGCACACTTTGAAAATATGCACTTTCCGTTATCTAGTTGAAGAGTAAAATGTTTCAAGTGACGCACGAATGACGTACTACTTTGAACGTTTTTATTCGTAATAACCGTGGTTCGTGTGCACACTCAAAAAGCTGAAAAAACAAATGCATTTCTATCGACAGATTTCGAAGTTTTATGTAACATTAAGTTTGTTTCAAAGGGCGAGCATTATACGTACATAACCGAGATATTTGATTCCAACAGTACAACATAAAAACGCACCTTACTTCACTACACGAGTTAAAAGCAACAGAAAACGTTCATAAGCATCATAACTGTCCAACCCTTTAAAGTAAGAAATTTAAAGCTTTATGATACGGTTAACATCTCGACCATTTCTTATACTACTCCTGCTATTAATAACAACAACGTGAACATATCTGCTCCAAAGAGACAGACCATTTTCTTACACCCCCACCCGTAAAAAGTTTCATTAGCATGTGGTTGTTTAGTGTCCCCCATCGGACAGTATGCTTGCTTTCCTCTTGTGCTGAGCAGTACGACGACCCTTCCTCCAAAAGTAGTCACCCGGGTACTTAATAAGACTCCTTGAAACACGCTCGAAAACACAAAACGATTTACGTACGTACGTAATTCCACCTGCGATCAGAATCGGTTTATTTGCATTGCAAGGTTCCACGCTGCGCTATCGAACTGTCCAGTTCGTTCTTCCCCTTGCACAGTTTTCAAAGTTTATTTTAAACAGCGTGCCTACTTTACGGAGACACAAGTTCAACGTAATTACAAGCACATGAGAAGTATGTACTTACCAGGCCAGGTTGTGGACAGCTGCTTCTGTGAAATCTGCTCGCTCGTGTGCTTACGTAGTCCGGTCGATTTTCGCGACGCCGTCGGTCCACTACGCTGTGGAGAACTGAGAGGTCTGGTTGCGAGCAGACGCCGAAGAGCGACGGTGGCGGCACCTAGCGACAGCGAATGGAAACTATTGATTCATTCTGCGCTGGGCTTTCCCAGTGTCGCCACTTACAAAAATAATTCGCTACGTGATGTTTTGATTGATTTGGTATATTTTGCTTTCCTATTCTGCCACTTTTGGTTAATCGCGAAGATGAGGATGAGTGACATGATGAAATTCATGAAGGGACATTCACAAACAACACCCATGTCGAGGACGAGGTTTGAACTCGCCCCTGGCGTCGTAGTGCGCTGTGATACCACTCTGCTACTGAGATCAGCTTGTGATGTTCGATTTTTGTTATTTAAGGACGCTATTCTTGGCTAATTAAGACGATGAGGATGAGAGATGATGATATGATGAAATTGATAGCTTCTAAAATCATAAATAGAACAAAGCTGTGAGGAAAATAAAAAATAAACACAAATTTATAAAAGGAAGACAAAATTAGGGCCTGTACAAGTCAATTTTGGCAAACTATTTTTTCATAAGGCTTGGGTTTGAAGCTGGGGTATCTGGCAACGTGGCGCGCTGTGGTAACCACTCCGCCACAGGAGTCGGTTCGAGATGAAACGAGATCAAGATAGACCTCCTATCAAGTCTCGTCTTAATACTATCTCTAGTAATTTGTATCAGCTGCCTAAACCGTGCGATATAACCCAATGCCAGTTCCCGGCAGACAATGTGTAGATACGCAGTTAACCGTAACTAGTAGTGACACTTTGATTTTGTCCATTGGCAACACTGCATACGTTATTCTGCCTTCCAGTTCCTTCAAGGCTCGTGAATGAGTCGCAGTTGATTGGCAGGAGTTCGATTTTGAGTCAAGGTAGCTGCTACCACATGTATTGTGGAATTTTAGGGAGCTGTTTATCGAACTGGCAAGCGACAAACAACATATGTCACTTGGATCCGAATCACTATGCGAATCGAACCTGGGACCCCTTGATTACAAGGCGACAACGTTGCCAATATCGCCTCAAATAATTTCTACTTCGAATTGTCATTGTTGACCCACGTCTATTTCGTAAATCATTTTCCCCCCACATAAGCGACACTATTTTGTTGATTTTCCGGGATTATATAAAATTACAGGAGCGCATAGGGAACATTGCGTCTCCCCACCCCCGCTGCATTGCGCCACTGCCTTCAAACACTAATGTTTTGCCACGTGAGAAATGTCCAATTCTAGGACAGTAGTCCGCGTGAATCTTACAATAATTAAATATAAATAATAAATACTCTGCACGTCAAAGTGAGATGGCTTCTGTGTTCACTGTCGCCTTGTAATCAAATGGCCCCGGGATTAATTCCCAGTGAAGGTACATAGCACAGTGGTTCAGAATCCACACGAAAATGTACGTGAAGTCCCGATTAGCCTATCTGACCATAAAGTGGACTTAGAACTCACTTCTCAGTCGTCAGCGTCTACTAAATGCTTAGGATCAAATCTGCAAGTGTTCAGTTAGGTTTACATGGTCTCCCGACCGCGTACCCGGAGCCTTTAGTTTCGGAACGATCCTCGCATAACTATTGGAATAAAATACATGTGACATTATTTGAAATTTCACATTTATTATACAACAAGTTTATTCGCACATCGGACGTATATCTTCATCATTTCTTCTTCTTCAGATCCATGCTTCCTCGCATCCTGGATCGTGGCGGTTGCTATGCCGTGAAGTTACAGTCTTGAGACTTTGCTTCCGCACATGCGATAGTCGGATTAGTCTTTTGTCATGGCTGGTTTGTCGTGAGTCGGATGATGTCACTTGCAACTGTCGCAAGTGTAAGGATTGACTTGGGATTTAAGACTTGTCGTGTGGTCTAGGTACAGTAGTGCTTAGAGAAATTGAAGGTATAAAGGTAACAGCAGCAGGTGTGCTGCGAAAATATTAACGTAATGGTGGTGATGCCCCTGAGGGGACTTGGAATAGGAATGATTTGTTTTGGGTAAGCTGGTTCTGGCTGAGTTGATGAGGTATTATTTAGCTAGAGGGTTACTTACGTAGATCAGGGTGTTTAGGTGGGGTGAAAGTTGAATCTGGAAGTTCTAGAAGTTCTTGGTGAAGACTGAGTCTTCTCGTGTAGAACGGTCACCCATCCAAGTACTGACCAGGCGCGACACTGCTTCACTTCGAATACCTACTCTTAGCGTATGCAGTCTTGGCGTCCTGTATGTTCTTCTGGCGAGTGGCACCTGAACAGTAACATTGATTGTGGGATTTTGGTGGTGAGGTTGGAAGGCCCAAAATGTTGTTCTCTCCCTCATCATGAACTCGAACAGAGTTTCCATGCCAGGTCGTCGTGGATTTGAGTGTTTCTGGTGAATCTGTCGGCGCCGTAGATTATGCGGAGCGTTCTGTTTTGGACGGATTACAGCCGGTTGATGTAGTTTGCAGCGTGTCCCCATGCTACGCAGGCATATGTGATGAAAGTGCGATCTTGTAGAGTGCTACTCGGGTGCGGAGTGGAAGTACCTGACTTCGTAGTGGTGGGTAGAGGCTTCCCAGCAGTTCAGATCCCTTGTCCGCTGTTTCCTGGATGCGTTGCTTGAAAGTTAGCCCTTTGTCCAGAATGACTCCGAGGTAACGTTCTCTAGGGGTATTGTTCTTTGGTTTAATCTTACCCTTGGGCGGAAATGTTTCGTTCTTCTGGTGAAGAGGACTGCTGTGCTCTTCTCTGCGTTGACTTTATGCGCCATTGAGTTGCCCACTCTTCACGTTGCTGCAGATATCGCTGCATGTACATCTCGCAGTATGGAGCGTTGACGCTGGTGGTGAAAATCGCCGTGTCGTCTGCGTAGACAGCTGACGTGCTTCTCTTGGGATGTAGGCTTCGTACATTCTGTGGTGTGTTTCGATACGATTCTCTGCCACGGAAGTCTCGGATTGGCGGAGTTATAGGTGTTAACACGTGAAATTTTCCTCAAATAGAAACATAACAAGAATTAGAAATATGCCATATAAATATTGACGAACATCTGGCATGCTTCTACTATAAGATTGAAAGGGGATGAAGCCAGGGAATTTACCATCTCTGTATATTTCCCCCCAATATTTAAATCATTAATTTATTTTACAACCAGGAAAATAATTTCCCCATCTATATTTTCTATATATTTTTTATCACTGAAATGATGGTAGAGACTTGTGTTATGAGTGAAAGCTCACAGAATAACAAAAACTGGATCACAGTCTAATGTAAATGGCAATTCATGTATAGTTTAATGAAAGTAAACTCGTTTCAAGTACCAAGAATTTAGAACTTCTTGATAGTTTTTATTGTCTACAGTTTATTGATAGTCATGCCAAGTTTGAAACGCACCTCCACCAATTGGTTGATTGACTGATTTGTTTTTTTAAGTCCACGTTATGCACAGATAGGCTAATAGGGACTGGACCTACAGTTTACAGTGGAATCCAAACCACTATGTATCTCCACCGGGTATCGAACCCGGGACCCTTTGATTAAAAGGCAACGGCGTTTCCACTACGCTATCGGGGAGGCCCACTACCAATTGGTGTAATTATGATATAGTAGACCAAACAAAGTCCAGAATTGTGACTTTTACCTGCAGGCAATGTGAAAAACAGGCACCAACAAACTAAGTCGATCAGCCATAGGCCAGACTTAAAAACTAGGGTGGATGCCACTAGAATTTTGACCTTAATGGAAATAGTGACAATTTCCCTGAGGTCCTTCTCTCTGAGGCAGCTGGGGAGCACTGTTGCCAACTTAGCTCTTTTGGAGTCATATCTAGCTCTTTCGTGCAGATGGTGTGGCCGCGGTGGCTCAGTCGGTAACGCGTCTGACTACCATGCTCTTGGGTACCTGGGGGAAACCCTGGGGGGTAAAGGCGGTCAGGGGTGTGATGCTGATCACATCACCCCCACTCACGACCGGATCAAGAAAGTATGGGGCGTTACCACCACACCCACAATACGTCTTCATGGCATAGTGCTAAGCACAGGGGAGCACTTCACCTTTTTTTTTCGTGCACTCGTTTGACTGTGAACTGTGGCACCCGCCCCCTGCCCCACTATGATGTCATCACTGGCTCCGGCCCATATGGATCAACTTTTGCCATGAGTATACATTTTGCACGTGACATGATATTGTTATATTGGTTGAGTGGACCACCCTTCTTATCTCCTCAATTTTTAATATCTATAATATATTATCTTTTCCATTTCATACGACCATCGGTGGATTATTGAGATGAGTGATGGCGCCGGATCTAGACGGTGAAAACTAAAACAAAATTGCCTTCACTTTAAAGTTAACTTTAATAGCAGGAGCCGTGGAGAAAATCTCGGATCGAAAACACGAAACAAAACACAATTTTTCACATTCCGAGTGCCCTTTCTATTCCTTTCTTCGCTTCCGGAACACCCAATATGGTGGGCACATCTTGACTCACATTGTGGGTATGCAGTGTTTCAACCTTCTGCGCCGAAAAATACCTACTATCGTGTGTTTGTCACCGGCGGAAATTGAAATTAACTATACATTATGCACGGGTAGCTGACGGATAGCCCCACAAACCATTCACGGATAGCCCCATGAACCATTCACGGATAGCCCCACGAACCATTTCCGAAAAGGTTAGGTTAGGTTTGGTTACGTTAGGCAAGCATAGTAAAAAAAGGGGGGGTTTGAAAAACTGACAAGGGCTTACGTCATCAAACGTACGCAGCATCCGGTTGTCGTAGGGCAAGCAAATGAAAGCAATGGCAATTGTGCGTCGGTAAGATATTTATCTTGAAAAATACATGATTTCCCGGTCAAATATATTCCAGGATGAAAGAAAATACCTCGACGAACGTTGTAAACCTTGGGGAAACTCATTTCCGTAAGTAGTTTGTTGTGTAAAATTGAAGAAATGTGTCTCCGATGTATGAAACTGTTACCTTTATTTTATTTGAACATATTCCACATTCATTTAAGTACCAGGTGGTTCTAATTAAAGTGACGGTGTTCAGAGTGGTTCAGCACGGGCTGTAATGAGAGTAGCAGTCTGAAACTTCGTAGATATGCTAATGGAGCAATTCGCTCGCGAATTATGAAAAAAAAGAAAAATAGTTCCAATTCTCGCCACCAGGGTAAAAAATGGCGCTGTAAGCAGTCAAAACTTGGTATAGTTACAGGAAAAACACTATAAATCCCAGAAAACAATACTCTTTGTAATAAAATATCGCTACAATTTCACTATTCGAATTACATGAAAATTACTAAAGGAAAAAGCAACAAGCGTCACCAACCACAACCAGGGAGCTCACACAATGGTTAGGCAATGTCACCGACTTTGACGTCAGAGTTACGGAAAATTCCATGTTTTGACTGCTTACAGCGCCATTTTTTTACCCTGGTGCCGAGAATTGGAACTTTTTTTCATAATTCGCGAGCGCATTGTTTCATTAGCATATCTACGAAGTTTCAGACTGCTACTCTCATTACAGCCCGTGCTGTACCACTCTGAACACCGTCACTTTAATTATACCCACCTGGTACATCAGTTGCTCCAATTAAAATCTGTATCAAATTTATAAACTCAGAAAAGCACAGCAACGTGTATATATTTAAGAAACTAATTGTGTCAACTATTAATTATTCTTCGCATCGCAAATTATTGTAGAATGTGTATATACGTAAGAGAGCTGTTTCTAATTTTCGAAACAAATTTGTTTATAAAACCTTCTACAAGAAAGAACAATTGAATGAAAATCCATAGCTACTTTTTTACTTTTTGTACAAGGGAACATATTGTGTAACTTGCTGCGTACAGGAAAGTAGCTTTCTTGTCCACCGATTCCAAGCTTCTAGGTGTAGGGGAACTCCAGCATATTTCGATAAATAACAGGTCCCGTATTTTTCTTCAGTCAATTTTAGTTGACTAAGCATTATGAATCTCATTGATTAGAAAAAATGACATCACATGAGCTACAAATGTTCTTCATCATGTACATCGCTATAGGAAAAAATTCCGAAATATGTTGTTTCATGTAAAGTAAATGAGCAAATATGTAAAATATGTAATATCCTGGCTAATAATATTCTTCATCACCATAAATCAGTAAAGGTCTAGTACGTACTGTGGAGATTAGTAAATTCGAGACGATTAAGGGGGGGGCAGAGGGTGTCTTACTGGAATGGCAGTAGGAGAAGTGGGTAATCTCCGGACAGTTAGGCAAAATTTTACAGTTCTTCTCATACAAAAGCCTTGCAAAATCATATGCGGATGGAACTTTTGATAAGTTACCTTTGAGAGCTGTTTTGAGAAGAGAACAATTCAACTGGGGCAAATTACTGCAGAGTTAGGGAAGAAAACCTAAATATTTAGTTTATGGTATGGAACATTAAACAAAAGTTACTATCCAAAGAACTACTAGTCAATCTACATAAATAACAAATCTTTTCACCTTTGAATATTCAGTATATACCACATATATGCAAGGCAAGATACCCCTAACTGCGGGATTTCGCGGTTTGTAGATCGGTACTGTCCCCAGTTTATATTTCATATTTCGGGGCGTTTCTCGCATTAAAATGCAAAATTCGGGGCTACAGAATGGCATAATTCGCGATATTTAGAGATTCCGAAACACAGAAATTTTGTCTCCTTAACATACCTACTCTAATACATTTTTTAACATTTTATTATACTTTCCTCAAATTTTCGGTGCTGTCGTTAAAACGAAAACTTCATGTCTCTAGTAATGTGAGAGCGAATTTCAGGCTTTCTCGTGACTTTAACTAGCGACACTAGCGCCACTGCTCCCACGCCAAGGTTTCAAATGCCTTTGGTGTATATAGTATATCAGCATTTAACGATCATTTACCAAAATATCAGATTGGTATTCTTATTTGGTTTCGGTTCTCTAAGTACATTCAATGAATTTCGCAAAACTGAAAAAGCATTATGTCTATAATAAAATTATGTCTACAATAATGAGGCTTTCAAGTAATATGAAACTTTCTCCCTACATTTAGTTTGATTGGTTTGAATTTTGTCAAGAGATGGGGTTACAAACATTTTCAGAAAATAAGTTATTTCTTTGAAAAAAAAAAAAAGGATTATTAACAACATTGCAAAATAATTTTTGCAACATTTATTGCAATTAAATTCACTAAACAAAGCATAAAAAGTGCATGAGTTTTATTGCCCCAGTTTTTTAGTAATTTATTTTTTCTTTCACGTTCCCACGTCGACTTTTTCTAGTTCTTCCTTGAAGTAGGAGCTCCGGCGTTTTATTATTTGTCTTACCATCTTCATTATTCGTTTCAAATCTCTTTTTGGAAGGCATGAAATAGGTCCAGCGAGACTTGATTTTCTGCCTAATCAGGAAAATAAAAACATGTTTGCTCTTAGCTCCAATCTCACAGTGTGTAACGTGTCTTTTCATTTATATCTGTTTTATGAGGTGCGTGTGACATTTGGGGCTGGGTATGTTGAATGTAGTTTCATTTGGTAAGTAACGTGAATAAAACCAGCCCTCAGCCTCAACAGGAATTTCCAATTTGAACAAAGTATTAAGAATTCTAAATTCGAATTATTTAAAAATGTATTTACGAATTGTATTATCGTTTCTGAGGAAATTCGGTAAAACTAAATAGTAGAATGTTCAAATTAACAAATTGTGGAGCTCTGAACCGAATGGAAACATCTGATAAGTTAACCTCACAAAAGAATCTCTACAATTCCTTTTTTCAGAAAATGAAAATATTAAATAGTATCTTCCACAACTACTAAAAGATGCAGTGATTAAATTAATTGAAAAATATAAAAATAAATTCATTACCGTGTGTAGTATTGTCGAAAAGAAGACTTAGGTGGGCAGGCCATGTGGCACGAATGAAAGAGGAAATAAGAATTTATAGGATTCTTGTTGGGAAATCTGATGGTAAGAGACCAGTAGGAAGACCAAGACGAAGATGGAGGGATAATGTTGAGATGGACCTAAAGGAAATTGGCAGGGATGGAAAAGAGTATATAGATCTTGCTCAGGATAGGGCAGGCCCGTAGCCAGACAGGGGCCAGAGGGGGCCCCTGGAACTGCCGTCAGCCCTACGTCCAGTTTTCACCGGACATTTCCCACATTTCAGCCTTATGTCCGGCGTCCGCGAGGAATTTGAAAATTATCATAAATGTCCTACATTTTGAGCGTCACATAATATTAATTGTGAAAATACGTGTTTCAGTTGAACAAAAAGAAATCATGCAAGTTACAAGTCTATGGACTGCGTTTCCAAACTCAATGGTGAAATTCATTTTGATTCAGTTATTGTACAAAAATAAAATATAAGTTTCTGCTAGAACAAAAACGTAAGCAATTAATGAACAAGCCTTTTGGGCCACATTCTGATGACGTCACTGTTCAATGCCTGTTCTTGCCTTGGGGTTTATACTGATGGAAAATGGTGTTTCCCATTCCTATTCAATATTTTTAATGTAACGCAAGGCACCTGCAGTTGGTATAGAGAACAAAGATGTTGAACTAAAAAAATACTCAAGATGAAACTTCTGGAACCATTTCAAATTACGGTAATTGCTGAATATTTGTTTGCCATTCCAGGTCACGTGAGAATTTTTTAAAAAATTAAAAAAAAGCCTGTAAAATGTTTGATACTGGGGTGTTCAGCCTCTCATAAATATATTTTGACTAAACCTGGCATTCTGCTAAAATTTGGCTCCTCTGAGAAGTACAAGTTAAAATATGTATAGTGAGAAGTGTATTTTTTAGTACCGATTACAAATTTGGAAAATTTGCATTTAAGAATTCATAAAGAAATCATATTTTAAAGGTGAAAAGTGTAAATTTTGATGCCATCATGCAAATTCCCTTCCCATCTACATCAACGGTCAACAGTTCCCAATCTTTGGGAACGAACGAGAGGCTTTGTGATTGAATATTGTGCACTTTTTGTGTGATATAAATATCTGTATCATCTAAGTAGTATGGAGTGTGTAAGGGATGATTTTAGTATATGTCAATTAACACTTCAAGATGTACAAAAATGCAGTATTTGTATCATATTTATGTAACTTTAAGACCCCCCCCGCATACATAATTTGCCTTCATTAAATTGATGTTAATTTTTTGAAAAATGGACTTGGTTTACAAAGCCCCCCTAGAGATCAATTCTAACTACGGCCCTGGGATAGTTAGTATGGTATGAGAGACTGTTTCTGTCGAAGAGCACCTGGGTGATATTCGAAAGAAAGAGGACAAAACAAACATGCCGTTACGCCCTGACTAGGCAGTGATAGAAATACTAAAATACTACTTTCTTCTTTCTTCTTCTCTTCGTCTTGATTTTCTTCTTTCGGTGACTATGGCTGGCATAATGGCGTGGGCGACATCTATACAAGATGAGACTTATCGCAGTCTCGTCTCGTCTCGTGAATCAGGATAGTCATCTCGTCTCTTCTCCAGTTGCAAACTGTTGCCTCGTCCTCTTTCTCATCTCGAAACATCCGTTTACATTCAGGTTAACGTTAAACAATAACCCAGATTCATGTACAGTCATGGACACTTCTGGACTCTGATTCCATTGCATTGTTGCAACCCGGAAGTGTCCGTGACTGTCCAACCACTCGGAGTAGTAGTTCAGTCTGGTATTGTCCTTCGTTCTATTCTCCTCGAAGGGTCTAATTTTGTTCTCGGCTCGATTTGCGCCTACCTTCGTGATGGAGTGGTTAGCACAATGCACTACGACGCCGTGGGAGACTGTTTCCGATCCCGGCCTGGGCATGGATGTTCTTTGTGAGTGAATTTCATCATCCTCATCTTCGCGATTAGCGCAAAGTAGCAGAAGAGCGAAGTAAAATAAACAAAATCAATCAATCAATCGTCTTTTTTTCGCAGTCTCGGTCCCTTCTCTAATTATGAGAAGAGATGGAGACTTCTTTCGTCTCAACACAAGCTCCTCATGTTACTTTCAAGGAAGAAAGAAATTAAGGCGGGATTATTTTCGTAACATATATGGCTGTTGTGCATTGGCACCTTGGGAGAGAGTCATGACTCCAGAAGCTGCCAATCAACAAGCGAGCTGTTGATGTCATCTCAACCCTGCACCAATCGCTTACACTCTTGCTCACTATCTACACTGTTAGTAGACTTACTAGCCAGAAGAGCACCCTCCACTCACCACAAAGTGCACAGATTAAGCCAATGTCGAGATTTCAATTCAGCAAGTGTGGAATATACCGCATGACAGAGGGAAAGCAACTATTACTTAGAAAACCTCATTATCACAATATATTAGGGAAACGAATGGTATTTAGGGCTTGGTACACGAGGGTTGTCTTCAAACTTCGAGATATTTTTTTATTTTTACGTAAAAATTTCATGTTTTTAAGGCAACATAAAACAATTAGAGCGCCGAAAGTCATCACTGACGATATGATATGGACTAAAAAGCTTTTAACCATACGGCAGTAACTCTCTAGCCTAACCTGGGTGAATAGAGAAATAAAACATAGTCACCATTAGAGATAGTTAACGCAATTGCCTTAGCTAACAAAAAGCCCACACTGTGACGGATGTTAACCAATATTCAAATCTTCGTTCTTCACTGTAAAACTTGCAAGAGAGTACTGTAAACACAAAGTCGGTGTGGCTAGTGCGATGTTCAGTGCCTTAGTTCTAATCTATGGTGTACTTACGCTATCTCCTGTCCTACTGACATATGTAGATGCAGATGAACGTTCCCGTAGCCAGTTTACCTAAGGGTGCTTTCACTAACACTTCAACATCATTTCAAAAGACATTGTTAATGCACACAAAAGAGCACCACTTATTCCAAAAATTACACATGCCGTTAGAAATTTAACAGCCTGATTCTTAATATAGAAAACTGTACACAAACATTTTTTTCTTTCAATTTGAATATTTTACTGTGCATAAAGATAAATAATGATTATAAATTACACTTGCTCATGCCATATATATAATGTTTAATATTGAACCATTCAAATTACATTAATTAATGCAACTATATCATGCCCGATCATATTTTCAAAGGTAGTTGAACGCCATCCAATCCAAAGTGCAACTAAATTTACCAAAAAAAAAAAACAACAAATAAATAAATAAAAATAATAATAAAAAATATTTAAAAAAGCGTCCAGGGCACACTCCCTGCCCAAAAGTAAAAACGAAAAATTTGGTGTCTTAGACCGTCACTTCTTCAGTCAACTTTCTGCAAGGTGCTTTTCCCTGGGTTTAGCCCTCCTGTAAGAATTTCTGGCGGCTCCCATGTTGCAGACGTATATAGTGTTTGGTGCATGGGTTTTAACAATTCGCATGTACGAAGTTCCAAGCTATACAAATATAGAATATGCATTTTGGGCATTTTCTACAACCGAAAAAAAAACAACATCGTTCGCGAATACTGGAAATTCGCTACAGAATGCAAAATATAGCCTACAGTGTGCACACACACTCACTCACAGTGGCGGTTCAAGGAGTCTAAGAGGGGCGCCAATCCTTGGTATCCCCCTTGAGTAGCGTCAAAACCTTATTTCTAATTAAATAAGCAGCTATTTGTTTTAGAAAGAGTTGCATTTGTGTAGACAAAAATTGTTTGAAGTACTGCTGCATAGCATAGTAAGTAAATGCTAAATCATGTAGCAATCTGAGGTAAGAGATTCCTGATATTTCGATTTCATTATGTACGCACTAAATAAAAACACACCTGCAATTAATGTTCTTTATTAGCAACACTTGAACTATTTACAAAAATAAACCTACAATGTTTCGTATTTAAAACCATAAATGTATGACATGGTCATGTTTTATTGGAAAGTAGTGGGCCCCAAAACTCCAAATCGCCCGGGAAAAAATGTTATCTTGAGCAGCCCCTGTTCACTCACTCACTCACTTTGTCTGTTTATCCTGCATCAGGGTTGCCACCGGCATACTTCGCTGTCAAGATCATAATTTGTTTTGGATCCACTTTATGCTCAGATAGACTAATCGCAACTGCTTCGAGTGTTAGAGTGGATACCCAGCCCCTGTGCCTGCACCGGGAATCGAACCTGAGGCCTCTTGCTTAGAAGACATGACGTTACCGCTACGGCATCGAGGAGGCTCTATGTTTCCTTGGTTAATATATTAACTTCCACGTTAACCCTAGCTTACCCGAGGAGGAAGGGGGTTGTCACGCCCACCACCTTTTAGATTTTAGATTTTTCAACTGAAAATTTTCATAAAAAACTGAAAATAAATTACATTGTTTCTTAGCGTGTTCTCCGTATTCTTTTGTGCATAAGAACATAAAGGAGCTAGGAGGCAAAATGCTCTTGATGGGCCTATCAGGGCGACATCTTCGAATAATTGTCATTCGAGACACTCGTGCCAGTGACGGTGTACAATTGGTTGCTAATGGTAGTATTATTTGTTAATTATTACAATTAATATGTAACTGCATGTATATAACAAAAAAAGAAAGCTCTAATGAGAAATGTATATGGTTTTTGCGAGTTAGTGAATGGTAAAACATGTATGACACTCATTCAATAAGTGATTATTATATTTTATTAATTATGATACTTTTTTAAATTATTATACTTAATAAATAACTAAACTTACAAAAAGAAGAAAATAACATTGAGTCCATAAAAAAAGGTTTCTTTAAAATTTCAGTGATGAAAAAAGTGTGTGTCTGTGATCCGGCCCTCTCAGATAAGTATAAGTTTAACATAAGGCACGGCTAAGGTAGGGTCAATGTATACGCCAGGTTGCATCTCTCCCTCAAAATGTGCGTCTATCTACACATGTCACTTACCGTATCTATGCTCTGGCATTGAAGATAAGCTTCGTAATCGTTGTCCAAAGATGTTCCGGCGTGTGCTTTCACTCCTGTCGGCTGCCAAGACGGGCGTAACCAGGAATTTCTTTTCGGGTGGGGCCCCAACTTTTGCTGAAAGAAAAAAAAAGTTAGTTTAAAATAATACTGAAATTGCAATTTACATTGTGCCTAACTAACAGGAAAAAAACTAACGCTCTAGCATTCTTAAACCCGAAGGTTTATGGCTGCAGCAACACAAGCGCTACATCTGTCCCTATCCGGAGCAAGATCAATCCAATCTTTTCCATCCTTACCATCTTGGCCTTCCTACAGGTCTCTTACCATCAGGTTTCCCAACAAGAATCCTGTAAACTCTTCTTTCCTCTCCCATTCGTGCCACAAGGCCTGCCCACCTAAGTCTTCTTGTTTTGATCATTCTAATAATATCTGGACATGAATACAAATTGTGCAGTTTTAAATTGCGTCACCTTCTCCACTCACATGTCTCCTCATTCCTTGTACATTATTCATAAATTAATATTCGTATATTTATAAAAACTCATAAATTATTAATATAAAATAGATTATTTAGTTCTAAATATATACAAGTTAGTCTAATTTAGTTCTAAACACAAAAAACGAACAGCTGGTTAGTGTTATAACATCTACTAGTTTCATCATAACATTACTCATCCTCATGGTCGCGATTGGCCAAAAGTGACAGAAAAGCGACGTTAAATAACAAAAACCAAATCAAATGAGTGTATAATAAAACAACCTTGGTCAGCAACTTTAGTGTCTTTTTTTAAACATGGAATCAAAGCTTAGTGTTACCCAAGTAGTATATGCAATCACCCCCATAAAATGACAACCAATTACCATTCTTGTTTTCAAACAACTTTTAAAAATAAGATTAAAAATGACAGGAAATATTTTATTGTATCCTGTCCCTCCCCTAGAACGCTGCTATGCAATGTCCACATTTACAATTCCAGCTCCCTCCGGAAAAAATCCTGCATACGTTAGTGGACGCTAAAATCAAGAAATTCATACCTTATTTCTTTATCCAACAAGTGTTTGTGGTAAATCCTCTTTCCAAATTCGAGATGGTTAGCCATATTTCTCGCAGGATATTAACGAATAAAACTTTATATGGCTAAAGAATGTTGTTCCTTTGGAATTTTCTTAGATTTATTGCCATGAATACCATTGTTAAGAGATACTTTTCTTTCTCATTATTGCTATCTTCTGATTTAATTGTTGTACACACAGCTGCGGTAGCTCAGTAGTTACAGGGGTTCCAGGTTCGAGTCCCGGGTAAGGCATGGGTATTTGTGTTTGTCTGTTATGAGAAAAATCAAGAAAATAGTCCAATTGATGAGTAAAAGTTGTGTGAAAGATGGGGAATACTTCCGAATCCAAGAGTAACTTGGCTTAGAACACACTGGAAACATGTGCTGAAGCATTGCAATGCTGTAAAATTACCTACTTTTGATTGGTCAGTGTTAGTTTATTATACGAGGGTTATCCAGAAAGTAACTAACTTTCTTCTGCCACTAGGAGTAAAAGAAGCCATGGTGGGCATAATTTAGAACTACATAATTTGTATTCATATCCATATATTATTAGAATAATTAAATCAAGAAGACTTAGCAGGGCAGGCCATGTGGCACAAATGGGAGGAAAGAAGAATTTACAGGATTCTTGTTGGGAAACCTGATGGTAAGAGACCTGTAGGAAGGCCAAGACGAAGATGGAGGGACAACGTTGAGATGGACCTAAAGGAAATCGTTAGGGATGGAAAAGAGTATATAGATCTTGTTCAAGATAGGGACAAATGGAAGGCCTGTGTTGCTGCAGCCATGAACCTTTGAGTTTAAGAAGGCTAGAGAGTTAGTTAGAGTGATGGTGGGCAACAGTGTAGTACGAGTCAGTACACAACTAGTGAAGGTTGTGTCCTTATTACCGAGTCTAGAACAGTCATTCAGAATGTGTGCCGCAATTGGACAATGTTGCCAGATGTAAAGTGCATTCAATGATAAAATTTCTCTTAGCCAAAAACTATAAAGCTGCTGAAATCCATTACAACTTTTTGAAAATTCTGAAAGTATGTAATGAGTGAGGACGGCGTGAGACAATAGTACATGTTACGTGGTAGAGCAGCCAAGGCTGAACCTCGCTCTGTAGTCAATAAAAAGACTTTTCTATTCTATGTTATAAACTGTGCAGAAAGCTATGCTATGATGGATGTTGAACTGGTTCAGAAAACTGACGAAAGGGTTAAATAAGAATGTATATTCACAATTTCAGTTCTGGTGAATTCCTGCCGATCTCTTGACAATTGATGAAATGATTACTGTATCTGGAAATTTTGAGCTCAATGATGCCTAAAATGCTTTCAGAAAACATAAACAACAGAAACTCTGATGGGATCAGCATTAACTTTCTTCGAGTCTTACAGCAGACAAGGTGATGCTTTACTGCTGCATGCGCTCATTAGCATAGCAACATATTACAAGTCCCTGGGCAAGATTAGAATGTGAGGTCCCTATCTATTCTTTAACCCAGCATTGGTCAACATGTTAGCGCTGCGCTAACACTGAAATTTGTCTGCTTATACGAAAGCTCTTTGAGATGCAGTCTAGCTGTCATTTGTTTTGTTACGGGTGGGGAAAATATAATAGGGTGGAGCATTCCCTTTTGTTATTAGGAGCTGTAGGCTACCGTGATCCTGTCAACACATTGTCAGATGTTAGCGTGACGCTCACGTGTCTGCCAACCGCAGAACTGTTTTCTATTTTGTTGTCGCGAATTGTATTGTTCTTTGTGCTTTTACTGACTTTTCCATGATGGACAATACTCATATACTGCAATGGTTAATGGACAATTCAGATTATGAAAGTGTAGGTGAGGAGCAGTGCGATATTCTTGATTCAGAAGATAGTGACGTGGAGCAGCCTGGCATAAGTGATCATAATAGCAACAGTGAAGTACAAGCTAGCGAAGATGACAATCAAACTCAAGGAAAGGTTCACGGGCCACAGTACACTGGACATGAAGAAATAACAATGTGGTATATTCACATAATGAACAAAAAAACATCAACGAAAAAATGAAGGTTTTAGCATCGTGCTAAAATGTTGACCATTGGCGTTACTCCAACATCAGTTGACCAATGCTGGGTTGAATTTGAAATCTCAATATAAATCTATACAAAATATTTGGGCGTACACTTGAAATCTAAGGAAACGTCCCCCCTTACGGTTATGCAACCCAGAATTTTATATCATCTAGTTTCGCCAGGAAGAGCAGCTCGAGAGGAGCGTACTGTTTCCAACTCTTGAATCTAGCCACAGATTCACGTGACCGGGTGGAGATCTTGCTTTCCTCTTGATTTGATTTCAACGGACAACAAGTTTATTTTGAGAATGTCTCTGGTAATAATAACAAGTGTTATTAACATTTATGCTTGAGTTTTTTATTATTCTTTTACCACTTCCGAACGGATATGTGAAGAGAGGAGGTATCACGAATATCGTTATCGCTCGGATACTTGACACCTCCCATGAGAGAGTCCTGCAGACGAAAAGATAGCATTATGACTAATTCTGTTTTTTATTTCAGAAAAAAAGCCCCTTCCGATAGCTTAATGTCGCCTTGTAATCAAGCGGTCCTAGATACAATTCCCACTGGTGGCCCACCACTCTAGATCATAAGTTCCGTTTCCATTAATGTATCTGTGCATAAATTGAAATAAAAAATTTTCTTAAAAATTTACGTGTGCTCGGAACAACACTTGAAAGGCAAAAGTAAAAGGAAGTTGTGATTGTTTTTACATCACTCGCGCTAATGCGATAAGGATTTTGAAAGTGCAAGGGTCTCATTTATTAACCATGGTGGAAAGGTGGGGGGGGGGGTGCCAGAAACCTTCCAGACGGGATATGCTTGAAACGGAAAGTAGTTGCAGCATTTGACCGTACTCTTCCATCAGCAGGTGGGGTGCTGAGAAGGCTACCTGTGAGCGAGGGGGAGGGGGTGGCGAGCAACACTGCCATAGCGAGTCGCTGTAAATGATTTCATCGTCTGCGCTGGGTGAAACCGGTTCTTGGTGCTCCTATAGTTTTCCGATACATTTCTGCCAGCCTTTTTAGCGAAGCGAGGTCATATGTTCCAGATTCGAACTCTGGTCAGGCATTCCCGTCACAATTTTATAAATTGATAATTCATCCGTATTATCGCGATTAACTCAAGAGGCAGAAGAGTGATGTAAAATAACCGAAATAGAAAGTGATGCATTTGTGCCTGGTGCTAGTGTAACGACGAAGTGTATAAATGATGAAATAGGAGCCCCTTGTGTTCAAATACACTTATACCTTGGGGGGGGGGGGGGAATCCGACTTATCGCTGATCTCTTACTACATTGGGAATACAGCCAAGAACGATGTAAAGCAATGCAATTACATTGTGAATGTTTCACATTCTATAGTCTTTCTTTTTCTCGTAGCGAAGACGGGGGTTCATTCATTATAAATATCTAGGAAAGGATTTAGCAGCAATCCGTGATATACTTAAATATCATAACATGTTGCGTAGCCAGGGTAATTATGAGTTTTTCTTTTTCGTTGTTTCTTAAATCATCATCAATTTCCCTGAAGCATCATGCATCCTCTGTCGCCATTGGCTATATGTAAAAGTTGACATAAAATGAGTAAAATTCGAAAACTAAATACAAGGATCTACTTTTCTCATAGCTCGCCAAACATGCACATTTCCGTATTTTATGCTTTCAACGCTATCATTATTCTTGGCACGCAATGGAATTGAAGCAACTCTCACAACTAACGTAAACTACATGTCACTCAGGCATGACAATTCTGGCGGGCAAAGTGGATTTTTTTTGTATTGGCACATGGGAGCGCAATAACTATCTTCTGGCCTCCTAGATTTAAATCCGTACTTCTTATTCCAGTTGAGTGATTGACTCACAATTTCGCTACTGAAGATTTGGGTTAAACGTATTGTGTTTTTGGTGCGCTGGAAAAAGCAATCCCAAATGTTCGCACTGAACAGAAAATTGTGTGCTTTCCCTCTCTCTCTTCCAACTCCGTCCCTATCTCTCACCCCACGTCCCCACTATTTAGGTAAACTGGTGTTAGAAACATATTTTCCGAAGACTATCCACATTGAAAATAATATTCCCCAATTGTTTTGATAGGGCATTTCTATTGCTCCGAACGAATTATCTCCGTAAGAGGACTAGGGCCTCCCCGATGGCGCAGTCGTAGAGTCGTCACATTTTAATCAAGGGGACCCGGGTTCGATACCCGGTGGAGGCACATAGTAGTTCGGAACCCACTATAAACTGTAGGTCGTCCCAATTAGCCTTTCTGTGCACAAGTGGACTTAAAAAACAACAATTCAATTCAATTCAATTGAATCATCGTATCAATATTTTTAAATCTGCATGCACCTGCTTAATTTAATAGATTATACATTTATATTCATTGCGGGCAGAAATGTTAGAGAAAACAATGCATTTTTTTTCAGGGAATGCATGAGTCAATAATAATGTATATTTTACGGTATATACTCTTTTATATTGCATTGATTCAATAGTATCCTTATTTCCTAGAGCAAGCGTCAATTTCTTTGCACACACCACGCAGGTCCTGCTTGACGTAAATCTCAGATGCAGTAACTTCACGGTTGCCTTTTCCCACCACGCTTTGGCTTTAATTCGAGCCCCGGTGGGTGTTTCGTTCGGGATCCTGCAGCAGTTTTACTCGTATCTATGCCTTGAGCATGTCACTTGCAGTGTGATTGGAAATATGACAGTCCGTGATTTTGCTCCAAATCCGGTCCGCTAAGCAACCAGTCTTAGATGCCCATTCGAAGTCGACAGCTATAAGCAAAATATGTTTGAAGTGAAGAGTCTTATTGAATGAAACATAGCTCGACTCACCCTCAAATTTGAATTTTTTTAGATAACTTGCGTGCACTTCGTATAGAAGGCACCACGAGACTAAAAATTCACACTATTTGGCATGGCAAATAGACCTTATTCCAGCTTTGCTGAAAGTTCGATGTATATAATAATTGTCAGTCATTAAGTTCAAAGCCCTCTGCGCCTGTGTTGTGATGGGTTACCGTGTTCCAAATTTTTTTAAATTCCATTTCATGCTCAGAAAGGCTACCCGAATTGGGACCTACAGTTGAAAGTGGGATCCGAACCATTAGGCAGTTGTGTCTCCACAAGGAATCGAACCTGCGACTCCGTGATTATAGGGGGTTCATGGCTTTACAGATTCGTGAATTGAAGGAAGCCAAGGTGAGAAAAATGTGAAGAAATGTCTTCTACACGGAACTAACTATGTGTGTGTGTGTATGTATGTAAAACTTTCTAGCACATCCATTTTCCTACCTTCATTTTATCATTACGTTGAATTTTGCACCAGTGATTTTTCACTACGTTCTAGGTCACGTCACTTTGAGTCGTAAAGTATTGTCTGTAATTTTAGCCTCTCACCCAAGAATTTTTAAGGTGGGAGAAGGGAGGTGGGACTCAACTTCTGGAAAAAGTAGTGCGAGTTCAATTGAGAATACGAAAATGGAGCAGAATGATTATATTGCTACAATATCTTCAGGAAAGTAAAGCGTAAAATTGAATTCTGCCTCTGAGTGAGTCCATGATATTGTTTATGTTTGAAGGTAATATATTAAACATGACTATCAGCATCCCGGGTTCGATACCCGGTGGAGGCACAAATGGTTCGGATCCCACTTTAAACTGTAGGTCCAGTCCAGATTAGCCTTACTGTGTATAAAGTGGACTTAAAACAACAAATCAATCAATCAATCAATGACTATCAGCATAACCGAACGCATATAATGAGATGATTTATTAGTGTTACCAGGCTAAAGGTGTGGAGTGCGGCCTGTTGCCTCTTTCAATACGGAATTCCACATGTGAAAATTGATCAGCTCTTATTGCGAGTAACCATTATAGACTTAGACCAAATTCTGGCGTTTATATTTCAATTCACTTCCTCAACAAATCCTTTCTCGATTGACTAGATTTTAAGCGGAGCATCATTCAGTTGTCTGTCAGTGTTCTTTTTTGCAGAAGCAACAGCAGCTCGCTCGCACCCACAGTGCCCCGCCCACTCGACGAGACGCGTTGTCTGTGCAGTGGAGAACAGTGACAGTGTTGCCTCTCTATTCGATCTTTGTATTCTCCTTTGCCTGGCACTACACACACACACATTTCAGACAATTCTTCCCATACAACAAATGGAAAAGCAATCAGGCAACTGTTAAATGGCTCTTTTCTAGATTTTGTATTAACATTTTCCACGGTCAAAATATGTTAACTTGGTTCTGTTTCGTATTCCCACAAGTGGCTTCGTGCAGTAGGGGTTTATATTGCAAGCTAAAAAAAAAAAAAAAAACATAGGCAGGTATTTTAACATTTTAATTTTCATCCGTTTCATGATTGTATGAAAGAATATGGTGGAAAAATTCACTACTTAAGACAATATCACTAATAATAATAATTGGCTGCCGCTGTGCCTGAGCGTGGTAAGCCGTCGGCTTTTGATCTCGCTGCCGAAATTCCCGGGTTGGAGTCCCGGCCTGGGTATGATTGTTTATGAGTGTTTCTTCATGAATTTTATCATACATTAATCCTCATCCTTGCGATTAACCAAAAGTAAAGTAAAAAAAATAAATATAATAATAGTAATAATAATATGAATCTAGCCCCCATGGTTTCTTTATGACTGTCCTCTTATCAATTTCATCGAGTCATCATTCATCCTCATTGTTGCGATTAGCCAATAAATGGTAGAGAAGCTGCGAAAAATAAGATGTAAAATAATAACAGAATTTTCTCCGCAGAAGGAAAAATAAATGCTCCAGAACACATGCAATACAGGAAAAGAGCATCCTATAATGTTAGTCTGTAAACCAAATGTAACTCACGAATGAAGAAGTTTACGTGAAGGTTTCATCTTCTACAAAGCAATACAGGCTTGGATGGCGCAGTGGTATCGTCGTCGCCTTGTAATCAAGGGGTCCCGGTGGAGGCACAAAGGGGTTCGGATCCCACTTCAAACTGTAGGTCCAGTCCAGATTAGTCATACTGTGTATTGTGGACTTAAAACACCAAATCAACAACCAACCAACCAATACAGGGTTGGAAACACTACAGTTATAGGTTTGGAAACACTGCTCCTCTCGGGAACTACTCTACCAGGCGAAACTAGATGAAATAAAATTCCGGGTTGCATAACCGTAAGGCAGGGCGTTTCTTTCGAATTCCTGTGTACATCAGCAAAAGTATAATCATCTTAAATAATAATAACAATTACTGATTAATCTTATATTTAATTATTTTACTCACCTTAAAAAATTCTGCCTCTGCTTTTCCTGAAGTTGAATTCATTCACTACTTCTGATAGTCCAGAGTTGAGTCGATGTTCTCCATGGATAATATTGCCAGGCCAGACAATCATTCTGTGACATGATCATTCGTAAGTAGGTTCTTGTAATCTTCAACCTGGGAAAGCATTCTTCCATTCCTCAACAATGTTCATTGTTGCTCAGTGCAAGTGTACAAGAATAAACAACAATCACAGGTTCCATTCAATAATAAATTATTTTATTCATAGTTTATTTATAGCAGCATGGCTTCTAAAATCACATCAGGACCACTCGGTTTATTTAAAGTATTAAATATTTGATGTATTCATTCAAATTTCAAAGTTTAACTAGAAATTAAAGCCAGACAACAACAGAATTTTGTAGTTTTATTGCTCACAAAAATTAGCCTTTTCCCTCTACTTTTCTCACTTCTATTACATTTTTTTTTGTACAAGACCCATGGGACTCAAAGCCCTTCAGGTGCAAGAACCTCATCCCCTTGCTATGGCTCTGTGTGATCGACCCTTGTTGCAACAATTCAACTGACAACCATCTTTAACCCTAGAACACTATCCTGTTCCAATATTACAGTGTAACTGGTGCTACGTAAATGTACATGAAGGAATCTTATTTTTAACACAACCTCTACATCATGAAAACAAAATTACGATTCTTTGTGAACACTATTTTTTTCATTTTCCTTATATTGGAATTTTATTCATTTAAAAATGTATAAACATGGTTTTATTTAACATAGAATATTTTAAGAGAATGTCTTGACAAGCCCATGCGTACATTAAAAATGAAGGTGAAAAGTTCGAACAATGAAAAACAAACAATAATAATATTCATAACGCTGAAAATAAAGAACGGATGTAATTTTATAGTCTTACAAGAAAATAGTGCAGGCTTCTAAACTTTTGTTTTCAAAATCTAACTAACCAAATCGAATTTACGAATGTCAAGATTACATGAAAGATTTTTCTCGTTTTACTACAGCTGCGTAAAACTGACGTACAGTGCACAACATAACAAACCAAATCAAAACGTTCAGCACTTGCACCCTCCTTACCACAGTGCTGCCTCGCATCTGACAGAATGCCCAAGGCACTGCTAGGCAGAGGGGTGAGTGGGTGCAAGGTGGGAGGTAGGGGAGAGATTTGAGCGCAAAGCATACGTAAATTTATGTACGGTAGTGTTCTAGGGTTAAATGCACATGAAAAAATGGCTGGCATCACAGGCATCAATGTTCTACAATGATGGACTAAAAAACCTTGATTGACGGATTGAATTGTAAATTGTGGGTGCATCAGCACTTAGGCTATTTTGCACCTTTCACATTATATGGGGCCCAGCCTCTTACTATTAAATACATGTCCGAGTACTATAATATCCTTACCTATGCAAAAAGCTGAGGCTCTAAAGAGGAACAATCAAGGAGAAAACACAGAACACCACATACACAGCCCTACAGAGAATTATACTGGTCGTAGGTCCAGATGCCTGAGCTTCGTTAGCCTGCAAAAAGCAGTTACTGGGATGTACTATGTGGAAGTGAGGACGATATTTGGGTGTTTTGCCAGAAGGTCACCCTTACATGCTCGACACATGCATCTAATGAATTAGCACAAGTTGTAGTTTTCAGTTATGTAATAGAAACTTTCTATCTGCACTGAACTGATGTTTTATTAATAACCATGGAGCTATTTTCCAGAGAGCACTTGTTAAAGCAATAATAAGCAGTTTCTTTTCCTCCAAATAAAATTAGATAATTGAAGGGCTCCGGTGTAAAACATTTGGTCATTTCTGAGTTTAAGAAAAAAGAAGCTATACAGTAGATAAATTGTTTTCGTGTTGTGTTTACCAATTTCAGAAGGTTCACGGAGTCCAATGCAAATTGTTTGACATGGCAATTTCACTTGAAAATTGAAGGATGGTACATTTTACTTTGTAACTCAAAAATGACCAAAATGTCACTTACCATGTTTTGCACCCGAGGCCTTCAGTTATTCAGTTCTGATCTTAAACATTGAATAATTATGAGTTTATCAATATCAGTGAACTATGTATTAGTATTGCTTAACTTTGCTGAAACTCCATCAAATCAATGAAATTTTGCAAAATTTATTGTCATTAGTTATACACATGATTTCCTGAAAATTTCACAATTTGTGTTTACCCCAGTGTTCAAAAGCGAGGGTGGATGCAGGGAAAGGTATCCCCCAGCTAGTAAAGTTTTCACTAAGCACTCCCCCAGTTATCTCATTGTCACCATGTTAAACCATAAACCCTCAGCTAACATTTTCCACTTCAGGAGTTAGTTTACCTTAACACACAACATATCAACCACATGCCATGTAAAAAGAAATACACTGATGGATTTTCCTCGTTTTTATTACTATGTATGCCGGAAAATTCAACACATCCATATGGTATACAGAGATATTTGAATAAATGTACGTATCAAGAATTGCACACTAATAGAATTTATAACACACATGTTCATGTAAATACTGATATTTCCTGAAAACCACTTACGAAACATTGCTTTCACATATAAAAGTAAAATTAAATGCTTATGTAACACTAAGCCTCCATCTACATTGAAAAGCTGTTAATAACTATAGTCTATATGTACTGTTTTTATCTGTAGATATGTTATCTTTAAGGAAAATTATGTTCGAGACACATTTAATTTTTGCAGTGTCACTACGATTTACCTAGTGCTTTTTCGGCATTCAGATCCTTGCCAGAAAGATAATATTGTAAAATGATAAATAAAAATTGTTACCACCCATATTTCTTAGTTTTAAATATTTACATACACGTAATATACGACATGACAATATAAAAACTATGTAAGTTCTTGTTCAATTCTTGTGCTGCACTAATGTTTTCACTCTGTTGAATATTGTACGGCAACTTCTATCATTATGAAATATAACTTGCACGTTACTAATGTTCACAAAAAAAGAAAAATATTACAGTATAAAATTCAGGAATGAGAAATACAAATAACTGAATTGGATTTATGAATTATGTGCATCACACTATAGCCTGTAAGTTTTACTGCTGTGAAACGAATATCAGAATTACATCTGTGTTTAATTCACTGAAATAATAATAATAAAAAAAACTTTTCATGTATTTCAATTTGCCAAGTTTAATTGTTTCTGGAGCTTGATCGCTTCCCGGCACGTGCAAAACTTGAACATGGCAAATTCCTGCGTGGCCGTTCCCGTGCCGACGTGCCTGACTGCCTTGCCTCGTCCCCTCTGTCACTCCGAGCAGTGGCTGCCTTCCTCCTTCCTGTGTTCTGCGGCTCCTCCGCTGTTGCCTACAGGGTCTGAGGGGCGATCGTGCGTTCCTCCGCTTGCATCTCCTGGAGCATTCTGATCTCTCTTCATGTCCACAGACTCTGAAACTGACAAACAAATTATCAGCCAAGCTGAAAAACCAGGATGTCTACAATTTCGTAAAAACAAGATTCTGGAAGCAGGGTGGCTACTGTAGGACCATGATAAAATTAAAGTATAATTCCCGGTTTTCAAGGCAAACTTTCCAAAACTTCAAGCATACAAACAAATGATTTCTTTATTTCAAACTTACGTATTACCTCCTCTCACCACCCACACACATACACACACACACACACAAATATATTAACAATATACTGGGTGAGTCTGTTAAAAGAGGCACCGTGGAAAATGTGCTCCTTGGATGTAGGCAACCCTGGTACACAGAAGAGAAGAGCAGGGTAGAGAACAGTCCAGAATATTGGTGTCAAGCAGTTTAGACAACTTGACATAAACGTAAATGAATGAAACATCTCTTCTGTAAATACAGTACAGCGTGACAACAACCTACCTAGAGGAGGTGCTGGAAGTGTCCTCCGTTGACCTCGACGTTGCAGACGATACCACATGTTCTGAAAAGCACGGGCTAGGACATCCTGCGGGATGTCCTGGATATCTGTGAAAATATTGTTCTGGAGTTCTTCGAGTGTGTGCGGGTTGTTGCTATACACCTGTACCTTTAGAGCTCCCCACAAGAAGAAATTACAGGGTGATAAATCTGGAGAACGAGGTGGCCAAGGTTGGTTCGAGCCAGGGCTGATGATGCGATCAGGCGGGAACACTGACTCAACGCTCGTGATCGTTGCACATGCTGTATGTGCCGTGGCTCCATCCTGCTGAAAGTAAGCGTTCCTTCACTCATCCTCAGTTAGTTGTTCAACAAACACGTTGAATATGTTACTGATGTAACGATCCGAGTTCACAGTCTCGTGGAAGAACACTGGGATGGTGCAGCGTGACGACACAGCACACCAGACACCGAGTTTCTGGGCATGCAGTGGAACCTCCATGAACACGTGTGGATTGTCACCTGACCAGAGTCGCGTATTCTGGGAGTTTATGTAACCTGACATATGGAACCATGCTTCATCGGAGATTAACAAGTAATCATCCTGTAGCACCTCCGGAGCAATATTGCACAGAAACCACTCACAAAACTGCACGTGAGCTGCCTTGTCCACATCTCGCACCTGATGCATCACGATAACTTTCAATGCACGCAAGTTCAAGTCCTGCTCCAGGATCTGCATAGCGGTTGACTGGGACACCTGGAACTGTTGTGCCAAACGCCGAGACTGCATATGATTAGCTGCGCTGCGTCGCTCACCTTTGCCTCAGTGCGGAAAGTCTCTGGACGCACTTTTGGCCTATTCAGCACGGATCTGGTTTCCCGCCATTTTTGGATTACTGATTTGGTTGGGGCCTTCACTAGACCTCCATTCACCGCGAACTTTGTCGTAAACAAATCTGCACACTGTTTCCACAAACCGAGGCATGCATACGTCTCGACAAAAAAGATACGCTGCTGCACCATTAATACCATGCTGACCCACCGAACTACACTCACAACTTTCCTCGCCGCTCAACTGCACTCAACTGACCTGCACGCTGCCTGCCTCAAGGTCACTACTGGACACTTTCTTTTCAATTCCCCTCTATGTCATGTTGTCGGAACTGTTCGGCACCGATATCCTGGACTATTCTCTACCCTGCCCTTCTCTTCGGTATACCAGGGTTGCCTACATGCAAGGAGCACATTTTCCACGGGGCCTCTTTTAAAAGATTCACCCAGTATAAAGGGTCTGAGATTTCAATGTAACCCAAATTTCTAATTCAATTTAATTAAATGGTATATATATTTAAAATATTTAATTTAACTCGCGGAGTTTACATTTGCCATTTCACACACTCAAACTCGAAATACATCTACAAACACAAGTCACAAATGTTACAGGATACACTAATCTTTATCAGAATTTCAAAATCCAATTTACCTAATCAACTTCAAGATGTCTTATCTTGCTATAATCTTCCATCTGTGAGATAGATTGTTCTGCAAAGGAGACTAACAAAGTAAACGGATTGAGAGAATTCTGTTTTATTTTCCACACAGTTTTTATTTCTTTCCTCAATAAAAATGAAAACTAAACTGTGAAAAACTTGCCTTGCGTCATTTTTAAATATGTATAAATTCAATGCGATTTGGATTAATAAAAGTTGCAATTTTTCATGTCTTGGAGAAAAATTCATGCAGAATTCCCAGAGCCAATAATTCATGCAGAATTCCCAGCAAGTAGCCATCCTGGGAAGCTGTCGGTCACTACCCCAATTTACCCACACCTCGGTACAGAAAAGATGGGAGAGGCCTGATTGTCAGCTATGAATGCAAGCAAGTAACTTACTCAATCGAACCCCAATTCCACCCCTCATCCATATTCTCAACGTTCCCTTTTCCCTCAAGTTGCACCCTTCCCCAACACCACTCACAATTTTTTAAAAGCCTGGTGGTCCAAAACTTAATGTTCTATTTAAATTACCCATACAATTTTAAATTCAAGAAAATAAAGAGGGGAAACAAAAGATAGCAATGAGAGAAACACATTTTTCCATGTGAGCTCTATCTTCACTCTGAACCTGGCAACTTTGTAGGTTGAACATTTACTTCCAATTGCATCATCTCTTATCTACAACTGAAAATGCAGCTCAAAGGCACAAAAAATTTAAACTTTTCCAGTGTCTAGTGATGTTTGTTACTTCATGATACTTACTCTTCTGATCCTCCTTTCTTTCATTCCCTGAATGTGCGTGTCGCACATTTGTTGCACAATTTACACATCATACTTTGTTGAAATATTTCAACCTTCATAGATTTGTCAGACCAATGCAACAAGAGGTCGGGAACAGGAGACAAGCGACACTTGCAACTTGCCATGTTGCTTCAATTTGGAAGGTTCACTTCTAAGTGACACTTGTCGCTTCGGTCTGAAAGCTCCGTACCACACCAAAGTCTTGAGGGATCTATGGTTAACACTGAATACTTACTAGGCATCGGTCTTGTGGTGCGAGTCATATCCTGGGCGTGGTCTCCTCCCATCATCTGCCCCTGCATGCTGTATCTTGCACCGCCAGGACGTACCTCCCTATCCTCCTCCCTGTCTGCTGCACCCCCCATCTCCACCCCAGACTGGTTCATCCCCTCCTCCATGGAACGGTTAAGGTCGCCTCCACGCTCCATGTCTGGTGGGTACGAGTTGGGGTGATTTTCGGTTCTGTCCATCACAGGCGGCACCGCCTACAGAAAAAATAAAAATTTAAGTCTACTAGACATCAAGGAAACGTACGAGTGAAATAAACAACTGTCTTGTTTCACTTTGCCAAATGCTGACATTGATATACTTAGGATTGGCCAAATATAGCATCAAAATTATAATTACAGCATTTGTGAGAAGATTTTTGAGGAGTGTTGAGGGAATTTGGGGAGGGTGTAGTGATTGTCTGATGAGTATCTACGTACTCGTCACATTCTGACAATGGTTATTTCAACTTACTTGTTCTTAGAAAAAAAGACAACTGGTAAAATAACTATATGAAATTGCAAAAAACTAACTTTAATTCCCAGTTACAACCGTTTTGGCCACACTACTGCATGATTAACTATTGGGCTTGAACCCGCACCCCTTTAAATGTTCTTGGCTGAAAAACCATTATTATTATTATCAGAGAAAGCTTATCAAAGTTGAACCCCCACTTTGTTCTAGCTAGGGACATGCACGTTTTATTTTTGATGGAACATAAAATGTGAAATAACATGCTGTAATGTTCATTTTCCATGTTTTTGAAAGGTGTGGGGCAGTGGCGGTGATTGGTTCCAAAATTTCGGGGGGAGGGGCAAGAACAGTGAGAAGCAAAAATAGTCTTCTTTACGTTGGAATAAACTTAATACTCTGCTAACTACATAAAAATGTGCGATCAGAAAGACGATGCTTATTTTTATGTAATAAGTAGAGTTCTTAAATCAAATTAGGCTAATATTCACCATTTTAATACCGAAATGCCATTTTATATACCACTATTGACCCTGAAATGTGACCAGTTTTTGTACCGAATTTTTTAATTCGCCATAAATATATGGCCTTAATGAGGGCTAATGGCGGTAGTCCTTTTAATCTGCTTTATCCTATTTCACACACGTATCTTCTGAAGAAAGCACGTGTTAAACACACTGAAACTCTTGAGAAGTATGATGTTTAGTACTGCATCCATCTCTGTGAATGAAACATACTTTTGCAATCATGACAGCTACGAAGTCTCAAGGTCCTTTTGTGTCAATCATTTAGTATTCAATTCTGTTCAATCACAAATAACACATTCATATTCCTTTATATAGAAAACCAGTTGCTCCCAACATATATGCCAAGAATACATGCTCCCCATTCCTATGTTGTGCCCATTCAAACGACCGCCATTAAACCAATGTCAACATTCACGCATGCTAAGCTCTGTCTGTAGAGTTGCTTACATTACAGAGGAAAGTAGGCAGCGAGAGATGGCTCAGACAGTATAGGTCTGGGTTCAAGCCCTACAAATTCATTATAATATACCAGGCAGCAGCAAGTGCTCAAATGCAATAGTGTTAGCTGAAACCTATTCCCCTCACAATTTCTATGTAATAGTATTCCTATTTAAAATGCTGGGAAGTTCATGTTATGAGAGACAAAATCCATTGTGCATGCAAGCTAATACGAGGGTCATCCAGAACAAAAATGAATGTTTTGGTGTAAAACACAAAGGGCAAATTTGAAAGGGTAGGGACAATAAATTGAAGAGATGATGGAAATGTGGATAGGGATGTATAAAAAATGGGAAAAGTGCGAATACAAGAAAATAGGTTTCCATGTTACCCCAGACGTAATTCGTGAGGCTCAAGAAATATGTGACTTTGAATACGACGTGACGTAAGCGGCAAGGAGAAATGTAGGAGAAGTGCGTGAGGGGAAAACGGCATACGTTAAACTTCCTGCATTCGGCGAGGAGTCATCCTGAAGTCAATATGGGGAAGTGAAATGGTGTGCACCTTTTTATCTTTTTAATTTGAAATGGTTCTTTTAGACTGAGATAGTTTGTCATTGCTGTGGTTTTAAACAGTCATGGGAGATGGGAGTTTTTAATAGTTATAGCAAATCTTCCAAATTCTTCCTTCACCAAAGTCATACCGTATTCTTTTTGAAGAGATTTGGCTATGGAGAAGGGAACAGTAGTTTCTCGAAACATCGTTTGGAAAAAATAGAAACTCACCTAAACGTAAGTACAAGAAGTTTTGTATTTTTAAATATTTTTGAGAATACGTATTAATCCTATTTTTCCAAGTATTCGCCATTCCCATTCAAGCATAGTGTATTTCCAGGGGCACGTCAAATATCTGAGCGTTCAGCGAGCAACGTGATCACTCAGCTTGACGGTCAAGTAAGCATTGCTTGGCAAGTGCTGCTCACTTGCTCGCTGAACAAACTTAAACCTTGCTACCCACGGGTTTGAGCACAGACAAATGAATCTAGTCTGTGGTTTGAGCCACAGAATATATCACTTTTGTGTTTGGATCTCGTGAGGAAGAGAAAGACTAAGGAGGAAACTGCGTGAGGATGGTGGGCTGGCGGCCGGTCAATGAGGAAATATTTATGATGAACGGCTTGCGTAATTACAGAGGAAGTTCAAGTAACAGAAGGTAATATAATATTCTAGTTTTTGTAACTGTATTAAAATGAGAGTGTTGTTTATTCCAAATATACACCATAGTTTTGGAAAGTTGTGCAAGGGTTTGAAAATGAAAATTTCGACACTGAGTTTTGTGTGTCCCCATCAACTATTTCCATAATTAACACCCTTTCAAACTGAAATCTTGTCCACTCGACACAGAAAAATGGATCACGGATTATTCAAAGGCACTGATATTTTGATCAATCAGCAAACAACATCAAGTAAATGATCTGTCTGCTCAACGAGAATTGCTCAGATACTTGACGTGCCCCTGTATGTTGATACCATTATTGTACTTTGTTGCCACCAATGAATTCAAACATATACTGACAGCATCTTTGAGTTCATCAGCCGAGGCAAAGTGCTTTCTGGAAATAGTCTTTCAATTTCGGGAACAAGCGGTAATCACTGTGTGCCAGATCTGGGATGTATGGCCAATGGTTCAAAAATGTTGGTCCCGAGTTACATCAGCTGTGTGAGGGTGAGTATTATCATGGACCAGAACAATGCCACCAGACAACAAGCCACGTTGTTTGTTTTGTATGGTATGACGGAGCATTTGAACAGTATGACAGTAGCTCTCATTCCCGTTTGCTCCAATGTCGATTTACTCGTGAGTAAGATTAAACTCAGTTAACCTGCGAATTGGCTGTTGCACCAACAGAAATGACGGGTAAGCTGGGAGTACTTTACCCTCCGAGATCCACGAGTACAAGTGGAGTAAATCCACGCAGAGTGCAGTAATGGCTGCTATTTGCAACCGGTAATGTACCACTTCAGAATTTCAAAATTAAATAAATGTTAAAAAGGAAGTAATAGACTCAAACTATGTATATAAAAGGTGAGAAACATGTAGCATGTTACTATATACACACTTTGGGAGATGTTTGTTTACTGTGCACATTCTGCAGTAAAGAGTTTGTAAAAATTCATGTGCAATACAAATATAAACATACATCCAGAAACCAGTAGCGATGTAAACATTAGCTATAAAACGATCGCAAAAGCTACGTGGAGATAGGTGCATATACATATATAAAAATCTACTACAAATATAACTAACACTACTTACTACGATTGCAAACTGCACTAATATATCAACATTTATTGACGTAAATATGTTCTCCCACATCTTTATGCCGTGCTTAAAATTTTACGGACTTGCATCTGTATGATGTTTAAGCACTTGCTTTGAGGCTAGCTACACTCCTTGAGTTAATCCAGAGTTTCGTGACTCCTTATGTTCATGGCACCTTTCATGTTGGTGCAATAGAAGATGACCATTACTCAAGGATTACCCTGACCCATAGATCTTTTTACTCGCGAGTTAGTGCAACGTTGGTGCACAGGCATCAGTATTGATTGCGTGACTCAATTTCAATGGCACGAACTTTCCTCGCATTCAGAAACCTTATCACACACTGCACCTCACACTTGGCAGGATTCTCAATTTTGTCGCACATGTTGGGGGCTCACAGTAAGACACTGTATACGTCTGCACCGTCTCGCTGCTTGGCTCAAACTGGAGGGGCATAGGTGAGTTTGCTGTGTGCTTCAGTCAAATGTTATTTCATTCCAGAAAGCATTGGTGGTAACCGAGTACAATGACTGTATCAACAAACTGTTGATTGTTGTTGATTTGGTGTTTTAAGTCCACTTTATGCACAGTATGGCTAATCGGGACTGGACCTACAGTTTAAAGTGGGATCCGAACCACTTGTGCCTCCACCGGGTATCGAACCCGGGACCCCTTGATTATAAGGCAACGACGTATCAACAAACTGGTATCACACTATGCTTGAATGGGTGTGTCAAATATGTGCAAAAGTAGAGTAAGGTATGTACACTATCTACCAAAAAGTAATTGGGCACGTGTACAAAATGGTTGTCTGGTGGTGCGAACCCTGTTAGAACCTCGTGGAGCCACCCCTTTATGCTATAACAGCAGCCACTCTGTCAGGCATGCTCTCTACTAGTTTGTGGAGGACGTCCATTGGAATGTGTCGCCATTCCTCTTGCAAGATCTCTCAGTTGGACAATGGAATTTGGCTGCATCACCCGAGACCTCACCCGCCAGTCCAATGCCTCCCAAAGGTGTTCTATGGGATTCAGATGAGGACTCTGTGCAAGCCAGACCAATCGGTGAACATTGTTGGCATACCACTGCATAGTAGCCTCCGAAACATGCCACCTAACATTGTCATCCTGGAAGTAACAGGGGTCCATTCCGTAAAAACGCCACAAGGTTGGGAGAATTTCATTGTCTAGTATTGTACAGTATGCCTGTGAGTTCATTGTGCCACGAACAACCACCAGTGGTCCCACTAAATGATACTAAATGATTCAAATTACATACTAAATTAACCACCATCATAGGTACCCAATTACTTTTTGGTAGATAGAGTAGTTTCTGTACCATAAATGTTTTGCACACATCATTTGTCGTTTGTGTTTTACACCAAAACATTTGTTCTTTTCATGGATGATCCTCGTAATAATTAAACTACAAAATTCATACAAGATACGCCAATACTGAGTGAATTACTATAGATTGATTACTGGTCCCATTCCTAATGAACAGGGATCATTGATAAACATAAACAAATGTCAGAAAAGGCAAAGAATCTGAACTCTATCAGTAATAATCAAAGTTTCACTTATCTAAGCTGAGGATTTTCAAGGTCGCTTGCCTTCTGTGACAAGGCAAGTTAATCTCTCATCATGAAGGAAGTTTACATTAAAACCTCCAGAAGTAAAATATGTCCAGTGATATTAACTGACATCATCTGTTACTTCTGTTGGTTTTAAATGTTTCCATTCCACTACTCAATGATAATGTTCTTAGATAGTGAACTTTTCCTATCTTAGTGGCAATGATTCTGGTTTTTAGTAGGTGTGACCTTCAAAATGTTGCTTTTATACATCTCAACTTATCAAATGTAAGCGAAACTTTGATTATTACTGATTTTTAAAAAGTGAGACATATCCACTTGTTGCAACAATTTAATCTGACTTGCTCCTAAATTGAAAAAAGAACGTACTCACACATAAAATGCAATTCATATTGTATATATTGTTAGTTATTTCTCTTTGTCATTATTATATTAAGGAGATAATTTTCAACTTTTGAACACAATGCCAAACCAAGTTTTCAAGAGAAACAGCTATAATGTCCTTTTCTAATGGATAAAACAGGTGAACTAAAAAAGGTACATACTTGCAACGTTTCCATTATGTTTCATCCACACAAATACATAAAGAGCAAAAGGTAAAGCTACATATGGCATAGGTACATTGTACGAGGGCCATTTCATAAAAGGGTTTCTCATCTTAAACAACTTCGCTTTAAAATGTTAGAATATAAGCTTCACAATGAGTTAACATAAAATAAATATTCTCTCAAAATGAAAAATTCATAGGCCCATTATTCACAACATTTGTGCTCATTACTTCATAACAGAAAGAAGTGTGGTGATGTAAATCCAGCAGCACGTTGATTGCTAACTCAATGACTAGAATTAACAATGAATTTTGGATTATTGAATATTACATCCACAATCTCACATTGTTGGTTGTCTTTTCTGGTTTAATTACCAATATCATATTTCACTGCATAATCTTCTCAGATTTTATTCCATATTCTTTTGCAAAAAAGTGAGGTGCAACGATTACGTGAAGCTTTCTTTTTTAAAAAATGTGCCCATATTACCGTCACTTAAAAATAATAAATTACTAAACTGTCTTTGCTGTGAGATTAGGATGCACGGAATACTTGTGAATTCATTAAAATTGAATAGCCTAATCAACACACAAATTTTTTTCGTGAAGCTTAGCAAATATTTTTCTGGTATGTAAAAAAGTTAAAACATTAATTGCTAATGATTTGTGTATTATAGTCGAATTATAACACTTGAGAAAATTTGCTACAGTGTTTCAAAGTAAGGACTTACAAAATTTAATCTTCTGTGTTTAAAAATTCCATCATTGGTTTCGTCGTCTTATGCAGTGATGCAACGATTATACAATTAAAGGTTATAAACCAATCTTGATACTTAAAAAAACATTGTGCGACGATTTTGTGGTGAAATAGTTTTAATTTTGTGTCTTCAAAGATGCAAAATAATCTAACACAGTTATTTTTAGTGGTTTTTATAAATACAAAAAATAAAAACCACGAAAAATAACTGTTAGATTACTTTGCATGTATAAAAAGTGTTTATGCAATCTTTAAGAAGAAAATAGAGATTTAGTTTCTTCTTTCAAGTTTTTCTCCTGTTTTATCCAGAGGCAAGAACATGTTTGTTAAAGGACACTGGAAAAGAAAAATCACCGTGACTGCTTTTTTTCTCACCTGTCCCTCTGGATGTCCCATGTGAGGTGTTTGGGGGTGGAAGTGGGGGTGGCCACCGTGCGGCGGAACGTTAGGCTGCATAGGCACATGCGGAGGACCCGACATGGGATGCGATCCCAAACGTGACATATGCATGCCCCCAGGAGGCACCGGCATTCCTGGATGCGGTCCGTGTCCCGGCTGCATGTGGTGATGAGGATGAGGCATCCCTGGGTACTGCACGTGCGGCTGAGCACCGGGCTGGCCAGGGTACGACACGTGGGAAGGAGGTTGGTGCGGATAGTAGGGTTGGTTGGCACCTGGGTGCATGTGCTGCATGCCAGGGTGGTGAGGGTGCATCGGGCCTTGGCCGTGAGAATACTGCGGGTGCTGCATGGAGGGGTGTTGGGGTTGCTGGGACTGGAGGTATGGGGATTGCGGGTATTGTGCCATGCCTGTAGTGTGGGGCTGCTGAGGGTACGGAGGGTAAGGTTGGGGGTGTTGGGGTCTGGGAATCTGCTGAGGGGGATGCGGCATTGGGGGTGCCTGGGTGGACTGCGATGGGGCAGCCGGTTGGGTTGGAGTGCTTCCTTGCTGAGGAGTGCTTGCTGGCGGAATCTGGGGTTGGGTCGACGGGAAGGTTTGTCCCGGAGGCTGGGTCGTTTGCGGTTGCTGAGGTGGTTGTTGATTCTGAGAGGTTGGTGGTTGTGCCGGTGGCAGCGATGGTGGTCTGGTAGGTGCCTGGGTGGTTGGCGGAGCAGCGTGAAGAGGCTGCGATGCAGGTTGCGTCTGGCTCTGTGCCTGAGGAGGCATATGGAGAGGCGGCTGAGGGTGTGCCTGAGGGGTGGGAGCGTGGGGAAGGATCTGAGAGGGTTGTTGTGGTGGCTGGGGTTGGGCTTGAATCGGGGGCTGCTGCTGCTGCAGAGGTGGTTGGATCGGAGGAGCCTGCGGTTGAGGCAAGGGTTGTGGCAGAGGCTGAACCTGCGGTGGAGGCTGCGCCTGGTGTGGTGCTAGTGCAGACGGCTGTGGCGTCGGCGGCTGTTGTTGCGGGGAGTGCACAGGTGTTTGCGGTCCGACTGCCGGTGGCTGTGGGGATGGTTGGGGAGACGGCTGCTGTGCCGGGACCTGGGACGGGGTGGGTGGCTGAGGTGTAGATTCTCTGGGGAAAGGAGAGGACTGAGATGGGATGTCCGACGTGTTCTCCTCGAGGACCTGTGCGGTCGATTGGACAGACGGCACCTCCTGCTCAGACTCGCTCTGCTGTTCCTCCATTGGCTGTTTTGGGAGAGTACGAAAGTGTCACACACGCACATAGAAAATGACACCACCGAATACAGCAACACAGAACACAAACACAGTTTCAGAACAAGTACGAGAGAAATGCTAAAAACACATAAAGCCAATGCACTTCCAAAAACAATGTACACCAATCCAAGCATCAATTCACCAAAATAAAATCATGCTAGGTACAGCATCAAGACGCTTACAGTTACAAATGCAATCTGTCCATGACAGCGGCTAACCTACCATACCCCATTATACATGAGCAAAGACTACAACAAACTGGAATTTCATTAAAAAAATATAGTCTTACATTACCATAATGTTTTACAAACACCAACTAAATATGAAGAATATATTTGAATTAGTCTAAAAAATTACCTCTTCAAGTCTTCACCAGGAACACATTGGACTTCAAGTAAATAAACATGTAGAATGAATAAATAGATTCCAAATATACACTGAACATGTGGATAATTTATATTTCTCACAATGCTGCAAGTGAAATGCGTTAATTCTTTCTGGCTGGACAAAAATGGAGTGTGGATAATATAACATTTCTGAATGAATTCCCCAATACTGTATTGTTCTGCAAAGTTGGAAATCGCAAGTGGTTAGGTCAGGAGGTTGTGGATGCCACAAAGATATCATAATAGATTTTTTTAGGTCCACTTTATGCACAGAAAGGCTAATCGGGACGACCTAGAACTTGGAATCCGAACCACTGTGCCACGTGCCTCCACCAGGTACCAAACCCAGGACCCGTTGATTACAAGGCGAAGACGTAACCACTATGCCATTGGGGAGGCTAAAGGTATCATACATTTCTTGTCTGAAAATATTGTATCGTCCACATTTTTAATTAAATGGTCAAAAAACTAGCACCAAAATTATTTGCATGTGGTTCCAGAATCTTACGTCTTGGTGTGGTGCTGGCAGAATAATTCTTTGCTTGGAGTAATAGATTATGTCCTTTCTATGGCGTATTAGTTTATAACTTGATTAGCAAATTGAAAATAGTAGGATTATGAGGAAAGTGTGTGTCAACATTTTACTCTAATATTAATAAACTACACTTGATTCAATGCGTAATATTTCACACTATTGACTCTGCAACTAGAAGATAAATGGAAAACTCGGGCAATTAAAACTGACAATATAAAAATAAGGAAGTTATTTCAACACAGTGAGTCAAGAGACATAGCGATCAAATCTCTCTATTTTTATTCTGGTTTTTCCACCCAATTAGGTCCGATGCTCCAAAACAAATCTGTGACCTTGTGTTATTGAATTCTTATTACATGGTTTACACAGTGGTTTCCATTGCTTAAAGCTAACATGGTGTTGTTACTTTCTCATGCACAAGAAGAATAGGCAGTATTACAACATTTTATTACTATGTTGTTTGCCAAAATTGTTTTGAATACACTTCTTTTTCAGGTAGGCTAATCAGTTTAAAGTGGGATAGAGGTCAAACCTAAGACCACTTGATTACAAAGTGATAACTAGGGTGCAGATTTTTGCCTATTTGCCTGTTCTATTCCTTTGAAGTAAAACATAGGATTTAATGTTTTAAGCTCATTTCGTGCTGTTTCTGGTCCGAAAATGCATTTTTATAGTGCCTATAAATGCCTATTTTGAGGATTAGCACCTATTATGCTTAATTGTGCCTTAAAATGCTTATTCTGCTATTTTTTATTATTTCAGCTTTTTTAACGCATCTTTGACTGTCTCTACATTGAGAAAGGGATGTCTTTGTTAATGTTGAACTGACTAAAACCTGGACTTAGCCCGATTTGAGGGTTGCAAGGGATGTCAGAGTAGATTTCAATCAGGGTAAGGAAACTTAAAATAAAAATATATAAATAACTTACGTGAGTGAGTAGGAATGTTTCACAACGACGTTTCGGAAGTCTGTACAACTTCCTTCATCAGGTAATTAAAAAAATAAAAAACTTTAGGTGCCAAACATGGTACCACGTTGTTAAATCGTAAGTTGAGGATTCAGATTGAGGATAGATGAGGTAAAAAAACTTACGGTGACAGCATAAAAACTCCGATGGAAGCCTTCCCTGGTTAAAAATAGGGATATGTTAAAAACAAAACCCACAACCAAAACAAATAAAAATCGAAGACCTATTACAGTCCCCTAGTGACTTTCGTTGGGTAGAACACATGGACTGTGAGCGCTCCTATCCTGTGTGGAAGGTGAAATTTCCCCTCCAGCGTTCCCCTCTTACAATTGTATACGTCACCATTCCAAGATGAACTCCCTCTCTTCTACTCTTTTTAATTACCTGATGAAGGAAGTAGTACAGACTTCCGAAACGTCCTTGTGAAACACTGAATTGAAAGTGAGTAAAAAGCACCATTGTAATATGTTGGTAAGGAAACTGGACAACTGGTTGGTGACTCATGTTTGGACAAAATGACGACAACCCACCTCGTCTTTTCTTTTCAGCTGAAAACTTGTAGGAGCCAATGAGTACACCAAAGTTTCCGCGTCCTATTCCAGAGTTGGGCAGGGGTGTTCCTTTGTCAGTATCCCTTCAACAATTTCATTTTACCATCCTCATCATCGCGATTAGCCAAAATGGCGGGAAAACAACGTTAAATAGGAAACACACAAAATAAATATTCACGAAAGAGTGAGATTTTTAAAAGACCGCGTTTTTAGCCAATTCTAGTGTATTTTTGATTTCCAGGTGTCTTTTAAAGTGCTTATTTTGGTGTCTATTTTCATTATTTGTGGTGCCTATTTGCCTGCCTACTTGAGAGGTTTTTAGTGCCTATAAATACGCACCGTAGTGATAACATTACCAACATGGCATAAGTGGGCCTCAATACAACATTCACTAGCCTAGTAAATGTGTCTAGTTGATTTGATTGGTTCGTGTTTCAAGTCCACTTTATATACAGTAAGGCTACTAGGGACTGAACCTTCAGTTTCAAGTGGGATCTGAACCACTATGTGCCTCCTCCACTGGGTATCGAACCTGGGACCGTAAATGTGTCTAGTTTGGAAATCCTAGAAAACATACATAAAAATAATGAGCTTACAAAAGTATGATCTAGCTTTCTAAAATCTCCATGCCTGATATTACCTTGCTGCTTGACCTACAAGTTAAAGGCAGGTAAAGTTACCCGTGCACTTGGCAAAATGTATAAAAAATTACTAAATGCAATTTTAGGGATGGGACCGATTAATCAGTACTCTATCAGTATCGGCCAATATAGGCATATCGGTGTATCGGTAAAATGATCGATTATTTTACCGATCCTATATATCGATAAATATCTTATAATTTAGTGCAACATTCTGCCATTTTGTTGTAATTTTTATGGATAATCTCAATGCCCTACTTTCTAAAAAAGTAATTGTCTAAATATTCAACTTCTTTTGCACTGCAGTCACCTCGAAACACATATTTATTAAGGAGATCAATGAACATTTCAGGTTTTTCATGGACCATTTCTAATTTTATATCGGATCGGTAGAATATCGGTTATCGGTATCGGTATATTTTATATCGGTACTTTATCTGTATCGGCCAAAATTTCTTATCGGCCCATCCCTATGCAAATTATTCTTAAAATTGAATCAGTTACTTCCAAACTGTGGAACTCTTAAGGATTAACACATTTTTCTGTACAACTGAAAGAATATTTGGCACTTATGTACTTCAAACAATACTCCAATCCTGGTATCATTCAGTTGTTGTTTTAAGATGCCACCGGTTGACCAGTAAAAGGAACTGGGCTTGCAATTGTTATTTGCTCACCCAAGTAATTTTAAGCATTTACTTACTACTATAAAACACTTAATACTGAAAGTACGGAGAGAAAACAGTGAAATGAAAGAATGCACTTGTATTAACCTTCAAAGAGGAGAAAAATTGAAATTTTTAAAATTCACTGCCTGAAATAACAATATAAAATAGGCACCATCATAACCTGATTAGTGTGATCAAAATTACATAAGATACTGAAAAAAATTATTCGTAAGTCAAAATATGCTCACATTTTATATGACTCATAATATGAAAAGAGAAGAAGAAAAATTCAAATTGAAGAATGGCTCTCACACAGAAAAGAATATGAAATATACACATGCGTACCTAGAAAAAAATTCAACTGCAAAGCCCTACTGTAAACACCCATACCTTGAAAAAACACACTACAGGTTACTCTCATTAAAAAAATGCTTCAAGCCGCCAATACACTGAAATCATCAAGCATTGTTAAACAGACAAAAATACGAATAATAATAAAAAACGTCAGTTTTACCGTCGATTAAATGTTATATCTTCAGGCTGCATTCATTTATGAAAAAATAAAAAAAACACCAGAAGGCATACACAAAAAATTACAGCATTCTCAATCAGCAGATTAGATTTCAGATTAACCCTTTCCGTGCTAGGATTCTTGAAGAATTGTTTGTGTGTCTTTTTCTCATCTTTCAAACTTCAATGTTTATTGTAAATGCAAAATTCATATTTCTAGAAGACTACCCTTCCATTCCATGCAAAAAAATATACGTACTGGCATGGTTCCAAGTTGAAAGAATATTTCCTAATATTTTCCCACCGGACCTGACCTGCAAAATGCCGCATGATACATTTTTGCATTCTAAATGTTATTCAAACAAGAACTAATTTAGTATTTCGATTATCTCATATGTAAAATTATGAACATTTAAAAATAAAACTGGTAGATTGATACGGTGAAATTCCATGGTAAAGGTATACATGTTTCGAATTGCTTTAAATTGTTACAATGTTCGAATACTGGTATCGGAATGAGTTGGTAGTGTAATAACTTAGTCCGAAATACGTATGGCCATGAATGAGTTCAAGTATAAGTAACAATGGGAATCAGAAACGTATTTGCACCAGTGCAGCCACATATTTGTGGTGGATAAAAGATCAAGATTTTGGTACAAAAAGTGGGCACATTTCAGGATCAAAAGCAGTATATAACTCCACACTTGTATAAACACTGCACTTATTACACAAAATAAACATTTCCCTTCTAATGTATTAAGTTTTTTCATGGGTAAAGGAGTCCTTTGCTTCTCAAATATTTACCACAGGATTAATCGATTTTCCATGGTTTGCATAACCCACAGGATAATTCAGATTTCAGAAACTATAAATTTTGTGTTTAAGAGTTTATTTCGCATTTGCAGTGCATTTCGTATCATTTCGTGAGAAAACATGGTAGAAAAATATACCTGTGTGATGAAATTTTCAAAAATATGAAAAATGAAAATTACAGTGTGTTATTTCATATTTCGTGTCTTCATCAAATATGAAATACGCATGCCTCTGTGTATCAGTATCAATATTTATCAGCTTAGGTAGATGTTCTATTAACTCCAGCCCTTACAAAAAATAAGATAGAAGTGTTCCCTCCTCCAATCTCTGGGAACGACACACACAGCCCTTCTCACACAAGTTTCTTATTTGTAACTTCCGAACTGCTCAAAAGTGACATGTAAGAATGACAACGAATTGACAAAATTTACTGCAGATGGTTTGCTTCACGTTCAACATATTTGAACATGAGATACAGTTTGTTTACGAGTCCTGTAAGTGAAGTCGATGAAGCACGGAAAGGGTTAAGAAGAAAGGAACGTATATTCATATGTTGAATAAAATTTCTAAGACAACAAACTGTTATATGCAAATGTTGCAGAGCCACATCTAAGTCTCGCACCTAACTAAACCAGCTATCAAAGACACAGAGAGAGCGTGGGGAACGTTTACCTGTATGAAGTGAAGCACTATCATCTGATATGCAAAAGAAGGTAAGCATGGCTTACTACTTTAGTCTTTAGAAGTATGCATACAAGGATATAAATATATACACAAATACAGCAGAAAGATACAAACTCTTGATAGATGTAGACCGGTAATAAAATTAAACATATTTTTTTCATAATGTACATAACAATTAAAAACTACACACTTTCTTAAAAGATTACATAACCAAAAAAAGAACATCTAAAACCATGAAAAAAAATCTTACAAGTGGGACTATTGTGCACATACAGTTTAGTGTTTCCGCATTGTGAATTGCATGTTTTTTGTTTCTTTTTCGATTAATTTCGAAAGCCCACTGCCTTCATTAACTGAGGATGCAATGTCTGGAACGGAGATGGTAGTGTATCATCAGCATCCTTTGCCGTTTCTTGCCTCTGGCAACGAGTGTGTCACTGCTTTCGAAATTAATCGGGGAAAAAAACATTCATTTCACAACGTAAAAACAGTAAACTTTACTTGTGCAATACAAAAACTGTGTTTACTGCATCCAACATGCAGTGCAAGTAAATTTATTCATTTGATATTTCAAAGCTCTAACAGTTTCTTAATCAGGGATATTCAGGTATTAAAATGCAGGGTGCACACAAATTATTGGTCAATTTTGTAAGGCCATATTTTCACCAATACGAGGTTCACTATTTATATTTCGAGCCTTGGCAACACTGATTGAAGTTAGGCATGATTTGACGTTTGCACGGAATTGTCTGGCATTATTGACCATAACGTACTTCAAATGTTTTGTCAATAGCTTCATTTGTGTTGTTTATGTTGCCTTGGAGATTGCACGACAACAATAAAATGGAATTTACTCGTGAACATATTCGTGCGATGATTTTTTACGATTTTCGACGTGGATTATCAAGACAAGAGTGCATCGATCAACTTACTTCCACATTTGGCGACGAAGCCCCATCCTTTGCCACTGTCAAACGCTGGTATAACGAATTTAATCGTGGCCGCCATTCGCTCACGAACGAGATTCGCGAAGGTCGTCCAAAATCAGTTGTTGTTCAAGAAAACATTGATGCTGGGCAAAACCTAATACTGCAAGATCGTCATGTGACATACTGTGAGATTGAGGCAACCATAGGCATTAGTTTCACCAACATATATAAAATATTACATGATCATTTAGCTGTGAGAAAGGTATGTTCTCGTTGGATCCCACACAATTTGACAATAACTCAAAAAGACGCTCGCGTCAATTGGTGCAAACAAATGCTCAATAAATACAATCGTAGTGCTTCAAAAGACGTATATAAGATTGTAACACGTGACGAATCATGGATATATGCATATGAGACGGAACGTAAACAGCAGTCGACTGTATGGGTGTTTCAAGATGAACCCAATCCAACAAAAGTTGTTCGCGCTCGAAGCACATCGAAACAAATGGTCGCCTGTTTTTTTCGGGAAAACTGGTCATGTGGCAACTGTGCCTTTAGAGGAACGTGGAACGGTCAACTCTGAATGGTACACAACAATTTGTTTGCCAGAGGTCTTCGGTCAAATACGGAAAACAAACAAATGTTGTCGGATCATTCTTCATGAGGACAATGCCAGCTGTCACATATCTCGTCTAACAACAGACTTTACGAACAGTCAAAAAATGGAATTGATGGGTCATCCGCCGTACAGTCCTGATTTGGCATACAATGACTTTTTCTTGTTCCCGAATGTCAAGAATAAATTGCGTGGACAACGATTTTCGTCGGCGGAAGATGCCGTTGATGCGTTCAAAAACCATATTATGGAGGTGTCTCAAGAAGATTGGAAAAACTGCTTTGACAAATGGTTCGAACGAATGCAAAAGTGTATTGACCATAAAGGAGAATACTTCGAAAAACAATAAAGCAGTTTTCAATGCCAAATTCCTGTTTTTTCATTGTTAGGCTCAAAATATAAATAGTGACCCTCGTACTGAAGAGAAATATACCATTTGAAAGAGGATTTTTAGCAGTTTCACACAAACCTTAAATGCATTTGACATGCATCCAACGTGCGGTAATGACCTTAAATGCATTTGACATGTGTCCAATGTGTGGTGAAATAGATGTTGAAGTACTCTCATTCTCGTCACACCTTCTCAAGAATGCCTTTTGTGACATTTTTGATGGCGGTGTAATTTCACTTTCACACTTCTGGCAGTGTCCATGGAACTGCAGGAACTTTTAAACATTGTTTTTGATGAAACCCCACAGAAAGATATCACACAGTGTGAAGTCCGGTGACCACGGTGGTGCATCAACATCGCTCTCAGAAATGCCATACAAGATATGCTTGAGGTGTGGTGAGAATAGCAGCACTCCCTGGAAATCTGTTGCCACATGTTGGACGCATGTCAAATGCATTTAAGGTATGTTTAAAACTGCAAAAGTTTCTGTTACAAGTGGTAGTAGTATGATGAATGTCTGGTCAGAAACGGTGAAAATATGGTCTTACAAATTCGACCAATAATTTGTGTGCACCCTGTACATTCAAGACAGCTAAAAGGGTAGAACAAATATGAAAAGAGAAAAGACAGGATCATATTGGTAGCCTTTTCAAAGCAGCTAAAGAGATAGGTTTGGAAGTTAACAAAGAGAAAACTAAATATATGCTTACAGGCCGGCACCAAGTGGTAGGTAATAATCAAAATCTAATTATTGATAACAGTTTCCAAATAAAAGTACTTAGGAGTAATACTAACAAATGAAAATGATATTAAAGAGGACATAAAAAGTAGGCTTAATTCAGGAAAGACATGTTACTTTTCTCTTCATAAACTTTTGTCTTCTCGTTTAATATCTAAGAAACTAAAAGTTAAAATATACAAAACAGTAATTTTGCCAGTATTATTATATGCATGCGAAACTTGGCCCCTTACACTGAAAGAGGAACATAAATTGAGAGTATTTGAAAATAAGATCTTTAGAAAAATACCTGGACCTAAAAGGGATGAGGAGACAGGTGAGTGGAGAAGGTTACATAATTTAGAACTACATAATTTGTATTCATGTCCAGATATTATTAGAATGATTAAATCAACAAGGCTTAGGTGGGCAGGCTATGTGGCACGAATGGGAGAGGAAAGAGGAGTTTACAGGATTCTTGTTGGGAAACCGGATGGTAAGAGACCTGTAGGAAGGTCAAGACGAAGATGGACGGATAACGTTGAGATGGACCTAAGGGAAATCGGTAGGGATGGAAAAGAGTATATAGATCTTGCTCAGGATAGGGACAGATGGAATGCCTGTGTTGCTGCAGCCATGAACCTTCGAGTTTAAGAAGGCTATGGAGTTAGTTAGTTAGTCATATTGGTAGCCCTTTCATCATATCTGACGATTTTTTAAAAACATTACCTACCTTTCCCTTTTTAATTCCTGAGGAAGAAACTGGTAGGGGTTTTGAAATGTCAGAATAGGGCACAATCACTCATAAAGTGCAGGTTTTTTTAATAATATTTTTAGATGAATTTAAATTTTCACAAATTAAAAATAAAATTATCAATTATGGTGCATTTAGTAAATAGAGGTGGAGAGCTGATCATTGTGGCAGGGTTTCCTGTATAACAAAGTAATTGATTAACAATCCAAACCTATCTTACCAGATAACTAGATTTTATCTGTGACCAAGAGTTCTTCGATCACCACTCATACTTATCTCACGTTTCAAGTCAACATTTATCCACTTCTCAGCAATCCAGTCAGTAACTGTACAATTGCAACTGCTCATGTAATAATAGTGGTACTAGGGAAAAACAGCCAAGATTCTGAGAAAACTATGACCAATGTTACTTCTCAAAAACAGGTATGAGTTGGCAACACTTGTCCACCACTTGAAAATGTAACGCAAAAAACAGTCAAACAAGCTACCTTAATCCTCCATTACTCATGCGGCGTCTACGAGACGCCAGAGAGTCTATCAGTAACGATAACTTCTGAAACAAGGTAGCTCTGGTATTCCCCGTCCCGGTACCTTTCTGGTAAGAGCAAATTATTATTCAGAACGAGTTACAACAGTTCAAGTTTGTGTGGTGAGAAGTTATTAGTGATATTGTCTGCACAGGGTCTCTCAAACGCCACACGAATACTTGTGTTACAAAATCATACATACAACATTTGTTATAAAACAAAAGTTCTAGAAACAACAAGGCTAATAATGTGTTTTATCCACCTAAAAATGTAAGTTGTGTATTTTAGAACACTCAATGTATATTTGTATTTCTGTATTTGTTGCATTTGTGCCCAAAACAAATAATGTGTTTTATCCAACTAAAAATGTAAGTTTTGTTGTGTATTGTTAAAGTTTTTTATTCTTTATATGTAGGTTTTGTATATTTTTAATAAATATATTGGTTTGAAATACAATTGTGTTCGTGCTTCGGTTCATCTGAACCACAAGAAATATGTTCTCAACGGAGGTCATCGCGTGAGTCTGTCAGATGCCACACGAGCATCGGTGTTAGGAACATTGGCACGAGCAAGGGAGGGTTAAGCAATTAATAACAAAAAAAGTTATATTTTGGACTTAACCTTTCTTTTGTTTGTGAATATGCTTTAGACATGAAGTTTCGTGTTACTTATTGCATATCAGTTGCAATGAATTCTGTTGACTAGTAATTAAGGATGACAGACAAGTAGTTTATGCAAAGTACAACAGAGCATTTGATTGAACTCCAAGTTTGGTACAACCTTATGCATACGATTTTCAAAACCCACAAATTCAGTTTAACAAGTCACAAGCAAAGCAACACAATACATAAGCAGTACCCAAAAGAATAATATAGACAGATGTAATATACAGAATCATATCCACTATTTTATACTTTACGTAATGCAAAAAACAAATGTTAAGTGGTCACATCATCTGTTGCGAATCTAACAAATTAGAATATTCTATGGTTCTGTGATAATTTGGGGGGAAAAGTCATTGGTGAGAGAGACGTCATGTCCAAATGAACATTAACACTCTAGTTGTTACATCATCTTCTTCATGAAAAAGTACAAACTGAAAATTCTTAGGGAAGAAGTTGAGTACATATATCAGCAGCTAGCATATTTACTCTTCAAATAAAACAACTTTTTAATACTACAGGAGTACCAACCGTAAAGTAAAATTTTGGGTAAGTTCATTTTAAGCCCATTTTATCCATGGATAGGCTAGCTGGGACAAGACCTGCAGTTTAAGGTGGAATCTGAAGTACTGTATAATGTGCCTTCATTGGGAATCAAACTTGAGATTTGTTGATGACCATGCAACAGTGTTAGCAACTATACCATGTAAAGAAAATGTAGATGGCTTCTCTTGACTTATACACCTCAGATGGAATGATTGATTGATTTAGTTTATTTTACTTCGCGTTTTGTGCATCTTGGCTAATTTGCGAAGATGGGGATGAGTGATGAAATGATGAAATTGATGAATGGACATTCACAAACAACCAAGCCCGACAGGGATTCAAACCTGGGACCCTTAGCGTAGCAGCGCGATGTGCTAACCACTCAGCCACAGGGTCGGGCTCAGATGGAATGAGTTTCACTATTTTTTTGACTTATTAACCCTCCGTTGGCGACACCGAGTGCTGCAATTTTTATAATTTTCAATTATTTCCGTTACCAGTGCAATAATGGTTGGGAAAGCACCATGTAACTTATCTTCGCTCTTCCTCCAAAAACGTAGAGGCATTGGTGCCTTTTTTCTGTCCTCCTTTCAGTTGCGCTCATGCCTCTGGAGTGACCGGTCCTCTTTTGGTGGTACTCTGTATCGTGCATGGGAACATTTCACATCACATCACAGCACACCAGTCATGAATTTGGAGGAAATAAGAATAATAAAACCACGGTACGTTGTTCGGAATGGAAATTATATATTCAGAAACCATTCCAGTATCCATACGAAATGTTAAGAGTTGTCAAAATAACGATATTGAAAAGTGACAACATTCGGTTCGTTATATTTGAGTCAGTATGTCTTTTCTTATGTACGAGAACGAGAAACAAATTGAAATTTGAACATTTAAAAAAATATTTTGTAAGTTTTTCGAGGTGTGTTTTCTACATTTGATTGCTTTCTCTGCGAGTCAGTAAGATTTTGACAGAGAGTTTTGGAACAAATAGTTCCTTTCTATGCCCATATAAGTTGTACGATTTCAATTTGATTTGAAAAATACATTGAAAATTTTTGAAAAAATATGTTGATATTTTTTGAAAAATGCGTTGTAAATCGAAGACTCTTTCATTTATTTTTACTATTTTAATAACTGATAAAAATGTCCGAAATGGACATGTTTGCGTTCATTTCCAGTAAGTGCTAGTGTAATTCAACCTCGATTTGCATCAATAATTCATGTGCCCTGCAATTTGCTATATCACCCAATCTATGGCCGGTAACGCAACATTACTCTGTGACTTTTTACATGGGCTTGTCTTTATATAAATATATTGTGTTTACATGCCTCTTTAACCAAAAGATTTACCAGAGCTTTGACAAAGAATCATGGATGCAGTTGCTACCAACAGCACTGTGTGGCCTGAGCTAGATAGAACAACCGACGTCTGTCAAGTCACCAAGGAAGGGCATATCAAATATTTAAAAGGTGGGTTAAAAACTTCCGATATTTACTCTATTCACGGACATGCTTCATAACCCTTGGGTGAGTTGGCCCATGAGCTACCACTTCTGAAAGCCCAAAGGGACTTATGAAATGCCCTGTAGATATGAAATTGGTCAAACTGATTGATTGAATTGATTTATTTTACTTCACTTTTCTGCCACTTTTGGCTAATCGCGAAGATGTGAATGGTGATTAGATGAAAACAATGAAAGGACAATTACAAACATTTATGGATAACACAACACAAACCCCACAGAGGAATCAGATGCCACAGACTTGCTAAAGTGTAAATCACCAACCCTGAAACCTTCTGTAAACAAACCATCTCACCAATTCGATGTATCACTGAACACTGAGACCTTTCCGCATGCATAGAACTCGCCATGTTGAAAGTGGCACTACTTCCTTGCCGTTTAGATGATTATTTTTAGAAAATAACCAATGTTATAAAATATCATTATGTACACAAATCTCTAAGCTCATTGAAAGTTACAATGCATATTCCTACAAAATGTTCACACTTATCTTGCCTTGCCATGTCACGAAGTTATTTTACTAAGTGCACTATATTTGGAGGAACGAAAATCGTTATTATTCCAACCGCAATAAATTTATGAACTATCTTTGTCTTGTTTTGATCATGATCATCAATATATTTATTGGACTTACAGCATTGCATATGGATGTTTATGCCCATTATATATTTTATTTACATAAGATACAATTTACATAAAATCTACAAACAAATTTCAAATCCACTCCTATCTATATCAAACCTTAGACATATACATTACCATGTTATATAACTTTGTCTAAAAAAATGCAAGTAAAATGCAAGTAAAATATATTCAAAGAAAGAAGCCAAATTTATGGGAAATGATTACTGGTGCAGAGAGTTAACCATAAAGGTGAAGCAATAAGTACAAAAGAAAGAGCATTGGGTTTAAAGTGAGATGTGATTTGCAGCAGCGTATCCCATACTACAAATTGGCTGTTGTTTTACCTTACGTAATGAATCCTGCAACAACGTTGGATTTTCGTGTGGATTATTTTACTTCTATGAGTTTGCAATGCTTTCTGTATGCACGTGGTTTTGTTTACAGAAGGTCTCAGGGTTGGTGATTTGAACTTCAGTCTCCAAAAATGCAGTTCAGGGTGTACTACATGGAAGGGAGGTTGGCATTTGCGTGTCTTTGTAAAGGGTCACTCCTTTCACTCCAAATTGGTCAAATCTTGAAAATTTTATTTCTCATATAGTCTACAGTTGATACAAGCATAAAAACACAGTTTATTGTTGTGACGTTTCAGGAGAACACATGCTTTGCTTGCGTTTCTCCCTTCCCTTGAAAAAACTGTATTAATGTTTGTAACAACCGTAGACTACAAGAGAAATAATTCTACAATGCAAGCAATGCGTACATATGAGAAAAATTATTGAAAATTTTAACAGTAAACTAATACCCTGATATGACACAATTGATTCATAAAGTCAGTTCAGATCCTCTTTAAAAATCCCATCCATGATGCCTGCAAATCACATAAAATTCATATAACTATGTGACAACATAGCTAACAATTACATAGAGAGAAAAGAATTTTCCAGTCCCATTGGCCAATAGTACAAACATTAACTATACCAGCACATATAACAGTAGTTATAAAATACTAAAAAATATATAAGCAAATACACACCTCAGGCTGGGATGAGCTATCTTCGGCTGGGGTCACCGGTTCTGCAGCTGCCGGCTGAGAATCTTCAGAGTCCGGGGCCCTATCCTCTTCTGATTTGATGTCATCGGAGTCAGCTCCGCTTCCTGTTCCCTTCTGCCGTTCCTCCCGTTCCTTCTTCAGGAGTTCATACTGGCGCTCCACCATGCGTTGGAATGTGTCATCGTCCACTGCACGCTTGCAATGCTGGTTTAGAAATTAAAAATAAGTAAGTGCAAGAAACTTGCCAAGACACTGAAAGCAACGAGTCCATACAATAATTAAAATTAAGGCTGAGCTGATATTGTGAGTCTGCAAAAATGAAGCGTGACACTTTCGAGGAATCTAATTATCCAGGAAATTATGCAAAATTTGAAGTTTCCATTGAATTTGTATCAATATTATGTAAAAAAAAAACTATTTTATGACTACATCAGTTTCTTTCTTATATTATCATGTAATTTCTTAATATTTTAAAGTAAAACTCTGGTAAATTGATACTTATATATAGAGTGAAACACTCACTCACTAAAATTAATCAATATTTTGAACCATTTCAATTTTCAAACACTGGTATCGGTTCAAAGTGGTATCGACTCAGTTCTAATAAAAATACAATGGTTATTTTTTAAGTAAGGTCCATTTTGCAATAAAAATGAAGTAAGTTTTTCAAAAAACATTTATTTTCTGAATTTACATACACTTCTCTATTTTTCTACATACGTTCCTTGCCGGTTTAAACATTTATCGTAACGAACTACAAGTTTTTGGATACCCTCATAGAACTCTGCCGCCTGTGATGATAGCTAATTACTCACGGTCGTTTTCACTTCTTCATCAGTGTCTAAACGCTAGATGCAAGGTCTGGAATGTGTGGCAGATGATCGAATAGCAAAAAGATTTGATTATATCTTGAGTTTGAGCCACAGCATGTGGCCTTGCATTGTCATGAATCAGTACGACACCGGCTGACAACATTCCATGCCCTTTGATCTGGGTGGGAGGTATTCGCTCATCTGCCATACAGTCCAGGCCTTGCACCTAGCGACTACCACCTCTTCCGCCATCTGAAGTCCTGCCTGGGCGGCAAGTGTTTAGACACTGCTGAAGAAGTGAAAACGATCATGAGTAACTGGTAGAGGCACATATTTTTGGTAAATAAAAAAGCAAAATTTCGGTACAAAAACAGTCAATTTCGGGTTCAAAAGTGGTAAATAAAATTAAATGTTGCTGTTATAGCGGTGAAAAAGTGGTATATAAAATGACAATTTGGTTTTAAAAATGTGAATATAATCCAAAATTTGATTTAAAAACTGCACTATTACATAAAATAAACATATCCCTTGTAATAGCACATTAAATCATTACCTGAATATTAAGTTTATTCCTGTACCAAATGTTTGCAGCAGAATGAATCAATTTTCCTTGAATTGCATAACTCACAGCATAATTGTGACTTTAGAAAGTGTTGCGTCGGTATATAAATGGTAAATTTCGTGTTTAAGAGTCTATTTCGCATTTTGCAGTTCATTTCGCATCATTTCGTGACAAAAGAGGGTAGGAAAATGCACCTCACACCTTTCAGAAACATGAAAAATTAGCATTACAATGAGTTATTTCAAATTTCGTGTTTTTGTCAAAAACGAAATGTGCATGCCTCTAGTAACTGGCTATCATCACAGGCGGCAGAGTTGTATGAGAGTATACAAAAACTCGTAGTTCGTTACGATAAATGTTTAAACTGGCAAGGAAATTGTATAGAAAAATAGAGAAGTGTATGTAAATTAAAAAAAAAAAAACATTTCCTTACTTAGTTTTTATTGCAAAATGGACCTTACTTAAAAAATAAACCTCGTACATTTGTTTATGGATAAGAAACAATAAAGTTCTTAGTCCTACCTGAATTAAAATCCGTAAAGAACTGTACGAAGATACTGGCCTTTTATCTTCGTGTTTTTTTTTTTCTGTTTGCTTAATGCAATGCAACTAAGCCCCACGACAAGTTAAGTTTGCAGGAACTTTTCGCATATATAGACCCAAACGAGCGGCCAGAATATAGTGCCGCTGCAATGCTGCTGATTTTCTCACTAGTCTGTGACATGAACAGCCCAGCGGTTGAGGCATGACTGGCACGGAAGATGCTGAGCGCCGTGTTCATGTGGATTAATATGTAAAACCTGCTGCAAACTTAACCTGTCGCGGGGTTTAAGAGTATGTAAGGTATGCTATCACATTTGAAGAAGGTAAAGTTCTTGCCTACTGTTCATGTTACCAGAGGGAGGGAGAGAGATATAATAGTGGAAGCAAATATGATGAGGCAAAAGATTAAACACAAAAGACAATTAAATAGCTAGATATGCCTGCAACCTTCCCTAAGATCAAATTCCAGCATTCAGTTGGACAGAATGACAAGAGGGCCAACAAGGGTTTCACCCTTGCAACCCCGTGAACCAGCTCAGTACTAGTGTTTACCTTTTTCAGTTCGTCTTGAAATGTCTCGCTCGCCTCCAGAAATTTTCTCTTCTTGGCTTCAAATTTCTCTTCAATCTGCTGAAGCTCAGCTTCAAGTTTTTTCTGTGCAAATGGAAAAAAGACCTGATTACGCACTGAACAAAGCAACACAAAAAAATGACATCAATATGAAAATCTCACTAGTGACCAGTGGTCTTTACTGGTTAACTGCAACAATTTTTAATTATTGTACATATTTTTTATCATCTCCATCTAGATAAATTAGATTTAATAAAATAAAAGAGCAATGCAGGCATAAAATTAAAACAAAAACAAGAGTTCGACAGACTCAAATTGTCTGGAAGTTTTTATAATCTTCATAATATTTCAATCTTTACTTAAAATTGCACCTGGATTTTTCTTTACCCAAGGAAATTCCCTTCATGTAGCAGCACTGCCTCTCCCAAGCGCAGCAGAGAAAACAGGCAAAAACAAACAGCTTTTCCCAACCAACGTTTTTTGCAGTGTTGAAACCAAGCACGTTGGCCACATGTTTTTCAACAGCCGTTTGCCGCTTTCTCTTCAACTAATTCACCCTCCTGCATACAACCAGGGAGGAAACTAGATCATCAACCAACCGTCTGCATTGGACAAGAGATCAGTGGCTTATATAAAACATTATTTTCCTGTAGTTTACGGTTATTACAAGCATAAGAAAACAGTTTTTTCTTTGTGACGTTTCAGGAGAACACACGCTCCTTTCATCAGACATTTATTTTCATTTTGACTAAAGATACAGTTATAACAATGGTTAGTAATTTTTAAACAAAAAGAATCTGTTATATAATGGATGTTGTCAATGTTACATTGTTGTAATATAGCAACTTAACTGTGAAAAAAACAGTCTATTTTTTTAAATTATGAATCCCAAATATCATCAGGTAATTCAAATTCATCATTGTTTTCACAAAGTCTCTTGATGTTTTCTGTTACATTAAATTTTAAAGATGGTGGCTTACTCCATTTGTGAAAAAGAAAACTCCACACTGGATCTATGTTACCATTTTCATTATTTAATTTATTCCAGTGTTCTTCTGCAATGAACGAGGCTTCCCAGACATTCAACTCTGTGTTTCCCGTTAATCTTTTTAAAACCCTTCTCTTTTTAATCAAATGCTTCTCTTCGATGATATGAGTTGACAAACCTGTTCTTGGGTTTAGATTTATAATGTCCAAATCATGTTCGTGCCATCTTATTGCCATTTTCCTTGCTGTTTGTCCCACATAATCTTTTGAACATGAACAACTTATATTATACATTCCTGTGGTTTCCACATCTGGTAGCGAGTTTCTCATTTTGAATTCATTAAATGTACATTCCAAACTTCTTGGTGATTTAAAAACAATTTTGAAATTAAAACTTCTAAAAATTTTTGCAATTTTATGTGAGAATCCCTTGTGGAATGGAATGCACACAAATTTCTTTTCAACAGATTTTTCATCTTTGTCTGTATTTCTCTTTTCCTTTAGTTTTCTTGCAACTTGTTTTTTGATTTGGTTTATTCTGGTAGTGTGAAAGTCATTTTCTTTTGCTATATTAAAGAGCCTTTCTTCTTCATTTTTGATATCCTCATTATTAGAACATAGTCTTTGTGCTCTCAGGAAAAAATTTAAAAATATGTTATCCATTGTTATACGCGAATGTTCTGATTTGGCATGGATGTATTTTTCCCCCGCTAATTTTTTTCTATGGACTGATGTTTGAATTATTGAGTCAGTTGTCTTAATTTGCAGATCAAGGAAAGAAATTACATTGTTATTCATGGGTTCGCAAGTGAATTTTATGCGACGATGTGATTCATTTAACGATTTAAATACGTCCATGATGGTGTTCTCATTTTTAGCAATAATTAGCACATCAGCTACATATCTGATGTAGAGTTTGATATCCGCACCTATGGCATTAACAATTGGAGATTCTATGTAATGAAGGAAAATGCTGGAGATGATTCCGGATACTGAGTTTCCCATTGATAGACCATTATTTTGCTGATAGATTTTGCCATCAAATATAAAGTAATTGTAATTTGCACATACAGTAAACCATCGAACCATTTCCCATGATTCTACTGGGTTAACCTTCATCTCAATAAGCCATCTGTGTAATGCATCTGTGGCACCTTCTATTGGGACACTAGGATATAAATTTTCTACATCAAAACTTGCAATACGATACTCACTATTCCAAACAATATTTTTTAGTTTCTGTTTCACTTCATATGCATTTTTAACACTGAATGGTGTTTGTTGTTTAATTATAGCAAGTCTTTCAACTAAATATTTGGATAGTTTGTATGCAGGATGTGTGAAAGTTGCAATGATGGGTCGTATTGGAGTTCCAGGTTTGTGAGTTTTTGGTAGTCCAAAGGCAATCGGCAGGGTTGAATTTTTGACAATGAGTTTTTTCTTCATTTCTCTTGGTATTGTGATACTGCTTTCAATTACTTTCTTTACCTCATTTATTATTTTAGTTATAGGGTTTCGAGAGGTTTCTGTGAAATTGTTTAATTTGAAACATTCTTCCATTTTTTCTTTATAGTCCTTAATTCGGATAAGGACAGGTTTATTTTATTTGATGGCAAAATCTATCAGCAAAATAATGGTCTATCAATGGGAAACTCAGTATCCGGAATCATCTCCAGCATTTTCCTTCATTACATAGAATCTCCAATTGTTAATGCCATAGGTGCGGATATCAAACTCTACATCAGATATGTAGCTGATGTGCTAATTATTGCTAAAAATGAGAACACCATCATGGACGTATTTAAATCGTTAAATGAATCACATCGTCGCATAAAATTCACTTGCGAACCCATGAATAACAATGTAATTTCTTTCCTTGATCTGCAAATTAAGACAACTGACTCAATAATTCAAACATCAGTCCATAGAAAAAAATTAGCGGGGGAAAAATACATCCATGCCAAATCAGAACATTCGCGTATAACAATGGATAACATATTTTTAAATTTTTTCCTGAGAGCACAAAGACTATGTTCTAATAATGAGGATATCAAAAATGAAGAAGAAAGGCTCTTTAATATAGCAAAAGAAAATGACTTTCACACTACCAGAATAAACCAAATCAAAAAACAAGTTGCAAGAAAACTAAAGGAAAAGAGAAATACAGACAAAGATGAAAAATCTGTTGAAAAGAAATTTGTGTGCATTCCATTCCACAAGGGATTCTCACATAAAATTGCAAAAATTTTTAGAAGTTTTAATTTCAAAATTGTTTTTAAATCACCAAGAAGTTTGGAATGTACATTTAATGAATTCAAAATGAGAAACTCGCTACCAGATGTGGAAACCACAGGAATGTATAATATAAGTTGTTCATGTTCAAAAGATTATGTGGGACAAACAGCAAGGAAAATGGCAATAAGATGGCACGAACATGATTTGGACATTATAAATCTAAACCCAAGAACAGGTTTGTCAACTCATATCATCGAAGAGAAGCATTTGATTAAAAAGAGAAGGGTTTTAAAAAGATTAACGGGAAACACAGAGTTGAATGTCTGGGAAGCCTCGTTCATTGCAGAAGAACACTGGAATAAATTAAATAATGAAAATGGTAACATAGATCCAGTGTGGAGTTTTCTTTTTCACAAATGGAGTAAGCCACCATCTTTAAAATTTAATGTAACAGAAAACATCAAGAGACTTTGTGAAAACAATGATGAATTTGAATTACCTGATGATATTTGGGATTCATAATTTAAAAAAATAGACTGTTTTTTTCACAGTTAAGTTGCTATATTACAACAATGTAACATTGACAACATCCATTATATAACAGATTCTTTTTGTTTAAAAATTACTAACCATTGTTATAACTGTATCTTTAGTCAAAATGAAAATAAATGTCTGATGAAAGGAGCGTGTGTTCTCCTGAAACGTCACAAAGAAAAAACTGTTTTCTTATGTTTGTAATAACCGTAAACTACAGGAAAATAATTCTATCATGCAAGCAATGCGTACATACAAGAAAAACTATTATATAAAACAGTCTCCAAGTTCTATAAATTACTTAAATTCAGGTGTAAAAGCATGTTTTAATAATTTGCATAATATATAATGAGCAACTCTCCATATATTAACCTTTAGCCACTCGAGCCTCTTTCGCATGTAACCCCCTTGTCGCTCGACCAGTTTTATAAAAATGACTGTAGATCGAACGATAATTGCCGTAGACAGAAAATTATATATCGTTTTACTCTGAATGAACCATAGATTCGGACTATATAAAATTTATGCACATTCGGCATATATATGCAGGGAGGGGGATGAACCTGAAAATTCAAGAATTTCTTTGAAAAAAATTGAGGTTTCACCCCCATCCCGCCAAAAAGTACAAGACATTGTAACAATACACATGGAAATAATCGCTAGAGTTTTAGGAACATGAAAAAGATTGCACTATTATCATATGACCAATAGAACACTACTTGTACCCCCAAAACGACATGCCTGCGTGCCACTAACTCTTTCAGAATATACGGAACTGCACAGTTGGTCAAATAGTCATTGGGAAAGAAGTACAAATATGATGTCTTTTGTACTTACCTCTGCTGCTGCAACTCCCATACTTAGTCTGGAGCCATGACTCTCACTGATGGTACTCCATAAAACACGGCTCCAGACACAGTGGCACATCACACGCGATGCAGTGGCACCTGTTGCAGCGTTTGGTTCATGGCCCGCACAGTGCACATTGTCGCTGTTCTCTTACCATTTTTGGGAAATGGCAGAAGCCACGAACCTCGTACCACTTAATGTGTGTAGAAGATGGTGTTCTGGCCCCAGATGGTCCGGGCCGTGCCACTGCTAGTCCAGGGGAGAGGAATTGTTGTCAATATGTCGAGCCTTCAGTCCAGTCTGTCCTAGGAAAGGTTGCAGGTTGGGAGATGTCCTTCCAGTTTGGGGTGGGGGTTGCCAGTCAACAGGAAAGGAGGGGGAACGTATGTCACATCTTTGTCAGAGGGAATGTATAGTTGTTCGTCTTCCCACTCGGAGTCCGTGTCCATTGCCTCAAGCTCATCTTGAATTTAATCCAAACTGAGATCACTTGGAGAAGCCATGGTTGACTATAAGCATTTTGGAAACACTGCAGGCACTATTAGCCCTAATGACACTTGAACAGCTCGTTCCCACAAACGTGCACACACTCAAACTAATTGATGAGGTCGTATAACAAACTTCACACAAAGTTCACTGATGCAGGCATGAAACCACCACGATAGCCAGGAAAGTGGTGACGAAAGCATGCCAAATCTTCCCCCTTCTTGTATCTGCGGCACCTTTCTATTTTTAGACAATGCAGGTCACATTGCAGCAACTTGAAAAACATGTGCTTGGCAACAAAGACCTGTTTTCGTCTTGCTTTCAAACTTTTCTTTGTAATAGCGGTTTTCCTCAACCCCTCTCCACTCCCATCTCTTGTGACAACACAGGGAAAATTCCTTGTGACCTTGGGTACCAAGAAGCAAACTTTTCACCCATCTAGTTTCCAGTCGTGGAAGAAAAGAATTGCTAACAAATCTGGCATTTGTTTGTCAGAATTATTTTCCTTTGTGAGGAAGCTGCACAAAAAAAGCTGCCATTTTCCCACCTTTTTTGTTCGATACCAAGACGTGCAAGAGTCATAATTGTTTAATATGTGTGTTAACAATAATGTAAAAGAAGAAAATCACAAATCCAGCCAAAAATAGCGACATTATAACGTAAAACTACTAGCAAGCTAGAGGATCTTAATCGAGACGTTCGGGATGCAAAAGGTTAAAGTTAACCCTTAGACGACCGAAATGCAATGTAATTGCTTGTGACTTGCCATTTCTGATCCAAAAAGTCTGTGGCCTTAAGACAACTCCTCAACAAATGACCTACCACAAAAATGTAATAGGGTCAAAATTAGTTATTGAACACAACAATGGGCTGGCAACCTTGGCAGTGGTTAGCACATCGCGCTACGATGCTAGGGGTCCCAGGTTCGAATCCCAGCCTTGGTGTGGATTAGTGTGCTGCATCGAGGCTTTTTTGCTCGATCGGCTAATAGTTCGCACGGATGACGCTAGATGGGTTACGAAATCGACTGTTTCTTCGCTCGAACAGGCAAACTATCACGAAGCCCAGTAGTTTGCATACAACCGTAATTTGTCTGTGGTAAGTGGGCCTTCAAAATTGTTTCGTGAAGAAAAGACGCAGTGAAATTGAAACTAAAGTGAACACATGTTAAAATGTAATTTAGTCTTTCTTACCAATACATAGCAATATATGAAAATGAATAGATGATTATGGGCTGAAACTACCAGAACAAATTTTACACATATATTTGTACGCTTATTGTCACATTGAAATGATATTTGATATTCTACATATTCGACCGAATCATGCTCGAGCGTGGGAGATTCGATAGAGTTTGAGCGAACGAAAGTGGTCCCATGCAGTACTCTAGTGTGGATGTTTGTGAGTGTCCATTCATCAATTTCATCATGTCATCACTCATCTCCATTAGCCAAAATTGGCACAAAAAGCGAAGTAAAATAAAGCAAATAAAAATAAACATAAGAATGGACCGAACACATTTTACAATAAATGAGAATCAAAAGATTCATTATTACCTCTTCTTAAGTGCACTTTATTCACAGACAGGCTAATCAGAACCGGACCTACAGTTTCAACTGGGATCCAAATCACTTTATACCTCCACTGGGAATCAAACACTATTCACATTTTGGTCAGAAATGCATATTCATTTGAGCAATAGCCAAACTCCAGGGCAGAGAGGTTAGCACAGTGCACAACAATGCTCGAAGCACCTGGTTCGAATCTTGGCCATGGGTGTTCTTTGCGAGTGTCCCTTCATCAATTTCATTTCATCGCTTATCCCCTTCTTCGCAATTAGCCAAAAGTGACAGAAATGCAAAATAAACCAAATCAATTAATCAACCAATTTTATAATTTAAAAATTACTTCTTAAGCACTGACTGGGAAAAGGGCTAAGTATTTTAATTTCACTTTTAATCTTATCAAAACCATGAAGTTCAAAACACACACTTACTTTACATAAGTGACGGCCAACTTCCTCTAAATTTGGGGCAGCTGTGTACAACTTTCAACATGGTGAGTATCATAGCCCTCATGGCAAAATGGAAAATTAAGTAACAATATACTGTCTTAATAGGAAAAGTTTGGAAAACATTGAAAATGTGGTCCGGGCCGGGCACTGTCACTGGTCATGTGATAAGGATATGTATTTGAGACATCTTGCTCTGTACTCAACTGACATTCCCCCCCCCCCTGGCCAGAAATAAAAATAGAAAAAAAAAGTACCCACCTGGTGCATTGTCAGAGACATAACTTGCCTCTTCAACACTTGCATTCTTGTTGTGGTGACTACAGATCTCACGTCCGGCACAACAGCATCAGAAAATATCTCATTTATCAAACGATGATTCCTCAGGTATCTAGCATAGGCCACATGCTTCACGGAAAAGCCATCGTCCTGATCTGCTCGAGAGAAATTTGTGGATTAAAGTTACGTGACATATAAATATTCTACTTTGGGTAATTGTATTATTACAGCATACTTTACATTTTTCATGGGGTCAAGTTTAAAAAAAAAGGCAGGAAAATGTAAAATATGGGAACATTGTATAGCATCTTGTTCTGTTGGAACCACGAGGATTGAATACATGAGACATTATGGATATTAGGGTAAAATTGCAAAATCCAAGTTGTGGGTATCAGCAGTTTTCCAAACATCTGTCCTATTCCAAAGCAATTTCAGAGTATTAGAGGCAAGGCAGACTCCTGTCACACATTGCATTACTTTCTACACCTCATATATGATGTGGAAAAATACGAGGTTTATTTTTTAATTAGGGGCCCATTTTGTGCTCACGGTGGCAACACTGGGTGCTTGGTTGTTTTGTGCATGTGTGTTAGTAACCGACATGCCTTGCATGCCGAGTGAATGATATTAACAGTGATCAGGTTTTTGACCACGAAAAATGTGAAAGCGGCAGATATTTATTGCCAGTCCCTCCACACCCCCAAAACAAAAGAACAATCCAAAGAATGGAGCCACACAACAAAACAACAATCCAAGGAATGGTGCCACACATCATCCACCACAATAGTGAAGTTCAAGCAAGCGACCTCCACCAAGAAACTCACCGTCTTCTGGGACAGGTTCGGGGTGCTTCTGATTGAGTTTCTGCCGAATGGACAAACAGTTAATGCAGCCGTATATTGCAACACACTCAAGAAACTTCGTTGAGCAATACAGAACAAACGACGAGGAATGCTGTCTTCCGGTATCATGTTGCTGCACAACAACACACTGCCACACAGTCACTCATTGACTCATTTGGCTGCAAGCGGATGGACCACCCTCCATACAGTACGGCTTTCTGACCTGGTGGCAGATTTCTTTGATGAGGGTCTACAAAAGCTCATTACCGCTATGACAAGTGTCTCAACAACTATGGGAACTACGTTGAGAAGTAGCTGAATGTACATATGAACAGCCACACATTTAATTAAATTTCTTCCTTTGCATGTTTTTGTTTTATTTTAAAACTGTCCCTAATTAAAAAATAAACCTCGTATAAAATCCAGGAATGGGAAATCGGGATTTAACTGTATAAACAATGAGTAATTCTTATAACTAGTATTTAAATCTTCTGATAATGAGAATTAATTCTAGAAACTATCTTTAAACTCAAACCTACAAGAAAATGTGATACATAAACACCCAATCTTTTTCAAAGTTGGTTAAAAGTCCATTTTATCCTCAGATATGCTAATTGGGACTGGACCTACAGTTTAGCGACAGCATAACCACTACACTCACGAGGGACCCTCCCAATATTACACATTGGTTCATGCAGATTTCAACATTACATGTAACAATGGTGTAAAGAATATCTGGTTTATCGACATTGCAACACACTGTTAATATCTATTTTACTGTGTTGACTAATTAGTTAACAAAATTCACAAACCAATTAATTAAAAAATGTGCACAAATTCAAAACATTTCAAAACCCTATGACTATGGTTGACTATGACTATGTTGATTTGCTTACCACCCCGATTAAATGCAAGCTAGAACATTATGCGATTCACATTACTCCTCTCATCAACAATTATGTACTATAAACGTTCAAAACCACGGAAGGAATTACGAATCATGCTGTACGAAATGTGTAAAGTTTCTTTCGGACTTTTTTATTTACCCTGTTTGTTCTTCAGGGATCTTCAATAAAATAAAATAAAATAAAATAAAAATAAAAAGGGGGTGCAAAATGTGATAGTAATCATATCACATTCCTTTCTTTAAAAATTAAGATTTTAATCCTACAGAACCAAATAACCGTCTCACCATCCTCATCTTCTGCTGGTTGAATGTCGATGCGACGATCGGCAGCCTTGCTCCCTCTCTCGCTTGAGGATCTCTCGTGGGTCTCCTTGTCCTCGGCCGCCTGTTGAGCTGCCATGGAATATAAGACATGCTCTGTACTTACCACAACCAACTCAGGATTAGAGTAATTCTCAACTTTTGGGCAGGCAGATACTGCAAGAATCTTTACTGGGAACGTGACACAGAAGTTCACAATATATTTGAAGGGCCTTCCACGGTGCTGCAGCCCCAAAATTTTCACAGGGTATGAACTAAGTTTTGTGAAACGTTAAGTGGAGACTTTGCTTCTATTAACTTTGGATAATGTTTCCAATAAATATATGGATGAAATCCAATAAATTCAATTCCATTGATGGAAGATTACTGATGATGACATACCCATAATTGGTATAAAATAGACTTGTTATAATAGAGAAGGAATTTTTAAATACAAAATATGAAACGTGTATTTTAATGATTGTAATAAAACAGTATTTTATAGGCTACCGTACAGCCATGTGACTGTATTTTTATTTTCTTGTTGATTTTGCTTTTGCGAATTATCAGCTTGTACACTGTTAAAAACTTTAATAATACTGTACTGTTAATTACACTAAAAATGGAAACATTGAAAAAAATCCTTATATAAAAAGCAAAAATTGTCATTTCTCCCATTCTCTTTGAAATGAACACACCAGAAGTAAGGCAGAAGTAGCAGAAGGTGTACTGGAGCATACCTAGACCTTAATTCATTTTCGTATTGTTATTATTTTATGTTGTTTTTACACCTTGTTAATGCAATTCCAACTCAAGCATATACAGATTGTAGAAAAGAAAATGATTTTGAATTACCTGATGATATTTGCAATCCATAATTAAAATTGGATAACATCTTCACTTGAAATAATTATGTACAATAATTTCTTTTAAAAATGTTTGTTTCACAGTTAAGTTGTTGTTTCAACAGTGTAACATTATTGAGAAGATACATTGTATAACTGCTTCTTTTTATTTTGGTTAAATTTATTCCATTGTTTTAAATGATACTGTAATATTAATAAGCATGGGAAAAACTGCAAAATAAATAAATAATAATAATATTATTATTATTATTCCCTGATTTTAACATTTTACTTTCTGCACAAAGCATCTTCTCAGATTTTAAGTAAAGATGGAACATTATCAATCTGAATAAGTTCAATACAGTATTTATAACTTCATCAATCCCAAAAGTTGAAAAATACTCTGTCACAAGTCTTAATATTTGTAAACAAATAACAGCTCAGCTATTACAACAACCAACAAACCGTAAGAGTCCATGATACTTTCCAAAGTAACAAACATGCAATGGTCTAAAAGAAATTGTACAATCTAAAATTATAAGGTGATTTCATAATAGCAAATTGATGAGCAGCAAAGTGCTTTATTTAACATGTGTATGTAGGCCATTCGGAAAGTACAGTAGGTTTGCGACCGCGTAACTGTCTTGTTCAGACAGTCATTTGTTTGCTGTGTTCAATGTGGTGTATCTAGATGCCTGGAGCATTTGCCGACCTGGTCATGTGGTAAGTGTAACAACAAGCTGTAACAATGAATGCGGTGACCATAAGGTGCATGGCACGTGATTCCTTTCTTGCATCGGAAAACGTTAGACCCTGTACCATTCTTCGGAGACTTGTTGCAATCTATGGCCAAAGTGTTATGAACACAGCAAGTTTCCAGAAATGGTGCCTAAAGTTTGAGTTGAGAATGGGCAAACAGATGTTCATGACATGGAGCGATCAGGGTGACCCTCTGTCATTGTGGATGCACTGAAAAAAAAGGTGGACCACGTCATTCAGATTTTTACCTTTCTTTTCGACACCTTGCTGGTAAACGCTTTTGCACGTGATGAGGACCTACAGGATACTCTCAAGGACCAACTGAATCACCTCACCAGGCAGCAACATGGTACGAGGAGGGGATAGTAAAACTGGTGTTGAGGTACGACAAGTGGCTGAATTTCAAAGGTGACTATGTGGAGAAGTAGGTAAAATTATGTGGCAAAATGGGTATATTCTCTTTCTGTAATATTATCAATAAATATCTTTGTATGGTGAAACGTTCTTAACTTTCCGAATGACCCTTGATACTCAAATGAGATACTTTATCTGACCAATTACTAGCAATGTGAGAGAAACATTTTCTTTCACCACTTACACAATTGCTAATGCGAAAGCACCCGTAATGTTGCATATATAACTTTTGGTCATTCAAATCTTGATACTTAAAAAAAAAACAGGGCATGCCAAAAAAATGGTACAGTGGATTAAAAAACTGAAAAACTGCAAAAATAATAATTATAATAATAAACTTAATGTACTCAAGTATCAATGAAGAGTAGATAAAATTGAGAACTGTATTTTTTTAAGAATGTGGTTTTCATAGCTCATGAATTTTAACATCCTGTTTTGATTCTTGCACAAAAAAAAACTGGAGTAAAATTCTCCGAATGCATATTTTGTAACCATCTCTAAAGCTGGCTATAAACTAATGTTCAATGAAGCTAAAAATAATGAACCTGAGAATGCAACAAGTAAAGATTTGTGCATTAGTTTGTAGAATGAAATAATTAAACCTGGCACATAAAGTCTCATCAGTATTGTTGCTTTGAGTGTTGTATGAGTGTCTAAAACATACTGTGGGTGCAATGTGGAGCTAGAAGCACTAAAGTATAAATAATGATAAATAAATAGATACATGTGTGTGCTTAGATCTACAATGTTGAGAATAATGAATGTAAAACATGTAGGTTACATGATGTTTTTTAACACAACATAAATATATTGTTATTTTTTATGAAATTATAAGAAAAAATGGAAACTTATATAAAGTGCAAACAATATAGCAATAATAATAAAGTCAGTATCAGATAGCACAAGTTAGGACAATATCCCGATCCAGCAAGCAACATACAGAAGCTAGTACATGCATCTATCAATATTAGTTTCTACTCAGTAGCAATACATCAATTAACAATCCTCATTTCAACAAATTAAATTTGTTATTTTCCTGTAGTTTACGGTTATTACAAGCATAAGAAAACAGATTTTCGTTGTGACGTTTCAGAACACATGCTCCCTTCATCAGACATTAATTTTCATTTTGACTAAAGATACAGTTATAACAATGGTTAGCAATTTTTTTAACATGGCACATAAAACTAACCATTGTTATAACTGTATCTTTAGTCAAAATGAAAATAAATGTCTGATGAAGGGAGCGTGAGTTCTCCTGAAACGTCACAACGAAAATCTGTTTTCTTATGCTTGTAATAACCGTAAACTACAGGAAAATAATTCTACAATGCAAGCAATGCGTACATACAAGAAAAACTAAAATTAAACTGGACCTATTAATTCATGAAACGCACTTTACTTGGGTCAAAGTAGTTAAAAGTAAGTTTCATGGTGTGCATTTTGACTGCGAGGAGGAACAATGCTTCAGAGAGGCTTCTAAATTCGTACCAGACTAAAATGAGCTGAAAATCCAGCTTTTGGAATTTTCCCATCATATGTGACTTGATTGTATGTCAATTCTTGCAACACCTTTCTAGGCCTTTTCTCAAATATATACTATAATTGCACATGTATAATGTGCATATGTGTATAATATACACCCTGGTTTTTGACGAGGACAAACAATTACATCTTGTATATAATGCACAGTTCAACCCAGGTTCAAGAAATGACTTTCTTAGTTGTAGGTCGTAAAGCCGTTGCTATGCTGATCAAGAGTGAATGACATCTATTCAAAGTTGCCTGTTGCTATATGTACCATGAGGAAAATATCGTCTTGTATATACAATGAGTCACCAAGCCATGCCACCTGCCCCCCCCCCCCCCCACCGTCAACTGTGTTTAGTACCCCAAAGCTTTGACTTCTGTAACCACCTTCTTCATTCTGTAGTAGGAGAAAGGAAATAAAAATTATGCTACAAGTTTGCAATACTCAGGAAGTTACTTTCTATTATATCTTGCCCAACAAACACCGCTGATACACATCCCGTATGACTGGAGGTGCATGCTTGAATTCAGCCAGAATGGTGCCACTTTTCTTGTTGTCGCAACGTGAATTTAATGCGAAGTTATACAATGGGATTTACATTTCCTATGATTAGATGCTGCTCTGATGTTAAGATTAAGTGGGTTTACACTTACAAAAAATAAAAAAATAAAGAAATATTATATTTCTTCAATTACAAACATTTTACTACAGCCAAAGCAGGAGAGTATATATTATAATTCAAGCCTAGCTAAACTATCTGTAAAGCCTGAAGCCTAGAGAGTAAAAGTTGCAACCTGAATTCTTAGGGAGTTGGCAACCTGAATTTTTGGGAGTTGGCAAACTGAATTCTTAAGAGTTGGCAAACTGAATTCTTGGGAGTTGGCAAACTGAATTCTTAAGAGTTGGCAACCTGAATTCTTAAGAGTTGGCAACCTGAATTCTTAAGAGTTGGCAACCTGAATTCTTAAGAGTTGGCAAACTGAATTCTTAAGAGTTGGCAACCTGAATTTCTTGGGAGTTGGCAACCTGAATTTCTTGGGAGTTGGCAACCTGAATTTCTTGGGAGTTGGCAACCTGAATTTCTTGGGAGTTGGCAACCTGAATTTCTTGGGAGTTGGCAACCTGAATTTCTTGGGAGTTGGCAACCTGAATTTCTTGGGAGTTGGCAACCTGAATTTCTTGGGAGTTGGCAACCTGAATTTCTTGGGAGTTGGCAACCTGAATTTCTTGGGAGTTGGCAACCTGAATTTCTTGGGAGTTGGCAACCTGAATTTCTTGGGAGTTGGCAACCTGAATTTCTTGGGAGTTGGCAACCTGAACTCTTGGGAGTTGGCAACCTGAACTCTTGGGAGTTGGCAACCTGAACTCTTGGGAGTTGGCAACCTGAACTCTTGGGAGTTGGCAACCTGAACTCTTGGGAGTTGGCAACCTGAACTCTTGGGAGTTGGCAACCTGAACTCTTGGGAGTTGGCAACCTGAACTCTTGGGAGTTGGCAACCTGAACTCTTGGGAGTTGGCAACCTGCATTCTTAGGAGTTGGCAACCTGAATTCCTAGAAGTTTGAAACCTGATGCCGTTGGGATGGCAATGTGGCTTCCTTCAAGACACGAAGAACGAGCAAAATGTGTGTGTCTAACCACTTATACCGGGGGTTTACACGAGCCTAGTCTTCTCCATTCCTCCATGGTTTAGGGCCATGTGTTATAGTGAGATAGCACAGGTCTTGGGCTCAGCATACGCTACTGACCCAAAGTATTTTTGTCACACCATTAATGGGCAAGTAATAGTGCTAATATTTTAAACAACTTGATAATACATAACACTAAAAAAAACATGTCGTGTAGCCATTAGTAATAATTAAAATTGTTGAATTTTTAGATTGATTGATTTGGTTTATTTTACTTCGCTTTTCTTCCACTTTTGGCTAATCGCAAAGATGAGGATGAATGATGATATGATGAAGGGATGCTCACAAAGAACACCCATGCTCAGGATGGGATTCTAACCCGGCGACCCTTGGCATTATGATGCAAGGTAAGAAATATAATAGTTGTTTACATAATATGTGTGAAAAAAAGTGTAACACTCAATGTGCATCATTCAGAAGACTTAACAACAACAAAATATAATTCAATTCAATTATCTAAACTTTTTAAAAAAACTAAGCAGTAATTTCTGAATCCAATGAATAATCCCTTGAGAAATAAAATTTCCTCTCATGTTTAAGTATCTCATCCAAATGTATTCTATTAATAGTAACTATTGGAAAATTATGCCAACATTATGACCCAAACAGTTGGTGAATTTTGTTTCAAGTCCGTCCTATGCATGGATGGGCTAATCGGACTGGACGGCATCGGTATCGAACCGGGGACCCCTTGATGACATTACCTCTACACCACTGGGGAGGCAAGGAGATGAACCTGGGTGCCAATACTACAGCATAAACCCAACCACTACTCAATACATTTGGCACTTCCAGTGTTATAGAGCCTGCTACGGTTATACTGAGGACACACACAAAAACTAGTAAAACTAACTACACACACAAAAATACAAACAAAAGGCAACACATAACAACGGGAAGCAGTTCAATCTGTCTTTGTCATAATAGCCTTGGAATCCTCCATTTAACAAAGTACATACCTAGAATTACGTCCCAGCATCCATGCTAATATGAAAATGAATCACACACCAACAAACATCTATGCCTAGAGCCACCACCAATCTTACGGTACCCAACAACAATGACCGTCAATTACAAAAACAGTAAGTAGTAGTAAAAAATTTGCACATACCCAACTTACCACGGCTCTTGGCAGCCAGGTAGGCCAGATAAGCAGGGGAGGAGTGGTACACTTTCAAACTTTTCTCATACTCTAACTGAAAGAGGAGACGAAAAACAAGACGGAGCTCAGTTTAATGATGCGACTGTTTTTTAAACTAGGATGGATTGATATCCAAAAACAAGTATGCACGTACAATGAAGTGCATGTATCTCACCCATGGAACTGAAATGTCATTTGCTGCAAGGGAACGAAGAGGCACGGTGTGACCAGGTTGTCATGCAGTGGCAAGTATGTTGTCGTTCTTTTGTTGCATGAGGACAAGCATTAGATCGCAAGCACTTACGGTTGCATTCATGAAACTCCCAGGCTAGCTAATGCTACCTTTTCTGCATGTGCAAATTGGTAGACTACACCTACAAATTCAGGTGAGTTGAGTTGGTGTTCTAAGTCCACTTTATGCACAGTAAGGCTAATCGGGACTGGACCTACAGTTTAAAGTGGGATCTGAACCACTACGAGCCTCCAACAGGTATCGAACCTGGGACTCCTTGATAACAAGGAGTTATCAAGTGCAATGTGCTTTGAAATTCGTCTTAGGTCCACTTTATACACACATATGCCAATCAGGACTTGACGTGGGATCTGAATCACTACTGGGTATCGACCTCTTGATTACTAAGTGCAATGTTATTTGTGCTTCTTGGATTAGGGTTTGTGTGATTGGTCTGTATTTCATCCTGTTGTCCAGACTCTTTTGAAGTATGGAGTGTCAGGTGAGATGAGCTTCTCCTGTGTTTCAGTGGAGTGTCGGTTTCTACTGCATGATGGCGTGGGTTTCCTTGATAATGATGAAGGAATCTGTCGGGTGGGACACTGTGGTGGCAAGAGATGGTACGGCCTATGGTGAAAAGGTGATGAGCAATGCCAGAGTTTGCTGTCTGTATGTCTTGGCATAGCCTAAGTGTTCACTTTTCTTTGCTTGCTGGTTTACCAAGCACTTTTAAATTAAATTCCCAGACCATTTTCTGGTGCTTTGACATAATAATCATCAAATTACAGCTCTTGCAACATTGTTCAAAATAAATGAACAAAACTTAGCTATAAAAACATTTTTGTATATAGTACATATTCCATCAAGAAACTGGTTCAAGATAGAGAGAATTTATTTTCATTCTCAAATCGTAGCAAGTATACAAAAAACACCTCATTAAGTTTCATTGTTTCCTTCTTGATACTTGGCAGGACGAGTGTGATGATGAAACAGGGATCAAGCTTTGTTATCAAGCCCACCATTGGTGCATGGTGTTCCTCATACGTGCTCTGCCGTCCCATTGAGAAAAAGTCATTTTAAAACAGCATCATATGAGGGGAAGCCATCTCATCCATTGCCACTTGCTGAAAGAGCTGGATCTGCAATGGTATTTTAAGTGTTCTTTTATCTTTTAGAAAATGCTGATTTTGCTTCGCTCGGACAAACTTTTATTAATCTTCACAGCTGTTTATCATCCATGTTGGGGAATGTTGACAGTGTTCTAAAAAATATTTTTAGCTTTTTGAGAGGAGTGGGACTCTTCACAGTTTGTGAGAAAGTTTTTAGACTAGCCTTATGTTTCTAACATGATGTGAAGAGGAAGGGATTATCTACAAAGTGAAGTGATAATAAAGTCAGTGAGTGGACATAGGAGAAACGAAAAAGAGGCTGAAAGACAGGTTGAAACAACATAGGGATGATGTACGACTTAAGAGAGAGAGAGATATGCGATATTTAGGCACACAAGAGAAACAGGACATGACAGAGTGGGATGACGCTAAGCAGATAGGATGGGAGAAGAGAATCCTAGTGAGAAAATGGAAGAAATCCAAGGAAATAGAGAAGAAAGGGAAAGAAGACACAATGAACTGGAATGGGGAACTGAAGATAAACAAATAATGGAAGAAGGTGTTTGAAAGAAGTTTGAGTTGGTGTTTTAAGTGTTTTAAGTCCACTTTATGCACAGCAAGGCTAATCGGGACTGGACCTACAGTTTAAAGTGGGATCTGAACCACTTGTGCCTCCACCAGGTATCGAACCCGGGACCCCTTGATTACAAGGCAATGGCGGGTGTTAGAAAGAGTGGAAAGGACAAGAGCAAAGGAGGAGAGAAGGAAGAGGAATGAAGAAAGAAAGGATAAGAAAAAAGAGCGTGAGATAAGAAGTTCAACCACGTTCCAGATGAAAGGAAATGTTTATCTAAAGCGCATGTCAGTGAAACAACAGTTGACAGAAGGCCATCTGCTGGAACACTTGGAAAGGAATGTTCCAGATAAATAACTTAATAATAATCTTGTGTCTGGAGGGGAGTGATTTTTGTGTATATATATATATCTTCATGTTTTGTACCTTATTTCATTTGCATTTGGTACAGAGAGTGGGATGAAGACCTTGCTAGAAGGTTGAAACGTAATGTTTAGTTTATGTTTTAAAATAAAATACATTTCTGTCTTGCTCAGCATATTGAGTTTTTGGTTATGATGTGTTTGTCTTGTGCAGGTCCGTTTAAAATCTTGAGCTACTAACCTCTCTCAAGGGGGTCTTAACAATCTATTTTAACTTTAAGGCAAGGCTTTTATATAAGAGGATGTTTTCCTTGTACACTTTGAAGGGTGAAAAATGGCCATACGTGTCGATGCACCAAAAAATTATAACTCTCACATTCATTCATCAATTTCTCCAGTTATTTGGATGTATTTTCAACTTCCCCTGACTTTCCCAGGATTTTTAAACCAATGGGAACCCTGAGATATACCTATACTGTGAATACCTGCCAGAAATGAAAGACATTCATGTAATTAGCTGCCGGGAGTTACAGTGATGCCAACCGCAGAAGAAATTACACAAATATTAATAGAAACAAACAAAAAATGAAGCACCAAAGTGGTCCAGGCATGGGTCAAGGAAGCAGTACTCAACTGGTATGTATAGATGGTACATACGTAACGTTTGGAAAACTCCCCACTGATATTTACGAAGCAAAAGCAAAAATACGTGTAAGAAGGTCCAAACTGGAATATGTTAACAAAAAAAGCATCAAAGGTTATTCGTCTTCGTCCTCAAGGTACACAATGCTCATAAGTAGATGATGGTAATGTTTTGTAAGAAGGGGCATGCTCCTTGCTATTTATGCACGCTAGAGGAGACCTCTAAGGTAGTTCTTAGAGAGGCTGACCTACCTTTGTTCTTGGCAGCCACCCACGCTTGGTAGGCAGGAGAATTGTGATAGTTTTTCAAAGCTTCGTTATATTCTACCTGGAATATACAGTTTTACGACATTTAGAAGTACACAGCAGGTATCTTAGACCATGCAAGTGACAAGATCGTTCATCTACGGAAGCAAATAAAAACAGTACACAAAATGTTCAATAAACACTGCAAAACAGTTCATGTATAATGTTATGAAAAAATAAAGAAACAGACCAGCAAATGTTATGGAACTAATAAAAATAATGAAGACATTGTACATTAGTGTACTCTTTTTTTAAAAAAATCTCTGTGTTCTGGTATGCAAAGCCAATCTTCATCTGATTGACTGACTTAGCTTTTCTGTCACTTTTGGCTAATCTCAAAGTAGAAGATGAGAGATGATGCAATGAAATTGACGATGGAATATTCGCAAACAGCCATGCACAGGCTAGGATTTGAACCCAGGACCACTGGCAGACCAGTGCTAACCACTTGGCCACAGCGACCAGCTACATGTACAATTGCGAGAATAATTGGGAAGTAGCGTGAAAACCCGAACCAGATTCTGGTCCAGTGATGGAACCAGGACCGTAGCTAGAATTGATCTCCAGATGGGGCTCATGGGTTATCAGGGAGAGCATTGTAAACCAAGTCCATTTTTAAAAAGTTTAACTGTGTTAAATGAAGGTAAATTATGTGAGGGGAGGTGGGTGATAAAGTTACATAAAGTTTAGAAATATCACACAAATACTACATTTCTTCTGTATCTTTTAAAATATCACTTGAAGTGTCAATTGGCTGCTACTGAAATCATCCATATTACATTTGATGATACAGATATTTATATCGCACAAGAAAAAATGGACAATATTCAATCACAGTGCTTAGCGTACGTCCCCCCCTCCCCCCCCCCGCCAAAATAAAAAACTCCCCTTCATTCCCTAAACTTGGGACCTGTTTAACCTTTGACTCAGATGCAGAGGGAATTTGCATAACGACATCAAAATCACAGATTTCTGTATAAATGGGAGGTCGCAATAGGGGCAACGAAGGTACAGATAAAGAAGCTCCCCTGTGAAGGAACTTTCTGAAGTCTAGAGAAGAGAATATCCTAAATGCTTGCCGCTACTTACACTTCTTATACATAAGATGAACAAATGTAATAGCTGCTGTTCATGCTCTGCAAATTCATCTTTCACCAAAGTTGTGAGCAAAATAATATCTGCTGTCTACAGTTTCACTTTTCACTGCAAACGAATTACACAAAATAGTTTTACCTAATGTCATGAGGGCTGACGGGCCTGGATGAAACTTGATGAATTGACCAAAAGTCACCCCAGCAAAATGATGCTACTGTTGACTCTCAAAGGGGAAGGGTGTCAAGGGTTTAGTGCATTGTTTCTTTCTTGCACAATAGTTACACATACTGTTCAAAATGATTATCAGATAAGAACATGCAAATTTGGCAAAAAATACTTATTTTGACCACTACAAGTACAATGTCTTCACTTTTTTAAAATTCATTTTTATCCATAGCTCTTTTATGACTGAGCTATGATTTAAATATTGATATCTTGCTAACAGTAAGCAAATTATATCATACTACAGGTCTCGCTCAAAATAGTATAGCCTATTTTTCTAGAAGAGAAGTACAGTTTTTTTTTATGTACAAAAAAGACATTGGGAATAAAAATTAAAATTGTACACATCCAATAAAAAGCCACCTCTTAATGTCACTATGATTATTTTATGTGATTACACTAGCTGAAGGCAATACAAAAAGCATGACCTAGACATCATGGAAATAGAGGCAGAATCCCATGGCTAGGAAACACATTCAAACTTTGGCTTTGACTAGGAAGAAAAAATTAAACATCTTTAAACAGTTCATCACATATTTCTCTTACATTTATGCATTTCAATTATGCAAAAACTTTTTCTTTAATTTCAACTGAAAAGTAAATAAACAACAGATACAGAAAATTATTCAAAAGTATTTCAAATTAAATTGAATTTATTTTGAAGACAGCTTATGCACAGAAAGATTCTTCGAGAGTGGACCTACAGTTTAAAGTTGGATCAAAACCTTCACTGGGTATTGAACCTGAGACCATTCCAACAATTACAAGGTACAGGGTGTTGCAAAAGTCATCACCTGATTTTCTTAACCTATAGCCTGGGTTATAAATTAAAGAAAGTAGGTTTTCTTGTGTTAAACTTTTATTGATACTTTTAAGTTTTATGTCCTCAATTTTCAAAGATAATATCCAATAAATGACCACCATTCAAATTGATGCAAATTTGGGCTCTTTTTATTGCGTTTTCCATGGTGTTGGAAATCTGCGGGGAAATGTCTTCAATTTCATGCTGAATATTGTTGTCCTTTAGTTGTTGTAAGGTATGTGACTTATTCACATAAACCAATGACTTCAAATATCCCCAAAGGAAGCAAGACGTCGAATGGTTTTCGGTGTAGGCGCTGGACGATTGGGAACGTTACTTACGTGAAATTTAAAACCACGTTTACCGCATTCATCATGGATTGGGAAAATGTTGTCTAAATTCTCGTTGTGTCAAGATTACAGATAGATTATTCCTTAAAAATATTATCACAATTTTTCCACGTTCATGTGGGGTATACTTATTCATTTCCCCACACAATAAATTTCGTGAGTATCTTCTATTTAACTGACAAAACACTACTGATATAAACAACAAGATGTCAAAATAAAGGTCAGTTCAAATAGGATGATGACTTTTGCGCCACCTTTTATAATATGTGGACATATTACAGCCTCACATTAGCAAAGTGTAAACTTACTCTGGAGCCAACGATTCATTTCGCTAAGATCACCAACTCAGCTCAAATACCCATACGAGCTGACACACTTGCTTAATACTATGTCTCCAGGAGCTTGGAGGCAGGACAGTGGCCATTGTTAAAATGTGTCAAACATAACCTCCACACCATTAAAGATATACAGGGTGATTCAGTAAAAGCATTCAAACAGGAAATAGGTGATGCACCACTGAACAATTTGAGATGGGGAATCTACAGTTGGAGAAGCAAGCATAACGATGGGCTGAAACATGTCGAGCTCTAGCATGTACAGTCACGGACACTTCTTGGTTGTAACAAACCCATTAACTCTCAATGGTATCGTTACGACCCAGAAGTGTCCGTCCGTGACTGTACCATGGCCCATAGGAATGACAATAAGTAACATGTATGGACATTTAGTGACACTGCTGAAGTACAATGAGTAGCAACATTTATTGACAGTGATTTACACATATGAGGTAAATGCTTGACATTTGGCAAACAGGCATCAACAACATACAATAAGGTACCTCACAACAGTTGTTCAAAATGATGACAACCACACAGAATGCAAGCAAGACAGTGGTGTACGAGATTCAGCTGCACCCTTGAAAAATATCCCTGGCACATTACGAATCGCATCACAAGTTGCGCCAATCCTGGGAACAAATTCCATGTCCGTGTTGACTGGGGTCTCATGAACAAGTGATATCCCTGATGAAAAATTGAGAAGATGCAGGTCAGGTGACCTTGCAGGCCAGGGAATAGCCTTTCCCCATCCAACAACCAAACATTGCCGGCAGCAATAGACAAAACTAAAAATAATTGAGGTGCCAGCCCCCTTTTCCCAGGAGCCATTTTCTTTCAAATACGAACTAAGATACTCATGATAACTAAGATAAAGCTACACATTTTGAAACGTGACCTTAAAATTTTTAATTTATTAATTAATACAAGATTGGTTTAAAAGTAATTAATTCTTGCATCAGAGTGGCCTTACTAAAGAAGGCTCAATACCATTAATAACTATGCAATATAATAATGACCGTGTCTACCATATCGCTAAGATTCCAAGATTTTGTAACAGAGGAAAAAATTACAGTAACTTGTTTATTATTCGGATTTAATTATACACGTTATACAGAAAGCACAGAAACATTAAACAAAACATACTGTACTAATTATTTTCTTTAAAAAGTAATGGAAATTTCTGGAAGCAAACTTCAAATATTAAATAAATAAAAAAAAAAAACTGAATTTTAAAATTTAGTAATCAGTTGAAAATTTTTATTCGCCATGGCGACCAGGCACCCTGTGTTTATCTACCCCTGGTTGCAGGCGTCCACAATGAAGTGGGGCGATGCTCCGTATCTTGGTACGCTGGCTTCTCCGACCCTAGGTTCCTTATCTCAAATTGTACAGTGATTTCCTGTTTCCTTTTTGTATGCTTTTTCTGAATCAACCTGTATGTATTTATCAAGCCGGTGCCAGTAAAGCTGCATTTGTAAGGGGGGAAAAAATCGTAGTCACTACTTCCGTCAATGGAAGTGCATAAGAAACTAACCACTTACCTTCTCAGCCTCATATTCGTCTACGTACTCCTGCTTGTCCTCCTCCGGCAAGTCCCGCCACATCTGGCCAATGATCTTCCCGATCTCCCACAGCTTCAGCTCCGGATTCTGGGCTTTCACCTGGTCCCATACCTTCCGGCTGTACCTCATGTAAGGCATGAGCGGCTTCTCGGGAGGCTTCGGTGGTTTGGGGATGCGAGCATCACTCTGTGGGAAAGCAGACAAGGATCAAGGAAAATTAAATTACTACTACTGGTGAACAGAAGGAATATTATACATAAGTACAAATATTTATACCAATTGGTTAATTCTTCCTTGATTTAACCTCATAAGCAAAACTATATCCTGTCAGCTTTTGGTTATTTCTTGTCACCCCTCATCACATACGACAGGGAAGAAACTGACAAGCCGCATGGGAACAGTGTAACAAGAGGGCGTCCCTTCTTTTTTAATGTTTTAGTTGTACATAGGACTTTTAGTGCGAAGGTTTTACAGTGATACTTTTAACAAATGATAGAGAGCATGGGGGTAACAATGGTTTTAGAAGCGTTCTCCAAATTTTACCTTTACCAAATTTGTACAGTTTCCTTTTTCCTGACGAATGACATGATTTGACGAGGCTATGGTATATTTCGGATAGCCGAGAAAAGAACCTGAAGATGGAAACAGTTGTTTCCGAAATGTCGTTGCACAAAATAGATACTCATTTCACGTAAGTAACAAAGTTTTGTATTTTTAATTTATTGAAAATACGAATTAATATACAGGGTGATTCTTTATGTAGTTTACAACTTCAATAATTTATAATTATTTATTGGGACTTCATACAGACTTGGTTTATATGTCATTATGCAGCAAAACAATTCAAGTTTTTATTAGAAATCTGTTATGGTTCAACGTGTGCACCGTTGGTCATCCTGGACACATCCCAACGAAAGTCAATTTCCTGCCAAACATTAACCAGCATTTCAGGAGTAACATTAGCGATGGCTGTTGTGATGTGATCTTGAAGTTCATGAAGATTATGAGGTATGGGGAGGGCTGTACACCCTATCTTTCACAAACCCCCACAAAAAAGTCGAGTGGAGTGTACTCTGGAGACCGTGGCACTTAGCTCTTTCCGCGCCAGTGAAAGTTGTCATTTTCAACGATAGACCAGTGGCCCCGCATGTGATCAACTCCGCAACTACACACTACCTGAGTCAAAACTTGAAGCGTTTTGCTGCATAATGACATATAAACCAAGTCTGTATGTGGTTCCAATACACAATTATAATTTCTTGAAGTTGTAAACTACATAAAGAATCACCCTGTATATAAAGTGAGTAAGTCACACATATCGTGAATTATGAACCCCTCTCCTGTTTTATCCAAACTAGTTTCTTCCTTTTGCACCTTGAAATGTTTCACTATATTTATTGTTTAAAACTTTGTTCTACGGTATGTCAGAGAAGTCCCTTTACCTCTACTTGAATGTATCCTGTTTCAACAGTGTTGAAATTTGGCCAGTATTAGTTTACTTGGGAATGATTTTCTTTTCGTGGTTGGCATCCCTGCTCTGAAAGTCACATGGAATGCTCACTAGAATTCGAATGTCAGTTGTTGCAACCATGGCTGATGCGAGCTGAGGAACACTGAGTGACGTGTGTGTATGCACGAAGGACAAAGCATGGGGCAAACAATGTACTGTAACATAATGTAATATATGTTGCTAATAATCATTAGTGAAAATCAGAACTGGAGTATTTCACAAGGTACTAGCGGGGTAACATTTATATTAAGAAAGAATCAGAACATGCAAGAAGAACGAAAACTAATGTTTTTCTGAACTTTTACATTAGAGCCAATAGGCTCTGCAATCAAAGAGAAGAACTTATAAAAGAGGAAGAATGGATTATGAGAACAGGGAACAGGAATGGGTATAGAGACAATGAAATGAGGAAAATAAGAAGGTGTGCCTATAAAATGTGCGAAAAAGAAAAAAAGAGGGAACCTTGAGAAGAGTGAAACCAAAGGGAATGAAGGAGGGAAAGAGAAAAATGCATATAAGTTCACGGGAATTCCATACTTCAAAAATGTTTCAGAAAAAATCAAAAAGGTATTATTAAACGGGTATAATATCAAATGCAGAATGAGAGCCGCACGGAACATCGAGAAGCACTTCTCTGAGTATAAAACAGCAGGAATGGAAAAAGTCAAAGAAGATGAGATAGGGGTGTATAGCATTAGGTTTAATTGCGACAAAGAATATATTGGGCAAACAGGGAGAAGTATGAAAATTAGATGGAAAGAGTATGATAAAGATATTAGCGATGCAATTCCTAGAACAGGCCTATCAGAGCACATCTTGGATAATTCACATAAAATTAAGAAAAGAGGGATTATTAGAAGGGAAAGGAATATCATTAATAGGAATGTACGAGGGCTATTTTTTTTTTCAAGGTCCGATCGGTCGCGAAATAAAAACCACAGAGAAATCAAAAATGTTTTTATTTGCAACATTTAGCTACACCTTCCAGCTACTTCTCGATGTAGTCGCCACCCAGATTTAGACATTTGTCGTGGCGTGGTACCAACTTTCCAATACCCTCGTCATAGAAGGCAGCCACCTGTGTTTTCAGCCAATTCTCTACGCTGGTCTGCAGCTCGTTGCCTGTGCCAAAATGCTGTCCTTCTAGCCAGCGTTTCATGTGCGTACAGAGCAGAAAATCTAAGGGAGCCAAGTCCAGGCTGAAAGGTGGGTGATCAAACACCTCCCATTGAAAACGCTGCAGGAGCGTCTGTGTTGCACCTGCAGTGTGCGGCCGAGTTGTTGAGTTGGTGTTTTAAGTCCACTTTATGCACAGTACGGCTAATCGGAACTGGACCTACAGTTTAAAGTGGGATCCGAACCACTTGTGCCTCCACCGGGTATTGAACCCGGGACCCCTTGATTACAAGGCAATGACGCTACCACGATGCCATGGGGGAGGCCCAGTGTGCGGCCGAGCATTGTCATGAAGAAGGACAATGCCTGATGACAACATTCCTCTTCGCTTGTTCTGAATTACCCTTCGTAAACGTTGAAGCATCACGTTGTATGAAGCTGCAGTGATGGTCGTGCCTCGTCCCATGAATTCCACCATCAAAACTCCTTTTCTGTCCCAGAACACAGTAGCCATACACTTTCTGATGAAGAAGGTTCGCTTGCACTTCTGTGGTTTATTCGGGGAATGGGAATGCATCCACTGTTTGGATTGCTCTTTTGTTTCTTCATTTTCGAAATGGACCCATGTCTCGTCCCCTGTGACAATTTTGTTCAAAAATCCTCTCCCTCATCATGGTAGCACTGAAGAAACATTAAGGCGGCACCCATTCGCTGTCTCCTGTGTTGGTCGGACAGCATCTTGGGAATCCATCTCGCACAGAGTTTGCGGTACTGAAGTCCCTCACTCACGATGATATAGAGAGCTGACCTTGAAATTTCGGGAAACGACTCACTCAACACAGAAATTGAGAACCGACGATTTTCTCGAATCGCCTGATCCACTCGCTAAACAAGATCATCGGTTGACACTCGCTTCCTTCCCTGACTGCCTGCATCATGAACGTCTCTACGTCCTGCTTCAAAGTTCCTGCACCATTGCCGCACTTTGCTGTCACTCATGAAAGTTCACCGTACACTGCACTCATTCGTCGATGAATTTCGGCTGCATTGCACCCCTCAGCATGAAGAAATCGAATGACTGGATGCACTTCACACTCGGCGTGCGACTCTAATGTTCTAGGCATGTTTCCATGCTCACTGCACGCTCCGAACTGATACGTGCGACGTGATGCGATCAACGGGCATACTAGATACACTGCGCAACACATCCACACACAGCTTCATCGGATTTTCAACGTGGTTTTTATTTCGTGATCGATCGGACCTTGATAAAAAAAATAGCCCTCGCATATGAAGTAGCAAACATATGTAAAGATAGGAATAATAAACTGAATAGGGAAGATGGAACCCTCAACTATATTTGGATTAACATGTTTAAATGATGGGAAAAATTGCAAAAAAAATAAATAAATAAAATGGGCTTTCAGGTAACCACGGAAGTAATCCAGAGGTGCAGGAAATACGCGAGTTCGATCCGGAAGTGACATAGATGAAGGGAAGCATAGACAGCTGAATAGGTAATAGCCTGTGCCAATTTCCTGCATTCCATATGGGAGCATCAGCTGATGACAGCACGTTTGGCAGGGGGTTTTGATTTTATATTTTTAATTGTTTTAACCCGTTTTATAAATTTTAGTGAACAATGACAAAGGGTAAGGACATATTTTTTAATATGGGAACAAGTTTTATCAAAATTTCTACCTTCAATCCAACCCGCAAAACCTTTTCCTTGAAAGGGTAAACTTGATGCGGCATGGTAATGACATGTGGCTAAAATTGCCTGAAGGAGGCAGTTGTACCTCCGAAACGTAGCAATTTCAAATAAGAAGACTCACAATATCGTAAGTAGTGACCTTTTATTTGATACTTTTATTGTGTTTTCATAATAGATACATTTCTTAATATTTGTCTATTGTAAGGAATTCGCACAAAATCAATTATGAATAATTTGCTCTTTAAGTAACATGATATTTGTTTTAGAGCTTCATTTAGTTAAACCAAAGCCTTCATTTACCAAATATTACAATTTGGTATCAGCTGTTGTGAATGACCTATCAACAGTACAAGTATTTTTCACATTACTGAAAAAAAAATCATGCATAATTTTCAAATTCAATTAATACATGGCTTTCTCCATCAAAGTGCTTTTCACTCTGGGTATTGTATACAGAATTCACATCAAAAAGCTGACGATGTACTTACAACAGATCCTTTTCCGACTTTCTGTGGATTGAAGCCAGGATGTCCATGGGGGGTGGTGATAAATGGACTCTGGTTAGAAGACGAATCTTTCTGCAAGAAGATAATTGAATTTAATTATGTGGTAAAACGTAAAAATACGGCACATGAAGTGTAAGGAAGATTTTTCAGTTCTAAAGAACGTCAACAATAGTTATTCAATTGTAAAGGTTGATGTGAAATCTAATATCCTCACTGTAGAAGAAAACATTATTATTATTTTAATAAAACATTATGACAACTTTGGCAATCACTTTAAGCCTATAACTAGCATGAAAATTATATTTGTTTCTTGCAGAATCAATTAACAGTCTACTGAAGCATATTATAATTTATGCAATAAATGGAGATGGACAAACTGGACATTTCAGAGTATTTCTACAAGACAAATATGTAGTCGGGTGATTGTTAAGCCCATTTAACACTAACATTTAATCAAAATGCATGGCAATTTTTTAAAGTTATCTTCTAAATGCCAAAAAACTAACATTTTTTTTTTAAAAAAAAGGAAAGATCTGTTTTAATACTATTCCTTGTTGAACGTAAACATTATTATTCTGTGCAGAAGACATGTCGCATTTTAGACAGAAATAAATGACTAAAAACATGAAGAACTTACACCAGAGCTGGATGAAGAACTGGATGCACTCGATGCCCTCAGACGTTCTGAAAGGAACAAAGATGAATCTCCTAATTGGAAAGCAGCATTTTTGTTTCATTATTAATCAACATTTGACGCTAATAATTATAAGTTGCAAAAATGTGGGAACTCAGCATTACTAATTTTTAACGTCATTAAATTTTGAAAGAATTGCATCCTTTAATAGCAACTTTCTGTGTTGAAAAATGATGTTCGAAGTAGTAACTTGTACTATGACCATATTTTTAAAAACATAATTTTAATGCGAATTTTATCTTAACAGAAAACAAAACATGGAATGTCAATTTTTCTTTCAATGCTAGGTTTCGACAAAAGTTATAGAATGCAAATACACACAAGTAAAACTGTTCAACCTAATTTAACAGGGCATATGTAGAGACACTTGGAGGGAGGGAATTTGTTATCTGTTCATCTGCAGATTGTATTTCTCACACTAACTCCAAGATTTTTTAGTTTCAAAAGAATGAAGATTTGATTTTTGTTGCTTAACATTGCTCCTGCCACTTTTGGCTAATCATGATGATTAATTAGATGAAATTGATGAAGAACAGACATGGCCAGGCTAGGTTTTGAACCCACGACCACTAGTATTGTAGCATGCTGTGCTAACCACTCTGCTACAGAGATTGGCACAAAAGAATGAAGGCATAATACCAATGCTGTTTAGTTGGGCACTAAAGATTTATAAGAAGAGGATTCTAATGATGGGTACAAATGAAAAACATATAATCCAAGAAAACTTAATTTCATATTCATACATGTACATTGCTTGCAGAAACTGAGATGTATAGTTAAGTCAATAAAGCTCAAAGTTTGTCTGAAGTCCTTACGCTTAGATAGACTATTTGGAACTGGATGTAAACTGAATCAGTAAGGCCCAAGTCAATAAAGCTAAACCAAAGTAATTGCATCCTTCTCCCTTCTCTCCTATCTGAAGAAATTAAGACAACAAAACAAATTTACCAGAAAGGACAAGACATTTCCTAAGTGGTTTTATTGAGTCAAGAAAGTATATAGGGTGTATCATAAGTAATAGTGCAATCTGACACAGTTGAAAGTACACGATAATAGAAGCAAAAAAGTCTCCGTAAACATGGGTCTGCAAACAAGCCATTTTCGAGATAATTGTGATGTGTGGTTACAAGCCACCACTGACTTCATTGTTTGTAGTCGTCGTCCTAGTTGGCAAAATGCTAATACAGGGTGGCTACAAACAAGCAGAAATGAAATTCCCTGACTTTTCCAGGTTTTCCAGGACAAAATTTACATTATTCCCTGACAATTACAAATTAAACTAAATCGATGTTTTTGCAAATGGATATAATAAACTCATACAGATCCAGATATGGTTTTGTTAAGTACAAATATTATCTTTTATGAAAATGACTTAATTTCTCTATTCTCTATGTTTTTAATTCAAACTGCAAAATAGTGAATTTGGAAAATTATTACAATGCACAAGCTAGGGAAGGATTACGGAATTTTGTCATGCGCAGTAAGTTTAAAATAAAATACTTGATTATTTTTAAAGTTACGACTAAATGAGATAAGAGTGAAGAGTGATTGATTAAGAAATACAATTTGTAATTTATCAGTCTCCTTATACATTCTGGGTATTATATGTTGATATTTCCACTGAGGTTTGGAACCCTCTGCTTGCAAGAATCATGAGTGCGGACTCATTTTTCGATGCATAAAGCTACTTCTCTCTTCTCTGTAAAGCAAACAACTTAACTCTTGCATATAAGTGAAACAATTGAATCGAACAAAATAAAGTATCATATTTCCTTACATTATCAATGGGATTTCTGCTTCAGTACAGTATATACAAGTGAAGCACTGTGAAACTGACAACATGCAGTTATACCATTAATGCCGACGAAAAGGATATGTACGTAGGTATCAGAAATTTAACGCAAGGAATTTATAGAATTGCGTTGTATAGGTACCTGATTTAGCTAACCACACATTAAAACAGGAACACTCTAATAATAAAAGCTTCTGAAAGATCACATACGAGGGGCATCCTGAAAAAGCTCCAATGGTGCCTATACGCAGCACTAGTGGTCGGAGAGCGACACACACACGTGCAGGCAGAAAGAAGTGGCATGTAGCTGTAATCTGGTACAGTTGCAATGCAGTCGTTTTAGGACAGTTCTAGGTTAAAAATTGCAGCTCTCATACAGTCTCCCACCGACTGCGATGTAGCCTACATTGCACGCTCAGAATTTGGCACAGACAGAGCCACCAGCAATCGTGTGAGGTGTGCAGACCGGACGTCGTGAGTGATAGTATGGTCAGACGATGGTGCAGACAATTCACGGAAGGCCAATCGAATGTGCACAACCCCATACAGCTGAGCACACACGGGCCCTTTGCATCACTTCAGGTGAGAGATCTTGGACCACTCCCTGAACAGCCCTGGCCTTGAATGTACCGACTTTCATCTCTTTGCTTAACTGAAGAAGTTTCTGGCAGGGAAATGATTTGTCAGCTACACTGCGGTAGAGATAGTTCCAGTCTTTGCTGTCAGACACACATGCCATGGGCATACAAAATTTAGTGCCATGCTACGACAAATGCCAGAACAACGGTGGTGATTATGCCGAAAATTAGCTTAGGACTCACTGTTACTAATGTAATAAATTACAACTGATATTCTTGTTTTATTTATGCCTAATCGGTAGGGACCTTGATATTTTGTTATTTTTTTACAAATTGGTGTATTTTCTTATTTTTTATTTTTTACTATACGGTGTTATTTTCCCCAAAATTCACATTTTCATTTTAGCGCATTTTCTGGCAAATATCTGCAATTACACCTTCATGGTGTTTTTAAAGTACTGTTTCAAATTGTAAGTCACATGGCTTACGCCTCTTCGTGAGAGTTTGATATATCCCTTTTCCATATCCCTTTTTTTAATTTTAAGGTAAGGATTTTAGATAATGGAATTTTCGCCGTATATACTGAAGGGTGCATAATGGCCATAAGTGGCGACACACCCAAAATTAAAATCAATCAATCTCACGTGACAGATACCGATATATTATGGCACCAAAAATTGGCATTATCTTTTTTTGACTTGTTACTGTTACGTTTCCCAAAATTCGCGTTTTTGTTTTAGAACATTAATCTGCCAAATATACCGAAACTTAATACTCCATTGTGCATTTAAACTATTATTTTAAATTGTAGGTCACATGGTCTACGTCTTTTCGTGACAGTTTGATATGTTGGAACAGATTTTTGAGGAAATAAAAGGAAAGTGCTCCCCTGCACTTTTCCATGAAGGTGTATAGGGTTGTGGAGTTAGGGCCCCACACTTTCTTGATCAAGGCTGAAGGTGGGGGTGATGTGATCAGCACCATGCTCCTGGCTACCTTTATCCCTCCAAGTTTTCTCAAGGTACCAGCTTCATATGATGCTGGGTGGGCGCCGGAGCAGTTTGAATAGGTGGAAAAGTATCCGGTTCTTCCCCGCAGGGGATCGACCCTGGGTCTCTCGCATAGTAGTTAGACGCCCTAACGACTGAGCTCCACTATTACTTGCTCGACAAATGCCGATGGTGCGCACTTAGCTTGGTAATTCAAAACATATCTCGTGTGACAAATACGAAGATGTGGCTCCCGTGTGACGGTAGATACGCACTCGATCTCCTGTTAGAACCCTGCCACTTTGCTCTGTGATGGAAATGGTTTTGATACAAGTTCAAAAAATCGTGGGAAATACTTGATTTAATGTGGCTGTCGGAATTATTCCATGTACGTATAACTCTATAGTTTACTCTTGAGTAAAATGTTGGAAAACTTGCACGTTCTATGTACACAAACATGACCTAGAAAAGACAAGAATGTTGGATTTCATGGAATTTTTCGTTGTTTTAGGCCATTTCTTTAAAAAAATCGCTAAAACGCCAACAATTCGCATTATTTCGATATTTCGAACGGGCGAAAAATGTGTCCAGACATCACTGCACATTCATAAACATAACTTCACAGCAATTACCATTTTTCACGGTTTTGACGTTTGCAAAAAATCAATGTCCCTACTAATTGGAAATTACTTTCTGGCCACCCTTCGTATAAATCAGTAGATGGAAAGTGAAAATTTAGCAGGGCTGGCAGAGAAGAGTCAAATCTTGAAGAAAGTGATTTGCCTTTATGATTGAACGATTCGAGTAAATATGATATTAAAATTTTTAAGTATTTATTATTAGTATTTTGTTTCATAATACTGGACATTAACCTTACTCAGTGAGAGATTAATGACCATCTCTCACGAGTTTAAACAGACAGGACAGAGAGTGGCGTTAAATTCATTGCAATAATAGTATTGCAGTAAATTTGAGGTTGGGAGCATGCATGCACTGGCCAATTTTTATAACGTTCACAAATGCAGATTTATGTTTCACTTTTTCGTGATAGTATTCAATATATATCCCATTTGGTTGGATTCTTCTTCATATCTAAGAATAGAGCAATGTCATTGTAAACGTATGTTAACTTGTGCAAAACCACTAATACGTCAGGATGATGAAAGAAAACCTTCGTAAGCACTGCTACATTAAATAAGGCGAAGTGAGCCAGAAGAGTAATAAAATTCCAGCAGCATATTTGCAGTCTTAAGCTCTTCTTGTTTATGCATGCGATTTTTGTTGGATGTTGCAGTCCATGCAATTTCTGTCGCATGTTGTAGTGAGATACTTTGTCGGGTGGCGATATTCGACAAAAATCGTATGTATCAATGGAACCTATTTGTTTCCATGTTCCTTCAGTTTGCCCAACAAAATGCCTTACTACGACGTCCGACAACTATGGGACGGCCCCACCCGTTCGTATCCCCTCCATCTGTTGACAAGTTCCCTTACTACTCCTATGCGGACAAGAAAAAATGATAATTCATTGCATTTTCCACGTAATATTAAAAGGCTTAACCTTTACTCCCCCGATGGTATCATCAGAGTAAGGTCGTACTGGCCCGATGATACCATATGACATCATGGTGCTTTTTGGACCTTCATACTCTTATGTTTGGGTGGAAACTCTGACACAGGTCTGGAGTAAGCCTGGGAAATTCATATTAATGACCAACCTCCCCCCTCTCCGCAACATATCCATGCCACATTTCCGAACAGAGTTTCACATTTTGATTGATTGATTGATTGATTTAGTTTATTTTACTTCGCGTTTTGTGCCTCGTGGCTAATTTGCGAAGATGGGGATGAGTGATGAAATGATGAAATGGATGAAAATGGACATTCACAAACAACCATACCCGACCGGGATTCGAACCCGGGACCCTTGGCGTCGCAGCACGATGTGCTAACCACTCGGCCACAGGGTCGGGCAACACACACACACATTTTGGCTCATTATTCAACTTGCATGGCACCCAGGAATATGAAATATGTTTCAATCTCTTTGGAAACGTCCATTCTTTGAAGAGAATACTAAGGTTTGCGCCCTCTTCCCAAAATAGCGGGAGAAGAGAGGGCAAATTCCAGTTGTTTTTTTTAAAATTTGGTGGTCGTGCCCCCAAACACCCCTTCCTCAGTTCGGCGTTCTGAATTGTACACAGTTGCATGCTATGATGTTTTAGGTGCAAAACAAAACTTATCCGAAGTAGATTGCTCTCATAGTGCACGAGTTATAACAAATTTCCTCCAAAAATGCAAATTACCTATTTTTCGTAAAAAATAATAATCACATTTTGGCTTATTATTCAACTTGTATGGCACCCAAGAACATGAAACATGTTTCATTCTCTTGAAAAATGTCCATTCTTTGAAAGGAATACTAAATTTCGCGCCTTCTTAACAAATAGCATGAGAAGAACTGGGAAACTCCAGATTTTTATTGTTTTTTCATTGAAATTCGGGGGTCGCGCCCCCAAAAACCCCCTTCCTCGGTTCGGCGTTCTGAATTGTACACAGTTGCATGCTCTGATGTTTTAGCTGCAAAGCAAAACTTTTTGCAAGTAGATTGCTCGCATAGTGCCTGCCCGTGTTGTAACAATTTTCCTCCAAAAATGCAAATTACATATTTTTCGTAAAAAAAAAAAAAATCACATCTTGGTTTATTATTGTATGGCACCTAAGAACATGAACCATGTTTCATTCTCTTGAGAAATGTCAATTCTTTGAAAAGAATACTAAAGTTCGCGCCATCTCCCCAAAATAGCGGGAGAAGAGGGGGGGGGGCAAACTCCAATTTTTATGTTTTTTCCATTGAAATTCAGGGGGACGTGCCCCCCACCCCCAAGGCGCCCTTCTTCGGTTCGGCATTCTGAATTGTACACGGTTGCATGCTATGATGTTTTAGCTGAAAACCAAAACTTATCTGAAGTAGATTGCTCCCATAGTGCCAGAGTTATAACAAATTTCCTCCAAAAATGCAAATTACCTATTTTTTGTAAAAAAAAAAAATAATAATCACATTTTGGCTTACTATTCAACTTGTATGGCACCCAAGAGCATGAAACATGTTTCGTTCTCTTGAGAAATGTCAATTCTTTGAAAAGATTACTAAAGCTCGCGCCATCTTAACAAATAGCGGGAGAAGAAGGGGCAATCTCCAGATGTTTATGTTTTTTCATTGAAATTCAGGGGTCGCGCCCCCCAAATCCCCCTTCCTCGGTTCGGCGTTCTAAATTGTATACGGTTGCATGCTCTGATGTTTTAGCTGGAAAACAAAACTTATCCGAAGTAGATTGCTCCCATAGTGCCCGAGTTATAAACAATTTTCTGAGCAATATGCAAATTACCTATTTTTCGTAAAAAACAGAGTTTCACATTTTTGCTTATTATTCAACTTGTATGGCACCCACGAACATGAAACATGTTTCATTGCCTTTGGAAATGTCCATTATTTGAAGAGAATACTAAGGTTTGCGCCTTCTTCCCAAAATAGAGGGAGAAGAGGGAGCAAACTCGATTTTTATGTTTTTTCTATTGGAATTCGGGGTACGTGCCCCCCCCCCCCCCAAGCCCCCCTTCCTCGGTCCGGTGTTCTGAATTGTACACGGTTACATGCGCTGATGTTTTAGCTGGAAAACAAAACTTATCCGAAGTAGATTGCTCCCATAGTGTCCGAGTTATAAACAATTTTCTGAGGAATATGCAAATTACCTATTTTTCGTAAAAAACAGAGTTTCACATTTTGGCTTATTTTCAAAACAAAAGTTATCCGAAGTAGATTGCTCCCATAGTACCCGAGTTATAACAATTTTCCAGCAAAGAGTGTTCGAATTTAAAATTCCCGCCGAGAACCCCGGGCTAGAGAAATTTCTCTCTCTCTTCCCCCTCCTACCATCACTGGTTTCTGGCGCCGTGGTTGTGTTGCGTATAAAAGGGGCCTAAAAGTTGAGGCCGAAACTTACGAACGAGATTTCCTGTTCCCGTACAGAGTTCCATAACGATATCTTTCAAAAAAAAAAAAAAAAAGAAAGAAAAGGACGAAATTCCCTGACATTTCCCTGACTTTTTTTGACACCTCAAATTCCCTGACTTTTCCCGGTTTTCCAGGTTTTCCAGGTCTGTCGCCACCCTGTAATAATACAGTATGAAAACTCATTGAAAATCTCTCTGCTTTTACTGAACATTCTACTTACTTTAACAAACGTAAGTATGTTACATGTTACAATTACTGTACACTCGTACCTGTTAAAGGAGGTGTTCAAAATGGCATCCTTGCATCTGGATGCAATACTGTACGTGGTTCCACATTGAGTCTGGAATTGTTTCGAACACCCCCAGTTCATTTTGGAATTGGTCACAAGCATGTACAATTTTCTGTACTGATTGTATCCATCCTATTTGATTACAACGCCATCTCTCAGAAATGTTCTGTTTTGTAAACAAAGAGCAAACCTCGGAACGTGCAAGGAGTAAAGCACTCTGTTTACTACATGCAATCAGTGACGGCTTCTAACCACACACTCGCACACATTATTAGCATTTTACCAACTAGGATGACGTTTACAAACAATGAAGTCAGTGGCAGCTTGTAACCACACATTCGCAATTATCTTGAAAATGGCTACTTTGCAGACCCATGTTTACTGAGACATTTTTGCTACTATTATCATGTACTTTCAACTGTGTCAGTTTGCGCTATTACTAATGATACGCCCTCTACAAAAAGTACACACACTCATTTCATTTTGGGATTGGTGTCCATGGAGGAAGACACTCAATACTGCATGTTTGAAACGAGCCTAAGATGTCCAGCTGTTTTCTGCAGTATTTCCCTCAACACAGCCGTTTTACAGAGTGAAATTGTAAATTTAATTTGGTTTGATATTTGTTACTTAATGTTGCTTTACTGCCACTTTCAGCTAATTGTGATATCATGAAACCGATGACAAGACACTCTCAAACACCACCCATGCCCAGGCTGGGATTTGAATCCAGAACCCCTGGTGTCATACCAGACTGTGGTAACCACTCTGCTATGGAGGTCGACTGTGGAATTTTAATTCATATATTTATCTAAATATTGATGCATTATTTATAAATGATACCTCATTCTCTTTAGGAATAATCAGACTATGAGGTTTTGCTAGAAACAGGCACATACACCTTACTAATTAGAATAAAGATTTTCTAGAAAAGCAGAAACAAGCTTTTTCATGAAATTAAAACTGTGCAAAAATGTTGGCTGGTATACGAGTCTTAAATAAAAAAAATAAAAATAGGACATGTTGCGATTATTAAATTCTTATAGAAGGTTGCTAAAATTATTTGTAAATTTGCTTTTGAAGGAAAAGAGAACTCTCCACATCCACTTATTTCAATTAAAGTCCTCCATGGTATTATAGATAGTGAAAATGAAATAATCCTTTAAGCCAGATTTGTCTCTCTTTGATCTCTTATCAATTTCACAAGTAGCGAAGAGAATTAGAAAGTAATATGATATCAAAAAATGCAAGCATTTAATTTCTATAAAGTCTTGACAACAAAAGCATAAAACCGATCCACAGATGAACAGACATAACATGATAAAAACAATGCACTAAAAATATGTATGCCCAGTTCAAGGGATTGCAAATTTATGTGCAAGGAGTCAATGCATTTTTTCCCCACAAAATATATAATTTCATTACTGAATCATTATCTGCTTAACAGCTATTTACTTTCATATATTTCCAATTGGTTATGATCAAGAACCTATATCTCTTAAAAAAGATAAAAAAAAAGAAAAATTGCAAATAAAAAGCGTATGTATTTAAAATATGCTGAGCAGATACTTCTGTACCAAATCATTAGACAAATGTTCTATTAAATTTAGAAATATTTAGATATGTATTACAATTGTAACTCTATAAAAATATTCATAAATTCAATAAAAGGTGGTTGTTATACAACACTCTCAAACTTCCATAGCATGTAAAGGACATTAAAGCAAACCGTTTTGCTGGTTTTTACTTGGAATTGAAGCTTTTTTAATTATTACTTGCTTTGTTTCACTTCAATTTTCTGTCACTTTTCGCTAATTGCAAAGATGAGTGATGACATGATGAAGTGACACTCCCCAGTTTGAGCTGTTTCTGAGTTTACTTTATACACAGAAAGGGTAATCAAAACTGGGCCTACAGTATAAAGTGGGATTCGAACCACTATGTGTCTCCAGCAGATATTGAACACAAGATCCCTTAATTAAAAAGGCAACTACGTTACCACTATGCTGTCGAGGAGGTCACCTGGACAGAAGAAAACACCAACATGGACTTCATGTCTGGAACTCACTTTACTGTAAAAGCTCAAAACCCACAGTGAAAAACACACCACTGAAATATCAGAAGCAAGTGTACCAATCCCATTGTGCACTACTGTATAAGCTCCACCCTCCTTTTTCTCTCGTTTTAAATCCACTTTATGCAAAGAAATGCTAACTGGGACTGGAACTACAGTTAAAAGTGGCACCTGAACCACTAGGCCTATACAGGGTATCAAACCTGGGACGCCTTGATTACCAGGCGATGACAGCACTACTGCACCATCAAGGAGGCGATGAGAATTGGTCTCAAATTAATATTCTCTGATGATGAGAACAATGTATGGCATTGAAACATTGGAAGTATGTGCCAAACTAACCTGACCCGTTTGCAATATTTTGCTTCCTGAGGTGTTGATCTGATGACTACGATCACCTGAAAATGGCATTTTCTATCATGTTTGTTTGCCTTGAAACACATTTACGGGTTGTATGATGCTAACCAAACACCTTATTGTATTTGATTGTTTTGCATGAAGTGAGGCCTTAATGTTTAAATAATTGGTTCCAAAAATTCTTATACTCAAATATGTTCATGGAAATTTTTCATACATGTTATATTCTGTTCTTGGTTTTCAGTCTTCTGTAATAAAACGTAGTTTGCTGCAGTTCATAGTATTCTTTTCTCCACAAAGTACTAAGGTTTGAATAATACCTTAACAATTAACCACCAAATTTTTACCAAGAAATGCAGTGATGTCCTCTACATGCTACGAAATTCTGTAACTGTTACATACCAACACCCTGTATATTAAAATAGTTATCAGTTGAGGCATTCACGAGTGTTGCTTGGGTTATTGACTGGGTGTGTTCTGAATTCTTCACCAGAACTCCAAGTGGTGATCATCCAAACATAAATGTTATCACTACACTGTAATTCATTGGAGAGGATCTACCACACAATATTGGTGCAATATGAATAAAATTTAACATTTTACTCAGAATTACATGAAGTAAGGGTCTCAATAAGTATCAGCTCAGCTGCGATTAAAAACATTACAAAATCAAATGTTACATTTTACAATGTAAAGAGAACAAATGTATACAAGTAAAAACTACAAGATGCTCAATATATTTTTTACAACTGAAAGTACAGCAAAATATTATGTTAGATCCAGCAGGAAGAAATGCAACGTTTACTCAACTTACAACAACTTCTAGGCTACTTCTCAGTCCATTAATGCATCAACTACAACACAAAATCAATTACAACAAAGCTCATGCAAACGAGAAAGCACATTCTATGTAGGAAGTTAATGTGTCAACGTCTAAGAGTTCGAGAAAACATTAAAGTAATTCCACTTCATTACTTGGTACCTAAATGGAAGTTTACGTTCTTGTTGCTTGGTTTTTTAAGTACACTTTATGCACAGAAAGGCTGGACCTGCAGTTTAAAGTGATATCTGAACCACTGTGCCTCCACCAGGTATCGAACCCAGGACTAGATTACAAGGCGACAATAAGTTCATATTTATGTTAGGGGTGTGCGGGATCCAGAAATGTCAGTAACTGGCAGATGTAAAAACAATTAGCATCCTGACTCCAACTTTCTGAAATACCAAATAGTCATGTCTAAAAAAAAAAGTTTAAATTCTCGATATATTCTTGGAAGTTGTTAGCTTTCATTCCAGAAATGGAAAAAAAGGCAATCGTTTGAGGGAAAATGGCATGTAGAATTCGAGATTTCCACATTGTGGGAAAATTGTCCCAAAACTTTTCCAACTGGGTCAGGAAATTTCAAATTGTTCCCGTCTCGAACATTGGGAATAAAAAAAAAATTCCATTCCAAACATGAGTCCCTTTCAATTTTAAAATTCAAAATAAAGAATTCCTGTGTGGCAGTCGATGCCCTACTGACTATAACACAGTGGCTCTTCAAAATACGTTGATACCTTTGCTAAAATTATCACTTTGCTACTTTACAACTCAATGATTGATTGATTGAGTCTGTGTTTCAAAGTCTACTTTAGGCACAGTAAGGCTAATTGGTAGAGGCACATATTTTTGGTAAATAAAAAAGCAAAATTTCGGCACAAGAACGGAGTCAATTTCAGGTTCAAAAGCGGTAAATAAAATAAAATATCGGTGTTATAGCGGTGAAAAAGTGGATGAAAAGTGGTACAGTAGAGCGTCGATTATCCGAACGTCGGTCAACCGAACGACCGCTTAACCGAACTGTGTACTCGCTCACTTTCAGATATCTGTAATGAAAAAAGTACGTGACTTAGCTGCTCGTAAGAGTGTAGGCTTGCTTAGACAGACCAAAATAAAGGATTTTTTTAAACGTTAATTTTGTGTACTGTGTGTATTGTTCATGCAAAATGCGTATGTAATATGTACATATTTTTGTTTAATAAACTGTACCACATACTATATATTCCTACTAAAGTTGCCTTTGTACGTTACTTTGTAATACATACTTAAAGAGATGCCTGTTTTTATGAATAAATTTACTGTACAGTACTTCTTTTTGGCAAATAAACATGTACAGTTCGATTATCCGAAAAAACCAGTTTTCCGAACACCCATGTCCCCCAATTACTTCGGATAATCGACGCTCTACTGTATGTAAAAAGACATATTGGTTTTAAAATTGTGAATATAATCTTAAATTTGATTTAAAAACTACTTATTCCACAGAATTAAAATTTCACTTTTAATAGCACATTTATGTAGTTATCAGAGTATTACGTTTATTTCTGTGTAAAGGAGTCCATTTTTGCTTCTCCAATATTAACGGCAGAATTAATAACTTTTCCGGGAATTGCATAACCTCAGAAGGTGTCGCATCCGTGAATAAAACCTGAATTTCTTGTTTAAGAGTTAATTTCGCTTCTTGCAGGTCATTTTGCATTATTTTGTGAAAAAAACATGGGTCACAAAATGCATCTCACACCTTTCTAACATGAAAAATTAACATTACAATGTGTTTTTTCAATTATTTTTTTATAAACGAAATATGCATGCCCCTACTAATTGAGACTGGACCTACAGTTTAAAGTGGGATCCGAACCACTATGTGCCTCCACCAGGTATACAAATCTATGATAGAAACAAAATGCCTCTAATTGTATCTCATTCCTTCTAAACAAAATTCCTCAGAGCTCAGGCACAACACACAACAGATATGCAGAAAATGGACATGGAAACATGCCAACTGCACCTTTGATACAGTAAGAAAAAGTAAAAAAATCCTCAAATTAAACGGAGTGTGATTTTTTAAGTCAATCCATCCTCCATGACACTGACATTTCATGGGGAATTTGAGCTGCAACAATCAATAGTTGTGACAGTAAGGGGCACAACAACAAAATGTCAACCTTCGCTTTCTAGCAATAAGAAAACAAGCATCAAATAGGTGGGCAGATGATCCAATTTAAAAAATTTTGTATTTGAGTAAGCTAGTATCAGGTTTCTGAGAATGAATACCGAGATTTTATTCAAAAGGTGAGGCAGAATATTGACATAGCCACAGTCACAAAGAATACCAATGTCCAGGTTGGGATTCAAATCCAGTGCCCCTGGCATGTAAACATGCTGTGCTAACCACTCCACTGGTGAAGTCTGGGATCTGAATGAATGGATGATAAACGAACCCCATTACATATCCTGAGGAGGCTTGTGCTTCAGAAATTACACACTTAATGAAACGGTTTCTTTGAACCTTGCACAGTTTAGAGGACGAAAGTCTCTCCCGTGTGTAAGCCTCTCCGGGCAGGAACTTCTTAAGCACGTTATTTTCAAAATTTCCGCATTGTACAAAGAAAATTGTAACGAGATGAAAACAGTTTTGCTTTTCTTTGGAATCACAGGGCTTTTAGCAGATGTGAAATTTAAACATTCTGCCTCCCAATAATCAGTGTTAAAGGAAGAAGAAAATGGAATTTTTTAAAAAAAGTAGTATGTAGCATTGATTGGTTGGTTGATTTAGTGTTTTAAGTCCACTTTATGCACAGTAAGGCTAATCGGGACTGGACCTACAGTTTAAAGTGGAATCCGAACCACTATGTGCCTCCACCGGGTATCAAACCTCAGACCCCTTGATTGCAAGGCGACGATGCTGTATGTAGCTTTGGAACACTCCTACAACCGTGCAAAGTTTCGTTAAAAACAGGCTGATATGTCTTGTGGAAAATATAATAACAATGTATAAGAGCAGCAGTGTTGCCAGTTCATGGAAACTATTTCCGGAATTTCAATGGAAACAATGTTGGGAGGTAAAGCAATGAACAAAAAAGGCAGAACTGGAATTCCAAGTGCAGTTTTCAAGATATGATGTGTGAATTACTGTAACATAGAAGTGATTTAGGTAATTTAGGCAGAAATCAGCTGTCCGGAATGCCATAATTTGGGTGGTTTCATTCGAAACGAACCATCCGCTAAAGGTAAATTATCAAGACTAACAGATGATACGACAGTTGCAGCTTTCCTGATAAAGGTAAAGTGCTCCCCTGTGCTTAGCACCATGCCATGAAGGTGTATAGGGGGTGTGGGGGTAACACCCCCACACTTTCCTGATATGAGCCTTAAAGTGAACTGTGCCCTCAGCCCTTCATCCTATTGTGTTGGATGTCAATATCACAATGATTTGGCCAATTTTAAATTGTATTGCTTCAAATTTAGTAACAAAGCTTTCGGAATGCCATTATAATTTTACATTACAGTGACATGTTGAAATAAACTGATCTGGGACACATCAAGTATTTGAGTCAGCGAGCAACGTGATCGCTCAGCTACTTGACGGCCAAATAAGCTTTGCTCAGCAAGTGCTCCCTGAGCGAGCTTGAATCTTGCTCGCCACAGATTTAAGGCACAGAATATATCATTTTGTGTTTCAATCTCGTGAGATGGCAGCTAATGAAGAAGTATTTTGTGATTAACGGCTTGCAATATGGCGTAATTAATGTAATTACAGAGGAAGTTCAAGTAACAGAAGGTAATATAACTTTCCACTTTTTTGTATTAAAATGAAAGTGTTGCATGCACTGTAGTTTTGCTAAGTCAAGCAAGTGCGTAAAAACGAAAATTTCAAATAACGTTCGGTGAAAAATGTTTGATGTTGTTCTCATTCATTAGTAGCCATCATTGTTTTGAGAAGCAATAATTTTTATAATATTAGATTTGCAAAGCGCAATCACAGACAATGGCACTGATGTTTTGATCAATGAGTAGTGAGCAACCATCGTCAAGTATATGATCTGTCTGCTCAACGAGCGAAAACCTTGCGCAGCGAGCATCGCTCAGATACTTAATGTGCCCCAGATCAGTTTATTTCAACATGTGTGACTGTACTATTTACTTTACCAGCAACTTGGCCAAATCATAGTGTGAAATGTTATTGAAATGTAACTGCATATATATGGCATAAATAAGTATGTCTGAATAGATGAACATCAATATATGTACTTTAGTTGCATCAGAAAAGAAAATATCCTCAAGGAGTGTGAATAAATAGCTCATGAAAAACTATCATTATAAAAAGTTGACACGAATTAACTCCCCTTTCTTACCTTTTAAAATGTTGAATGTCAAAGGGGCACCAGCAGACAGCATATCTATACAAGAAATACAAAAAAAGCAATTCATAACAAAAACATTCTACAGAGATTTTGTATATGAAGCAAAAGAAAGGTTTATAACATTTAAGAGCAAGCACAACAATTGTTGTTTTAGTAAACACTAGAAACGTATATATATCATTAGAAAGGATGGTCAAGTTTACAAAAAGATCTAGGGAAATAATTCTAAAAAAAAAAAAATAATAATAATAATCACATGCATTACATTTTTTAAAAAACTTGTGCACTAGTAAGCCAAAGGAAATGTTAATATGCCACTTGAGTTAGCAGCATCAAAACATTACAAAAAAAATCATGCAAAAGGCATCTAATAGACAACTATTAAACAATTTTGGAAACGACAATATTTAAAAATCAAAGAAAAATAATGCAAACTGTAATGGAAAATAGTTTGCATGGCAAGACAAACATTCTCAAACAGTGTAATATGCATTGATGCACTTTTTATCTGTTTACAAAGGCACATTGAAGTAACGTTACTCGATGCTTTCACACTGAGTATTGATTTAGTACCCCCTGCTGATCCACATATACTCACGATTTCCTGTGGGGGCAGCAGGTGAAGAGGCTGCAACTTGCTTGTAGTTAGGTGGCAGAGCCATGGTGACTTGCTTTCAGTTTACTGTAGGAAAAAAATGAAACATGAGTTAAGTAATGAAAAATAGTAGGGAATGGGCTGTTGACCCACTGTACCTCCTCGAGAATAATATTGATTTTTTTTAATGCACATATTCCCATGTTTTTACATATGAAATTGGATTCAGAGTGCAGAAAACATAAATAACGGAGATATTTGATCCCAAAGTATGGCCCACATAAGTAAAAACCTGCCATCTTGGAGTACTTTCTCTGCTTTCTATTAGTATAAACAGATTGCACGCTTAAAATAGTGAAAGAACATGTCGGAAAGTGTTATCAGCTTCAAACCTAACGACATAAGATTATAGCTGCTGTTGTGGAATATCATGTTGAGTGCTATATTCACCTGCACTAAGCCATGAGGCTGTTCAGCTTTATGGTAAGATAAAATATTAAGGAAACGAAGACTTACTTTATTTCATAACAACACATTTCCATGAGCGAAAAACAACTGAAAATGTTCATAAACAATGTAATATCCATAAATCATGCAAAATATATGTTCATAAACAATGTAATATTCATAAATCATGCAAAATATATCACTTTCTCAAGCGGGTACAGAGGGTCAAGTGAACCATATCCACTTTGTAAACATGGTATGCTCCATGGGCACCAATTACAACTTGGCACATCAAGTGAATTGACCATTACTTTAACAAACTGAATAATAAAATATTGTAGTGTGCCAAATTAATACCTTACAGCAGAGGTTTCCCAACTTTTTCAGTTCATGGCACCCTTAGTATTTCAAGATTTTTGTGCAGTCTCCAAGTCAGAATTTAGGCCTATCAAACACTTGCAACGTTCAGTTAGTGTGGTTAGGCTGCTTGCCTTAAGTTAAAAAATAAACACATATTTGGAATAAGTGTCATTTCAATGAATATATTGGAACATTTTGCGGTGTCCTGTGGCCCACACTGCGGGAACCACTGCCTTACAGACTTTCCACTTTAAAAGAATTTACAGCAAGCCTCTTACATACCTACCTCATTCTTCTTCCTGCAAACCACAGTAGTCGTTGCAGCTGATATTCCAAAGTGTTTGATACAAACTGCCCTTCTCCCCACTTACCTTGACCCTTTAACGTCAGATGTGACAAACGTGTGTAGTTTCTAACACTGGGAGTTGGCATATGTGTCATATTTACAATTTTCAGCTTTTGAAACATGCTGCGACTCAAGTAATGTTCGGAGATACATGTTTTGAGCGCTACATGATTCTTAGATTATCCTATTAGTAATTAGTAAAGTTTAATTTAATTCTGGTTATATTTGCAAGTGTACATTTTCTAGCCATGAGAATGGAACAAATATCAGGCATGTAGCATCTAGGCATATGTGGGGGCCCAATGGAATTCAAATTCCGGTATTTTTTAAAACATTTTCGTATTCTTCTTCAATTTTCAAAATAAAAATTGGATTTTTTTCGACAATAGGCTTCTAGCCTTACATGTACTGAAAAAACTAATAAAAATCTGTAACTTTAGCTTCTCTAGATACCAAGATATCAATTTGTATTAAAAACCTTTTCCCTGCTGAAAAAATTGATGGATTGATTGAATTTGAAATTTCGGGTGCATCAGCACTTAGGCTATTTTGTGCCAGTCACATTATATGGGGTGCAGCCCCTTACCATAACTAAAATACTAGGGTGAATCAAAAAGTAAGTTACACCCCCTTGTATAAATAAAAAACACATTAGAAAGAAAATAATTATTGGACAAAAATGTATGAACATTTAACTTTTTTTCGATATAGTCACCAAGGTATTCCAAGCACATTTCAAATCGTGAGAACAGTTTTTGATTTCTTGTGTGTGAAAATTCCGTCCAATTTCAATTGAGTTGACTTTTGTGCTCTTGGTTAACAATTGTGGCACCCAGTGAGAGCACAGTTTACCATACACCCAACTGGACATGAATCAGCATAGACACACTATCGTAGGGTATGTTCAGTTCACTTGCAGTCTCTCTTAATTTTAATGTGGCAGTTGGCAAGGATGATTGCATTCACATGCTCCGCGCTGTCAATAGTGTTCACAGTTCACACGGTTCATTGTTCACATTCGATCTTCCCTCTTCAAACATCTGGCACCATTTTACGATCATGGGGCATGATATCGCATTCTCACCATACACCTCGACAATTTGGCGATGAATTTCACTCCGATTATGCCATTGCACCCACAAAAATCGGACGACGGAGCTCACCTCAATGTTAGACGCCACCTCAATATGACACGCCATACTCACACTGTGACTACTCGAATACTAAACCAGCTGAAGCACGGCTGCTTCTGGTGTGTGAAGAAAACATTCCAGGCAGTGTTGCCACCATGCGTGATTATTTTCTCTCTCTTAGTACAGGAACACGGGTCGGGTGTAACTTACTAATAAAACACAACTGTAATGTCACAAGACTAAAATATTCTTACTTTGAATCAAAGCTAAGGCTGTAAAGAGGCACTCAGCACACATAAGAACAAAACACAGGACAACACCAAACACAGCCCTACAAGGATTATACTGGTCATAGGTCCAGATGCCAGAGCCTCGTTAGTCTGCAAAATGCAGTCCGGAGTGTAGTGGGTGGAAGCCTGCTGAAAAAATGCTTGGCATTGGGCCTACACATGGAAAATCAGCCTTGGTGCTTCAAAGTAAATTAAAACAGATTGGGTAATGGTTCCGATTGTTTTGATTTTTTTTCAAATTCCCTAGCAGGAAGACTAATAATCGTGGAATTTTGGCAATCATTATCACACAAAATTTGAACCTTCCTTAAAATAATGAGCACCGTTTGGATTTCGAAAAATAGTTACTTATGTTGAAAAGTAAAGCTTAAAAATTACCATACGCAAGCATGAAAGCTTTCCATGGACAATGTATTTTCTGTTAACAAGCAACTGTAAGTATCATAGACTAGTGGGAATTAATGTAGAAGTAAATCAAAACCTTAGTAGAATGTATTTAGGGACTTTATTTTAATGCTAAGAGAACCAAACCTGGCCTGCCTAACGTAACTACGAAAGCATATATCGAACAAGATCTTCAGCAATCGCTAAAACTCCGCAGTATGTGTTAACAGAAGTAAATCAAAATCGAACCATGTTAAAATTGCATTCGTAGCATGATGAAATCGCAATAGAAAAAAAAAGAACTTGGGCCACAGATTGTTTCCTCAGGCCAATGGTGCTACAACATGCAGCCAAAACAACACCACACTGAATTTAACTACCGATTCATAAGTTGTTAATTTAGGAATGTTAGATTTCATGCTAACAGCAATTTCTGACATTTTAGTTAGGTTAGGAGTGCTAGGTTTGGTGGTGTTATCATTTGCACATGCCTTTTTGCAACGAGTTTTTCTATGAATAGGAAACAGTGAAGTACTCCAAGATAGGATGCATTTTCATTATGTGGGTCATACTTCGGGACCAAATATCTCGACTATTTGTAGTTTCCGCACCCTTACACATACCTTATGTTCTTTAAACACCAAAATTAATCAATTCAAAAAATTGACGCAATTCTCGAGGGAGTACATCCAGTCAAGCACCAAAATTAACAAGTGTAGATGTGACCAGCTAAGGGGTCCTGGTTGATGGGTAGATATTCTTTGAAATTTGTTTCTTGAATAGAATCGAATGCTTTATGGTCATTAAACAACCTCAAGTTGCAATAGACAGTGTCATACAAATATAATATAGTATAATACAGAACACATTGTTATTACAAAATAAATTTACACCATAGCTTAATAATATACATTGTACAGTGAGTTAGGTTATATTACAAACTATATTTTAAAATACACTATGTTGTCATTCGTCACCGGACACCCCATACCAGTATGTTAATCCAGTAGCAGCAACACATCATTATCGTGTAGGGCCACCGTTCGCCGCAATGATGTCCGCAACCCTTCGAGGAAGACTTTCCACCAATTTGCGATAAGTGTCGACGGGAATCTTGCCCCATTCCTCCTGCAAAGCGGTAAAAAACTCAGTGGTGTTTTTTAGGCGGCATGGCCTGGCTCTCAAGCGGTGCTCCAACTCGTCCTAAAGGTGTTCAATGGGCTTGATATCTGGACTTTGGGCTGGCCAATCAAGTTCCTGGACACCCATGTCCTCGAATCACGTGTTGATAATGCCTGCCGTATGACATGGAGCATTGTCATGCTGAAACAGGTATGGGCCAATACCGAATTGTTCACACAATGTCAGTAGCACAGAATTGTCCATAACTTGTTGGTACGCATCGGCATTCATGTTTCCCCGAACTAAAACACGAGGACCAAGACCATACCACGAAAAGCAGGACCACACCATGATGCCACCTCCAATGAATTTCACTGTGGGTATGTTACAGTCCTGTAAACAGTGTTTACCGGGCATACGTCACACCCACACACGTCCATTGGACCGTCACATTTGGTAGCGCGATTCATCACTACATACGATGGATTTCCATTGTTTGAGAGTCCAATTGCGGCGTTCCTTGCACCACTGTAACCGACTGGTCGCATTGCAGGCTGTGATATGCAGCTTGTGAACTGCTGAGCGACCATGAAAACCAAGTGCAACCATCTCCCGGCAGACAGTACGATCACTTGCAGCACTAGTAGAAGCCGATCGAAACTCCTGTGCCACCATCTGTAACAACGCCTTCCGGTTTGACTTCACCACACGTTTCAAGCATCGACAGTCTCAATCTGTTAATATTTTCGGTTTACTGGGTCTGGGTCGGCATGTCATGACCCCCTCTCACTTGCACTTCACGATAACATCACTCACTGTCGACCGGGGTATCTGAAATTTGTTGGAAATATCACGGGTCGAATGCCCAAACCTGTGGGCTCCAATGATCATCCCTCTTTCCGCCTCACTCAGTTCACGTCCATATTGACTGCTGTAGCTGGTATGAGTGTATTCTCAACCGGCAATGCCTTTTATAGGTTGTATGACGTGTACAGACGATCCTGAGCACTTTTTGAGGGGTGTCCGGTGACGAATGACAACATAGTGTACTTCTATGCTATAAATACAATTATTGATTAGCCATTCCTTTATGCATTTACGAAAACTATTTAGAGTCGGTGATCTTAACTCCTGAGGTAGTTTGTTGTACAATTTCATACCAGTATTTCTATAGCTATTTTGGGATTTGCATAGTCTAAGAAATTCACAGTCAATATCTTCTTCTAGTATTTTAATAATGTACTGCATTACGTATTGTGAACAGAGATATATTTTATTTTATGAATGATAATACAGAATAAATATATAATGAGGGAACTGTGATGATCTTAAGTTCTTTGAAAATAGGTTTACATGTTGTCATGTTTGTTAGACCTTTGATACACCTGATTGCTTTCTTCTGCCATTTAATACCGTAGAAACTCCAGTTGAGTGTCCCCACAGTATTGTACCATACTGTATATGGGAAAAAAAGCACACTATGCATCAATAATCTGGCTCTCACTTACACATGATTTCAGTTTATGGATTAGGAATATTACATGACATAATTTACTATATAGTTGTTTCGTGTGAACAATGCATGTTAGTTTGGAATCAAGATGAATACCTAGAAATTTGACAGATAACTTTTTATTTATATTTTCACCTATTTTATTTAAGAAAAAATACACGGTTTGAGTTTTATTACTATTAAGTACAAGTTTATTTTCATATAATCATTTAGTAGATATCCTTATTATTTCATTATTCTGACTTTGTACTATATTGAGATCTCCAGCAATAATGAAAGTTGTGTTGCCTGCATAGAGGATGGTTTTACATGGCTGGGGAGGTCATTCATATATATTAGAAACAGTAAAGGTCCTAGAACTGATCTCTGGGGAACACCACTTAAGACTGACTTCAAGCAAGTCAGATTGTTGTTCTTTGACGTTTACCGGTTGGTGCTTATTTTGCGAGATACGATTTGAGCAGAGCCGATTCATTACCCTTAATACCATAGTCCTGTAGTTTGATTACCAGAAATTCATGGGATACTGTGTCACATGCTTTACTCAAGTCAACCAGCGTAGCATGTTATTTCACGAGCTTCAAAGCTAGTTACTATTTCATTAACCAGACTTTCAACAGCCTTTATTGTTGATTGACTTGGCCTGAAGCCAAACCGACTGTCACATATTAGCTTATTACTTTCAAGGTAGTTACATATTTGTTTTTTTATACAGTGGTCTGTTATCTTAGAAAATACAGTTACTTGTGGTATAGGTCGATAATTATTTAGAGATGCTAATTCACCACTTTTATATAAAGGTATTGTGAATTATTTAAGAGTGACTCTATTCAGGTTTCCAGCTGTTTTCACCAAATTTTAAACACTGCATGTGCATGATCTACAACCTGGCCTGTCCCAATACACACACAGATGTGTGTATTCTTTAGTCGTTGAAGTGCATGAAGCTTACGTTAGCGTGCATTTGTTTTCGTGCAGGAGACTAGTACTTTTTTTCTGCATACCATGGAGTTGGATACATACCATAAGGTGGACTGGTGCTGCTAATATGTCACATGACATAAGTGTGAAAGGGGGTATGTTTTCGTTGTTAGGTTAGGCAGGTTACCTTGAGGGATGTTAGCATTAAAATTACTTCTGTAAATACTTCCCTTCGCCTGATCATATAATTTCTGGTCTTCATCACTTTCTGCTATTCTCACTGCCTGGTGACAATAGTAGTTGCACCCACTGTTAATTTAAATTAAATTCTTAGCAGTAAGTTCAACAACACTCTAAATGAATATAAAAAAAATAGTTTAAAGACAATTTTAAGGTGTGACTCAGGTAATTACTTTTGATGGGAGAAAATAGCCACAGTAACATTATAATATAGGGGTGATGGATTTCTTCAAATTTACAGGAGAAAGTACTTACGGAAATCATTTTCTGTAGCATTGTGGAAGTTCGTGAATGTAGTTTTGATCCATTTTAATGTGAATACATGTTGTTTTCTGCAAAAATCTCTGTCCAACATGCTGTTTCTGCTGCGCCATTTGCTTTCTGCACGAGAGCACAATGTTTAGTATGTTAGATGATGTAACCCCGTAGTCAGTGTTTCAACCTTGCCGTGTTTTCACTAGAACATGACATGTCGAGAATTTTTTTTTTTTTTAACTATGCTTGCCTAACCTAACTTAACCTAACCTTACGGAAAATGGTTTTTGGGGCTAACGTCAATGGTTTTTGGGGCTAACGTCAATGGTTTGTGAGGTTAACATCAATGGTTTGCGAGGTATTAGCATAATTTCAAATCCAGGCATGAAAGTAGGTATTTTCCATTGAACGAGGTTGCAACACTGCATAAATCGACAAAACACTCACACAACACGCCCTGAACCAGTACGCTATCGCCCGCCATACAGAATCGAAGTAACAGTAAGTACTCGTAAATGTTAGAAATAGACATTATCTTAGTTAGAAATACATTATCTCACCTTAGGAAATGTTCTGAATTCCAAAATAATACGTTAGCAATGTAAAAAAAAGTGTCAAATATATGATTTATAGGTGTCACCCCCATACTATAATAGTACCATTCATTTACTGCTAAGGAGTTAATTTATATTAAAAATTGGCACAACTACTACTGTCACCAGGTAGTGAGAATAGCAGAAATTGTTAAAAACCAGAAATTATACATGATCTGGTGTTGGGAACTATTTACAGAAACAATTTTAACAGGTGTAAACCTGACCTGCCTAACCTAACAATGAAAACATTAAGGAATGCAATACCCCTTCATACTTACGTCATGTGACATATTACCAGTACCAGTTCATATTGGAACACCCTTCGGTATTCTTCCAACTTCACAATGGGCAGAAATATTACTTGTCGTCCATACAAAAATAAATGCATGTCGGCATAAGCTTAATACACATCAACGGTAACGATAGTATAAGCCGGAGACGGATTTCTTAAAATTTACAGGAGAAAAGACGAGAAAGTACTTACGGAATTGCGTTCTTGAGGACTTTCTGAAGCCGGGGAAATTGTTTTTTCGAATCGTGCATCTTATTTGGCCTGTAAGTAAGGTATTTTTCGTCATTCATGCATCTCCATTGTACGATAGCTCGTGCCGCCATTACCGTCGACTACGTGAATCAAATGTTCCGTGCGTTCGATCCTGTAACCCCCTGTCAGTGTAGCAACCACGCGGTAGTTTTACAAGATGACGTGTGAGCATTTTTTTTTTCCAATTTAAGGTAAGACTGTAGTTTACATCCTTTCCTAAGGAATACGTGTCATATATCGTTGGAAAGCTTATTTTATAAGGAATTCAACAACGTAAATCCCAAAGCGAGGAAATATTTCCTGAAGGAGTGAATCGAGAAAAACCGATGTTGTCCGGATATGCGTAATTGAACGTACTGAGGATTTTTTTAGATGATGAAGCACATATTTAGGGGTGAAATGAGTGCTAATGGAACCTAACCTAACAGGCCTAACCTAACCTCGAAGGCATACCTCGACCCCCGTGAATGGTTAGTGGGGCTATCGTGAACAGAAAGTGTAAAAAGAATAAGGTACTTACCCGAAGAGATGCCGGGTGCCGCACCACGATCGCGCACCGCGAACGCAAAGAAGCAATCACCATGCAGATAAGGACGTAGAGTCTAGCCTCAATTTTCGCTTAAAAACCTTTTGTGAATAGTTTGTGAAGCATTTATCGGTTCATAAGTTTGGAAACACTGCACATCAGCTGACGATACTGCATATCAGCTGACGACAGACAACATGAGTCAAGATTTGCCGCCGAATTAGCAACGACCAATAAATGTCAATTTTTGACATTCGTTCTTACGTATCTGCTTCGCGGAACATTCCTGAAGGTGTATCAACATTGTTTTGATGAAATTAATTGCAATTTTTCACATTACCAGTACGTCTTTCTGATAGGCCTTTGCGCTTGCCTGAGATGAACTAACCTAACCAAGCGCCAATGGTTCGTGGAGCTAGCGCCAATGGTTCGCAATTATTTCCAATTTCTAGATCCTGATACTGGTACTACTTTACTATACCTGAGACACCTGGGAATCATTTCTTTCGCACTTTTTTACATTGCTAACGTACTATTCTGCATTCCGGAACACTTATTTAGGTGAAATAATTGAATTTGTTAGGAAAGTAATGTACATTTACGAGTACTTACTGTTCTTGTTTATTTCCACACACAACATGGCGATAGCTTACCGTTGATCGTTCCTTGAGCCAGAAAAACCATTGACGTTAGCCCAAAAATTCACGATAGCCCCACAAACCATCACGGGGACGAGGTATGCTTACTAGGTTAGGTTAGGCCTGTTAGGTTTGGTTCCATTAGCACTCCTTTCGTTCAATTTAGCATATACGGACAATATGAGAGCGTATTGTGCTCTCATGCAGGAAGCAAATGGCAGCAGCAGCAATAGCACGTCGGAAATAGATTTTCGTACAAAACCACATGCATTCGCATTAAAATGAATCAAAATTACATTCCCGAACATAAACAACGCTACAGAAAATGATTTGCGTAAGTACTTTCTCCTGTAAATTTGAAGAAATCTGTCTCAGGTATAGTAAAGTGTTACCCCTCTGATACTAACACGACACCAAATTTTAACTATGTTTCCCAACCTATCCACGCGCCAATAGTTCGTGAGGCTAGCTATTCTCCGTCGGAGAATTAATTTTCAACGAACAACATGAATTTCAGCTATGAAACATTCCCACATCACACAAAACACCTTCCCGATGTTAGACAATGCTACTTCTTCTTCTTCTTCTTTTTTTTGTCCCTGTCAGCATTATCTTGTCGACTTTGGACATCGTTATTGTTTTTTTTTTTAATTTATTTTAATGTTTTCTTCTAAAGTTGGCAGTTAGTCTCACAAATTAACAAATTAATCGGAATCACAAATATATAACAATTATTATAAATAATTCACTTTTTTTTGTCCATTTTGCTGTTTCTTAAAAATCACTTTATATTTCAAGTCTACATTTTCGAGAATATGCATACAGCATCCATATTAATGAAGGGGATAAATCTGTTAAAATGGATGATAGTGATATTGGAAATGGAATTTTTAAACGTTGAAAACCTTTGTAGAGTATGATTTGTTGTACTGAATAGATTGGACATTCTAGAATTAAATGTTGAGCATCAGGATTATTATTGCCACATTTACAATTTTCTTGAGTTTTAATTTTTATTTTTGCTAAATGTGCTGGTGTACGTACGTGTCCTGTTCTTAATCTATTAATAAAAACTATGACTTGCCGTGGGAGTGTGTATGAATTGAACCAAGGGACTTTAGATTTAAATTCTGCAATCCATCTATATGTGTTGCCCACAAACTTGAATTGATCTTTGCACCATTCATTCCATTGTTCCATAAGTTTGATTTTTACTCGTGGTAATAAATCAGTATACATTAACCTATTGAAACTTATGAGTTGTAAATCTCTGGCCTGTTTAGCGTATATGTCCACTCTATCATTTCCTACATTAATATCATGTGCTTTGACATAACTGAATTGTATGTCAATGTTTCTTTTGCAAGCAAGTTGAATTTGTTGAATAATTAAAATAATAAGATATGATTGGTGACATAATTTGGGATAGGATGTAGACAATGCTACAGGAACTTATAACGGTAAGTAGTTTCTTCTGTAAAAATAAATAAATGTGTCCGAAGGATAGTAAACAAGTACCCGGTTTTGTAAACGGGCAAGAAGGACGTAAACTAGAGTCTAGCCGAAAGCAATGGCATTTGTGCGTCGGTGAGATATTTCTCTTGAAAAATACATGATTTCCCGGTCAAATTTATTCCACGATTAAAGAAAATACCTCGACGAACGTTGTACAGCTTGGAGAAACTCAATTCCGTAAGTAGTTTCTTGTGTAAAATTGAAGAAATGCGTCTCCGATGTATGAAACTGTTACCCACATTTTACACATCGAATCGGCATTAAGAGGAGCAAAATGTACATTTAAACCATGTATTTTACCGAAAAAGTTCCCTCCTTGCACAGTCGCAGATTAAGATGCCGCTCTTAATTAGTGACTGAATGAAAAATACGCTGAAATTCTCACAGCTTATACCCTATCCTGAAAACAAAAACAAAAACAACCATGCAGTTGTATAATGAATTGCTGTTCTTATTTCTACCACTACCTCATTTGTCTACCAAATATAAAAGGAATAAAACGATTCCCACCGAACGGCAATTTTCCCCCTGGCGTTGTACACACATCAATGTTCAGCTACACCTAGATATAATACTTACATCAGTGGCACATAAAAGGGGATAAGAAGTACCAAATCCTTTAGTGTGTACATGTACAATTATAACAAAACAGCACGAACATTTCGCAGTTTCTATTTCAAGTAAAAGCAATCTTTTTTATATATAGCACTTATCAACAAGCCAAAAGAAGCCCGACACAAAACACTTGTGCGGGTTTCCCTAACCATTGGAAAACTCGGCTCTTCTGGTAGTCAACGACAGTTTAAGGTAGTTGGAGGATTTTTTTATATATATATAAGTGTATTAAACAAAATTCAAAAGTATACATCATTCTTTCATACCGCGTGAGAAAATAATAATAGCTAAATATTTTTTTAAAATTTATATATGGGTCTCAGTTCAATTAGAATTACATACTCGTGTTACCTATTCAGTGTTGGCAGTATTAGCAAAGTTTTTATCCACACATAAAATATCCCTAATCAGTGGTGATCCAGAAAAAAAAATGATTGTCTTGGCAAAGAGGGGCGGAAATTTCGGAGCGTGGGAAAGGGTGAGCGTGTCAACCCACTGGCGTAAGCAGAAGGGGGCTGAAGGGGCTACAGGCCCCGAAATTTTTAGAAAATAAAAAATTCAAATGAGGTAGTAATGAAGTCGGAAAAAAATTGCCCCCGATAATCATTTTTATGTTTGAATAACTTTTAAAACTAAGGTTTAAAATGGTAATTGGAACTCGCATCTCATGAACATGAAACACCAACAATGGGGAATCACCAAAATTAATTTACATCGATGCATTCCATGATCCAAGCAAATATTTAATCTTACTCTGTTCAGTAAAGGTTAGATTCATAGCACATAACCCACGTTCACATTCAGCTGTACAATTTCAATTGCATTCACATAATCCTTGAGTGAGGTGGAAAGTGTTTTGGATTTTCTTTGTAGATATGATAATATACTTTCGCTTACATTAAAATTCATCTGACATGCCATCATAAAACACATGTTCTTAATCACCTACATGTCATGAGTGCATTTAATAGGACTAAATGCGAAAACTAAACCTAAGTCTTCAAACCGGCTATTCATATTGTGCACCAAAGATTGAAAAAAAAAAATGCTTCCGAATATGCAGTTTTACTCTAACTTCTGAACTACCATCCTACACGGTGAATCAATCTTTTTCAATGTTTCAAGAGTAGCCACGTCAATTTCTTGCATTGCTCTTAGAACTGAAGGATTTTGGGTTTGCATGTAAAGTACAATGATAGAACTTTCAGTACCAGTGGGTTTAAAACCTGGGCTATCTCTTTTTATCATAATATTCAAATGGGGGGCTCTTTTTTGTTCAATTTCTTGGATTTCAAGGTGATGTGACGTTGCGATTAAAATACATACATTACAATTTACTAATAATTATAAAAATATCAGTTTCATTAATATAAAAACAATAAGGAAAACATTTCAAATATTTCATGGTTATTTATAAAATATAGAGGCCCATATTGTGAAATATTTATGTAGACCTACGTGCGAGAATAAAATTTACGCGTATAATAAACTTCTTACCTTGAATATTTAATTTGGACAGGAACTACATTCTTCTCTAGCCAACCTCTGTTGTAAAATGGTTATTAGCACAGCGCACTATGACGCCAGGGGTCCCGGGCTCAAATCCAGGCATGGGCATGGGTATTCTTTGTGAATGACCCTTCATGAATTTCATTGTATCGTCACGATTAACTAAAGTGGCAGAAGAGCAATGCTAAAATAACAAATCAAATCCATTCTTCTCTTCTTTGCGATGCCAGAGGCCTGAATATCTTCACGATTTGAAGTTTATTCTCATGCAAAAGCAGAGTAAATTGTTTCGACAATAGTTCGTTAATTATGTCATTCATTTTCGTTCACTACACGATGCAGCACAGATCATTCAAAAAATATATACGTAATTTACTCACTCAATACACACAGTAAGAAACCTAATTTTCTTAAACTTCCTTCAACACAATTTCCACCCACAAAATGCCCTTTGTCATCTCCGGCCAGTCAGTCTACCCCAGCGAATCATAATCAAAGCAGCAAAGGGGTTGCAAACATCGTAAAGCATGGTTGGTTGAAGGTCAGTGGCCTGTGAGTTCTGCATGTGTTCCATGGGACAGTGTTGTTTTGGCCTAGAGGACAAATTCCCTATCACATGCCAGCCACTCTTTTCCCCGTTCCTGTAATATTAGTTTAGTTTCAAAATTTCCCTTACCTTGGAAAATCCCATGCTGGTTAGCGCATTGGCATCGCTGTAAGGTTTTACCGCCGTTGTAAAACGAAGAGTTCCCTGTCTAAGAAGCCACTACAAATACGTCACCGACCGCCTCCAGGTGCTGGTCGGGGAACAATTTAACCACTGAAGCCTGGTGGTAGTTTTAAAGGAAAGGAGTCCATCCCCATGTATAGAGCGAGCACAAGGAAAACAAACCTTGGACGAAACATCACTGTGCAGCCTTTTCTTCCGTTCAGCTCGGGCCATAAGGAAGCATGGTCCACTCTCCCCCTCCTCTCCTCATGGGAGTACGGTGTACAGGAGTCGTGGGTTTTATACTATCATTTTTTCCCGCGGTCGTTGTTTGAGAGTGAAGCATCAGTCCCATTTGATAGTCGATTATTTTCTGTATTTAATCTGGGCTTCGGCGATAGCCTAGAATATACACGCCTATTCAGTACTTGTAGTCTTAAAATATAGCAATTTCCACCATAATGTTTTACCAATCACTCAAACGTGAACCTCCGAGTCAATATTGACTCATTTCTAGTAGACCTAAGAAAACACTACAGTTCTCAAAAGCTCTAGAACAGGATTCAACAATGAAACGACCCAATATATGTCAGAAACACAGCCCAGTTTTATTATTTGGTACTTGTGAAATAGCAGGTCTGAAAAATAGGAGACAGCCAGGGGCGCCAATTTTTCAAGAACATTGGGTGGGCTGAAAAAAAAAAAAAGAGCAATGTATTGAGTGGGTTTGGGCCCTATGGACGTCATTGTCCACAGTCACCATAAATTGCATTTTTGTATGTAGCTATGGTGCGGTAAACTTAATTGAATTAAACTGGAACACCATACCATGGCCGTAGCACAAAAAACATTCACTTTAGGCGAGTCCCGAACCAACTCAAGAAACTGATGAGGATTTTCCGTTCCCCATACATGCACATAGTGTGTGTTTACTTTTCCACTTAACAATGGTCGTTACATGTTAGCTTTTGATGCAGACTTAGGCAGTATGGTTTCATGTTTAGCCGTTTTCGTAGAACACTCCATAATAATGTCTTCTTAATGTTTATTTCCTTGGATCCAGCAGGAATCGATTTCTTTGGGCTCCATAGATAGGTTTCACGAACTCGCTCCACATCATGTTCTGACACTGATAGTCGACCACTGCTTTTGCCTTTGCAAATGCAACCTTTTTCTTTGAACTGTGCATACCACCTTCTAATCGAATTGTCTGACGGTGCATCTTTCCGATATTGCGCACGAAAATGTCGTTGCACAACTGTAACGGACCTCGTTGCGTGATATTCAAGGACACAGAATGCCTTCTTACTAGTAATATCTGCCATTTTGGATAACTGCCGCCTAGCGGCAGAATCGGGAAACAAGAGGTCTATGAAACAAATAAGGAACAAAACTTGTTGAGTTTCTCAACAATATCGTGCATTTGTGTTCACCGTGTCATTCACCCAGATTGATTACAACAATGAGTAAACCCTGACAATCATTTACGAAAACCCTGTATATACAGGACGAATTTTGTACCTCCCATGTGAAAAATGTTCCTGCGCCACTGTTATGCACCATCCAAGTTCACAAGCTCAGCGCCCTCCCCCAAATTCCTGCTTATGACAGAGTGTAAACCAAAGGCGATGCATAGTGTTAAGAGAAACAGGGGGAATCTAGCAAAGAACTACACGCTGCTCGAAGGCTGGTAACTGCAGTGACTTCCCGCCCTCCTCCCCCTTAATGCAATCCTGTTCTTCTTGCGTGTTCATTGGTGGAGTCTTCTCGTGTCACTACATCTTTTCGCTTGTCTGCTCCAGACAAGGCTTGCAGAGGCAAATCTTTCAATTAAATTTCAGCTCTGCTATTTTCAAGAGATTAGAAATAGGAAATAGTCACAAGATTACTCACAAAAAGGTTTGTAATAACATAAACTTAGACTTACATTAATGTAATCTTTCTTTTCTTGATAACCAAGAAGGATGTCCTCTCATTTCCCATCATTACCAACCCTCTTACTTTTACAGATTTGCCAAACTAGCACAGAAAATTATCATACCTAAACGAGTGATAACACTAGAAATCTTCTTTGACCATACAGGCCCGTGTTATATACAATGATCGAATAACATTGAGTCAAACGAACATGTACATAAATTAAACAAAGACACAATAAATCCCACACCCTCTATACGCTTTTATAGCATGGTGCTAAGCACAGGGGAGCACTTTACCTTTTTTTTTTCCCCATTAAATATTTTGCTACGACATAACTTGGGGTCGTTGCATTCACACATAGGCTAATCAGGACTGAACTTAGTTTAAAGTGGGATCTAGACAACCATGTGTATCAAATCCGGGATCCCTTGATTACAAGACAACAATGTTACCACTACACCACTAGGGAGGCCCTTGAACTAGCAAATAACTTCTAGCATTTTCAAATTACATTTGACAGAAAAAAAATCCTTTTTGGGGAAGAAGAGAATGTTTTATTTACATATTTACAAAAATACACCATCACAACTTGTCACTATGACATAAGCAGTTCTGCACCTTCCACTATGACTGGTGCCTCCTCATCATCCTCCTCAAACTCAAAAACCCATTCAAACTTGTCCGTGAGGTTCTGTTTGAACCTTCCAGCCTTTGTTTTCAATCGCCCATCGACCGTGCCACTTTCCTCTAAAGTACGGAACAGTTCTTTGAGGGAATGGTACACCACGTTGTTGCTGGAAACTATGTCCACCAAGAAATCCTCTGGCACTTCCGTCAACTGTACCTCGAGCTGAGTGATGAAGTCCGAGTACAAGTCGTGATACTTCTGCACAACACTGTCGCTCCTGCAAAATGTGTCCACTATTTTTTTCCACTGTTCAAATGCTTCAAAGCTGTAGCCCACAAGGAAACAAACAAATGCAAACTGCATCTCTCCTATAATATCTTCATGCCTGTCAAGAGATCAAATATGACAAAATATGACTAACTTCTGTGAAGTCATTATAAAATATGACTAAATTTTAAGTCATTATCAAATATGACAATCAAATAGTGTAAAATATGGCTAATTTTGTGGTCATTCAAATATCACAAAATATATCACTAAATTTTGTTGACATAATCAAATATGACAGAATATGACTAACTTAATCAAATATGACAGAATATGACTAACTTTTGTCAAGTCATCAAATATGACTAAATTTTAAGTCATTATCAAATATGACAAAGTATGACTAAATTTTGTTGTCACAATCAAATAGGATAAAATATGGCTAAATTTTGTAGTCATTCAAATATGACAAAATATATGACTAAATTTTGTTATCAAATATGACAAAATATGACTAAATTTTGTTAAGTCATGGCATCTACTATATCTGGTTTAAACTGGACAAATGAAAGGATTTATTAAAACATGGGGCATGACTATGAAAATAACTCAACATTAGCTAGGAACATAAAAAAAGGACAAGTTTGAGCTGTATTTAATGTGTGACTGCAATATTCTCCATGGATGCTAATCAGATATTGACAAACTAACACAGAATTTCATTGGTGACGCTCTTTTGAAAACCAACAATTCAGTAAATACAATAAAGTAACACAATATCTAGAAACGGTTTCTCAGCATATCACACTTTATCTTTTATCTGTAGCATTTTTTGAGCAATCGCAAACTCAAAGGGACAGGTCTATAATGAATCTTTATAACACAAAGTTGGTAATTTGTAGGACTTTTAGTTATCAAATGATATACTTGTTCCTTTCACTGTTGCTTCTGTAAACAGACAGGAACTCTCATTGAGACTATATCAGCAAAAGCATGCACTGGATAGGTCTTGTATTTCTGTAGTCTCTGAATAATTAAGTGGATTCAATTGCTAACTAGACCATACAAATGGAAATGGTAGTTGAGAAGATGCATATTGTATCAAGTTGATAATTCCCTTCTCTTTAAACTAACTGAACTTTTGTAACATGACTGAGATATGTTAGGAATGTGGTACAGATTTTTACAAATGCCTTTCTAAAAAATACAAAAAAGTGCACTAAATTTAGTACATTTTAGTGCAATTGTGATCATTTTGAGATGCCAATATCCCCTTTATTGAATATGCACATGTTTGTGCTCGTAAACCAATTCCTCGTAAAGCACACAGGCTGTCTCATGGAATCCCCAATCAATAAAACCTGATCAATTTATTTGGATCCCTAATTCATGAAGAGGCAAGCCCCTTACCAACAAAAAAGAAAGGCTATGGTAAAGCTTTCCTTCTTGCTCAGATAAATTAATTAGGACATTAACTATACTTCATCCCAGGAGTCTGAGGAGCAACGCTGCACATAATGGTAGAGGCAGGAAAAAAGTGAGTGTGCGGAGGAAGTGCACACTGATGCAAATGGCTGGAAGCTACAGCCATATTGCTCCCTCCATGCAGTCCCTTTCCCTCTCGCATGTTTTGGGCAAGTACTCTCGAGTCACTACTTGTGCGGAGAAATTGTTTTTGTTTGCTTGCTCCATACACACCTGGGACAGAGTTTTGCTTTTTATCATGAACAATTGATGTATTGGTGTTCTAAGTCCACTTTATGCACAGCAAGGCTAATCGGGACTGGACCTACAGTTTAAAGTGGGATCCGAAGCACTATGTGCCTTCACCCAGGACCCCTTGATTATTATCATGAACAAAAACTGAAGTGTGGTTCAAGAGTTTGCCAAGAGGTGGGATTTAGGGTTTCAACCTTCCGCTCTCCCCAAAATTGCAGTACCATAAATAATGCAAAATGTACGAAAAATTAGTTTTCATTTTTAACCTCTTCCATATCTCAATATTTGAATCTTCATGCTCTCAATTTCTTGCTCACAGATGAAGCAGAATTGTTATTTGGGCTGAGCCGATATCGGTATCAGTATCATTTGGAATTCATCTACCGACACCAGCCAATAATTCTCCGGCATATTGGTGTTTTACGGGTCCACAAAAATGCCATGTGACATTTTCACGGTCTAATTATCCTGTTAATTATGCCAAATTCGGACTTTCATTTTAATTTGCACAAATTCTGCATTTTTTTATTACATAATGCATTCTGATATAATTCAAATTTCTTGGTAAATTAATGTATATAATTAGAGTGTAATGCTTACGCATTAATATTAATATTTATTTATGACTTTGTTTGCATGGTGAAGTTAAGGCATTAACGCATTTTCTTCCACTTAACCATTAATTATAGTATTAATTTTTTCTTTACAATTAATTTTATTCAATTAAAAAATGAAAAAATATAAATGATAAATAAAGTAACAATAGAAAAATAAGTAATAAAAGTAAAATTAAAATAAAAATAAAATAAAAGTAATGCAGTTTGCATACGAGGAGTCAAAAAGTGGATTAACCATTAATCACAGTAGATTATTTTTACTAATACAATGAAAAATATATCTGAAGAATAAAATTAAAAATAAATGCAGTACAGTTTCTATATGAACACACACACACACACACGCACAACTACCTATAGAGAAAGCAAATTTCGTTAGTTAAAAGTATTTGGCATTGTTTTCTGGGAATTCATTCTAGGTCCAAAATATTTAACATGAGTAATTTTAATTTTCATTTGATTGATTGATTTGGTGTAAAGTCCACTTTATGCACAGTAAGGCTAATCGGAACTGGACCTACAGTTTAAAGTGGGATATGAACCACACTATTGCCTCCACCGTGTATCGAACCCGGGACTCCTTGATTACAAGGCAACGACGCTACCACTGCGCCATCGGGGAGGCCTAATTTTCTTTTGAATATTACAATTGAGGAAGAGGCTTGGATTTCGGGGGACAGTCTGTTCCAGTGTCCTGAAGCAGTAACGGTAAAAGAATTAGCGTAGAAGTTAGATCTGTGGAGAGGATTGGATAGCAGAGATTTTTCACGCACTCTGGTATTGCGTGAGTGAAAGTCGGGAAGATATTGAAACTGCCTGGAAAGGTATTTTGGATCTTTTATTTCTAGGGCTTTGTACAGTAGGTCAAGGTTGTGGTAAATCTGTTTATCACTTAATTTCAGCCACTCGACCTTCGCAATATACGGCGTCAAATGTTCAGAATATTTTATGTCAAATACGAAGCGAATGCAGGCATTCTGGATTCACTGCAGATGTTTAGCTTGCTCATGATTAACGTCCGAATAAACAGTTGCACCTTAATCAATTATAGGGAAGAAAAGAGATTGAACAAGTTTCGTTTTTATACATTCGGGGAGGAAGTTTTTAAGTAGGTAGAGAGCGTGTAGTGCACCAAAAGCTCTTTTACATACTGAAGTCACAGGTTCTCTCCAGGTAAGATGATGGTTGAGCGTAATTCCCAGATTTTTAACTGTAATGGAGAGAGGCAAGTGTATATCATTGACCCTGAGCTTAGGGAGATTTAATTCGTCAATTTTGTTCAGAATCTTGGAGAGCTTACGAGCATACACTGGGTTTTGGTCAGGTTGACGTGCAAGCCCTAGTCTGCCAACCACTTGTTGATTTTCTTCAGGTCGTTGTTTACACATTCGGTTGCATACGATATTTCTTGAGGAAGGAAGGAAAAGTATAATTGAAAGTCGTCGGTATAGATGTGATAGCTACAGTGATTAAGCACCAACGGGAGGTCGTTTATATACAGTGTAAACGGGAGGGGGCCCAGTACGGTGCCTTGAGGGATGCCACAGGGGATGCTTTTCCAGGATAACCTTTGATGTAGGTCGACGACACATTGTTGACGTCCATGCAGATAGGAATGGAACCAGTTAACCATAGAGTTCGAGAAGCTGAATAGGGATGATATTGTAGTGAGTAAAATTTTGTGGTCAATGGTTTGCAAGGCTTTGACAAAATCGAGAAGAACAAGGATTGTAAGTTGTCGACTGTCCATAGCTAACCTCATGTCGTCGGTTACGTTGACGAGAGCCGTGCATGTGCTGTGGTTGCTACGAACCCAGATTGAAAGTGGTCTATTAGGTAATTTCATGCTAGGAAGTCACGGGTTTGCCCACTAATAAGATCTTCTAGGGCCTTAGACAGAGCTGGAAGGATGCTGATTGGTCTAAAATTGTTGACGTTGATTTCGTTATTTGTCTTAGGTATAGGGCGTACCTGGACAAGTTTCCAAAGCGATGGAAATGTGCCAGAAAGCAAGGAGAAATTAAATATGTCTGTGATGGAATAAGGACGTGGTGGAGAATTTTTTTGATCATGAGAATTGCAACTTCATCTACTCCTACGTATTAAAATATTTTTATATTACACGACCAGTGAGTATGATCCGTTGAAAAATGCAACGTTTTGGGGTCTTACCACCACCTTCCTCAGGCTTTCCTTAAGGACGAATCACCACCACAAACTCCTACAGCCGATGATGTTATTTTAATTAAAGATTTTCTAACTTGTTTGGGTGAAATCCAGGAAAAGCAAAAGTTTGGAGCATTATATTTTAATTACTACAATATCAAGGGGTCCGAATCTCTCCCTCCGTAAAAACTTACCAAGTACTAAAATTAAATAATCAAAATATATTTTTTTAGCATTTGTTACATTTGATTTGATTTGATTTAGTTTATTTTACTTCGCGTTTTGTGCCTCTTGGCTAATTTGCGAAGATGGGGATGAGTGATGAAATGATGAACTTGATGAATGGACATTCACAAACAACCAAGCCCGACCGGGATTCGAACCCGGGACCCTTGGCGTCGCAGCACGATGTGCTAACCACTCAGCCACAGGGTCGGGCAGCAATTGTTACATAATCGATGCTTATTTATTACAGCTTAACTTATTGGAATGCTAGGAATTGGACTCATACGGCTTTGAAGGGCAGCTCCAAAGATTTACGCACGCTACAACTTATAATATGCATGAAATATTAATCAGGAACTTTCCTTTTTGTCAACTGAGACTAACTCCTTTCTTTGTTATTCAATAAATAGTCAATTCTTTATCTATTTGAGCCTCCCCGATGGCGCAGTGGTAGCGTCATCGCCTTGTAATCAAGGGGGGCCCAGGTTCGATACCCGGTGGAGGCACATATTGGTGCAGATCCCACTTTAAACTGTAGGTCCAGTCACAATTAGCATTACTGTGCATAAAGTGGACTTAAAACACCAACTCAACTCAACTTTATCTATTTGACGTTAATTTCCTTGCTAGGGCAGTTGTTTCTATACAAATGTTGGCGATCTTAACTACACGGAAGCTAGATAATAAATACATGCTGTTATATTTCTATTCTTTTACCATATTTTTATTTATTCATATAATAATAAGAATATTCTAGATGCATGCCTGAGTGCAGTGTGTTGTAACGTAAACAGCTTTTAAACTTTAAATCTACTAAATAATAAGAACATAGCTCAAACAATTCAGTGAGTGAAAACTAATCTTATTTTACCCTGCAAGGGCAGCAAAGTGATGATTAAAGGCATGCAAATTATGTTTTTGACAAAAACACGAAATATGAAATAACATGCTGTAATGTTCATTTTTCATGTTTCTGAAAGGTGTGAGGTGCATTTTTCTACCCTGTTTTGTCACAAAATAATGTGAAATGAACTGCAAAATATACTCTTAAACACGAAATTTACCATTTATATACCAGAACGACACTTTCTAAAGTCTGAAGTATCCTGTGAGTTATGCAATTCACAGAGAATTTATTAATTCTGCAGTAAATATTTGAGAAGCAAAAATGGACCCCTTTACACAGGAATAAACTTAATACTCTGGTAACTACATAAATGTGCTCTTAGAAGAGATAAGTTTATTTTGTGTAATAAGTGCAGTTTTAAATCAAATTTAGGATTATATTCACAATTTTAAAACCAAAATGTCATTTTATAATAATATGTGCCTCTAGTGATGATAAATTACAAAAATCAGATAAAATCAGACTACAAGGTAACATGAGAAGCTATGCAATATGAAAGGTGAAACTAATATTTAGCTAGGTTTTTTCTTTAAGTGTATCGTTTATGAACCATTTACCTGTCATATTTTGCCAGCATGGTTTCCAGTACGTAGCTGGAATCCAAGGAACATTTGGTGATTTCCGCTGGGGAGGCTCCTTCCGGGAACTTCTGCTGAGGGAACGACGTGAGCCGCAGAGCAGTTCCAGGGCTCGGCATCATGCGAGGCAGCAGCTCTTCCTCCTTCTCCTCCACGGTGATTGGTCGACGGCGCTTGGCAGGCGTCTTCTCCCCGGTTGGAGTTTGCTCTTCACAGGCAATCATTTCTAGAGCTGATCTGATCACACCTGATTGAGGCACTAGCTTCCTCACAAGTTCATCTAAAAATGAAGGAATGTTTAACCACCACAATACACGCAATATATACAATTGTGGGCCAATAAACAATATTTTAAGTGGTTTAATTTTATTTTTCCTGCGACGTTTCGGCCTGGTTTCCCAAAAGTTTCTCTCAATCCAAGGGTTCTGTGAAACCAGGATGAAACATTGCATGAAAAATAAAATAAAAACCACTTAAAATAACAGTATATTATTTCACATCCATAAAAAGTGGTTTACTTGACATTAGGTAAAATTATCTTGCATTCTAATTTGTTTGAGGCGAAGAGTGAAAATTTAGACAGAATATATTATTTTGTTCCCAACTTCGTTCGTTCATCTTGTTTATGATCAGAAGTCTATGCAGCGGCAAATGTTTAGAAGATTCTCTAGACTTTAGAAAGTTATTTCATAGGGGGTCTTCTTTATCCATAGCTTCCCTGCCCCTGTTGCAGCCTCTCGCTTGACAGAAATCTGCTACTTATTTATTTATTTATTTGAGAAAATTTCAGATACAGCACAGGTGGCCATTTTACACTGAAATTGTCAACAATGAGAAAGCAATAATTATAATAAGCATAAAAATAAAAAATAAAATAAATAAATAAAAAAATAAATAAGAAATAATTAAGAGTAACAAAACAACATAAAAGTGAATAGGAAATGAACAAAAAAATAAGTAAGAGATGGCACTATGTGATATTAATTACAAGTATTTCTTCTGATAGAACACCGAAAGGCAAACTCGGAGGAAAATATATCAATACTTGAGGGGTAAAGGTAAAGGTAAAGTGTTCCCCTGTGCATAGCACAATGCCATGAAAGCGTATAGGGGGTGTGGGGGTAACGCCCCACACTTTCTTGATCCGGTCGTGAGTGGGGGTGATGTGATCAGCATCACGCCCCTGACCGCCTTTACCCCCCAGGGTTTCCCCCAGGTACCCATGTTATTCGACGCTGGGTGGGCGCCGGGGCCGCTTTCACCGTTAGAAAAGTTCCCGGATTTGAACCGGCCGGGGATCGAACCCGGGACCTTGAGCATGGTAGTCAGACGCGTTACCGACTGAGCCACCGCGGCCATTGAGGCCGCATAAAATATGTTCCTCTGTGACGGACTATAGCTAGGAAGAAGGGAAAGACTGAATCGATTCTGGAGAGGTGAGTGGGCCATGCCATGGACCAGACGGGAGAGCAGTATTCTATTATTGGGGAGATGAGGGGAGATCATTGTATTGTGCTGCAAGTCTGTAAAAGAGAGATCTTTTTTGAATTTCTAGTCTAGGTTTTTTTGTATAAAATAACCTTGTATTGCGAGTTGTGCGCATAGGTACTCTAAAGTGGAATTCCTCAAGGAGTGTGTTGCAGCGGATTTTGCCATTCACAATTTTGTATAAGTAACTGAAATCATTCTGCAAACGTCGCTGATAAGCAGTTTGGAAGTTTAGAAAAGACAAGAGACGCGGAGATGAAAAATTGCATAATGAGGGAACTCTGTGACGGACTATAGCTAGGAAGAAGGGAAAGACTGAATCGATTCTGGAGAGGTGAGTGGGCCATGCCATGGACCAGACGGGAGAGCAGTATTCTATTATTGGGGAGATGAATGATTTGAAGTACAAGGTGAGGGCTGAGATGTCACTAATTTCAGTGAAACGGTAGAGTAAACCTAAGAGACGCATGGCCTTTTTTGTGGTGCATAAAATATGTTCCTCAAATGTGAGCTTCTGGTCGAAAACAATGCCTAGGTCTTTGTGAGAGGATACTGCTTTGATGTTATTGCCAGAGATGGAGTAAGATGACTTTAACAGATTCTTCTTGAGAGAGATAGTGAGAGTAGTACACTTGTCAGGATGTAATGTAAGGTCCCATGTCAGGCACCAGGAAGTAAATGTTGCTATGTTGCTGCTACACGTCATCATCCACATTCCTTCCACATCTGCATCAAATGTCAACAGCTACTAAGTTTTGGGAATGAAAGGGAGTTTTATTGCTTCGGCCGGGGGTGGAATGTACGATAAGCACTATGATTGAAGTGAATATTGTACATTTTAACATGTATGATAAAAATATTTGTATCATCAAAAATAGTATGGAGTGTGTATTAAGTGATGGTGTCAGTAGCAGTCATTAGCACTTCAAGAGATGTTTTAGAAGATATAGAAAAAATTAGTATTTGTATGATAATTCTAAATTTTATATCTTAAATTAACTTCATGACCCTCAACATACATAATTTACCTTCATTTAATACTGTTAAACTTTAGAAAACATGGACTTTGTTTACAAAGCCCCCCCTGATAAACCGTGAGCCCCCCCCCCCTGGAGATCAGTTCTAGCTACGGGCCTGTATGCAAACCTTTAAGAAGAACTAAATAAACAGTATTTACATTAGAAAAAGGAATAAACATTTATATCAATGGTGTAAATACAGGTGAAAAATTCATTTCTTCATCTAAAGAATAATAAATATTCCATTATCTATTGATATTGGTGACTATAACAAATTTTTCGGCACACAAAAGAAAACATAACTTCTTCATAGTCCTTGATTTTAGATGATAGTTTATTGCAGGGTTACTACAGGGTGTTTCACTCCTTCTCGGCCCCTGATTTTCGCTTATAAAAATCAAACTATTGGTCATAATGTAATGAAATTTGCTACGGACATACCTTGGTCTATGAAAAGCATGGTGACATCATTGGAGACGGCGCCACAGTCTCTCTAGTTCTTGCATGGGCATGTACGTGCATCTGGCAATTCTGCCATTAAATGCCAATCACATGAACGAGTGCTTTCTGTTCGGGGTCGGTTGAAAGTTCGTGATTACAGTACAGTAACAAAGCAGAACAGTATTCAGTGGAACAGCATGAGTTTGTTGTTCAAACGTACTGGAAAAAGAAAGGTGTATCGCAACAAGCCACGGACTATCATGGAACTGCAATACAGCATTCAGTGGGAAATTGACACTGTGACTTTTGATGTGTTGGTGGCTAACTTCTGTAACATGGAGAGGTGTGTCCAGGCATGCATTGATTTCAACAATTGCTGTGATGTCACCATGCTTCTCATACACCAAGGTATGTCTGTAGCAAATTCCATTACATTATGACCAATAGTTCGATTTTTATAAGCAAAAATCAGGGGCCGAGAGTGGGTGAAAACCCTGTATAAAAGAAATACACACTGTAAATGTTCTACACAAATCTAGGTTTTTATTGAAATAGTAAAAATACTTACATGATTTCTTTAGTATCTGTCTGTAAGTTTGTATGAATAACTTACAAATGTGAGCCCTTTATGTCACACCGGAGTATGTACTCAACACTCACGACAGCAGTTGTGATGCATTGTTTTGCATCATGTAAATTTGCATGCATCATTTACATTTACAGGAAGTGGAGGAACAAAAACTCTACCTTTGATATAACCCCACAAAAAATCACAAGGTTTAACAGTAAGAGATTTGTTTTCCCTAAGAACAGTAAGAGATTTATTTTCGCTAAGTGTATCACACAAAAAGCATTTTCTACCAGAGTAGCAGCCATTTTGCCATTGACACAACGGATACTCACGTGATGCTGATGTCACAAATAACTACAGTATGCTACTATACATATTGATTTGGGTTTTATAACCCCTCAATCGCACCTGTAAAATTTTTATTTGCTGGTGTGTGCGGGTGTATAAAATAAATTTGGCAACAGTGAGTGGACATCACTAAAGGGTGCTGATTGGTGGACGAGTTGAGGTGCACGTGCAGGAAGAAACTGGTCCTTGTCTACCAGAAGCCGTGTCTTCAATCCTCAGTTTTCAGTTAAGTATTTAAATTATTGGTTGGATCCTTATTTTGTGAGCATAACTATTGATAGTGTGTGAATTGATTAGTTGATCATTCAAAATAAAGTTAATTTAATTGAATTTTTAAATTACCACATTCCTCAAAAAAAAAAGAAAGGAACTAATATCTCTCTCTATCATGTAAGCACTCTCACTAAACATGTACTCATGTAAATTAGCATCTGGTTCGATACCCGGTGGAGGCACATAATGGTTCGGATCCCACTTTAAACTGTAGATATAGGCTTACCATATTTTTTTGGGCCCAACCCAGGACATATTCCTGATCAACTCGTTACTGCTGAATTTTAGTTTTTTTTTACAAAAATACATTGAAATTACTTAAAAGTCTTAACATTTTATTGGAACATTAAACTATAAATTGTACAAGAAAAAATATTAACATTATTTTCTAAAATCTCTTTATGTTTGTTGAAGCAGTAGCAATAATAGCACCCCTATGTTTAACTGTTTTCACGTGGTCTTCAATATCACCTCTTCCTTTATGTGCAACAGAAAATACTCCATTACAGAGTGTACATTGCACACTTTCACTGTCACTATCATTACACAGTTTGAAGTATTTGTATTCCTGCTGCAGGTTAACGTTAAATACACACTTTCATTTGGCCATTGCCAAATGCAAAGCCCTTGTAAATAGTTATAATTATCAAAAAAGTGTAGACAAATTACTTACTTCACACGCTTGCAAGACAACCAAGACACTCACGGAAGTACGGAAACGGAACCGTTCGGAAGTCGATTTCTCGAAGAAAGAAAAAAATAGATCCTTATAATCGATCGATCCTTGCCGGTCATAAATTCTGGTCGTCAATATTCAATACCGGTAGCTATTTTCATGTTCAGATTCTCAAATCTCCGGACATTTTGCAATCCCGGACATCACTAAAAAACCAGGACTGTCCGGGCTAATCCCGGACATATGGTAAGCCTATGTAGGTACAGTCCCGATTAGCCTTACTGTGCATAAAGTGAACTAGAAACAACAAATCAATCAATCAATCAAAAATTTGCATCTGAAGTAAATGTGGAACCCAGACAATGTATTTGAACAAATTATCTGAATGAATAAATTTATTGTTGGAGAAAATTTTGTTGTCCTATTTTGAAAACTGAAAAAAGAGATTACTGTTCGTTCGAGTATTAAGGACTTCTTAGGGGGGGCAGATTCTGGTAGTTCAGCCCCAAAAGGCGGTTGTAGTTTCTTATCAAGAGAAATGAGAGTTCTCTTTTGCTACTCCTTTTTCTGAATTTTTTTAAATGAATTTCACAGCATTTTAATCCCAATTAGCTCAGCACCTGTGCTGTTTGGCCACTGTAAGATCCTGGTATATTATGTAATTGTTATTTACAAATTTTCATGTGTTCCACGAACCTGTGTTTAATTGTAATGAAGTAACTAACCTGAATATAATTGACTTATGGATGAAAATTAGAAATTAATTTTGATATCTGTAAAATAAGCTAAAAGAATGAAATGTATTGGGTTGATGCATAAATTTGTAGAATTTGTGTTTGGTATGGCAACACTGCGGTGTTATAACTTGACAAGTTTAAAAACAAGACGCTGCAAATAGCTGTTGCGCAGCTCACACCACATTTCCCCACTCCACTCTCCGCAGCGACCTTGGTTCGCAGTGTTGCAACCTGGAGGGAAGCGGAATGGTCTGAGGATTTTCAACGAAATTTGTATTCGCTTTCTCCTGGACTGTTTTCTACCTATCAGAGTACAGAACTTCAGCTCACCTTTTGCCTGTGCTTGTGAATATGCATTAAATTTTACAAATATGAAAAAAGACGGTGTTATTTATTTCCAGTGTGGAAAAAAAAAAATTCCGATATATTCTTCAGTCTGAGTTTAACTTAGGGACAAAGACAACGGAGGTTGCTCGAAACATTTGTCCCTTGTACAGTGAGAATGTCAACTGGGAAAGCAGGGCAAGACAATGGCTTTGTCATTACAGAGAGGTCATTTTTGACTTAAGCGTTTCTTCACGTTCAGGAAGACCATCGGGCTTTAATGAAGACAGTTTAAACATTTCGAGGATCCACATCAGTCGACTAGAGAATTAGCAAATGTGATGAACTGTGACCATCAACCATCGTGCGACATTTGCATTCCATGAGTAAGGTCCAGGATACCGCATGCTTTAACCTTTACTCGGCCAATGGGTCACATGTGACCCATGGAAAATATCGTCGGCCGATGGGTTACTGGTGACCCATCGTACTGATTAAAAAGCACCTTCATACTTGTATGTGAGGTTGTAAACGCTGACAGATGTTCAGATAAAACTTTGAAATGTCATGTGGAAGAAAACCCACCCACCCAGGACCCCCTCCCCCCTCCAAAGTTACGTTTGGAAGCTGGCGCGAATTTTAAATTTGTACACTTATTTGACAAAAAATGTTATAACTCGAAGACTATTTGACCAATCTACTTCGGGTAACTTTTGTGTTGCAACTAGAACATCAGGGCATGCAACTGTGCAGGAATCAAAATGCCAAATGCAATAAGAGGGGTTGGGTGGTCATTGCCCCCAACTTTCAATGAAAAATCATAAAAAGGGGGAGTTTGCCCCATCTTTCCCTGCTATTTTTGGAAGGGGACGCAAACTTTAGCCTTATTTTCAAAGAATGGTCCTCTCTCACCAAAATGAAAGTCATTTCATGTTCCTGGGTGCATTACATTATAGAATATGTGACTTTTACGATTTTTTCATTGAAAGTTGGGAGCCGTGGCCACTTAACCCCTCTTATTGGCTTTGGTGTTTTGATTCCTGCACGGTTGCATGCCCTGATGTTCTAGCTGCAAAACAAAAGTTACCCAAAGTAGATTGCTCAAATAGTCTAAGAGATAGTTTTTCTGAAATAAGTGTAAAATTTAAAAATCGTGCTTAAAGACAGCGGCCAGAGAGAGGTTACTTTCAAAAATCCGCTCGGCGGTCTAGAGGTTAAATGGAAACAAACAAATCAGCGAGTAAGCCAGGAAGACAGCTTCAAGCGCTGCGACATGATAATGCACACCCACACTCCGCTAACATGACAAACGCTGTTATCCAGGATCTTGGTTGGGTAGTCATTCCACAGCCTCCTTATTTCCCCCAATCTTGCACCCTCGGATTGCTACCTTTTCAGCTCTCAATCTATCAATCTTCAAGGAAGCTCCTTTGCTGACGAAAATGCTCTTCAAACTTAGCTTGACGATGCTTTTAACCCCGAATCAGCTGATTTTTCCACATGTTGAATTGAAAAACTGCCCCAGCAGGAAAATATATTATATTAATTTATGTATTTTGTTCATCTCAAATTAGTATCAAATAAAAATACTTTTGCCATAGTGAAAAAAACACTACGAACTTATGCATCGACCCAATATAATATCTCAACTTTTACAATTTGTAACACTTATTGAACATATGTATATGATGCGATAATTTTGTAACCAAAGGGGGTTGGAGAGTAAAACTTCGATAATCCACATTTCTTGACAAAATGGCTTCTGGGTGGACTAGGATCCCTAAATCAACTGGGTGAACTAGGGAACACACTTCCTGGGTGGACCAGGAAGGAAAGTACCCCGGGTGGACCAGGTGTAAATAGACTTATCTGAAATTAATTTATAACTCTACTCAGCTAAACCTAACGATTACTAAATTATCTCGTCTGTGATCCTGAGTTTTACTCGGACTCTTACACCACAGTAACTATACAATTCCTACTACAATAAACTCTTTGAAATGGTAATTCAGTGTTCATGTTTCCATGATCCTGGATGGCTTCAGTGTAGGCTTAGAAAGAGTGAGTGCTACCGGCAGTAAGAGCAACGGATTAACAAACTGTGCAAGGGTAACGTAGCAAATTTCATTATATCATCTCCCATCCTCATACTCTCAATTAGTTAAAAGTGGCAGAAAAGCGAAGTGAAATAAACCAAATCACTCACTCACTACTTAAACTCCTTTTGGAACACATCGCCACAGACAAATACAAAATGGTGTCAGGTAAACAATAATATAAGGCTAGAGTGACAAGAAATGTTTCACATCACACTCTGTCACACCTGTAATTTTGCTTGTGAGAGCTCTCCATCGCTTCCATTCGTCTAGTGGATAGGGGCCTAGAAACCGATCCAATTCCAGAAGGTTTGTCCTCATCCGTTGCTTTTCCTCCAGGGTTGGTTCTGCAATTAAACAATGAACAGATCATATATTGTCTCTGAACAAACATAATGGTTTGGATAGGAACATATCAGCTTTAAATTTGTTTTAAGTTTAAGAGTCACTCAGTGGCAGTGGCAGTGATTAGGAGCAGTTGCCCCCCCCCCCCAGTTTTAGCCACTTTTCCCCCGCACTATGCTAAATCTTATGTATGAAGGGAAATGTACTGTCTTTGCCCCCCCAGTTTTGGCACCTTGCCCTCCCAGTTCTGGGAACTAATCGCCACCACTGCTCAGTGGTGAATACATTCATGAACACTCCATGAACCAACATTCTTCCCGACAGCACCTTGTAATGCCGGGTCCCAGGTTTGATACCAGGTGGAGGTATATCAGGGTAGCTACGATTTTTTGCTTATGAAATTCCCCGACTTTTCCAGGTTTTCCAGACCAGAAATGAAATTTTTCCAGACATATTTGTCGTCATGATTTTGGCTTTTGAACCTCATACTTTTCAATTAAATATGCAGGCCCGTTAATTATTATGAATATGAATATACACAGTTATTAGCTGAAAATTTACCAAGTGATTAATATAATGCTATTCAATGAACAAACAAATAACTATTGTACTTCCCCATTTTCACTGTCATTACAATTAAGGTGGTGTAAAAAAATCAATAAAAAAATGTGGCATATATCAAAGCTTTACACCTCAATTATATCAATACAAATGAGAAACAACAGAAAATTAGGTCATGTACCTTTAGAAAATATGCAATAAGTTTAATGATTATATTTTTTAATTTATTGAAAATAGTACATATTACAGAAATTCAGAACATGAATGGGGCCGGTGACAACCATACACCTAAAAAAAAAAAAATATATACGCGGGCCATACTTTGGAATAAAATATCGGTAACAGTTCCAAATGTTTTATGATTTTTTTTTTAAATTTTCCTAGCAGGAAGACTAATTATCATAGAATTTTGACAATCATTGTGACACGAAATTTGAACCTTCCTTAAAATAATGAGCACTATTTGGATTCGAAAATGTTATTTACGTTAAAAAAAACTTCAAAATGACCTACACAATCATACAGGCTTCCCATGAACAAGGTATTCTCGGGTTGACAAGCGACAGTAAGTATCGTAAACTAATGGGAATGAATGTAGAAATACATCGGAACCTTAGTAGAGTGCATTCAGGGTCTATTTTAATTCTAAGACAACCAAACCTGACCTTCCTAACCTAACCACAAAAGCATATATTGACAAAATCTTAAGTAATCGCTAAAACTCTGCAGTATGTGTTAACAGACATAAATCCAAAATCGAACCATGTAAAAGTTGCATTTGTAGCATAATGAAATCGTAATAAAACAAAATGAACTTGGGCTCATTTTCACCACTTTTCAGCATAATTTCATTCTACATGCAAAAAATACGTAAAATTACTACTGGCATCAAACCAACATTCATAACCTAACAACGATGTGTGACCAGCGTAAGTTTCATTCCTCTATTTCGCACCAGTTTTAAAAAAATAAATTCGTTCTACATGCACAAAACGCGTGCATATTCGAATAATGACATCACTGATACTGCATCAAATCACTAATTTCTCGAGTGTAACACATCTCTGCAATGTAAAAACCACGACAACGAGCAAATGAACTAGTTGATCAGGTTGCTTCTGAACGGGTCGAAAACGAAGGACTCAAATTCACAGAATAGGTTCACGGGAGTGAACGAACTAGTGAGTCCCTTTGTTTTTACTTGGCATCCGCACTCGTCCAGTGTGACGTCAACCACAGCCAGTTACGTGAAATTCTGCTCTTCAAGCTTTATTGCAGATCCAAAACCAATGAACTGTCTGAACACCAACCTGCTGCTCTGCTTCACGTATCAAAAGATAAAGGGTTCCGAAGGGGTGTGTTCTTGAAGAAAGGAAATTTCCTCACCACACACAAAGCTAAAGCAACATTTTTTCCGCAAGAAACTATGAGGATGGCTGGTGCGTAGGTTTCATCTTGAGTAGCTTGTTCTCTAAGGAAAAATCTCACGCCTCTCCAAATTCCAGTCTTGAACAGGTTAACAAGAATGAGTCGCAAAATGAACGGATCCAAGAGTGAATAAATATAGAATCGAAATGCGAAGGAACCATAATTTTGTACCTAACAGACTAGAAGTCATAATGACGAGAGGAACAAGATTCTGAACTGAATCTTTTGGAGGGACTGGAATCACAAGAACCGAATTCAAAAGTGGAAATGAACCGTTCGTTCATTTTGTAACTGGTTCTCCTGCAACTCCAAAATGAGCGTAAATTCCAGAAAATATGCAAAATTCCCTGATCAACCAAATTCCCTGACTTTTTCCGATTTTCCAGTCACGTAGCAACCCTGTGTATATATATATATATATATATATAGGGTTCCCACATGAATTATAAATGTATTTTCCCTGAGTTTTCAAGAATCCTCAATTCTTCCAGACTATTCATCACACAATACAATATCATTTTAAAATTATTTTACAATGACGTCCTCCATCTCCTATCATAGCCGTACCCTCCTTCTGTTTATCAGAAATGGCAGGTTGATCTGGGGTTTTGGCTAACATAACAATATCAGTGTATCTGTAATATTACTGATAAATTTACCAATTTATTGAATTGTTGTTTAAGTCCACTTTATGCACAGATAAGGTAACCAGGACTGGACCTACAGTTTAAAATGGAATCTGAACTACTATGAACCGACTTTCTTTCCAGCTCTGACATTATCCTGATATTCTAGTTGCAATTGGTCATGACGCACTGTTATTTAAAAGAATACTTTCTGCACAACTACTTCAGCTTGAAAAGAGAAGAAAAGCTGTAAGGAACATAGCCATTTAGTAGTAAAAGTGCATCATCTCCCTCAAATTGCCAAACTATTTTATCGCTAGTGCAAATGTAAGAGCAACCTTTTTTTTGTGATTAAAAAATTATTGAACTTTTAAATCGCCATTGCGTGTTAGGCCATACATCAAGTTTGACAGAATATTGTTTTATTAATTTGCGTGACTTATTTATGATTTTTCAGCTCTATCTTTTCAGTGGTTGCATTTTTTCAGTTTCCTACTTGTTTAACTTTAAATTATGAAGTTATTTTGCATTTATATTTTCACACCAATGCAATTTTATGCATTTAATGGTCAAAAGAAAGTACAAAATTCAAATCCAAGAGATTTCACCTACCTGTGAGATTCATATCTTCGGTTTCTGGATCCCATCTTCTGATAAGAAATTCTGATTTCTGGAAATTATGGAAAATGCCTGCTCTTGGTGCCGTATTTCCGTGTTGATCAACAGCACTGGAAAATAGAAAAAGGAGCATTACCCAGTTTAGCCACAAGATACTGGCATGATCATTATTAGTAAAAAATAAAATATATTAGTATAGTACAAGTTTTCGCCGGCCCCGTGGCGGAGTGGTTAGCACATTGCGCTATGATGCCAGGGGTCCCGGGTTCGATTCCTGGTGTGGCCATGGATGTTTGTGAGTGTCCATTCATCATATCATCACTCATCCCCATCTTCGCAAATTAGCCAAAAGTGGCACAAGAAGCGAAGTAAAATAAAGCAAATCAAACCAAGTACAAGTTTTCACTCCAAAAAATACATAATTTACATGTTTTGAGAAATAGCAAATACGATGAAATATTTATAAAGGCGAAACAAATACTTGAATTAGTGACATTATCTCTTGAATTCCCGCATTCAATCTTCATGGTCCAATATAGCAAAGTATTATACAATTTTCCTCAATTTTACATTTTTCTGCAAAGTTTATCACTTTGGTCCCCTGAAAAATGTAAAAATTTAGGTTCCATTGTAAACATCCTACATAACATAGGAGAGTGCGCTATGATACCAGGGATCCTGGGTTCAACCTGGCATGAGTGTTGGATTAAATGTAGAAGAGATAATGATTCTTTAATTATCTGATGTCATTTGGGATCCATAATTAACATTTGATAAGATATTCATAAAAATAAAAAAAGACTACTTGTTTCACAGTTGACTTGTTAGGTCCAAACAATGTAACATTAGTTTTTCTTGTATATATGTATTGCTTTCATTCCAGAATTATTTCTCTTGTAGTCTACAGTTATTACATGCATAAAAGAACAGTTTTCGTTGTGACGTGTCAGGAAAACTCACGCTCCCTTCATCAGACATTTATTTTTAGTTTGACTAAAGATACAGTTATAACAATGGTTAAGAATTTTTTAAATAAAAAAGAGAATCCGTTATACAATGAATGTTGTAATATAGTAACATAACTGTGAAAAAACAAGTAGTCTGTTTTATTTTTATTAAAAAAAATATTATCAATCCCAAATATCATCAGGCAATTCAAAATCATCATTGCTTTCACAGAGTTTCTTGATGTTTTCTGTTACATTAAATTTTAAAGATGGTGGCTTACTCCACTTATGAAAAAGAAAACTCCATAGTGGGTCTATGTTACCATTTCCATTATTTAATTTATTCCAGTGTTGTTCTGCAATGAACGAAGCTTCCCAGACATTCAACTCTATGTTTCCCGTCAATCTTTTTAAAAACCTTCTCTTCGATATGAGCTGACAAACCTGTTCTTGGGTTTAGATTCATAATGTCCAAATCGTGTTCGTGCCATCTTATTGCCATTTTCCTTGCTGTTTGTCCTACATAATCCTTTGAACATGAATAATTTATATTATATATTCCTGCATAATATTTATATATTATATATAAATTCTTAACCATTGTTATAACTGTATCTTTAGTGAAACTAAAAATAAATGTATGATGAAGGGAGCATGTGTTCTTCTGAAACGTCACAATGAAAAACTGTTTTTTATGCTTGTAACTAACAATGTAACATCATTGAGAAGATTCATTGTATAAATTTGTTAAATTTGTCCCATTGTAATAACTGTAACATTAATCACACTCGAAATAAATGTCTGATGAAGGAAGCTTGTGTTAAAAAGTGTTTGAAAATGCTTGCAAAAACTGGAAACCACAAGAGGAATAATTGTAAAGATGAGAAATGTATTTAACATAAAAAAGTAAAGTGCTCCCCTGTGTTTTGCACCATGCCATGAAGGCATGTAGAGGGTGTGGAGTTAGGGCCCCACACTTTCTTGATCACGGCCAAAGATGGGGGTGATGTGATCAACACCCTGACCGCCTTTACTCCCTACAGTTTCCTCCACGTACCGACGCTGGGTGGGCACCAGAGCCACTTAAACTGGTTGAAAAATCCCAGTTCTCTCCTGCCGGGGGCTACTGCGGCTTAATGAACATGAAATACAAAATACAAAATGGAAAAATAAAACATACCTAAAATATATATAATGAAGTCCTGGTGGGATCATCTTAACTCCCCGAAATTTCTCTCCAGTGGTCCAGAACTTCATATCAATGCCAAACTCAGTTCCAGAGGGCACATCAAGAAACAAAAACACGGCACCTTCGATAAGCATCTGTCGTGCCAAGCCTTGATCGAGCTCAATGCCAGAGCTTGTGGATGCGATTCTAGCTGCCTCTGGAAAGAAAAGGTTGGATATAAAATAACAATGTCTCTACTCAAGTAACAACAGTCCAATATATTTTAGAAATTACACATTTGGTTACTAGACAAGTGCAAATACCAATGAAATTATATATATCAATCTACATGAGAAAGATATTTCTCTGCCAGTGTGTGTATCAAATAAGAAGGAAGTAGGAATCACATATCAGACACTCAGTGAGGCGTTCAGCAGGGGCAGTTGCCACTCCACAATTTTAGTCCTAAGACTTCTTAATGCTAAACCTGGTCTACCTATGGGTGCCGTGGGTTCTACCTAAAAGGGGCCCAATGCATAAATTTCAATTATATTGCATTTTGCAACAAAATATTATTTCTATGATGAAAATTTGGTAAATATCCGATAAGGCCTCTCACTCGTTTATTTCATTCATTTTAGCATTGATACTTACTTATTCTGCATTGCGGAAGATTCTTCAAGGTGAAGTTATGCCTTTTTCCATAAAATAGTGTCAAATTTTCATACTACAAGTCATTATTTGTCTTCCTTTTCTGCTTGGGTAACAGACAATATGGCATGCACTCGTCATGGATCGCGCATCGTGCTTGTTTTTGTTGATTTGGAGTGGGTATGCAGTGTTTCAACCTTCTTAACCGAAAAATACCTACTTTCGTGTTCATTATGTCATCACAAACCATTGACGGATAGTCCCACGGACCATTTCCGGCAAGGTTAGGTTAGGTAAGCATAGTTAAAGGGAAAAAAAGGCACGTTTGGAAACACTGGTGAGACCGCGTGACTTTTGATGCTTGCGCCATCTGCATGTACATAATGGAAACAACGGCATAATGTTACAGAAAATGCAAGTTCCTTATATAACAAGTGATTATTTCTTGTTCTGCACCATTCTATGGTGAAGTTTTCAGTTTCCGCGAAAGAAAATACCTCCAAGAACTTCGACAATACTACAGAAATTGATTTCACTAAGTAGTTTCTCCTGTAAATTTGAAGAAATCCGTTCGGGTGATATTGGATATTTACCGAAAATTTCATATATACATACACACACACACACATATATGCACATACAATTCACACCAGGACTGGATCGTATGGATGACAATGCTGTATTTAATTTTTCTGAGTACATACGCACGGGTCTGGTGCGGGGTGCACCCTGCTTCCAACAAACACTAAAACTAAATGCCAAGAACTCTAAACCTGACCCTTCTAACTTAACCACATATGCATTATTAGACCTAAGCGAAATTATAGGTCAGGAATTATTAGGTTAGAAGGGCCAGGTTTAGAGCTCTTAGCATTTAGTTTCGGTGTTTGTTGCAAGCTGGGTGTGTCCTGGACCATACCCACATAAGTACACCATCCTTGTATGATTACGTGAGTTCTGTACACAACCGCGAAATAAAAAATAAAAGTTCACACCACTAAATTCGTGTATAAATGTTGGAAATGCTTAATGAGCTGTAGAATTAGTATCTACACTTGGTGAGGTGCAGTATACGGACACTTATGCCGCAATTAGTCTGGACGTAACATTTAGTTTTTATTTTAATCATTATTATAAGACATTAGAATAGAAACAGAATCTCAAAACGAAGTGATGTTCCAAAACTGTATACCATTTCTTTTAGACATTCTATCATTTATAGAACCCTGCATAAAAACAGAAAGTCAACACCATTCATAACACAAACAAACACACATGAAGAGGAAAGGAACACAAACAAAAAAAAATTTGCAATGGCAGTTCTACGAATTGTCCCTTGAAGTTGTGGCAACACGTAAATTATTCTATTTGGAGATATATCCCAAGGTTGGGGTCGGCGGAGGTTGAAACACTTGTAATGAATAATGTGCACAGTGTCCAGAACTGCATATAAATAATTTTGTCCGGAAAAATATGCAACATTCACTAAGGAAAACATTCCAGTCTGACTGATATCTGCTCTGGGAAAAGTAATAAGTACAAGAACTGTTTGCTGCTACAGTAGGCGCCTCCGGTATTGCAGACATTTGTGAGCGAAATTTCGTCATTTCCAACCTCTCTGAAAAATTCAAATTGCCATAAAGTGATGTTTCATACATTTCTGGTATAAAGACAGGGAATTTCCAAGATTTCATACATATAATGAAGAATGATCAATAATTAACCACTTCGATCATTTGGGAAAAGCCTGTGGAAACTAGGCCCATGCAGATCGCCCAAACTAGTAGCGAGTGATTTGCGAACCGAAAAAGCATGCGACACCAGACTTATGTAGAATTGCTCATCAATTAATCGAGAGGGTATTTTTGTCCTGAGGAGCGTGTTTGGTGTTTCTGCTTTCCTGTTTCACGCCACAACAGCATGTTTTGTATTTAGTTGTATTCCAGAAATTAAATTATTTAATAGTTAATATTAATGTTGAATATTGAATAATATTAGTAAAGGAAATAATGGCTGAAAAACCAATTAAAGCAGCCACTAAAGCAAAGAGCCCTCAAAAGGTGAGTAGTGGTATAAGTTCAGTATATTATTAAGTAAATATACAAAGTTCCCGTCTCTGTTCGTTTTGTCCATATTTCAAAGGGTATTTTACAAACGAGGATAAGTCACTAGTCTGGGTACTACTTTACTATACCTGAGACACCTGGGAATGATTTCTTTCGCACTTTTTTTACATTACTAACGTACTATTCTGCACTCCGGAACACTTATTTAGGTGAAATAATGGAATTTGTAACGAAAATAATGTATATTTCTTACTAGTCTGTAAGTAATAATTAATTTTAAATTAATAATAATGAGATTAGCCACTGTGCTTACTGTCTGAATTATGTGCAAGGGGCAATTTTATTCGTTTAGAGAAGTGCAAGAGAAATTGCACATTTTAAGATTAGCACACAACGTTTTGGAATAAGGGTAACACTTTACTATACCGGAGACGGATTTCTTCAAATTTACAGGAAAAAGTACTTATGCAAATCATTTTCTGGTCAATTTTCTATTGTAAGCAACATAGTGTTGTCACTTCATACATTGGATTCTTCCATTCGTTATAGCACAATATATTTGCGTAAATGTTTACTATCTTTGGACACCTATCTGCTTCGCGGAACATTCCGTGATTGGTTTTTGGGGCTATCCACCCCGGAATCTGTGCGAAATTTAAACCAAAAAATTATTTTCAATTGAAATTTTTGACTCAAATTTCCCACCGATTCCGGGCTCCGCCCCTGGTGTAATTGACCTACGGCCCCCAACCACTAACGCGGTCCCGCCTACGCTCCGCTCCGGCCCCCTGGCTTTTTCTATAGACTCCCTGTTAAAGGCATGTTAGAAATTGGCCGGAGTCACCTGCTCCCAAATGAGCCCCAAACTTTTAAATTTGAAGAAATCCATTTCCAGGATACGGAAAACTTACCTGAATTTCACACAAAACACCTTGCCGATGTTAGACAATACTACAGGAACTTATTACGGTAAGTAGTTTCTTCTGTAGAAATGAAGAAATCTGTCCGAAGGATAGTAAACTAGTATATTTGTTCCTTTTTATTTACATGGAGTTTTATGAGGGTTGACTTAACTGTTTTTTCTCTCTGTATTTAAAAAAAATAACGATCTTGTTCATTGCAGGGTGAGAAAACTGAGAGAAGGAAGCGCAAACAAGCAGACTTCATATTAAGTAGAGAAAAGCGGGGCGTTGTGTATTTGAGTGGCTTACCCAATGAATTTTTAGAAGAACAGATGTGGAGATACTTCAGTCAGTTTGGGTTGGTGACTAGGATCAAATTGGCAAGATACCCAAAGGTAAGCTCTCTCTAAAGAATGCATTAAGGGCATTCCACGAAAAATGGTCCTATTCCGTGTTATTAACAAAAGGGTAAGACTCTACTTTACGTCCTTTTCCTAAGGAATACGTGTCATATATCGTTGGAAAGCTTATTTTATAAGAAATTCAACAACATAAATCCCACAGTGAGGAAAAATTACCAGTAAAATTTCAGTAACCACCAAACGTCTCTATTTCCCTTATTTTCTTATTTTTCACATTGATACTTACGTATTCTGCATTCCTAAGTATTCTTGAAGGTGGCATTTCGGTTTACCTTTCGGTTTTTCCACGCAAATAATCTCAATTTTAGACATATCGAGTAATTTTTTTGTTGTTTGCTTTCGCTTGCGTTACACGCTTCATAGAAAAATACCTACTTTCGTGTTACTGATTTTGTATTTCTTTCCAGGTTCGAAAAACCATGAATCATGCACGGATAGCCCCACGAACCATTCATAAATAGCCCCATGAACCATTCATGAATAGCCCCATGAAACCTTCATAAATAGCACCACGAAACATTCATAAATAGCCCCATGAACCATTCATTAATAGCCCCACGAACCATGCATGGCAAGGTTAGGTTAGGCAAACATCGTTAAAATTGTGGTAAATATGCGATATCGCCCAAACAGATTTCTTCAAATTTACAGGAGGAACTACTTACTGAAATCAGTTTCTGTAGCATTGTCAAAGTTCTTGGAGGTATTTTCTTTCGCGGAAACTGAAAACTTCACCATAGAATGGTGCAGACCAAGAAATAATCACTTGTTATATAAAGAACTTGCATTTTCTGTAGCATTATGCCGTTGTTTCCATTATGTACATGCAGATGGCGTGAGCGTCAAGTCACGCGGTCTCGCCAGTGTTTTCAAACGTGCCTTTTTTTACGAGAATTTTTTTCCTTTAACTATGCTTACCTAACCTGCCCAACCTAACCTAACCTTGCCGGAAATGGTCCGTGGGGCTATAGTGAATGTTTTTTGGGGCTGTCATGAATGGTTTTTGGTGCTATCCATCAATGGTTTTTGGGGCTATCGTGAATGGCTTTTTGGTGCTATCTGTCAATGTTTTGTAATGACATAATGAACACGAAAGTAGGTATTTTTCGGTCAAGAAGGTTGAAACACTGCATACCCACTCCAAATCGACAAAACACAAGCACGACGCGTGATGATCCATGACGAGTGCATGCCATATTGTCTGTTACCCAAGCGGAACAAGGAATACAAATAATTACTCATAATATGAAAAGTTGACACTATTTTATGGAAAAAGGCATAACTTCACCTTAAAGAATCTTCCGCAATGCAGAATAAATAAGTATCAATGCTAAAATTAATGAAATAAACGAGTGAGAGGTCTTCGGGCGATATCGCATATTTACCAAAATTGTTTTTTAAAATTAGAAAAATTGAAGATAATTTATTTTTTGGGCCATTCCAATTCCTTCACAATTCCATGGTGAATTACAAATTCTACTGGATCTTCAACACTGTGCAATTTCACCATGCATCCTGTGCACGTCATGTTGTCGCAAGTTCGTCATCAGAAATGATGAACAGCAACACACGTTTATTTACGTTCTACAACTGTTATACAGTTACAAAACCGCGTAGTTGGAAACACTGATCGGTTGTTACGTCATTAAACGCACGAAAAATTGTGTTCACGTAGTAGACTGACATCAAGGAAACAGCTTTCGTGCATCAGAGTGAAATTAATGTCTAAAATTACATGATTTACCGGCAAAAAAATTTAAGCGAGGTGAAAACACATTTCCAAGACCTTCCTAAAGTATAAATAAGGTAAACGTCCCTAAGTTCGACATGTTAAGGAAAATTTTTGCAGTTAATTGCTTGTAGTGGCTTTCATATTTCATAAATGCGAGTAATATTTTTTTTGCCTGAAAGTTTAAAGATTCTACTTTCATCCAAAAAGTATTTTGCATTCCAACAGTTACGTTACGTAATCATTAAAAAATCAAACAGTGAATCCTACAATATGTCCCTAAGTTTGACACCCTGTCCTTAATTTCGACAGTTTGTGTACCAAAATTCGACACCCCCTTATATCTCAACATCAGACACTAAATATGCAGATGTTAATAATACCAATAACTGCACATGTCCTTCTATTGGCATTTCATTATATTCAATTGAATTTACAGATTTATCAGGGCATGAACTGAACCAAAAAAAGATTTGTTGTTAACCCCCCTCCTTTTATGCTCAACAAAATTTAAAATATTAACATGAATTACTTACCATGCCAAAGGCTAGGTACATTTAAGCAAATAAAACACTGAAAATGTTGATTGCATTTATATTACAACTTTGAAACATAGTTTTCCAGGGTGATTCCCAATGGTGTATCAAAAACAAGGGAACAATTTTGAGGACTAACTATAACATTTACTTTGCCAAGCCTAGATGCTAAGGAACAATTGCTGTTGGTATCTGGGATATTGGTAACATTATATATAATACTAATAATTAATTAACAAACTTTAAACAAATGCAAAACAACTTTCTGTCTGAAGTTAGGTGCGAGTCCTCAAAATCAAAAATCTAACTCTCTTAGACAAGTGATAAAGGTTTATCAAAAAGTGATTTTGCTGCATTTTTTATTCATGCAAATATTCAGGTAATTTAGGTATGTAATAAGCCCCTAGAAGTTGGTCTTCGCCTTCGCGAATTGTGGAAGATATTATTCAGTTAATAACCGTACATGCAAAATTAATCATCGACGGCAACAGCACAAATAAATGACATGATTTGTAACTTTTTAAAAACTTTTCTGCTTAAATTTTAACTGATTCCTTATGTAGTAATATTCAAGTAAATTAATAAAAACATCTGATGGTTGCTAAATGATTTTAAAACTTATTTTCAGGCACATGTCACATGTATTTTTTAATTAAATGTAATGTCACTTATAGTGGAACCACAAGCAAAAAAACCCTGCACAGACCCATGACATCTGAGCACGGTACTCCCACGTGGAGGGGAGGGGCAGAGTGGAGCATGCTTCCTTATGACACGAGCGGACCGGAGGAAGGGAAAGATGCGCAAGAGACTTTTCGTCAAAGGTTCTTTTCCTTGTGGTCACTCTATACTAAGGATTTTGTTAAATGATTACTAAACAGCATGCTGTGAGTAGTTGCAATTGCCCTCTCCCAACTTCAGAAATATTCTGGTCCAGAACAATGCATCATCCCATCATTGCTTTTGGCGGAGGTTATATTAATGCATTTTATCTCCCAATAATTAAAGTTAAAGGAAAAAGAAATGAAAGCAAGTTGATATTTCTTTGGGGAAAAATAATAACAATGTTCAAGAGTAGCAATGTTGCCAGCTCACAGAAATAATTCCATCCATCAACCCTATGGATACTGGATGGACCAACTTTGCAGTGAAGCATGACAAAAGATGACTCTTTGACGAAGTGTAATTAAAGACGACCGTCCCTCAATTTTGAAAAGAGATGTAGCATTTAGAAAAATTGTAATTTTCAGAATTTTTTTGGAAATTGCAGGTTTCCTGCTGGACCCCTAATTGTCCCACATGGTGAACACATTCTTTTGTTCTCTTTATTACATGTAAATGAGAAATACACCAGCAAAAAAGCAGTGGCTAAGTTCTGTCCTATGTTGGAGAAAATTCTACATTTTGAAATTGTTTGAAATGGATACATGTGTAATGTGCACCCTGATGGGGAAAATCAACAAAAAATATATCTTGTATGTAATATGCAGTACAATTCAGGTTCAAGAAATTGCTTTCTTAGTGGTAGGTCGTAAAGCTGTTGCTTTGTTGATCAATGGGGAATGACATGATGCCTATTCAATGTGTCACCTGTTGTTATGTGGGTGAAGAGGACAATATCGTATTGTGTATACAATAAGGTCACCAACGCATGCACCCTCCACTTTGCATCCCAAAGCTTTCACTCTGTAACAACCTTGTTTATTCTGAAGTAGAAGATAGCAAGATCAAAATGTGAAAGAGGACAAGTTGTGCTGCCGTTTTCAAATTGCAAGATCTGTGGTGTATGCAGCAAAATAACAGGGCTGCGGCTCAAAAATATGGTAAGCAAATGTAGGAGAATGGCGGAACCAAGAAAAGTTGAAGGCAGCTACATCCAAGAAGTGGAGCAGCAGTTACATAATTATGTTATGGATTTGCAGCGGTTGTGAACATATTTTCTATTATTTCCCATGTGGCAAATGCAGGCGTTGCTCATCCTGTTTGTTAGGATGTGCCTGATGGAATCCCGTCAGAACGGCTCCACTTTTCTCAGTGTCTCAGAACACACTGATACAAAGTGTAAAATCATGGGAAACAACCATTTCACTTTTAAACTTTTTTTATTATCACTAAATAATCCAAAGTGGTAATTGGCACAATGAAAACATGCATGGTTGCATGTTGGCCGTCTGGATTATTCTGTGTGCAATATGTACTGCAGTTTTTGGGGGCAAAATTTTTGGAGAAAAGTGTGCATTTACATGAGTAAACACAGTATATTGTTTTGTAATTTGAGCATGTCATACGTTCATATGTAAACAAATGAGAAGGACAGAACTGAAATATCATGTGTATAGGAAAGAATCTTCAGCGAAAAGTATCTGCACAACTTCACTTTCTTCCGTTCAACTTGAGCCTTCCCCTCCACGTGGGAATGCGGTGCACAGGAGTCGCGGATCTGCACAGGCTTTTTTGCTCGTGGTTCCTCTATGGTTTTGAAGAAATGACCTGTTAATTGCTGGCATGTGGATCTGGGAAGACAGTAATTATGCTTGACTGCTAAAGGCGAAACAAATACTGTGATTGGACCTATGGAGCAGCACTTTTCAGCCACACACTATAAAAGAGCATAATGATTGATTTTTTTATAACAAGTATCATTTCACAAACTTTGTAACCTTTGATTTGTAGAATCGATGTAATGAAATGTAATATTATCTTGATTGCAGAGTGGACAGAGTAGAGGCTATGCTTTCATAGAATTCCAGAACACACGATTAGCTCAGAGAGTCACCGACTCCATGGACAAATATGTTTTGTTGGACAAAACATTGAAAGGTAATTGTGTGTGTTCTTTTTTTCGCCAGGTTTTTGTTCCCTCTATTGTATTTGAAAGGGGAACGACTAAGTACATTTTCCTCCTGAAACTCCTTTTAAAGCTTTTTAAATTAACTAAGCATCTGTAAATAAATTAGATTGGTTTCCTTGAGCTCAGTAGCTGTGATTGGGTCCCAGAACTTGGGGGGGGGGGGGGTTTACTTTCTCCTGGTAGACAAGGCTTAGCATTAAGATAACATAGTGTGGGGGCAAGAAGTGGAAAATTGGAGAGGGGGAAACTGCCATCCCATCCCCCTCCTCCAATCGCCCCTACTGCTTGAGCTTCAAGATTGAAGAGGCATGTCAAATCAATGCCATTTCATTGTCATATGATTTCCTTGTCAATTTTTCACAGTATTAACATAATGTTAACCCATTAACTGCGATGGAGCTATATATAGACTCTCTAAAATTGGGCCTATTTTGTGGAGCATCTACGAGCTATATACGTATGCATATAGACTGTATTTTAAAATTAACTGTTCTTGTATTGCGGCAAGTCATTTTTATGGATGCAACTTTTTCATGCTATTATTTGTGTATGTGGGCTATTGGCAATCAAACACTCCATTTTTTGATGCTTTGTCAGTTCCTGAAAAATATTTTTTTACATCGTGGAATTAGAGCCCCAGTGGTCTAGTTGGTAGGGTGTTTGACTGCCATGCCGGAGACCTGGATTTGATTCGTGGGCTGCGTGTTCTAAGGTAGAGACCTGCACAAGACCTGGAGCAGTTCCGTTTGCAAAATATTGCTCCTAAAATGTCATGCAACCTGTGCAACACCCTCGCTTGAGCAGCTTGTCTGCCCACCTGCCCAGATCGTTCCATGCAGGTATTGTAGACCCACCGGATACCTGCAGTCTTACGATACCTAGTAGGTCTCAGTGTGTTCATTCAATCAACTGCACGCCCCTCCCTCTGCATGATGTAGTTGCTTCGAGTAGAAACTGCACCAGTCGCACACCTGTCTGCAGTGTTGCCAACTGCAATAGATTTCCACTACTTAGAAAGGGAACTCAAAGCCACATCGCCAATGAAATAAGATTTAAGAATGTTGCTACTTTTGCCCCCACACACATTGAAATAGGTTATCCGTGGTATAGGCTCCATAAGAATATGTCGTAAACAACCAATAATCCAGGGCACTACTGTAACATGTCACGTTCCACGCCGAGGTCGCGAGTAGAGCAACACACTGTTCTACTGCGAACACCAGAGCCGTAGCCAGGCAGGGTCCAGGGGCATTGCCGTTATCCTCCCCATCCCCCCCCTTTCTGAAGTTTGGTAAACTACTTTGTAAAATTTGTTTGCAGTGACGAGTGAAAATGTAGACTGTAGATATTATTTTACTCAAAACTTGATAAGGGTTAAATTCACAGAATACAAAGAACAGATAGGCGTAAAATTATTTCATTTGATTTACGAGCCGAAGTCAAAGTAGCAGGTAGTAATTAGAATATTTTCTCTCGGCTTCAGCTATGAATAGGAAGATATTGAAAATATATTGTAAGTACTTGAACGATATTTCTAGATTTTTTGTGTCCTATATTAACTTAATGATTACACACAAAACACACACACACACACAATTTACTTTCATATAATACTATTAAACCTTTGAAAATGGACTTGGTTTATGAAGCCCTCCCTGATAACCCATGAGCCCCCCCCCCCCCCCATCCCACCAATCAATTCTGGCTACGGGCCTGCAGAGGTGCAACCACGAATTTTCTTTCGGAAGGGCAAGTACTTGGATAAACATGCCAACAACAAAAACAATAATAGTAATAATGTAACATCAAAGGCATTATTATTCTCATAAATCATGCAAAAAGGGGGTGGGTAGAAGTCGGTTGTAATGCATTTGTGTTCAAACAAAGGATTTGAAATATTTTTTTCACCTTAATTTCACATTAGCTAATAATGGAAAACAAGCACACAAACTGTTTTTGAAAGAAAGAAAGTGCATGACAAATGCATTCCGAATATTCATATGGCATGTAAAATTTTCATGTACAATATTTTCTTTTCACATATGCAGCATGGAGCGACGTAAAATAAGAAAATACATATGCAACATGTTAACACTAAATTGTGTACGTATTCAAAGTTTCTTTAATGCATATTTAAATATATTACATAATCAATTAATCAATCTCATAACAAACCAACATTGATAGCAATGTTGGCATTGGACCTCCATGGCATTCTCTGTTTTAAAACGTTTTTAATTTAGATCGTTCGGCTCCCAGGACCGACTCCCGCTACCCCCTAGTTACGGCATTGAACTTGATGAGACTGTGTAATATATTTCTACTTTCATAAAATTTGAAATCAAGAGGTTGTAATTGCCCCTTCGTTCCCCTCTTCAGGTGCCCTTTGCCGTCTGGAAGGAAAATACAAGAAAAATATGAAAACTAATTCCATCTTGAGTATCCTTTAGCCTAGTTTTTCTTGTACTTTAATGTTTGCCCCCCTTGCCCAACCCCACTAGACTTCATTTTCATCGAAAGTTAATGACCAATGCCCCCTGTGATTGCGCCACTGCGTGCCTGGTTAAGACACCATGCAATGAAAAACAATTAGTTTTTGATGAGGAGTTTTTGTTTGCCCGATCATTCATTTAAATAAATGAAGCTATAATTTTGCATGCATTTCCTGGCAATAAGATAAAAACTGCTTACACTGAACTGAAATTGCTAAGTATATAAATTCCCCTTGGAGCAGAGAGCTCCTCCTAGGACTTCGTAGGATTTAGGAGCTACGTAAGTAGGCAACACTGGCTGCAGCTGTCCACGCTGCCGGAGGGCTGTTCCTTCCAGCAGGTTTTTCAGGTGACCTGGTCTTGTTGAATGCCCAGTTACCTTGTAAGTGCAGAGTGTCTTGAAGACGAGGAACCGGGGTAAAGACGCAAGTCGAATCGTTGTCGTGGGCCGTCGAGCAGGTAAACCTGTTCTCGCGGTGCAAGAAGTACGGGTAGTCAAAAGCCTGACTTTGCAGTGCTTTGTTCTAAGGTTGGAATTTTACCGGCCTAGTACATTGCAACATGCCTACTTCCTGGGGAAATGCAGTTCCGCAGAAATCGACATGCATACAGGGGAAAATCAATGAAAGTCCACCATCCAATGGGAGAACGAAGTCTGAATGTACTTTAAGAAACAAATTCATTTCTTAATAAGGAACTCAAAAAGAAATGTTCCTTAAAGATAAGAGACATTCGCGAATTGGTCAACAGCAACTCTTCGAGAACCATCTCCAGCCGAGTGACCAGTGGTTCATGAGAGTCGTATGTCTTTGTTGACAAAAACTCTGATACAGGAAGTGGAGGTCACCCATTTGGTAGATATTTAAGTTCATTTCCAATTTCTGTAGCAAAATATAATGAACTATAGTCTCTGAACAGATCCTGTTCAGAAAAAGTTCAGCTTTACTTGTCAAAGTTGCCTGTCTTCAATAGTGATCTGGGAGTTTTACTTTCTAGGATCTTCATTCTCTCATTACAAATTTGACTTTTATATCATGTGAAATGATATTTAAATTATGATGAAAATATAAATGAAACAGACGTAAATAAGAATTGGGAGCACATACGTAAAGCAATAGAATCAGCAGCTAAAGAAAGTATAGGATACCATAAACCAAGAAAAAGTAAGCCATGGTTTGATAGTGAATGTCATAATCTAATAGAAATAATAAATCAGGCTAGACTTAGGTGGTTAAATAACTCGGATGATACAAATCTAAACAATTATAATAGAATAAAGCGAGAAGTTAACAGCACGTTTAGAAGTAAAAAAAGAGATTACTTGAAAAGCAAATTAACGAAATTGAAACAAACAGCAAAAATAAAAATATCAGAGATTTATATAAAGGTGTAAATGAATTTAGAAAGGGGTGGCAACCTAAAGTAAACTTGATAAAAGATAAAGACGGTGATTTTCTAGCTGACCCAAGCGATATTCTAAATAGATGGAAGAACTACTTTAATGACCTTTTAAATGTCCATGTAGGAGATAAATCAGAAGTAAATGAAGTCCACACAGCAGAACCTTTAGTTCCAGAACCTAACTTGACGGAAGTTAAAGATGCTATTAAAAGGCTAAAGAATAACAAAGCACCTGGCATTGATTTAATACCAGCTGAGTTAATTAAATATGGTGGAAATTCATTAATATGTCAAATTCATAAATTAATTTGTTTAATATGGAATAAAGAAGAAATCCCTCAACAGGGGAAAGAATCCATAATTGTTCCCGTGTTTAAAAAAGGTGATAAAATGAACTGCAGTAATTACCGTGGAATTTCTCTACTCTCAACGACATACAAAATATTGTCTAACATTATTTTAACAAGACTAACCCCATATGCTAATGAAATTATAGGTGATTATCAATGTGGATTTAAACGTAACAGATCAACTACAGATCAAATTTTTCACATCAGACAGACACTTGAAAAAAAGTGGGAATATAATCAAAATGTCCATCAGCTATTCATTGATTTCAAAAAAAAATATGATTCGGTCAAAAGAGATAAATTATATAATATATTAGTAGAGTTTGGAATACCTAAGAAGCTTGTTAGTATGATAAAAATATGCACCAGTGAAACAGAAAGTAAAATTCGTCTGGGTAATAATATGTCTGACAAATTTACAATTCATGATGGGTTAAAACAAGGAGATGCATTATCTCCATTGCTCTTTAATTTTGCCTTAGAATATGCTGTTAGGAAGGTAAACGAAACTAAAGAAGGACTAAAATTAAATGGTGTGACCCAGTTGTTAGCATATGCAGATGATGTAGACTTACTGGGGGATGATGTGAATACAATTAAGAATAATGCTAAAATATTTTTCAAAACTGCTAAAGAGATAGGTTTGGAAGTTAACAAAGAGAAAACTAAATATATGCTTACAGGCCGAAACCAAGTGTTAGGTAATAATCAAAATCTAATTATTGATAACAACTCGTTTGAACCAGTTTCCAAATTCAAATACTTAGGAGTAATATTAACAAATGAAAATTATATTAAAGAGGAAATAAAAAGTAGGCTTAATTCAGGAAATGCATGTTACTTCTCTCTTCATAAACTTTTGTCTTCTCGTTTAATATCTAAGAAACTAAAAGTTAAAATATTCAAAACAGTAATTTTGCCTGTAGTATTATATGGGTGTGAAACTTGGTCCCTTACATTGAAAGAGGAACATAAATTGAGAGTATTTGAAAATAAGATCCTTAGGAAAATATTTGGACCTAAAAGGGATGAGGAGACAAGTGAGTGGAGAAGGTTACATAATTTGTATTCATGTCCAGATATTATTAGAATAATTATATCAAGAAGACTTAGGTGGGCAGGCCATGTGGCACGAATGGGAGAGGAAAGAGGAGTTTACAGGATTCTTGTTGGGAAACCAGATGGTAAGAGACCTGTAGGAAGGCCAAGACGAAGATGGAGGGACAACGTTGAGATGGACCTAAAGGAAATCGGTAGGGATGGAAAAGAGTATATAGATCTTGCTCAAGATAGGGACAGATGGAAGGCCTGTGTTGCTGCAGCCATGAACCTTCGGGTTTAAGAAGGCTAGAGAGTTAGTTAGTTAGTTATCATGTGAAAGAGCAGTGGTCAAATATTGTTTTCTGTGAGATTGGGTATTCTGTGAGTTTACTGTTAGTTTTAGAACCTAGCATTGCATATTCTCAATGTTTCTCATAATGACTTGACTTTTCTGTACTAATGTGAATGAGCAGTGGACAAAGATTGTTTTTCCTTAAAAACTTGGTTACTTATCAGTAGGGAGACAAATATATGGTAAATAAAAATTGAGGAGAGCGGTAAATAAAATGTTAGATCAGCGGTATATACCAGCGGTGGAAAAAAAAATTGGCACACACTTTTTCATCATGAGAGTAAACAACATACAAAAGAGCTATAAATTGATAAACTACTTCATTTTTATATACTGTACACATACACAAGTACTTAGCTGCCAATCAAAAAGAAAACATCAACACAAAATCACTTCATTTCTAAATTGCATATCTCAAGTGATTTATTCATTGTATGTATTTAAAGGATATCCTTGCTGTCCAACAAATAAAATAATCACTACTGCACATACACAAACACATGTTGAAAATCACATGATGATAAACAAAATTCATTCATTCATTCATGACTGAACACAAATGTGCGTTAACTCTTCATAAACTTTTGTCTTCTCGTTTAATATCTAAGAAACTAAAAGTTAAAATATACAAAACAGTAATTTTGCCTGTAGTATTATATGGATGTGAAACTTGGTCCCTTACATTGAAAGAGGAACATAAATTGAGAGTATTTGAAAATAATATCCTTAGGAAAATATTTGGACCTAAAAGGGATGAGGAGACAGGTGAGTGGAGAAGGTTACATAATTTAGAACTACATAATTTGTATTCATGTCCAGATATTATTAGAATAATTAAATCAAGAAGACTTAGGTGGGCAGGCCATGTGGCACGAATGGGAGAGGAAAGAGGAGTTTACAGGATTCTTGTTGGGAAACCTGATGGTAAGAGACCTGTAGGAAGACCAAGACGAAGATGGAGGGACAACGTTGAGATGGACCTAAGGGAAATTGGTAGGGATGGAAAAGAGTATATAGAACTTGCTCAAGATAGGGAAAGATGGAAGGCCTGTGTTGCTGCAGCCATGAACCTTCGGGTTTAAGAAGGCTAGGGAGTTAGTTAGTTAGTTAGTTTAGTTAGACTGAAAATAAATGACACCATTCTTTCCCTTGATGTGCGGGAACAGACTAATCTTATCGCTGCTACAGCTAGCAAGTTCAATGAAACTGGAAGTTGAGTAGACATTCTGGGGAAGAAAGGAATGCAGCTTGACAGGGAGCGAAGTTTTCAAACTGAGATTATGTGCATGGGAAATCCAAATTTGCAGCATCTTCCTGATGTGATCGAAGATAAAACGTTCTTCAGCTGCAAGTGGTAGGAAACTTTAGGCAAACGTTTCGTTACAAATAGACAGTATATGCACAAAACTTCGATTGTCGGTTTTTGCATGTTTTCTACTTAATTTGATGAAATTTCACGGTTGTTTCGCAAAAAAGCGTTCATTTCGTGGAAAAGCACACATTTCGCATTACTTCGCGAATAAACTTACTTACTTAGTTAGTCGCGTCCTCTTCTACCTGCCAGTGTCGAGGGGTTTCAGAGAGTTCTCCAGACGTTTCTGTCCATCGCCTTTTCCTGTGCCTCTTTCCATCTTATGCTTCGTTTCTCCAAAATCTCTTTGACACTCATATTCCATGTCTTTCTTGGTCTTCCTTTTGGTCTTGTTCCTTGTGGACGTGCTTCCCATATCTGCTTTGGCAGTCTCGTCTCACTCATTCTGCTCAAATGGCCGAACCATCTAAGTTGATTACGTTCAACTGTTTCTTGTAGTGGCTGAGCATTTAAAGATTGCCGAATGGTTTGATTCCTTATCCGATCTTTCCTGGTTTTCCCACTTATTCTTCGAAGGTACCTCATTTCCATTGTTTGTACACTTTGCAGGTGTTTTCCAGTCAATGTCCAATTTTCACTGCTATATGTAAGTGTTGGTATATAAATTGTTTTGTATACAGTGAATTTTGTTTGGGTAGATATTTCTTTTTTGCCTATAAATCCTCGGTTTATCATTTGATATAGCTTTCCTGTCTTCATGATTCTATCTCTTATTTCTTCCTCTTCTTTTCCTTGACTGTTTATAATTACTCCAAGATACTTGAAATTTGTCACTTGTTCTAAAGGTTCGTTATTCAGTTTTATCTTATGGTTTGTCTTTTCTCTGCTGATTATCATTGTTTTAGTTTTCTCCGTATTTATTTCCATATTCTTCTTCTTTAATTCTTCATTAAGAATATTTAGATTATATTGTAAACTAGCCTGTGTATTAGCTATTAGTATAATATCATCAGCGTATATGAGCTCTGTTAGTTTAATTGATTTCATATTCCAGTATCCTACCTGAAATTGTTTCATTTTTATATGGCATTCCTTTATTACTTCATCTAATAGTATTATAAATAGATATGGTGATAGTATATCTCCCTGTTTAACTCCTGTTGTTATTTCAAATTCCTCTGACTGGTGGTTTCTCGTCCTCACGTAACATCTGCATCCTTTGTACCAACTTTGGATTGCTTTTATTAGGTTTTTATCCACTCCTTTCTTCTCTAAGGATTTCCATATCTCATTCCAAGGAACTCTATCAAAAGCCTTTTGTAGATCTACAAAACATACATGTGCGTTTTTATTGTATTCTATTGTCTTGTCTGTTATTTGTTTGAGGGTGAAAATATGGTCTTGTACACTTCCATATTTTCACCCTCAAATTTGATGAAATTTCACGGTTGTTTCGCAAAAAAGCGTTCATTTCGTGGAAAAGCACACATTTCGCATTACTTCGCGAATAAAACTCATAGATATTTCATCATTGGGGGTGTAGTTACGTGCAGAATGTTCAAAATTGCATCTTTTTTTCACATTTTGTGATTTCGCGCATTGCGAAAATTCAATGTCCCTACTTATCAGCAAGGTGTTCACTTTAAATAAATAATTTATAGAATAATGCATATCAGAATTTTGTAGATATCAGAATCACTTTTGGTGAAAGTACATTAATCTCGAAATCATCAACCCTAGAACACTACCGTACATAAAATTTACGTATGCTTTGTGCTCAAATCCCTTCCTTACCTCTCACCTTGCACCCTCCTAGCAATGGCTCAAGTTGGCTTTCAGACATAAGGCAGCACTGTGGTAAGGAGGGTGCAAGCGCTGATCGTCTTGATTTGGTTTGTTATGTTGTGCACTGTACGTCAATTTTACGTAGCTGTAGTAAAAGGAGAAAAATCTTTCATGTAATTTTGGCATTTGTAAATTTGGATAGTTAGATTTGGAAACAAAAGTTTAGAAGCATGCACTATTTTCTTGTAAGACTTTAAAATTACATTCATTTCTTATTTCATGGTTTGAACTTTTCGCCTTCATTCTTCATGTACAAACGGGTTTGTCAATCAAGATCTTCTCTTAAAATATTCTATGTTTAATAAAACCATGTTTTTACATTTCAAAATGAAGAATAAAACTCCAATATAAGGAAAAATAAAGAAAATAATATTGACAAAGAATCGTCATTTTGTTTTCACGATGTAGTACACTGTAATATTGGAACACGGTAGTGTTCTAGGGTTAATGGTTTTTTTAGGCTCTAAGAAAGGAAACAAAATATATTTGGTCTAGGAATTAATTCGTGCGGTTGTTACGCACACATTGAAGCTGTAGTTCAAACACAAAATACATAAATACCTTAAGAAAAATATTGTCCATCACGAGCCACCACTTTCGCCCATGTGTCAGGTAAGTTACGGATTCCGTGGCGAAAGAAGTTACGAAAGATGAAGCGATCCAGCCGGAGACCCATTTTTCGATATCTTCTGAAGAAGTGAACCGCTGTCCAATCAAATCGTTATTCATGCAATCGAACAAGTAGTAGTCCGAAGAAGCAACGTCTGGTGAATACGGCGGGTGGGGTAAAACTTCCCATCCGACACTTTCTAAATAGGTTTTGACCGGTTTTGCGACATGTGGGCGAGCGTTATGTTGAAAAATAAGTTTATCATGTCTGTTCTCCCATTCTGGTCGTTTCCTGGCCAGAGCTTGCTTCAAACGCATTAATTGTCGTCGATAACGTTCTCCATTAATAGTTTCACCCGGTTGCAGCAGCTCATAGTACACCACACCTTTCATATCCCACCATATGCACAGCATAACCTTTGCACAGTGAATATCTCATTTCGGTTGTGATGGACGTGGTTCACCTGGCTTCACCCAGGCCTTTTTTCGTTTCGGGTTTTCGTAATGGATCCACTTCTCATCGCCAGTAACAATGCGATGCAAAAACCCCTTTCTTTTCTGTCTTTGAAGCAGCAATTCGCAAATGGTTTTTCGTCTTTCAACGTCTCTGTCTTTCAATTCATGTGGAACCCAATGTGACATCTTTTGAATCATTCCCATGGCTTTGAGGCGTTTGGAAACTGTTGTTTGATCAACGCCTAATGCTTCTGCAAGTTCTTCCTGCGTTTGACACGAATCCTGATCGAGCAATGCTCTCAATTCTTCGTCTTCAAATTTGTTTGGCTGTCCAGGTCGCTCTTGGTCTTCCAGGCCGAAATCACCACTTCTAAACCGTGCAAACCACTTCTGACACGTTCGCTCAGCTAGCGCATGGTCACCATACACTTCCACCAAAATACGATGACTTTCGGTAGCACTTTTCTGCATGTTAAAGTAATGAAGCCGAACATCCCGCAAAAACACTTTATCTGGCACGAACTGCACCATGTTCAGTTGACTACAAAATGCTGTTGTTGACGCGTCAATCAACTGCCCTATACTACGAATGATGCGCGCTGACAGGAGTTTTCAACGCATGTGTGGATACACGGAACTGTGGGACGATACGCTTGTTACGCCATCTCTTGTCCAGGCGCACGAATTAATTCCTAGACCAAATATGTACTGATGGTTTGAAGTGGATACGAAAGAAAATGTAATACGTATACTGTAAACACACTTAAATTTCTCTTGATTTCAAATTCAATAATTTTTATAGGCAAAAATAGCAAACATTTTGTGTCGGAAAATATACAAAATACTAATCATGTTAAACCGTAAATAGTGTAATTATCATTAATCTGTAAATAAACATGGCAGCTGATTGCAAACTATCATAAAAAGAATTGCCAAAATTCAGCTACAAAGGCTATAAAAATATTTTAAGTTAGAATTAAGAGTACATCCAGAATGTTTTATTTTCACTGGATGTAAAGTTACTGAAATTATTATAATTTCATTAACACACTCAACAAACATTTCCATAATATGTTCATATATACAGTATCGGAAACAGAAAAATGTATATTTACATATATTTTTTTATTTGCTTTAATCAAAGCGTTTATATATTTTGCAGTGCATCTTACTAGAAAGAGGCTTTCTTCGCAAAAGCATATATCTGTATGTATTGTGCCAAAAACCATACAAGCAATTCTCAGCGTGTTTTTTATTAAAAGAAATTGATTTAAAAAAGAAAAATCTGATTTAAATGTTAAAGTATAATCAAAAATGCTTTTTTTTAACAAAAAATCATGATTTTTTTATCCACCCTGCCCTACAGTTACTTTGTAGAACTTACTAATGCATATGTATTGTTAATGTAATGAATATTCTGTTAGCAAACACTTCGTGACCCTAATCTCACAAAATCATGCCTATGTTTTTCCTACTTCACTCTGTAGCATTTTCAAATTTCAAATTGCATTCCTGTAAAAAGCGGACTTTGATTCTTTTCCCCTGTATTTTTGTATGTATTTTTTTTTATTTATTAAAAAATGCTATGTTAAAGGGACCACCTTGCGCACATCTGTCTTGCCACACATTGGGTACACATGAAATGCATTTAAGGTGTGTGTGAAACTGTAAATATCCCCTTTCAAATGATATAATATCGTGTATTTCTGTTCAGTATTGGTAAGAATATGGTCTTAAAAATTCTACCAATAATTAGTGCACAACCTGTACTATGTTACCAGATTTACAAATTCAGAACTTTGAATTTTTACAGGGTGGATAAACAAGAAGTTTCGAACTGTGTATATTATTGTTTTGGTATTTGTGCATTTGATTTAATTTTTCAGCTAGATTCGTCTCTGCTGCTGAACAAAGCCCCTTTCTCTTTGATGGGCCGTCTGTCAAAACAGAAAAGGATTTCGAAATCTACAAAAAAAACATGATGGTTGAGAGTTGCTCTAAGGGAGTAAAGAAATCAAAGAACCTGAATGTGAAATGTCGAGCCATCCTGAGCGTGACGGACAGGAAGGAGCAACTTAAAGTTATGGGATTAGACGTTCCGGTAAGACTTGGTTCAAGTTTTGTTTTTGTATTATTCTGATACAGGAAACACACAATTATTAAAAATGCATGCTGTACTCATTCCTTAAAAAAATGTAATTGAAATTTCCGTAATAAAACTAAATATTTTTTAAAGATTTAGGACTGAATTTAAAATAAATACTGAGAAATTAGTACTGGTTTTGTCCAATATATATATATAGACACGCACGCTCTCTCACTCACTCACTCACTCACTCACTCACTCACTCACTCACTCACTCACTCACTCACTCACTCACTCACTCACTCACTCACTCACTCACTCACTCACTCACTCACTCACTCACTCTCTCACTCTCTCACTCTCTCACTCACTCACTCACTCACTCACTCACTCACTCACTCACTCACTCACTCACTCACTCACTCTCTCTCTCTCTCTCTCTCTCTCTCTCTCTCTCTCTCTCTCTCTCTCTCTCCTCGCCATTAAAATTGCAACTCCCAGAAGGAAATGAGATAGAAACACGAAACTTGGCAAATATAACACCATTAAGCCTTGTTTCCATGATTATGAAAAACTAAATATGCTGACCAAGGCAGTAATTTATTTTATTAAAAACATAAACTAAACGTAACGTTTCAACCTTACTTTTGTACTTGATACAGAGTCTGAAGAAGACCTTGCTAGAAGGTTGAAACGTTACGTTTAGTTTATGTTTTTAATAAAATAAATTACTGCCTTGGTCAGCATATTTAGTTTTTCATTGGCAAATATGTAGTTCATAATAAGTAGAGGCACATATTTTTGGTAAATAAAAAAGCAAAATTTTGGTATAAAAACTGAGTCAATTTCGGGTTCAAAAGCGGTAAATAAAATAAAATATCGGTATTATAGCGGTGAAAAATTGGATCAAAAGTGGTATATAAAAAGACATTTTGGTTTTAAAATTGTGAATATAATCCTAAATTTGATTTAAAAACTACACTTATTCCACAGAATTAACATTTCACTTCTAATAGCACATTTATGTAGTTATCCGAGTATTAAGTTTATTTCTGTGTAAAGGTGTCAATTTTTGTTTCTCCAATATTAACAACAGAGTTAATCAATTTTCTGGGAATTGCATAACTCTCAGGATAATTCAGACCTCAAAAGGTGCCGCGTCGGTGAATAAATTCTAAATTTCGTGTTTAAGAGTTAGTTTCACTTTTTGCAGTTCGTTTCGCATTACTTCGTGACAAAACATAGTCACAAAATGCATCTCACACCTTTCAAAAACATGAAAAATTAACACTACAATGTGTTTTTTCAAATTTCGTTTTTTCGTCAAAAACGAAATATGCATGCCCCTAATAATAAGATAAGAAAATGATTACAGTTAGAGCTCGGTGGTGTGACATGTGACACGTAGAACATGGTTGCATAACCCCAAGGAGCTAGTAGCGTGCACAGCCTCCACGGGTGGCAATAACTGCTGCAACACGGCGAGGCATGGACAGAATGAGTCTATCGATGTCTGCTTGCGGTATGGCGTCCCAAGCGGCTTCCACACGGTGCCAGAGGTCTTCAACATTACGTGCCAGAAATCTGAGTTGGGCCAGCCGGCGACCCACCATGGACCAGACATGTTCAATTGGCGACATATCCGGCGAACGTGCTGGCCAAGGAAGCAGGGGCACATGGTTAGCTTCCATAAATGCGAGGACATTCCTTGCAACATGGGGGCGCGCGTTATCCTGTTGAAAAGTGGCATTATGCAGTGCATGGATTAATGGGACAGCAACAGGGGTGAGAACCTGTGTGATGTACCGTTGGCTGTTCAATGTCCCTTGAATGCGTACGAGACGCGAACGAACACCTATGGCGATGGCACCCCATACCATGATACCCAATGAAGGCCCTGTGTGATGATGCATGATGCAGGCGTCATGAAGCCTAGTGCCACGGTGCCGCCACACGTGTGTACGTCCATCATGATGTTGTATACAGAAGCGGGATTCATCAGAGAACACTACAGCATTCCACTCTGCCATCCATGCACGACGGTCTTGGCACCATCTCAGACGCAAACGCCTATGCTCTAGCGTCAGAGGAATCCGCAACAGTGGGCGCCGGGAAAAAATTCCCCGGTTCGCCAAACGACGAAACACGGTTCGTGGCGACACTGGACGTTGTAAAACATCCCGTACTTCATGCGCAATCCTCGTTGATGTGGCCATTCTGTCTGTAAGGTCCATGCGTATCAGACGTCTGTCCTCTCGTTCAGTCGTCCGACGTGGACGTTGTGAACCTCTACTTCGCTCTACAGTGCCTTCCTGGACCCACTGGTTCCATACACGGATCACTGTGGATGCATTCCGTCCTACACGGGCACCAATCTCACGGTAGGATAATCCGCATTCACGGTATGCAACAATTCGGCCGCGATCGAACTGGGAAACCTGCTGGAATCGCTGCCGTATTCGACGACGTGGCATTGCTGACCGATTTTAACACACTACACTCACGACCATGCACTTTCACTGCTCTTCTTCACCTATCTCACCTGCTACAGGTACCACTTACCAGATGGCATGGCAGGCACACATGACGCATGACGGCCTTGAACACCTAATCATTTCCTTCTGCACCTCTCCTCTACACACTGTGCACATTTCGTCCGATTCCGATTACTCCTTCTGGGTGTTGCATTTTTAATGGCGAGCAGTTTATATATAGCCCCAATCCCACCACTCACTGACATATATGTATCTCCTTGAAGGAAGCCCCGGAGGCCAAAAATGCCCGATTACAACCCCATGAAATCATCCCAAAAGGCCAAGAAAATTAAAAAATTGCTCAATTAGCCCTTCTTTAAGGGTGAAAATGCCACGGCCATTTTTGCAGCACACCTTGTTTCCTTCAATTTTCAATTGTGCAGCTAAATACATTATATTTCTCACAGATCACATACAGATGAATCAACTCCTGGTTCAAAAAGGTGCCTCAAACAAGACTGACATCTACATAAGGAGTTTCAGCCCAGACACAATTACATATATGTTGGTAAACTCAATATGAAAATATCTACAGCGTGGTTGTTTTAATTAAATGTTTAGAGGTATAATAACATACAATTACTTAAAAGAGTTTGCGGTGCTTGTTGTTCACCATGGAAACGGACGTTGCTTGGGAACTTAAAGAACGTTTATTTTCACCCCGAAAACTACTGTAAGTGAATTATGCTAGACTTTTCAAATTTTAAAACATGAGTATCAGATTTTATTACAGAGGAGAAGTAGGAATTCGAGGGGAATGACGGAAGAAAATTATTTTTCAATTACGTTTACAAATTTGAAAATGACAAAAGACGTAAACACTGCTTTTCCAATGTAATGTCGCTGTTGAATTCATTTATACATAAAATCTTACTAACTATCTTGAAATGGTTATTGCTTATCCTACTCACTTTATTATTAAGAAAATAGACAATCTTAAATATTTTGTATATTTGTACCATATTAGAGCCCGTACACACACACATACGTTCAAAACTTTCCAAATAAGCGAACCATGTCGGCAAGTGCACAGAAATGACTGAAAACAATTATTTTTAAATTACGTTTAAAAATGTGAAAATCACAAGAGACGTAAATACTGCTTTTCAAATACAGTGTCGCTATTCAATTAGTTTATATGAAATATCTTAACTATTTTGAAACTGACAATATTTACCCAGTTTGTTATTATGAAAATAGACAATAATGTGTTGAATATTTATGCAATATTAGAGTACACACATAAAGTTATTTTGTAAACTTTTCACATTAGCAAAGTTATACACTTGTTCACTTCATCCAGAAATTTTCAAAGTCATTAAGATCATTGAGAAACCCCATCTATAACGTCCACAATGTGGCTGAAGGTCACGCATGCAAGCGTACAAGATGCCACTTGAATGTTCACCTAATGCGCATGATCAAACAATATCCTCCCAAAACTCTGGGCTGAAACTCTGCAAGGGCTCGTTTGATGGATCAAGCTTATCGACCGTGTATCAATTTTGATTATCACTGCTTCTTTTACCTTACTTTTCAAACTACCCTCATAACATACCCTATTCCAGTGTTTTTCAACCACCAGGCCCTGGTGTCAATTATACTGGGTCGGGAGAGGTTCCTCTTAAGTTTCCGAATGTCAGGCGAAGCTGGAAAAGTGGCCTCTCATTTTGGTTTCGAGTTGGACTGTGATAACAGGAAATGCTTTCAAGACAGTAGCGTTGATGGATCAATCAGTCTAACCAAGGGGTGCATTACTTTCAATCACCAAGTTTGGAGGTTGATGGACTGGTTGTTCTCGAGTTCGTTCTGGCAACCACCTGGAAGTATGTTCTTTCATTCAGGTTTCGAGAGTGGTGATGGATGAAACAATCAGGCCGGCTCCGAATTTGGAGGTTGACAGACAGACACCAGTCAATTTAGTGTACACATCAATTATTGTAACAAATATATTGATGTGGAAATATTCTGATTCATTTGAATTTTTTAGTGTCCGAAATTGAACAATGAAAATCAGCACTTACCAAATTAATGTAACAATATTGGCCAGAGGAAACTAATAGCTTCCATTAGATGCAGTCATTGCTGTCAACTAATTTAAATCAAATTTTATATTTGTCAACAACCCCAGGCATAATTGAACTAATACTCTCTATGATTATTCTCTGATTTAGTTATTAATATTACATTTTCAAAGGTACATATTAATTAACGTTTAGTCTTAAAATGAAATTGGAAAGGTATTTAAGAGTATAATTGTTGGCATCAACTTTTAAAAAATGAATTTACCCAGTCTCGGACTCACGGAGGTTGAGAACCACTTCCCTAGCAAGTCCTACCTCCTTCAAACGAGTGTGTCCGCACTTGTGGATTACCTTGTAATTAGTTTCAAATTCAAGTAACGGGTGACTCAAAAGAATGGGAAATTTTGAATAATGTCCTGTTGAGTTCAATAAATAAATAAACCCCAAGAGGTTGGTATCACTGAATGGCATATAAAATGCTGCTCATATCATCTTGCCATTTAGTGATCATGGAGCAGTGGAGTGGTGTGCAGCATCCCTTTGTGGTCAAATCATATCACAAGAATGGCAGTGTGGAGGCTGTGCATAAATCGCCTGACCCCACAACATGTGATTTCTTGTGGGGTCATCTTAAGAGCGAGATTTACCATACTCGACCTGCTACAACAGAACAACTTAAGGCAAGAATACAAAAGGATATTGCCAGGATTCCTGTTGCAATGTTACGTTGCGCACAATGTCTCTCACAGACTACAGGAATTTCTCTGCAGAGAAGGTAGTTCATCTGTCGGACGTTATCTTCAAGAAATAACTTAACGGTATGAAATTCAGCAATGGCATACTCTATACTATTCACTGGCTTCACTAAATGTTTCAAAGTTATGTGTTCTCTTTTATTTATCTGTTCCAAATTTTCCCATTCTTTTGAGCAACCTGTATAAATTTCGGCAGCAATCTGGAAAAGTATAGATACATTTTCTATTTACAGGTAGCGAATAGTTCAGTTGAAGACTCAAATCGTGAAGAAGCAGCCGAGATGCCGGAATGCTCCGAGAGTTTGCAGGATCTGTCAGGTAACAGCTCAAATGATGAGAGTGATGATTGTGAGGAAGTGATGGAGATAGACGACAGTGATCAGGAAATAGAGGATGAAGGACCAAGCCCACAGTTGCTACAGAAAAGACACAAATCAGGTGTAACGGGTCTTAATGACGATGTGAACTTCATCGAAGCTAAAATGTTGAAAGAGACCTTAAAGAGATGGCACAGTCCCAATGTCAATATAACGCAAGCAAAAGGCCCACCTTCAGAGTTCAAAGTGGAGAGAGTTAAGCAAGATAAGAATGCAGGAAAGAGTTTGCCGGAAAAGGAAACTGCGAGACTACAGAATTTGTCAGCGAAACTAGCCGGACAAAAGAGCCTAAATTCTTCCAAATCCCTGAAACTGCAAAGGAGAACTTCACAGTATCTAAGGAGTAAGGCTTTTGGAAGGAAGGCAATCATCTTCTCTCGCTCGTTTTATAAATCTAAAAAACTGAAAACAAAAGAAGTATAAAGAAAGTACTATCTGTTTTTTATTTGTAATTTTTTTTATCACTGATGAATGAATTGTCAATAAAAACTGGACATTTTTTGTAGCTGTTCTGTTTAATCCTAAATGACTAACTGTTCCAGTATGTGCACTAATGCCAAGCTGTCCAATTAGGACAATCAGGTGTCTGTGATGTTGGAAACATACTGTACCTCACTATTCTAAAGACATGTTTGTCAAACAAGTGTTCCCAGGCTACCAGCCAGGTTAAATTGGAGTTGGCTTCCAACGTTTCGAGGGCATGCATTGCTCTCATCTTCAGGGAATGTAGAGCTGGAGACCAGTATAGGTTAATATACATGACTATAATGTGGTGGAGTTTGGACTCTGTCTTCCTATTGGCTCGCTCTGGATCCTGGTGTTCTCATTGGCTGGTGTCTTGTTTTTACGGAGGAGTGAGTTCCAGGCATGACTTAGCTGGAGCTCCACGTCCCTGTTAAGATTAGTGCTTTTCTGTAAAATGACCATGGCTTTCTTTACCCGTCGGTCCCAGTAACCAGCACATTTGGCTATTATTTTTGTGTCGGCAAATAAAATCCTGTGTTCCGCAAGTCCTGACTTTTCCGGTTGGAATAATCGGATATTATGTTGATGTTCATTCCATTGCTGCTCAATGGTGCATCCCGTTTGGCCTATGTATGGTGTCCCACACTCACAGGGTATTTGACATATTCCTGGAATTTGCCGACATCAAAATAATAGCCAAATGTGCTGGTTACTGGGACCGACGGGTAAAGGAAGCCATAGCCATTTCACGGGAAAGCACCAATCTTAACAGGGTTGTGGGACTCCAGCTCAGTCATGCCTAGAACTCACTCCTCCGTAAAAACAAGACACCAGCCAATAAGAACACCAGGATCCAGAGCGAGCCAATAGGAAGACAGAGTCCAAACTCCACCACAAATAGTCATGTACAGGGCTCGAAAAATCCTGGTTTCCAAGCCACCATGGCGACTAAAAATTTCAGCCTGGCGACTGTGATCTTTTGCTGTTATATGTACAATATTTTGATGATTCTAAGTTCAAATTGCAGTACAGTGCCTTGAATAATGTATTGTGGAAAACGGACGGTTCTGGTCTCTCTGGCAGGTTCCACTCAGAAATGATATCACTAGAGGCGCTGGTGTCGGTACATGTGCATGGCATTCGTCTGCTTATAATGGAAGTAAATGGAGTTTTTGCTGCAACGTCTGATTCTTTTCCTTGTAAAATTTCTTTGTATCAGAAAATTGTTATGATATTTGGTACAGTAGTCGCGAAAATATTAAAGAACATTCTGAACCGTCGATCATGACCTATCCTTGAGTTTATTAACAATACGGAAGAAAACATAGGTATGGATTGTTACTTGTAACTCGTAATATGACAATTACCGCGAGAATTAATATTGTGTATGCATTATCCTGAAAGGTTCATTAATATTGTCATTGTCACAAACATTATTGTCACAGACATTATTTTTATGGAAATTCACACAGACAAGACTCGTTTATTTTTCAAAGATCTGCTTTACATCCACTCACATGTTGTCTAACTTACCATCCAAAAACTTGCAAGCGTGAAATATGATACTTTTCGTTTCCCGCTTACTGGAAAAATGTAAACAACACGTTGGTTGAGTTATATTTTTACCATGTCTGGAAGATATGATCGTCACTGTTTTGTGCCTGGTTGTTCTAGTGGATATCGTTCAAGTAAAGAAAAGGGTATTTGTATATTTAGTGTTCCCAAACAAAAAGATAAATTTTATTAGCATACAAAAATAAACTTGTGTACACGATCCAACGTTCGACGTCCAGCCTCACATTGCGATGTTGCTGCTCATGTTGCGTTGCACATAAAACGTATTTATGAGTCATTCCATGCCAAATCAACACAGCCCCCAACCTGACCATCTCCGATTTTCATGAAATTTGGGGAGTTGATACTATGCATGGAACTTAGTAACTACGAAAATTTTTAGTCTCGTGCATCTTGTAATTGTTAAATTATTCAAGGTCAAAGTTAGCATAAATTGCCCTTTTTGAGCCCGCTTAGCTATACCAAATCTGCTGTAACTCCGACACTATTTCGCCTAGGAAGCTCAAGTAAAGCTTATTGTACAGGGAATTGAACAAGCTTTCCAGTGATATATAACAAGCCTACCTCTGGATAAAAATATAATTTTGTCACGTGACCTTGACTTTTGACCTTGAATATCTCAAAACATGTCATCATCAAAAATCGTGGAAAAAATATATTTGGTCCCTCATGCCATACTATAAAACATATCAAAAAATCATTCTGGGACTGCAATGGGATCAGAAGATACAAAATAATATGTTTAACTATGTGACTGATAAAAGCCTCATTACATGAACCATGACGAGTCAAAAGTCCTTTAACACCCCCTACAAAATGTAAAGGAGTTATCCTGATCATGAAAGAAATAGGTTAGGCACAGGGAGATCCCTAGCAGTGTGTGTCAAGTGCAGGTCCGCCATATTCTTCACCGCCATATTCAATTCAACGCAAACATTTCAAAGGAAGGGGGGTGATGTGATATATCAAATCAGGCTAGAATTTCAAGAGAAATGAAGCAGCGAAGGTAAGGAACACAAAAATATTTGCATTATTATCATATGACCAATGTAACTTGAGTTGTACTCCCAAAAGTAATGGTCGGCACGCCACTGATTCAAGCTTCAAAATGCAGAGTTACATTGAAATGACTATAGCTCAGAAACTAAATGCCCTAGAGATATGAAAGATATACCGTTGTACGCAGAATGAATCACAGATTCAGACGATATATAATTTATGCACATTCAGCGTACATATGGAGGGGGAAAGGGGGGAAATCCCCTGAAAATACTTTTTTTTCTTAAAAAATGGGGTTTCGCCCCGCCCCCCCCAAAAAAAGGTTATGAAAAGTTCAAAATGCACATAGAAATTATCGCTGGCATGTAAGAAACAGAAAAATATTTGCATCATTGTCGTATGACCAAAGTAACTTGAGTTGTACCCCCAAAAAGATATACCGTTGTACGCAGAATGAATCACAGATTCAGACGATATATAATTTATGCACATTCTGCGTACATATGGAGGGGGAAAGGGGGGGAAATCCCCTCAAAATACTTTTCTTAAAAAAATAGTGCCCCCCCCCCCCGAAAAAAATGTCAAAATCCAAAATTTATGCAAATTTGGTGTATATATGGAGGGGGAAGGGAGAAAACCCCCAAAAATTATTTTTAAAAATTGTCACTTCACCCAAAAAATGTCCTCACACTTGGGCACAAAATGACACCTACGCACAACATTCACGGACGAAAAGCTAGAACGCAGTGAAAAATGAGCACCGATTCTTGCTGCTTGAAATTCTATTTTTAGATAATGCAGGGTAACCCCTGTCGCAACTTGTGGACACTTGTGCTAAAAAAAGCAAAGGTTTCCTTCAGCGCGCTTCGAAATTCCATTCTCACAACGCAGATTCAGCAACCAGTCTTCCCCCTCCCCCACCCCCCTCACGGAAAACTTTCATTTTGACATCGGATACTGATAAACAAGCTTCCTTCGAAAGCAGTTCACAGGCGGGAGTGAAAAGCATTGCTTTAGAACAACAAAGCTGGTGTTCCTTTGTCGGCAAAAATTTGACCTTTAAAAGTGACGCAAAAGAGAAGTCCCTTTTCCCCCCTCCATTTTCATGAAGACAAAAAAAAAAAACATTTCTGTTAAATACATGTGTTAGGAACAATATAAAAAAAATCGAAATTCTAGCCAAAAATAGAAAAGTTATAACGTAAAAACTACGACCTTGACACAGCATCTTGATCGAGACGCTTGGGACAGTGAGGGTTACATTTGGGTATCTCGTTCGAGATGCTTGGGATCCAAAAGGTTAATTGCTCTTTTCTGGAAGTTACCTGTAATGTTTCAATTGTCTTTTCTAGGATGATAATTCAGGCAGGATTGGAGAACAAAGTGAAGCAACTGCATATAGTCAAATCTTCAGTCTGATTCTGATGCTTCAAACGGGTATTTTGATGTATTTTACCAGATGCCATCTTCAAGTTCCGTCACTCCTGTAAGTAAAAAGGATGCTCCTGCACAAACACCACATCAAAGAAGACATCAGGATTCTCTGCACAGGTATACAGACAAAGTCAACCTTAATGAAATAGAGGAAGTATACTCAAGATAGCTGCATTTTTCTTCGAACATAATATACCATTTAGTATTATAGATTCGGGCCATTTTAGGGACACGTTAAAAGTTTTACGGTCTGGGTATACATCACACCTACCTAAATGGAAAGCTTTGTCAACAACTTTGGTTGATATGGAAAATGAGAAATGTGTATTAACATGAGCAAAACTCTAGTGGATAAAGAATCTGTTCTACTTATAGATGGATGCAGAAAGACTTCCAGGAACAGCAAAACGGTTGTGACAATGTTGCAAAGTGCTAAAGGATCTTACAGGAGAGGGCTCGGACAATGCTTCAACTATGCTGAAGATATGAAGAACAGTTCCTATTTGGCACAGCAATTGCAATAGCCACATAGGAAATTTATTGGCCAAGGAAATCATAAGTGAGAGCATAACCAAAAGGGCCCAGCTGATACTAAACGAGTTCAAGCAGCCTGATCTGGAATATGCTCTGATCCAAAAAGGGGGATGTAGAATCAAGCTGCCATGTCACGCAAGATGTTGTTAGTATCGTGACTCCCATGTATGTTAGGTGAATAACATCCATTGTATGAAGGTGTTATTTGTGAAAGATAAAAGTTGTAAAAGGGTCACGGCAGAAGCAAAGTAACTGGTTTTTTATGATAATTTTATTGAGGAAGTTAGAGACAACATTAAAGTTTTGGATCAGTGTTGTTAAAGTTCCAGGAACCCATAAATTCTAAAGTGTTCTATTGGGTTCCGCTGCAGGACCGGAACCTTTTTTCCCGCACAATTTAAATTCGGTCCAAGTTGCGTATTGTTTCATTGAAAAAGGGTTCCTGGACCGTATTTTAATTGTTCCTGAATAAAGATCCCTGGACCGTATTTAAATTGATGCGGGAAAAAAGATTCCTGGACCGAATTGAAATTCATTCTGGGAAAAAGGTTCCTGGACAGAATTCAAATTGATCCAGAAAAAAAGGTTCCTGCACCATATTCAAATTGATCCAGAAAAAAAGGTTCCTGCACCGTATTTAAATTGATCCAGAAAAAAAGGTTCCTGCACTGTATTTAAATTGATCCAGAAAAAAAGGTTCCTGCACCGTATTCAAATTGATCCAGAAAAAAAGGTTCCTGCACTGTATTTAAATTGATCCAGAAAAAAAGGTTCCTGCACTGTATTTAAATTGATCCAGAAAAAAAGGTTCCTGCACTGTATTCAAATTGATCCAGAAAAAAGGTTCCTGCACTGTATTTAAATTGATCCAGAAAAAAAGGTTCCTGCACCGTATTCAAATTGATCCAGAAAAAAAGGTTCCTGCACTGTATTTAAATTGATCCAGAAAAAAAGGTTCCTGCACTGTATTTAAATTGATCCAGAAAAAAAGGTTCCTGCACCGTATTCAAATTGATCCAGAAAAAAAGGTTCCTGCACTGTATTTAAATTGATCCAGAAAAAAAGGTTCCTGGGCCGAATTTAAATGCTTTAAATATGGAAAGGTTATACACTGTCTAGAACTCATTTACGTTGCTGATTTTCTCTTACAGTCAGGGATTGAATTTACTCATATTTACAATTCGTAGACCAGGATTGACCGATTGAAAGTTGCCTTCTAAAAATGTCCGCGAGTATGGTTACACTGGAATGTCACACTTCGTTTGTAGAAACCGTATCGCAGGAAATAAAACATAATGCTGTTGTTCTCTCGTGGGCCACGTTTAAATACTCCCTTGTCAAAGAGTTACTGTACATAACACAATGTACTGTGGCGTCACATTGAGTTCAAACAAATCCTCATATGTTGCTCCGAGATCTGATATAGGAACCGCAGCCAATAGGAGCCGTCGATGAGGTAACGTGAGGCTGCTGTGTTCCCAGCAGATATCACAACAGGGACGGAAAGGGTTGCTACAACCAAGGGAAGGAAAACGTGCGATAGAATGGGACTACATGGAGATGGGTAACGTGACTGCAGCGTTTGCGTTTTGCCCATTTCTATCTTGTGCCTTAGATTCTCGAGACAGCCAGCACCTGTATTAGTCTTTCATGCTCACAAGTGGTTTATTGTTTATTGTCAGGTCCGTATTCGATCCAAGTTGCATAGTGTTTCATTTCAATACGGAACTTGGACCCTATTTAAATTGAACCTGGAATAAAGGTTCCTGGACCGAATTTAAATTCATCCGGAAAAAAAGGTTCCTGGACCATATTTAAATTAATTGGGGAAAAAAAGGTTCCTCGACCAAAATTAAAATACAAGTACTTTACAGATAAAAAGGTTCTGTACAGTCCAGAACTCATTTACACTTGCTGATTTTCTCTCCTGGGCCTTTAAAAACCCTGTTTTGGATTCCATTTCCGAGCTTATAAATCTTTCACAGAGAACAGATTCATCCATTGCAGATTCAGCACTCCAGGTACCACAGAATTCTGTTCACCGTGAAGACTGGCTGGAGCACAGGAAGGACATGGCACTTGCCATTTATTCGCTAGCAGCATATGCCGATGAGGCAAAGAGCTTACCACACGAAACCTTGCAAAAGGTTCAGACATTTTTGCTAGAAAACCTTGATACTGAAGCCATAAATAGACTCCATGCATTTCGACAAAAAGGGCGATATTCCACCTTTGTGTGAGACTGGAACATGGCCAAGGTACACCACAATAACTTGGCATCTTTTGCGCTGACACTTGTGAAGATTCCAGCATCCTCAGATCAAATTGAGAGGATTTTTTCAAATTGGTCGTATGTGCATTCCTCAACCAGAAACCATCTTGGATTTCGAGCATTCGAAAAAGCTACTGCACGTGTATTACACATACCAGATAATTGATGCAAACAAGTTAGATGAGTACTAGGTATTTTTTATGTGTGACCATAAGGAAAGAGACCATTATTTTCTATTTGTGGCTGTGTGAGTCAGTTTCTTATATCTGCGTTGCTGGTTTTGGATGGATCCGATTCATTTCAAGGGACAACTACCTTCAATAACGAAAGTTACAGTGTCTAGAACAAAGATGCCTGGGTAGCATGTCAAAAAAAAAAACCAAACCTTCTGCTCTACAGGCCTGTTGTGGCCTTGGGCTTATGCCAATGCCATCTGTGAGCATTTTCTCCAACCACGTGGGGTCAGAGCATGCCGGAGAACACAGCGCTGGTGTGTTGCTCTAGTCACCATTACAGACGGATGTCATTGGGCATCTTCGCAGCTGGTTTGTCGTCACATATTTCTTCATGTGACTCCCCAATTGGCCTCACGATGCTGGGTGGATGCCGTAAATTGGAATGCCTTGGCTGGGAATCGAACCCGGGACCACGAGGATGTGAGTCCCTTGCTCTAGCCACTAGAATATTAGGCCTCCTGGGTAGCATGTCAACCAGAACTAAACAAAGTAGTGACGTGCTACCATAACATTTGATCCCATAACATTTTTAATGAAGGCAGTGGCCTTTGAAATTAATTGCATATATCCTTAAAAAATATAGCAACATGAACGTATGGAACTTCATCAAACATTGCTTTCTAGTTTTTTGCCTCTCTTTGAGATTATTGTTATGAAAACAAGCAAAAGCTCTTATTTTGTTGGCAATATTTCAGCCTTTAATTCCACTAAGCTCTTTCAAGGCAATTGGCCTCATTCAGCATGAAAAAATGTTATCAGGATTAAAAGCTGAAACAGCGACAGCAACAATTTGTGCTTGTTTTCGAAGTATTTCCAACTAGAACATGCATTGTAAAAGGCAATGCCAATTATTTGAAAAATGTTATTTTATAGTATTAATGATGCTGGAGTTATATTATGTGGAATGAAAATTAAAATTCGTTATGTCAATAAATCAGTGTTTAATTACAAACATGTTTATTCTTTTCACAACAAATGATTGAACCTGTCTTGTGTGCATAATTAATATTTCCAGTATTTGATTAAATCAATACTTGTTTCGTTCTTCATATTAAAAAAAAGATATGAGAATAGTGAAAGTGTGAAGTTTGTCGTAAGAAGTATGCACTTCATGTTTTGGAAGAAAATATCACATTTGCTGCTGAAGTTGGTATATTTATTGTCGGAAAAACCACATATGCCCTACAGTAGAGGAAAAGAAGTGTGGAGATGCTAATAATACCAAACAAAACAATCCTAATCTACTCAAGATGTAAAAAGAGTGACACTGCAAACATGTATGAACCTAATTCTGTGGTTTCTGGTCTAACTTGCTAAATATAAAAGTGTATTTTTTGAATTGTGTACATTTGCTATGTCCAAACCGAATAGTGTGGATTCTAGAAACTTGGTAAGTCAGTAGAATGATTGTCTAGTTCAGTTAGAATGGTAGAGAGTATTTTATGAAAACTGTAAATTTCGAGTTATGTTTTGACCAGATACTACAGGATTATAATTTAAAGAGGACTAAACGTAACTTGTCTAACCTTCTTATAGCATATAGGTACGTGGAAGGAAACGTTATTCTGTAAAAAAAAAATATGAATACTTCTTGATTGATGTTTCAAGCCAGCCCCCATGGCAGAGTGGTTAGCACATTGCCCTACGACGCAAGGGATCCCGGGTTCAAATCCCAGCCTGGGCATGGATGTTTGTGAGTGTCCATCAATTTCATCACTCATCCTCATCTTCGCAAATTAGCCAAAAGTGGCACAAAAAGCGAAGCAAATCAATCAATCAATGATTGATGTTTCAAGACATGTATCAAAAATAAGATTACTTTGAAAATACATGTGTAGACAGGGTGGATACTCACCGGGAATTTGCATGAATTATTGTCTCCGGGAATTTTGCGTGAATTCTACTTCAATTTTTCTCTGTAGACATGAAAAATTGCAACTTTTTAACAATCCCAATTGCATTGAATTTATTTATTTTTATTTATACATATTTATTAATATCCTGAGGCAAGTTTTTCACAGTTTAGATTTTATTTTTATGGAGGAAGGAAAAGAGAGAGCTCCTTGGAAAATGAAAGAGAATTCTCTCAATCCGTTTGCTTTGTTAGTGTCCTTGGCAATCTACAATTGTATCTGACAGATGGAAGATTATTACAAGATAAAATATCTTGAAGTTGATTAGGTAAATTTGAAATGCTTATTCAAATAACAATTTTTCGTAGATTGCTATATCCCGTAACGTTTGTGACTTGGGTTTGTAGATTTATTTCTAGTCTTGAGTAAGTGAAATGGCAAATGTAAACTCCTCCGCACCTTAAATTAAATATATACACCGTTCAATTAAATTGAATTGGAATTTTTGGATACACTGGAATCGCACCGACTCTCTATAGTTTTAATATATTTGTTTGTGTGTGTATGTGTGTGAGAGACTGTAATACCCAAGTTAGAAATAGAAAATAACATGCTTGTAAGCTTGAATTTTTGGAAAGTTTGCCTTGAAAACTGGGAATTATACCTGAATTTTATCATGGTCCTGGAGTGGCCACCCTTGTAGAATAATCCGAACAAAATTTTACAATCAGAAGCTATTCCCTGCTTAGCTGCTCAGTCAGCCTGAAGTGGCTCAGACAGTAAAAATCTAGGTCGAAGTTCTGATTATTTAATTAAAACTAATCATGGTACACATACATTTGATTAAATACATTCTTCTTTGGCTTGGTTGATTACTTAGTGTGTGTTAATGTTAGGTGAATAAAATACGTGTTTGATAATAATATTTAGATGTAAGCGAGTTACTTTCTTTTTATGCGAAACTTACTTGTAGAGGTTCTATTAATTCCGTTGGTCTCTGCCACCATCCACTTGTGAACTCGTTGAGAATAGTGCAAGTCTGTGAAAAAGATAGTAACTTGCATGTGTCTAAGTACTGTGTGTCCTTATGCTCCAATATGCATCTCTTTGTGAGCAGCCATTTGTTTTGTTTACTGTGCAACGTCCACCCTCACAATGCAGCAATACAGGCTGCGCTCAATACTCTAGTCACTTCAATTACGAGGGTGGCAAAAGTTTACCCATAGGTGCTAACTTTCTAAACAGTCAGTGAACACAGACTCCAAAATATCTCTGGGCTTGCTGGGTGTAAAGAAAGGTTACACCAGATTAATTTATTTGTTTATTATAAACACAATACAAGGTTGTCTGGTATTCCCTGGATGTTTGCCAGTTGACATGAGGGAACCAACTGAGCTCTCGTTTTTTTTTTCAAGTCAAGACTTGTGTGTCCCAGCATATTGTTTATTCTAGTGAAACATTAACTGGAGTCTATAATAATTTTTATTTCTGTTACAATATAGTATTTTCTTGACATAGGGTTGCCAGATTTCTAAAATAAAAATATGGGACATACAGATTATATACACTTAAGTGCCAAAGTCATGGGATAGCAGGATGGGAATAATCGGTGCTTGAGCGTGGGATGATAGTTGGTGCTAGATGAATGGGACATGCGATTTCAGAAGTCGTCCGGACACTGAACTTTTCTCGCTCCCCTGTGTCAAGGGTGGACCTTGAGCACTGCATTGGAGGCATTACGACCCAATGCAGTGGCCGTCCACGAGTGATGAATGACCGCAACCAGCAACGTCTGGGCAGACTCGTCCGGGCAAACAGACAAGCAACAGTGCGTGATCTGACAGCAGGAATCAATGCAGGACGTCCCAGGAACGTGTCTCAAAGGTCAGTGCAACGCAATTTGGTCTCCATGGGGTATCGCAGCCGAAGACAGACACTTGTACCACTATTAACCGCTGTCCATCGGCGACGGCGATGCACATTTGTTTTGGAACATGTGCATTGGGCCTTAGAGGACTGGCAACGTGTAGCGTGGTCAGATGAGTAACATTTTCAATTGGTATGTGCCTATAGTAGGGTCCAATTGTGGCGCAGACCCCATGAGGCCATGGACCCAAGTTGTCAAGAAGGCACTGTGCAAGCTGGTGGTGGCTCCATCATGGTGTGGGGCATGTTTACTTGGCATGGTTTGGGTACTCTGGTCCTCTTGAACCAGACAATCAACGCTTATCGCTATGTTCAGTTGTTTGGTGACCATCTGCAACTCTTTATGGACTTCATGTACTCTGCCAACAATGGGATTTTCCAGGATGACAATGTGCCATGTCACTGGGCCGCAATGGTGCGCGACTGGTTTGAGGAACATTCTGGCAACTTCCAACGCATGAATTGGCCTAGATCCCCGGACATGAACCCTATCGAGCACATGTGGGATGTCATCGAATGGACTATTTGTGCCCAGGATCCTCCACCTGCAACAATGACCGAATTGTGGATGGCAATCGAAACTGCATGGCTGCACATCCCTCCAGCGATCTACCAGCGACTTTTTGCGTCCTTGCCATGTCAAATTGCTGCACTTGTCCCACTCGTCATTATGTAGGTATCCCATGACTTTTGGCAATTCAGTGTAGTTGTATAGAATGATTTTGAAATTTGAATTTGTTATTTCTTTAGGTAAATACGAAACAAATGGGCATCCCGAGAAAATTTTCCGGGATACCGAGACAATCCCGTATATACGGGATGTCTGGCAACCCTATCTTTACAGCATCATTTTACAATATCTACCACAACTGTCGCGTTAGGTTAATTTACAATGTTCCCTACTACTTACATACAAAGAAAAATCATGACGTGAAAGTATATCAACTTAGAGTGAAATTCCAATGCCAGGAATTATTGCTGATAAATGCGGCGATTTCGATGTTTTTTTTCCATTTTTTTCTAAATAAAGAACGAAATTCGTTTTTTTCTGAAATGCTGGGGCCTGGATTGAAATTCCAACTCCAGGAATTAATGCTGAAAAATGCGGCGATTTCAGTGTCTTTTTTCCATTCTAGTCTAAATGCGGCGATTTTGGTGTCGTTTTTCCATTCTAGTCTAAATGAAGCTCGGAATTCTTCTTTTTCCTTAGTGCTAGTGCCTAGATTGAAATTCCAATGCCAGGAATTATTGCTGAAAAATGCGGCGATTTCAGTGTCTTTTTTCCATTCTAGTCTAAATGCGGCGATTTTGGTGTCGTTTTTCCATTCTAGTCTAAATGAAGCTCGGAATTCTTCTTTTTCCTTAGTGCTAGTGCCTAGATTGAAATTCCAATGCCAGGAATTATTGCTGAAAAATGCGGCGATTTCAGTGTCTTTTTTCCATTCTAGTCTAAATGCGGCGATTTTGGTGTCGTTTTTCCATTCTAGTCTAAATGAAGCTCGGAATTCTTCTTTTTCCTTAGTGCTAGTGCCTAGATTGAAATTCCAATGCCAGGAATTATTGCTGAGAAATCCGGCTCCTACGAATGCGGCGATTGCAAAAATGAAGAACCTTTGCAGCATTTTTTTATGCTAGCCTAAATGAATCGCAAACTTACTGAATTTTCCCAATCGCTGCAGCCGGAATTCAAACACAAGGAGAAGCAGATCGTCCAGGGACCAGGAAACACTACGTGGAAAGCTGGTTGCCTTCACATCACGTCAGGCCAGTGTTGCCAAGTTGTCGTCAGTCCACATACAATGTAGATCATTTTGAGCCTAATTTCCTGTCACGTCAATAATACCATATAATACGTCTGGCGACCTAAGGAGATCAATACCTTGCTCACGCTATGTTTATTTCCTGGAAAACCAGTGTGTGTATAAAATATATTCAGTCCTCAAATCAAGAAGGGTTTGGACCCAAAGGGAACAAGGGTACCCCCCCCCCCGGCCAAGGCCAATGCCGCGTTCCCCCAAATCATGTCATAATCCACATAAACTATTTAATTACGACAGCGTGTCTACTGAAAGTAACACTCTTTTTAAGCTTTACTTTACATTTACATAATTTACTTGATCTGCCGATATCCCCTCCCCCCCAGGTCGAGGATGCATTATCCCTAAAATATTTTGTCAACCCTCCCAAAATAGTTTCGATGAATACGTAATAATTTATTTTTATTTGAATAGAATAACATGTTAAAATGTCCAAATATTTTTTTAATTGTTCAAATTCTCGAAATAACGGAAAGCTAGCACATTAATTGGTTAAATGCCTAAGTTACTAATTTCAAATGTCATGATGTAAATATGCATTTAAACAGTGTTTGTGTGGAAAATGTGATTTTAAAATACCACAATTTGAGTATTTAACACGAATTGCAACTTAATTTAATATAGAAAATTATTATACGAGGGTCACTATTTATATTTTGAGCCTTGGCAACACTGATTGAAGTTAGGCGCGATTTGACGTTTGCACGGAATCGTCTGGCATTATTGACCATAACGTACTTCAAATGTTTTGTCAATAGCTTCATTTGTGTTGTTTATGTTGCCTTGGAGATTGCGCGACAACAATAAAATGGAATTAACTCGTGAACATTTTCGTGCGATGATGTTTTACGATTTTCGACGTGGATTATCAAGACAAGAGTGCATCGATCAACTTACTTCCACATTTGGCGACGAAGCCCCATCCTTTGCCACTGTCAAACGCTGGTATAACGAATTTAATCGTGGCCGCCATTCGCTCACCGACGAGATTCGCGAAGGTCGTCCAAAGTCAGTTGTTGTTCAAGAAAACATTGATGCTGTGCAAAACCTAATACTGCAAGATCGTCATGTGACATACTGTGAGATTGAGGCAACCATAGGCATTAGTTCCACCAGTATATATAAAATCTTACATGATCATTTAGCTGTGAGAAAGGTATGTTCTCGTTGGATCCCACACAATTTGACAAAAACTCAAAAAGACGCTCGCGTCAATTGGTGCAAACAAATGCTCAATAAATACAATCGTGGTGCTTCAAAAGACGTATATAAGATTGTAACAGGTGACGAATCATGGATATATGCATATGAGCCGGAACGTAAACAGCAGTCGACTGTATGGGTGTTTCAAGATGAACCCAATCCAACAAAAGTTGTTCGCGCTCGAAGCACATCGAAACAAATGGTCGCCTGTTTTTTCGGGAAAACTGGTCATGTGGCAACTGTGCCTTTAGAGGAACGTAGAATGGTTAACTCTGAATGGTACACAACAATTTGTTTGTCAGAGGTCTTCGGTCAAATACGGAAAACAAACAAACGCCGTCGGATCATTCTTCATCAAGACAATGCCAGCTGTCACACATCTCATCTAACAACCGACTTTAAGAACAGTCAAAAAATCGAATTGTTGGGTCATCCGCCGTACAGTCCTGATTTGGCACCCAATGACTTCTTGTTCCCGAATGTCAAGAATCAATTGCGTGGACAACGATTTTCGTCGGCAGAAGACGCCGTTGATGCGTTCAAAAACCATATTATGGAGGTGTCTCAAGAAGATTGGGAAAACTGCTTTGACAAATGGTTCGAACGAATGCAAAAGTGTATTGACCATAAAGGAGAATACTTCGAAAAACAATAAAGCAGTTTTCAATGCCAAATTCCTGTTTTTTCATTGTTAGGCTCAAAATATAAATAGTGACCCTCGTACATTCTAAAAGCAGTGAAGTAAAATATAGCACTTGGACTACTAAACAAGAAGACCAAGGCTAAATGTTAGTTATTTTAGGTCACTTTTCTGCCGCTTTAGGATAATGAGGATTGGTTATGCTTAAACGCCTCCCCGATGACGTAGAGGTAACATTGTCACCTCGTAGAAAGGGTTCCGGGTTCGAGACTCTGTGGAAGCACATGGCACAGTGGTTCGGATCCCACTTTAAAGATGAACTTCCCGATGCCGTAGTGCAGGGGTGCCCACAGGAGGGATTCATGACGCGCCTGCATCGAGAAAATTTGGGGGCGGTGGCAAAATTTTATAGTTTAGCTACCAATTCTATATATATCTTCACACAAAAACGGGGGGGATCGTCTCGTTCAATTTACTTGTTATTTAGTTATGGTTATTATGTACAGTTTTTCTACCTACCTGTGGGTGATCGTGGCGATGGGGTTCAAATTAAACACCACCTCTTATGCCTTTAGAATCGGTTTGGAAAGGGGGGAGGGGACATGCTGTTTGCATTAATACAAGGTTAGTCAAACAGGCAAACTGTTAAGAATAAGGTTCAGTAGACTATAAACAATGACAGTGAGCCTGAGCAGGTTTGTACATTTTATGTTAGCAAACATGAAAGTGAGCCGTGCTTTTTCTTTCTTTAGGTCTTTTATTTCGAACATCATGAGCCTTTCGGTTGTTGGCATCTCGGCCAGTGGTAAACAATGTCTGGTGTTTTCTTTGTGGTAGTTACGGAACTTCCGACACGCAGTTTTAGTGTTGCATGATTTCAGGCACGATTTGTCTCACTTGTATGTGTTCCTGTGCTATGACCAGTGTGAGAATAAATGGGGGGATGCCGGGGCCCCACCCTACACACACACACACAATACAATTTATCCCCAGCAGAATACAATTGTTATCCCTGCCAGGGATGTTTTTATCCCCTCACCCTCAAAGAAAATAGAATTGAAAGAATACAGTATACCATTTCTTTACTGTGTAACAAACACAGCTGAAAAATCATTCGTGTCCATTAATTTTCTACTCATCAAAGTTTTCCCTGCCGGCAAGTATGCAACCTTGTGGATTAAAAAGTACCATTCTGCAAATGACCAACCCCATCGAACGAATGTGTATTCAAGTGTTCACAAGAAACTTGTAAGTGATTTAAATGGGCTTAATGCCCATTTTTGCCAGGTTTGAACCTGACAATGTGGATTTGGATAAGTTTTCGGTGTTACTATACCTCGATCACCCTAAATCGGCCCCCATTCACAGCGTAGAACGTTTATTTTGACAAAATCCTGTTTCCATGCTGGTTGTTTTGGGGAGGAGGGATTTTAAGGTTGCCATAGATATCTCTAATGGATATCCCTTGAAGATTTGTGCTGTATGGGTATTGCTTAAATACACACTGTAAAAAATGTTGGTGTTAAAAGGACACAGAGTGTGTCCTTGGAGGTCTACACCACATTTTGGTCAACATTTAACCTCAGTGGTATCAAAAAGGTGTTGATTTCAACCATTTGTCTGTGTTATTTCAACACCAGTGAGGTTATATGTTGACCAAAATGTGGTGTAGTGTAGACATCCAGGGACCACACTCTGTTACGTTTTAACACCAACATTTTTTTACAGTGCACGTCTGTATTATATTGTTCCGCAAATTTTGACAGACCAAAATAATTTGAGTTAATAATTCGGCATAAAGGGGGCGACGGGAATGTTCTACCTTTTGGAGGGGGGAGTGTGTCATAGGCCTTGTGGTGGATGGGCACCCCTGTCGTAGTGGTAATGTTGTCGTAGGTCCTGGATTCGATACCTGGTGGAGGCACATTGCACAATGGTTTGGATCCCACTTTAAACTACAGGGACGGCGCTACAGGGGGGGCTGAAGGCCTCCAAAACTGACCTCAGGCCCTCCTGTAGCCCCTCCAGTTTGTTTGACCGAAAATAAGGAAAACTAGAAGTTTTATTGCTTATTTTTTTCGGTTACAAAATTTCCATTTAGCCAATCACGAGTGGCCAAGCTTCCTACTAAATTGACACGATACTCTGTAGCTGTCTGGTACGTATTCAGCGGCTGTGAAATTGTTCCTTGGTTGGAAGTTCAAACGGTAACGAAGAATATGTGCATAAACAGCTAAATGTGACAATTATTACAGTGGCGTATGCTGGTTTTAACTAGTGGGTAATCTCCGACACTTGATTCATCCACCCACTCCTCAAGTCTCCCTGCAAATTTACCTCAACATCCATACAGGATTTATGAATATATGTGTTAAAAATTTTACCTCATTGTTGCGACGACTGTCGAATAATTGTTGTGATTGCACTTGCAGTTAATCTACGTTTAGAATTTAAAATAATAAAACAAGAAATATAATAAATCTAGAAGAAAAAACCTGTAACAAAGATATGAAACGAATGAGGTAGTGAAATAAAAACCCTCAATATTAATTGAAATGTAAAATTCAAGTTGCACCAGTACCCAGTTACTCGTGCATCCCCGATTTTTGTTTTTATACACGGAAGTTTAAGTTCAAGACCTGTGTGTGGTACAAGAGATCCTACTGGCCTACCTACATTAACTATTTCCAATTTCTCCGGAAAAGATCCCGTTCCAAATATTTTCACACGCAAATATTGTATTATATCCATTGCCTTTAACTTCAGTAAACACAGCACTTGCACGAATACTAAACCACTAACAGCTAAACAAATATTAAATTTTCGAATCGCTAATAGGACGCATTCAATTCCCTGCGCCAATCTTCTATTGTGGTTCCTTCCTGTTTGACTCAGAATTAAGAGCCCGTATCACCGCTGGTGACGATACCTAAAAAATAGGTTCTTGCGTCGACCTTCTGTGCTCGAACAGTCAAGTGTGTGGCTTTTAAATTTTACTGAGTTAAAGATCAAATATGAAGTTAGTTATGTCGCGCAGCCTTTTTTTAAATATATTATTTATTACGTAGTTTTCCTGATCTCAATTTCGTAAAATTCACTTGCTCGCCAATTGTATGTAATAACTTAAATCAACATTTTAAAGAGCAAGAAAGCTTCAACTGTTCTTCTACAGCAAAGAAATGAAACTGATCTTACATATTTTTTTTTAGAATGTCTGTAGTTTGTCGACGTACAGAGCAATGTATGTAAATTTTAACTTCGACTTTTCTAAGCTGGTCGCGCTAGCCGTTTCCCCCTCTGTATCGCTCGCGCTCAACCCCCCCCCCCTCCACACTTTCAGCCGTCCCTTTTTTCTTTCACAATCGGCCAGTCTTCCAAGAAAACAGCATGCTGAGAGCTAGGAAAAGAAAAAAGAATGCAGGAAAAGGTTTTGGGGGAGAATCAATGGTTTGGGCGATGCTTGTAAACAGTTCTTCACTACGTTATATCCTAATACTAAATCACGATGGGGTTGTAGTGCAATGAGAACAGTGAAGAACGGGGGATTTCCCCAGTATATTGTTCACAAATGGGAAGGGCTGGTTGCACAGACTCAAGTACACCTTTACAAAAGATTTGTCTGCAAAAGAAAAATTGTGCCAAATTATAACTTTTTTTTTTGTGAGAACACGAAAGTCCATTACCAAGGGATTTTTTTTAGGGGGAAGGTGACTTTTCTCAAAGTTTTTAGGTAAATATTGTGTAAATTCTATCTGGTGGTGGATTATCAACCAGCCACGCAAATGAATGACCTTTTAGCTGTCGATCATAAATAAGTTCAATGAACGTTCATTGTCAGTTTGAGATATTTCTGAGGGTCAATGGTAAAAAATACTCGATGATCTGTTATGGAAATAGTGCTATTTTTAAACATTTTGAACGTCCGTTCAACTTAATTTCGAATTTGGCTCCTTTCATGATTTGTAAGTAGGGGGATAAAATATATTTACTTAATACTTTACTGCCTTATTTTATCACCAATTACATATATATATATATATTACAGTCAGACCCAAAGAAGTCGCAACATAAGATAGTTCTGTGTCATCATATACAAAAATACTTTTAGGCATAGGTCTTATGTAAAATAAAATACATTAATTATATGTTGTTTTTTCTTTTCCAAAGACATTATTTAATTGAATAATATGACAGACTTACTATTGATAATGACCATACAAAACACACCATAAAAATTTCATTCACTTTCAACTTTCTGGGGCCGGCCACCGTGGGGGAGTGGTTAGCACATCGCGCTACGACGCCAGGGGTCCCGGGTTCGAATTCCGGCTTGGCCGCGGATGTTTGTCAGTGTCCATTCATCAATTTCATCATATCATCACTTATTCCCTTCTTCGCAAATTGGCCAAAAGTGGCACAAAAAGCGAAGTAAAATAAAGCAAATCAATCAACTTTCTGGATATACGACAAATAACACTATTTCTGTATAAAGAATTTTAGGCGTGCTCAGATCCGATTATGGGGAGCAAGGGCCTTGATAAGAGTTCAGCTGACGAAATAAAGCCTTCAATCCATCTCACTGTTTTTATTACACTGATGGGAACAAAACAGGGTCGTGTGTGTCCCGACGCACCTAAAATCACTTTATTAGATGAATTTCAACTTCAGTGGCACCATTGTTCTCTGCGGGCGCTTTATTTTCCATCTCTGCCGTTCAAAGACTATTGTACGTATAAAAGTGGTTTAGTACCGCAAATTCAAAAGAACTACACACAATTTATTCATGTGCAATATATGGGCAATTTATTCTGCAGACACATACATATAATACAACTAAAGAATAAAATATGTGGAGATGTTAATAAGAAATTTGCTAGTGGGAGAGTCCAATTACATAGGAAGTAATACACTACCCTTTCCTTACGTAGTTACTTGGAACTTTCGTAGGTTTGAAAATAGTATTTACTTTTATTTCTATAAAAGCATAATGTTGTTTAAGAACTGTTATTAGATTCCTCTGTACTAAATTTCTAAGTGAGGCTATTAAGGGGCAACTTCTCCCTTCCCCCCCCCCCCATTTACTCACCGTATGCAAAGAGTGTGAATACTTTTTTGCTGAAATGGGAAAATGAACCACAGCAAGAAACTAATAAAATACGTCTGTTTTTATGAACAGCTGCAGAATTATCTACAAACTTGTTGAAATTCACAGTTTTGCTAGCTTGTACTCATTGGACGAAATACATACAGCCAGGGACGGAGCTACAAGGAGGTTAGGGGGGATGAAACCCCAACAACAGATCTAAGCTCCCTGTAGCCCCCAGATTTTTATAGTACGGTAGACGCCTTGCGATCGAAAATTAAAGAAGTAGAAGCTATCTTACGTAATATTTTCCATTATAAAACTTCCCTTAGGGCAAGGCCATTGCAATGTTCAAGTACATTTTCTGCTTTTATAAGATCGCAAGATTATTACAACGTGTTGTACGTAAAATCGTGGTTGGAGGTGGCAGCTGCAGATCTGCATGGATCAACAACGGACATTGATTATTTAATACGTACTAAGTAATTGTTAAATCACAAGTCTCCAAACTTGCCAAAAAAAATTACAGATACTCTGCTGCTGTTCAGTGGCTGTGGGATTGCTGTTTGGTTGTTGGAGGGTCAAACGATGATGATAATACGATGCCTACGAAGCTAAATGTTAACAATTATTATCTTATGTAAATCAAGTCACTATTTTTGGAACGAGTGTTAAAAATTAATTTTTATAAGTTGGAGGATGTTACCAATTGTATTGTGAAGGTAACACTGAGAGAACAAACATATTTTCAGTGCAAATTCACCTACACTAGGAGACAAAAGCATTGACTATCAATATCATTGACATAAATCAATGGATACAGTTGCAGCTCTCGCACTGGGCAGATGTGATTAGTAGTGAAAATAACTACCAATAGTTTTATATATGTTTCACATCTGATTCTTCTCCATGGAATAGAAATTGGCCACTCGGCATAAATTATTTTCCAACGTCATAAATAATAATTTATTAACATGAAGACCTAGGCTTACAAGGAATAAAACTGCCCAAGCTTGCTGATTTTTGCACTAAATTGCAATGTTTAGTTGCACAGAGGCTAATCGGGACAAAACCTACAGCCTATAGTGGAATCCGAGCCACTTAATTAAATGTCCCTAACCGTGGATCGAACTCGTGACCCGTCGATTACAAAGCATCATTATTACCGCTAACCGAGGCGGGAAGGTTCACTTATAATCTTTCTAATTATTAACATTTAAGAGTTAGTTAGTTTCTTTAGTCTTTTAATTCCTTAATGTCGTATTTTTGCCTCTCGGATGTTTTCAATAACGATGTAACGATGAAAGGATTGAGAAAACATCGCTGACAATTATGTTCATTGCAAATACTCGAATGAGAAACTACAATCAGAAAAGCTGCCCCCCGTGGCGGAGTGATTCAGTTCTTTTTCACATGCATGCTCGGATCCGGAGAGATAGTTCGAAACTATGAATAAGAGGAGTGTACAGTTATCAGAATCAAGCATATCTGGAAACTAGTAAGCTGCGTGAAAACTGACATACGTGTATTTCAGGATAACTATGATAGATATGAACAAGAAACTGTATTAGCCTTATCTCCGGATGTTTGAAAAGTCCTGTAGTAAATTCACAAATTCGTCGTTCCGGTTCAATATGAGTAATATGCATTGGCTGTAAATAGTTTTAATTGTATCAAAAATGCTAAAAGTACACATTTTACTAACTACACGACTTTCCGAATGATTCCAAATGGCTAACTTGGATTGATATTCATGTGCATTAGCACTGGTCTCCGTGATGTAGTGGTTAGCACATCCGGGAGTTCGAATCCCGGCATGGATGCTCTTTGTGAGTGTCCGTTCATCAGTTTCATCATACAATTCATCCTCAGGCGGAGCACAAAGCATGACGCCTTAGGTTGTAAGACACGTTTCTATTACGTTAAGAAAAGAAAGAACATCAAAATCATCTCACTTAGGATAATCCACCAACTGCAGAAAACACAAAAGAATGTCTTCCGCCTGTTCTGCACATGTGTCGCAACAGGGTGAATAGCTATGCACTACTACAAAACATCGTCATTATTTCCCTAGTTTACAGCACCATACAGGAGAGATATCCTGCTACTCGATGTTATAAACTATTCCATATATGTTGGTCAGAGGCGTGCGCACGGGCGGGGGGGATTGTCCCCTAATCACGGACGTTCGCAGATTTTTCCACAAAGGGACAAGAAAGGTATTTTTTCATGGGGCATATTACCCCGATACTAGTGCTGTCCCCTCAAAAAACACCACTTGAATTTGAAATTATCGCATTCCTGCGTCCCCATTACATAATAATTAATGTAAATTACTATGACTGAAATATAATTATACTTGTGAAATATATACTTTTAGGTTGACCTTCGTTTTCAAGGTGTGGTCATCCTTGCCCCCCTTCCAGACGTTCCATGCCCCTATATTATTATACTTTCACCTATAAATTTAGTGGAGAGCAATATTGTCGCTGTTATTACACAATATTATACTCTAAAAGGAAATGGCGCAACCACAATGGGACAGGGGGGCATTGCTTATGCCTTTTTCCAACCTTGGACGGAAATCATTGAAGTAAAAGAAAGCAAGACTAGCAGAATCTACTAGTAGCAGAACAAAAGGATACTCAAGACGGAATTAGTTTTCACGTCCATCTTGCATTATTTCTTTCAGACGGTCAGGATCACTTGCAGGGGGTTACAGAGGGACAATTGTCCCCTCGACTTTAAATTTTATACAAATAAAAATACATTTCGTAAAATTTTCTTTCTCGCTTCGCTCGGGGTACCTGCTTTTCTTGCAGTCTTGTCAACTTCCGAGCCGTAGCTAGGAAGTAGCGGGAGTTGGCCCTGGGCGCCGAACAATCTGATTGAGAAAAATTGTAAAAGAGAATGCCATGCCGTCCCATGAATTTTTTTGCGCCCTATTAAATCAATACTGTTTTCAACTTTCAAAAATTTGGATCGAAACATTTTCTTGCTCGCTTCGCTCGCAGTTTCTTTTCTCCAATACATTGTAAATTACCAGAACGAATAAGTAATTCAGACAGTTGCTGCTATAACAGTTTGGTTTGGAGGAAAACGAGCGCTCACATTTCAGAGACAATCTATATAATTTTTGCTGTTGGTTTGTTAAGGGGCGGATGAATAGATTACGTAATGTATTTAAATAATATGTTAATACCTAGGTGTGTATATATATAATATATATATATATATATATATAATATACACACTCGCGCGCGCGAACACACACACACATATATATATATATCACATCAATGCAAAAAACTAAAACAGTGAGATAAAATGAGGTTTTTCTTTGCCGATCTGACTTAATTTTCAAGGTTTTTGCCCCCCCCTTATCAGAGGGTCTGCGCACGCCTATGATGTTGGTACCTTCTTCTAATAATAAAAACAAGTTAAAATAACAGTAATATTAAATTAATAATATTAAAATATTAATTAATATTGTTATCACATGAATGGGAAAAGATGGCATAAGAATAGGAATATATCAGCACGTATTCATTATCTAGCTCATGAATAGTTCAAGATCGCTTCAATTTGTATAAAAACAACTGACCTGGCAAGGTGATTGTGAAACAGATAAGGAATTGAATATTTATTGAATAACGATAAAGGATGTTAGATCCATTTGACGAAAAGTAAAGCTCTCAATTTAATATTTAATCATATTACTTAAGTAGTGGTGTGCATAAATCTTATTTGATACAGTCATCCAAAGTTGTTTGACCCCAATGTAATCCTTCCCTTAGAATATGTTTGACGGAAATACACGTCTCTCGATTATACGACAGATGCTAAACAAAACAAGCATATTTACATTATTTAATTTTAGTACTTCGTAAGTCTCTCGTAGAAGATTCGGACTCCCTGGACACCCCGCCTCCCCTAAATAGTCCTTGGCTCTCAGTTGTATTGCGATGTTCGTCAATGTCAATGTGTGTTTTTCTCGTCTATGGTTTTCCTTCTTTCAGACACTCGGAAAAAGTTTTGTCTTGTAACAGGAAACCTGTTATGGTCAGACTCTTGAGCGGGGGGAGAGTAGGGGACAGGGAACCTTGTGGTCTGCTTCTTTCGACAGAGCAACCCCTCCCTCCAGCAAAGGTCTCCCATGCAATGGATTTGCCTTCGAAGGGGGAAATGGAATCAATATTGGTAAGACTAGGAAGAATAAATGACATCTGTCCGCTGCTTTTTTCGAGCGACGCTGATACGGGCTCTTAAATTCCCTATGGATGATGAAAAATTCCCTTTCCCAGCTTTATATTCCCTGCGATGCGCGAGGTTCTATAAGTTGGAATCATTGCGTTTTTTGTTTATATATTTTACATTCAAACATCTTTTATCATTATTAATCTAAAGAGGGGGAAAAGCAACTTAAATTACCTAATATATGTGTACGTATATATAAAATGTATTTTTGATAGCTTTCCCTTTTAAAAATGATTCATTTCTGTGAAAGAAGTACTGGTTTTGAAGGCTACAAAGAAAGTAATCACGCATTTTAAAATACAAAAATGAAAACAGTAAGCATATAAATAGTTCAATTACTTCATTAATCGATTGATTAAATTGTTATTTGACGTCGCTTTTCTGCCACTTTTGGCTAATCACTACGAGTGATGATATGAAATCGATGAAGGGACATTTACAAAGAACAACCTTTGCCCAGGCCGGTATTCGAACCCTGGAGCTCTGGCGTCGTAAGAAGCTGTGCTAACACTCCGCAACGGAGGTCGGTGTAATTTCTTGAATTTCTAGTTAAAATTTTAATTTATTTAATTACAATATCTGTTGAAATAGCAGAGATCAGGAAGACAGAAGCAAATATAAAATGAGAATTAACATAGAATTGGTTCGCAAATGTTGTTCACATTTCCCTGTTTCTCGTGCATTTTCAGATGTATTTTCTCTTCTTTCCTTTTCAGTACGTAATTTGTGAACCCAGAACCTGATAAATTTCCCTGTCGTAAACAACACAGCTCCTACAATACAAAGGCCATCGGGGAAGAATGGCAGAAGAGGGTGCCAGCCAAGGGAACGGCAAAGGCTCTGGGGTTGAGAGTGCGACCGATGGACTCTCTCCAGAAGGAGGTTACCCTTGCCACGGAATCACCGCGCCTGAGAAGCAGTGTTTCCTTCCCCTCCCTCCCGTCAAGGGATTTAAAGGGAGCCGGTGGAATCTCACCCTGACGTCATCCGATTCCACCAGCTGGAGAAAAAGCCTCACGGACATTCCGCGGCAAACGGTTGAAAACATTCGCGCGCTGGAAGCAAAGAAATATGTGAGTAGTGTATATTAGGCGCTTCAACGCAGTACTTAGTAGGTATGCCTTTTTTTTATCAATCGAATATAACTTTTTGACATATTTTGACAATTTTTTGTCGATGTTTTAGCGTTTAGCGATGTTTTAGTACAAATTTTCACCATACTCATTTTTTTTCTACTCGTACTTGGTAGGTATATTATGATGTTACGTGATACAACTTAACCTATCCTTTTTTTACGATTATTTAATTTTTTTTACGATCCTAAGTGATATAACTTAACCTATCATTTTTTTTATTTATGCACTGTTTGAACGTTATTATTTGAGGATCATATTTTGTAGGTATTTTTTTTTTATCAATCGAATATAAGTTTTTGACATATTTTGACAATTTTTTGTCGATGTTTTAGCGTTTAGCGATGTTTTAGTACAAATTTTCACTGCACTCATTTTTTCCATTTATACTTGGTAGGTATATCACGATCTTACGTGATACAACTTAACCTATCTTTTTTTTTTACGAATTTTTAATTTTTTTTACGATCCTAAGTGATATAACTTAACCTATCGTGGAACTCGCAAACACCCACTCTACAAAAATTCTACTATATGATCTTTCACTGGCTAAGCTAACCTACAAATAGGAATTGGCAGCACTGACTTATAAACCCACTGGGTCTTCTTGGCATGTTTTTTCATGATGTGTTGCCAGGCTATTGGGCATCTTGGCGTATACAATGTATATATTTTTGAGGGGGAGGGGTTATAGTTTTTTATGCTGTACGAATACTAAAAACTTGACAGTGACAACCAACAGAGTAGGTAAACCTACATCCAGGAACTGGCAACACTAGTTTCTGACAGTAAATTTGAAATAAAATATTAAACAAAATACATGAGTAAGCACTGTGATTACAAATAGTACCAGTGTTATGCCCCCCAACTCCAACTGGGCAACTGGGGGAAATAATTGTACAACAATTTGTACCTAATTGTACAATACTTGTACCTAATTGAGAGAGCCTTCCCGCAACTTACTTCATGCACAATTTATATGATTTTACAACTGTGAAAAGAAAGCATATGTGTTCTGTATGCACACATTTATTCTTATTTTTCGAAGTTGAATGGAAGCACGTGTTTTTTTACGCTCTCGTAATACTGACCTTGCCCCAGTGATTTTAAATTGCTTCCATCCGGTTTTTTTTTCTGTGTTATTTCCGCATGCACGCAACATTCGCTTTCAATAGTTTAATGAAATACAGAAGGAGTGTTAGTTTAGCAGGTTTTGAGTTTACAATTTATTAAATTAAACAATAATTTATGTAAGATTATACTTGTACTTACCGAACACAAAATAATAAAAAGCACATGTGAATCTTTGCGTGTGTTCAATGTTATATGACGACTGAGTAAAAAAATAATGTTGACTCCCCGAAAGATAAAAGTTCTTGGTTCGACATCAGATGCATGCAAATTTTATGTTTTGCTCTCCAAAATCTTGATTTTTATGTTTGTGCTATTTGTCATACAGCAGAGGAGAAGAGGGGAGAGGGGAGGGGAGGGGGTACTATTAGCGCCATCTATTAGCAAACAATAGAAATAAAAAGTAGGGTCAAACTTTTTCAACACCCAAAAATTTTAAACGTCCTCGCTTAGTAATACGATCAGCAAAAGACGTTTGAAAGAGTACTCTTAGTCGACAAAGCTAATTGCTAGGGCCCATATATTGCTAAAATGTTCTTTGATTTGCATATTTCTCATACCGCCATATGTTGTTCTAGTTGACTTCTTCCAAAAAAATGCTAATTAGCGAGAGTTAATTAAGCAAGGCAAGTAAAAGAAGCAAATAGGACAATATGTGGTGGCGTGGAAATATGTAAAAATTCGAATTAAAATTGGGGGACATTTTGCAGTTTTTTCCTATAATATACAAAACATTTACCGTACATAATTTTTTCTATTTACAACAGTATAAAATAAGAGGAATGTGTGACAATATCCATATTAATTAGGAAGGTATGTCGTATGCTAGGTTAGCTAATTGTGTCTTCTACAGCTTCACTGTTTAGAGGAAAGATGGAAAAAGAGAGCTCTACGGAAATAACGCTCTTAACAATATTGAACGCCCGTGAAAATTATATATAAATAAGGCATAAGCGTATTATCTACTTTCATGTCAGATTTTGCCGACCTGTGAGCTGTAGTGTTTAGGCGACAAGCGGCCCGCTCAAATATAATACCGTTGACAATATTGTACGCCCCGTGAAAATTACATATAAATAAGGCATAAGCGTATTATCTGCTTTCATGTCAGATTTTGCCGACCTGTGAGCTGTAGTGTTTAGGTGACAAGCGACGCACTCAAATATAATACCGTTGACAATATTGTACGCCCCGTGAAAATTATATATAAATAAGGCATAAGCGTATTATCTGCTTTCATGTCAGATTTTGCCGACCTGTGAGCTGTAGTGTTTAGGTGACAAGCGACGCACTCAAATATAATACCGTTGACAATATTGTACGCCCCGTGAAAATTATATATAAATAAGGCATAAGCGTATTATCTGCTTTCATGTCAGATTTTGCCGACCTGTGAGCTGTAGTGTTTAGGTGACAAGCGACCCGCTGAAATATAATACTGTTGACAATATTGTACGCCCCGTGAAAATTATATATAAATAAGGCATAAGCGTATTATCTACTTTCATGTCAGATTTTGCCGACCTGTGAGCTGTAGTGTTTAGGTGACAAGCGACGCGCTTAAATATAATACCGTTGACAATATTGAACGCCCCGTGAAAATTACATATAAATAAGGCATAAGCGTATTATCTGCTTTCATGTCAGATTTTGCCGACCTGTGAGCTGTAGTGTTTAGGCGACAAGCGGCCCGCTCAAATATAATACCGTTGACAATATTGTACGCCCCGTGAAAATTATATATAAATAAGGCATAAGCGTATTATCTGCTTTCATGTCAGATTTTGCCGACCTGTGAGCTGTAGTGTTTAGGTGACAAGCGGCCCGCTGAAATATAATACCGTTGACAATATTGTACGTCCGTGAAAATTATATATAAATAAGGTATAAGCGTATTATCTGCTTTCATGTCAGATTTTCCCAACCTGTGAGCTGTAGTGTTTAGGTGACAAACGACCTGCTCAAATATGATACCCCACCGTTCGGTAGGGACGCTAATGTGGCAATATAGCACGGCGTAGTGCTTGCTTCTTTTATGCAGTGCATGTTCATTGGCTAGCTAGTAACTAGTGTTGCCAACTGTAATAATGAAGCACTATTTCTGTCATGGAAGGGGAAAAGGCAGGTAAAGTGGCGGTGAGTTTTGTTGGATTGGAAGCACCATATTTTTATTTTATACTAAGTATTTGACCGGTTTGATGTTGTGTGCGTGTATTGTGTGTGTGTATGTAAAAGTGTGTGTTTGCTAATGAATGTTAAATTCCATAATGCCTCCAGTTCTGTCGAAGTTGAAATCAAAAATCTTGCATAGCCAAGCTCGGGAAATTCTAAGCAACGTGCACGAGTTTATGAAGGAGGAAGCCAGTCATGGTGTTAGCATCCCAATAAAGCATTTTGGCAAGAGAGCAGCGAACAGCAGCAACAAATTGTTCATATTTCATAATTTTGGAATTATTCAAAATAAATAAATTATGTAGCTCCAACATCATTTCAACTCTGGCTCCGGCACGTGTTCTTGTAGAAATTGCATAGAGGAGGCTGTTATTTTTGCTGCTTAATGCGATACATATTGTTTTCTGTGTTAAAATTGCCATGCTTTGATGGGTGATAAGCCTATTGAAAACTGTGATCGAGCGAGATATTCTTTTGCGCTGAATAGTATTGAAATAACATAAGAAGTCTCATTATTTATTTTATATTTTGATGTTTTAGTTAGGAATATATTGATTTTCAATTTTCCGTTGCTGCGTAATGACCGGGGGGGGGGTCGAAATAGAGCGGCATCTGCCGCCACCTCCCAGGGAGGCAAAATGACTGCTTCAGGAGGAGTGTTATGGTGCAATTGTAGCGGTTTAACACGTTGGCATGTTATTATCTGCCGTTGCAGTTCCATACCAGTGTATACGGGTTTTGGAAGTGAAAAGTTAAAACGCCACCAGTGCATTAATGCAATGAAAAATAATATATATATTTTTTTATTTTGTTTGAAATTACTCAAATAAGGAATTGTATGAAGAAGTCTTCTTTGCAGTATTTTTGGTAATTTTACTTATGTGTTAGTTCATATTTTGCGAATTTTTAGTCCATATGTATGTAGCTACATACAAAGTCACTTGTTAGTACATATTAATCCTAGTCCTGGTATAATGCATGACGTTTAAAACTCAATGTTAGATAGACCTGAATTCTCTAATTTTATTGTTGTATGTAACAGCTGTGCATCGGCGCACTGCATCGATTTTTCTATCTGCTCTATTAGCAACACTGCTTTTTTAGTTGTTTCGCGCATCGCATGGCAGAATTATCTGCGCTGGACTCTACCCAGTGCGGCGACCTGTTCACCCAGCGATGTGTCTCTGCTCACGAACCTTTCGAAAGCTGCATGTTCCAATTTTTTGTCTGTTTTGTGACGTGCGTCCAGATCCGTCTGCGTGGTGTTGTAAGCGATGTCGTGATCTTTGCATGCCGCGTCCAACGAATTCACACCCTTGTCTCCTCTCTCCAATTTTTTCTCGAGTTTGGTACCCGGTCCGCAGTACTGGTAGCCAGGTAAATGCATCTCAAAAAGTAACTTGTTACCTTTTGACAACAGGCACCTGTACGTGTTCTCGAAAAGTTTGGAGCAATCCAAATACCAGTAACTGATGAAACTGTACGATGGTCTGGACATTGCAACGTTTGCCTCGGAAATAAAACCACTCGACGATTGTCGTGAAAATTTAGTCGTTGTGTTCGACGACGCCATCTTGGAAAATCAAAATGAAATTCGCAACTTTTTCACGCAAGGTCGTCACAAAAAAAATGGATTGCTTCTACCTAGCTCAAACATTTTCCAAAATTCCAAAACAGTTAGTACGCGACAACGCTAATTTCATATGTTTGTTTCGTCAAGATTATACCAACCTCAAGCACGCGTACGATGACTACGTAGGCGGAGACATGAACTACAATTAATTTTCGGAACGTTGCTGCTCTACTTGCTGGAACGGTGACGATTTCGGATTCGCGACGATCGACATGACGAGGAAACCCAACGACGGAAAATACAGAAACAAAATCAACGACTTTCTAAACGTTGTAACGTTGTGAGAAACGACGTTTATTTATATACGTATATAAATAAACGTCGTTTCTCACAACGTTACAACGTTTAGAAAGTCGTTGATTTTGTTTCTGTATTTTCCGTCGTTGGGTTTCCTCGTCATGTCGATCGTCGCGAATCCGAAATCGTCACCGTTCCAGCAAGTAGAGCAGCAACGTTCCGAAAATTAATTGTAGTTCATGTCTCCGCCTACGTAGTCATCGTACGCGTGCTTGAGGTTGGTATAATCTTGACGAAACAAACATATGAAATTAGCGTTGTCGCGTACTAACTGTTTTGGAATTTTGGAAAATGTTTGAGCTAGGTAGAAGCAATCCATTTTTTTTGTGACGACCTTGCGTGAAAAAGTTGCGAATTTCATTTTGATTTTCCAAGATGGCGTCGTCGAACACAACGACTAAATTTTCACGACAATCGTCGAGTGGTTTTATTTCCGAGGCAAACGTTGCAATGTCCAGACCATCGTACAGTTTCATCAGTTACTGGTATTTGGATTGCTCCAAACTTTTCGAGAACACGTACAGGTGCCTGTTGTCAAAAGGTAACAAGTTACTTTTTGAGATGCATTTACCTGGCTACCAGTACTGCGGACCGGGTACCAAACTCGAGAAAAAATTGGAGAGAGGAGACAAGGGTGTGAATTCGTTGGACGCGGCATGCAAAGATCACGACATCGCTTACAACACCACGCAGACGGATCTGGACGCACGTCACAAAACAGACAAAAAATTGGAACATGCAGCTTTCGAAAGGTTCGTGAGCAGAGACACATCGCTGGGTGAACAGGTCGCCGCACTGGGTAGAGTCCAGCGCAGATAATTCTGCCATGCGATGCGCGAAACAACTAAAAAAGCAGTGTTGCTAATAGAGCAGATAGAAAAATCGATGCAGTGCGCCGATGCACAGCTGTTACATACAACAATAAAATTAGAGAATTCAGGTCTATCTAACATTGAGTTTTAAACGTCATGCATTATACCAGGACTAGGATTAATATGTACTAACAAGTGACTTTGTATGTAGCTACATACATATGGACTAAAAATTCGCAAAATATGAACTAACACATAAGTAAAATTACCAAAAATACTGCAAAGAAGACTTCTTCATACAATTCCTTATTTGAGTAATTTCAAACAAAATAAAAAAATATATATATTATTTTTCATTGCATTAATGCACTGGTGGCGTTTTAACTTTTCACTTCCAAAACCCGTATACACTGGTATGGAACTGCAACGGCAGATAATAACATGCCAACGTGTTAAACCGCTACAATTGCACCATAACACTCCTCCTGAAGCAGTCATTTTGCCTCCCTGGGAGGTGGCGGCAGATGCCGCTCTATTTCGACCCCCCCCCCCCCCGGTCATTACGCAGCAACGGAAAATTGAAAATCAATATATTCCTAACTAAAACATCAAAATATAAAATAAATAATGAGACTTCTTATGTTATTTCAATACTATTCAGCGCAAAAGAATATCTCGCTCGATCACAGTTTTCAATAGGCTTATCACCCATCAAAGCATGGCAATTTTAACACAGAAAACAATATGTATCGCATTAAGCAGCAAAAATAACAGCCTCCTCTATGCAATTTCTACAAGAACACGTGCCGGAGCCAGAGTTGAAATGATGTTGGAGCTACATAATTTATTTATTTTGAATAATTCCAAAATTATGAAATATGAACAATTTGTTGCTGCTGTTCGCTGCTCTCTTGCCAAAATGCTTTATTGGGATGCTAACACCATGACTGGCTTCCTCCTTCATAAACTCGTGCACGTTGCTTAGAATTTCCCGAGCTTGGCTATGCAAGATTTTTGATTTCAACTTCGACAGAACTGGAGGCATTATGGAATTTAACATTCATTAGCAAACACACACTTTTACATACACACACACAATACACGCACACAACATCAAACCGGTCAAATACTTAGTATAAAATAAAAATATGGTGCTTCCAATCCAACAAAACTCACCGCCACTTTACCTGCCTTTTCCCCTTCCATGACAGAAATAGTGCTTCATTATTACAGTTGGCAACACTAGTTACTAGCTAGCCAATGAACATGCACTGCATAAAAGAAGCAAGCACTACGCCGTGCTATATTGCCACATTAGCGTCCCTACCGAACGGTGGGGTATCATATTTGAGCAGGTCGTTTGTCACCTAAACACTACAGCTCACAGGTTGGGAAAATCTGACATGAAAGCAGATAATACGCTTATACCTTATTTATATATAATTTTCACGGACGTACAATATTGTCAACGGTATTATATTTCAGCGGGCCGCTTGTCACCTAAACACTACAGCTCACAGGTCGGCAAAATCTGACATGAAAGCAGATAATACGCTTATGCCTTATTTATATATAATTTTCACGGGGCGTACAATATTGTCAACGGTATTATATTTGAGCGGGCCGCTTGTCGCCTAAACACTACAGCTCACAGGTCGGCAAAATCTGACATGAAAGCAGATAATACGCTTATGCCTTATTTATATGTAATTTTCACGGGGCGTTCAATATTGTCAACGGTATTATATTTAAGCGCGTCGCTTGTCACCTAAACACTACAGCTCACAGGTCGGCAAAATCTGACATGAAAGTAGATAATACGCTTATGCCTTATTTATATATAATTTTCACGGGGCGTACAATATTGTCAACAGTATTATATTTCAGCGGGTCGCTTGTCACCTAAACACTACAGCTCACAGGTCGGCAAAATCTGACATGAAAGCAGATAATACGCTTATGCCTTATTTATATATAATTTTCACGGGGCGTACAATATTGTCAACGGTATTATATTTGAGTGCGTCGCTTGTCACCTAAACACTACAGCTCACAGGTCGGCAAAATCTGACATGAAAGCAGATAATACGCTTATGCCTTATTTATATGTAATTTTCACGGGGCGTACAATATTGTCAACGGTATTATATTTGAGCGGGCCGCTTGTCGCCTAAACACTACAGCTCACAGGTCGGCAAAATCTGACATGAAAGTAGATAATACGCTTATGCCTTATTTATATATAATTTTCACGGGCGTTCAATATTGTTAAGAGCGTTATTTCCGTAGAGCTCTCTTTTTCCATCTTTCCTCTAAACAGTGAAGCTGTAGAAGACACAATTAGCTAACCTAGCATACGACATACCTTCCTAATTAATATGGATATTGTCACACATTCCTCTTATTTTATACTGTTGTAAATAGAAAAAATTATGTACGGTAAATGTTTTGTATATTATAGGAAAAAACTGCAAAATGTCCCCCAATTTTAATTCGAATTTTTACATATTTCCACGCCACCACATATTGTCCTATTTGCTTCTTTTACTTGCCTTGCTTAATTAACTCTCGCTAATTAGCATTTTTTTGGAAGAAGTCAACTAGAACAACATATGGCGGTATGAGAAATATGCAAATCAAAGAACATTTTAGCAATATATGGGCCCTAGCAATTAGCTTTGTCGACTAAGAGTACTCTTTCAAACGTCTTTTGCTGATCGTATTACTAAGCGAGGACGTTTAAAATTTTTGGGTGTTGAAAAAGTTTGACCCTACTTTTTATTTCTATTGTTTGCTAATAGATGGCGCTAATAGTACCCCCTCCCCTCCCCTCTCCCCTCTTCTCCTCTGCTGTATGACAAATAGCACAAACATAAAAATCAAGATTTTGGAGAGCAAAACATAAAATTTGCATGCATCTGATGTCGAACCAAGAACTTTTATCTTTCGGGGAGTCAACATTATTTTTTTACTCAGTCGTCATATAACATTGAACACACGCAAAGATTCACATGTGCTTTTTATTATTTTGTGTTCGGTAAGTACAAGTATAATCTTACATAAATTATTGTTTAATTTAATAAATTGTAAACTCAAAACCTGCTAAACTAACACTCCTTCTGTATTTCATTAAACTATTGAAAGCGAATGTTGCGTGCATGCGGAAATAACACAGAAAAAAAAACCGGATGGAAGCAATTTAAAATCACTGGGGCAAGGTCAGTATTACGAGAGCGTAAAAAAACACGTGCTTCCATTCAACTTCGAAAAATAAGAATAAATGTGTGCATACAGAACACATATGCTTTCTTTTCACAGTTGTAAAATCATATAAATTGTGCATGAAGTAAGTTGCGGGAAGGCTCTCTCAATTAGGTACAAGTATTGTACAATTAGGTACAAATTGTTGTACAATTATTTCCCCCAGTTGCCCAGTTGGAGTTGGGGGGCATAACACTGGTACTATTTGTAATCACAGTGCTTACTCATGTATTTTGTTTAATATTTTATTTCAAATTTACTGTCAGAAACTAGTGTTGCCAGTTCCTGGATGTAGGTTTACCTACTCTGTTGGTTGTCACTGTCAAGTTTTTAGTATTCGTACAGCATAAAAAACTATAACCCCTCCCCCTCAAAAATATATACATTGTATACGCCAAGATGCCCAATAGCCTGGCAACACATCATGAAAAAACATGCCAAGAAGACCCAGTGGGTTTATAAGTCAGTGCTGCCAATTCCTATTTGTAGGTTAGCTTAGCCAGTGAAAGATCATATAGTAGAATTTTTGTAGAGTGGGTGTTTGCGAGTTCCACGATAGGTTAAGTTATATCACTTAGGATCGTAAAAAAAATTAAAAATTCGTAAAAAAAAAAGATAGGTTAAGTTGTATCACGTAAGATCGTGATATACCTACCAAGTATAAATGGAAAAAATGAGTGCAGTGAAAATTTGTACTAAAACATCGCTAAACGCTAAAACATCGACAAAAAATTGTCAAAATATGTCAAAAACTTATATTCGATTGATAAAAAAAAAATACCTACAAAATATGATCCTCAAATAATAACGTTCAAACAGTGCATAAATAAAAAAAATGATAGGTTAAGTTATATCACTTAGGATCGTAAAAAAAATTAAATAATCGTAAAAAAAGGATAGGTTAAGTTGTATCACGTAACATCATAATATACCTACCAAGTACGAGTAGAAAAAAAATGAGTATGGTGAAAATTTGTACTAAAACATCGCTAAACGCTAAAACATCGACAAAAAATTGTCAAAATATGTCAAAAAGTGATATTCGATTGATAAAAAAAAGGCATACCTACTAAGTACTGCGTTGAAGCGCCTAATATACACTACTTATGTGAATCAAAGATTGGTTCGGGAGAATATTGCGAAGAAATAAAAAACAACTTTTTAAAAAATTATAGCCGGGTCATCTCCAATTACCTAGGTGACCCAGAGTATACGCCGCTGAATTATTACCCTCTATAAATCGTAACATTATTTTTAGGAATAGATCTAACAAACTGGTGAGAGAAATGAATTTTTATAAGTAGATAGACCTTCAACATCTAAAGAACCGTCAAATTTTTGTTTGTTAGTTCCTCATTCGAGTACCAGCAATATGAGTGTTAGCAAAGATCTCTCATTCGCGTCTTAGCTATGTATATCCTTATCGTTGGAAATATTCGAGATGGAGAAATACGACGTTAAGGAATCAACCTATTTTTTAAGTACCAAGAACTGGAAATATTAAAATTGACTTCCCCACCCCGGTTGTATAGTTCTAATAGTTCTGCCTTGTAACAAAGTGGTCCAGGTTCGATCCCTGGTGGAGTCACATTTCATTAAGTCAGGGTTCGAAATGGAAATTTTCACGAAGCTGAACGCTTTACTGTTGTTAGCATGGTGTTGTTTTTCTTTCTTTTATTTTTCTGTTGTCTCTGTTTGGATCCATTTTCAACAGCTGGATGTGAAAAAACATTTTTCTAGTTTCCAGCAAATCAGATGTTACCTTCGTAATCGGATTGGTAACGACTAACGAGAGTGTCTAGAAATATGTTTCGGGGGGGGGGGGGTCCGAACCAAGTGTCTCAGGAATAATAATATTAATGTTTAAATTAAAGTAATTATATTAAATAAATTTAATACTAATTACAATACATAAATTAATATTATGTTATTATTACACGAATAGGTGAACAGACTGTATAAGAATAGAGATATAACAGCGCATATTCATTACGTAGCTTACCTGTAGTTAAGATCGGAATAATTTACATAAAAAACAAGTGCCCTGGCAATGAAATTAATGTCAAATAGATGAACAATTGAATATTTATCGAATAACAAAAATGATGTTACATGTAGTTGGAGAAAAGCAAGTTTCTGATTAGGCCGAGTCTGCTGCCACGCACGTGTCAGCAGTAAGAATAGGCGTCAAATTTGCTACTGCCACGTAATTCGTCTGCTAAAAGGATGTTACAAATCTTAAGAACACATGAAGACGAGAAAAATGCAAGTTTATGATTAGTGGGAATGAATGTACATGTAATTTAGAACTTTTTTTCTTTAAAAAGCATTTAGCGATATTATTTTAATGCTAACGGAGTCTAACCTAACTACGAGAGCATTTAGGTTTATTAGGTTTATTATTAGAAGAATGCTAAGGGACCTAATCTTAAAACATTTATGTGAAATTAATCGCTACAACTTTACAGTATGTGTTATAGACGTAATTGCATACATAGCATGATGAAATCACGATAGAACAAAGACCGAGTTTGCTGCCACGCGCATCTCTTTTGAGGTTCCAGCAGAAAAAGAACGTGGCAGCAGACACTACCTTCTGATTAATATTTTTTGCATATTATTTTGAGTAGTAGTGTACATAAATCTTCTTTGTAATGTCATTCAAAGCCGTATGATCCCAATATAATCCTTTCCTTCTAAAAAGTTCAAAGGAAATTGATAACCATCGATTATGCAGCAAATGCTAATATTTTCATTACTTAATTTTAGTACTTATTAAGTCATTCGGGTTGGGGAGGGGGTCCGGACCCCCTAAATACGTCCATCCTGTCCTTCAAAGCCTTATGACCTCAATGTAGCTAATCCTTGTCTTCCAATAAGTTCAGAGGAAATTATACAACAAAGGCTAAAATAATATATTTTTCATTATTTAATTTTAGTACTTAATAAATCTTTCGGAGGGTCCGGACCCCCTGGACCCCCCTAAATACGTCCTTGTGCTCTAACTATTGTCTTGAAGGTAACAGTTATTTAGCAAAAAAAAAGTCCTGGACACTATTTCTATGCGATAGAAAAAATTTCGATTCTGACGCTCCGAAAGTTAGGTCCCATGTGTCAATTATTAAATAAATCAAATTATATTATAAACTGACAATATGTTATATCGACTGTCCTTTATCTAAAATTCGATTGCAAATTGAAGATTTTAAAATACTTCTAATTCTATGGAAAATGATTTGCGTGACTAATGGGAGAGAGGCAAATGTTAAGAAACATTAAAAAGATAGTTTCCTATATAAAATTCACATCTACGGTAAATGCTGTTACGTGCTTCATTAATATATTTACATACTTCACGGTAGGTGACGAAACGAAAGGCGATGAGAAATGGAGAAGAAATAACAAGTTGGACTGCTGGGTTCAGTGTCCTTAGAGATGAGGCTCTTTGTTGTCCGTTCTTTGTGTATGATTTCAATATTATTCCTGTAAAGTATATTCGACTCCCAAACTAATTGTTTGTTTGCTGTGAAAACAAAAACTCTCCCCCCCCGGAAAAGTTTGGTGGGGGGAAAGTCCTGGACAAAATTGTTGGTGGGGGGAGTCCCCCCTGTTCCCCCGCGGGATTTCTCACCCTGGTCCAGACCCGATTAGCCTATCTGTGCATAAAGTGGACTAAAAACATCAATTCAATTCAAACCCACTTTAAACTGAACGTCCAGTCCCGATTAGTGTTCTCTGCATAAAAGTAGACTTAAAACTGCAAGATGTAAAGGTCGCGTCTCCTTGCGACAATATTGACTCGTATTAGTATTATTGCCACTTTCGAAGTAAATGCCCTAAATTTTTTCTTGCTCGCTTCGCTCACAATGCTACCCGCTGTGTACAGTCACGGACACTCCTGGCTTTTAATGATACCGTCGAAAGTCGATAAGGTAGATGTGCTAGTGACTGTACAAGGGCGGATCGAAGGATGAGGGGAACAGGGCGCTGAAAGAGGCCTCTCCTGAGAACCTGTATTACTTTTTACACATAACGGTAGATAATTTTCATGGTTTACATTTTGTGATAATAATACGTATATTCGAAAAAGTAATTAAGAATTGTTTTTTTTTTCATTTTACGTACAACTTTTCCATTCCATATCTTAGTGATGAACACCTTTCGTTTTTGGCGCCTTGTGAAAGTACTGACGCCAAATTAAATTAGATCAATAATTTTTTAAGTTTGCAAAGAAATAGATATAAAAATTTCATGCTCGCTTTACTTTGCTTTTCTGCAAGTTTTGGCTAATTGTGAAGACAAGGCTGAGTATGATATAATGAAATTGATTAAGGGACACTCAAAAAGAAAACTCATGCCCAGGCCAGGATTCGTAGTGAGATGCGTTAACACTCCGTCGCGGAGGCCGGAATATCCGATATTGTTAGAGCAAGGAGTGAAATTACTAATTATAATTAAATTACAGTGCTTGAACAAACCTTAAAGTAAAAGAGAGGAAGATAGTGACAGAGACTACGAAATCTGAGTTAATCTGTATTGGATGTAAATATTTCAAGCAGAATCCGAGCCACTAATAAACACGAAAACAAATTGATTCCACGTAGCTGGGTCAAGTAAATAAACACACGTGAACTAGAATTGGCCAAAGGTTTAGGCCCCTTTTCATTTCATTATCGTCCAGTTCATATGGATCTACACCGGAAACTTTTTCTCCACATCTTTTTCTGTCGACTGCGCAAAGAGCTTGAACACATGAAAATAACCGCTATTTCCAGATGGCACAACTAACTAACTAACTAACTAACTCTCTAGCCTTCTTAAACCCGAAGGTTCATGGCTGCAGCAACACAGGCCTTCCATCTTTCCCTATCTTGAGCAAGATCTATATACTCTTTTCCATCCCTACCGATTTTCTTTAGGTCCATCTCAACGTTGTCACCAAGTTTCACACCCATATAATACTACAGGCAAAATTACTGTTTTGTACAACATTGTCATTAATTTTATGCAATGTTATAGAAATTTTACACAGTACTAACAACAAACGTGCAGTTGGCGCAGGTGTAACGAACGCTACGCGGTGGGTATTTCCTTGCAGACGACAAACAACTTGGGCGCGAACATAGCGGCTGTGCGAATCCTGACGTCACGTGAAATCCACCTATAGGCTACTGTAGCTGCATTACGATTCGATTTGATTTGATTTTTGTTTCTCAGCGTCACTTTTCTGCCACTTTTAGACGTCGCGACAATGAGAATGAGTGATGATATGATGAAATTGATGAAGCGACACTTCACGAAGAACACCCACAACCAGTCCTGGATTCGAACCCGGGACCCCTGGCATTGTAGCGCACTGTGATAACCACTACGCCACGAAGGTCGGCTGCTGCATTACGCAACATGAAAAATATTCTTGAAGTTGATTAGTAACATTAGTTTTAAAAATACAAACCTTAGTGGGGTTTGAATATTTTAGTATATTTTCAGGAGATGCTGCCGCATTCCATTGGGCGAGATCGCTTTCCAAACAGCCCAAAAAGTGCTTCTTAAACACAAAAACGCGCCATCCCACAAATCGAGCGTCGCAATGGCAAATTTGCATGCATTTTGCTTCGAATTTTTTCCCCTTCCAGCCCATTCACAGGACTTGGCCCGTGCGATTTCTTCCTGCGATGCACCATTTTAACGATGTTGATCTATAGAAATTGTCTATTCCCTGTACTGCAATAATTTTACTAAATATACTACATACGTAGTAATGCATTGTAAAAAAAAAACCGATACAACAGAAAAAAAATAATAATGGAACTTGTCGCAGTAAGTGAATTTTCCACTTGAGATAGGAATATTCTAAGTGTCATTCTTGCAACGATGATTATTTTCTACTAACCATAAAGATATTGGTACAATATATTTAATTTTCGGGGTATTCTTATTATTATCTGGATTAACTATATTTATAGCTGGGGTTGGTGCTAATTTTGAATATGATTTGAGGAAAATTATTGCTTTTTCTACACTATTCAGCTTTATCATGAAAAGATAATGTAATTTTATACTAAAGAAATAATGTAAAGAGTATTAATGGAATTTCACCACTAAAGATGGAAGTTAGCAGCCCCCAATATCTAATGATGAATTTGCTAGTACTACTCCTGTTAATCCCCCTATTGTAAATAGGAAAATAAATCCTAATGCTCATAATATTGATGGGGAATAATTAATTTGTGTTCCATGTAGTGTGGCAATTCATCTAAATACCTTAATTCCTGTTGGTACGGCAATAATTATTGTCGGCAGATGTGTATTACTCTAGAAAAGGCTAAATCTGTTCTTGAAATATAATATATTGCTAAAAAAAGACCTGTTAAGATTTGAATTCAAAGACATATTCCTATAAGTGAACCAAAATTTCATCAGTAGGAAATATTTAGTGGAGCTGGCAAGTCTACTAATGCATTGTTTGGGTTGGTATAGGGGTATGGGGGGCTGGCTATTTTATTGGTCTGGATGTAATATCTTATTCTTTAATTTTACTTAGTGTTTGAATTGTTTTTTTAATAATAGTGGCTAGAAATAGTATTATATCTAATTTTTACCCTTGTGGATTTATATTTTTATTAATTATTTTATTATTATTGTTGATATTAACTTTTATAATAATATTTTTTTAAATAATTTAAATTCAATGAAATATTGGAGAACAAAAAATAATTAGAAAATTTAATGGAAATAAATGACAAAATAATAATAAATATTCACGAATATTACTTCTTCAACAAGAAAATACACCAGAATAATATATTCCGTGTTGAGTATAGGAATATAAGTATAAGTATAAAATTTCAAAAACTCAGAAATATAGTTACAATATCCTTGTTGCAAACAACCAATGTGTATATTTTTCACTTCCATTTGACAGATATAGAAGAATAATAGATTCAGTGCTATAGAAAAAGAAAGTCTGATAGAATATAGATTGTTTAATATAAATGTTACCACTTACAGTTTGCAATACTTCCGAATTACTTATAAACCTCTTGCCTAAATGTATGTAGATAAGTGTATATACAGGGTGTCGCAAAACTCTTTCAACAACGCTTGGGTGCTGGTAGATATCATTAAAACAAGTAACTTTTCCCTATAAAGTTTACCTCGAAAGCGCTTAATTTCTGCGCTATAAGCGCTTAAAATCTATCCTGTACGTATGCAACCCAACACAGCAAAAGCTTGCTCTGACATAACTACCAGGGGCGCGTGGCAGAGTTGCCACTAGCGTTCCTCGTTAAGAGAGACGACTTGAAAACAACAACTTGGGAGTCTTGCCTGTGAAAAATCCAAAACATTAATGATACTTGCGATGTTGTAAGAAGCATTGCCAGTATTTATAAACTGACCAAGACAAATAATGGGCAGACCGAAATTCAAGATTACTTACTCATTCTAAAATATCTCCATAATTGATCGATTGATTTGGATTATTTTAATTTGCTTTTCTGCCACCTTTGGCTAATCGCGAAGATGAGGATGATATGATGAAATAACAAATGACACCATTTTCTAAGCCAGGATTTAAACCCGAGACACCTGGCGCCGTAGCGAGCTTTGCTAACAACACATGGAGTGTTTCGTGTATCATGCAATATCAACAATTGCAAGGGACACGTAAGATAGGGGAAATCCACGAACGAACAAATGTAAGTAATGCGCAAATGTGCAATACGAGTGCCCTTTACAGTTCAGCGCTTGATATAAGTATGCATTTCTTGGCTTTGGTTCTTAATAAGCACTAGTTTTAATTTGTGAATTTATTTATGTCTAAACGACGTTTTTCATTAAATTGAAAGTCGGCCCCCGTGGCGGAGTGGTTAGAACATCGCGCTACGATGCCAGGGGTCTTGGATTCGAATCTCGGCTTGGGTAGGAATGTTTGTGACTGTCCATTCATCAATTTCATCATATCATCACTCATACCCATCTTCGCAACTTAGCCAAAAGTGACACAAAAAGTGAAGTAAAATAAAGGAAATCAATCATTAAATTAAAAGAGCCTTGCAATTATTTCCTTATGATTGATTGATTGGGTGTTTAAGTCTGATTGATTGGGTGTTTAAGTCCACTTTATGCACAGTAAGGCTAATTGGGACTTTACCTACAGTTTAAAGTGGGATCCGAACCACTATGTCCCTCCACAGGGTATCGAACCCGGGACCCCTTGATTACAAGGCGACGACGCAACCACTGCGCCATCGGGGAGGCCTAATGAGATGAACACAATTAGCAATAACGCTAGCACAGATAGGAATAATTTTCAAATAAATTGTAATAACATTACAGTCTGCGTGTTCGAAACGAGGCAGCAAACACATCTTGTTTACATTTATTCGTTCGTGGATTTCCCCTATCTCACGTGTCCCTTGCAATTGTTGATATTGCATGATACACGAAACACTCCGTGGTGATGTTGTTAGCAAAGATCGCTAAGGCGCCAGGTGTCTCGGGTTTAAATCCTGGCCTAGACAATGGTGTCATTTGTTATTTCATCATATCATCCTCATCTTCGCGATTAGCCAAAGGTGGCAGAAAAGCAAATTAAAATAATCCAAATCAATCGATCAATTATGGAGATATTTTAGAATGAGTAAGTAATCTTGAATTTCGGTCTGCCCATTATTTGTCTTGGTCAGTTTATAAATACTGTCAATGCTTCTTACAACATCGCAAGTATCATTAATGTTTTGGATTTTGCACAGGCAAGACTCCCAAGTTGTTGTTTTCAAGTCGTCTCTCTTAACGAGGAACGCTAGTGGCAACCCTGCCACGCGCCCCTGGTAGTTATGTCAGAGCAAGCGTTTGCTTTGTTGGGTTGCATACGTACAGGATAGATTTTAAGCGCTTATAGCGTAGAAACTAAGCGCTTTCGAGGTAAACTTTATAGGGAAAAGTTACTTGTTTTAATGATATCTACCAGCACCCAAACGTTGTTGAAAGAGTTTTGCGACACCCTGTATATATATATCTCATGCGTTACGTATGTTGTATGTTGTATGTTGTATGTTGTATGTTATATTTATTGTACGTGAATGAATGAATATGTGTTTGTATATTTCCATGTAATTTCTGTTGTATTAATCAAACACAGTGTACGCCTTCTGTAATTGGAAGTTCAATCCTCTGTAGAAGTGCAAAGCATAAATAAATAAAATTAAAAAATCCAGAATATTTTGACTATGAAATACAAGCATAGGAGGGGAATTTGTTGCAGTAAGCACCAAATCCTATATTCACTGTCTGGGGCTCTGTGTATGAATGAAACAATAATTGAACCAGTCCAAGGAACAAACCATTTGTGGTTAAGTCAACTGCAGTATCAATATTTGGTGTGCCCCACTGGCGTACACAGGGTTGGGGAGGGGTTGGTGCTGCAAATCCTGAAATTTTTAGAAAATAACATATTTCAAAAGAAAGCAGTAAAAATCTCAGGAAAGAGCAAAATAATAAATGCAAACTCCCCTTAAAACGACCCCCGATTATAATTTTCGTCTTTGAACAACTTTCAAAACCAAGCTAAAAAATTATATTTAGCCCTACAAAATATTTTATATTGTATTCCATCTCCTCTCAGAACGCAGATATGTAATATTTAAAATAAAACTGTTGACCACTTGACAGACTGTTGCATTCGAATTAAAATCCTTATTTACCAAAATAATTTTGGGGGATTATGATGAACGAATTTGGTGGGGACTGCGTCCAGGGTCTTCAGGGGGAAAGGGCTGCTTATGCTGTATCTGATTCTACCTGTGATGAACGTCTCCATCAGCCGTGAGGTCGTTTTCCAAACTAAAAATTGATAAAAAAATTCTTGAGAAGCAAAATGACAAATGTGAGCATCAAAAACGATCGGGACTTGACCAAACTACCAAAAGAATTTGCTTCCATCAGAAAACGCAGAGGACTGGTAATTAGCATTTAACAATATCATAACTTTTGAAGTAACAGTGTATTTTGATAATTAATATAGCTATATTATTTTTAGTTTGTTGTCTTACCTTTTGTACCAGTTCTTTTTTCATTGATTAAATTACATGTACTATGTGTGTACATGTTTGTATATTCCATGTGGGCGTGAATTAATTATTTTTAAAAAAAGTTTTTTTTTTAAGAAATTGAGTAGAGGGGGGCGAAGAGCGTGAACGCTACAGGGAGGCTAGGGGGGCTGAAGCCACTCTCAAATAGGTCTCAGCCTCCCTGTAGCCCCTAGATTTTTGTAATACGGTATATGCATTTCGATCGAAAACTTAAAAACTAGAAGTTTACATTTTCCATTATAAAACTTCCCATTGCGGCAAGTACAATATTTAAGTACATTTCCTAGCTCGTTAGATCGCAAGGCATTATGATGTAGCTATTATAAAATGAAAGGGGGGATGGTGCAGATATGCGTGGATAACAGTGGCCACTGATCATTTACATGATACTAATTGACCAGTCAAGAGTCGCCAAACTTGTTACGAAATCTGCTGCCTGTCTGATATGTGGTTGTGAGATTGTTCTTTGATTGTTGGCATATACCTACAGCTAAATGTGTACAATTATTAGCCTCTAGAAATCATATCACAAATTAATTTTATATGAATAAGTGGGACGACATTCAAAATCTACAGAAGGGTTATGTTTCTTTTCTGTTTGTAAGTTCCTCATTCGAGTACCGACAATTGCATGGCCCAAGTAACCACCACCGTTGGGTCAACGACGTCAGTTTTTACGTGGGAAAGGTTGGCTTTACGTTGGTCTTAAGTTGGGCCAACGGTGTTGCCAACGTTTGCCCAACCATGGAAACGTGAGTCAAAAGCAGTTTTAAAAACAACTTTTTAATGCTAAGACAACTTTCAGGAGAATGCTGAAACTTCTAGAGTTTAAAATAAGTGACAAGTAACAGTCTTTCTTTTCAAATATTTCAGTCACAGCACATACTGGAAATATAATATATCTTTAATGGAAGTAGAAGCTATTTTTAACTTGCAATAACTCACCAGTTTTTTGTCAGCCGCCATGGATGAAATGTCTCGTGGGGATTGCTTATTGTTTGTCTCTTTTGCTGCAGCAGAACAAGAACATTCTTACAGGTATTATTGTGAAGGTGGTTAACCAATATTATGTGCAGACTAAATTCCATGAAAGATGGAAAACTAAGTAAACTGTAGAAGATTTTTGTGCTACCACTTGAAGGCACAGTGCCTTGAAAACAATGATTCCATGTGACTGAGAAAGTGCTGTGTATTTTTTTATTTTCATAAATAACTTGAATTATTGTTTGCATTTGGCTTCACAATAAGTTAAGTATATATCAGAGAACAAATCTATTCATTCTTTAGTTTTCAGTACGTTGGGCCAACGTAAAACCATATCGTTGGCCCAACATAAAAACCACACGTTGGCTCAAAATTACCGTTGCCCAACGGTAGCTATGTTTTTGCGTGGGGCCAACCATTTTCAGTATGGTTGGCCCAAACACTTTTGGTTACTTGGGGAATGTTAGCGATGTTCTCTCATTGATTTCATCGTTATATCTATCTTTATCTTTGCAAATATTCGAGAGGGAGGAATACGATGTTAAAGAAGTAAAGAGTACACGAACTACCTAATTCTTAAATGCTATGATATGCAAAGATTAAAATTGGGCTCCCAGCCACTATGGTCTATCGATAATCCGGATATCAAGGGATTCCAGGTTAGATCCTCGGTGGAGGTAACATTTCATTAAGTGGTTCGGATTTGACTAGAAACTGTAGCTCTCATCCCGATTAGTCCCTGTGCATATAGTGAACCTTAATACAATTTTCAATCAACTAATCATTGGAAAACGGTGCGAAAATCAGCACGCTTGGGCAATTTTATTGCTCACAGTTCTACTCCTACATGTGAGGCTACAAAATAATTTCTGCAGTACCGTCTTAGTAGTTAGTATCCGTGAAGGAGAATCAATCTTTGGTCCAATTCTGATCAATATTTATGCATAATATATTCTCAAATATAATTATAATCTTCAGCAGTCATTTTCATTAATCAAAATGGGCAGTGCAAGAGTTGCAACTATATTCATTACTTTTATGTCAATGTATTTGTCTCCTAGTGGAGGTGACTTTGTAGCGAAAATTATGTTTGTTCCTTGAGAGTGGCACTAAAACTATCTGACAGATATCAATTGTCCACCAAATCAACAGATGAACCAACCGCTTCGATGTTTCTCCGAATTTTCAGAAAGTGGCCTCTCCTCTTTTGCAGGGCAGGTCATTAACAGGAGGGTTGATTGCACGTGAGAAGAACCACTATGTCATTCATTCCCGCGGCGAAAAAGGGACAAGCAATAGAATTCTGTTCTTGGAATTTAAATCGCATGGGGATATCTTTTCTGAACCATAAAATAATTAACCCAGAAAGTTCTAGCCACCCGCATCTAAATATTCCTGTTTGTGCCGTCCTTTCGGCGCCCATGGTGCCAGTGCAGGGCCAGATGAAGAGAAAGTACTTTTTTTGGGGAGGGGATACTGGATCTGGTGTGCAGCAGGGAGGAAAAGTGATTTTTCAAAAGGTCTCCGACTTCCCTGACCGGGGCGGACCATAAAACCATTAACTGCATCCTCTGTCAATACATCTGTTTGTGTTCAACAAGTAAGAAACAGGGAAGTAAGAAAGAAATGCCTTGCTTGGGATCATGCTACTGAAATTTGACGAAGTGTTTCAAACTGCAAGCAAAATTTACTGAAGGATTATTTTGCAATATTTGCCATCAAAGTAAAATTTCCAGCAAATACAGAACAGTTTCCCGGGGCCAGTGTCCCCCTAACGACGTCCCTGGGTACAAGTTAGCTCCCCGACAGGCACGTATCCAGAGGGGGGCTTATGGGGCTCGAGCCCCCCGGAAAGTTTTAGGTTTACACTAGATAAAATGAGTTTATTTGTTTCTTGTGGTGTGAAATAAAATAATGTGACAATATTTTAAGGAGAGAAATTATTATCGAGGCAAGACGGAAAATGTTCCGTAACCCTGTTATTGATAATAGCACGTATCCAAGATGGGGCACAGGGGCTCGACCCTCTCCCCAGGAATTTTTTCAGTTAACGTTAGATACAATTAGATTTTTGGTTTCTTGAATAATGTGAAAATAATTTAAGGAGAGAAATAATTATCGAGACAAGTTGATTTGTTGTTGTTGATTTGTTGTTTTAAGTCCACTTTATGCACAGTAAGGCTAATTGGGACTGGACCTACAGTTTAAAGTGGGATCCGAACCACTTGAGCCTCCACCGGGTATCGAACCCGGGACCCCTTGATTACAAGGAGAAGACGCTACCACTGCGCCATCGGGGAGGCCAATTATCGAGACAAGACGGAGAATGTTTTATACCCCTGTTATTGTTAATTGCACGTATCCAAGGTGGGGATAAGGTGGCTCGAGCCGCCCACACTAAGGAAAATTTTAAATTTACACTAGATAAAATTAGATTTTTGGCGTCTTGAATAATGTGAAGATAATAAATTTATAAATCTGAGATAAATAATTATCGAGACAAGACGGAGAGTGTTCTATAACCCTATTATTGTTAATAGCACGTATCCAAGGTGGGGTTGAGGTGGCTCGAGCCCCCCCCCCCCAAGGATTTTATTTAATTTTACACTAGATAAAATTAGGTTTTTGGCTTTTTTAATAATGTGACGATGATTTAAGGAGATAGACAATTATCGAGACAAGACGGAGAATGTTCTATAACCCTGTTGTTGATAATATTGCACGTAAACTTTTCTTGCGCTTTCGGTGTTGTCGCAGCGGACTTGAGCACTATGTAGAGACTTGTCAGCATTTGGAAGCTGCACAACAAAGGTAAGGTCGATTCGTTGTAATTTCTAATCTCTGGAAGGCGGGAGAGGGTACGTTATTGAATGAGAGAAGGAGTCAACTACTGGCGATATTAACGAATCGTTTTATCTGCGGAACGTTCTAGAATATAATGAGGATATAAATACGCGGATTCAATTTTTCGGTTGATCTGTACAAAGAATCGGTTAATGAGATTTCAGAGGTAAGTGTGACAATTCATACAGTCGATTAGTGATCAGTCAGCGTCTTCTGGTTGCTTTATAAGATATAGTGATTCGAAAGTGAAGACATTGACGACAGTAGAACTTCTGGGGCCTCAGTGTAGTGTTAGTTTGGGTCGAGGGCCGAAGAGATCAAGGCCTGCCTCTCTCTCTCTCTCTTTCTCTCTCTCTTGTGAATATTTCAGCAGTACCGGATATTTGAATGGTTTATTAAAAGAGAAATAAGCTGCATAGATCAACTGAAAATCAAAGTTTTGAGTGATGATTTAGTTTTGCCAGAACTAAATTTCGTATATGCAGTCCGAGAATTTCATGGTATAAGAAAATACTTTTGTTTAAGCCTACTGGGTTCGAAACACATTCAAACACTTAACTACCATAAAGAGACAGCCGAAAATTTTATGAATGTCGAGAAGAGAGAGCAAGAAGATGTTGCATATGTAGACATTTTAGGCGGAAATTGCAATCTCTACCAGAACCCGAATCAGGGCTCTACCAACTGAGCCACCTAGCCATCATTGACTGTAACGAGTGCACTCACGGTCCCCGAAATGACGTGTCAATCATACCCCGGCACGGGGCCAAACGTCGTTATGCATACGGGAAACCGGTCGTGACTCACGGTCCAGTTATCAAGTTCGGTACTGAGACGGTCGTTTATTGTCATACTATTGCGAGGCGGAGATTAATACCTTGAAAAGTTACACTGTTTTGTTTACCTTTGATATGTAGATTCGAACAATCATAAAACACTAATAGCATAATATCTGGTACCTGAAAAACGTCAAATAACAACACTGACGAACGGTAAAAAGGTGAATATATATTGTAACAACAAAAATTATTGCAATCAACAACTGTTTACAAAGCCTCCTCACTCTCACAACATTCACTCTATCTCTCTTTCACACACATGAGGTATTTTTACATGTGAAGTATGGATACAAATCATGGATCTCATTAACATATCATTCCTTTTAATTTTAAACCTTTATGTGAATTTAGGGCATTTGTCTGCCAGCTCCTGTGCTCTTTCAAATTAACTTAAGTGCCAGCCCTCGGAAAGCGGTTAACTAAGACAATTGGGTCGGCGTGGTTAAATCTTTCGTTCGAATGAACGTATGCGTTGACTCGTAAGAACGACATTATACAAGTTTCTCGGACGGGGGTATTACCTATAAGCCTCTCTCGTCCAATGAGAACAACTACTCAATTACATAGTGATGCAAAAACTTAATTGGCTCCAGCTGCCGGAAATACACAAATCAATCGTCGGCGCGAGCGAAAATTACATCAAAAACCACTAAGCAACAAATAATACTATTTCACGCACACGACTACGCTTTCCACAATTAAAAAGGACTCATCAGTCAACTATTGACAAATTAAATGGCGCGACGGGGCGGTCGGTTACACAAGAAATGGAGCACACTTTGACAATTTACACTAAATATTAAAGAAATGAAATGGAGCTTCTAACGCTGAATGCGGACAATTAAATTAGAACATCTGAACATGAAATTACCCTTTTTTATAACAATACCAAAACAATTTTTAGACGCGGAAGTTAGGTTAGGGTTTTCCTGAGTAACTTTGCAAATAAGTGAGACTTCGGCGTTAACTGTACGGTGTTGATACTGGCGACGCACGTTTACATGTACATGAGACCCTCTGAAGTATACTGTACCAGACTCTGCTACATGGCGTGGTCATTCATCTCTCCTGGACGCGGGACTTGTACACGGTTCCTTTGTGGCGAAATTGTCCTCCGAGGTCGATCGCGACGAAGAATAATTGCGACGATCTGGTGTACTTGCACCTCCTTAGTACTTCGGGCGTTCCTCTTGCCACTAGCGTCGGGTGTACGTGGTCACGCGCCGGTTCGGAATATCTCTAGTGTCGGGCATCAATTGGACGTCGATCCGCAATCATCTCTCTCTGGTGCCGGGCTTCGTTTGAGCGTCGTTCTGGTATCATCCTTCCCTCTCTTTCTCTGGTAACTAGCTTCAGTTGGAACGTCGATCTGGAAACGTCCTTCGGGCTTTGGTTGGGACGTCGATCTGAAAGCGTCCTTCGGGCTTTGGGCAGTGTTTGGTTTTGGCGTCGTCTGACTGGCTTCGGCGTCGTTGCAGGCGTCAGGGAAGCGACGCCCCCCTTCTCTATCTTCTTTAGCCCTCCATCCTTATGTAGTCCACGCTTGGCAAAAACAAATCACCGCGTAATCTTCACCAAAATAAGGCGCACACTGGTAACTCCCTATCCGCAAGTCGCTCACAGTACGTAAGGAAACGAAGTTCACGGACACAAAACAATAATCACGCGAGAGTGTAGCGCGGAGCTGCTCTCTCTATGAAATCCGGGTGAAAAACTGTGTTTGGGATGGTAGCACCGCCTATATATAAGAGATTCGAATTCTTCCGTTGAACAGGACGCTCTAGTGGCTTGGCTTCGCTTTCTCAGGGGATGGAAATGACCTCTGTCCATTGTCTTGAAAGGCGCGGTCAGCGACGCGTCCTGGATCCTTGCAGAGTTGGGCTCCAGCTGGTTCTCCTGGTCATCCGTGAACATGGGTTCGAACGCCTGCTGCGACTCGAGCCCGGTAGCGGCGAAAATAATCTTTCCTTATCTCCGCGTTGGTGCAAATATGTCATGTTCTAGGCGGCGGCTGTCACTCAAGAAAAACCCCATCTCCCAACTCCCGACGTCTGGCTCGGATACAAGTTTGTTCACAAAAATAAATCAAACCTCACACTTTCATGTTTGTGCATAAAATGAATCAATAAACAAAAAATAATTTATATCGAACTGCGTTTCACATGTCACTAGATACCGTGACATGACTTCAACCGATTTTTCGTTAAAATGTCTACATAGTACATGTCCTGTGTATATCAAATCGTAAGGTGTTGCCTGTATAGTGAACAAGCACAGAAAATATAGGAGAGAGAAGAATACTTCGAGGTGACAATGACAGTGGCCTAATAAGGGAGATTTCACACCCTGTCGCCTGAGGATTTCACAAATCGAAATTAGGTTTGTGCGGCCTTTTGTGTCGCTACGGTGTGAAACGTTGCTGTTGATTGGCCCATTCCAATCGACATGTATCAGGTATCCTTCGGTCTGAAACCTTCCTAAGTCTTGAAAATCCAAGTCACAAGGATGGAAAATTAGGGCCTTGTTAAGGTTAGGTGCGAAGGCAGGCAGACGACAGCACCCTAAAGGATCATATCCAAACCTGCAGGAAGAACGCATCTTACTTTAATCTCCAATACGGAATGATAAAACTTCTGGTGAGTTGATTTTAAAAAATGTGTCCGAGATAAAGAGTGGCGTGCCCAGGATTTTCGGAATGGAGAGGGGTTACGCATACCTACTATTTTTGGTGGTCAGTCCTGATTTTGTCATTTTTTCCTGTCTTTGACGTTTTTTTTTTAAAAAAAATAGGAATACTGGGTCAAATGGGGTTATGACCTCACCAACCCTCCCTTGGGCACGTCACTGGAGATAAATGAGTAAGCATTTGATCATACTGGGAGACGAAGCATTAGATGTGTTGGGAACGGAAGGGTTTTCACTGTGCATTAATTGTTTCGTGATCCAGCCGTATTCGAGAAGACTTCCTTTGTTTCGTGCCGATATATGACAAGACAGCGGAAGCTGTGACAGGCATTTTTGAACACTTGTGAGTGCTAAGGTCTGAATCTGAACAATTTGGTGGGTTTCGGCTTTTATAAGAGCTGCAAACATGGGAGAACAAGACACTTTAGTGGTGTCCAGGCTCGAATCAGAGAGAAATATTCGAGAGGTGTCTGCATCCAGTTTGCAGCCCACAATTTGAATCTCGCGTTGTCGAGTGGATTGTCCATCCCGTGCATGTGTAACAGCTTCGTAAAACACTCAAAGACACCATAGATGTTTTTATGTCTGATGAGATTAATCTTTTGGTGAACAAGCGTCTCGAACGAGATACCCAAAAGTAACCCTCGGGGGACCAAGCGTCTCGATCGAGACGCTGTGTCAAGGTCGTAGTTTTTACGTTATAACTTTTCTATTTTTGGCTAGAATATCGATTTTATTTTTTTATATTGTTCCTAACACATGTACAGGTATTGGACAAAATAATGGAAACACCTGTGGAAGTCGGAACATCATGTATTAATACGGTGTTGGGCAACCTTTAGCATGCAATACAACTTGGATTCGGGACGGAATAGACAGATACAAGTCCTGAATGGTGGTGAGTGGAATTTGAAGCCATTCTTCATGCAGCACAGCCTCCAGCTCAGGTAGAGACGAAAGAGGTGGAAATCGACGCCGAACCCTGGATTCCAAAACAGCCCACAGAGGCTCGATGATATTCAGGTCTGGGGACTGGGTGGGTCAGGATAGATGTTGAACCTCATCAGCATGCTCTGGAAACAACTGTTGAACAGTGCCAGCAGTATGAATGGTGGCATTATCATCCTGGAAGATGGCATTCCGGTTTGGAAATAAGGTTTGCACCATTAGGTGGATCTGGTTACCCAAGAGTTCTCTATACACTGCTTATGAGACCCGACTGTGTAATGTGACAAGGGGGCTGCCGAATACCATGATATAATGTCCCAGACCATAATAAAGCCGCCACCATGTTTGACAGTCGGGCGGTGACAGTCCACATCGTATGCTGCCGAGGGTGTTCGCGTCCAGTAGTGGGGAAGAGGGTAAAGGTTGACTAGTCTGACCAAATCACATGTTTCCAGTCCTTCAACGTCCAAGTTTTGTGGTAATTGCATCATGCACGTCACCTTCAAGCACTCGTCTCAGTTATTAGGGACTTGGCAATAGCAACACGCTCATTGATACCCATTTGATGCAGTTCCCGCCTCACTGTTTTGCATGACACGGGGTGTTTAGGTGCTGATTAAGTTCTGTAGTCACTTTGGAGGCCATTGTTTTCTTCTGCAACGTCACAATACGCTTCAAGGCCCGGCGGTCCCTTTTCCTGCAGCTTCGTCTTCCAACCACTATTGTGCTTAGCAGACCCTGTTTCACCATGCACTGTGTATGCGGTCATGACTTTCGAGACCGTGCCTCGTGTTACACCGCATAACTTCGCTGTTTTGCTCACAGATGCTCCAGTGAAACGGGCTCCATCAATTCGACCTCTTTCAAACTCCGTCAGGTCGGTTATACTGGTCACTCACTACACCTGAACAACGTGCACTACCACACTGCCTCACTCTACTGTCAGTGCACAGCAGCGTTGCCAACCCCTCAGCTACGAAAAGTGCTGTTCGAACTGTGAAATTATGCTAGAATGTAACCCAATTGTGCTAGGCAGTATTATTATTAATAATAATAATAATAATATATTTTATTACTATTTTCAAATGTTATATTTTATCCCACCCTAAGATCAATTTTTTTAAGTCACCTTTTTGCCTTAGGGTATCTGGGAGTAAGTACAACAATGAGGGTGAATGAAGAACTGATGAAATGGTCTATGGACTATGGGATGGAAAAATCATAAATACATGTCCATACCTTACCAAGGGTCGAACTAGGACATGTGGCTTAGTAAATTTGTAAAAATACTTCACATATTTTTTCTAGCAAATGGGGAGAGGGACAAGTACTGAATTACTACTAATAATACTACTAATACCACTACTACTATTATGTAGTAGAGATCTACATAAATATACCATTTACGAAAACAATAGAAAGACATTACTTTCTAATCATTCAATTTTTATTAAATCCTGGGAGCATTTTTTTTTGTTTTTGTTTTTTGTCTGGTCAACGAAGTGAGACATTTCAAGGTGAAGAAAATATATTAAAATAAATTGAAATAATTAAAGTATGGAACTCATCCAAGAAGCTGCGGTGGTCTGGTCGGTAGAGCATCTGACAATCACGCGGGAGATCCGGATTCGATTCCCGAAATTGGTTTGAATTTTTACGGCTTCTTCCCCGCATAAATGTCCCCGATAATTCACATCTGGATTGTCTCACTGTTCTTACCAACAAAACATTTTCCAATAGTTTAGCTTGTTGTCTTTGAATAATTGTCTAGTCAACAAGGTGAGACATTTTAAAGAGAGACATTCAAACGTGCTGCGGTAAATAATACAATGGGAAGGCAGACTGGTGACTGTATTCTTGTCCGCCTAGCCTTTGTCTATACATTAGCCTCTAACAACGAACCAAGAACTTTCTTTAGTTAATTCTCATTGTTCACACAAAAAAATACATGTTCGTTGAACACTGGCGTACGTAGAGGCATGGCCGATGGTTAGAGGCACATACTTTTGGTAAATAAAAAAGCAAAATATCAGTATAAAAACAGAGTCAATTTCGGGTTCAAAAGCTGTTATAGAGGTGAAAGAGCTATATATAAAATTACATTTTGGTTTTAAAAATGTGAAAATAATCCCAATTGATTTGAAAACTGCACTATTACAAAAAATAAACATATCCCTTCTAATAGCACATTAAATCATTACCAGAATATTAAGTTTATTCCTGTATAGAGGAGTCCATTTTTGCTTTTCAAATATTTACAGCAAAATTAATCAATTTTCCGTGAATTGCTTAACACACAGGATACTTCAGACTTCAGAAAGTGTCGCGTCGGTATATAAACGGTAAATTTCGTGTTTAAGAGTCTGTTTCGCATTTTGCAGTTCATTTCGCATCATTTCGTGACAAAACAGGGTAGGAAAATGAACCTCACACCTTTCGGAAACCTTAAAAATTAACATTGCAATGTGTGATTTCAAATTTCGTTTTCTTTTTGTCAAAAACGAAATATGCATGCCTCTACCGATGATGCTATATACCCTACCAAAAGTTTGAGAAAATCAGAATTTTCAAATAAAAATCCGTTAAGAACTTTAAAAAAATCAAAATGTGTAAATACGAAACCTCTTTTAAAGTGAGTCCCGATTACCATTTTTGTCTTTGAATACAATTTTAATAGACTGAAAAGCTCCAAAAATACGAAATATTTTATTATGCATCCTGCCCTCCAAAACGAAGCAATGTGTTATCCACATTTACTATTCCGGCCCCTCTCCCCCCCCCCCAAACTGCGTACGCCAGAGTATTGAAATACAAAACATTTTATTTCTCTTTTAAATCATAGTTACCCTCATATTTCACTTTCAAGAACTTGTGCTTATTTTCAAGGCATCACTCTGAAAGACGCGTGTGCTTGGAATGCTGTGCTTTTCTCCATGCTACATGGAAATAATAATTCAAATTATTATTATTATTATTATTATTATTATTAGCGGTAGTAGTAGTAGTAGTAGTAGTAGTAGTAGTAGTAGATGTAGTAATAGTAATAGTATTGTCCCAGATCTTTGACTGTGGTAAATTGGCCATTTAAAATTTTTCCACAGCATTTTTCATAATATTTCACAAGCTCAAGGGGGGGTTTAAACCCCGTAACCCCCCCCTTGCGTACGCCACTGGTATGGGGGATATAACACTTTAATCCGGCAAGGAAATTACGAAGAATGCACGAGTCTGCTTACTTTATTTTTCGAGAGATAAATATATACTACCATGAAAGTAAAGTTTTAAATTGTACTTTATAAATAAAGCCTTTTTTTCGAAAAATCATGAAGCGTCTTACACAATGCGTCCATGTATTACCGGTATTACGTATGTCTGAAATTTAGAACAGTTGCAAGTCGATTAATAGAAGATGAAAATAGTTTGAGAATGAATTAATGTCAAATGTAACCAGAAAAAAAAGTGGACATGCTAATGTTACTGTTTCATTCAGTACAATGTCCTTTTTCAGTGAGTATAGCCTGGTCATGAAATCGTGAATATTATTATTAAACCAGCCTTTCCGTTTCGAGAAAGAACTGCAACGATATGTTCGCAATTTCCTCCTGTCCCAGCTTTTCAAGTAGCCTACAGGTCAATTTCAATTCCTTTATTTTCAAATAATTTCCGAGAACCTTAGTTACAACATGACGTGCAGATGATACAGCACTGCTTTGGACAATCAGTGCGTATACATAGTTTCGTCTGCATTTTCCGTGTTCTTTTTGCCTATCATAATGAAATGCTTCGTTCTCAGTACAGCTTCACGTTTGTTAGAGTACCTGGAATTCACATCGCATTCGCAATATTTAAAAATAATGCGTAATTTAAACGTTTTCTACCATACCAGTCATGACAACACGCTGCTATTTTGTACTACTGCTGAATGTAAACAAAGATCTATCCTACTTAGAGCGGCCATATTGGAAGCGACACTAGCGCTACAGCGCCTAGAATAACGTAGTGTGGAAAACGGCATGCTTCTGTGCTCTCTGGATGGTTCCACTCGAAAATGATCCGCTAGAGGCGCTGGTGTTGACCCCGGTGCTTGGTGTTCGACTGCTTATAATGGAAGTAAATGGAGTTTTCGCTGCAACGTCTGATTCTTTTACATGAAGCATTTCTATGAATGTGATAATTGCTATGATATTTGGTACAGTGATCGCGAAGATATTAACGAACATTCTAGACAGTCGACCACGTCCTGTTATCGTCATACTTTCGTTAATAATACGGGAGAAAAAATACGCGTGGAATGCTCTTGGCAACTAAATGTTTGTGTATGAATTAGGTTCGTTATTATTATCATCATTTCTTTTAAAGATATACACACTGAAGCATTTGTATTTTGGATATTTACTGTCTCTTTTCTTCCGCATTAAACTAATCGCGGCGATGATGATAATGATGAATGCATGAAACGATAAGGGGAACCCCACAAAACTTTCTTAGTGCCATCGACATGAGTGTAAGGCAACTTTCAAACCAGAGGGACAAGCGACACGGGATGTTCACCCTGTCACACTAGTGACACACACTTCCAAACTGTAAAATAGCATTCATTGCACATGAGGGTCCAAACAGAAAACGACACGTTCATATGGCGTATTCGCGTGCTACTTGTTACTTCGGTCGGAAAGCTCCTTAAAGGAAGGGTGCTGAGACCGAAGCGACGCGCTACAGGGGGAGTTCCCAACTAAGTGACAAGCGACATGATGCCTTCAGTCTATTAGCAAGCGTTGCTTGCGAACAACAGATAGGCGACACGATAAACCGCACATTACAACTACAGATCTAGGCGACACGATAAGCAACACGTGTCGCTTTGTCGCTTCTGCGTCGCTCAAACTGGGCCATTTCCTCAATAGCTTGCAACATGTTGCCGTGGTTTGTTGTTCGCGCATACGCGATGCAATGAGTGTCTTGCTTTAGTGAGATTGCGCACCAAAGCGACAAGCGGCACGCGACACTTATCGCTTGAGGATTTCACCAACCGAACGCTGGCCTGTGCTTCCCGTCATGCCGCTACGATGTGAAATGTTGCTCTTGATTGGCTCGTTTCCAAGCAACATGTGTCGCTTCGGTGTGAAAGTTGCCTTGGACCGAAGGACCCGTGTCGCTTTGGTGTGAAATCCTCGTATCGTTTGTCGCGTGTCGCTTTGGTCTAAAATCTCCTTGAGGAAACGGTGCAGTCAGAGCTTGTGTCCCTACGGTTCGAAAGGCTGCATTGATTTCCGACTGCTCGCTTTCAAGCGACATTTGTGGTTTGTCGCCTCGGTCTGAAATATCTCTCAGGATTCTATTTATATTCTAATAACATAGAAAAATAAACTCTAATACACAGTCTAAGACCTGACGTCCGGAATCACATTGCGATGTTTCTTCTTGTGTTACGCATGCTATTTATTTATTAACTTTATTTTACTTTTCTTTCCAAATTAATGCCATTTCGTGACTGCAAATCACTCCACAAATATAACTGTTTCCATCAATTCACTTACCGCCTTTCTAGAGAAACAAATCTACACAATATATTCCAAAAACTAACTAAGCCGCATTACCATAGAGGAGTTAGGAAGTAGAGGATTACCCCACATTTAAACCTCGCTGCGCTTTGAAATTGCATTTCCATCGGTGGCCAGTAGATGGCGCGGCCGTCTTCTTTTGCTGTTTCCAGCACAAATTGGGCGGAGAGCTCTTTCGGTGACAGTCACGTGGGTTTCAAACGTCCTTATTGGTCAGATCTCTTGTATCCCAGCAAGGCTGTTACCAATGGCAAGGGCTTTCTTTTTCGCTGGTTCCCTTCCAAGCACCGCTGTTAGGGGTGGGGTGAAGAGATGGGATGGGTGATGCCTGCGTTTCCGCCACCGCAAAGTTCTTCGGAATCTTTTACTCGAAAGTAAGGTTGCCTTTCCTATGCAATTAACAGATTCTTTGAGTGTTTATTTGAAGGCGAAATTGGGAATGTAAAATGTAGACATTTTCAACTGGCGCCTGAATTTTCAAATTCAGTTCTCAAAAAACTATTTTTTTTAAAAAAAATAGATCATTTTCGCTTGTTGAAATAACGAGTACAGTGTGTGTTTTTTCTATATCGTGTATCATTAAATCAGAATAACAACCATACCAATAAATTCTTCAGATTTACTTGAAAGAGGCCTCCCCGATGGCGCAGTGGTAACGTCGCCTTGTAATCAAGGTGTTCGGGGTTCGATACCCGGTGGAGGCAAATAGTGGTTCGGATCCCACTTTAAACTGTAGGTCCTGTCCCGATTAGCCTTACAGTGCATAAAATGGACTTAAAACAATCAATCAATCAATTTAAAGTAAGACTTCGACCATATCACTAACACTAAACCCCATGGTTTCAAGTGCCGGACCCAGTGGCCGAGTGGTTGCCAGACCCTGTGGCCGAGTGGTTGTCGGACCCTGTGGCCGAGTGGTTAGCAGAGCGCGCTGCAACACCAGGGGTTCCGGGTTCGAGTCCCGGGTAAGGCATGGGTATTTGTGTCCGTCCAGATAAAAAGAAATGAAAATTGAGCTAAAATGAGAAATGAAACACAGTGAATAAAAGTGAAAAACAGCGAAAACTACCGCTTAGAGATATTCCTTCAAAAAAAAAAAAGTGGTTATCTCATCGCGCTGCAATGCTAGGGGTCCCGAGTTCGAATCTCGCTCAGGTTTTGATGTTTGTGTTTGTCCGAATAATCAGAACCCATGTGAATACAGTGAAACTTGACATGTGTAAAAGATTGTGAAAAATGTGTGAATGACGGGGGATACTGCCGATTAGGGGCATTCCTTTTTTTTAAAAAAAAGAAAATGAATAGCACATCGCGCTGCGACGCCAAGGGTCCCGCGTCCGAATCCCGCTCGGGCATGGTTGTTTGTAAATGTCCATTCATCAATTTCATAATTTTATCCCTCATCCCCATCTTCGTAAATTAGCCAAGAGGCACAAAACGCGAAGTAAAATTAAAAAAACAAACAAATGAATCAAATCAACCATGGTTTGAAGTGCATCGCCATTATTTTAATTTATCAGTCGTGGCGAAGTCTGAAACGTTATTAAAGGTAGTAACAGTTTTTTGAAGACACCCTTCTGACTTTTTAAAACATATATCTTTTTTCCTTTTCTTCTAGCCTTTCGGAATCCCGATTCAAATTTACGAAATGTCCTTCGTTCCCTAGATATTTAATTTCTTCATATAATTCCGATTCTACGCATTCGCACACACTACTGTCTCAAACAAGAATGACTCGAAAATTGTTGAGTCCAGAGGTCCTCCTCCGTGGCCGTGCAGCCTAAGTCGCTGTGCTTTGAACTCCGACTGCGGGACGGCATAGGTTCGAGTCCGCCTGGGTTCTCGGCCTGTCTCGGCCTGTGTATAGGACCGGTGGCAACCCACCATCGCGAGGAAATTGGGGAGCTACGAGTGAGTAGCGTAATCCGGTCTCGGAAATCTCCTATAAGGCTGGGGATTCGACGTGCAGACCCCACGTCATCCCATTACCGGTTGATAAACTCCAGACCTCTAGGGTAGGATTGTGGGAGGGAGACTTGCAGTCGGGAGATAGGCCTAGGGCTGTCGAGCCACGGATTATTATTATTAGAGGCTAATCAGGACCAGAGCTAAAACTTCCAGTGGAATCCGAACCACTTCATGAAATGTTACCTCCACATGGGATCGAAACCGGGACACCTCGATATCAAAATAACCGTTTTATCGCTAGACTATCTAGGCTGGGAGCCCAATTTTAATATTTCGAATTCTTAGCATTTCAAAATTAGGTAGTTGTGTACTCTTTGATTCCTTAACATCGTATTTCTCCCTCTCGAATATTTGCAGCGAAAAGAATAGATATAACGATGAAACCAATGAGGGAGCATCGCTAACACTCATGCAATTGTCAAAACTGGAATGAGGAACTAACGAACAGAAAATGAATACTGTATAACGTTCTTTAGATTTTGAATGTCGTCATAAATATTAATTTTTTATGCTTGTTAGACCTACTTCGAAATATACTGATACGATTTATAGAGGCTAATAATGCCCCAATGGAAGTTTTATAATGGAAAATGTAAACTTCTACTTTTTAAGTTTTCGGTCTGCAGGTTGTTGCCCCAAAGATGTTTTTCCCTGATTGTACATATTATCCGTTTGACAATAAATAACATCATTATAATGTATAATGCATATGTTTAACACACACGCATGTAGGCTATATATACTAATTATATTTTACGTTGCAAAGGTTATGTGCAAATGTAACTGTTGATCAGTGTGTGATTGGGTTCCAAAACTAGGGGGGCAAGGTGCAAAAAGTGGGGGAGGGGAGGGCAAGACCAGTTTACTTTCCCATGGTATGTAAGATTTGGTATAGTGCTAGGGTAAAAGTGGCAAAAAGTGAGGGGAGGGCAACTGTTCCCCTAATCGCCGCCACTGCTGTTGATACATAAACAAAATGAAAGGTCACGAAAAACAAATGGAATAAGAAAAATCTCTTTTTGTAAAAACTGTGACTGACGACTCATTGCGAAGGTAATTATTTAGCCTACTCTAGGCCTATTGCGAAAATAGTTTTTCAAATAATTGTTTCATTAAAAATAGCTCAACATTGTTTGTAATAATATAACTAACTAACTAACTAACTCTCTAGCCTTCTTAAACCCGAAGGTTCATGGCTGCAGCAACACAGGCCTTCCATCTGTCCCTATCTTGAGCAAGATCTATATACTCTTTTCCATCCCTACCGATTTCCTTTAGGTCCTTCTCAACGTTGTCCCTCCATCTTCGTCTTGGCCTTCCTACAGGTCTCTTACCATCAGGTTTCCCAACAAGAACCTTGTAAACTCCTCTTTCCTCTCCCATTCGTGCCACATGGCCTGCCCACCTAAGCCTTCTTGATTTAATTATTCTAATAATATCTGGACATGAATACAAATTATGTAGTTCTAAATTATGTAACCTTCTCCACTCACCTGTCTCCTCATCCCTTTTAGGTCCAAAGATTTTCCTAAGGATCTTATTTTCAAATACTCTCAATTTATGTTCCTCTTTTAATGTAAGGGACCAAGTTTCACACCCATATAATACTACAGGCAAAATTACTGTTTTGTATATTTTAACTTTTAGTTTCTTAGATATTAAACGAGAAGACAAAAGTTTATGAAGAGAGAAGTAACATGCATTTCCTGAATTAAGCCTACTTTTTATTTCCTCTTTAATATCATTTTCATTTGTTAATATTACTCCTAAGTATTTGAATTTGGAAACTGGTTCAAACGAGTTGTTATCAATAATTAGATTTTGATTATTACCTAACACTTGGTTTCGGCCTGTAAGCATATATTTAGTTTTCTCTTTGTTAACTTCCAAACCTATCTCTTTAGCAGTTTTGAAAAATATTTTAGCATTTTTCTTAATCGTATTTATATCATCCCCCAGTAAGTCTACATCATCTGCATATGCTAACAACTGAGTCACACCATTTAATTTCAGTCCTTCTTTAGTTTCTTTTACCTTCCTTACAGCATATTCTAAGGCAAAATTAAAGAGCAATGGAGATAATGCATCTCCTTGTTTTAACCCATCATGAATTATAAATTTGTCAGACATATTATTACCCACACGAATTTTACTTTCTGTTTCACTGGTGCATATTTTTATCATACTAACAAGCTTCTTAGGTATTCCAAACTCTACTAATATATTATATAATTTATCTCTTTTGACCGAATCATATGCTTTTTTGAAATCAATGAATAGCTGGTGGACATTTTGATTATATTCCCACTTTTTTTCAAGTGTCTGTCTGATGTGAAAAATTTGATCTGTAGTTGATCTGTTACGTTTAAATCCACATTGATAATCACCTATAATTTCATTAGCATATGGGGTTAGTCTTGTTAAAAGAATGTTAGACAATATTTTGTATGTTGTTGAGAGTAGAGAATATTACATATATTATAATATATATAATAGATCATAATAATATAGTATATTACAATTATAGGACAACCTATTGCATTTGCTTTTGTGATGCAAAAATAAAAATAATAAACAATGAGTAAAAAAAATAAGTATATTCTTCCGACTATAATCTTTTTTTCTTTAGTTTGAAACATTTATTTTACATATTATGCTGTTCATTAGATAACATTTTTGTAATCTGTAATTTTAAAGGCAGTGTATTGTTTGTAATAATATATTCCAAACCATATCAAGGGTAGAACTACAAATATTGTCAACTGACCCCGAACATATGGTCAACTCACTCCACATACGAGGTGAATTTACATTACTGACACTCTTCGAAAATAAAGACAAACTCTTACAAGTTTTAGAAGTATGGTGAATTTTTAATTCATAGTGATCGAAGAAACTAGAGGTATTGTTTGTTCATAGCATGTCGTCAATAGTAGATCTTATTTTTTAAGAACTTCAAAAACAGAAGGGTGCCTTAGAAAAATTGTTAAATGTTTCAAATTTCGCCACGACAGATAAATGGAAATAATGGCGATACACTTGAAATCATGAAGTTTATTGTTAGGAATATAGTCGAAGTCTTACTTTCAAGTAACTTTCAAGAATTATATGGCACGTTTGTTATTCTGATTTAACGATACAAGTGTTGCAGAAAACACATGCTGCACTCATGGCCGTCCGGAAGGGGGGCCGTGTCCCCTTCCTGGAAAATGAAAGTCAACCAAAAATTATGTATTTTTCACATATAATTTCATTTCAGCCACAGTAATATGTGTTAATTATTGCATGAATATGATAAATTCAAATTTAAACAATATTTTTTGAGGGAACAACACTATAATTGGGGAAAATGTGCATTGTTTGCCATACCCCCTGGAAAAAACTACTTTCCTTGCCCCTCCCTGGAAAAATACTGTGGACGTCCATGGCTGCACTCCATATTTTAAAAATGATAATGAAAATTTCCATAAGAGAACTTGAAATATTAAATATATATATATATATATATATATATATATATATATGTGTGTGTGTGTGTGTGTGTGTGTGTGTGTGTGTGTATGCATATATATTGAGAACTGAATTTGAAAATTCAGGCGCCAGTTGAAAATCCCTACATTTTACATTACCAATTTCGCCTTAAAATAAGCACTCAGGGAAGCTATTATCAATTACACAGGACAGGCAAAGGCAACCTTATTTTCACGTAAAGATTCGCACACCCCAACCCAGAGCTATAGATCGACCACAAGGAAAAAAACCTTGGGACGGGAAGTCCCCGCGCAGCTTTCCCTTCTTCCCTCCACCTCGGGCCATAAGGAAGCATGGTCCACTCTCCCCCTCTCCTCTCGCGGGGGTAGGGTGCACAGGAGTCGCGGCTTCGTCGGGTACAAGAGATCTGACCAATAAGGACGTTTGAAACCCACGTGACTGTCACCGAAAGAGCTCTCCCCCCAATTTGTGCTGGAAACAGCAAAAGAAGACGGCCGCGCCATCTACTGGCCACCGATGGAAATGCAATTTCAAAGCGCAGCGAGGTTTAAATGTGGGGTAATCCTCTACTCCCTAACTCCTCTATGACGTCACGACACGACGACGACACAGTCAAAGAAGAAGTATCTAGCCACAGATTAGTTATACTGAGGGAGCGATTTATAATCTGTGTCTCGCCGTACGTGCGTGCACATGTCGCAGAGCAGAACACATTTTTGTATTTACTTCTCGTTGAATACAATATTTTAGTGCATACGTAGTGTGCATGTGAATTAATAGTGTTTCATAAATTAAACAGTTACTAATTGTAATAATGTATGCAAAACCTATAATGACAGCAATCAGTGCGGCAAAGTTACCAGAGAAGGTGCGTAGTGTGATGATATATTTAATATATATATTTAGGCCGCGACTATTTTCACCAGGTGGTGTGAATCGCATAGAAGGCTATTTTCACCAGGTGCTGAGAACAGCTTATGGGGATTTCACCAGCAAAAAAATACTTTGTGACCTTAAACGGAGTGACTATTTTCACCAGATTGTACAGATACTCTGTACCTGATACATAGTCTGAAGAAGACCTTGCTAGAAGGTTGAAATGTTACGTTTAATTTATGTTTTAAAATAAAATAAATTTCTGCCTTGATCGGCATATTGAGTTTTTCAAAAATAGGTTGTTCTTGCTTTGTAGCCTAAGCTTTACCAGGAGTTAAATTAGTGGTACCTCCGTACGCCCTGGAGAAAGTGAAATAATTTTCATGGTTTTTGAAGATTATGTTGTTTATGAACGTTTTCAGTTATTTTTACCTCACGAAAATGTGTTATTGTGAAGTACAGTACGTCTGTTATCTTAGCATGTTTCCTTACCGTGAAGCAGAATAGCCCAAATGCTTCTCGCAAGAGAATGTAGCACCCGACAACAGCAGCTATAATTTTAATTGGTAAAAATTGGTAATTGTTTACTATTCCACAAACACATGTAACTTCTTTGTTTTGTTATTTTTAACATTCGTACTTAACCATCTGCTTCGCGGAACATTCTTTAAGGTGTATTCACGTTTTTTGATGAGAGTAATTTCAATTTTTCTTATTACAAGTATTTCTTTCTTTTCATTTTTTCGCTTCCGTAAGACACCTTCGTAGATCATCGCGCGTCGTGCTTGTGTTTTGGGGTATGCAGTGTTTCCAACCTTCTTAACCGAAAAAAATACGAACATAGTTAAAATGCGTTGAACCATTGACGATAGCTCCAAGACACATTACGTAATGTTAGGTTAGGCAAACATATTTAAAATTCGTGTAACTAGTTAGGTTAGGTTTAGTTAGGATAGGCAACCACAGTAAAAATTCGTTTAACTATGTTTGCGTAACCTAACCTTACGTAATGTTTCTTGGGGCTATCTTGAATGGTTCAACGGATTTTAACTATGTTTGTATTTTTGGTTGGAACACTGCATACCCAATGAACATTGACAAAACACGCGTGATGATCTACGAAGGTGTATGCGCCAACTATGTTTGCCTAACTGAACGTAACCTAACCTTACTGTGAATGGTTTGTGGGGCTATGCGTGAATGGTTCATTGGGCATTTTTCGGTTAAGAAAGTTGGAAACACTGTATACCCATTGATACTACTGAAGCTGTACCCGTCATATTGTGTCTTAAGGAAGCGAGAAAAGAGCGAACAATAATTACTGTTATTGCATTATTATTGTAAGGGAAATGTGCAACACTAACACAAATATTTTAAAAATCAACTTGGATATATGATCTAACTTACCCATTAACAAAATTGATGTTTTTTCATTCCTTATGAAAATATAGAAACTTATTTCTGAATTTTTTTTCAAAATGGCTACCGGATTCTGTATTAATCAACTCAAAATCCAGGAATCGGTACTTGTTTACTATCCTTCGGACACATTTATTTATTTTTACAGAAGAAACTACTTACCGTAATAAGTTCCTGTAGCATTGTCGAACATCGGGAAGGTGTTTTGTGTGATGTGGGAATGTTTCATAGCTGAAATTCATGTTGTTTGTTGAAAAATAATTCTCCGACGGAGAATAGCTAGCCCCACGAACCATTGGCACATGGATAGGTTAGTTCTGTTAGGTTAGGAAACATAGTTAAAATTTGGTGTCGTGTTAGTATCAGGATCTAGAAATTGGAAATAATTGCGAACCATTGGTGCTAGCCCCATGAACCATTGGCACGTGGTTAGGTTAGTTCGTCTCAGGCAAGCGAAAGGCCTATCAGAAAGACTTACTGGTAGTGTGAAAAATTGCAATTAATTTCATCAAAACAATGTTGATACACCTTCAGGAATGTTCCGCGAAGCAGATACGTAAGTACAAATGTCAAAGATTGAAGAAACTAAGTAGTTATAGGTGTCCGAAGGATAGTAAACAATTACCAGTTGTGCTTCACTTCCATAAAATGGATGCCAAGTTAGAGCCAAAAAAATTATGTGGTTTCTCACCACTGTGGAAGGATTGAATGTGCCAAGTTTCATCAAAATCTGAGCTCATGGGTTCCACCGCCCTTTTTTTTAGTTGAACTGACATGGAATGACCCTTGCTTTAATTATACATACCAACATGTATTCTTAATTTTTGCTTTGTATATTCTGAAAAAAACTGGTGGTGTATTAAAGTGTTAAACTGTTATCCCACTAAAAATTATGTTTTTTATGTAAATAGAAATCTAAGACTAGTATTGCAGATTACATTAAAGGTGCTCTCTTGCACTGAAACCAGCTTATTTCTGATTAAATCCATAGAACATGGAATGTGTAACCGTACATATTACCACTAATATATATTACTACTAATTCTGTTAAGTATATGTATATGCATAAAATGCATAGAGCTCATATCCCCGTTTAAGGAAACTCTCTACTTCTCGTGGGAACAAAGCAGATTCTTGTCTCCCAGATCTGACCTAAATTCCACATCTTCCTTCCAAAAGGGGTAATCTTCTGCTCATCATCTCCCACCTCTCCAGAACAATGGTAGTACTATTTCGACCCAACTTTCACCATCACCCACCGAGCTTGGCGACAGCCGGTTGCTGTTTTTCAGCCACAATAGATTTCTCTTCTCAGATAATGTTTATCAGGTTGGGTATGGTGGTAGCCGGCAGTTTCTTGAACCTTTGCCTGCATGACCCCGCGGGTCAATGGAAAGGGCCAAGCAGAGCTTGCCCCCCTTATGTTGTATTTTGGGAAGAAAGGGAGCCCTCAAGAGGAGAGAAAGAACAACATTTTTCATTAACGAGAGAACAAGACAGTTTTGGACAAGTGTTCGTAGAGGACAGTTTGTGGCGTAACACACGCACACATGCAGTTCATTGCGAGAGTTCATAATAAAAGACAGTTCGGCCGGTGTGCCTAAGTTGCTCGCAGTGCATCACTTCGCTGCATGAGTTTGTCCTGGACAGTTTGTAACAGTGTTGGACAAAACTATTTTAATAACAGTTTGTTACTGCATTAGTTCGTGGGCAGCAGTCCTCCTGGAGTTCAAGTTACGACTGTCGTCAAAGCCAGTGTGATGGTTCGCATCCCGGCTACCTGATGGAAGTTTGCGCAGTAACATGAACAGTGTACCAGGTTAGAGTACCGGCAATGGGACCCGCAGGTAAGCGGGACAAAGAGTGCAGAACTAAACGTGCGTCGTACTGTCAAGAGAGGAGAAGGAAACAATGTAAATAAAATGTATATAATGTACACGACACCTTTACATGAGAGCCCCTTGATTCTTTTCCCGAGATCTGCAGGATTTTGTAATGTTTTTGGTTCCTGCAAACTGAGTCGGCCGCGTTGCTGAGAATTATTGTATGTCAGCAATCTTCTCACTCGGCGTGGTCGGGCTACATTGTGGCTTCCAAAGGCGAGACTGCAACTGTTTGCGTGGCGTCTCGGCTTTGTCGCTTACAGATGGTTGTAAACATTCATTGCATTATGATTGTCATAGTGTGGGATCATAATCTTTGTTATACCTATGTGTGGCACTTTATCTATATTATTGATAAAAGAAATTAATTACATTGTTTGTTGCAGAGTGGGGAAAATAAGGAATGGAAGCGCAAGAGGCTTCCAAGAGGTGTTGTATGTTTGCGTCACATTCCATATGGATTCTTCGAAGATCAGATGTGGAGTTACTTCAGTCAATTTGGAGAAGTCACCAGGATCAAATTGGCAAGGAGTAAGAAGGTAAGCTCTTTGGTGTATCCAATTGGTTTTCAATGCAAAATTGCAGTACTTAACCCTCTGTTATTCATTTTGAGATTGCAGCACTGTAAACTATACTGTGAAAGATTCTGCACTTTGAATTGTATTGCTTCAGAAACACACCAATGTTGCATTGGATTTCCTTTTTTTTTTTGGTGGGGGGGGGGGGTCTGCTCACTAGTAACCGTTAAACTTTATAGTGTACTACTTAAGTTCCAAATGGTACCAAAACACAGGAAAATGTGTGTGTGTATGTAATTCCATTTTTAACCTTGACATTTTAGAACTTTTGCCACGAAGATCATGAATTATTTTGGGAACGACTTGAGATGACCAGATCCCCCTCCGATTTTCTTCATATTTGGCATACTCACTAATTGAGGCCTCCTAATCACGAATCTGAAGTTAAAATTTGTCGGAAACGTCTAGAAATTGCAAAATAAGTGAGAATAAGGCATTAGTTTTTGGAATTTCGATTTTCGCGAAATTTTTTGTTTCACAACCAAATATATATATTCCTGATACTACCATGACACCAAATTTTAACTGTTTGCCTAACCTAACCACGTGCCAATGGTTCGTGGGGCTAGCGTCAATGGTTCGCAATTTCTAGACATGACCGATAAATTTTAACTTCAGATTCGTGATTAGGAGGCCTCAATTAGTGAGTATGTCAAATATGAAGAAAATCTGAGAGGTGTCCGGTCATCTCAAGTCATACCTTATTTTGTAAAATATCAAATTTTCCATTGTCTGATGAATGTGTTCTATGTGCTTCTAATTTTTATACAAACCCTTCTTCCTATTGTTTACAACACACATCAGTTACAGCAAAACGTTAATTCAGTAAAATCTGCAGAAAGGCCCAAGTTCTGGTTGTTTAATTCAGATTTCATCATGATGTGCAGCCATTTTTTTCATGATCCTATTTCTGTCTGCTAACTCATACTTCATCGATTACTTGCTGCATGTTTACTTGAGAATGATTTTTCACTTCTGTATACTTCTATATGATTCTTCTCTTGGAACAAGCCATTCGTTTACTGTCGTCTTGGTTATTGACTGCTGCTGCCTTCTAGATCTCGTGTATGTGGTGTGAAGGAATTTTGTAGTTAGGTTAGGCAAGTCAGGTGTAAGGCTCTTAGTATTCAAATAACGTGTCTAAATGCTTTTCTGGTTAGGTTAGGTGGGTCAGGTATAGGGCTCTTAGCATTATAAAAATTTCGCTCAATGCTTTCAACATCTTATCATGTTAGTGCTGGTCTCAAGCATGACACCACTTGTCGGCAGTAGTCTGTGGCAGTAGCCTTGTCGATGGGCAGTGGGGATATTTATGTAACTTCTTTTCACCAATAAATAGGACTTTCAAGAGTTGCAAACAGAGCTGATTACTGTCAGAGAGCTTCAAATTTACTTTCACTACTTTCTCTTTCTTCTATGAATGAAAAATTCCCCTTGTTGATGGGAAGCACAGATGATTGGGTAACTTACTTTTTACGTGTTTTTTTGCTGATAAATTTCACTTTTTGGAACTCCAAACAGTGGTTCAAATCATTTCTACAGTTCTGCAATATTTCGTCTTTCTCTCATGAAACTTTCGACCTCTCCGATGGCACAGTGGTAGCATCATCGCCTTGTAATCAAGGGGTCCCTGGTTCGATACCCGGTGGAGGCACATTGTGGTTCGGATCCCACTTTAAACTGTATGACCAGTCCCGATTAGCCTTACTGTGCATAAAGTAGGCTAAAAACACCAACTCAATGAATCAATCTCATGAAACTTTGAAAAAATCATTAAAGATTCGGAACTATTACCTGAAGAATTTTTAATTCAATATCGTGAGTGCACCAAACTAGTAGGCCATTCAGGTGAAAGTGAAAACTGTGTAATCCACTCTCTTTTTGTTTATGGTCCAATGATTGTTGCTTGACTCGTACATTACCCTGTTCTGCCTCCAGGTACTTCATTTTCAACTTGATGTACGAGGGTGGTTTGAAAAGTTCTCGGAATGGAATAGAAAGAAACGACTTAAAACAGTGATTTTTTTTGATTTTTCAATGTAGTCTCCCTGTACACTAATGCACTTGGTCCAGCGATGTTCCAATGCCTTGATCCCATCTCGAAAATGAAAAAGGCCTGTGAAATACGTGTCAACTTCGGCTATTAGTTCTTCCTTTGAAGAGAATCTCCGTCCACCGAGGAAACTTTTGAGTTTGGGGAAAAGATGGAAGTCTGAGGGAGCCAAATCAGGCAAATAAGGCGGATGTGGCAACAATTCGTAACCAAGTTCATGAATTTTTGCTGTGGCAACGACACTTGTGTGAGGGTGTGCATTGTCCTGATGCAAGATGATTTTCTTTCTTGCCAAACCTGGCCTCATTTCCCGTATCTTATGCTTTAGTTGGTCGAGGAGATTAGCGTAGTATTGTCCCGTAATTGTTTGACCAGTGGGAAGATAATCGATCAACAGAATCCCTTTCGCATCCCAAAACATTGACGCCATTACCTTTCCGGCCGACCGTATTGCCTTTGCTTTCTTTGGTGGTGGTGAATCAACATGTTTCCACTGCTTTGACTGTTGTTTTGTCTCTGGGGTATAGTAGTGGACCCACGTTTCATCTGTTGTCACAAACCGGCGCAAAAAATCTGTTTGGTTTCTCTTAAAACGAGTCAAACATTGTTCAGAAATGTCCACTCTGATGCGTTTATGGTCCTGTGTCGCGGCACCCATCTTGCAGATAATTTTCTCATATCCAATTCAACTGTTAAAATGTGATAAGACATTTCTATAGCTTCAGCAATTTCACGCACTTTCAGTCGGCGATCCTCCATGACCAATTTATGCACTTTTTCAATCATTTCTGGGGTAGTAGCACATTTTGGGCGACCACTACGTGGATCATCTTCTAAGCTGTCCCGACCAAATTTAAACTCGTTTGTCCAGTTTGCAACAGTTGAATATGAAGGAGCAGTGTGTTCAGAAAATCGGCATGAATTTCCTTTGCTTTCATACCTTTCTTTACGAAGTACTTAATCACCGCTCGAATCTCGATTTTTTCCATCTTCACAAAGCACTGCACGGGAAGAACTACAAAGTGACGTCCGCACCACAGATCTCTACCCAGAACACTGATGCGCCACGTGTTTATTAATAAAGGATGGCCTATTACTATGTGGGAACCTAGTTGTCCTAGCACTGACATCTGGTGGTGATTCCAAGAACTTTTCAAACCACCCTCGTATGTTACATAGAAACTAACTTTGTTTTTTTTTTGCATTAAGATATGCCACATAAAGGAAATGTACACTCCTGTTGGCATAAAGTGGCACATTTTATATGATTGGCCTGTTGAAGTATGTGCTGCTTTTCATAAACAGGAGTGTACTATGTAGAAATTTCAGTGATGAAATTTAGGCTCGACCTGGGTTTGAATCTAGGTTTCTGGAACATCGTGCTATTATTGTACCAACTGAGCTACCAAGCGAGCCCTGGCTTTGCCTGAGTTTTAGCTATTGTTGTTTTACAGGGAATTGTGTCTGCCAGTGCCACTGCATCAGGATCTGTTGCCTTTGAAACACTGTAGATGTTGACGTGGTTGAGCCTGCATTTTTCACTGAAATATTTACATATTACACTGTTTAATTAATGTAGAGAATACTCACAACACCTACCTACCGTTTGGCTATCTGGTTTTCAAATTGGCCTTGATCGTGCCGTATGACCTGATAAATGGTTTAAGACATAAATGAAATGGTTAAAAGGTATAAAAATTTGATGTGAGGTTTTATTGGTAGTATAACAAGCTTTTTCCGTAACTTTATTTTCTTTTTTATTGTGCAAATTGTATTTTATAAATTCCACTGGTCGACATGGGTTTGGATGTATCGCAGATGACTGTTGTCTGATTCCAAAAATGAAATAAATTTTTACCCATCGTGTGTGGTTTATTCCCCCCCCCCCAGAAAACAGAAATATATTAACTGCCTTAATTTCACAATAAAATGTGTAGTTCCATAATTTGCCCAATAGGTGGCTGCATTTGGAGTGGTAAAATATTGATTTTCAACATTACAAATCCTCCAATTTGGAACCATAAATGAATATAGGATTGTAAACATTTAATCCACCTTCACTGTGACACATTGGCATAAAAATTGTATGAACTTTGTTTACTTCAGGCTTATTTTCAAAATATCTCGTAAAAATTTCCTTCACAACATATTATAATATGGTGGGTTGATGGAATTTTGTGACGTTGAGAAAAATCCTACTGTGACGGGAAAAAATGGATCTCATTTCCATTATCAGCATTCAAAATACTTCCAGAATCACCTATTGGTTTGAAACATCTGAATTTATTTTTCCAAATGTCAACCAGTGTTATTAATCGCTATATACAAGGCACATCTGGAAAGTAAGTTCTGATTAACCATAAAATAAAACAAGAACATCAGTAGTAATTGACATTTATTGCATTGGTTACAGTAACTCTTAACCTACTTTTTGACATATTCACCACCATTGTTCAAGCATTTGTCATAGCATGGCCAGGGGTAGACAAAACTAAAAATAATTCATGCACCAGCCCCTTTTTCTCAGCAGCCAGCATTCTTTTTGAAGTTCAGGCTAATAAAGCCAAAATCCAACTAAGATAGAACTACACATTTTGAAATGAAATCTTAAAACATTTAATGTCGTAACATCCCTGCTCGATATCGTGCGTAATCTTGCACAAACTCAAACTTGTCCAGATTTGCCCGAACCTGCAGTTGGATTCTGTCGAGAAAGACTTTTTGTCACATGAAGTGGCGAGACCACTTATCTGAAGGAGAGGTGAGTGAAGGTCAGGCAAAACGAACAAAACCAGCAGGATCGATGGGCAAGAGGCTTTTGATGATTGAAGACAGACAGAGACAAGGTGTGCGCAATATCAAACAGACATCTGTAATGTTATTTCTTTAAGCTAGATCAGTTACAGATGGGGGACAAAATAATACGAACATCTGTGAAATTAGAGAAAATCTTTATTAATATGGGGTTGGACCACCTTGTGACTGAAGTACACTTTGTATGCGACGTGACATACCAAAAGCATAAAAAGTCAAAGAAACACTTTTGGTAGCTTTACAAAGAAAGGAATGTGGGTATGGGAGTTTTTCAGGAATAGGCAAGTTGTTAGGAAACCTTTTTTACCATAGTAACACCTAGCACCTTACTCCTTGTTTTACTTCTATGGGTGTCCCAAAAGTAACACAGGATTTTAGTTGTGCGCTATTTTTTCCCCACAGGGTTGGCATCATTCTGAGAGGTCACATGTAAGAACAACATTGTGGTTAGTCAATATGGAGCGTTACAAGTATGGAAACTATGGACAAATTACCTGAAATTTTTGATAGGAGAAGCACCCCAAATGAAACAACTGTGCGACCTCACACCGTGCGATCTTTCTCTTCTGGGGATTCATTAAGTCCAAAGTTTATGCTGCGAAGATAACAACGATTCCTGAATTGAAAGCGGAAATTCAATGAGCCATCGACGGCATTGAGCCACAGTTATTGGAAAAAGTGATTCAGAATATTGTAAAAAGAATTCGAGTGTCAAATGCGTCATGAAGGACATTTTGTCAGATATTCTCTTCCACATTTAATGGGAATGTTCACTCTTTCATATAATGTAATAACTTTGCCAACTAATAAATATGTGAAATGCTTTTTCCTTAAATTAAATTCTGCGTTACTTTTGGGACACCCTTATTTGACACAGCTATGAAGCAATTTTGCTAACCAAGGAGATAACGTGAGCAAGGGAGCAGTTGACTTCCGAAACATAGTTTGGTAAACTATACATACTCACAAACCGTAATAAACTATATTTTGGTATTTTTAAATACTTAATATTCACAAACCCTATAACTTCTTGGTTTGTGGAATTAGTGTATTGTTTCACTGAAATGTATTATTATCTTCATTTCAGACAGGAAAGAGCAGGGGCTTCGCCTACATTGAATTCAGGTACCCAGAAGTGGCCGAGATTGTTGCTCAAACCATGAACAATTATCTTATGTTTGAAGAATTGTTGAAAGGTAATTGTTTGCTCTTTTTATCACACTTTAGTTCCCTCTTTTCTATTTGGAAGGTGAAGAGTAATTAATTCTTTGGTCTTGAAAATTGTCTTCCAACTTTTTATTAGGTGTACAAATTAATTCTCGACCCCTAAATTAATTCACCTATTGTACTTAATTAATTCTCTGCCTCTAAATTAATTTGCCTATTGCAGTTTCTTAATTCTTGGTGCCTAAATAAATTCACCTATTATAGTTTAATGTTGTGATTGTTCAAATTGGAACTTTAGCTCTCATCTTGTTCACTCCAATACCAACCTAAAAAGGTAAAATACCTGACTAGCAGACGACGTAACATAATGAAGCAGTACGCCAGGCACTGCATGTTTTTTGCATATGAACTGAAGAAAAATGCCTCTGAGGCGAAGGAATTTATATGTTTGGCCTTGGGCGAAGATGCAGCACCAGCACGAAATGGTTCCAGTGATTACAGGAGGGGAATTTCAATCTGGAAGTTGTGGAAGATGAAGAATTGGTGCAACTGCTGAAATCCAAAAATCAACATCAACTGATTTGTTTGAATGACTAAATTGAGAACAAAAGACGATTTACTGGCAGTGGTAGTAGGCAGGTGATATTGCTGCATGATAACGCCAGGCTGCACGTGGCAAAGGAACTAAGGAGATGCTCTATTCATTGGAAAGTTCTGCCTCATTCAGCTTATTGCCCTGACCTGGTTCCTTCAGACTACCACCTGTTCCGGTCCCTGCATCACCAATTAGTGGACTCCCACTTCAGAAACCTTCAAGAGGTGGAAAATAGCATTGTTGAATTTAAACCACTGCTGTTCTATCGTCAGCTGCCCAAAAGATGACAAAAGTGTTGAAATTCCAAGGGAGATTACGTTGCTGATTAAAATGTAATGCTATTTTTCATGAAAAAGCATTTTCTATCTTTAAGAAGAACAATAATTAATTTGTACACCATATAATTCAACTTGCTTTCATAAAATAATATATTATCATTGTACTTCAAGAAAGGAGATAAAAAATTCTTATAAAGTGTGTTAATATTAGTGCTGAGCCGATACGAATGCCGAAACTCTTACCGATTCTTAAAAATTGCAATAATTGAAAGCTGTTCAGAATAATGATCAATATTAGTGTGTAACTATTCCACTCCAATTGCATGCATCAATTTGCCAAGAATTTTGCTTTCAAATATTCAAGAATTACATCAGAATATGAAAATACAACCTTCGTCAGAAAAGTTCCAGGACTGAGTTTTTTTATTCTTTACCTGTGATATTCAAACACAAGACATGGGTGTTATTCAGTCACCTGATATGTGTTCTGAATAGAAATGACCTTGGAAGTGTTTCCATGTAAACACACTAGGTGGCAGGGCTGTGCTTGGCAGGCCACTGCTTGGCTTGTTGGCCCATTTAGTTGTAAGTTGCACAAGTAGCGTGATGGATGTGCATTCCGAGAGAGTTAACATTAAGTTTTGTGTTAAGCTTGGAAACCCCTAGTGAAACATGGAATATGATACAGCAAGCATTTGGTGACAAGGTATTATCGAGAAGCCGTATCTTTGAATGGCAAAAAAGGTTTTGGAAGGGCAGAGATTCAGTACAAGATGATCCAAAGACAATGTTGATCCCATCTTTTCATGCTAAAGGTTTGGTGCACCATGAATATCTGCCTGAAGGACAAACGATAGACAAAAACCTTTATATTGACGTCCTGAAACCTGCGGCGCCATCCTGATTTGTGGGGATCTGGGCAGTGGTTCTTACTGCACGACAATGCAAGGCCACATACTTCTTTATCAGTCCAGGAATATCTGGCCAAGCATCGTATCTCAGCTCTACCACATCCCCCATATTTACCCGATCAGTTACAGTGTGATTTTTTTTGTCTCCCCATGTGCAAACATCGCTGAAAGGGAAGCGTCATGGAGATATTGGTAGCAATCCAAACGGTTTTGTGACAGATGTGCTGAGAACATCCTAGATGAAGCTTTCCCTGCTTGCTTCCATGACCTCCAGAAACGGTGGCAGCTGTGTATAAATAGCCGAGGGGACTATTTTGACAAAACCTAAGGCCATTAGTTCCTAAGTTGAATAAATTATTTTTTACGAGCTCAGTCCTGGAACTTTTCTGACAAAGGTTGTATTCAAGAATTACATCAGAATATGAAAATACATGTTATGTAATAAAAAATCCAGTTTTTTTACTACAAAATAGGTGTAATATAAAAAGCAAGTTCAAATTTTGCTTCATTTCCAGGAAAAATAGACTCGGTGAGAATGTTGTGCACCTTCTTTGCAGACCTCACAAAAGATAAAGTATCGGCTGGTATCAGTAAATAAATTCCAACCGATACATCAGCCTAGGTATCAGCTCAGCCTTAGTTAAAATGTAAGTGTGCACTTCAGGACCCTTAAAGGTTTCTACATTTGCAACAATTTCACCCTTCCCCATCCCCCCCCCCAACACACACACACACACACACACACACACACATTCTTTACTTGGAGGATTTGGGCATCCACTAGGGTGTCAAATTTAAGGGAGATGTAGTGGCGACAAATTTTATGCATTTTAGTGGGGCATGGTCGCTCCCGCAAATGTTCATTGGATTAATAATATTAAACAAGAAAATTAATTAACATTTTGTATAATATGCAGGTCACAGTACAGAATAAGAATTTACAAATTTGCATGTTTGTTGATCCGAACCTATATGTGTTTGTCCACTGAAGCGGCAAGTATTTTTTCATCTTGTGCAAATTTCATTCCTAACGTTGAAACATGCCGTAAAATTGAAGCATTCACTATGAAAAAAATTGACACTGTTTTTTAATTGTCATAGGTGACTGTGGTGCTCAGAATTTATCAATACTTTAAAGCATATTTGCATAAAAAATATTCAAATAAAGTATGTGGAGATTTTTTATATTTGTGCAGTAGAAAATGTCGTTGCTGGCCATTTTTTGTTCTGTAATTCCAAGTAAAAACTTCCAGCGACGAAGTTGTGAAGAAAATAATGAAATTATTTTTTATAACCACTCAAAGGTTCCCAGAAATATTACTTCCATGCATTTGAAGTTTCTTTTTAACCCGAACCGCGTGCGAAGTAAGGGGACGTTGTCTGGCGATTTTGAGCCGACTCACCGCAGTATTCCGGCTTATCACCACCAAGTTTTCGAGTTGTTATTTTATTTCCATTCAGTAAAAATATTAACTTCATTCAGTTCGTTATAATTGAATTACAATTACTTTAATTTAATAATTGACAATTATTTCCAATGCTGCTGTTGTGAGCAACATTAGTGCTGTCGCAAATACACGTTGTTTTTATTTACATTACTGTCGACATTAATACTGAATGAAGATCACCTTTCAGTTTCCAACGTACACATAAATTCATAGACAATAATGAATTTATATATATATATGTAACACATTACCATATCTCAATGTTATTCTATGAAATAATTACAGAGAAAGGCGAATGAATATTAAATGTGCCTGTGTATTAAATTAAATCTAATGGGAAAATGACATGCTAATGAACTGTAATGTTCACAGTATAATATTAATATTAATAATTACATATAATTATCATTATATATATAAAATAGGTAACACCTACAATGTGAAGGAAGCTCATCATTTCCCGGCGACATGAGCTAGCACTGTATTGGCATCACTGTACGGTTTCTCCATAAGCGCCATTGTGTCTTCTGAACGTGAAAACGACTCTAGAAAATGAAAAATGAGATTTAAAATATATGTTAACCTTTACTCGTATTTTGGTCGATATATTGACCATCGAATATAAGGTGCTACTCGTATTTTTGTCTATATTTCGACCATTCAGCTGATTACAAAATTCCTGTTCTTTTTTTTATTTTCTTGATACTTTTCTGTTCGGTCGGAAACACTTACAGTGGGTTAAACATAGCTTTGGCACGTCATGTGGATGCACCCCCTCCCCCCCCCCATCAAGTCCAAAGTTATGTATTGAAGTTAGCGCGAATTTTAAATTCAGACACTTATTTGACCAAAAATTTTATAACTGGTAGACTATTTGATCAATCTACTTTGGGTAACTTTTGTTTTGCAGCTAAAACATCAGGGCATGCAACCGTGCAGAAATCAAAATCCCAAAGCCAATAAGAGGGGTTGGTTGGGCTGTGGCCCTCAACTTTAATGAAAAAAAATCATAAAAATTGGGAGTTTGCCCCCTGCTATTTTGGGAAGGGGACGCAAACTTTAGCCTTATTTTCAAAAAAAGCTCCTTTCTCAACCGAATGAAAGTCATTTCATGTTCCTGGGTGCATTACATTATCGAATATGAAACAAACTCCCCATTTTTATGATTTTATCATTCAAAGTTGGGGGCCCGTGGCCCACCCAATCCCTCTTATTGGGTTTGGCATTTTGATTTCTGCATGGTTGCAAGCCCTGATGTTTTAGCTGCAAAACAAAAGTTACCTGAAATAGATTTGTCAAATTGTTACAAGTTATAACATTTTTTGTCAAATAAGTGTATGAATTTAAAATTCTCAGCAAAAAAAAAAAAAAAACGGGGTTATTTTCTGACGACCCCCTCGGCAAGTAAAGGTTAAAGATATAAAATATGGTTATGTCAGAAAGTTTTAGTCGTACCGGACTCTTTGTGGACAGTGTTCAGAAGTTTGTGGGGCAAGTCACAGAAAGCAAATTGTGTTGGACAAATGCTTATCTACGCTTCCCAGAAATTTCCTTTGATATCTTTGCAATGCACATGAGCATTTCCGAAAGGCAACGAACATTACTGAAATTACCTACAACGTGCAGAAGAACATTTTATCCTTAATTGTAATTACTACAAATAATGTGTTCATGAAAGAGCCAATTGGTAGCTCCACCACAGAGCTTCAGTACATGCTCGGAACACATTTTTGATCCATTCAAAATAACATGAATTTGGAATAAAATGCAAAATTTGCCCTTTTCGCGAATTTCAACACATTTTGTGATTAAACAATGATAAATGTCACGAAAATTGAATATTCTTGTGTTTAGGCTTAAAAAAAACAAAGTGTACCATATTTATGCATGCATAATGCATATGTTTTCCAACATTCTACCCAAGAAGACCTATAATGCGTGTTATGCATGGAACAATCTCCCAAAGGCTACCTGAAAACACATGTAAACGTAAGGTTTCCGATGATTTTTCACCCTTTATAGGAAGCAAAGAAGGTTCTGACAGGAGATCTAGTGCTCATGTACCGTCACTCAAGAGCTGAAACATTGGTATTCATGAGAAATAATGGAAAATAATTTCCTTAAAAAAAAAAATTGGTTCGAATGTATCAAACTCTCACGAACAGGCATAATTTCATAGTTTTACGTTACCGAGCAACGTGGAGCAATTTTGGCAGAGATCAAGTGTGCAGCTACTGTCACACGGAAGCCGTAACAACAGTATTTGTCACGTGAGGAAATAATGGAAAAAAACTTCCTAAAAAAAACTCTCAAACAGGCATAGCTCATGTGACCTACAATTTAAAATACTAGTTTAAATGACAATAAATGTATAATTTAGGTATATTTGGTAGAAAAATGTGCTAGAATAAAAATGCGAATTTTGGGGGAAAATAGTACAGATTCTGGGGGAGGATAACACTGACTTTGGGGAAAGTAACACCGAAAAATCAAACTTCCTAGTTATAGACATTCAAAATGACCACCATTGGCAGCAATACATTATCTGCAACGTTGAACACATTGACAAACAAAGGATATGTTTTATTATGGGAAGGGAAACTCGGGTAGTCTCAGTCACATGTCTTGTGTGTCATCCAGTGTCCGTGTCTTTGTGCATACACATCACTCTTCACCGTGTTAAATTAGGACATCTTCGTAGATATTGGATACTTGTTATGTTTGAAAGAGAAGTTGCACACCTCTGCCCTTTTGTGGTCACTAATGCCTACACTCAAAGTAGACATTACAGCTTCAAATACAAAAAGTCCAGTCGAAGTATCTTTGAAAGCTTCTCTGTTCTTAACATTCAAACATTAACACCCTGTGTTACGCGAATGTAGTTTCTAACTTCATGACATATGCAAGAATGTAAATCTTTAATGACTGCTTTCTTCATTTTGCAGAATGGTCTGTCTCAGTGTTGTCTCTGTGTAGGGCCTGGGACTTTATGTTATAACATATATTTTATTTGGTATCAGATCGGATACTGGAGTGAGATCTTTACATATCTGATGAAAATCAGTCGAAATAGACAAACTTGATAAGGCATATTTTGACATATTTTACCAATTTCGTGTTTTTACAACATATTTCTTCAATTTTCTCGTAATAAGATATATTTCTGTATAATTTCGTAATTGTCTTGCATATAATCGGTTATTTTATAATTTATTTTAATTTTATAATTCGCACCTTTAGCACAACGGATAGTTCATATTATTGATGGCAGGATAAGGAAATTACGAACGAAGAAATTAAAGCAGATGTCGTCGTCTTACCAACTAGTACAGAACAAAAATACCCCCTTTTTTATAGTGAGCTACCAATTATGCTTTGCTTTCCACAAAGGTGTAAATCTGACATAATAGCAAATAACATTTTGGATATTTGCAGTAAACCTCACAATATATTGTCCGTATTTTCCCACTACATTATATGGTTAAAGGGATTCTGACTTCATTTAATACCCCACCCCATCGTAGTCAATCTTCCCTGGAAGATACTGACATCCTGTATTATGGGACGTTCGAAAGTACTGTTGTGTATATTTTTGGCTTTACTGGGGATACTTCTGAATTTTTCTGACATATTTTTCCATTTTTATAACATAATTACATACATATTTTAAAGTTTTATAGGACATAAAGTCCCGGGCCCTAGTGATATGTTGCCAAATTTAAGGATATTTTTGTGATGGACAAATAAGACGTTTTGAAGTGTGTGTGTTATTTTTTGTGTACCTGGCATTTGATTTCATTTTTCAGCTGAATATATCCCTCCTGAAAAACAGCACCCTGGTCTATTTCAAGGAATATATGTGAAAACTAATGAGGTTTCGCAACCCTTCAAAATAAGCATGGTTCCTGCAGTTCGTACCCGGAAGAAGATGAAGAAGCTGACGAACAGGAAATTGTCTGACACTGAAGAACTCCGAAGGAAAATCAAAGCGACATGGAAAATAGCAGAGACATCAAAGAAACTTCAAGCTTTGGGGATAGAATATAAGATTCCGGTAAGAATACTTTCAAATTTTGTTCTCATACCTTCCATGGGAGCTGAAGATAAAGGCTCTTCCACCAGAGGTTCTGGATTTGTGTCCTGTCTGTTCATTTGTGTTTATTCCTTCAATTTCATCTAATCAGAGGCACATATTTTTGGTATATAAAAAAAATTGAGCACAAAAACTCAATTTCAGGTTCAAAAGTGGTACATAAAATTTTTAAAATTAAATCGTTTTAAAATTGTGAATATGCATGCCAAATCATCACAGGAAAATGAAGTTTTCAACCCGACCATCTCAGATTTTCATGGAATTTGGTAGGATGGTAGAGGACATGAAGTAACGTACATGTGTAAAATTTTAGCCCTCAGTCATACACGGTGTTCGTACAGCAGTGTTGCCAACTTCATTAAGAATTTCAAATTTATGCTAACAAGGTCAACAACAAAAATTCATAACTTTTCTTCTAATTTTGGTATGGTATAATATATGGTATAACTTTTATCTTGGGCTGATTTTGGAGCTTAGGGGACATAGTTTTCATAAAATATAGTCTCATGAAAATATTGAAATGTACATTTCAAGGTCACAGGATGTGACATTTGACCTTGAATACCTAAGAAGAAATGTATCTTCAATTTTTGTGGAATTCAGGTATGTTATGCAGTTAAATGTAATCTTTGTTTGGTGCGAGTTTGATTTTGGAATGGCTTTGGGAACGAAAAAAAAACAATCTGACAGTAGTATGTTCTACATTAAGTGAACACCTTGCAGCCTAGTAAAGTAATGTCATTTTGGGATCTAATTGCAACAAAAATGAAACCAACTGCCTCTGTAGGGAAAAAAAATGTGAAGAATCAGATTTTGAAGAGTTTACCATTTTCTGGCCTGTACGATCGCCGCCATCTTGAAAAAAATGGCGCCAAAATTCACCTTGGAAAAAAATAATAATTGAGTAGGTAACAAAATGACAGACAAATGATATTTCGTTTTGTCAGTGTACTGTTATTGAATTTCTCGTGAGAGAGGAAATCTCCCCAGTAGAAAGTACAATAGACACGTCAATTATAGGAACACGAGCATCCAAGATCAGCCTCATAGCGGTCACCCTCGAATAGCATCAACTGAATACAACAAGGAGAGGGTTGGGGAAATTTTCTTGGAACCTGGGCAAACCATAAATGCTGCTTGTTATTTCCAGCGAAAGATCATCCTCTGGCGAGACTATGATCGGCCCCACTCAGCTTGCTCACATCGCAAGAAATTGATAAAATGGGTTGCGAAGTTCTTCAAAATACCTCCACAGCCATGATCTGGCACCATCAGATTTGGATTTGTGAAGGATCAGATTCGAGGCCAATGTTACGAGACATTTAGGTTATGAGTCCGATAGGCCTGTTGAACAATTGGCTGATAACCAGGGCTCGAAAAATTCCGGTCGTCTGGCCACCATGGCGACTAAAAATTTCAGTCTGGGGACTGTGATATTTTGCTGTAATATGTATGAAATTTTGATGATTCTAAGTTCAAATTGCAGTACAGTGTAAGTTAGTAAATGATTTTTTTTTTTTATCAACGTTGTGAGTCCATAGAGTCCGTAACAATTTCTTACCCTTTGTCCCCCAACACCCCATTTCCTGCTTTCTCAAATAATTTAGCGATGTTTTGAATACCGTGATGCTCAGCCTCCTATACAGTGTGTTTCAAAAGTTGCACAACCCAACCTTTGGAAATGTATATCATGAAACCGTAAGAGATATTTGCAATGGGTTTTCTGCATTATAAAGCCTCATCCATTGAGATATTTTTCAATGTTAAAATTATCAGTTCACTCCGTACAGAAAATTATATAAATTAATAACTGACGGAAAGCAGCATTCAAATTTTTCCTGAAATGAACTTCTGAGTAACAAAAATATGTAAGAAATTATCGAAGGGTCATAATTAGACATTTGATGACTGATGACATGTCAGTCTGTCATTTGCGACCAATATTGGTCATGTGCAACAGTTGATGAATTTTTGACTGGCGATGTTATGGGTTGAGTGAAAAGTGCCATTTTTGGGACACACATCCGTATATGTCAACACTAGCAGGTCGAAATATTGCCAACAGTTGCATGCAACATGTGTCTTAAGTATTGGCTATACATTTACGTGACAAATCGTAAATCAAGATTTTGTGCCAAAATTGGACTCTTGAGAGAATCCTAGGCTGCCCCTGGCTCACTTTCACCGCTACTGTGCCTGTTTTTTAAAATTGATTCAGCATGGTGTATACATTGGAGCAGTGCGTGTGCATTGCTGAAGAGTATTTTACTACTCATTCTTACACTCATGTGCAAGAGGTTTTCCAAGAAAAATTCCCTGCTTCTGCTGTACCTCACAAAACAACTCTTTTACAACCAGTCAAACACCAACAAATGATCCCACAAATTGTTTGATTTGGTATTTATTGTTGGAAATCAGTTCTCAGATGTTTTCAGCAAATTAACAATGATTTTTAAAATAATGTAATTGCTTTTATTTAGATAAATGCTAACATAAATTTATGAACCCAGCCTACAGGATTAGTTTAGTGCAGAAAACCCGGTGTAAATATCTCTTACGATTTTCATGATATATATTTTCTAAGTATTGATTGTGCAACTTTTGAAACATACTGTATGCAGTATGCACAAGTGCTAGTAGGTGGTTTCCTGGTGCCTGATTTTCAGAGCTTGCACGTAGCTTTGATGAAAATTTCTCGAGCACTGCTGATAACTTAGTCAGTGGCTTCACATCTCATTAGCAGTAAAAAAAATCCACATAGTAAGAGAGAATTTTTCTTAATCCTTCAAAGCTACTTATGAACTTCTTTCTAAAGAGCTATGTCTGGCCAAAAGTGCAAGCAAACAAGTAGTGCAGAGGCGAGGAGGCATCCGGTCATCAGGAGATGGGGCGATGACAAAAAAAAAATATTTAAAATATTGGATTCTAAATAAGGATATTCACATATTTGTGTGAAATAAGCCAAGCGACAGCATGAAACAACTCGAAATATGCAAAAAATTTGCTAAAGAGTTTGGCAAATCGAAATGAGAACTCGGTACCCCCCCCCCCCCCCCCCCCAGTTTCCAATTGAATTCAATGGTGTTTGATGACTCAGCTCATCGCAGAATGGTGCGAATCCCTCTAGTTTCTGCCGGTGCCGAGAACAGCCGAATGCTTCCGAACAGGCAGACTCTACGACAAGGTCCAACAGCACCTACTATCCTCCACTCTTGAAGGTCTGGATCATAACAAGTCTTTTTTTCAGCTCCCAACCCCATGTTTACAGCCACGGCAGAGTTTCTCTGGAGTCATAAAGATTCTTCTGGGTCTCCAGTGGCATGCTCAAGAACGGGTTGGTGACGGTCATAGGAATGATTACTAAAAAGGTACACGTAACCTCCCCTCCCCCTTCGAACAGCCTGGACACACCACTGCGAATGTCTGCTATTTCCACTTAACTCTTTCGCTAGTGGCAAGATTACGAACTTGCTGTCTCTATCCTGGCGGGCAATTTAAACAAAATTAACCTAAAAGACATTTTTTTTTTGTTTGGCAACAGCAACACAAAGTGTAAATATCAGTAGAGGATCAATGAAAGCATATATTTATAATGTAATAGTTTTAGCATTTTAGCAATTTTAGTAGTTAGTAAACTAAAAGTTCACAAACTAGTCCATGTTCCACAGAGTGAGAAGAAAAAGGGTGCAGCTATGAGAAAATGTAGTGTGTGCTCGAAACATGGCATTAGAAGAGAGACAAGTGTTATGTGTTCAAGTTGTGGTGTAGCACTTTGTAAAATTTCATGTTTCCGTGATTATCACACAAAGCAAAATTAATTTGTCCATGCAATGTGTGTAGTATGCACTGGGTGTAAGATCACAGTATCTTAACTATCACTTTTGTCTGATCCATTGGAAGATATAACATCTTGAATTTCATCAAGTTCGGGAATATAGATTTCATTTTCACTTTCTTATCAGCACAAATTTCAAATCCTGCAACTTGATCGCCTGATTTCCCTTTCGAGCCTCTATCTTCTTTCCTTTGGTCTGCCGCAAACACACGGAGCTCTGGAACACAATAACAACAATGGGGATAAAAATATACTTACACCTCACAAAAACAATGACTGAAACGTTTCCAAGGTCAAGAGGGCGGCCTCCCTGATGACGCAGTGGTAGCGTCGTCTCCTTGTAATCAACGGGTCCCAGGTTCTATACCCGGTGGAGGCACAAGTGGTTCAGATCCCACTTTAAACTGTAGGTCCAGTCCCGATTAGTCTTGCTGTGCATAAAGTGGACTTAAAACACCAATACAATCAATCAACCAAGATCAAGAGCGAACTTGCCTCAACACTTGCGAAAGATTTTGCAATCAAGTGTTCAGCTGCTAGGCTGCAGGATAGCTCAGAAGAGGCACATGTGTCTGGGCTTGAAAACACGCCCACACCAGGGAAAGTGTTAAGAGGATAAACACACATTGAACGATACAATCATATTTAATAATTCTCATCGCATGGGACAGAATTATGTCTGTTTTGTAGTCGTAAGGTCTGTGGTATGAGATTTTACATTGAATTGGCAATGACCTTGGCGTTTATCGCAGAGAAATATTTTCCTCCCCCAGTTGAAAGATTGACCCTGACGTTTGGCAAATCTTGCGATGACTACGTGAAGACGTCATGCTTTGCCACTGAAGTAGTGTGCAACAAAGGAACGTGGCCTAAACTTTAGGTGTTCCGAAAGTATTAAGGAAACGAACAAATTCAACAAAGATAACTGGGCCCTTAACCTTTTGGGTCCCAAGCATATCAGTCGAGATACCCAAATGTAACCCTCATGGTCCCAAGCATCTCGGGTCGTAGTTTTTACGTTATAACTTTTCTCTTTTTGGCTAGAATTTCGATTTTTTTTATGTATATTGTTCCTAACACATGTATTTAACAGAAATGTTTCTTGCACTTTTTTTTTCTTCATGAAAATGGAGGGGAAAAGGCGGGAAAGGGGCTTCTCTTTTGCGTCTCTTTTCAAGGGAAAATTTTTGCCGACAAAGGAAGACCGGCTTTGTTGTTCTAAAGCAATGCTTTTAACTCCCGCCTGGTAACTGCATTCGAAGGAAGCTTGTTTATCAGTATCCGATGTCAAAATGAAAGTTTTCCGTGCGGGCGCAAGCAGGGGGTGGGGGTGGGGGTGAGGAAGACTGGTTGTTGAATCTGGGTTGTGAGAATGGAATTTCGAGGCACGCTGAAGGAAACCTTTGTTTTTGAGCATAAGTGTTCCACAAGTTGCAACAGGGGTTACCCTGCAATTTCTAAAAATAGAATTTCAAGCAGCTGCAAGAATTGGCGCTCATTTTTTACTGCGTTCTAGCTTTTCAACCGTGAAAGTTGTGCGTAGGTGTGTGTCGTTTTGTGCCCAAGTGCGAGGATATTTTTTGAGTGGTGACATAATTTTTTAAAATTATTTTTGGGGGGTTTCCTCCCTTCCCCCTCCATATATACGCCGAATTTGCATTTGCATTTTGTGCATTTTGATATCCTTTTTCTTTTTTTCGGGGGGAACCCCATTTATTTTAAAAAAAAAGTATTTTTCAGGGGATTTCCCCCTCCATATGTACGCCGAATGTGCATAAATTATATATCGTCTGAATCTGTGATTTATTCTGCATACAACGGTATATCTTTCATATCTCTAGGGCATTTAGTTTCTGAGCTATAGTCATTTTAATGTAACTCTGCATTTCGCTCAATTCTGAAGCTTGAGACAGTGGCGTACAAGCCTTTTGTTTCGGGTACAACTTGCATTACATTGGTCATATGACAATAATGCAAATATTTTTGTTTCTTACATGCCAGCAATAATTTCTATGTGCATTTTGAACTTTTCATATCCTTTTTTTCAGGGGGGCAGGGGGGAGAAACCCCATTTTTTTAAAAAAAATGTATTTTTCAGGGGGGGAGTGGGGGACCCCATTTTATCCACGAAATTTTGGAGTTTTGAGAGTTAGCCCCCTCACCCCTGCCACATATATGCCAAATTTGCATAAATTTCATATAGTCTGAATCTCTGGTTCATTTCGCGTACAACGGTATATCATTCATCTCTCTAGGGCAATTAGCCTCCGATCTACACTCATTTAATTGAAACTCTGCATTTTGCTCAAAATCGGCTCGGGACCAAGGGAAAATGGCCTTGGGACTCAAAAGGTTAAACCTGCTGAAACGAGTTATTTTGCAGACTTAAAGAAAGCTTTAGATGAAGGTGCAGATGCACCTTTTGTTTATGGAAAAGTTCCACATGGTGTCCAGCGGAAGGCATTTCCTTCTGGCAGGAATAAACTCTACTGCAGGCATTGTTACTCATTTTAATCACATTTTAAGAACAGTTGAGGCACACTCATCTTGTGCATGTTGCTTCATATCGCACCCGGTTAAAATTATAATGCATCATTTTCCGAATGAGTGCAGTTTGAAGCCATGATGCACGTACGTTGTCTGCAACCAGCAGACTACGAGGGTCGCTATTTATATTTTGAGCCTAACAATGAAAAAACAGGAATTTGGCATTGAAAACTGCTTTATTGTTTTTCGAAGTATTCTCCTTTATGGTCAATACACTTTTGCATTCGTTCGAACCATTTGTCAAAGCAGTTTTTCCAATCTTCTTGAGACACTTCCATAATATGGTTTTTGAACACATCAACGGCGTCTTACGCCAATGAAAATCGTTGTCCATGCAATTTATTCTTGACATTCGGGAACAAGAAGAAGTCATTGGGTGCCAAATCAGGACTGTACGGCGGATGACCCATCAATTCGATTTTTTGACTGTTCATAAAGTCGTTTGTTAGACGAGATGTGTGACAGCTGGCATTGTCTTGATGAAGAATGATCCGAGGGCGTTTGTTTGTTTTCCGTATTTGACCGAAGACCTCTGGCAAACAAATTGTTGTGTACCATTCAGAGTTCACCGTTCTACGTTCCTCTAAAGGCACAGTTGCCACATGACCAGTTTTCCCGAAAAAACAGGCGACCATTTGTTTCGATGTGCTTCGAGTGCGAACAAGTTTTTTTTGGATTGGGTTCATCTTGAAACACCCATACAGTCGACTGCTGTTTACGTTCCGGCTCATATGCATATATCCATGATTCGTCACCTGTTACAATCTTATATACGTCTTTTGAAGCACCACGATTGTATTTATTGAGCATTTGTTTGCACCAATTGACGAGAGCGTCTTTTTGAGTTTTTGTCAAATTGTGTGGGATCCAACGAGAACATACCTTTCTCACAGCTAAATGATCATGTAATATTTTATATATGCTCGTGGAACTAATGCCTACGGTTGCCTCAATCTCACAGTATGTCACATGACGATCTTGCAGTATTAGGTTTTGCACAGCATCAATGTTTTCTTGAACAACAACTGATTTTGGACGACCTTCGCGAATCTCGTCGGTGAGCGAATCGCGGCCACGATTAAATTCTTTATACCAGCGTTTCACAGTGGCAAAGGATGGGGCTTGATCGCCAAATGTGGAAGTAAGTTGATCGATGCACTCTTGTCTTGATAATCCACGTCGAAAATCGTAAAAAATCATCGCACGAAAATGTTCACAAGTTAATTCCATTTTATTGTTGTCGCGCAATCTCCAAGACAAACGTTATGGTCAATAATGCCAGACGATTCCGTGCAAACGTCAAATCGCACCTAACTTCAATCAGTGTTGCCAAGGCTCAAAATATAAATAGTGACCCTCGTATTTTCACTGAACAAACGAGCCTCCTGACCTGCACGTTTCGTGGCCATCACTTGTTTAACACATTAAACTCGTGTGACTTTCAGAACATGCCGTTTATATAAGTGTTCAAAGATGATCACTGACTGGCTTAATAATTATTGGCTTTTGAGCTTGCCACCGAAGTTAATTACAACAGGTGCAAAAGTCAAACTACATTTACACTACTTAAACAAAACTAAATGAATCCCATCATGAGTCCTGTAGTGTTTGGTAGGAAGTCACTTGGAACCTAAAACTGTGTTGACTGACAAACAAAAGTGGGCATGCGATTTTTCATTAGCTCTGCAACGTGTTCTCCCTATTATGCCAGATTTTTTTCAGTTACTAAACAAAAGAGTCATGTATTGGGAAATTTATGAAATGCAGTTTCTACAAATGAAAAATGAAAGTATTGATTTATCTCCAGGTAGGAGCATTTCGGCCATGCTCAGTACTCTTTATCATTGGCTTAATGTGCAGCAGCGAAAAGCGGTAGTCCTCCTTTCAAGCTGATTTTTCTTTTAGGATTTCATATTACTTTTTCCCCATTGTTAGAAACCTTCTTGATACATGCCTCAAAATTTTTTTGCCATCATTCCTTACCTGCGTTTGAGTTTGTGTTTTTTATGTTCCCTGAAGTTAGTTTTTTTACCCTTAGACCCCGGAAGAAATATAAAATTTTGGGTTCCATTCTATTGTCTTATGATTACTTTCAAATTCAAATATTATATTAACTCTAACTTACCTAAAAGGAGGAGGGGCTAGGCTGCAGACCCACCATCTCATGTTTTTTTCGATTTTTCAACCATGAACATTTTTTATAAAAAAATTAAAAATAAATTGTTCCCTAGGGTGTTCCCAACGTTTCTGTATTACTTTTGTTTATAAAATCATAACTGTAACGAACATGCAAGGCAAAATTGACATGGTGGACCAATTAGCCCTTCCCCTGGGATGTGTGTTCCGGTATGACACTCGTGCAAGTGACAGTGAACAATAGGTTCTTGTTTTTTATCATTGGCATTGTAATGAAGCATATAACTAAATGATGTTCATTTTTTTAATCATTATAATTACTACATAACCACCTACATAAACACAAAAAGAAAAAGCCGGCCCCCGTGGCAGAGTGGTTAGCACATCACGCTACGACACCAGGGGTCCCGGGTTCAAATCCTGGCCTGGGCATGGATGTTTGAGTGTGTCCATTCATCAATTTCATCACTCATCCCCATCTTCGCAAATTAGCCAAAAGTGACACAAGAAGCGAAGTAAAATAAATGAAATGAAATAAACAAAAAAAAAGTTACAAAATTAATGTTTTTTTAGTTTTAGTGAATGATAAATGTGTGTGACATGCTTGCAATATGTTCTTGTTTTTTTATTAATGAATATAATTTTTGTAATTATATAAATTTTTATAAAGGAAATGTTTGGATCTCTGACTCCTCCCTCCCAGCTAAGTACCATGTTTCACAGCATACTTGTCGCATATTTTATGCATTTTTTTAAAAAATGAGATGTGACTTATCTGAAAAGAAATTGTGCCAATATTACTGGTACTTAAAAATCATTTATTACTAGGTGAACTGTCATATGGTGCAAGATTAAGTATACTTGTGAATATATGTTAAAAATGAATAGTGGAATTTGACGGACTTCATTTGTTCGTGACAGTTTAACAATTTTTTTTATTGATTTGTGCACTGTAGTCAAAATATTACACCTGACAAAACTTACTACAGTGTTCCGAAGTACGGGCTTAGAAAATTGAATCTTCTGTGTCCGAAGATTCTGCACTATCACCTGTTTTGTTATCTGATGCGACGATTGCGATGAAAGGTTATCAAACAATTTTTGGATTGAAAAACAGGTGCGAGGTATGCAGTGAAATACGGTACGTTTCTTGTGTGGGATTGGTAAGCTAGGGTTTACATAGGCAGGAATTTGGAAAATTATAGGTACATTTTCTATTTACAGGTAGTGGATAGTTCGGATGAAGGCTCGGACCTTGAAGATAATGACGAGAGCAGGGAGTGTCAAGTGGTGATGGAGGTAGACGACAGTGACGAAGAAATAGCATTTCGAACACCTCCCAATGTGGTATCTCGGCACAGGAGATCCTCTGTTATGAAACTAGCAGATAGAAATGAAATGACTGATTCTGACACGGAGCCAGCGATCCCTCAAGATGGCACAAATTCAGCTGTGATGTCTGCTGGAGCTAAGGATGAAGGACCGAGTCCAAAGATGAAATCTTGGAGAAAGGGCAGAAGAACTACCAAGTCTGTACAGAAAGGATCCAAATCGGGTATTCTGGGTGTAAATAGTAATGTGAACTTTGTCGAAGCTAAAATGATGAAGGAAGAGTTGAAGAAATGGCACAGCGGCATGTCAAAAGATGATGATGAAGTATCCAATAACAATTTAGAGCAAGCAGAAAGCTCAACTACAAAGTCTAAAGTGAAGAAAGTAAAGCAAAAAGGTTTGCCAGAAAAGAAAACGACCAAACAACAAAGGTTGTCAAAGGAACTCACTGGAGAAAAGAACCAGAATTCTTCCAAATCCCTGAAAGTACAAAGGAAAACTTCACAGAATCCAAGGAGCGCAGCTTTTAGAAGGAAGGCAAAGATTCTCTCATTGCGTAAATCTACAAAGCCAGGCACAAGTAGTAAATGATAAGCTTGTTAATATCTTGTTTTGCATTTGTAATTTTCGATCACAGATGAATGAACTGTCAATAAAACTTTGACATTATTTGTAGCTGTTCTTTTTAATCCTTAAATGATTATCTGTTCCAGCAAAGTGTTGCATGTTGAAATATAGTTTCGCTCAGTGTGTATTTTGATATGAACTTTAAAGTATGTCATTAACCTGCAAGGACACGTGTACGGGTAAAAACTACTCAGGTAATTTTGAAATATATCTTTTGATCATTTCAAATCAGTGCCTGAGGTTACCCTTCTCAGTCAGTAGGTTTCCAGCAAACCCTTCTGAATGTTGGGACCAGAAATCAGCTGTCAGGCTTCATTAGTTCCGCTCCAAGAGCCATAGAAACACTGCCTGGGGAAATTCACCAATATGCGCACTCATATATTTCAGTTTGGTATTTCAACATGTTCTTTTCTTTCTCGTTTTTATCTATTTTGTAATAGAATAAAAATGTTCAAAATTACTAAAATTGTATTAATCTATAATGGTTTTGTTAGTTTAAACAACTATAAAACAACTATAATTTCAACTTAAAGAATTTGGACAGTTTTGCTTCTGGGTATTTTTCACCCAGCGCACATCCTTATATTATGGCAGAGAACTGTTGTGTTAGTATTACAATAAAAATGATTTAACATAACAAAATTGGTTTAATAAAATAAGGTATTTTCATCTTCACACTTCAAAACAATTATAATTCAGACTGAAGAAGCAATTTTCATTGTGGGTATTTTTACCAGCATGTGTCCTAGTGGAGAGTGCACATCGTGCCAATACAGGTGAAAAAGAAAGAACAATGGTAATGTACTCAATGAGTTACATTTCAAGAATCCCTACAATAAACTTACGAGGATAGAAAATTTTCAAATGTATTACTGCTATGTATCTAGAATTGTCCTAGTTATTGTTGAATCTTTTTTCATAAACAAAAAAAAAGTATTGTAAACTATTCACAAAGTAGGATATAGATTCTAGCAATGCGGCATGTAAACTAGCTACAGTACTTGGATTTACGAACCATATAAATGCAGTGTCGTTAAAGGTCCAGGAACACATAATTCTAATGGGTTCTCTAACAGGGCCAGAACCATTTTTCTGCACAATTCAAATTCGGCCAAGTTGCATATTGTTATATTTCAATACCAAACGTGGACCATATTTAATCTGATCCAGAAAAAGGATTCCATGACCAAATCGAAATACTTTAAGGTCCTGAACCTGTTTATGCTTTCTGATTTTCTCTCTCGGAATGGAACTAAATTTATTTACAATTCCTGGATCTTTAACAACCCTGCATAAAAGTGCTTGTTGAGAAAATGTTGTTCTTGGAAAAATCAAAACCAATGAAAATACCCCCCCCAAAAAAAAAAAAATTGTTCAACAGCTGCCATTTGATCCCTATTGTTTCAACTTTGAAAATACAATGCAATATTGGGACCAACTCACCTTCTTTTAGAATTATAAAGAGACAGCTTAAGGGCTTGGTAACAGGTAACTCAGGTGAATCCACTGAGTGTTGACCTCAAGGGGGAGGTACAATTGGGGCTTCGCATTTGAATAGCACCAAAACTTTATTTCTGATTATATGAACATGACTATTTCTTAAGAGAGTTGGATTTGTGTAAACAAAAATTGGTACTACAACCTTGGTGACAATGAAGTTCGACCAGAAAGGAATACGTGATTAAATGCACAGAGGCATAGGCGGTGGAATGGGTGACCCGCAGAAGTGACGCATGTGTGTAAGAGGAGGCGTGTGAGCAGGCAAGAATCGTGATCCCAGCATGTTGCACCCAAGGTCACGTAAAGAACGAAAACGGGGAACTATACGCGTGACATTGAACTTCGACCAGGCACCAGACCCATACGGAAAATTCCAGATAGTGGCGCATTCGACGGAAGCATGACGTCACGGACACGATAAGGGAGTTCGCCGTATATAAGTGCGTGCTGTGCACCGAGGAACCGCAGTGCATCATCACCATGGCCAGGGGCAAACCTATTGACAACACTGTGAGGAGAAGAGTGGTGGAGTTGCAACGGGATGGACTCGGTGAACGGGAAATAGGGCGCCAACTGAACTTACCCAAGTCAACCATCCACTACATCATCAAACACCACCAAAATACGGGTACTACAGAGCCAGGTAAGGCCCCCGGTCGAAAACGCCTGCTGAGCATGCGTGACCTATGGATATTTAGGCGCTATATCCAGACCAACAATCATGTTTCTGTGGCCGAATTACGACTGTGGACTCAAGAACGCTTTCACATTGAAGTGTCAACCAGAACCATTCGCCGTTACAGTGATGCGGTTACCGAGTGTACAAGGCGAAACGTAAACCCTTCCTTTCCATGTTGAACAAAGGCAATCGACTACGGTGGGCACGAATGTACCGGGGATGGACATTTCGAGTGGAACAGGGTTTTGTGGACGGACGAATCCATTTTCAATGTTGTGTACGGGAAAATACGGAAGGAGGAACAGAATGAAGCAAAATGTTATGCACATCGGGTACAGAAACCTGCGTCAGTGATGGTATGGGGATGCATGACGGCATCTGGGGTTGGCCCACTACACGTCTGTGAGGGCATTGTGAATGCACACGCCTATACACGGATACTGGAGCGGCATCTTCCCACAGTGTGAAGGCACCTGTTCCACAGGCGGCGTCTCATCTTTCAACACGACAATGCCAGGCCTCATACAGCGCGGCTGACAAGAGAATGGTTGACTCGCCATCACGTGCGAACTCTGCCATGGCCACCATCGAGTCCCAACCTCTCGCCCATTGAGAATGTGTGGCATGTTCTTAAGCGACGTGTGCAACAGAGGGGACCCACGACAGTGGCTGCTCTTATCGCCTGCCTGCAGGAGGAATGGCACCGCATCGATGTGGAATACCTTGAACGACTCGTCCGCAGCATGCCCCGATGCATTGCCACAGTTATTCGCCGACAGGGTGGCGTCACACCATGGTAAACAGGATCCCCTCTAACAGTGGTCGAACTTCAATGTCACGTGTAGATGGACGAAAATGTTTTATTTTGTGTGGACACCATACATTGCTGCGTTGCAGCGGAAATTTATGTTTTCCTTTGTTCCATGTAGCCTGCTGAATAAAATATGTTCAGCATATGCATGTGTTATCCTTCTTTCACAACGCACTCCTATATTTGTGACTGGTCGAACTTCATTGTCACTAAGGTTGTACTTTACTATAGGGGTGACACCTATAAATCATTTATTTCGCACTTTTTTTACATTGCTAACGTACTATTCTGCATTGCGAAACATTTTTTTAGGTGAAATAATGAATTTCTAACGAAAATAATATATATTTCTTACATGTACGAGTACTTACTGTTACTTGTTTTTTTGATTCTGTAACACACATTATGGCGATATAGTACTGGTTCATCATGCGTTGTGCGAGTGTTTTGTCGATTTATGCAGTGTTATAACCTTGTTCACCGGAAAATACCTACTTTCATGCCCAGATTTGAAATTATGCTAATACCTCGCAAACGATTGACGTTAGCTTCACAAACCATTTTCCATGTGGTTAGGTTAGGCTAGACAAGCATAGTTAAAAAAAATAATTAAAAAGTTAAAAATACTAGACACGTCATGTTATAGTGAAAACACTGCGAGTTTGAAACACTGACTATGTGGTTTACGTCATATAACACACGGAACATTGTTCTCTCGTGCAGAAAGCAAATGCCGGCAGCAGAAACAGCATATCGGACAGAGATTTTCGCAGAAAACAACATGCATTCACATTAAAATGGATCAAAACTACATTCCCGAACTTCCACAATGCCACAGAAAATGATTTTCGTAAGTACTTTCTGCTGTAAAAAGTAAGAAACCCATCACCCCTATATGAAAGTGTTACCCAAAAATTAATATAGGCTACTTAAATTTTATGTAACAGTATTCTTGTTGGGAAACCTGATGGTAAGAAACCTGTAGGAAGACAAAGATGGAGAATAACATTGAGGTGGACCTAAAGAAATCGGTAGGGATGAAAAAGATTGTATTGATCTTGCCCAGGATAGGGACAGATGGAAGGAAGGCTTGTGTTGCTGCAGCCATAGACCTTCGGGTTTAAGAAGGCTGGAGAGTTGGTTAGTTACTTAAATTTTATTTACTGCCTAACATAATAAGTATATTGCAAAAACTTGTAGCGATATAAAAAAAATAATAACCTGTTGCTAGACAGCCCTTGAAGGTCCTAGGCCAGTGGTTCCCAAAGAGTGTGCCACGGTGCCCTGGCTGTCTTATGGGGAGCTGCGAAATGTTCTAATATTTTCACTGAAATTATATGGTGGTTCGAAATATGTGCTTATTTAGTATTTTTTACACATAAAATGTTTCTGAATTTGAAATATGGGTTTATTTTTAACTTAAGGCGAGGAGGGACAATTACGCACTAGTTGTGCATTTATTTCAATATCGTCAGATTGGGCACTGCTATTTAAAAAAGGGTTTAGTATGCAAGAGAGTATGAATTTCTATCCTTGTTGCAAGTGGAAACTGTTTTCAAGTTGATTATTAAGGTAGACACGATGTTTGAAACATACAATTAATAAGTATTTACAGAATCCCCAACTTCAACTTCAAGTTACAGCTAATCAAATGAGTGTTTCGACTATTCCTTCTACTATGACATAGTTCAACGTGTCCTTTTCCCGTCCATGTACTTTTCTACGTCATTGGATGTTTGATATTCCCGAGAGAACGAATAAAATAATGGTCCCATAAACCTAATGCATTTCTCCTTGCCTCACACGACCATCCTGGCAGTGTTGCCAAACCTGATGTGCATAAAAAAACTTACTTTCAAGGAGCTAGATTAACGAAGGCTGCATAAAGTGCCTCCTAGGGTAATTTTAAGTGTCAGAGGGGTGGGGGTGCTGCTATTACCGTTAGCTTTAAAGTGATGGCAATTTATTCTTAGTTTTCACCGCCTAGAATTGGCAGCATCACCCATCTCAATAATCCGACGATGTTCATATGAAATCGAAAATAAAGGATTCCTGGATAATAAAATATTGTCATCTTCACCTTAGCCACAGTGCTATACCTCTGGAAGAAAGACAGTGTGGGTGACGCAGCCTATATATGAATATCACGTCACGGCAAAATATACACTGATGGCAAAGGTTGCTCTTTATGGGCCGGAGCCAGTGGTGGCATCATGGTGGGGTAGATGGCAGGTGCCACAGTTCACAGTCAAACGAGTGTACGAAAGAGCCAGATCGGGCTTCAAAAGAGCGAAGTTGGCAACAGTCATCGGCAGCTGCCCCAGCGAGAAAGACCTAGGGGAAATTGTCCCTCCCTTTAAGGTAATGAACCTAACCAAACTGAGAGTTGGAAGTGTTAGATAGGGCCTACCTTCTGACTTGGGCACCGTGGAAAAATCTTGCAACACTGAGGGCACTGTAAAATGAAAAAAGTATGGGAACCGCTAGGCCTAGGCTGATCTCCCAACTGCCAGTCTCCCTCCCACAATCCTACCTAGAGGTGTAGCGATCTTCAACCGGTAATAGGGTGATGTGGGGTCAGCACATCGAACCCTCAGTCGTTATAGGATATATCCGAGACCGGGTTACGCTACTCACTCATAGCTCCCCAATTTCTCAGGATGGTGGGTTGCCACTGGTCCTATACACAGACTGAGACTGAACCCATGCCGTCCCACAGTCGGAGTCCATTTAGACTGCACGGCCACGGAGGAGGACTGTAGCAATATAAGATGAGATGACTGTTATTTTGATTTTAGGTTCCTGCATAGCCAAATGGTTAACGCTCTGACCCCCAGAACCTATTTATCAAAAATCCTCTATGACAGGCCCTCTTCCTTAGGGCTGTTGTGCTAACTTTTTATCTTTTACGTAGGCATTGAATTATTATATACCTGCAATAACATGCTCTTTAACAGTATCACTTAAGGTATTTAAAAAATACAGTCAAGTTATTATTTTTTTTCGTTAGTGGCCGCGGTGGCTCAGTCGGTAACGCGTCTGACTACCATGCTACAGGTCCCGGGATCGATCCCCGGCCGGTTCAAATCCGGGAACTTTTCTAACGTTGGAAGCGGCCCCAGTGCCCACCCAGCGTCGAATGACATGGGTACCTGGGGGAAACCCTGGGGGGTAAAGGTGGTCAGGGGTGTGATGCTGATCACATCACCCCCACTCACGACCAGATCAAGAAAGTGTGGGGCGTTACCCCCACACCCCCTATATGCCTTCATGGCGTGGTGCTAAGCACAGGGGAGCAATTTACTTTTTTTCGTTAAAAAACTTAAGTATCTTAAGTCATATTTTTTATTGAGGGGTGGTGGAAAGTTATGGGGGTAGCAAGGTAGAAATTGGCAGTGGGGGTACCAAAATTACACCTTTCCCGGGTGAAAATTTTATCTACTTTTTCTATTTTTGTCAGAAAGAGAACATGAGGAGTGGTCAGTATTTTATGCAAAAGATTAATAATATAGATTCCTAATTTTGTACAATTTTCAACACTATTTTCAATCGAGGGAACTTTCTACTACAATGATCTGAATAATCTAATAACTGATATCCCCTAAGACTGTACACTTCTGTGTTGTGAGGATACTAATTGACTTCAATACAATCGTTACAACCTAGAAGTGTCCATGACTGTACATCAACATACTGGAATATGATTGGTAATCACTACAAGGTGGCTACTCACTGGGAATTCTGGGAATTGTGGGTGAATTATTGGCTCTGGAAATTGTGTGAATTCTAAGAGAGTTTTTCTCCATAGATGTGAAAAATTGCAACTTTTATTATCCAAATCTCATTGAATTTATATAAATTCATAAATGCACTGAGGCAAGTTTATTTTTATCGAAGGAGGAAAATAAAATGGAATTCTCTCAGTCCGTTTACAGGGTGGCTACTCACTGGAAATTCTTTGAATTCCAATAAATATGTGTGAATTATTGGCTCTGGTAATTGTGTGTGAATTCTGCATGAACTTCTCTCTGTAGACGTGAAATATTGCACTTTTATTACACAAAATCTCGTTAAATATATACATACGTATTAATGCCCTGAGGCAAGTTTTTCACGAAAAGAAAGCAGAGTGGAAAATAAATTCAGAATTCTCTCAATGCGTTTACTTTGTTATTGTCCTTTGCAGAACAATCTGTCTAACAGACGGAAGATTATTGCAGGATAAGATATCTTTAAGTTGATTAGGTAAATTTGAGTTTGAAATTCTTATACAATGAACAATTTTTTGCATATTAATATATCCCGTAAAATTTGTGACTTGTGTTTGTAGATGTATTTCTAGTGTGAGTATGTGAAATGGCAAGTGTAAACTCCACGACTTAAATATTTTAAATATATATACCATTTAATTAAATTGAATTAGAATTCTTTTATACATGAAATGACACAGACCCTTTATATTGTTAATATATTTGTGTGTGTTGGGGGGAAGGGTGAGGCAGTAATATGTAAGGTTGAAATAGAGAATACATCTGCTTGTTCCCTTAAATTTTTGGAAAGTTTGCCTGAAAACAACAGAGTTAACAATGTTATTTTTAAAGCATGGAAACTTTAGAAATGTTTTGCATTGTTTCTGTAATTTTCTTAAAAGTAACTGTGTAAATGATGAAAAGAATATTTCAGTCACTCAGAGGATCTCTTTGAAATTTTGGGGCTTATCTATTTGTAACATACTAAAAAATATTGGTGAAATACCAAACTGAAATGTATGAGCATGTATTTGAGTAGAACTAAAAGCCGGTTCAAGGTCCTGATACTTGGAAGATTTCACTGGAAAGGTACTGATAAGGGCCTCTGAGACTCATGGAAAGTGATAAAAATATATACAAGTTGGATTGATTTAAATAATTTGTAGAATAATGTACATAATGATTTTTTTTATATCAATCACTTTTGGTGAAAGTACATTAATCTTGTAATCACTGAATGGTGTTTATTAGGCTCTAAGAAAGGAAATAAAATACACGTACTAATGGTGTGAAGCTTATACGAAAGAAAATGTAAACACACAATTTCTCTTGATTTAAAATTCAATATTTTTTGTAGATAAAAATAGCAAACATTTGTGTTGAAAAATATACAAAATACTAATGCAGGGTGGCCACTCTAGGAACTTGATAAAATTCAAGTATAATTCCCAGTTTTCAAGGCAAACTTTCCAAAAATTTAAAGGTGTAAGCAGATGCTTTCCCTGTCTCAGCGTTATGTGTTACCTCCTCTCACCACCCACCCACACAAATATATTAACAACATAAAGGGTCTGTGCGATTCCAATTTATCAAAAATTTTATTTCAATTCAATTAAACAGTGTATACATATATATATACGCATTATACACATACACAAATGTTATGGATATTAATCTATGAAAAATTGTTACTTGTATCAGGATTTCAAACTCAAATTTACCTAATCAACTTCGAAATATACGAGGTGTATTCGGAAAGTAAGTACCGAAAGGGTGTAAGAAATAAAGTAAAATAGTTTTGTACCTTTTTATTTTTATTTACTACTTTTCTACGTAGTTTCCACCATTTTTCTAGCATTTGTCATAGCGTGGCACTGGTTTTTGTATCCCATCGTCATAGAATGTTCCTGCCTGTGATGAAAGCCATCCATGCACTCCTGCTTCGACGTCACCATCCTCGTCAAAACGCTGACCATAATTTTCGATATTCCCGGCGATCTGTCACAATTTCGTAGAAGACTGTTTTCTTGAAATTTGTGAAAATTCCATGGAAAGCGACGATATTGTGAAGCGTCTGTTTTCACGAATTTCCGCATCGACCGCATGCACCAAATCCTCGGTCACAACAGACGGCCGACCGTTCGTTGGCTCATCGTGAACTGTCTCACGACCTTCTTTAAACATAAAAAATAAAGACCTCTCACAGTTGACTGTGGATGACTACCGGTTTCACGTTTCTTGCATTGAGAAATCGAATCACATACCAGACTTCACAGTCAGCGGGCCGATTGATTTTCTTGAACATTTCAAACCTTCATAAACCTACGAAGAAAAAGCATGACTTGGTCCCACAACTAACTGCCTGTGGCTTACTAACGGATGGACATCAGCGAGAACTGACACAGTCGCGACTCCAGCGCTACAGCTGCAATATTTGCAAACGGTACTTTACGAATATGCCTCGAATTATCTTGCAATAATTTTATGTCTGGCAGAGATATTGTTGTGCAAAGTGTACTAACAAAGTAAATTATTGAGAAAAAGTAAGTTTTATTTCCCACACAGCTTTCATTACTTTTCCTTACTGCATAAAAATAAAAGCTAAACTGTGAAATACTTGCCTCATGACATTTATAAATTTGTATAGAGTCAATGGGATTTACATTGAGTTGCAATTTTTCACGTGTATGGAGAAAAATTAATGCATAATTCCTGGAATTCAAGGAATTCCCAGTGAGTAGCCACCCTGTAATCATCTTAAACTCTAAATAGTGTCATTATCATTAAACTGTAAACAAAGATGGGATCTGATATTTTTCAAACTACAAGTTACAATTATAGAGTACATCCAGAATGTTTTATTTTCACTGGAAGAGAAGTTACTGAAATTGTTATAGTTTCATAAACACATTCAACTGACATTTCCATAGTAGGTACAGTATCAGAATATGACCGATGTAACAATTTCCATTTACCATTACCATCCGTCTTTCTTCATACATCCCAAAGATTTTCATTTTTCTGCTCTCTGAGAAAAGGACCAAGCTGTCTGAAACGAACCAGCATTCTTTCCCACAAAGCCAGGCCTATATTTAATCACCAAACCTACTTCAAGAGAAGGAAGCCAGTGTGAACCAGTTAAACTCCAATATCTGTCCAGCCTACATTTCGTTATCAACAGAAAATTTCATACGCTGCAGAAGGTGTAAGGTTAAGAATTCAGATGAAAAGCAGAGAAGGACCATTAACTCCCAGAAATTCAATTTACAAATATCCCTGGTAGAACACGACTCTCAACTTTAACGTGAACCTCACGGACAATGAGTCTTCTGTTTCCTGAAGGATGAACATTTCCCAGACATTGAGAGCCTTCCCTACAGACTCGCACAGACAATGTCTCTCTGATCCATAGATGTGGGGCCGACGTTTCGGCACGTATGCGAGGTGAACTAGGAACATAACTTGCGCTAACGTGCCGGCCCGTCTGGTTCTTTGACAATATGGACAGACGTGAAAAGTGTGGAACACTGAGCTCCAACCCTGTCCGAAAATATCTCTTTCCACCGCTGTAGATATGACAGCCAAGAAAAGCATTATTCTAACCCCTTGTCAATGTGAACTTACCAGGAACTTAATTTAATTAAAGCCCCATACTTCGAGAACAAGGCTCTATTGTGATTTTGGTGCTGTGCGATCACTACCCTACTCGGCGTAAACAAGACCACATGTGGGAGGAATTCAAGCCCCACACCAAGAACGAAGGACAAATTCATCCCCGTAGCGGCATGCTCAGAAAATCAGGGGTGCAGGAAGAAACTTCAAGACAGTCCAGTTTTAACTCTAGTATCTCTCGGATGGAAAAACATTTTTCTCCTGACTAGAATTATCTTTGTGCTACAAGGCATTGTCTATATACTGTGATGTTAAGTTAGTCCATTAAACTGACTGAGAGAAAAGGTGCGTCTATAAGAACATTACTTATGTAAATTGGTGTTTTCTTGCACAATGCTTGCTATCAGGGGCTCGCGTTATTCAATTTTTCTGACCCAGTGCACTATGGGTAGTCAACTCGTTGGTTGACAAGTGAAGGTGAAGAAGGTGAAAGTGTAATGTGCGGTGAGGTATTGTAAGTACGGAGTGTTTTAATTAAATATTTTCTTTACATTATTTCTTGTCCTGATTACTTTTATATAATAACGAGTTATATGCTTGGCTTGTGATCGAAGACCATCGAATAAGATATTTAAACATTCCCTATCCCTTGGCCGGATTCTGGGCCGTTACCAAAACACTACTCCCATGTAGGTGTTACACTTTATTTTCAGGTTCTATTCATGTAAACAAACATCCATGCCTGGTGTAAGATTTGAACCCACTCACTCCAGATGTTGTTCGACTAAACGTCCTTGCCTTGACGTAAGAATCTAGATCCGAAACCCCCTTATATGCTTATAAGAAGCAAAAAAAATGTATATTTAATATTTTTTATTTGCTTTAATCAAACTGTTCAAATATTTTACAGCCATATTTACTAGAAAAAGCCTTTCTATAAAAACATATATCTATATGTATGGTGTCAAACAGCACACAAGCAATTTTAAAGTTTTTTTTTAAATCTATTTAAAAAATTTATTTAAATACAAAAATATTTTTTTCCCACCCTGTGTATATATATTTCAAAATTGTTCTGGTTAAGTTTTACCCATGCGTGCATCCCTATGGGTTAATTCAATGAAATTATGTTTTGTACTAAGCTACTATCTGGTAGGTCTGTCATATTTATATGTATCATGTAATACAGTGCATTTCTTAAGTCCCTCAACTCTGACTTTAAAAATTCATTGTTGAGCAACAATGCAATTTTTTTAGAAACTGTTGCTTGCGATTGTTTGTTGGAGTTGTTGGAACATACAAATCAACACTAGACGACAATGAACAATGATGCATGCAAGAATGAAAGCCAGATGCCCAGTTGAAAATGCCCACAAATTCAGTTCACCGTGAGCAGAGGGTTGCTGTTTTGGAAGCTTACTTTCAAGTTAATTCATACGAACACTGTATAAAGATCCTTCACCTGGAAAAACAACAGTGTATGATTTAATTAAAAGGTTTCGCGAAACAGGAAATGTTGTAAATAAGCCAAGAAGCGGACGACCATCAATTTTCACAGAAGACTTTCTTGTGGAGTTGGTGAAAAATTGCAGAACTCCCCTAGGAAGTCTCTGAGGTGGCTTTCACAAGAGGTAGGAAAATCTTTGTCATCTTGTCACAGGGCTGCAAAACGTCTGAAGTTCCGAGCATACAAGTAGTTCACGAGCTACGCCAGTTGGATTTCGAGAAACACAGAAATTATTGTCGGTGGTTCAACAGATTTACGCGGAACAATGTGGTCAACAAATTGAAAAAAATATTTTTCAGTGATGAGGCCTGGTTGCATTTGTGTGGATACGTGAATAGTGAGAATACTCTGATATGGGCTACAGAAAATCCTCATGAATTCCACTTCTTTCTGAGAAAGTGAGAGTATGGTGCGCAATTTCAAGGAGAAGAATTGTGGATCCAATTTTTTTCAACACGACTGTTGATTCAGAAGTGTATGGTAACATCATCACTCAATTTGTAGCTTTGCTTGAGGAAGACGAACATTACTGTTGGTTCCAACAGGATGGAGCAATGAGCCATACATCAAATGAGTCAATGGAGATGCTCAGCCATTTCTTTGGGGATCGATTGATATCGAAAAATTTGTGGCTGCCTCGCTCGCCAGACTTATATTTGTGGGGCTATCTACAAAAAAAAATATCCAAGCAGGACGTACAGGAGAATATAACCAGAGCAGTGAGCGACATCCTAGTCACAACACTGCACAAAGTGGCCTCCAATATGTGTCGTCGTGTTAACTTGTGCCTAGAAGTTGATGGTAAACATTTTCAACATCTTCTCTAAATGTTAAACTTTATTGTTCATCCTTATGTAAGAACAAACTGTAGACACGTGTAAATATTTCCATGTTATAATAATTGAAATGTGAAGATTTTATGATTGTTTATAGTTTTCTTAAATTGGAGTTCGGGGACTTTAGAAACGCACTGTACAGGGTGTATCAAAAAGAATCATCCGATTTCAAAAGGCTATATTTAGGAAACCAATGAACATAAAACCTTGCTGTAAATTGTAAAATACATGTTGGAATATAAAAATTTTTATTTACATAATGTTTACAATTGCTCTATATGTCTACCTCTGGATGCACAGCATACAACCACACAATAGTGAAATTCATCCCATACTTGAGGGGGCATGTCTGGTGTTATTGCAGTCACTGCTGTTGTTATGTGGTTTCACAGTTCTTAAACGGAGGGGGAGACATATGTGGGAACTTTCATGAATCCCCCACAAGAAAAAATCACATAGTGAGATCTGGCAATCTCGGAGGCCAATGGTGTGAAGCCAAATCGGTAGGCTCCCTACGGCCTATCCATTGTTGAGAAAGCTCATTGTTAAGAAATGAATGAACATCCAGGTGGCAGTGGTGGTGCTTCATCCTGTTGGAATATGAAAGGCATCAGAGTCTGCTTGTAATTATGGGAGAAGCCAGTTCTGCATTTCCAGATATGACTGAATAAAGGTGCAAAAGACATTCAGTTTGTCACCATTTCCCGAAAAAAGGTTTACGGTCTGTACTTCCTACTGTAAGTAAAACTTTATATTCCAACATGTATTTTACAACTTAATGCTAAGTTCTATATTCATTGGTTTCCTAAATATAGCCTTTTGAAATCGGATGATTCTTTTTGATACACCCTGTATAATTCTATCCAATTGGTTAAAAAAAATGTGTATACTATGGAATGAACAAAACAGAACTTTGAATGGTTTAACAGTCATGACCTAGTTCACAATGAACAATCTGTGGAAATTAAATCAGTACAGGATATTTTACATCTGTTTATGTCTAAATTTAAAAATATAGCTAAACCAGGATTCAACACTCCTTTGGCCAATTTTCAGCCAGTTTTGAATTTTTGGGAAAAACCAAGATCAAGAAGTCAAATTGAAAATTTAGATGTGTCCTCTTTTGAGTCCACGTCTAGCAATAAGATGTGAAAATTTAATGAAATGCATTTTTTGAATTTCATAATTTTAAAAATATAAATCATCAATTTAAACATGAAAAAGTTTCAATAAAGAATAGCACACTGTAATTATAAAAACTTATTAATCCTTTATTATTAATGACATGATATGATACATGATTGTGTTGGATTTAATATATATATACTACACAAGTTACAAGCTATGTGGACCCTGTATACATTTACAAGAGTTATGTACAATTGAAATACATAGAAAATAAACCTTCCTTACATCATTTATTTCATTTTGGAGGTTATGAATTTTAAAGATTTGCAAAAAATATTTTTTTGGATGTATAATTTGTGATAAAAATGTGCAGGTCACTGTTTTCAGGTAGCTTCATTTTTCTGAACCACTTTAAAAAAAAAAAAAAAAAAAAGTGAACATGTACATTAAGGTTGTCCCCCGACAGCCAAAACCATATTTCATTACACCTTCTACAAACATCAACATACGAAAAAAGTTAAGTCTAATTGCTCCACTTAAAGTGTGTTCAGCAATTTAAAACACCATTCAATTTTAATTATATATAGGTTGTTCACAAAAATATGCCAATTATTTTAGGGACACCCTGTATATTTTCTCATCTTCAATTGTAAAAAGGGTTGTACGTAATCCAATGTGCCTTCTCTTGCCCTCTGGCTTTCTTGTGGGAGGTGAAAAGGGATTTAAATACCTCGCTGGCTTTCGGGTCCTTTGCTACACTGTAGGATGTTGATGCCTTCTTGAAAGCCGGATCTACGATCTCCTGCTGTTTGGTCCCTGTAAAATGGATCCATAATTATGTGCATTGTACGGGTGACTTTAATCAGGGGTAGATAAAATTAAATTCAGGTGGAAGCAACTATTTCTCAGGTACCCGACTTTCTTCTTTCTTTTTGCAAATACAACTCAAGAAACCCATGAATCCAAGATAACCTATGAAATGTGACCTTCAAACATTTAATTTATTAATTCAAGATCGGATTAAAATTAATTGATTCTTGCACTGGAGTGACCTTGCTCAACCAGTAACATCATGAATTGCTATGCAATACATTGTAATACACTGCCTTCCAAAAGTTAAGCACGCAATGCAAATTTTCGAAAACATAAGTGAATTTGAGTGACTGAAAATCGCTTCGGATGTAGATGTCAGTTTTTATGTGTAGCTTCCTTTTTGTAAGTAGAGAGTGAATAATCTGTACTCGAAATAGCATAAAAGCAAGGATTTCGTGCAAGAATCATCAAACTTTCGTTGAAGTTGTCAGCATTCTGAAGGGTTTAGGTGCATTTAAAAGATGATAAGAAGTTTTTATAACTTTTGTAGGATTATTTTTGATAATATTAGTGTTTCTATGGCTGAAAGAAGATGAATGAGAGATAGTGAGCACTGGCATGCTGTCGGGACTCATTGAAGCAGGGCAGTCAATCAACGATGTCGTTTTTTCTTTGGCGTTGATTACTCTGTAATTTCTCGATTATGACAACAATTTCAAACAAGTCAAACAGTTGTCCGGAGACCTGTGCCCAGTCGTCCAAGGGTTAAGGCCCCCGCTGATGGATCAGTATATTGCTATAATAGCCAAGCGGAATCTACGAGCGACCTCCACAACTGTTACATCCATGGTTGCAGCGGCACTTGGTAAGACAATATCTGCCAGTAATGTGTGCCGAAGGCTCCACATGAAAGGATTGTACGTGCCTGAGTACCATGTGTTTGTGTTGCACTAACCGTCCAAGCCATGGGCAAGATTGAAGAGGTGTTGTCAACATGTCAACTGGACTGTCTCAGATTGGTGCAATGTCCTGTTCACGAACGAGTCCAGATTTGCACTGGAATCAGATGATAAGCGTGTAAGGGTCTGGAGAGAACGAGGCGCACACAATCAGGCCAAGAACATCATCAAACATGACGCATTCAGAGTTGGCAGCATCATGGTATGGGCTGGAATTTCAATGGGATATCGCACCGAACTGCATATCTTTAAAGTTGGTTGTTTGACGGCTGCGCGGTATCGTGATGAAGTCCTAGACCCCATTGTGAGACTCTACGCTGCAGCAGTTGGTCCTGATTTCGATAATGCCAATCCTCATCGAACCAACATCCTTGACAAGTACCTGGAAAGTGAGGGCACTTCTCGTATGGAGTGGCCGGCGTATTTCCCTGACCATAATCCCATTGAAAACCTTTGGGATGCCCTCGGGCGTTCTGTCTCTGTACGTTTACCTCCTCCAGCCAGTCTCAGAAAGTTGGAAACTGCCCTAATGGAGGAATGGCCATTGCTCAGATCTGTGATGGTTGATCACCTTATTGAAAGCATGGAAAATCGTTGTAAAGTTTGTGTGAAGATCCGGGGAGATCACATACCATATTACTGTAAGTTTTGTTTGGTTTGTTTGCCTTTAAACATCATGTTAATGACCCAAATGTGACGTCATCATATAAAAATATACTTTTTCATCTTTGTACACAATTCTTGTTTTCTTTAATGCATAAACAAATTTTCTACCTTCATGTGCAATTTTGTGTTAATCAAAGCTTTACTTTTCCATTTTTGTTGATTTTACCATCCCGTGCTTCACTTTTGGAAGCATGTTTAAATGGCATACTTTACCATATAGTTGCAGATTTTAAAATTCAGATAGCAAGAATTTATTATTGCATGTTTATTATTCTGATTTAATGATATACATGATACAAAAACACACAAAAAATTTTAAAAAAATGCATACTGTACTCGTTATTTAAAGAAACAATTGAAATTTCCATAATAAAACTAATGTTTGTAGGATTGGATTTAAAAATTCAATCGCCAGCTGAAAGTTTTCAGGTGCCATTGTCAATGGGCACCCTGCAGTTTTCTACCGCTGCCTTTAGAGATATTTAAATAAAATGGCAACTAAGTTTTCTCATTGATGAACTGTTTCATGATTACGGCTTGGAAATTGGCAAATCATAATTTTTCCTGTGCCTCGAAGACGATGCTAACCTCATTTCCCCAAAGTTAGAATCGGAAAACTGCTATTAACTTTTTTAGTATTTCTGGCCATTTTTTTCCATTTCTCTATATTTTGAGGTATCTTTAAAAATTTCCTAACACAGTCTTCTTAACAAGTATGCCATTAATCAAAAATATGATAAATGCAAAAGCACAATATTATTTTGAACTGAAATCTTTGGCAATGGATTCAATATTTAATTGTGGTAATTTTTTTTTTCCCCCAGTAAACTTTGGGTGAAGCCTACTTGGAGGTTCCATTCCTGACCAATATTATTCTCTAATCTGTGGTTTTAAAGTAAAATTTAGTTACAACATAAAAAAAAATATATAAAATTAGAGACAGTGCAGTGATTCGCTTTTTGTGGGCCAAAAAGGTAAAGTAAAAGCAGCTAAAATCCATCGGGAGATTTGTGCCGTACATGGAGAGAACATTATGAGTGACAGTGCTTGGAAAAATTCCTTGCCTCGTCGTGGATGTTTGTTCGTCCATCCTTGAAAGCACGACACCAATGCCGAACAGCACTGTCACTCACGAAGTTCTCCCCATATACGGCACAAATCTCCCGATGAATTTCAGCCGCTTTCACCTCTTTGGCCCACAAAAAGCCAACATTTTCAGCGTGAATTGTTCGACCACCCTGCCTACAGCACAGATTTGGCCCCAAGCAATTATCACCTCTTTCCACACATGAAGTGGCTAGGGGCACAGCGCTTCAACAATGACAGGAGCTCAAGGACAGTTTTACTGCATGGCTAAATGCACAGGTGGCAGATTTCTTTGACATGGGTATTGTAAACCTTGTTCGCCGATATGACAAGTATCTCAACAGAAATAGCTTAGAGTTCTCTCTTTCAGTTGTATATAATAAAAACTCTCACAATGTTGTGGTGTTTGTTTTATACCCAAACGGAAGTTACCCGGTCATGAGTGGGGGTGATGTGATCATCATCATCAAGCCCCTGACCGCCTTAACCCCCCGGGTTTCCCCCAGGTACCCATGTCATTCGACGCTGTCAGTAAATGGCAGTAAAGCTGAGCAGTTTTGTATGTTATATGTTAGTAAACATGTATTGCTTAAATATGTCCATTATATTGTTCAGCAAATTTTGTGTGAGAAAAATAATTTGGCATAAGGGGGGAAGGGGTGAATGTTCTACTTTTTTTGGGGCGAGGGATGGGGATGGGCACCCCTGTCTCACTGTACCAGGTACTTACCATTTACTCTTCCGTTCCTTGCATCTTTTGTGCTGTTCTCTATTTTCGTCTTCTTGGTACCGTTTGAACTGCTGCTCGATGGTTCCGGTTCTGTGGTACTGCACGATGGCTCCATCGGTTCAGTGTCCTGAGTTTCCTTCATCTTCCTCTTGGCTTTCTTCTCTGCCTTGGCCCTCGCTTGCCTCGCCTCGAGCTTGGTCCTCATCCGGTCCAGATCATCATCTGCTGCATTCAGTATAACAACGTCTTCTTCACCGAACGGCTGCTGACACTGCAATGCAAAGCACGAACAATTACAGCTGCATATTCCTTGTGACGAGCATGTGGATTCAACATTATTCCTGGGTTGTTCGGAACAATAAGACACGCAAGCTATTTAATTATGCTTTACGTTAAGAATTTTTCCAGTCTTGTCCCTGCATAATGCAGTTCTGGGGCTCACCCAACCTCAAATAAATGGGAACCTGGGAGCAACCATTGGACAAAGGCAAAGTAAAGGAGCATGGTGCTGATCACATCAGCTACAAAGTGGCCAGAGATCGAGAATGCAGGGTATCTACTAGTCAAGAATGTCAAATAAGTTAAGAAATCAACAGGTAGGTCAAGAAATTAGGCTTGTGGTCAATAATTTTTGCTATTTAATAGAGTATAGTGAATTTACATTTATATATACCTGTGCTGGGATTGGATAAAATTTAATATTTGGAATCTAAAATTGTATTGCAGTGTTGTTAAGAATTACTCACTTTGTTTCTTAAGAATTACATTCTTCTATACAAGGAACTTTGTAAAAAATATTAAATAAAGTAATGTGGCCATTTTCCAGCCAGGATGAAGTATAAAGCATTAATTTTTACATGCTTTTTTTAAAAAAAAAATTGGATGATTTGAAATGATCCTGGAAGTGTTTTGAATGCTGATCACGGAAATAACATCCATTTTTTCCCATCATGTCAGGATTTTTCACAATTTCACAATCAAAATTCTCATATTCGCCATTCCATTATGTCTATTACAGAACGCAATAAAATAAATTTAAACAAAGGAAATTTCGGAAGATTACAAGGCAACAGGTGATTCTGGAAGTATTTTGAATGCTGATCATATATTTCTTCCCATCACGTTTTTTAGCTGAAACAAAAAAACATGTATTTCTTCCTTTGGGCCCCTCTATACACCTGCCAAGTTTCATGGAAATCGGAGGGGGACACAGGGGTCAGATCCCCAATTCAATTTGTCCTCATCTTGACATTTGTGGGGGGGGGGGGTTTCTGGAAAAAGTAAATTCCCTGACTTTTCTGCAAATAGTAAATTCCCTGACTTTTCTGGAAAAAGTAAATTCCCTGACTTTCTGGAAAAAGTAAATTTCCTGACTTTTCTGGAAAAAGTAAATTACCTGACTTTTCTGGAAAAAGTAAATTACCTGACTTTTCCAGGATTTCCAGACTGAATACAAGATTGGATTAAAATAAATTAATCCTTGTTCCGGAGTGGCCTTCCTACAGAAGGCTCAACTGGTAACAGCATCAATAACTATGCAATACAGGGTGGATAAAAATCATGATTTTTATTTTAAAAAAATCATTGTTGATTTTTTATTTTTTTAAAAACACATTTAAAATTGCTTGAATGGTTTTGGCACCATACATATATATGTATGTTTTTTATAGAAATACTTTTTCTAGTAAACGGCCCTGTAAAATATTTGTACAGTTTGATTAAAGCCAATAAGAAAATATATGAAAGTATAATTTTTTCTATTTGTGATACTGTATATATGAACCTACTATGGTAATGTTTGTTGAGTGAGTTAATGAAAGTATAATAATTACAGTAAATTTTCTCACAGTGAAAATAAAACATTCTGCATGTACTCTATAATTGTAATTTTCAGTCTTTGTAACTGAATTTTGGCAATTTTTTTAACGATAGTTTGCAAAATATTAGCTGCCATGTTTATTTACAGTTTAATGATAATGACACTATTTATGGTTTAACATGATTAGTATTTTGTATATTTTTGTACACAAAATGCTTCTGGTCCATAAAAATTACTGAATTTTAAATCAAGAGAAATTTAAGTGTGTTTACAGTCCCATGGGCAACCTGTATTTGCCTACCCCTATCCTGGGTCATTACATTACCTTTCGTATGAGCTTCACCCCATCAGTACATATAATATATTTTATTTCCCTGCTTTTTTTTCTTAGAGCATAATAAGCACCATTACATAATTACGAGATGAATGTACTTTCATCAAAAGTGATTTTGTTATCCACAAAATCCTTATGTACATTATCCTTCAAATTATTTAATTAAACCTCCATTTAAATCCACCTTGATGCAATACATTCTAATATAAGATAGATTCTAACATATTGCTGCAGGTTTTAAAATTCAAATAGCAACTGTGCAAAAATTTATAATGGCATGTTTAGTATTCTGATTTAATGATACAGAAAACTCACAAACATGAAAAAAAAATATACTATACTAGTTATTTTAAATAAAAGGTAATGGCAATTTCCATAGTGAACTTGAATTATTATTATTATTATTATTATTATTAAGAAAAAAAAAGTTTTGACATTCAGGCACCAGGTTAAAATTTTAAGGTACCATGGGCAACCTGTATTTGCCTACCCCCATCCTGGGTCATTCGGAACAATGAGACATACCATACAAGTCATTTTATTTACAGTAAGTATGGAACAGATCACTGCTCAATGACTATTGAGTGACGTAGACATTTTTGTAAATTGTTGATAATTTTACAGTCAATATTTCTGTAAATATTCTATTCTGAACAGCATTTTCACTGATCTAGAAATCCTGTAAAAGATGGAAAAATGAAGTAAATAATCATTTTTGAACACATATCTTCACACAATGAGGGGGAGGGGTCAATCCATATCAAAATGGCCCCAAAATTGTTTTTTAAAATATCGGTCTTTTTACCCATATGAATGAGTACATAAAAACGCATTTTTTTTCATTTCATATAAAATGGCAGCCATTTTTGTTTCATGGCTTCCATCATTCTTGGCTCTTGCAGACAATCAGGCAAATATCAAACAACTGCTATGTTTAGGCATTCATGTGAACCTTAGTGTGGTTTGCTTTTGCTGTCGTTTAGACATTTGCACAACTTTCATGGTGCTGCAAGCCAGAGGCTTGGTCTTCGGGAGATGACCAAGCACAATAACAAAAATATTGCACTTTAATACAGAAGAAGTAAAAAATAAGACAAAATATTTGCATTTGTGCGAAATAAGCCAAGCGACAGCATGAAGCAGCTTGAATTACGCAAGAGATTCACTAAAGTTTAGCGCATCAAAATGAGGGCCCAGTACTTTTCCTTGTGTTGAACCCTCTCACCAAGTTTCCTATTGAAGGCAATGGTGTTAGAAGCCTCAGCTCATCGCAGAAATGGTGCGAATCCCTCAGGTCTCTGGAGAGCAGCCGAAAGATTCCGAACAGGCAGACACTACGACAAGGTCCAAGGATCTCTACTTTCCCCCACCCTTGAAGGTCTGGGTCATAACAGGCCTTCTTTTCACCCCCCATCCCCATCTTTACAGCCACGACAGGATTTCTCTGGTGTCATCAAGATTCTTCCGAGTGTTCAGTGGCATGCCAAAGGAGAGGTTGGTGAGGGTCATAATCCCTGCTTAGGCTCAATGTTTTTTTTATTTTCATTTGAAAGGTGGACCCTGACGTTTGGCAAATCTTGCGATGACTACGTAAAAATCTCACACTTCGCTACTGCTGCAAGCCTATTTCCTATCGCAGATATGCAGACTATCAGTGAAAGAGAACCTCTGGAATATTCTAAAATAAATTGTAAGCAGAGGTAATTTCATACAATCTGGAAATCATAGCAGTTTTTTGAAGGGAGACTGTTTTTTAAAACAATTTGGCTGGTGCAAGCGACGCAAGATTCTTGGAACAAGGTGTAGAGACTCATGTCATGCTATGAAAAATGTTTGAACAGACTTTGTTATTATGTAGAATAGTAGGTTTGGTTCATATAAATACAAGAACTGCCCTCCATATTCCATGTGCTATTTCGTTCATGCTAGTGGAACTAACTTTTTGACTGTATGTTTGAAGAAACATACTATATAAGAAACTAATAGTGAACAAATGGCTATATTAATAAAACAAAGGAATTTAGTAAGAAGTGAAATCTGGAAGGATAGCCATATCGAAACAAAACATACTATATACAAAAAGCTCGAGTGGTTAAAATAATAATAAAATTGAAACCATTATTATTATTATTTGTTTTTTTAAAAAAAGGAAGCCGATGTAAGAGGCAGTTTACAGAGACCGAATTTTAAAAACTGGAGACAACGACTACAAGAAGGAAAGCAGTGGCATAATATTGGTGAGTTGGGAGTTATAATGTTATATAACGAGGAAGAAAGAAACATATATCAATGAGACAAACTAATGGTAAATAAAAGCAAAATGAAAAGTTGAATGTATTAACCTGTAGTGAACGGAACCTCACATGAGGGTAAACTCGCAGAGGACGGGACCTTTTGAAACTTGCCGCGAAAATGAATACCATATTTACGCATGTATAGTGCGCACCCTGCTTTTTGATGGGTAAAAGTGACAAAAAATTATATCTCGTATATAATGCACAGTACAATCCAGTTTCAAAAAAATGGCTTTCTTAGTTATAGGTCGTAAAGCTGATGCCATGCTAATCAAGAGTGAATGACGTCATACCTATTCAATGAGTCATCAGTTGCTATGTGGACCAAGAGCAAAATATCCTCTTGTGTAAACAATAAGTTTCCAACCCATGCCACCTCCACCCCTCTCCCTCCATTGTGTTTAGCATCCAAAAGCTTTCACTCTTTAACCATGTTATTTATTCTGTAATAGATCAGAATTACGTTATGGATTTGCAGTGCTCAGGAAATCATTTCCTATTATTTCTCACCCAACAAATACTGCTGATATGCATCCCATGTAACGGAAGGTGCATGCTCGAATTCTGCCAGAGTTGCACTGCTTTTCTTGGTGTCGCAGAACATTACATTAGAAAATGAAAAATCATGTGAAATGGCCTTCAAACTTTCATACGTGGTTTTGCTCATTCCTTCTTTTTCTAAAAGAACTTTAAAATATATACTTTTTCTTTCCGTGTCTAATGTAATATTTATACAAGCCACATTCAGGACCTTCCAAATAGTAGTTAGCAGCACAAGATTTCTTCCATTAAGAAATTTACACACTCCATGTAAGTCATATTATTTGGCCAGTAATACATTTTAATTTTTATTATCTTCTTCCTTATGTTTTCTTTCATCCACAGTACCATAAAAATCAGTACATTCCATCATTTTTTTGATGAACTTATTTCAACCGATTTCACATTAGCGTCGTTACCTTGTATGGAATACTGTTTCCATATTCAGAAACTGCAGGATTCAAGCTTTACAATGATATATAACATGAAAGGGTTCCGTAAACATGAAAAATCAATGCAAGTGTCCCAAAATCATGGAAAGGCCGTGTATGGTTTCATGTTGGCTGTCTGAATTATTCCGTGTATAATACGCACCACAGTTTTTGGGAACAAAAATTTTGGATAAAAGTGTGCATTATACATGATTAAATAAGGTACCTTGTGCATCCCAATTGAAAGAACACTTCCTTGTTTAAAACAAGTACACAACACCTTACCTTGTGGCACGTTGTTCCTTTAACTTCCTTGAGTGCCCTCTCCGACATCACGCAGCCACATTTCCAAAGAAAGCAGAATCGAAACTTCCCGTTCATCTCCAAGCCAATCACAGGGCAAATGTAAGGGGAGGCTCTCCTGTCAGGATAGGAGTCTCCTTTCTGTGCAGAAACTGGTTTGTACGCTGGGTTGTCTGTCAGGTTCAGGTCCTTCACATCCTGGAAAAACACAGAAGTTTGTAATAAATTATTTCACAGAGCTCCATGAGGATTAAATTCATTTTAATGATTCACATTAGCACTCAAGTAATACTCAGGTCACGGTCTGGTCAAATATTATTGAATAATTCATTCACATCTAGCAGTTAGGTGAAGGTTAGGTCACAATCATTTGGAAATAATATTCAACTTGGGCATGAGCAGCGCAAACCTTGTGCAGCTGTACAAATACAAAAATCCTGTATTATATTATTCGTTGTCTTATACCTTATCCAGGGTTGTTGTAGCTGAATTTTGGAGATTTTTTTTAATAATAGTTTGCAAAATATCAGCGGCTATGCTTATCTACAGCTTAATGATAAAGACTAGGGCCCAGATAATTATGTAATTACACATTTTTTGTCAACATTTTTGGATCAAATTAGTGAAATGTTTGAGTTTCATTCAGAAAAGTGTCTAAAAACGTGTATTTTAAACTACATATATTTACATATTTCATTTGAGTACATATTTTTACACATTTCACTCTATAAGCACATATATTTACATATTTCTTGATATTTGCACATATACATAACAGAATGTGCACGGAATGAGCATAAAGTTCAAATCACAAACCCCGAGACCTTCTGTAAACAAAACCACCTGCCTGCAGAAAGCATTGCAAACTCATAGAAGTAAAATAATCCACACGAAAATCCAGCGTTGTTACAGGATTCATTACGCAAGGTAAAACAATGGCCAATTTGTAGTATGGGATACGCTGCCGCAAATGACGTCTCACTTTAAACCCAATGCTCTTTCTTTTGTACTTATTGCTTCACCTTTATGGTTAACTCTTTGCACCAGTAATCATTTCCCATAAATTTGGCTTCTTTCTTGCATGTGAATTGAATATATTTTACTTGCATTTTATTTAGACAAAATGATATAACATGGTAATTTAGATTTCTAAGGATGATATAGATAGGAGTGTATTTGAAATTTGTTTGTAGATTTTATGTAAATTGTATTTTATGTAAATAAAATATATAATGGGCATAAACAGCCATATGCATTGCTGTAAGTCCAATAAATATATTGATGATGATCAAAACAAGACAAAAAGTTTGTATTGCGGTTGAAAACTTTGACAAGCATCCTAATAATGATTTTTGTTCCGCCAAATATAGTGCACTTCGTAAAATAACTTGGTGGCATGGCAAGGCAAGATAAGTGTGAACATTTTCTAGTAATATGCATTGTAACTTTCAATGAGCTTAGAGATTTGTGTACATAATGATATTTTATAACATTGGTTATTTTCTAAAAATAATCATGTGAACAGCAAGGAAGTAGTGCAACTTAGTAATATTGCCTGACTTATCCTTAGAAAAATAAAATGCCGAGTACTATGCGTGCGGGAAAAGTCTCAGTGTTCTCAGAGCTTGTTTTCAAAACACCAGCAAGAACAGCCTTTGAAAAGGGGTGAGAAACAGATTCTACTCAATATTTATGAAATGTTCTGTCAGTGGTATCCTGAGAAACCAGTCAAAGAAGTGGTTAAGTTGGTATCCCAGTGCAGTGGTGTATCAGTGCCTGCAGTTTTAAGGGTTATGAAAGAGAGAATGACCGGGGAAGTAACAATGTATGCGGCTGCATATTCGTCTGATGTTTTGAGAGCGGGTTCTAACATTCAGAGGCTCTTATATAAAATGAATAGGTGCGGCGAACTATGAGTGTAACAGCAGATGATTGCGCTCATGAATCAGCTGATGCGAAGTGATACATCGAATCAGTGAGCCCGTTTGTTTACAGAAGGTCTTAGGGTTGGTGATTTACACTTTAGTTAAGCCTCCACTTCTGCTCATGTCGACAAAAAGTGTATGCCTAATATTGTATTTCAGATGTGCTTTTTGTTCATCTGTCTGATTTGAGGAATTTGTTCCAAGCAAATAGGTAATGTGATATTTCTTATGTTACAAATTTCTTACTTTTTAAATGTGTTAAGTACACATTTTTCAGTTTTTTAGTAGTAATGACACTATGGTTTAACATACATTATTCTACACAAAATTTTAGCTTTTTTTTGGGGGGGGGGCTATAAAAATTATCGAAGTGCGCTTATGGTTTACATAATACATTTCCTTTCATATGACCTTCACCACATCAGTACATATATTTTTTTTTCTTAGAGCCATTAACACCATTAAATAATTATGAGATTAATGTACTTTCATCAAAAGCGATTTTGATATCTACAAATTCCTTATGTACATTATTCTAAAATTTATTTCTTTAAAGAGATTTTTTTAAATCACTCAATTTAATCCTCTAAAAATGAATGAACTGCAGGCACAACAATCATTATTTAGCAGAAATGAAACATTTGTAAAAATTAAAATCATGATGCACACACTTCACTTGATTAACCCTGTGTTAGGCACATCATTTTCTCTAACATACATAGGCACGTGGGATGCACCTGTCCCCCAATACTTTAACTATATTTAAGGTATGAAATGCATCATGAATTCTACCGCACATGCATTCTGAAAAGTTCTCTCTCTGTCTTTCTTGTAAGGCCATGCAATTTCCTGCTCCACTTTCTAAGTAGCATAATAGTATAAAGTTGATGTCAGTCGCATGCTTAGGGTACAGTTACCGTCCAAGTGTCTAAATATGTAACAACTGAAGCAGTGCCACGTTCACTTTCGGCCAAAGGGTGACTTTCATGTTCACTTTCATTACTAACACACACCTATGTGTCCTTCCCTTCCTCACTAACCCACTTCCATATAATATCTGTCTTTCTACGCATGTGACTGACATTAACTTTATAATATAACATGGCAACAGAACAACACAGCTGAGCCTAAAACAAAAACAAAGAAAGAACGTTCAGCTACACCAATGTGCAGTGTTGCAATCTTGCTTGATGGGGGACACTGGTACCCCACATGCCTAACGGAGTGTTAATGGAAATCTGCAATCTCACCAATTCAACAGCATTAAATAACCAAACACAAACAAACATGGATGAGATGGAACCTTACCTTGATGCCCTTAATGTGACTGGCAACATCAGGCATCTTCGACTTGTCCAAGAGTACTTCCAAGATGGCATCCTTGTTGTAGAGTCTTCCAAGACCACAAGCAACAATTGGAAGCTGCAGCTTCTGCTGGGTTATGGAACAATGCTGCCATCGAAATAGGAGCTCTGAGTCCTTATCTTTCTGTAAAATAAATCAAACTTACAGTTACAGGTTGGCTATCCATTAGACCATGATATAATTCGAGTATAATTCCCAGATTTCAAGGTGAACTTTCCAAAAATTCAATGGTGCAGGCAGATGTTTTCTTTATTTCAGTCTTATGTATTACCTTATCTCACCACTGATATATACAGAAACACACACACACACACACAAATATATTAACAGCACATCGCGATATGATCGCAGGGCTCCCAGGTTCGAATCGCAGCCAGGGCATGGATGTTTGAGAGTGTCCATTCATCAATTTCATCACTCACCCCCATCTTAGCAATTAGCCAAAAAGTGGCATAAAAGCGAAAATAAAGCAAATCAATCAAACAATGAAAACAAATATATTAGCAGTAAAAATTTACTATACCCCGGACACCTGTAACTTCTTAGTTTCGTCAATTTTTGACATTCGTACTTACCTATGTGCTTCGCGGAACATTCTTTATGGTGTATTCTCGGTTTTTTTTCATGAAAGTAATGTCAATTTTTCACATTACGAGTACTATTTTTATTTGTGTTGTCTCGCTTGCGTATCACACAGTATGGCATGTACACCTTCCTAGATAATCGCGTGTCGTGCTTGTCTTTTGTTCGTTTTGTTTGTTCGTGTCGATTTGGAGTGTGAATGCAGTGTTTCAACCTTCGGAACCCAAGAAATTCCTGTGAACGAAGCCGATGTAATTTTTTTAACTATGTTTACCTAGCCTAACGTTAAGGAAATGGTTTGTGGGGCTAACAAGGTATTAGAATAATTTCCAATCCGGGCACAAAATTAGGATTTTTCAGTGAATAAGGTTGAAACACTGCATTCACACTCCAAATCGACAAAACACTGCCACATCGTGCGATGAACCAGTACGGTAGCGTCATATTGGGTGTTAGAGAACCGAGAAAACAAAGAAAGAAATAGACATTACATGAATTTCCGCTATGATACATTTCTACATCCCCTTCCAGATGTTAGACAATGCTACAGGAACTTATTACCGTAAGTAGTTCCTTTGGTAAATATCTGTTATATCGGAGACACATTAAAATTGGATATTTTGTGTTTCGGATGGTTTGTACTTACCAAATATGTATAGCAGAACATAGTTGAAGGTGCCATTATGCTTTTTACATGAAAATAACATCGATTTTTCACATTACGAATAATTCTTTTGGTTCCATTCTTCCGTTGCAGAACATACAATATGGCACACTTAGCTGTGGATCATCGCGCGTCGTGCTTGTGTTTTGTCGATTTGGAGTGGGTATGCAGTGTTTCAACCTTCTTAATCAAAAAATTCCTACTTTCGTGTTCATTATGTCACCACAAACCATTGACGGATAGCCCCAAAAACCATTGACAGATAGCCCCAAAAAACCATTCACGATATCACCACGAACCATTGATCGATAGCCCAATGGACCATTTCCGGCAAGGTTAGGTAACCATAGTTTAAAAAAATTCTCGTAAAAAAAAGGCACATTTGGAAACACTGGCGAGAGCGCGACTTTCGACTCTCGCGCCATCTGCAGGTACATAATGGAAACAACGGCATAATGTTGTCGCTTTGCACAAAATGCAAGATTATTATATCAAAAGTACTTATTTCCTGTTGTGCAGAATTCTACGGTGAGAAAATACCTCCACGACCTTTCAAAATGCTACAGAAACTCATTTCCGTAAGTAGTTTCTTCTATAAAAATGTGTCTCCGATATAAAGAACATTTACAGTTTCTTCTGTAAAAATGAAGAAATCTGTCCTGGGAATATTAAGTTAGTACCAATTTCGGTAAAATTCTCGTATCCCCAAAACGTATTTCTTCAATTTTATAGGAGAAAGTACTTACCGAAATGGGTTTATTTATACTTTAGGAAGGTCTTTGAAGTTTGTCTTCACCTTGTCGAAATTTTTTGCTTGTAAATCATGTAATTTTCGACATTGATGTCACTCCGATGCACGACAGCTGTTCCCTTGATGTCTGTCTACTACGTGAACCAAATATTTGCGAGCGTTTCATGACGTAACAACCGGTCAGTGTTTCCAAATATGCAGTTTTGTAACTGTGTAACAGTTCTAGTACGTAAATAAACGTGAGTTACTGTTCATCATTTCTGATTACAAACTTGCAACAACATGACGTGCACAGGATCAGTGGCGTGCTCAATGTGAGGTTGATGAGGGTTATAACCCCCCCCCCCTTTCGCCCAGTATCTCTAAGGCTATTTATGAATGGTTCGTGGGGCTATCCGTGAATGGTTTGTGGGGCTATTTATGAATGGTTCGTGGGGTTTTCGAACCCGAAAAAAAATTATAATTTTGAAAAACAAATTTAACTATGTTTGCCTAACCTAACAGAACCTAACCTAGCCTTGCCATGCATGGTTCATGGGGCTATTTATGAATGGTTCATGGGGCTATCCGTGAATGGTTTGTGGGGCTATTTATGAATGGTTCGTGGTGCTATTTATGAATGGTTCGTCGATCCGTGAATGGTTCGTGGGGCTATTTATGAATGGTTCGTGGGGCTATTTATGAATGGTTCGTGGGGCTTTCCCTGCATGGTTCGTGGAGTTTTCAAACCCGAAAAAAAAATTCTAATTTTGAAAAACAAATTTAAATATGTTTGCCTAACCTAACAGAACCTAACCTAACCTTGCCGTGCATGGTTCGTTGGGCTATTTATGAATGGTTCGTGGGTCTATCCATTCATGTTTCGTGGAGTTTTCGAACCTGGAAAAAATACAAAATCAGTAACACGAAAGTAGGTATTTTTCTATGAAGAAGGGTGCAACACTTCATAACCACTGATCATGGACTACCCTATAGTCGTTTTCACGTTCAGAAGACACAATGGGCTCTTACAGACAATGCTTTTCTTATGGGAAAATACGAGCGCGCTGTTGTGAAATTTCTCGATTTACAAATTTAGCTTAAGTAAAATCAGCACCTGCAGTTTTGCACGAAATTTTGTAGAGAATACGATGGTGAACACAAAAAACTGGTAACTTGCTTACATATTTTTAGATAAATTAAAAACGCAAATTTTCTGTGAAAGCAAAATTTTTACATTGTTTTTATTCCTAACGTTGAAGCATTCATTATGAAAAAAATTGACACTGTTTTTTAATTGTCATAGGTGATGGTGGTGCTCAGAATTTATCAATACTTTAAAGCATATTCCCATTAAAAAATATTCAAATAAAGTATGTGGAGATTTTTTATATTCGTGCAGTAGAAAATGTTGTCGCTGGCCATTTTTTGTTCTGTAATTCCAAGTAAAAACTTCCAGTGACAAAGTTGTGGAGAAAATAATGAAATTATTTTTTATAACCACTCAAAGGTTCCCAGAAATATTACTTTCATGCATTTGTGCCCGGTTCGCTCAACCATCTTTAAAACGTTCTTAACGAGTTGATAGTTAACGCATCACTAAAATCTTAGCAGCCTGTTAAACTTTTAATGTTCGCTCAAGCGATTTTATAGGCCCGTTAACTAACGACATGTTAGAGACGTTTTGCTTTGATGCCTTACTATTCTCATACTTTGATACGAGAAATGCAACGTTTTTATTGGCTGCGCCGTGGACAGTAGACTGTGCGTAAGCGGATTTGGGCTTTTTGTATGAAATCCCAGGAACAAAAATAAATAAAGTAATGTGTAACACAAATATATGTTTAAGAAATGAATGTTAGTTAGGTATTTACGTCCGCACACCAAAAATATTATGTATTAGGATTAACAGTTACATTGTAATTTCGTAAGTTAGATTTAAATGCCTACCGACTGCCAATACAAGATCATAAATATATAAATAAAATTTACTGTTCTAGGTTAGGGTAATCTGTTTGAAGTTTTATAAATTTAATTATATTAAAATGGCATTGCAAAAGAGGCCTAAAGGTGGAAATGAACGTGTGTTTGCTATAATAATTTTCCTCAACAAAAGAGAACATTTCACGAAATGTACACCATGCATAACTTAACTTACTATGACATGGCAATTAAATAATATGTAAATATTGCAAGTCACTTCTATTGGCATTGCAAACAAGAAATCTACTGTTTCCAAATAATCACTGACAAAAAATGAAGGCACGTAAAATGTTTAACCAGTATGATTACCGTTCATGCATATGTACAAGGGAGGTTTCTGAATCGTTGTGTTTTTGTCTCGTACAAATATTTTTCAAAGAAAAAATATATATAATACAATACGATATTTAATATTTGATTTATCATAAATGGTAAAAAGGGCAAGTACACTGTTAGACAGTATCCTCACCACTTGTACGAACGTACCGTGCAAAGAATAATTTCCGAATGCGTGGTAGTGTGTTTTACAAATATGCATACTTTTACAATGTCCATGCACGAAACTACATTACCAGAAACAGCTTAGGATTAAGCTTTTTTCTTAATGAAACATACATGTGTACTACGGTATTTTACATTATGTTTGGTTATTCATTATGTGATGAAATTGTAGTCATTCAGAAAATGTACCTTGTACATGGAACGGTTGATTAATATGATATTTTATTTTACATTTGATTTATCGTAACTGGTAAAAAAAAAAACAAGTGCACTGTTAGACAGTACCATTACCACTTGTATTGTACGTATGTACAATGAAAAATTTCCGAATGGATGGTAGTGTGTTTTTCAAACAAATATGGATACTCTTACAATTTCCATGCACGAAACGACAACACCTTTAAACTGCTTAGGACCTGAAGCTTTTTTCCTTAATGAAATATATATGTGTAGTACGGTTCTTTACAATATATTTGGTTATTCATTATGTGGTGAAATTGTAGTCATTCAGAAAATGTACCTTGTACATGGAACGGTTGATTAATATGATATTTTAAATTTAATTTATCATAACTGGTAAAAAATATAACGAGTGCACTCAGACAATATCATTACCACTCGTACGTATGTACAAGGAATAATTTCCGAATGGATGGTAGTGTGTTTTATGTCAAAATGTTACAATGTCCATGCACGAAACTATATACCTGAAACTGCTTAGGATCTCAAGCTTTTTTTCTTAATGAAACAACATATGTACTAGTAAGCTATATTACGCGATGAGATGGTAGTCGTTCGTAAATGTACCTTGTACATGTAACGGTTGATTTTTTTTCTATTTTTAAGTGCTCTTTCAGTTTGTTATGAATACGATTTAATTTCCATTTGCACCGTTATATGTCAGCCCATTTTCAATATACTGCATAATAATTGTTTTGATTTTGTGATTATATTAAGACTCACGTTATATTAAACAACATGTTTTATTATACAGTACTTACGTACAGCTACGAGCTAAATAAGTAAATAGGTTAGGCAGGGTTTCTTTATTTCTGTAGGTTAGGTTAGGCAGGTCAGGTTTGGTGCTTTTAGCATCTCCAGTTTGCTACAGCTGTCCCTAGCCGCTTGTGATTCAGAATATAGAATGATGAACATTTGTGTCAAGCATTCTCGTCACTGCAAAATCATTTTTTTCCATTATGTTAATTGGAGTAGGTGGATAATAATTTGAAAAGTTCGAAAGAACAATTCCCTACTACTTTGAAAGATTGCAAGTTACGTTGTGTAATGTCACAAATTTATTTTGCACTATAGGAGAGTACAGGACGTGTATTACCTATTTCTAGGACAGTTGCTTCATTTTAATTTTATCTCTTACGTTTTCTGACATTTTTCAGTTTAAAAAACAACATAAAATTTGAATGGTAGTTATAAGCAGACATAAGCATAAACACAAGAAACCACGACTTTCTCCAGTTTCTATGTGATCCACTGGAAAACGGCGTGGACGACGACACCGAATATTTTGGTGAATAACTTCACCTTATACAAATTGAAATATGCAAAAGGATGTTACATTATTTTAAAAAGTCATGCGATATTTTGTGTTTATGGTTACAGTGCATTAAAGGTGGAAGCCCAATATGCATTTTAAAAACACCACGTTCGTATAATTAACTATAAGCATATATTTTTGGCTCGACAGGCAAAATTAATAAAATTTGAATAATGTGTGATGATCACGATGCCATTATTGACAAAACTTTAAAAAGTATATTGATACAATATTTCTCATTTAACTTACATGTGATTTCTGATTTGCAGTACGAATTTATAATATGAAATACGAAATGGGAAAATTATTTTTGCTGTAGAAAGACATGGTATGGAAATAATGTGTTCAAATCGGTTTGGGATAACATTTCAACACAACAGCTGGCATACGCAATTTCTCCATCTTATTTCCGACACAACACAACGCGCTGTTAAGCACTTTAATGAAGCAAAAGAGTGCCATTAGATTTAACGACGACATTAGAGGTCTGTTAGCCTTAACGAAGGTTGGAGAAATGCCTCAATGTGCTAATGTAGCGTTAACTTGATTTAACGCTTCTTTAAAATTTAACGCGCGTTGAGCGAACCGGGCATCGGAGTTTCTTCGTAACCCGAGCCACATGGGATGTAAGGAGACGTTGTCTAGCCATCTTGAGCCGACTCACCGCAGCATTCCGGCTAATCACCACCAAGTTTTCGAGTTGTTATTTTATTTCCAATGAGTAGAAATATTAACTTCATGCAGTTTGTTATAATAGAATTGCAATTACTTAAATTTAATAATTGACAATTATTTCCAATGCTGCTGTTGTGAGCAACATTAGTGCTGTCGCAAATACAATACGTTGTTTTTGTTTACATTACTGTCGACATTAATACTGAAATGAAGACCACCTGTCAGTTTCCAATGTACACATAAATTCATAGAGACCATATTAACCTTTGAAAGGCTTTCCAACACGTGACAAAACATGGAGCTTCAAGATAGAAATATGACATGCCTTGCTTGAGTCATTGACGTCTTATCAGTTCAAGTGGGCCATAACTCATTTGTTTGTTTGGGTTGCAACTTGAATCTAAGGTACCAGGAGTAGGTACACCTTAAACTCGTTTATTTTCAAATAAAAATCATTGCTACTTACCTCATATGCATACCGGAACATTTTTCAAGCTGGGGATCACTTTTTTTCCCATGAAAGAAGCGTTATTTTTAACATTATAATCATTTAATGGTCGTTGCTAATTCGGCGGGCAAATCTTGACTCACGTTGTCTGTCGTCAGCTGATATGCAGTATCGTCAGCTGATGTGCAGTGTTTCCAAACTTATGAACCGATAAATGCCGCACAAACTATTCACAAAAGGTTTTTAAGCGAAAATTGAGGCAAGACTATACTTTACGTACTTATCTGCATGGTGATTGCTTCTTTGCTTTCGCGGTGCGCGATCGTGGTGCGGCACCCGGCATCTCTTAGGGTAAGTACCTTTGGTAAATGTCTGTTACATCGGAGACACATTTCTAACGCATATTTTCAGTTCCAGTTGTGTATTGCGGAATCTATTTCAAGTGCCATTATGCTTTTTACACGAAAATAACTTCGATTTTTCACATTACGAGTAATTCTTTTGGATCCTTTCTTCCGTTGCGGAACATAGAATATTTCGCGCACAGCTGTGGATCATCACGTGTCGTGCTTGTGTTTTGTCGATTTGGATTGGGCATGCAGTGTTGCAACCTTCTTAACCGAAAAATACCTACTTTCGTGTTCATTATGTCATCACAAACCACTGACGGATAGCCCAAAAAACCATTCACGATAGCCCCAAAAACCATTCACGTTAGCCCCACGAACCATTTCCGGCAAGGTTAGGTAAGCATAGTTAAAAAAAATAAAAAGTTCTGGTAAAAAAGGCACGTTTGGAAACACTTCTTCCTCTCGCGAGACTGCGTGACTTTCGACACTCGCGCCATCTGTAGGTTCATAATGGAAACAACGGTATAATGTTGTCGCTTCGCACAAAAGGCTACTTTATTACATCAAAAGTGCTTATTTTCTGTTGTGCAGCATTCCATAGTGACAAAATACCTCCACGAAGTTTGATAAATGCAACAGAAACTCATTTCCGTAAGAAGTTTCTCCTGTAAATTTGAAGAAAAGTGTCTCCGATATAACAGACATTTACCGTACCTTTTTCTTTTTACACTTTCTGTTCACGATAGCCCCACTATCCATTCATGGGGTCGAGGTATGCCTACGAGGTTAGGTTCCATTAGCTCTCATTTCACCCCTAAATATGTGCTTCATCATCTAAAAAAATTCCTCAGTACGTTCAATTACGCATATCCGGACAACATCGGTTTTTCTCGATTCACTCCTTCAGGACATTTTGGTACTAGTTTACTATCCTTCGGACACATTTCCTTATTTTTACAGAAGAAACTACTTACCGTAATAAGTTCCTGTAGCATTGTCGAACATCGGGAAGGTGTTTTGTGTGATGTGGGAATGTTTCATAGCTGACATTCATGTTGTTCGTTGGAAATTAATTCTCCGACGGAGAATAGCGTTTGGAGCGTACACCTTCGTACAGCATCACGCATCGTGAATGTAACATGACGTGTCGGGATTGTGTTTTGTTCATGTTCATTGGGTATCCAGTGTTTCAAACTGTCTGCATTTGCAACGAGAGTTAGAAGGATGGCATGTCGCTAACCCCACGAACCATTGGCACGTGGTTAGGTTAGTTCGGTTAGGTTAGGCAAACATAGTTAAAATTTGGTGTCGTGTTAGTATCAGGATCTAGAAATTGGAAATAATTGCGAACCATTGACGCTAGCCCCACAAACCATTAACGCTAGCCCCACGAACCATTGGCGCTAGCCCCACGAACCATTGGCGCTAGCCCCACGAACCATTGGCGCTTGGTTAGGTTAGTTCGGTTAGGTTAGGCAAACATAGTTAAAATTTGGTGTCGTGGTAGTATCAGGAATATATATATATATATATATTTGGTTGTGAAACAAAAAAATAATTCGAAAATCGAGTTTCCATTCCGAAAACTAACGCCTTAGTTTAGCTTATTTTGCAATTTCTAGATGTTCTAAAGGCTAGAGTCTAGTTTACGTCCTTCTTGGCCACTCCTTCTTACCCGTTTACGTCTTTCTTGCGCACTCCCTCTTGCCTGTTTACAAAACCGTGCTAGCAGACAGCCGGCGCTCCGGCATCCGAAGGGTAAGTACAGTTTCTGTCAATAACCATTCACGGGAACGAGGTATTCCTACGAGGTTAGGTTAGGCCTGTTAGGTTAGGTTCCATTAGCACTCATTTACTTTGTTGAATTCCTTATAAAATAACCTTTCCAACGATATATGACACGTATTCCTTAGGAAAAGGACGTAAACTAGACTCTTACCGTTCTAAACCTTCAAGAATGTTCCGTGAAGCTGATACGTAAGTGCGAATGTCAAAAATTGATGAAACGAAATAATTAGAGGTGTCCGAAGGATAGTAAATTTTTACCTTCCTTAGCAAAAGGACGTAAACTAGAGTCTTGCCTTAAATTGGGGGAAAAAAAACCGCTCACACGTCATCTTGTAAAACTACCGCCTGGTTGCTACACTGACAGGGGGTTACATGATCGAACGCAAGGAACATTTGATTCACGTAATGGCGGCACGAGCTATCGTACAACGGAGATGCATGAATGACGAAAAATACCGTACTTACAGGCCAAATAAGTTGCACAATTCGAAAAAACAATTTTCCCGGCTTCAGAAAGGCCTCAAGAACGCAATTCCGTAAGTACTTTCTCGTCTTTTCTCCTGCAAATTTTAAGAAATTTGTTACCGAAGCTAACCCATGTGCCGGGTTCCCCTTACTTGAGTGAGAGATCTGTTTTGGTCTGTTTAGACTTTTTTCTTCTCTCGAAAAAGTGTTTTCAGTTGTGTGAGCGCTCAGTGATTTTTACTTTTTTAAGTGATTTCTGAAGTGTCATATTCGTGCATTACACTCGCGCGTGTAGTGATCGCAATTGTAACTGTAACGTTCACAGTATAATATTAATAATTACATATAATTGTCATTATATATACAAAATATGTAACACCTTCATTGTGAAGGTCATCATTTCACGGCGACATGAGCTAGCGCTGTACTGGCAACACTGTGCGGTTTCTCCATAAGCGCCGTTGTGTCTTCTGAACGTGAAAACGACTTTAGTCAAGATTTCTCCGCAATATCGCGTGTAACGCAAGCGAAAGCGAACAAAATAAAAATACTCGATATTTCGAAAATTGAGATTATTTGCGTGCAAAAAACGAAACGCGAACTTGAAGAACCCTTAGGAATGCAGAATACGTAAGTATCAATGTGGAAAATAAGGGAATTAGAGACGTTTGGTGGTTACTGAAATTTTAATCCAATTTCTTCGATGAACGAAATATACCTTGTCGATGGGAAGCACTTTTTGTGAAGAAAAAAATCAACATTGTGCACCTGAGAAATATACAAATTGTTAACCTTTTAAAAAACACTGTCGAAAAAGATTACTGCCTTACCTGTTCAGGTTTCTTCTTTGTTCGAACTAATTCATCTCTTCTGGGAATTGTTCCACCATCGCAACCCATATCTTACTTTCGTTAAAGGAAAAGAAAAGCCTTTAATTAACTACAGAAAAATCTACACGTACATTCAATGTCCTCAAGCTTGTCACAGTTTGTAAAAATAAAATTAAAGCACAGAATACTTCTTCGTCCTTGTCTGGCCCACACCGCTTTTTGCAGTCTCCGGCCATTAGTTTAGTCAATCTCTGCTGGGAAAACAAAATATCCTGACCACTGGTTGAGAGTTGAGCGCGGGTAAGGAATTTGACAATACACTAACCCACTTTTTCTTTGTCACTACTAGCACTATATATCACACTTCCTTGTCTTGGTTAGCAGATTTTATTAAAAGAATCTAACTAGATGTGGACTGAAATTTTTGTATGCTCTTATTGGAAAAAAAAAAAAAAAAAGTAATAGTCGTAAATTCGTAATAGTAATATAAAAGTCTCCTGCCACGAGCGTGTGAGCAGTAACAATGAGCGTCAAATTTGCTCCTGTCACGTAATTCGTCTGCTAAGAGGATGTTGTGATAATATCTTGGATGTTTAAGTTATATAGAAGCCTTTTATGACTCGAATGAACTTTGAATATGATATAATCTTATAAAGATTCGAAAGTTGTGGAATGACACTGATATGTATAATAGATGCCATGTTGAATTGGAAGCAGTGAATAGGTACCTGTTTTCATCTTCCTCAACGGGCAGGCTTGTAAATGTTACAGTTCCTCAAATGAGTGCTTTGAGGAAGGTCGCATAGAGTGACGCTTATATGTTCTACGTTTGGAGGTGATTTGATCAGATGATGAATTTCGAAAACTGAAGCTCAGAATTGTAGATACAAAGACTTGCTTTATCCCGGAAGGAGATAACAAAGATATTTTTTTTTTATGTATAGCATTGATATCTTATAAATGTTCTTGTAAATATATGCATAATTTGATGCTATTGTAATTTTTGTTGTTTCTAGTTTTTATTTTTATCAATATAATAATTATAAAGTTATCAGTATATGTAAATACCTATTGTGCTGATGCTGAGTTTGAATTATACTGACAAAGTCGTTATGACACAATGCGTGATTTTGATCATGACGTGATTTTTTTTTCTTTTGCGATACGATTCATTGGTCTGTATAACTGAATGAAGCGCAGATGCTTACTTTTGGTAACATAATGTTGTACTTTGAAACATAAATTGATCTGGAGAATCTATTATGACACTGCAGGTTGTTTTCTGCTATATAAACTGTTCAGGCAGCATGAAATATTTCACAGTGATTTTTTTCAGGACGAGGATAGTAATTCTATAATATTTAGTTTCTTGAAATTTAGATGAATATAAATCCTAACCTACTTCAGTAGTGGCGGAAAAAGTGGGGCTATTACCCACAACTTCTCTCCCTGCAGTAGAGGTATGCGGGATCTCGAAAAGTCGGGACCGGGATCGGAAAAGAAAATTTCCGACCTGATCCCGACTTCCAGAAATGACTTCCCAACTTTTTGGGATCTCAAGCAGTCTGGAAATTCCGAATGGTCATTTTAAAACGTCGTCAATTCTAGACGTTCTCTGCATTGTAAATGTCTGGAACTTATCGGAAATTTTTAGGTTTTGTACCAGAAGTGCAAAAACAAGCACTAAGATGGAAATTACGGGTAGAATTCGAGATTTCAAGAGCTTTGGGAAATTTCGAACACATCCCGTCCCGAAAATTTTCTGACTTTTTCGGGAAATTGAGAATTTTTCCCGTCCCGAATGTCGGGATTTAAAGAATTTCCCGTCCCGACCCAAAACATTCTGTCCCGCACACCCCTTCCCCGCAGTATGGTAAACCTTATCTCCAAAGGTAAATAAACTGTCCTTGTCGCCACTGTACTCATAAAAATGAGTATTTTTTTCTCTTTAACGACTTTAAGTATAATTTACTGGGAAAAGGTTGAATTTGTTTTGTTTTAAACAACAAAAAGCAGTTTGTTTTGTTCTTTTTTAAAAAAAACACAAATTTTGCCAACCCTGGTCGCGAGTTCTCTTACACAAGGCGCGGCGGCGGCAGTCTCGCCAGCAGACTGGTTGATTGATTTGATTGATTGATTTAGTTTATTTTACTTCGCGTTTTGTGCCTCTTGGCTAATTTGCGAAGATGGGGATGAGTGATGAAATGATGAAATTGATGAATGGACATTCACAAACAACCAAGCCCGACCGGGATTCGAACCCGGGACCCTTGGCGTCGCAGCGCGATGTGCTAACCACTCGGCCACACCCGCAGACTGGATCTACAGTTTAAAGTTGGATCCACCCGCTCGCTCTCCGTCGATGGAGTCATTCAATATAAGTTTCTGCCAATATCATAATGTATGATCGAATTTCTATAAAGCGGGTCAAATTATACGTATGTATTTTTTTAATGTAGCTTTCTACTAGTAAAACACCTTAACACGTAGGCTCAACGCAGATGGCCAACAGCTGTTTATATCACTCGTGAACATGATCCATGTCCATCTTACGTAGTTGTTCCTAATTCTGCAGTCATTCAATAAAAGCTTTTTTGCAGTATCATGTACGATGAAATTTATGATTAAACTTCTATATTTATTCTTTAATGCTGTTTTCATTAGTAAAATATTTACACGTTAATGTTAATGAAATATTTCACGTCCTATGAAAACGATTTTGTCAGACAATGTTTAAAGTTCACTTTATGCTCAGATAGTCTAATCGAGATTGAAGTTACATTTTAAACTGGGGTCTAAATCACTGGGCAAGGTGCCTCCACCGAGGATCGAATCCGAGACAGGAAGCGATTTCCTTACCAGGATTTAACAAGGAATGAAAGGATGGCTGAACAACATAAATAAAACAAACTCCATGGTGCATGTTCTTTGTTTCTTGGTTTCTATGTTGGCCAGCTTGAAATAATCTTGGAGTGACAGATAAGTGGTGTCGCCCTCCTCAAAGTAAGCCTATTGACACCGAGAGTTCCGGGTTCGAACCCCTGCCCAGAGATGTGTGGTAATCTGTATTTAACCTCCTGTCAATTACTCTAATCCTCCGTCGTTGCCTTGTAACGATACCTGGTGGATACCACTTTAAACTGTAGATCCAGTCCCGATTAGCCTATCTGTACGTAAAATTCATTCATCCTCGCTGTCAATACTAAGTAATTAGGTATAAAAGATGCATAAAATACAACAAAGCGTGTTAGGCAGTTAAAATATTAAAATTGAATTAATAAATTATAAAACATAATTACTGCATGCTAATTTATAAGAAATTATAGCATTTTGAAAAATGTTTGTTCCTTAATGGGAAAATAACTAGTACCTTATTTCTTCTGTTCATTATCATGTTAACAGATTTGTTTTCTTGGATAAATAAAATTGAATGTGTAAATTAAAAGGTTTACATGTGCACGAGGCGGAAGAGCAACTCGATCGGGTATCGTGGTGAGACAAGATGACTTGGCACATGGTTTCAACTCGTGAATGAGAATGCATATCTTGTTCGCGATTTGATTTCAAGTTAAAAACACCTGTCTGGTCTTGTTCGCTTATCGATTTCTAAAGCATAAATCGATATCGTTACTCCAATGAGACGAGATTCTCGGACAGTAGATTTTACACAGAGTGTCTCTCATCATCTCACCAACTTTGGAAGGGTTGGCCCTGTTTTCATTGCGAGTTTGTAATGTCCTGCTACTTGTGAAACTGATTCACTTCCCACAATTTCAGTCGCCTCTGTGGAGGAGTGCTTAGAACAGTGCGCTAAAAGGAATCCCGAAATTGAGTGTCACTTGAACAATTTTTTTTCTGATTCACCCTAATAGCATAGTGGTTAAGGCTGTCATGTATTAAAATGGTTTGCGTGGCAAAAATTGTTATAAGTCCACTTTTATGCTCCAATAGGCTAATCGGGTCTCCCCGATGGCGTAGTAATAACGTCACCGGTAATCAAGGGGTATCGTGTTCAATACAAAGTGGAGGTTCGGATCCCACTTTAAACTGTAGGTCCAGTCCCGACTATCCTATCTGCACATAAAGTTTACTTAAACAATAACAACTCAAAATAGGCTAATCGGAATATTGTAATCAAGAGGTCTCTGCCTAACACCTTCCCAAAATTTTCACAAGACTCCCCTAATATTTTTTACTAACATTTAATTTCTTGTAATTTTATCGCTAATTTTGTCTGGACATCATAACTGGGTATAGGCTTCCAGGAGCTTGACTTCCGGCGAAGAAACGCAATGGTTTGGCCGAATTTGAAACTACAGGACAAATTTGTTGGCTGTTCTTCGTTGCTCGTCATGGCCTGGGGTTGCGCGCTCTCTCTCTGCAAACAACGCTCGCGAGCAAAGAGAATGGGGATATACAGTAGAAGAGGTGAGACAAGAAACTCTCCCACCGATGTGCTGGATCGGAAACGCGGCAAGCGCATGCGCGAACTTCCCCTATCGTGCACACAGGCAGGGTTGCCGAACGTCTTAATGTTGTGTGAGCACCGAGAAACAATGCGATCGACTTGCCTGTCTTCATTTAAAGTGTGTGTTTGTTTTGTGTGCAGTGTACTTGCTAGCATGGAAGCTTGCAGTTCAGAGAAAGCAAGTAAACTCGGTGGACGGAAAGTAATCCACAGCCAAGGGCGAGAAATTGTATATAATGTCAATGCATTTATGAAAGACCAGGTGGGAGTTCGTATGTCCGAAAACCAATTGCAAAGGAGGGTGGCTCGCGCATGTGGTGTTTCCTTCAGCAGTGTGAGAAGAATTGTACTAATAGAAATTAAAGCATGCACTACGTTGAAGAAACACTTTCATACGCCCCATAGAACACGATCTCGCCGAAAAATCAAAAGTCATATAGACGAGTTCGATAAGTGTGTTGTTAGGCGTGTTGTGCACGAATTTCACCTTACGGACGGGGAAGGTATCCGAAGGGTTTTGAAACAAAGAATAGAGTTCCAAGGCAGTGTCTGGTGTGTGCGGAAGATAATACGTGACCTAGAGTTTAAGTGGGAAAAGCAGAAAATAATAGACAATTGCTTATAGAAAAGGACGAAATAAGAAGTTTACGTTCAACGTACCTCAAAGCCATAAAAATCTTTCGTCGACAAGGACGACCCATTGTTTACGTTGACGGACTTATTTTCACAGCTCGACAACAAAGAAAGAAGCTTGGGTGGATGGAACCGCGGCTGCCGTCAAAGCACCGGTGTCTAAAGGGCAACGTGTAATTGTTGTACATGCTGGAGGTTAATGTTCAAATCTGGAAAATCTTTTGGCGATTAATACCACAAATTTGACACGAAACAGTGTCGTTGTTGTTGACAACGCTTCATGCCATAACGTACAAATAAATCCTGCGACTTCTTCCTCCTCCCGAAAAGACATTATGATTCATTCAGTGGCTCGTTCAAAACAACACCCCGTTTGACGCACACCAGAATTGTATTCCTTGGTGAAAATTAACAAACCCCGTTTGAAGATGTTCAAAATTGATTCCATCTTAGCAGAACGCGGTCATTCAGTTGTATGTTTACCACCATACCACTCAGATCGTCTTGCTTAGTTTTCTTGTGTTCTCGTTCTGCGTAGAAGTCCAGCACAGTTAATTCTGCCGTGCGATGCGCGAAACAACTAAAGAAGCAATGTTGCTAATGGAGCAGATAGAAAAATCGCTGCAGTGCTCCGATGCACAGCTGTTACGTACAACAATAAAATTAGAGAATTCAGGTCTATCTAACGTTGAGTTTTAAACGTCATGCATTATACCAGGACTAGGATTAATATGTACTAACAAGTGGCTTTGTATGTAGCTACATACATATGAACTAAAAATTCGCAAAATATGAACTAACACATAAGTAAAATTACCAAAAATGCTGCAAAGAAGACTTCTTCATACGATTCCTTATTTGAGTGATTTCAAACAAAATAAAAAAAATATATACGTATATATTATTTTTCATTGCATTAATGCACTGGTGGCGTTCTAACTTTTCACTCCCAAAACCCGTATACACTGGTATGGAACTTCAACGGCAGATAATAACATGCCAACGTGTTAAACCGCTACAATTGCACCATAACACTCCTCCTCAAACAGTATTATTATTTCCTCTCTGAGATCTGCGACAGTCGGTTGCCTTTGTTGTACATTTACAAAGGATGCCGGCTTCGACAACAATAACAAGTACATATACTGCCACTAGAGGATAAGCTGCGCGGCTTTTTCTTTTGTTATGAACCAGGGCCGGCGCTAGTCATTTTGCCTCCCTGGGAGGTGGCGGCAGATGCCGCTCTATTTCGACCCCCCCCCCCCGGTCATTACGCAGCAACGGAAAATTGAAAATCAATATATTCCTAACTAAAACATCAAAATATAAAATAAATAATGAGACTTCTTATGCTATTTCAATACTATTCAGCGCAAAAGAATATCTCGCTCGATCACAGTTTTCAATAGGCTTATTTTTTTCTTCTCTTCAAATTTTGCCGCTCGGTTCGCCCTCCCCTTCCGCCCAGGGAGGTGCAGTCTGGCGTTCGGAAAAGTTCGGAACCATTCGTAAACCTCCACGGATGACGTCAGACACAGGACATGTCAAAGACGAGCACAAGCAACGGCATAGGAATTCATATATACTTCTTCCGTGTTTTTGGAAATAATCGATTGAATGTTCTAGCGTGTGTGTGTAAGTAAATGTATATGTATAGAGCAGACTATATCTAGTAAACTGTGTCGCCGAAGGTTAACTATCAATATAATTAACATGTAATGAAAAGCGGGAAAGCCGGCTCGGGGGTGGAGCAGAGGTCTATTCAGAATTTTCTCTTTTAGGGGTGTAAGTTCGTGTTTATGGGGGTGAAAAGGTATACTTAGAGCCAAAATAACCACAAAGTTGTCCTTTTTTAAAAACTGTGTGGAGTGTTAGGGCGAAGTTAGTGAATAAATCACTGGGGCCGAGACATTACAATATCAAAATACCAAAATGTAAATACAAATGAAAGAAAATATACTATCATGCACAAGTTAAAATTAATTGATAAATGTGACTTACCATGTCCAGGAAAGAAGCATTAACAAAACGCCAGGAAATACACAAAAAGCACACACACTGCACTGCGCACATATAGCAAACATAAATAATCCAAACACTATTGTTATTTCACTTCACACTCTGTTCACGCTTCATTTCAGAGTCTGGATAGATGGCTTTTTATATCCCGTGAAGCGTCAACACACACAAAATATTGAGTACTTGTTTCTCATTTGTTCTCAAAGTCAAATATACATTAATGTAAATTAGATCACAAGTTCCCGCTCCAAAGTTAGTCATGCCTGACTACAGGTTGGCATTAATTAGATAACAACCATTTTTTACCTTTCTTCAGCAGACTTCGATTGTGTTTAATTTTCGAATTTAAATGCGTGATACGAATGTATGTCCGAGTTTTGACAAATAAATCTATAATTTCCTTCTTTATCATAGCAAACCTGAAAAGTAATAATTTCCTCATTGCTTTCATTACTCAACATTCCCTGCTTAAATCACCAGGAGGATTGTATAAACAAAATGCATTTTCCATTTGTTCAATGATTTGGAAAAATTCTTCAGTAGGTTTATACAGTCCACCACGCGACACTATGTCAACCCATTTTTTCTCTTTTTGACGAACGGGAGGAAGACTGTCCGTACGAGAACCCAAATCTTTATCTAAATGCCGACACTTTTGCGCAATGAAACCTGCGATATAATATAAACCTTCCTTGGAACAGTCATGGGCTTCGTTGTCACTGCACTCTGTTGGAAACTGGAGTTCGCTGCCATCGGTGTTATCCTTCGTCTTTGATTCGCCTTCCTCTTTGTCAAGTAAAAGGTCAGACACCATCGTACTAAAAACACTATTGTATGTCCTACTGTGTAATTCATCATTCTCGCACTGATCCCTGGTTGGCATTTTTAGGAGAAGTTGTCCTATATTCACTCCTAACAACAGCAGCCTAAGTCGGTTTTTAAATTCTGTAGGGAGAGGGTGATCATAGAAACCTCCCATGCCACGAAGACGCGAGAAAAGATTTTCAATTACATCCTGATTCAACCTTGCAGTCAGTAAAAAATTCATATTGTGTTTCTGTTTCATATCCTGATAGAGCCCAAATAATGCGTTGATAGATTGTATCATTCCTTGCTGAAAAGGCAACAATTTTCCATGTCCTTTCACGCGAACACTTTCGATGACCTGCTTCATTTCATTTAACACCTTGGTTTGATATCCAAGATGCACTCCAAAAGCACTTTTTAATTTAACATCAAAATTCTCTTTAACATATGAATTCATTATGTCAAACCAGTTGTTAATTAATGCGAAAAATTCTGCACTTTCAACTTCATTTGGGAATAAATAACATATAGCACTGCTTGTCCTTCTAGAAAATAACTGAGCGGCATAGAATACTCTTTGTCTCTCGCGACCTGATACGCAAATGTGTGCATCCGTTATCGATAAAGGCAAATGAAGTTCACTTTCATTTTTATCTAACACTGACTGTATGACTTTTTTTGTTACGACATTCTGCGATGGCAAGACTAAACCTTTATCAATAAAATGGTTTCTTAGCAATTTAAGCATGTGTGGAGTATTTTCAAATACCCAAATGTTCCGTCCCTTATCATTCGGATTCACAAACGAAGGATGACTCGAAGCGACACCTAATTCTCGCCAAACCCTTATATTTCCACCTCCCAAGTCGGAAACACACGCAACAACTTCATAGCCCGCACTTTGCACTGCTGATATTACTAAATATAAGATCTCCTTAGTCATTTGTGTGTCGAAGTTGTAGTATACAGTTTGTTTCCATGGGGCGTAGAACCCGCGAACCAGAATGACCTGTAAAAAAAAAAAAAAAAAAACTTTCTAAAATCTTGTCATTAAAATGTTGAGTTTCAAGCATTAATTACGGTATTAATACTTGATAATAATCTCATTATGAACTACTAATAAATTTAGTACTTCATCCTGATAACACAGTCTATCGAGATGTGTCTTTCCAAATTTTAATATGTATTTTTCATTCTTAATTATGCTATGTAACACTTTTTTAAGGACTTTAAAGTAGTTTACTTCTATTAGAAAAACTTCAGTCAAAAAATTAACGCTGAGTTTTGGTGAACACACCCTAGCAATTTTGTTCATATTTTACCTTATATCTTTTCACATTTCAAACACAGTAAGAATACACACGCGCGTACACGCTAGCGCAAGATAGAAAAAGATGAAGGTTGCAGCGGAAAAACTCCGCAGTCAATGATGAATGATTTGGATTGATTTGGTGTTTTAAGTCCACTTTATGCACAGTAAGGCTAATCGGGACTGGACCTACAGTTTAAAGTGGGATCCTAACCACTATGTGCCTCCACCGGGAATCAAACCAGGGACCACTTGATTGAAAGGTGACGACTCCAGAACTGCGCCATCGGAAAGGCTCTCAATGATGAATGAATGAAAATGATTACTTGCTCATTCGTTATGCTAGAATTTGACTTCTGTTACGTTCTAACATTATATAAATAACTTGTTAATTCTACTTGTAAGTAAAGTAATAAATTATTTACCTGTGCATTCTTGAACGGTCCCATGACAGTGTCACTCTCAGCATCGTACGCAGCTTTGGAGTATATATTCATTTCGTCGAAGCATAATACGCAGCACTTTTGGTGTGGTTGAAGTGATTCTCCATAACTCTTCATAACATAAATAACACTTTTCAGAAGGCCTGGTCTACACTTGAAACTTTTTGTCCAGTGACGCAAAGTGGAAATGCTTGGAAGAGGGATTTTCATATTTTTCCTCATGTAGGTGTAAGCTTTTCTTGACACATGCCTAAGTGCTAATGCACTTACAATATCACTTCTCGACCACAGTTTCGGTCTGCTTTTGTGGCTAAGAAGACATTCGATTTGGTTGGAGGAAAACACTGGTCGAAGAATTTCCCTTACTTTCTTAGACACATTGAAAGCAGATTGCTTTGATTTGTGAAGTTTTACTAACTGTTGCCTCAAACTTTTATTGCTAATTTGTAAATTCTTCACTTTATGTAATAAACGATTGCATTGTTTCTTTACTTTGTTTACTTTCTTAGCACTTTCATCATGTAGTGTCTGCAGTTTCTTTATTTGTTCTTCAGCACATTTTAATTTCTTTGTCAGCGTTTCGAACTCACTATCTTGTTGCAGATTGGATATATTTCCAGTACTCAAAGTCTCTGAATTATGTGCCATGCAAATTCTTTTGCGAGGAGACAACTCTTCAAGTTTTTCCAATGTTCGCTTTCTAATCTGACGTTTATTGGCACGTCCACTTCGATCAATTATGTCATTTGGCTGTTGCACACTACTACAATTCACCACACAACCAGGCAAATTTAAACTTGGCAGCGTTTTTATTAAGTTGCGGTCTACAGGCAATGCTCAGCAGTTCTGCTTTTAAGTTCCGTTCGTAATCAGCATCCAGAAAATGCGATGAGCACACTGTCGCTGTTTTGGCGTTAACAGGATCTAACCTCTTACACTTTGAAACCCATATCTTGCACGTAATCGGATCCTTTGGGAACGAAAAGTAGCTTACACCTACAGTATTTCTTGCGTTGTTCGGGCACAAAGCAACAGCACAATTGCACGGCATCTTCCTTAAATGTTGTTGCAAAAAAAAATCTCCACTATCACACAAGCTACAGAAAAAGGAAAAACAAGGCACTTTCACACTCTCTCGCACAAATGCAGATCCTATAACAAGCGGAAAGGTCAGTGACAGAGTCACCCCTGTCCTGTGAGTGACGTCAGGGTTGGGACCGCCCACAACCCTCTTTTTTCAGCTTCGGGAGGGAAGACTGCGCTACTTTCTCAACTATATATATATACTTACTTTGCTTCCGCCGGCCCTGCTATGAACATTGGTCACCCATCAAAGCATGGCAATTTTAACACAGAAAACAATATGTATCGCATTAAGCAGCAAAAATGACAGCCTCCTCTAACCTCTTTGCAATTTCTACAAGAACACGTGCCGGAGCCAGAGTTGAAATGATGTTGGAGCCACATAATTTATTTATTTTGAATAATTCCAAAATTATGAAATATGAACAATTTGTTGCTGCTGTTCGCTGCTCTCTTGCCAAAATGCTTTATTGGGATGCTAACACCATGACTGGCTTCCTCCTTCATGAACTCGCGCACGTTGCTTAGAATTTCCCGAGCTTGGCTATGCAAGGTTTTTGATTTCAACTTCGACAGAAATGGAGGCATTATGGAATTTAACGTTCATTAGCAAACACACACTTTTACATACACACACGCAATACACGCACACAACGTCAAACCGGTCAAATACTTAGTATAAAATAAAAATATGGTGCTTCCAATCCAACAAAACTCACCGCCACTTTACCTGCCTTTTCCCCTTCCGTGACAGAAATAGTGCTTCATTATTACAGTTGGCAACACTAGTTACTAGCTAGCCAATGAACATGCACTGCATAAAAGAAGCAAGCACTACGCCGTGCTATATTGCCACATTAGCGTTCCTACCGAACGGTGGGAACCGCGAGCTGGAGCGCTATTCAATTGTTTTCAATGATGTTTGCGCGAGTGTGTCCAGGAATGGAATGACAATGTGGCAACAATAGCGAAGGTTTTCGAGCAGGGTAGAACACATGATGCTAAGAGAGAGGGAGACGAAACGAAAATTCGTTTCTACGCAACGGCAAATTTACGTGTGTGGCACTCTAGACATGTGACCCGTATGCACTGCCAACCCTGCTTCTGTGCGTCCTTCCCCTACGTATGGCTTGGGCGTGAGGCCGCGAGGAGTTTCTTGGGCCGCGTCCGAATCGGCAGCAGATGTCACCTAGAGCACCGTTCCATCCGGGGACTCAGCCAAACTCCGTTGTCCGAATTCGCGGCAGACGTGGAGTCGGAGGGAAGAGCAGAGAGGCGCGACAGATGCACGCTTGAACTCGCTGTGACGCTGCGCTTGGCAGCCATATTCTAACTTTCACTTTGTACAGGCAACATATACTGATTAGAGGATGTAAAACTCAGTTTTACTTTAACATTTTATCAATAATACTAAATGTAGAAAAATTGTAAATGATGAAATAGCGTGTTACATTTTTAATATGAGTAGTAAATAGGTGGAAATCATTGTCATGTTTGTTTGGCGTCTGCCTTCTGCTTCTGTGCGATGCGCCTGCGCCCCAGAGCGCGGTGGGTGAAGTTCGGACTGACACCTAGCGGGAAAAGTGACAACCGTACTACAAGGGGACATGTAGATTCGGACGACTTGAACGTCACTTCGACGGCACGCGAGAGCAACGGGAGAGAACGGGAGGGAGCACTTGCTAATCCGGACACGGCCTTTCTACTGTAAAGAGAGAATAAAGTTAATATACCCAGAATGGAAACTTTTGAGCAGCCGGCTTACAAGACAGCCAATCCGGAATGAGAAATTTAAACGAGACCGGCCAATCAGAGATTATGCTGCCGCCACACGCAAGTCCCCCGAACTACTGCGGTTACCATAGCAACGCCGGAAACAATGCGTTTTCCGTAGACGCTATTACATTTTTACGTCGCAATACACGTCTTTGCTGTTTACTTTGTTCCCGTGTAAGACCCCTTCAGTGGTTGATACTTTAGGTGTAATGTGATTCCACTGCGTATCAGTGCCAGGATTTTATGTAGATCTTTTCATCTGTGTGTGATCTTCAGAGGGGTGAAATTAGCATTGAATTCAAGCTGGAAGAGAGCGGAGCATAAAACCAAAGGGGCTCAAGTTCCTTTTATTTTATTGCGATTTCATCATGCTACCACAGAGTAAGTAATTTTATATCTTATAAAATTACTTACTCTGTGATGCTACGAATGCAATTTTTAGATGGTTCGATTACGATTTACGTCTGTTAACATCAGTGACGTGCGGTGACCTCGACACTTGTGGTGACAATCAGAGGGGTGGCGAAGGTTGGTTGTTGTGGGTCATACTCCCCCTCCCCACACACAAATATGAAATTTGGCAGTTTTTGTCCTCTTGAATTTCAGCCGCAGCAAGATCTTTGGTAAATATGCGATATCGCCCGGACGGATTTCTTCAAATTTACAGGAGAAAGTACTTACTAAAATGAGTTTCTTTAGCATTCTGGACGTTCTTGGAGGTATTTTCTTTCACGGAAAGTAAAAACATCGTAGTTTAATGCTGCCGAACAAGAATTAATCACTTTTTACGTAAGAAATTGGCATTCCTGCCACATTATGCCGTTGTTTCCATTGTGTGCGTGCAGATGGCGAGAGCGTTGAAAGTCACGCGATCTCTGCAGTGTCTCCAAACGTGCCCTCTTTGTACGAAAATTTCTATTTGTATCTATGTTCGCCGCGCTTTCTTTTTTCGATGAATTTAGGGGTAAAATGAGTGCTAATGGAACCTAACCTAACCTTGTGTGAATGGTTTGTGGGGCTAACGTCAATTGTACGAAAATTTCTATTTTTATCTATGTTCGCCGCGCTTTCTTTTTTCGATGAATTTAGGGGTAAAATGAGTGCTAATGGAACCTAACCTAACAGGCCTAACCTAACCTTGTGTGAATGGTTTGTGGGGCTATCGGTGGATGGATTTTGGGGCTAACGTCAATGGTTGGTGGGTCTACCCGTGGATGGTTTTTGGGGCTAACGTGCATGGTTTGTGGAGATGAAAAAAAAATCGAAATAGTTCGTAATTTTCCGTCATGAAGGTTTGAAACACTGCTTGCGCACTGAAAATCGACATAACACAAGCTGGCACGTCATGATGCGCGATGATCCATTACGAGTGCACGCCATATTGTCTATTACAGAAGCGGAACAAGTAAGACAAATAATCAATCGTAATATGAAAAGTTGACAGTATTTTATGGAAAAAGGCATAACTTCACCTTAAAGAATGTTCCGCAAGGCAAAATAGGTAAGTACCAGTGGTAAAATTAAGGGAATAAGGTGTCCGGGCCTTATCACATATTTACCAGATCTTTATCAGCATCCGTCTGTCCAAGTGCCTATTGTTTAATTCCAGTTCTTTCATGGCGACTGCATTTTTTACGTAGTAAGGTAAAGCCCCCTTGCATAACACCATGCCATGAAGCCACATTTAGGGGATGTGGGGGTGGGGCCCCACGCATTTTCGATCTGCTCCTTTGGAGGTGATGTGCCCAGTACTATGCTTGGTAACACTTTACTATACCGGAGACGGATTTCTTCAAATTTACAGGAGAAAGTACTTACGCAAATCATTTTCTGTAGCGTTGTTGATGTTCGGGAATGTAGTTTTGATCCATTTTAATGTGAATGCATGTGGTTTTCTACGAAAATCTATTTCCGACGCGCTATTGCTGCTGCCGCCATTTGCTTTCTGCACGAGAGCACGATACGCTCTCGGATTGTCCGTATATGCTAAATTGAACGAAAGGAGTGGTAATGGAACCTAACCTAACAGGCCTAAGCTAACCTAGTAGGCATACCTCGTCCCTGTGATGGTTCGTGGGGTATCGTGAATTTTTGGGCTAACATCAATGGTTTTTGGGGCTGCCCATGGATGATTTGTGATAAATAAAGAACAGCAGTAAGTACTCGTTAATGTAAGAAATATACATTATTTTCGTTAAAAATTCATTATTTCACCCAAAGAAATGTTCTGTAATGCAGAATAGTACGTTAGCAATGTAAAAAATTGCGAAATAAAGTAGTATAGTAAAGTAGTACCCTATGCTTCATCTACCTTTGTCCCCCAAGGTTGCCCCCAGGTACCCATTGGTTTAAGGTTGGGTGAACCCCAGAACCACTTTATGCAAGGACAAGGCTAGAAAAACCTGAGTTTAGTTCACCGGCCTGGAAACTGAACCCGGGTCTCCCATGTGGCAGTCAAATGGTTAACAGTTGTTAATCGGCCAAATGGATTTCTTCATTTTTACACAAGAAAGTACTTGTCAAAATGAATTTCTGTAGCATTATCGAAGTTGGTGGAGATGTTTTATTTCATCGTTGAATCTGTTTTACAGGGAGTTCATGTATTTTTGAAGAGAAATATCTCTCCGACGCACAATTGTCGTTGCTTCCATTTGCTTTCTCATGAACTGGATGTTGCACACTCTTGATGATGTAATATCCTGTCATTGTTTCCAACCACGCCGTTGTTTTACAGGAGAATGATTTTGGTAATTTTTCGATGAATTTAGGGGTGAAAGAGTGCTAATGGAACCTAACCTAACCTCGTGTGAATGGTTTGTGGGGCTACCCGTGGATGGTTTTCGGGGCTAACGTCAACGGTTTGTGGGGCTACCCGTGGATGGTTTGGTACCAGTTAGATATACCGGAAACACATATAACTCGTTTATTTTGAAATAAAATTCATTTCTACTTACCTCATATGCATGGTGGAACATTTTTAAGTAGCGATTCCTTTTTTTTTTCAATGAAAAAAGCGTTATTTTTAACATTATAAGTATTGATTAGTTGTTGCTAATTGGCAGCCAAATTTTGACTCACGTCTATCGTCAGCTGATATGCAGTGTTTCCAAACTTATGAACCAATAAATGCCGCACAAACTATTCACAAAAGTTTTTTAAGTGAAAATTGATCCACAAACCATTCACGGAAGGTTAGGTTAGGCAAACATAGAAAATTGAATTGAAAAAAAAAAAACCGCTCACACGTCATCTTGTAAAACTACTGCATGGTTGCTACGCTGACCAGGTTACGTAATCGAACGCACGGAACATTTGATTCATGTAGTAGACAGTAATGGTGGCCAGAGCTATCATGTAATGGAGATACATGAATGTCGAAAAATACTCTATTTACAAGCTGAGTAACTTGCACAATTAAAAAAAAAAACACTTTTCCCAGCTTCAGAAAGTCCACAAGAACGAAATTCCGTAAGTACTTTCTCCTCTTTTCTCCTGTAAATTTTAAGAAATGTGTTTCCGGTATATCTATATATATCTATCGGAAATGTGTTTCCGGTATATCTATATATATATATAATCATTACTGATGGTTTTCGTGGCTAACGTTAATGGTTTGTGGGGCTAACGTGAATGAGTTTACAATACCGCACCACTCTCCAATTTCTATGAAATTTCGCATACTCACTAATTGAGACCTCCTAATCACGAATCTGCATCTAATAATTGGTGGTCAAGCATGGAAATTGTAAAATAACTTTTAGAATAACCGGTAAAAGTTGCCTATCAGCGGAACGGATTTCTTCATTTTTACACAAGAAAGTACTTACTGGAATGAGTTTTTCTAACATTTGGATACTTCATGGAGATATTTTCTGTCATCGTAGAATCTGCTGCAGCGGTAAATCATGTGTTTTTCATGATATTACTACGACCACTATGTTTGCCTAACCTAACCTTGCCATGAATGGTTCATGGGGCTATCCGTGAATGGTTTGTGGGGCTATTTATAAATGTTTTTTTTTTGGGGCTATCTGTGTATGGTTCGTGGGGCTAGTATTGACATTATTTTCGTCACAAAACGTCAGAAAAGCAATATTTCACCTTAAAGAATGTTTCGCAATGCACAATGGGTAAGTACAAATGTAAAAAGTGACGAAATAAAAGAGTGAGATGTGTTCGGCCGATTGACAACATTTAGTGAATAACCTTGTTAAATACCACGATGATTCTCCATAAAAAGCAATTGAGAACCATGTTTCTTTCACAATTCGCTACAACCTTTCTTGTCGCACAACAATTTTCCTACCTTGTGTTTTGACATCAGACGAGGAATGCCTAAGAGGTTAGGTTAGGCCTGTTAGGTTATGTACCATTAGCATAAATACAATGAAACATTATTATTTATGCTAAGAGAACTAAATACACTAAAATTGAAAAGCTTTCTGCCTTGACGTCAGAACACAAGGTTGGTCAAGTATTGTGCGATAAGTGAGTCCCAATTCATTACGCTGTCTCCAGCGTTGCCACACTGTTGCGTTCTCTGTTACATTGTCTTCAGCATGGAAGAATGGCGGGACACACAATTCAAACGACGAATGCCTACGAGGTTAGGTTAGGCCTGTTAGATTAGGTTCGATTAGCAAAAATACAATGAAAATTATTATTTCATTTGATTAGGTAAGTTTGGCAATGGTGTATTGCACGCTGATTTCTTCATGTTGGGAAAATTGCATCTTCTGTAGAGCTGCTGTTATTATGGTAGGGTTACATTACGTTAGGAAAACATAGTTTGTTTTGTTTTTCTCCACATTTCCATACTTGACCGCCAATTATTACATGCAGATTCGTGATTAGGAGGTCTCAATTAGTGAGTAGGCGAAATTTCATAGAAATTGGAGAGTGGTCCGGTATTGTAAACTCGTTCCCTTTTTTGCTTTTTATGCCATTTTTGGCTAATTTATGAAGAAGGGGATGAGTGATGATATTATGAAATTGATAAATGGACAGTCACAAACATTCATGCCCAGCCTGGATTCAAAGCCGGGACCCCTGACATCGTAGCACGATGTGCTAATCACTTCGTCACTGGGGGATGGTCCTTACTGACTAGATGGCTGTGGTATTTTGCATGGTTTGATTTCTAATTATGTCTGTTAACACATATTATACTTCAGAGGTTTCGTGACTACTTACTGCACGTTTTCTGGAGAACAATTTCTCCCTCCCATGTACTTCTATCTGATTGTTTGCAAGCAGTCATTCATTTACTATTGTCTTAGTTACTGACTTCTGCTACCATCTTCTTTCATGTGTGTGGGATGTGAAGCAGGATTATTTCACTATTAAATGTTTTTGTTGTTTTATTAGTCAGGTTAGGTTTAGGGCTCTTGGAATTAATAAAATATTCTGAAATCCTTTCATTGTTAGATTAGACAAGGCCAATGTACTAAAAAAGGTGTATTTTAATTGTATTCTTATTTCAATCATGCAACAATGATAATGTGTTTTTTTATTTTTATTGTAGTGTAATGAAGTGTATTTTTTCATTTTTACTTTGGTGTAGTGATGTAATGTACTACGCAATGTTTCTTCTTTTTTGTTATGATGTACTTAACTAATTATTATTTCATTATGTATCTTGACGTTTTCCATGCCCTTTTAAACAAGGGTCAACGGAAGAAAAATAAAATTCAAATTCAAATTCAAGCTGTTGCTTGCATTTCCATCCATGTACTTGAACCGGATGTTGCAAGCATCTGATGACATAATCTCCGGTAAGCGTTTCCAAACACACAGTTTTTTGACTATATTGCCCAACCTAAAGCAACCTAACCTAACCTTACTGTGATGGTGCGTGGGTCTATCGTGGATGGTTATACAATCCCAAATGGTTTTTGGGGCTATGCGGGAATGGTTTTCGGAGCTATGCAGGAATTTTTCTGTTAATAAGGTTGAAACACTGCTTTGCCGTTCGAAACACAATGCTAGTCAAGATTTGCCCGCCATTTTGTGTGTTCAGGAAGCGAGAAAAAAACGAACAATAATTACTCGATATTTCGACAATAGATGCTAATTTCATTAAAAAAAAGCAAAATTCCTTGTTAAACAATCTTTCCCAATGCAGAATAAGTAAGTACGAATGTAAACAATTATAGAATAAACACCTGATCACATCTCGATCTGGCTTTGAGCACAAATCTTCCTTCAAGCCTTGCATAATAATTTGCAAATAATTGACGAAAATTCATCAGGGGGAAAGAGAAACTACATTCCATCTTACTATTTCACAAATTCTGTATTACATCCAAAACAGGGGTTTAGCTAGGATGACTCCAAAAAATCCCATTCCTGTCTACATTTAGTGTCATTTTACATGTAATTATATAGTGTACATTTGATACCTCTGATGCAGAAATGGAACCTGTATTAACCATGTAAACAAAACCAAACTAAAAGTTTCACTACTCACCTGGGGTAATGGTTCCGATTGTTTTATGATTTCTCCTAGCACCAAGATTAATTATCGTAGAATTATGGGAATCATTGTCACACAAAATTTGAACCTTCCTTAAAGTAATGAGCACTGTTTGAACTTGGGGGGGAGGGGGGGGGAAGTTATTTATGTTGACAAAAACAACTTCTCATGGACAGGATATTCTCCATCGACAAGCGACAGTAAATATTGTAAAGGCGTGGGAATTAATGTAGAAGTAAATCAGAACCTTAGTAGAATGCATTTAGAGTCTTTATTTTAATGTGTTTTAACAGACGTACATTGAAATCGAACCATTTAAAAATTGCATTCGTAGCATGATGAATTCGCAATAAAACAAAAGGAACTTGGGCCCTCACGTGGTTGCAAATTGACTGCATATATGTACAAAAATTGGATCATATGAAACTGTTGGTACACATGAGAATGAATCTGTGCAGCTTTTCAAAAATATTCTATCACAGTGGTTCCCCAAGTGTGCGTCGCGGTGGGGTGGGTCACCATGGATAGCTTACAGGGGTGCCGCTAAATGTTCCAATATTTTCACTGAAATGACACTTGCAGATATGTGCTTATTTAGTACTTTTGGTACCTGTTCGATCTCTGACGAACACCTCTCACTCGTTTATTTCGTCATTTTTAACATACCTACTTATCTATTCTGCATTGCGGAACATTCTTTAAGGTGGGATTATGCTTTTTTCATGAAAATAATGTCACTTTTTCACATTATGAGTAATTATTGTTCTTCCTTTTTTCGCTTGCGTAACACACAATATGGCATGCACAGCTGTGGCGTTCTGGATCATAGCGCATCGTGAGTGTCGATTTGCAGTATTTCCAACCTCCTTAACCGAAAAATACCTAATATTACGCTTTATCGTTTTACATGTTTCGATGATTTCTTGCACGGGTAGCTCCACAAACCATTCACGGATAGCCCCACGAACCATGCATGGTAAGGTTGGGTTAGGCAAACATAGTTAAAATTTGGGGTCGTAGTAATGTCATCTTCTTGCATGGGTAGCCCCACAAACCATTCACGGATAGCCCCAAAAACCATGCACGGTAAGGTTAAATTTACGTTAGGCAAACATAGTTAAAATTGGGGGTCGTAATAATGTCAGGAAGGACACGTCATCTTCTTGCAAAACCACGGTGTGGATGGAAACAGTGACAGTTGGTTATGTCATCAAACGCACGCAACATCTGATTCAGGTAGAGGAAGCAAATGAAAGGAACGGCAATTGCGTGTCGGAGAGATATTTTTCAAGAAAAGAAAAAAAAATCACGCTCAAACAGATTACACGATGAGAGAAAACACCTTCACGAACTTGAACAATGCTACAGAAAGTGATTTCCGTAAGTAGTTTCTTCTGTAAAAATGAAGAAATCTGTTCGGCAGACATCGAACAGTTACTGTACTTTTTACATGTAAAATGTTTGTGAATTTGATATATGTGTTTATTTTTTAACATAAGGCAAGCAACATAACTACACTAACTGAGCATCGCAAGTGCTAGATAGGCTTACATTCTGACTTGGGTGCTGCAGAAAAATCTTGAAACATAAGGGCCCCATGAAATGAAAACGTTTGGGAACCTCTTGTTACGTACCTTTCACTAAGTTCAGGAATTTACCCTTCGCTCCACATTTCATTGTCACAAGACTCTTATCAATTACAAGGCGTGGAAAACAAAACTCACTGTTTCATCTTTATACAAGGTTTATTCTTTGAAACTCACACTTAACAGCAATTAAATGAACTTTAAATCACATATTGCAATTTTTCAAGACATCTTATTCCACTATAGTTGCAATGGTATTTCTTGATCATTGATAAATCTATCAGTTTCTTAAATGTTGCCAGGTTCTGGCGCATTAAGGTTAGTTTATTTTCTATCTGACACTAGTTCTGTATGACATCATAAATATTTGCCAAATTGAAAGTGCACAAATACAATATTTTAACTAAATAACAAAGAGAATCACAATGTAATGTTCAGGGCATTACACCCTGTTCTATCACAGTCTTCATTCTGTTGGTCCAAGAGTTTTAAACATCGCAACTATGTCACTGATGTATTTGATCACATAAGAAAAATGCTCCCTCATTGCTTGAAACTTTTATGAGCTTGAAAATGCTTCATCTTTTTATTTTCAAGAGTATAATATTGTATATTAACCTGCGATCGGTCTTGGGTGCACGCCACACTCACTTAGCCTACAATTTAATAAAGTGTCATTTTAACAATATTTGAAATATTGACCTGCAGCACACACTACCAAATTTTAGAGTACCACTGGAAGTACAACAAATTAATTGCAAACAATTAAAATTTGGATTTGAAATTCTTATACAATTAACAATTATTTTTGTATATTAATGTATTCCTTAACATTTGTGACTTGTGTTTGTAGATGTATGTATTTCGAACATGAACTAGTGATATGGCAAATGCAATCCACTCAGCACCTGAAATTAAATATTATGTAGAGATTGATGTGTGTGTGTACGTATGCCATTAAATTGAATTAGTATTTTGTGGATACGTTGAAATCACAGACACTGACCCTTTATATTTGTTTGTGGAGTTGAGAGGTGGTAATTTGTAAGGTTGAAATAGAGAACTTCTGCTTATACCCTTGAATTTTTGGAAAGTTCACCTTGAACCAGGAATTATACTTGAATTTTATCATGGTCCAGTAGTGGCCATACTGAGTAAGAGATGTGAATGCATCTATAGAAGAGCCCAAGTTAAGAGTTCAGTATGGGCTGTTATGGGCTTTTACTTTTGAGATCCCCACCCCCATTTTGTCAGAAACAAAAGTCATTAACATGCGAAGACAAAATAATAAATATGCAAAAAGGAGAGGAAATGCAAGGTTTTGATGGTCTATACCTTCTTTTACAATTCAGAACATTCAAAAAATGCGCTTTCCTTTCTTATGTTAAACGCGATTTGGGGAGTTAAAAATAACAGCCTTCCGCCTGTTGCCACTCGCTGCAAACACGTGTTGGGAAGAGGGAAGGGGGTGGCGAATGGCCAGGCAAAAGTTCGTGAATAGGCTTCCGTCTTGGGGCCAGGTCAAGAAATTTATTATTTGTGTGTGCACTTTCTCGTTTTGGGGAATTTTTCTCTGAAAACAGGCATATTGTATGCATTGGCGGTTCTAGCAGGAAGACCCCCGTTTCACTTGCTCTTCCCAAAGGATGACTAACTATTATAAAAAGTATTGATAGCATTATATTAAAAGAATATAAAATGATCGAGCAGTTCTTTTCCAAATAGTAAAGTTTGACGCAAATGCATAAATAGGGAATAGATTTATGAGATACCTAAGTAAATTTAATCCGGGACTTGTTGCTTGCAAGGCAATAACGTTAACTGATGGACACAAAGCGAGAGTATTTTAGATTGAATATTTCCAATGTCTATCTCTTTCTTTCTGTAATCATTGTTCACACAAATACAACAGAACTTCATCTATTTCACACCTCTGGTAATTGATTAATTGAGTTTTAAATCCACTTTTCTGCACAGATATGTTAATTGGGACTGGACCTATGGTTTTATGTGAGATACGAACCACTATATGCCTCCACCTGGTATGGAACCCTAATCCCTTAATTAAAATGCGACGACCGGGGGGGATTTGCTTTGGTGTCTGCCGGTATTATAATGAACACTGTTCCGTTTCAAATGAGACAGTGCACCGAAAAATGTGAAAGAGGCCTCCCCGATGGCGCAGTGGTAACGTCGTCGCCTCGTAATCAAGGTGTCCCAGGTTTGATACCCGTTGGAGACACATAGTGGTTCGGATCCCACTTTAAACTGTAGGTCCAGTCCCGATTTGCCTTTCTGTGCATAAAGGAAAGAAAAACGCTTGTGATATAATAGAGAGCAAGACGTATGAAAAGTATATTCGGAAACAGTTATTTTCAAATCTTCCTCCACGGACCGTCATTATTCTGGACTAACAGCTGCAAGAATGAACAGCTTCCCACCAAGTCATGCATTCTTGTATGTTCCTGGTCAAAAGCAAACTATTGTAGGTGCCAGCACCCCTGTTGTGACCCCACACTTTTGAGGGGCAATTGTTCTCCCATTTAAATATATGGGGAATTTGATGCTGAATGTGCTGCTATTACATTAAATTGCAAGTTTAATTTCATCTTAACATCGGAAATTATGTTGGAACATCAGTGCTGTGAAACTAAGAATTTTAATAAGACGATCGTCAGTAACAGAAATGATATCAGAACTAAAAAAGCCTTAAAATTTGCACAGCACTTGTTTACGTCACTTTGAATTTTCACAATTTAAGTGCTTTATTCTTGTGAATCTGGTAAAGAATAATACAGGGTGGGTCAAAAGTCGCAATACACCTAAATAAAAGAAGCCACTGTGGGGATAGGTGTCAGTGAGTGTTGGATATGCGTGTTGCGGGTGGGGGAAAACTTTATGATGAGGTTGATCTTGACGGCCGCCATCTTGATGTCCGCCATCTTGGATAAAACTTCATTTTTTTAAATGGGAAGGGGGTCGTGTGAAACATAATTTTAGGCTAGAATTTTGTCAGGAATTAAATGGTGTTGTCCATTTTGACGTATCTTTATTCGTGTAGGAGTTACAAAGGTTTCTTTTTTCAAGTTTTGAAAAGTGGCACACTTTACATGATGTGTTCAATGTGGCCTCCTTCATGCTGGACAGTCATTTCCATTCTCTTTTGCCACTCCGTATGCACACGTAACAGGACATCTGGTGTAATAGCCGCACATGCATCAATGATCCGCTGTTCCAGGTGGCGAAGATAATTGATTTTAACCGCAGACACCATGGCTTTGAGGTGGCCCCATAGGTAAAAGTCCAGGGGAGTGAGATCAGGGGATCTTGCAGGCCACTCCACTGGACCTCGACGGCCAATCCAGCACTGTGGAAACTGTTCGTTGAGTAATCCACGTACCTGCAGACCGTAGTGAGGTGGTGCCCCGTCGTGCTGAAACCATAAGGGGAAGTCACCATCCTCCGTCGCTACGGATGGGAACACCAGCTCCTCCAACATCTCTTTGTAGCTGTCGGCATTCAAATTGTTGTGGATGAACACAGGACCAATGACCCGTGTTCCCCAGATCCCGCACCACACCATGACTTTGGTATGTCCAACCATCTTGGATGGATCAGTCCAATGTGGGTTACTGTCTGACCAATAACGCAGGTTCTGTTTGTTAACCTCCCCATTAACGTAAAAGTTAGCTTCGTCCGTAAAGAGCACATTCTGGGCGAACTGTGGGTTATCTGCAAGCTGTGCTGTTGCCCATTCCGCAAACTGAAGCCGGCGGTCAGGATCGTCTTCAGAAAAGTGGTGTAATAACTGCAGCTTGAATGGATGAAAATGATGTCTCTTCAAGATCCGGCGTATGGAGCATCTGCCAACACCAGTCACATGAGACATGCTATGCACACTCCTTGTGGGACTGAGGGCGAAGCTACCTAACACGGCGATGGTTGTCGCCTCATCTGTTGATGAACGTGGCCACCCAGACCGTGGCGTATCTTTCACATTCCCTGTGGCAGTGAACCGGGACAGCAGTGATGCAACTGTGGCGTGGGAAATTGGATGTCGGCCTGGATGGCGAGCGTTGAAATCGGCTGCAATGGTGCGAGAACTTCTTTCCCCTGATATTAGGATGATCTCAACTCTTTCAGCGTCGCTTAGTTTCATGTTGTCCTGTCAACCTGCAACGAAGAGAAAACCTTTGTAACTCGTACACGAATAAAGATACGTCAAAATGGACAACACCATTTAATTCCTGACAAAATTCTAGCCTAAAATTATGTTTCACACGACCCCCTTCCCATTTAAAAAAATAAAGTTGAATCCAAGATGGCGGACTTCCAGATGGCGGCTGTCAAGATCAACCTTATCATAAAGTTTTCCCCCACCCCCAACACGCATATCCAACACTCAATGACACCTATCCCCACAATGGCTTCTTTTATTTAGGTGTATTGCAACTTTTGACCCACCCTGTACATAATATTTGCATGCGTCTGCACTTTTTTTATAGCTAGTTGTTATTAATACCACTCATTTTTTTACGTGATGTCAAACTTTTCCTCATGGCTAGTAAATATGGTTCTCTATTTTATACATACATATTTACCGTGGAATTGCACATACTCGCAAGTCGCAACAAGAGGAAACATAAAAGCGTAGTGCAAAAATCAATTAATTTTTTATTATTATAGACCCATGGCAGCTAGGGACGACCAAAATATCGTCAAGTTTAGTGCTCTTTGTGCATAAATATACTATATTAGCCCGTCTGAGATACCCTGTCGTTGTGCTCTAATATATTAACTCTTAGGTTCAGGAGAATGTAATTTTCAGAAACTTATGACTTGCTACATAATCCTAAAGGTTTGCTAAACAATTTTTGTTATCGATTTACACGAGAAATTCTTACCTTCGTTGAAAATAACGTTTGAATAGCCATTCTATCGCGCTCCAATGTAAAGCTTAGGGCAACCAGATGACGAACAAAATTATTTAGGGACACAACAGGGCTGGCGCCTCTAGTGGAAAAGTTTGGCAGTGAACAGCCCTGTTGACCACTAACTTTTGTTGCAGTATGTACTACAGCAGACACTCGATGCACGCTGGAGCTTTCTTGTACTGCGCACCATGCGGCAACACTGTTGCCATAAGCCCCATACTGAAATCTTAAGTTGGGCTCACCAATAGGAAAGTGAGAATATGCAATAGGCTATATAATATGGGAATGACCAAAATATAATAGGAATAGAAATATACAAAGCTTTGTATAATTTAAAAGTACAGTTTACAACAAATTTTTGCAAGTTTGGCAGGGAATCCAGATGTTCAACTGTAACAATTGCTAAGAGGAATGTTTATATTTTTGTCTCAGTACAAAATATAAACGGGAACATTTAATTTGTAATAAATATCTACTTTTGAGGTACATAACTAAAATATAGAAAGGCACATGGGGCGATAGGGAGGTTTAAAGCTCCACATATTCTTGATTGTGGCCAAAGTTGTGATGGCGATCAGTTTCCTGCCTGGATGCCTTTACCCTCCAGGATTGCCCCCAGGTACCCATTTATATGAGGCTGGGTAATCTTCAGAGCCATGCAGAAACAGGGAATTTACTAGAAAATTTCCTTGTGCAGATCTCCTGCCATGAAATGAGCCTAGGTCTTCCTAGTGATAGCCAGATGCTCTATGAACTGAACTATGGCAGGGTGGCTCTTGGTAGATGACTAAAGTTTTAATAAATACCCAGTATTTACCCAATACTACCCAGTGTCTAAATATCCATGTCCCAACCCTATCCTACTTATGACTTTCTTCATTCTAGGTTTCAGAGGATGACAGTTTGCCAAAGTTTGTGTGCTATCCGTGCATAGACATGCCAGAGAATCTTACAGGACTTCCATAACATGTCTTCTGAATCAGAAAACCTTCTCAATGAATACCCGTCATCTGCAGAAGAGAAGCAGAGAGGAGAGACAGGCTTTGAGGTAAAGTTACTTGAATATGTTAAATAGTCAAATCGGCTAGACTGCACAATCGACCCTTGTGTTTTACCATTTGAAAGTAAAAGAGAGAAATGTTCGCTAATAGTACGTATTTCACACTACGATTTGCCACTGTTCATTTCTCAATTTGACGTTACACTTATGTGAAATAATAAAAAAATTACTGCTACATTACTCACCATAGATGGTTTCCTTTAACCTAATCCATGTTAGTTTTAAACACACAGTATTGCCAGGTCGAACTTTGGTTTTCAACGTGGATATGTATATGAATTTTCACAAGGATTGAACTTTTTTAAAATCATGTTTTCCTTCGTATTTTTTTTGTTGCGCAGGTTCTAACATGCCTTTAAAGGATATCTTTAGAAAAAGGCTGGGCTGCAGTAGGTCAATTACCCCAGGGGTGGAGCCCGGAATCGGGAGGTGGGCAATTTTTATGAAATTTTTACACTTCCAATTGTTTCCTCACCTTAAATGGTACATTTCTGGAATCCTTGATTCCTACTCTTTCCAACGATATATGATACATATTTCTATTCAGAAGGGTCGATTCGACATCCTTACCGTCAAATCTTGTTTGCTCTTGGTGTGGTAATAGATGTATTTCTAAGGTATAGAAAGTATTATTTTTGCACCTGCTGTTACTAATATTGAAATCATGTATACTTCTTGAAGAACCACTGTGAAAGGAATACGTAAGGATCAGGGTTCTTGTGAATAAAATTGTATTTCATTCTACTCTATTCTGTTGTATTTCCATTTGTGTGTGTGGCGTGGACTTCATTGTAAAACTTTCAAAATACACAAGAAATGGAATATATGTAACTAGAACAAGATATTGCCATGCTTAAAAAAATTTAAATCATTATATTTTACTCTACATTGTTGATAAATGTCTGTGTTAATGCACTCATCATAATAAAATGATGATAATTAAGGCCACACCTAGAGTGGGTAATAAAAACACCACTTTCAGCTATTCAGTTTTCTAATGTGAGCGTTCATCAGGAACTTTTTACAATGAGGAGGTTGAAAGGCTAATATAACATGTATTTTTAAAATATTCAAAAAACACAAAAAAATGGTTTTGTGAGTATGTTACTTACACAACATTTCGAGAATGTACTGTTCTCTTCTTCATGTCCAAAATTTTGGCTACGAAAAACTTTCCCTAGCCATGTCAAGATATTTTAAATTGTTCAATGTTGAAATACGTGTTTTAGAAGGAAAGGGTCTTTTAACTTCAGGGACTTAATTTGTGACAGAATATGAAGGCAACATCAGTTTTAGGCATAGTTTTTAAATTCCTGTCTAACCCATATCAAACCCACATCCTTATTCCTGGTTTTAAAAATATCTTGACGTGGCTATGGAAAGTTTTTCGTGGTCGAAGTTTTAGACCTGAAGGAGAGAACAGTAGATTCTCGAAATGTTGTGTAAATAACATACTCACAAAACGTAAGTACCATTTTTTTGTGTTTTTTGAATATTTTTTAAATATTTTAAAAATACGTGTTGTATTTGCTATTGTGAATAAGTTGCACATTCATAATGAGTTCGCTTATAGAAAGGCTAATTTGTAGGACAAATGTAGTTTTTTTTACAACATTCCTGATCGAAACCTTCGTCTAAAAAGTCAAAACACAGCATTTTATATTTTAATAACCAGTCCCAGTAGATCTTCCATAACTAATTTGTATATTTTACACAACAAAATCAGATAACACACAGTGGAACCCCATTTTTAAGTTCCTCAATCTTATTTTCCCCCCCAACATTTTAAGCTCTTTAGCTACTGCACCCTGAGGAATTTTTATTGTAAGTTGCACTGTAAGGGCAATTACTGTTTTGCAATTTCTGACTTGAAGCACCATGAAATAATCGGTTACAGCAAGAACAAAATTAACCAAAAAGTTATTAACCACTGTTATATTAGATTGCTCCATTGGAACATGCTGACTATCTTCTGTATTATTTCAAGTATTCTGTCTGTCTATTCACGTCTCTGCCCATCCATGTTTTTGTAGAAACCATAGTGCATGTTTGGTGCTGTCGTAGTCTAGTAGATAGGACATCTGACTGCCACAAGGGAGATCCAGGTTTGATTCCTAGGTTGGGTGATCTGAGGTAAGAAATTTTCTGATCTTGTCCATGCACAAAGCACCTCTGGGATTCACCCAGCCTCAAATAAATAGGTCCTGGGAGCAAAGGTGGCTGGAGAATGGTTGCTGATCACATCATGTCTAAATTGGCTAAGGTCGAGAATGTCTGGTGCCTTACCCTCACATCCCCTAAATGTGGCTTAAAGGCACAGTGCAATATGCACAGGTATCTTTTATCATAGGCATGTCTCAATTGACAACAAAAGAGGTGCCACTAGTCCCTATCCTTGACTCTGCAGTTAAAGTAGCCAATTTTCTTTGCCTCGTGTATCCAATAGGGCAGTAGTTCTCAACCTTTTCCAATCGAGGACCCACCTTGAAGAATATTACACTTCGTGCGACCCAGGGGCACCGAAACCAGGGGGTCTCCCCCCCCAGTTCTCTGTTGGGACACCCTGTAAAGTGCCCAATGTATAACTCAACACAATTTAATTTTGTAACGAAATATTATTTATGTGATGTAAATTTCATAAATTATTTGAGAACTCTGTTTGAAATTACGCAGAATTCTGTTCTGAATGTGGTGTTTTACTCTCAGTATTTCTATTTCCAAATACACAGTTAATTAACGAATGCACATTGTGTATTATGATTAGGTACAAGAATGGAGAAAGAAGCATGGGAATACTGTAGTCCTCGTATTCTTGAGTAAGTCAGTCCATCGAAAAATAGGTAGGTTTTGTTCATGAATGTAAGCTACTTTTAACTTCCATTGTCAGCATCTGTTGATGCATCGTTTACCTCACCTTATGAACTACTTAGGTGCCAAAATTTGGAAGGTTTTGGTTTCGATTGTTTGCATTCGAAAGAGACAAATGGAAGGAATGAGAAAACAAATTGATCATCTTCGTTCAGTACATAGCAGTGAATTGTGGTAGTTGGATGGTGTTGAGCTACGAGTTGAGAGGAGAATGGAAAAAAGAAAATCTCGAACACTTTTTGACTATTTCAAGAAGAAATCCAAAAATGTGAGTAGTAACTTTGTTTGGAAACTCTTATATAAAACTTAATTTGCTTATTAGATCTCATCAACCATGTTAATTATAAACTTTATTATTATCACATGTAAAACACTTGGCTCAGATCCATCCTGAAATATAGTTCTCTATACAGTACGTGCCTGTGATGGGGATATATAAGTAATGTTTTTGCACCTGCAAACGGCATTAACCTTTTGAGTCCCAGGGCCATTTTCACAAGTAAGCCTCTCGGTCCCGAGCCGATTTTGAGCAAAATGCAGAGTTTCAATTAAATGAGTGTAGATCGGAGACTAATTGCCCTAGAGAGATGAGGGATATACCGTTGTACGCGGAATGAACCAGAGATTCAGGCTATATGAAATTTATGCAAATTCGGCGTATATATGGAGGGGGAAAAGGGGAAATCCCCTGAAAATACTTTTTTTTTTAAAAAATGGGGTTTCGCCCCCCCCCCGCCCCCCCGAAAAAAAAGGATATGAAAAGTTCAAAATGCACATAGAAATTATCGATGGCATGTAAGGAACAGAAAAATATTTGCATCATTGTCGTATGACCAATGTAACTTGAGTTGTACCCCCAAAAGGAATGGTGGGCACGCCACTGATTCAAGCTTCAAAATGCAGCGGTACCTTGAAATGACTATAGCTCAGAAACTAAATGCCGTAGAGATATGAAAGATATACCGTTGTACGCAGAATGAATCACAGATTCAGACGATATATAACTTATGCACATTCGGCGTACATGTGAAGGGGGAAAGGGGGGAAATCCCCTCAAAAATACTTTTCTTAAAATAATGGCGTTTCCCCCCGCCCGCCCCCCCCAAAAAAAAAATTCAAAATGCACAAAATGCAAAATTTATGCAAATTTGGCGTATATATGGAGGGGGAAGGGAGAAAACCCCAAAAAATTATTTTTAAAAATTGTTGAAATGTTTGAAATTTATATTTTCCCTTGAAAAGAGAAGTCCCTTTTCCCGCCTTTTCACCTCCATTTTCATGAAGATAAAAAAAGGTGCAAGAAACATTTCTGTTAAATACATGTGTTAGGAACAATATAAAAGAAAAAAATCGAAATTCTAGCCAAAAATAGAAAAGTTATAACGTAAAAACTACGACCTTGACACAGCATCTCGATCGAGATGCTTGGGACCGTGAGGGTTACAGTTGGGTATCTCGTTCGAGACGCTTGGGATCCAAAAGGTTAAAGAGGCCTAATCTTGTCTCTATCTCAGAGAACTAAAGTATTTTGTGGAAATACCAGTATGACAACAATTTGGTGGAATATTAATTATCCAAATTGAACTATTATCAAACTAGGAGGGTAAAATGAATATATGATATATATATATGTGTTTTTAATTTATTATGATATTATCCTCATTTAGTTCTGAAAACGTCTGTAAACGACATGCTATAGATATTCCGTGTTCCAATCAGTACCCATGATGCACAGTTAGGGCAACTATTCAGGAGGGTATTTATATAATTTAGGCCCCTAGGCTATTCTTTGTTTTGGGCCCTGCCGACATTATCATCATCATTACTTCCATTAATTGCATGCTCTGTATTAAAAACACTTCTAAACTTTAAAATATACACACATCTGAGAAGAAAAATGAGTTAAAATGCAGTACTGTAAAAAGAAGTTATTTAAATCCTAGAAATTCTTCCCTCTACATGTTGATTTACTTTGTAATTATTACATATGTAATGAATTTGAATAATCGATCGTCTTTGTCACTTCTGCCTCTTCAGCCTCACATTTTTATGCAGCCCCTTCCTGGAGGAGCGACCCTTAGGTTACAGCCAGTGACGTGTGGTGACGTTGATACTTGAGGTAGCAATCAGTGAGGTGCCCAAGGGCAGGTTGGTGTGGGTCATAGCCCATCCCCTTTATCGCTCAGTATTCCTAAAAAGAACAAGACAAGAGACGATTGTAAAATGAGCAATGACTTACTAAAAACAGTGCACGTAACTCCCACCTCCTTTCGAGAATCAAAAACGATTTGAGTTGACTAGTAAGCCAGAGAGAGATCCCAGCTTGGCCATGGGTGTTCTTTGTGTATGTCCCTTCATCAATTTTATCTTATCATCTTCGCGATTAGCCAAAAGTGGCAGGAAAGAGAAGTAAAATGAACCAAATCAAACAATCAATCAATGATTTGATTTTTGTTACTTAGAGTCGATTTTGTTGTCACATTTGGTTAATCGTGAATATGATACTATAAAATTAGTGAAGTGGCAAACACAAAGAACACCCAGGTCGAGGTTCGAAGCCGGGACTGCTCGTGTCGTAGCACAGTACTGTGATAACCATTCTGCCATGGTTGGTTGATTTGGTGTTGCACAGAAAGGCTAATTGGGACTGGACCTACAGTTTAAAGTGGAATCCGAACCACTATGTGCCTCCATGGGTTGCTGACCCAGGACCACTTGCACCCCCCCCCTCCCTCAGCATGTAGGTCTGCCGACAACAAAGATGATAGGAAAGCACTAACCATTCGGATACGTGAGTATCGGTAATTCAAACTGCATTTTCGCTCAGTGTAATTTTCAATTGGATTTTTGAAACACCATATTTGTGTATGATTAATGTTTTTTCAAAAATATTGCATTGCTTGATTTCCTTAATTTCTCCACCTCACGATCTCGTTACTGAAGGATCGAGGCTAAAGCCCTGGCCTGTACATAAGTGTTTCTATGTAACCACTCTTCACCTGTTTAATGTAATCAACGTTAATCGTCATGGCAGAAGTTAGGTAAAGTGATGGAAGAGCAACGCTAAAAATAAATTTAAAAATCCTCCCAGTGCATCTGCAGGGCACTGTGAAATCAGGAATCGAGAGATCTCTGTTTATGATTGCCCTCATGACTTCCATAAGTACATTAGCTGCTTATTGCGATTAAATCTATACAGTTAGAAGAAGTGATGGGAGGTGGCAAAAAGTCAATATATAAAAATGGATAAACAGCTTTTTGTAGTTTCTTCAATAATATTCATTTGGCTTTTTGAGTTCTTTAATGAATTTTTCATTCCACATTATTTCATTATTCACGCAGAGTACAACACATATGAACAATAATGCGTGCTCGTCGCATGTTCCCGGCCTGGATTGTTCTTTGTGAGGTCCCTACATCAATTCCATCATATATATCACTCATTCTCATTTTTGCAATAAGCAAATGTGTTGGAAAAGCGAAGTAAAATAAACCAAACCAACAACAACAATAAGAACGTTTATTTATTGACTGTTTAGCTTACCCAAATGTTTTAATTCGAACCCAAGAGAGTAGTACATTTAAGTAAAACACTACTAAAAGAGAGAGAGAGAGAGAGAGAGTGTGAACAAATATTTGTTATTTAACCATTATATATCCCATATTTGAAAAAAAAAAGAAAGAAAGCATAACATTTTTGTCTGCACATAATATGTTCCCATTTCATAAATAATAAAACTACATTACATATTATACATACACATTGTACAATGTTTGAAAGTTGTGGTGTAAATACAGATAACATAAGTATTGCAGAAATTTTTTCCCCAGTGTTCTTTAGAGGATTTACAATGGAATCAAGGGGAAACCAATCCCCTATCTGTTCCTATAGGAGATAGACTGGAGCACTTGAAACCACGACCTTTAAGCCATTGCAGCGATGTGGGGGGGGGGGGGGCATGGAAGATAGAGGCAGGAATCTTCCCTTTCCCTACCGTCGGCTGTTCCTACCTGGAGCTGGTGAGGCAGAAGAACAGTCAGCTAGGGCAGCCTTGTCCGCAGATCGCAAGAAGGACGTGAAAAACAGTGTTTCATATGGACTGTGGCTTCAACAAGACAATAAATATTGTGATTTGATAATAATTAGAGATGTGAGATTGATTGATCTATCTCTGCTAGATTAGCTACTCCTCAGTGCATGTCACTGGCTGTAGCCTAGTAGCAAATACCCACTGCTTCTATTTAAGAAAAGCAGGAAGACTAGTGTGCTTGCTTTTATGCTATATTTTTCTTGTTAGTTTGTTCATTGCATTGGCTCAAGAACTATTTACGAAGTAAAATGACTCAAGAGCATGTTAACTTTGTGGCACTGTGTCAAGTACACATAAGGAGAAACTGGATAATATTAATACTATATGGACCATGAAATATTTCATTGAATATTGTTTCCTTTCGTAAAAGTCGAGTAGAAGTTGAAAATATTTTGTTTTGCAAAATGCCACTGCTTTGTTTAATCAGTATTAGTAAAATTTTACTCATACGTATGCCTGTAAACACGTGTGTGCTACTTCGTGCTGCATTACTGTGGGTAGTGCCACTTATACAATGCTTAACCAACACATATATATGTGTGAGCAACTGAGTATGTGCGAAGATATTAAACTCCCATAAAGAATTGTAGGAAGAAGTACAGCATATAAACAGTTTATGATAATCAAATTCTCAATCAAAAGTTGCAGATAAAATATTATATTACAAAAATATGTAGTTTGAATGTAGAGATTTTTTTGTGCAGCTCATATCATTAAATAATTTTTCGAGTTCTACTTTGCAACCCACCAAATGCCCTCTCGGGACCCACTAGTGGGCAGTGCCCCATAGGTTGAGAAACGATGCACTGGGTGTATCAAACCTCACATCCATTTTTTTTTAGAAAGTCAAAGGCATAAAGTGTGTAGAAGTTTGTGTGTGTGTGTTTTTTTAAAATTATAAACTGTGACAAAGAAAATCTGATTAAATATTTTTTAAATAAAAATCGTGATTTTAATTCACCCTCCTTGTGTATTTCAGAAGTGGTGCTGGTCTCATGATAGTCAAGAAAGTTTGGCTGCTCGAATGTCTGATACGGATTTCTCTTCTGTGGAAGTGCGCATTGAGTCTGAAACAGAAAGTGCTGATCCATTAGTTTGTGAACAAACATCTCTGGAGAATGTTTGGCTTCCGGATGAGTCGTGTGTCAAGACTGAAACAGAATCATTCGAGGAGCCTCCTGATGTTGATATCTCTGTTGACATCAAACCATCTAACGAGTGTATACAGGATGCTTCTGTTGACATCAAACCATCGAATCAGTGCATACAGGATGCTTCTGTTGACATCAAACTATCTAATCAGTGCATACAGGATCCTTCTGTTGACATCAAACTATCTAGTGAGTACATGAAAGAAATGTCATTTTGTAAAGTGGAAAGTGTGAGTGGTGATAGTTGGATGCATTTTGAAGGCAAAACTCCGGAAGTTCCTAGTAGACAAAATGTTCCTAAAAATGAAGGATTTTATCCCTGTGATCATGGACAATTTGTTGAAAAAATGCCAGCTGAAGACAGTGACAATGGTGAATTAATTTTAAGTGAAGATAAGGACATGAAGTATAGTGTAGAGAATCCTGACCAAGTAGAAAGTGAAGTGGCAGAGCCTGGAGAAAGGTAGGTGAAGGAAATTTTAGTACATGGATTGAAAATGAGCATGAGAGCACTAAGGTTCAAGATTGGACCTTATTACTTACGAGTTATGATTCATGTAATTTGTGTATTGTGCCACCAGTGCTGCAGGGTTACATATAAGATTGTCCATGAGTTAGATTATATATATATATAATAAGAACCCATATTTTTTTTATATTTGGAATATTCACTCTAGTTTGGAATTTATAGTCCTTTGAAATTTCCTGCCATTTGATGCCCCCCCCCCCTTTCTTGTGGGATCAAGCAATATATACAATGGCATGTCCAGGATTTTCGAAAGGGGGGGACTACATATAATTTTTGGTTGTCAGCCTGCATTTTGTCATCTTTACTTGCAGCCTAGGGTTGGCATTTTGCCATTTTTTTTCTCTCTCGAAAAAACACTCACCTGGGTTGATTTTTTTGGGCTAGATTCTACTTTATGTCCTTATTTCTTTTTGTTGGTGGTAACCGATGGGAGTTAACAACAGTGCAGGCTCATCCTTGTGTCCGCGTTGTGAATGCGTGTGCTTTGCTCGTTTGCATTCTGCATGGTGATTGCTTCTTTGCGTTTGTGGTGTGTTGTGCATGTGTATGATCACAGATCAGAATGGCATACGTCTGGTTGGATGGTTTCTTTTTCTTTTTACACTTTCTGTTCACGATAGCCCCACTAACCATTCACAGGTAGCCCCACGAACCATTCACAGTAGCCCCAAAAACCATGCACGGGTAGTCCCACAAACCATTCACGTTGGCTCCAAAAACCATGCATGGGTAGCCCCACGAACCATTCACGATAGCCCCACGAACCATTCATGGGGATGAGGTATGCCTATGAGGTTAGGTTAGGCCTGTTAGGTTAGGTTCCATCAGCACTCATTTCACCCCTAAATATGTGCTTCCTCATCGAAAAATTTCCTCAGTATGTTCAATTACGCATATCCGGACAACATCGGTTTTTATTGATTTCCTCCTCCAGGTAATTTGGTATTTATGTTGTTGAATTCCTTATACAATAACCTTTCCAACAATATATGACATGTATTCCTTAGGAAAAGGACGTAAAGTAGAATCTTACCTTTTTTTAAAAGATAAAACCCAGAAAAAACCAGGTAAAATTTATTTTTTTGTTTTTTTTCAGGTTGTGTTTATAAATATATATATTTTAAAAATGAAATACATTTTTCCCTGATAGTAATATATTGGAACATTCAATTTGTATTGTTTTAGTTCACTGAATCAAAAACTATTTAATATTTTCTGTTAACATAGTGAAGAATTGATAATCAAGGTCTCGCACCTTGAAATGATTAAACTAAAAACATACATAACCCATGCTGCAACAGACAATTGAGCACCCAGGCCTACCTACAGACTGCCGGCTGCACTCCCTCTTGATCCTACTCTGAGGTGGGATATCATCAAACCAGTTACGAGGTGATGTGTGGTCAGCACGACGAACCCCCAGTCGTCGTCGTAGATTTTCATGACCGGGTTACGCTACTCATTCGTAGCTCCCCAATTTAATCATGATGGCGAGTGTTCACCAGTCTCATACACAGGTTGAAATCTCAGGAGAAAAGCTGTTACGTTTCCCCAAGGAGACTCAAACCTGCACACGTCGGATAGCTGGAGCCCAAAGCATGACTGCACAACCACAGTGCGGGACAAATGATTAAATTATCTAAGATACTATATTCTGAAAAATTCTACTCTTGCTGGATGGTGTAACAGTTAATATATCTATGATCAGTTCCCAGGGTTGCACATTGCAATTCTATACTAATACCTGATAGCTGTGGTGGTTTAGTCGACCTTAATGGCAGAGTGGTGCAATGCCAGGGGTCCCTGGTACGGTTATGGATGTTTGTGTTTGTTCCAATGAGAATACGGAAAAAATAGAGAAAATTGATGTGTGTGAAAATTGAGAAAATAGAGAGAAAAAGGGGGGATACTACTGCTTAGGAGGATTACTTTTATTACAAATGTAAAGAAAAAAGTAGACAGGCTGTCTGACTGCATATGCAGAAGACCCGGGTTTGAATCTTGGGGTGAGTGATTTAAGGTCAGAATTTTTCCAGTTTTGTCCCTGCATAAAGCAGCTCTGGAACTCACCCACCCTTAAATCAATGGATCCTAGGGGGGGGGGGGGGTAAAGGCAGGCGGGGTTTGGTTCTGATCACATTATCTTCAAAATGACGGAGATGAAGAATATGTCAGGCCCTACTCCCATATCCCCTGAATGTGCCTTCATGGCGTGGTGCTATATGCATGGGGAACTTTACCTTTACCTACTATACAACATACAGTAGCTGCACACACACTTTCAATTCTGCTTCAATACAGTTTGTTCGCAGTTCAAGTTTAAATATCTCCTCGGTGTATGAACCATGTCAATATTATAAGGCTGACATATTTAATTGTCTTGACTGATTTCATCCAAATGGAATACTGTATCAATCCTCAAAAATATCTGTTTGCTATGAAACTAACAGTTCCCATTAGTGGCCCGTATTTGGATCCCAACATACATATGCACTATATTGTTAAAGAAAATTATTTTTCAAGCCATAGCTTAAGAAATGCCCTAAAATATTTAGGTATCTTTTCTTAATGTCCAAAAATGTAGTTTAGGCAGATATTTGAAAGTGGCATCAGAAGCTACCTCAGAATATGAAAAATCATTACCACTTCGATCGGGTGAATACACCTATAACTTATTTATTTCGTACATTTTTACATTGCTACTTACGTATTCTGCATCGTGGAACATTCTTTAAGGTGTTATTATGAATTTCTCAAGGAAATAATGTCCATTTTTCACATTACGACTACTTACTGTTGTTCGTTTTATCGCTTTCCTAACATACAGTATGGCGCAAGAGTAATGGTTCATCGCACGTCATGCTTGTTCCAACCTTCTTAACTGAAAAATACCTACTTTTGTGTTACTAATTTTGTATTTTTTCCTGGGTTTGAAATTGTGGTTCGTGATCGCATTGCACCACACACCATTCACGGATAGCCCCATAAACCATTCTTGCATAGCTCCAAAATCATTTACGATCGAATAACCATCCATGGGTAGCCCCATAAACCATCCACACACCATCACGGTAAGGTTAGGTTAGGTTACTTACATTAGGCAAACATAGTTAAAAAACGGTGTGGTTGGAAACACTTACAGGTGGTTACATCATCAAACGCACAGGACATCTGGTTCATGTAGAGGAAGGAAATGAAAGCAACGTCAATTGCATGTCGGAGATATATTTTTTAGGGAAAAAAACATAAATTCGAGCTAAAAAAAGATAGAAAACACATTCACGAACTTCCACAGAAAGTGATTTCCGTATGTAGTTTCTTCTGTAAAAATGAAGTAATCCGTATTCACTAGATCGAAGTGTTACCGAAAAATCTATTTTTTATCCACCATCTTGAAATACTTTCAACAAATGCAAATTCTAAATAGAATCATTCATTCCCTGTGTGTATCTATTTGCAACATAAATTTAAGCTTAAAACTGTCCTAGCATTTTATAGGTTTGTCGCGTGTTACTCACAAATCCAGAATATAAAAAAGGAAAGTTAAAAATTTGTACTTACGTATGTGAGTATAGTGCTCTTATTGTAAATTGATGAAATTGATGACGAGGATACAATAAGTAGTTTTGATGTTGTTAACTTATACCCAAGTGTACCGAGGGGGCGGGCGGGAGATTGTTTACTAAGGTGGCTGTTAGAAAAAGGAATATACATCCTAACTGCTTGGGAATATGTACGATGGTATAACCTTGTAACGGAATATAATTTTTTCTATGTCAATGAAAGTATTTATAGACAAAAAGAAGGCTTGGCGATGGGAAACCCCATTTCGGGTATAGTAGCGAGCATTTTTATGCACTTCATTGAGAAGGCAGCTTTGGAAAAAACAGGAATGGGTATTAAATATTATGGGAGATATGTTGATGATATCTTGATTATAGGAAAGGGGGTAGCACTGAACAAGGTTTTTGAAGAATTAGAAAAACAAGATGAAAGAATAAACTTCACTAGGGAAAACTTAAGGGATGGAAAAATCAATTTCCTGGATCTTAGTATCTTGAAAGAAGGGAATAGGATTAGAACAGGAGTACATCATAAACCCCTATCGGGGAACTTATATATTAACAAGGAATCGGCGCACCCCGAAATAACAAAAAAAAACGTATTCCTTAACTTTTTTATTAGGGCCGGTAGACTATGCAATAATGAAAAAGAAAAGGACAACGAAATTCGGTGGATAAGAAAAACAGGATTAAAAAACGGATACACAAATAGAGAAATGGATAAGATAGCAGAGAGAGCACGGAAAATTATTAGGAAAGAAGGGGATCAAAAAGAAGGGGAAAAAATCGAAAATAGGAGGGTAAAGTATGTTGGCATCCCTTACCATCAATCCGTATCGGAAAAAATCGGAAAAATAACGAGAGATTTTGGAATCGTTTGCGGGATGAAAGCACCAAAGAATGTAGAAAAATACTTCACCGATTATAAGAAAGGAAAGACAACTAGGGAAATACCGGAAAAACAGAAGGGGGTTTATCGAATAGAATGCCAATGCGGGAAGGAGTACATAGGACAGACGGGCCGAAATATGGGTAAAAGATGGAGCGAGCATGAAAAGGACATAAGGGAAAAAGTTCCCAAAACGGGTCTCTCAGAACACATTTTGGAAAGTGGGCATAGAATCGCAAAAAAAGAGATAATCAGAAAAGAGGGGAGGAAATTAGGAAGAAACGTGTATGAAACAGCGAATATTTGTAGGGGGGGGGAAGAATAATGTTAATAGGGACGAAGGAAATTTGGAAGAAGGGTGGATCAATTTCCTCAAAAAATGGGATAAAGCCTGGAAGATTGAACCCAATATCGGTTTCCACGTCACTCCGGAAGTTATGCAAGCTGCAAGAGAGGAACGTGAATTCACGTTGGATTTGTGATGTAATAAGGGGAAACGAGAAAATTAAGGTGAGGGGAAATATTCGTTGTGAATTGACCTTCATGTGGATGGATAAGCACAGTTGGGTAGGAAAGGCCAAACCTGCAGGTTGCATTGTGATTTATGCAGGTTTTTTAGAATTTTAACTTTTTTACCTGTGAATAGGTCTACTGTACAAGTTTTATTAGGGAACGGCTTGGTTTTTACGTACTTCTAATAGCAAAAACTTAATATTTTAAATGTACCCTAACCAACCCTTAACCACAATCCTCATATTACATTTTTGACGCAGTACTATGCCAAGTACTTAGTTTTTATACGAACCTGAGGAAAGAGATAGTCAATCTCTGAAACGTCGTTCTACAATAAGAGCACTATACTCACATACGTAAGTACAAATTTTTAACTTTCCTTTTTTATATTTTAAAACTGTCCTAACGTAGCTGAGACTTGTTTTCTTAATCTACAAAAATCTATTTTCAAATATTTGCATAACTTCAAACTCTCGCAAGGCATGTTAAATCAGTCTGTCGTCCACCATCTTTAAATAGGGTGACAAATTTTTCTCAAACATGACACCAATCCTTTAAGTTATCTTGTAACTCAAAAACTTTACATTTATGGCAAAATGTATGTTTGCCACTTTACCACCACCCCTCTCCTAAACTATGAAATATAATTTTAAAAGTTTTACTGCAACATTGCAGACCGAGGAATTATCTACAATGACTGGGTTTAGTTTCTTATACTCCAAATATCACTGTAGACACTTTTGGGGAAAAAGAGAGCATGGTATAGATTGTGCATGCAACATGAGGAAAATCAGTTTTTCATTCACCATCTTGAAACACATTGTTCAATTTCACTGACATGTAATACCATTGCAGTCTGTCAAGTTTTCTAGGTGCAGAAACATGTTATCATGGTCACTAAATAGATGACGTGTCATTCTTTGCCCATCCACCCCACCCATGCTCCTCCTAAGTCATGCATTATGTTTTGATACTTTTATTGTGAATTTTCAGTGCCAGTAATGTCAGAGTGCCCCTGAAAGTTTTATGCACAAACCTTGAAATTGTAGTCTGTAAAAAGGTTTGAAAATGTCTTAAATGGTCAAAATAAGAAAGTATATGTATGCATTGTATACCACCTATATTTAAGATAAAAGGAAATCGTGGTAGATTGTGAGAGTGCTCGACTTCTTGGGTATAGAGCTCCTAACCATAAATAAGATTTATCCTACATTGGCAAGGAACCCATTACGTTCAATCAATGCACTGAACTGGAGGGAGGGGTCACCGGCCCAGTGCAAGGCATTGGAAAGAAAACAGAATATTTGCACACATACTAAATTTTGAGAAATGAAATGAATCTTTTGAAAAGTGTTTGGTTTAATTATACCACAGTTTACTTTATTCTACTTTCACGACTTTTCAATAAAATGTACTCAATTCTCCTTTGTAATGCCTCTCTCCAGAGACAACCCATTCATTTATACAAGAAGAAAATCTAAATTCTTGCAAAATCCATTATTTTTGTAGGTTTGCATCAAAATATTTCATAGCTCGAGGGGGTCATGGCCCCCTTGACCCCCCTAGGTATGGACCTGACCCAGACACTTACATGCATATGTGTGTGTGTGTGTGTGAAACAAGGGAATTGCTGCATGAATGACAGAGCACACTGAAATACATTGATCAATATGATCCACAATTTTCGAATTTTTGTTTCTGCACTTCATTTTTTTAAAGAAAATATATTGTTTTTTTTATTTATTAAAAATATTAATGTTCAATCTTCCAGTAAAGAAACATACACTCCAGACTCAAAATTGTATTGAGTAACTGACAGCAAAATATTTTACTTGGCACCCAGTTGGTGTGTGTGCTGGTAAGGGGGGTTATTACTTTGACCATGTGGGGAATCAAAACTTAGGTATTTCAGCTTGTTGGCAACACTTGTGACAGTAACAAGCATCATGTGCCTAAATATTGACCATATATTTATGTGGAGAATCATAAATCGTAAGTTTGCACTGGAATTTTGTACACTTGGCAACACTGTTGCTAGATGCCAGTTCACGTAGCTTGTTTTGAAATTCCAAGAGCTAGTCATAAATACAACAACTAGATGTCTGTATATTCATTTTAATCTCTTAAGACTTCTTATCCAAAAACTACAGTTTGGCCTTTAAATGTCCCAATTTAGTCATTAAACTAATCATGTGCATTGAATGAATATATTTATATGGTCCTACATACACCTCATGCATTGCTTTTCCAGAAATCGACCCACCATTCATAAAATTGTTGCTCTTTGAAGTACAGCAAAAGCAAGGTGTTTTTTTGGAACACCTGTTGCATGCCTGGGCATCCATGGTGATGTAGTGGTAACATTGTCACCTTGTAATCAAGGGTTCCTCGGTTCAATACCTGGTGGAGGCACTCAGCATTTTGGATTCCACTCTAAAGTTTAGTTCCAGTCCCAATTAGCCCTATTATGCATAAAAAAATCAAAGTATAAAGTGCTCCCCTGTGCTATGCTAGGGCCCCACATTTTCTTGATCATGGCTAAAGGTGTAGGTGATGTGATCAGCACCACGTCCCTCCTATTATGTATAAAGTGGACGTAAAACAAAAACTTGCACAAACAAACTCTTGCATACGAGTATAAGGGCAAGTAGTAGAGAGAATACTCTGTAAGAATGCACACATGCTGTTCCAATGAACCTTTTGAGGATTGAGCATTCCAGGCAGGCACTTCCTAAATATGGCAGTGATGATTACCTCCAAGCTATTTACACCCACAGGGCCAATGGCAGAGATTGACTTAAATAACATTGCAGATCTTTCCTTGGGGGGAGGAGGCAGTCTTTCATAAATGAGTGAAAATAAATTTATTATTTCGTTATTCAAGCAATAAAAATCATTTTCATAAAACACTGAAAATTAATTTATTATTTTGCTATTTGAACAGGTCATAAAATCGATTACTTGAAGTATCATTATTGGTTTCAGAAATATGGTTTGTGAAATGAAGTCACATTGTGCCAGTCTAGTACTGTGGTCAGGCACAGTAGTGATGGTAGTGGTGAAGAGAAGTCAGTGTAGCCAGTGTTGTGTTCGATTCACTCAGTAGTGCAAAATACAGAATTTATAATTTTTGATTTAAATGTATGGCCAATACTTAAGCACATGTTCTCTGTGTCCTGTTGACAAAATTTCAACCAACTACAATTCGAGGTATACAACTAAAACAGTCATTTGTAGATTATACCATTCACAGCCTGTTCACCTCAAGCACAAGACAAATGGTTCATGATTGTGAATAAATAAATATCTAGAACAGGGCACGAAATTTCCGGTCGCCATTGGCGACCAAAAGTTTGGGGCTGGCGACTAAAATTTTGTTGTTTCAAATGTGTGTCAAACATGCTAGCAGAGCTTTCTGGAATATAAAACCAAACCCAATTTTGACTGTCATGCTCACTTTTAGTCTTATTTGAGGTGTTGTAATGTTTATTTTTGTCTCTTGTTTGATGTGTCTGACTGGAAAGGGACCAAAGGTTCCAATAGGATTTCAGTGGCCACAGTGCAGGTTTATGGTTTATGTAGGGTAGTGGATGAGGTACGTCAACAATCAATCAATCAGTGACACGGATCTACCTATCCAACAATGTGTTGCATCAGCCAATCATGGCCATTTATAGCAGATCGTAAATCTTGTTTGTAGTAAATTATTATTGGATACTACAGGGTACACACAATAGGAAATGTGAGAACATTAATATCACACGATGTTTTGGATATGAAAATATGGTAGACTGAAATGGTACGCTTGCAAGATGATCCTTTTATTTCCACATTTAATAACGATGTATTTTGAACTTCTAAATTGTCAAATTTCCAAGTATGTCTCAATATCAGCAGAAATCTGTATGAGTAATATTCGTATTGGTTCAGGCTAATGTTACCTCAACCCTAGTATGTGTGCTGTTCTGTATATTCAAGGTACTTACGTAGGATGCAATTCAATGGGTTTGTCATATTTTCTATATGATTTTGTCAAATAGGTTGTTACGTACCCAATAGGACCAAGAAATATAAATAGTTTGCTAAAGAGGAATAGAGATGGCAGCACCAGGGATGCAAGATTAAGAATTAGCATAATATATTAAATGTATTTATAAATAAGAACAAAGCAAATTGGAAAGATGAAAAAATAATAAAATCTACTATAAGAAGATGAAGAATAAATATAAAAGAAATAAATTAATATATATATTCAATTAATCAAATCAGTGATCATATGTAAGTTAATATGAAAATGAAAGAAGTCAAAGCACTGATACAAGTTTGTGTCTTTGAACAGATATTGCATCTGTCTGATTGATTTACCATTCCCATAGTGGAAATTTTGTTTACATCAGTGGCGGCGCATTCCAGTCGATGCCCCACAGCACTTTTTGTTGTGCGTTTCAAGTGTAGCACCTACTTGGATGCGCGTGTCAGTCGTTTGGCACCAAGTATACACTCTTTTGTACCCAGTTAGTGTTGGCGCTTTCCAATCGCAGCCGCAAGGGAGGAGATTAGTATAATTCCCAAAGTTTAAGAGAAAAAGGATATTTGAATTCATAAATCGTCAAAAGCTGAAATAGAAGGAAGTCCAAATCCAGATCTGTCCATTAGGAAGGAAGTCCAAATCCAGATCTGTCCATTAGGAAGGAAGTCCAAATCCAGATCTGTCCATTAAGAAGGAAGCTCACGTAGGAAATCCAGGAGGAAGTTTTGACCTGTCCATTAAGAAGGAAGTCCAGATAGAAGAATATACAAATTGAAGAAAAGAAATAATAAAAAACGTATTGAGATAAAACTTGACTGTAGATGAGGATTATAGAGAAAAGTAGCTCATCATGGAAATATTCTTTTTCCATGTATCCTTGTTTATATAATATATTCATTTAAACGTCTCGATTGGTAGGCATCCAGTCTGGTTTCGTTGTCTACAAAGAACCCTACCCTGTAGATATTCTAGCTGAGGTTTAAGATTAAGATTCATGCACCTTGTACCAAAATGGAGGTAGCATTAGTAAATGGCGACCAACTTTTGGGGCTAGAGAATTAGGAACCAGACAGCGAAGAGAAAAAGAATAATTGAAAATGGAAGAAAAGGATAATGATGGAAATGAGAATGCAGAAAAGCTACAATGAAGGACGATGGAAAGAAAAGGGAAACTTTCAGTTGTTGTGGAGAGAAAGGAAACAAGGAAGATTATTGTTTGTACCACATGTAATGAAACGAGACATTGGATGTGCGAAGAAATAAGAAAGGAAAAATATATATCAATAAGCGAAAGGGAAGAAGGTTACATATGTAAGAAATGCAAAAAAGAAAAGCTGAAAGAAAAACAAGGAAGACATAAGAAATAAATATATTAGAATTGTTTCAAAAAATGTCAATACAGCTGGAAGCCAATGCCCAAATGGTAGAAGAAAGTAACAGAGAAGTATAAGAAAAGTTAGAAGAAAGCAATAGGAGAGTGGAATAGAACAACAGAGAATTAAAAGAAAAACTAGAGGAAAATATTAGAAAGATCCATGAAAATAATAGGTAGCAGGTTCAAAGAGAGTAATAAACAACTGACAGATATGATAGAAGAGGGAAGAAGCAAAAGTAGAGAAATGTATGCAAGAATAGCTAACGCATGCGAAGAAAATAGGAACTTGGTGGAGAAGGAGATAGATGAGGCAAAATTGATGATAGATGATAGAAGTCTAGAGATGAATAAAAGGATAATGGAAGAAGTGTCGAGGTTGAGAGAAGAAAAGGCACGAGAACTTCAGGAAGTTCAGGAGAGAACTTTGATCGTGGAAAAGGAAATTATGGAAAATAGAAGGAAAAGGGAACAGACAGAAAATTAAATGGGGCAGTGTCAAGAATTGAGAAGCCAGAAAAGAAAGAAGAAGTAGAGAGGAAGTTAGGAAAGCTATTCATCAAAGAAGGAAACATAAAACCTAGGTTTTGAGAAAGTGAAGAAAAGAATGTTAAGAAAGAGAAGAGAAGAGAGTTCAAGCGATGAATCGACAGCGGAGGAAGAAGAGAAGCATAAGAGATATAGAATAGCGGGACGTCACAAGAAAAGGAAATGGAAGAGTAGGGAAGAGGGGAGTAATAATGAAAGGCTCTTAGACATATTGGAAAATGAATTCCCGAGAGACGAGAACTATCGGACCAGGATACCTATTCCACAAGAATTGCAGCATCTTCCAAAATTCAACGAGAATATATCTGATAAATGTCCCAGAAAGTTTTTAAGGGAACTAACAACAAATGTCAGACTTATGAGGATCCTCAAAGCAATGATTTTGAACGTCATAGAGACATGTTTTGAACAGTCGGCAGCAGGATGGTATCAACTGAATCATCACAAATTCAGAAATTTTAAAGAATTCAGCCGAAAATTCTTAAATTACTACTGCAGTGAAGATATAAAAGAAAGGCAGCTAGAAGCATTGAAGAGAAGATATGTAGATTGGTCCATAGTCGACAGCCTAGAAGAACATATGTGGGAGACCCTTAGAAATTTCAAAAATCTGAAGGAAGGCTGCCATTAAGAATACAGAGAGCTATAGCAGCGGTTAAGATAAAAGCAGTTGATGATTTGATTGAATATCTAAGAACCGAAGATGTGCTAAGATAAACTCAGAATTCCTGGAACGATAAGGAAGGAAGATTCTATGGAAAGAGGCAACATTCAGAAGAAGAAGGGTGCTCAAAACCAAAGTTCCGGTGACAGGAATTTGATGTAAGAAGAATAGAAGTTAGAAAGCAGACACCAAGTGCAGAAAGAAGAGAAGTAGGAAGAAACAATGTAAGATATGAAAGAAACATAGACTCTGTGGAAGAAAGAGAGAGAAACGATGATAGATATCGAGGAAATTGGAGAAACTTTAGAGGCCGAAATAATTTCCGAAGATATGGAAGAGGAGGAAATCAGCGATGGGGGGAACAGATATGAACCGAACGAAAGAGAATGCCGAGAAAGTGTGTTCAATGAAGAAATGGAAAGACGAAATGAACTGTTGGAAGAAGAAAGAATCAAAGCAATAGAACTGATGAGGAATTACTTTAACGACGAGAGAAGGTTTCCGGAAATATTGCAGGAAGAAGATAACCGAAACCCACAAGATATAATGGCAAACAGATGAAAATGTAGTAATATCGTCAAACTGTAAATAGAAGTAATCTATATGTAAATATTTGCAAATAGAAGAAATTATAGTTCATCAAAGAATCTGATATAGATAAAACAGAGAAGAAACTATATGTTTAGAAGTTAAATAGAGGCCAAAAGATTATTCAGACAAGAGACTCACAAGCTCACTTGAAGATGTCAGACAAGTCATCGCCATAGAAAGGGAACGTAATATAGGAACTGTTGATGGGAATATGAATGTCAAAGGAATAAGTTTCACTGACGACTCAACCTTACCAAAAAGCTGGATGCGTAATGCCAATGGTGGAACAACATTTTGAGAAAAGTAGGCTGGACATGATCTACGTCAACGAAAGGAAGGCGAGAAGACAATTAATGTAAATGATATGCTACGTATTCCTATGAAAAAGAAATTGCGAAGAGGAAAAATGGAAATGTGCATTAAAAATGAGAATTTTGTGTATAAGACGAAGAATAACACATGAGTTATAGAAATGAATAGTGAAAATGAAAGATAATTATAATGCATATATCGATGATACATGAGATAAAGATGATGCACGCAAGAATGTACTGAAAGTAGAGACAGTAGAAGCGAAAAATGTGCTATTTGAATTGTAGTAATTCATTTATGAAGAGCTAGACCATCTTTAACATATGTTTGTCATGTACAGAAAAAGACTGATATCTGCCGACAAGAAAAGAGTTGAGTGTTACAGCAATTATAAAAATAGAGCATCTTAGGAGAAATAAAAGAATAGAGACGTGCCAGTTCCTGAAAAGAAAGCAACGAAACAGAAGCCAAAGGAAGATGCTGCGCATACCTTCTTGATAACGTGCCCCTTTTTGTCATCCAGAGAAGTGATTGGAGTTCTGGATGGAGTGTGGGAATGCAGCCAGGTCTTCATATAGCATCCCACCTTCTTTAACAACACTGGAACCCACGTCTCAGACAGTTGAGGTGGATGACAGAAACCTTCGTTACTTGTCTTCTCTGTCTGTCTCGTATCGGGACTCCAATCTAATACTTGAGGATGTACGTACAAATGTTGCAGGCATGACAAAAATCTCGTAGTGCAATCTACCAAAACATCGGCATATATCTTGAAACTGTTACTCGTAGTAGAAATAAACTCGCAGCATTGTTCATTTCACATAGGTATAACACAATACTAAGAAGCTTTTCAATGCAGTTGCCCCCATTCTCAGGCTCGTTGCTTTCGACGTTGTGCATGTGTGCGGCCTTGTAGACACATGCAAGTCATTTTGCTTCCTTGTAAGGACAGAGTAGTTTGCTCGTTTTGCAATTGCTGGGAAGGAAGGCATGACCAGCAGAGCTCTCGGATGTTTGCGAAAACTACGTGCAAACAAATGAAGTTCGATAATTGAAATGCAGCCAGGGACGGAAGTCCCAAATTGTGATGTATTTTAGGGATGCAATATAACATACTATAAGACAAATATTTAAGGATCCTGAAATTCGTCACAAGGTGAGGAATGTAAATGGAAGAAATAGTATGTGTGTCAAACCTCTTACAACAATAAATGCTTACGCATCCTTCTATGTTCATAAAACATCGAATTGCATATTGTAGTGTTGAATAATATTAATATAAATTAAGTGATGTATGTAATTTTCTTGTTTAGTTTCCTTCATATCCACTATTTATTACTTTCCCTGCTTTGTTGGACAAACATGTTGTGAGGTCAACCTAAGTCATTTTATGTAAAAGGTTTTGAGTTCAAATTGTGATATGTCATAGGTGTCACTTCATCGATTTTATCCAGTCATCATTCACCTCATCAATGCAATTGGCCAAAGGTGCCAGAAAGAATGGAACAGAAAATACAAATATTTATTTAATACTCTGAACTTTTGTAGAATTGGCTGTTGTTGAAGGACCAGGATGCATTTGGTCACTGATACAAAACAATATTTTATTAATCTGAAAGAAATTTTAACATGTCCCATGAAGAGCCTGAATGACACATTCACCCTTTCAATAAATGAATGTAACCAGACTTCTGTTTTCGAAAATGAAAACCTGTATTTTGACATTTACTTTTCCAGAGAACAGTCGTGGACACTTGTGGGTAGTAACAATTTCATTGACTTACAGTGGGATCATTACATCCCAGAAGTGTCTGTGACTGTAGATGAATAACCACATGGCTTGTGCTAAATGTCTAGTAATAAACCAATATGGTCAATCCATAACAAATGGTCCAACATGTAATGGGTTTTCTGGTCGATATAACTTTGATCATAGATCGGACCCTAAATGATGATCCTGACAAAGTCATATGACCAGAATAATCCAGTTTCAAAATTTGCTTTGCCTTAGGGTTGTGTAAATGATCAAACAATAATTTTTATTAATCAATAGCATAATGACAAACATAGAAAATCTGATGACTGTAACTACTCTTGGATCATGTGGTTTGGCCAATAAGATTTTAACATGCACTCATCAGATTAATTCATGGCCATACCAATAATTGAAAATTCACTACACAAATAATTAATTTCTGCTCTGCACCATTCGTTCATTTTTTGTTAATTCCCAATAACATGTTTACAATTATATATGTTTTGATATGCAAATACAATAGTCCATGAGAAGCTACAAAATTACCTTCAGGTTTTTGCTTTTAGATGCTAGTTGTTAATCAAGAGTTCATGCATTGTGCATTTATGCTGTAAACCAGTACTACTTCTTAACCATGTGTTACCACAGTAAATTTCTCCTGAGTAGATCAATTTTAAATAATGCACATTGAACAATATAAATAAAATTGTAATCATCCTAATTAATTAATGCTTATTGGTGCTTCATGTTTTCAGGTAGGTAAGATTCTAATTAGGAAATGCTTCTTTTCTTAGTTGCAAGAATTTTTAAGTGGAACATGGAACATCTAAAAGTAGTTTCACTTTTACCACATGTATCTGAATTGTGTCGTGCCTAGGTCACATATTTTCAAGGTACCCAAGAACTTCAACAATTCTCGATTATTATTGATAACCACTCCCTTGTTTAGTTATGTTCCATTTTCACTTCAGAACAAAATACTTTACTGTAATTATGTGGAAGCTGAACCCATCCATTAATTTTGTCAGTTTCCACACTTTTCCACACTTTGATTCATTCTTCGCAGTACTATTAAGACATTTATTAAATAACACTATAACATTCATTGGGTGTATATCTTCAAATTCACGTATACTTGGGAATCATGAATTAAGTTATCATAAGTTCCAACAATTGATGCATGCTGCTGTACCATTCCAAACAATGAATCCTCTGATTTGAAAATGCCACAAGGATGAGAAAATCTCCATCATAAAATTGTGGAAATAAGTAATTTGCTGTGTAAGATGAAGACCTAGGTTATCTGCCCCCCCCCCCCCTTTTGCTCCTTGATACACCTATCCTTTCATACATATATTGTATTTGCTACAAAGTATGTAAGTAGCGCCATTTAATAAGTGATATCAATCCATACATGCATATCCTGAAATTTCACCAATCATCCCCAACTAGAAATTTTCACTCCATTCACTTTCTAATGCAATAATAATGTACAATCTGTTGATATGCAGAAAGCAATAAGGCCAGCCTAAAGTGAATTACTGCAAAAGTGAGAATAATATTTGATTGACCTTAATAGATTTCGGAAAAGCTGACGAAAAATATTGCTGAACCAATAGCATATTTACATTTTTCGAAGTATGTTCTTAATGACAGTCTGTTCTACTCAGTGATATGTAAATCTCAGTGACAAATTCTTTTTTTTCCACTCCAGATATCTGAACAAGAACTACATGGAAGGACAGAGCCAAGATATTTCAAGGTCAGTTACACTAGTACGTTCAGGAAAATTAAGTGATCAAGGACAATCAAAGGACACTACAGAATGTGTCAATAGAGAAGGTAACTTTGAACCTGGACCTTCACCAAAATACTCCAAAACAAAGGCAGCTATTAAAGGTACCAAGCACTGTAACAGAAAAAGACAACATATCTCTTCGATGTTCAACCAAGTTTTCTCCAAGGAAGGAAATTTATTTGCTCATTCAAATGTCCTTGCAAAGGAGAAGTTTTTGAATCACTCAGTTTGCAAGAGAAAATTTATTCCTGAAGAAAACCTTTACACACATAGAAGGGTTCACACCAAGGAGAAACCTTTTAAGTGTTCAATTTGCAACAAAGAATTTGCCCGTAAAGCAGACTGTAATGTGCATGTGAGGTGTCACAGCAAAGAGAGGCCTTTTAAGTGTTCAGTTTGTGACAAAGATTTTAGCCAGAAAGCTGCTCTTCGAGTGCATGTGAGGATTCACACTAAGGAGAAATCTTTTAAGTGTTCAATTTGCAACAAAGATTTTACCCGGAAATCAGGCCTTTATATTCATATGAGGATTCACACCAAAGATAAACCTTTTAATTGCTCGATTTGCAACAAAAATTTTACCCAGAAATCAGCCCTTAATATTCATATGAGAGTTCACACCAAAGAGAAACCTTTTAATTGCTCGATTTGCAACAAAACTTTTACCCAGAAATCAACCCTCAATATTCATATGAGAGTTCATACCAAAGAGAAACCTTTTAAGTGTTCAATTTGCAATAAACATTTTACCCGGAAAACAGGTCTTAATATGCATATGAGGGTTCACAACAAAGTGAAACCTTTTACTTGCACAATTTGCAAAAAAGAATTTGCCTGGAAAATTTATCTTAAGCTACATATGAGGCTTCACACTGAAGATATACCTTTTAAGTGCTCAATTTGTGGCAAAGGTTTTGCCTGTAGAGGAAGTTACAATCGGCATGTGTTTGTTCACAGCAAAGAGAGGCCTTTTAGATGTTCAATTTGTGGCAAAGGTTTTACCTGTAGAGGAAGTTATAATCGGCATGTGTTTGTTCACAGCAAAGAGAGGCGTTTTAGATGTTCAATTTGTGACAAAGGTTTTGCCTATAGAGGAAGTTATAATCAGCATGTGTTTGTTCACAGCAAAGAGAGGCCTTTTAGATGTTCAATTTGTGGCAAAGGTTTTGTCTGTAGAGGAAGTTATAATCGTCATGTGTTTGTTCACAGCAAAGAGAGGTCTTTTAGGTGTTCAGTTTGTGACAAAGATTTTACCTGGAAATCTAGCCTTAATATTCATAAAAGGGTTCACAACAAAGAGAAACCTTTTAAGTGTTCAATTTGCAACAAAGATTTTACCTGGAAATCTAGCCTTAATATTCATATAAGGGTTCACAACAAAGAAAAATCTTTTAAGTGTACGATGTGCAACAAAGATTTTGCCCGAAAACATCACCTTAATAGACACATGAAATTACACACAAAGAGAAACCCTTTAATTGTTTAAAATGTAACAAGTATTTTACCCATAAATATATATACTTACTAAACATCTGAAGAGGGTGCATATCAAATAGAACTTAAAAACTATTTGCACACAGGGAATGGTGTTTCTGTGTAGAAATCTCTGGAAATTCTTGTCATTCTGTGCATATATCATTTGAGATGGAATCCCGAGCTCTGTATTATACAAATCTATACTTCATGTCTATAACTATGGTGCCACCATTTTATTAATTGAGATCTCAACCATCCATTCCAATGGTACTGTGCAAACCTTTTCTTGATAGCCCTACTGAAAATTCTGTCTACTGTTTTCAGTAGATCAATGGGTCTTTTGAAACATCTACTGTTTTATGTAGATGAACTGTAATGCTACTGTTTTCAGTAGCCAAACTGTGTCTACTGTTTTCAATAGCTGAACTGTACTGATAATGTTTTCTACTGTTTTTAGTAGTCCAACTGTGTCTACTGTTTTCAGTAGGTGAACTGTACTACTAATAGTAAGACTTGAAGCTTTCCTGGCGACGAATGATGAATAGATTCTCTCGGGCTATCTCACTTCAACCCTGAACATGAGAGTGACAAAGCTCTCAAAAGCTTGCAATATTTTCCACAACTCACCTGGTCGATAGTCCGAGAGAATGTATTCATGTACTACTAATGTTTTGTACTGTTTTTGGTAGTCCAACTGTTTCTCCTATCTTAAGTGGCTGTGGCTGAACTATACTCTTTATGTTTTCAGTAACACAATTATACAACCAAGATCTTTTATTGTGTTCATCAAATGTATGTACGAAGACAGTACTATTATCAGTAGGGAACGGAAGTTTAGGTAAATAAATGTTTTTTCTGCGATAAGACAGAGACCCTCGTTTTTGCCAAAATTCTGATCATAGCCTTATATGTCAACTCAGCAAATTTTATTTTACATAAAAACACATATTTACCAGTTTTCCGTATGTAAATACATATTTTGCGAATTTTTATTTTACATACATAAAATCGCTCATTGACTTCAGCTACCTCGAAATCCTCCAAGGAAAAATGTTTATTATCCGCAACTCTTTCATATCGAGAGTGCTAGGTTTGTTTTGTCTTTGAAGAAGCTCGCTGGCAGACTTTTGGCGCCTCGTCTACGATCCTACTGGGGGAAAATATTACCCAGATGAGGCAAACGCACAACGTAATGCAGAGCTTCGAGAGTGTTTCTGCTTTTGTCATGTTCTGATTCGCTGCTTGTGCAGCAGTAGGTGTTTTCTCGTACGATATGCCAAAAGTTAAGGCAAGTGTTTCATCTCGTTTGCAACAGTTCTGTAAAGAATATAAGGATGTGTTTTCAACTGATGGCAAAGTGTTATTTTGCCAACCGTGTGGTAAATCTATCGCAGCTGACCAACGTTCGCAAATTACGCAGCATTTAGGTAGCAACAAGCATGTTGTTGCTTCTTCACGTTTGAGCGGCAGACAGGCACTTATCGGGCAACAAACTCCATCTACTTCTGGGGAACCGTCGAAATTGTCCGCGTTTTCAATGGACTTGTGCAGAGCTTTTGTGTCCGCAGATATTCCACTGTTCAAATTAAAGAACCCTGATTTACGAAACTTTCTCTCGAAATATACGAACTTCGAACCGCCTGACGAATCAACGTTGCGAAAAACGTATCTGCACAGGTGTTACGAGCAAACCTTACAACATATTCGCTCACAATGTGCGAATCAAAATATTTGGGTATGTATTGACGAAACTACAGACTCCACCGGTAGAAAAGTGGGAAATGTGATTGTGGGAGTGCTACATAATGACGTAAATGTCTCAACGATAAATTATTTGCTAGTGTGTAGAGAGCTAGCTGGGGCTACACATGTAACGATAGCAAGGCTTTTTAACGAAGCAATGCAGCTATTGTGGCCGGAAGGCATAAAATTTGACAATGTTCTTCTCCTAGTGACAGATGCTGCAGCTTACATGAAAAAAGCTGCAGTAGGCCTTGCCGTTAGCTACCCCAAAATGGTGCACGTTACATGTGTGGCTCATGCGTTGCATAGAATATGTGAAAAGATAAGAGCTCTTTATCCCAACGTCGATAAACTGGTTTGAAATGGGAAGAAAGTTTTTATTAAGTCGCCTAGAAGAATAGACATTTTTAAACAAAAATGTCCTGAGGTTCCCCTTCCCCCTACACCTGTAGTTACGCGGTGGGGCACTTGGTTGGATGCAGCTGTATATTATGCCCAGAACTTTGAAAATTTTGTATCTGTTGTAAACGATCTCGACAAAGAAGACGCATCGTCTATAGAAATTCTGCAAGAACTGTTGAAGGATCCCTCCTTAAAAGTCGAATTGACATACATCTCAACAAACCTATCCTTTCTCTCTAATTCCATATGAAAGCTTGAATCGTCCGCGAACACTTTGGCAGCTTCCGTGGGTGAAGTCCGTATAGTAGAAACGAAACTGGAAGAACTCACTGGATCTAACTCACAAGTGCTAATGTCTAAATGTACGGAAATTTTTGGGATAAACCAAGGTTTTCAAACTTTGTGCCAAATTGCACGTGTTTTGGAAGGTGAAGTAGAGGAAGAAGAAGCTTTGGAAAACGTCAGCGTTAGTGACATTTCGTGCTTCAAATATGCAAGAATTGTTTCTTGTGACGTGGAGCGATCTTTCTCACAATATAAGATGCTGTTTAGAGATAATCGCCACAGATTTACAATGGAGAATTTGGAGAAAACTATGGTGATTCACTGCAACTCTTCCAAAAAATAGCTCGCTAAGAGGTAAGCATTTAGAAACTGATTTTAGGTGTTTAAAATGCATGTAATATTTTGTTTTTGTTACCAAATATTTTTCATTTTTATCACATATTTTCCTGTTTTTATCACATATTTTCAACATTTATGACACATAAAAAATAAATATTTCTGAGTTTTTTAGCACATAAAGTTCTGTTCCCTAATTATCAGTAATGAAATATTTCTTATCAATACAACTGAAAATGCAATTGAAAAATCACATAAACAACTAAATGTATGATAAAGCGTGTGGAACTTGCTACTTAGGAATGTGCCCACACAACAAAAAATCAAGTGTAGTGAACATGTTTTTAAGTGTGTAGTTTCACTGTGGTTAACACACTTGTAGAAAATTGAAAAACATACTGTTTTATACATAAATTGACATATTGTTTTTCATATATTCACACGAAAACATCAAAAAATTATTTTACACAAGACCTGATCCTCAATGCTTGAAAAACCAAAAGAAGCAAACATTGTTGACGATGTTGATCAAGAGATGGCTCTTTTCTGCAATTGCACTACACAGATATAATAATAACCATGGAAATTCAATGCTGAAAAGAAAATCAACTGATATGATAATGTATTAAAACTACTAGCTGCTTTAAGGCTGAGCTATTTCTTAAGGAAGAGTTGTAGTAACTTATTCATTTAGATATATCTGACTTCTGTAGTATTCATTAGAAAAACAGTAGAAATTCAGTTCATGTATTATTTTTTCCAATGCACTTCAAAATCTCCGATGGTGGCTCAGTCGGTAACACGTCTTACTACCATGCTCAAGGTCCCGGGTTCGATCCCCGGCCGGTTCAAATCCGGGAACTTTTCTAACATTGGAAGCAGCCCCGGCACCAACCCAGCATCCAATGACATGGATACCTGGGGGAAACCCTGGGGGGTAAAGGCAGTCAGGGGCATGATGCTGATCACATCACCCCCACTCATGACCGGATCAAGAAAGTGTGGGGCGTTACCCCCACGCCCCCTATACGCCTCATGGCATGGTGCTAAGCGCAGGGGAGCCCTTTACCTTTACTCCAAAATCTCAAAATTACTGAATATATGATGTCAAGAATGAATTTGCCTATTCTTGGAATCAATAAATGATTTTATAATATATTGTAGCAAGTATTATGCATAATTGCATAATTGTTTCTTCAGTACAGTAGTCCTACTGCAGAGTACATTAGCTGTACAGTAGATCTGAAATAGGATTTCAGTGGATTTCACAGTACACAGTAGGAGATATTTGAAAACAGTAGAATTTGTCTACTGAAAACAGTAGAAATTTCCAGCAGGGAGTTGTAAGAAAATAACCATCCATAACAGGATGTGGGCTTTTTAAATAGCTAGCCATTGTTTAAGTACTTTTTTTTAGCCAAAGTACAAAGCAAAGAAAGAAGCTTCATCACCAGTAGCAGTGACTCAGGGTGGCTACTCACCGGGAATTCCTTGAATTCCAGGAATTATGCTCCTTAAACGTGAAAAATTGCAACTTTTATTAATCCAGATCCCAAATTTATCTATACATATTCATAAATGTTGTGAGGCATGTTTTTCACAGTTTAGATTTAATGTTTGTGAAGGAAGTAAAAGGAAGCTGCATTGGAAAATGTATTAAATCGGAATTCTTCTCTGGTAGGACAAATGTATGATGTTGGCAAACTAGGATAATTTCTAAATCCGAAAAAAGATTCCAGAGGAAAGTACAGTACAGTAATGGAATACCTATAGATTCCTATTTTAACTTCTTGTGCAGTCTTTCCATATTTTTAGTTTGCCTTGCAAAGTGTCATTGGTTTGAAACTTATTTGTATGAATAATGTTTTATTTCTAATACTGTGAACAGTTTATGTACGAGTACAATATCAGATATCATTGATATTTCTTTAGGATAGAAACAGCAATGTGGGTTTATTTCACGCTGTTCAGTACGGGCATACAATAGGGACCATATTAAATCTTGGATGATCCTCATTTTTTTGGGTACATATATTCCGAAAGGCTGACTCCAAAACATAAAAAAAAAAATGATTCTGAGTTGTGTTTATTGAAGGACGTAACATTTTAGAAACACAACTCCATTTATCTATATTGTGTGTTGTAGTGCTTTTCCCCTATTGTTTATTTCACAAGGAATATCGCAAGGGAAAGTTTCCCCTGTACACTCACCGGCAATAAAAATTGCACATGGAGACCTGAAATACTCGTTTCCCTGCGAGGCATTGTGTGTGGTGCCTAAGTCTACGGCGATAAGCGTATTTTAAGAGGGAAGTTTCAATGGCAACTTCTACCAGCCCCTGTAGAATTATGCAACACCCACAACACCTTGTAGGCAAACGAGGATTTCAGGATCTAGGTGTCCCATTTTTATTGCCTGTAACTGTACGTTGCACCATGCCATTCAGCAATACAGAAGGTGTGGAGAATAGAGTTTCATATATTATCGATCTTGGCCATACTGGAGGTGACGTGATCAGCACTACACTCCCCCTCAGGTACCCATTGATGAGAGGCTGGGTAAGCCACAGAACTTCTTCTGCAGGTACATTTTCTGAATATTTCCTGAAATGTCCAAACTCGTGATTGGAACTCTTGTCACTTAACAATGAACCACGAAGTTTATCTTTCAGTTGAATTGAATTAGAACTTTTTGACACACTAGAACCACAAAGACCCTTTGTATTAATGTTAATTTTTTTGTAGGGCGGGATTTAACTGGTGTCAAAGCTTCTCTATTTTGATGTATTTTTATTAATTCATGATAATTATTGTTATCATTTGTATTATTCAGGTTTTCTCAACAGACTGATCTCCCTCACCATGCAATATTTACTTGTGATACCAATGTCCATGGCAGAGTGGTTAGCACAGTGCACTATGATTCTAGGGGTCCCAGGTAGGGTTGTTAAACTCCAGGCATTTTAAGTAAATTCAATTCCGGTCCAGGAGAGAAAATCAGGAAGCGTAAATGGGTTCTGGACCGTAAAGAACCTTTTTATCTGAAGTATTTCAATTCTGTCCAGGAACCTTTTTTCCGGATGAATTTCAATTAAATCCAGGAACCTTTTTTCTAAATCAATTTAAATACGGTCCAGGAACCTTTTTTCTGAATCTATTTATATTTGGTCCAGGAACCTTTTTTCCAGGATCAATTTAAATATTTTCCAGGAATCTTTTTTCCGAGACCAATTTAGATGTGGCCCTGGATTATTTTTATTTTTTTTTTTTTTTTCAGAATTCGTTTAAATAGGGTCCAAATTATGTATTGAAATGAAACAATACACAACTTGGAGGGAATTCTAAATTGTGCAAGAAAAGAGTTCCTTCAACAACCCTGTTTCTCATTACGGACCTGACTTAAAAAACAATTATCCACTTGTGAGCATGAAAGAGTAATCCAGGTGCTGGCTGTTTTGAGAATCTAAGGAAGAAGTCCGTGCATAGCGGCAGAAATGGACAAAATGCAAATACTGCAGTCACGTTACCCCTCTCCATGTAGCCCCATTCTCTTGTGCGTGTTCCTTCTCTTGGTTGAGACCTCTCGAGTCACTACTTGCGCAGACTTGTCATTCGCTTGCTTGTTGCCTTCGTTGAAAAGAATGTTTGAAGAGCCATCTCATTGCACTGCAATGTAAATCTTAGGGCAACCAAGTGACGAGAACAAAATTCTTTAGGGACATGACAGAGGTAGAGTTGGCTCCGGACAAGTTCGGCAGTAAACAGCCCCATTTACTCCAAATTTCCTTGCATAAAGGACAATTTCCCTTGATTTAGCAACATTGTCCGTCCCTGTTATAATAGGTGGAGCCTCATGTTACCTCATCGATAGCTCCTATTGGCTGCGGTTCCAGGATTGCATGCCACAGCAACACGTGACGGGTTGGTTTGCACTCAATGTGACATCACTAATATGGTTCATTGAATTCTGTAATACTTCGACAAGGGAGGTTTTTGAACGTGGCCAATGAGAGAGCAACAGCGTTATGATGTTTTTCCTTCGCTACGATTTCTACAACCGCAGTGTGGCATTTGAATGCATAACATACTCACAGACATTTTTAGAAGGTAACTTTTAATCCATCAACCCTGGTCCAGGAATTGTAAATAAATTGAATGCCGGACTGGGAGAGAAAATCTGCAAATGTAAATGACTTCTAGACATTGTAAGACCTTTTCATATTTAAATCATTTCTATTCAGTCCAACAACCTATTTTTCTGAATCAATTTAAATACTGTCCAGGAACCTTTTTTTCAGGATCAATTAAAATACATTCAAGGAACGTTATTTCAATGAATCAATACGCAACTTGGACTGAATTTAAACTGTGCGAGAAAAAAGGTTCCGGTTCTTGCAGCAGAACCAAATAGAACCCATTAGATTTTTTGGGTTCCTAGACCTTTAACAACCCTGGTCCCAGGTTTGAATCCCAGATTGTGAATGGATGTTCTTTGTGAGTATCCCTTCATCAATTTTATCATATTGAAATTCTTATGCAATTAACAATTTCTTATAGATTAGTATACACTGTAACATTTGCGACTCGTGTTTGTAGATGTATTTCTTGTCTAATTATGTGAAATGGTAAATGTAAACTTCACATATTAAATAAAATATTTTAAATATTGAATTGAACCTTTTAATTGAATTTTATTTGAATGTTTTGATATAATGGAATCTCATTTATGCTTTATATTGTTAATATATTTGTGTGTGTATGTGTGTTGGTGGTGAGAGGCGGTAATACGTAATATTGAAATAGAGAAAACATATGCTTGTACCCTGGAATGTTCGGAAAGTTCGTCTTGGATACCGAGAATTATACTTGAATTTTATCATGATCCTGCAGTGGCCACCTTATACTAGCAAAGTTATAATCACTTATGGACACAGATTTTGTGATATGTTAATGACAAATTTATTTTTAATGGTGATAAAGTTTAAAGCACTTATAATCTCTACTACCTCTTTTCAAATAATGTTTAAATCTTATGTTGGTGTCATTGGAATGAGATTGCATTGATTGAAACTAATTTCTTCTCTTTGAAAATTATTGTGATATTTTATGTTCAATTTTGTGCATGAAGTTTTTTGTGTTTCTTAACATACTGAATAATTTGGATGAAGAATTTGTAAATGTGTAATATTTCAAACTTCCCAGTTTTCAGAAAGCAATACTCAATGCCAGTGATTCATGATTAGTAAAGAAGATCTAGTTTCTAGATCATCCTTCAGAAAACGAAACTTTTAGTTAGAAATTTTCAGGAAAAATCATTTTGCAACACCTAAACCTCATCGCACAGCTGGGAAATGCTGTGTTTGCAATCAATTCCATTTTAAAATAATAAAGGTTAGTTACCAAGTCGCATATCACATTCCTTTCATGACATTAATTAACTCACTAATTAATCTCCTGCAGCATTATAATACTTTGAGCCACGGAGGTGTATTCTGTAGGGTGTCTGTTTCCATGCAGGACACCTGGGTTCGATTCTCAGGGTGGGTGATGTAAGGTCAGAATTTTTCTGGCCTTCTCCCCCCTGCCCCCCTAAACCATCTCCAGGGCTCACCCATCCTCAAATCAATGGATACCTGGGGGTAACCCCGTGTGGGTAAAGGCAGCTGGAGTGTGGTTCTGATCACATAACCTCCAAAAATGGTAGAGATCGAGAATGTGTCCAGCTGTACCCCCACATCCCCTAAATGTGCCTTCATGGCATCGTGCTATATGCACGGGGAACTTCCTTTTTTTAAAAAAAAGAAAAAGAAAATTCCCTGTAAAGCTAATTGCCACAAGGAAGGGTCAGTGAATTTCTGGAAAGGCAATTGTTGCTCTTAGCCTTGGTTCTAGCAATTCAAAAACAATGTTATCGGAAGGTATCGTTTGAAAATTTCAACCAATACTTACCAATACCACTGGTATTTGCCAATATGGATACATCGGTATCTGCATCGGCTCAGCCCTAGTAGTTACTGTAGTTAATTAATACATGACTTTTTCCTTTTTGCCTTCTCAGCCATCCACCCTTGCCCACTGTGATGTTCAGCCAAAGTTCCCACATAAAGAAGTAACTGGTAACTAAAGTCATCATCATCATCCTTTGCCGTCCTGTCCTACCTCTGTCTGGGTCGGCATAGAAGTCAAGCCTCTCCATTTTTTCCTGGTCTTCCACCACTCCTCTCTTTCCACGGTATTCCAATATTGTCCTCTTCTCCTAACACTCTCCGTTATCTGCTCCTTCCACCGACATCTTGGTCTCCCCCTTGTCCTTATTCCCACTCATTGTGCATGGTAAGCTCTTAGTGATAGTCTTTCTGCTTCCATCCTCCGAACCATCTCATCTGTGCCTGATCTATCCTGTCCTGAAGCTTCACCACACCCACTGTCTGTCGGATCGCCTCATTCCTTATTCTATCCCTTCTAGTCTTCCCCAATATACTCCTTAAAAATTTCATCACTGCCTGCATCTTTCTTTTGTCATTGTCCAAGTCTCTGCTCCATACATAATTATCAGCACATAGTATATATATATTACCTTCTTGCATTTCATAGGTACATCCCTCTTCCATATTAACCTTCGATCGCTTTGATTTAGTCCACCATCCATTTGCCCTCTTCTGTTTACCTCCTCATCTATTCTTCCACTTCTCTCAATTATGCTTCCTAGATATTTGAAGCTCTCCACTACCCTCAACTGTTCAGTGTCCATCTCTATTCTTGGTTTATTTCTGGCTCTGTTTCTTGTTGTTTTCTGCGCTGAATTTCATTCCTGCTCTTCTGATTTCCTCATTCCAAATATCTAGCTGTCTCTGTACTTCTTCTTCCCTATTCCCCCATATTACTAAGTCATCAGCAAACAACAGGGCCTTCATCTCCTCCTCTCCTATCTTCTTCCCCACCTCTTCATTAATTGCATCCATTGTAATTATGAAGAGCAGTGGAGAAAGAGCACTTCCCTGTTTTAATCCATTATTTATACCAAACCACTCCTTTCTTCCCACTTGTGTCTTCACACAACTCTGGTTGGCCTTGTATGTGCTCTGCACTCTTTCTCTTCCTCGACTCCTTTCTCTCTTAGAGCCTTCCAAACCTTTGTTCTGTCCATGCTACCATATGCCTTTTCTATATCTAGGAATGCCATAATCAAATCATTTCAATACTCGTAGCACTAAATTGCTACCACACATTATTTTAAAATTATAACTTTATTCAACCTTATATGCTGGAAATAGTACCTTTTTTGTTGTAATTGCCAACAACCAATTTTAGTATGATTTGAGGAAAAGTACCTAATGAATGAAACCTTGAACTTGTTGACTTTACGTTATTAATTATTTGGAGTGCTGGAAGCTCTTCTAAGTCTTTATTTATTTTCTTAGAATTTTTCTAACTTTTGACAATCGTTGATCCTCAAAGTACTTAAAAAGACCCAGCCAACTCTTGAGTGCCATGGGGAAGAGCATACAATTTACTACAAGAGAATGGAGAAATAATTGTGGACATTTGCATCCCTTCCTTCATTACAAAATTAATATGTCAAATGTCTAAACAGCTTTCTTTCAACAATTGCCTCAGGTGATAATCTTTGAGTGACTTGCATGGATTGTGCAACAAAAGTCAACCCCTTCTGCTCCTCTTTCACATACTTGCTGACTTTGTTTGTTCTTCAAACTCAAGAGATTTTGCCAATGCTGGTTCATATAATTAGAGGGAAGCTTTTGGTATCATCCTTTCTTCATAAACAAATGAGAAAGACAGCACTTTGAGGGATTTCACACTGTAACAATTCATTTAGCTAGCAGAGCTTTCTGGAATATAAAACCAAACCAAATGTTGTTCTGTCATGCTCATTTTTAGTCTGTTATTTGAGCTGTTGTAATGTTTATTTTTGTCTCTTGTTTGATGTGTCTGACCGGAAAGGGACCAAAGGTTCCAATAGGATTTCATTGGCCGCAGTGCAGTTTATCTAGGGTAGTGGGTGAAGTATGTCATCAACCAATCAATCAGTGACACTGATCTACCCATCCAACAATTTGTTGCAACAGCCGATCATGGCCATTTGTAGCAAATCGTAAATCTTGTTCGTAGTAAATTATTATAGCATACTACTACAGGATACACACAATATCTTTATGACTGAAAGAAGCAAATGTGAGAACATTAATATCACATGAACTTTTGGATATGGAAATATGGTAGACTGAAATGGTATGGTTGCAAGATGATTCTTTTATTTCCACATTTAATAACAATGCATTTTGAACGTTTTTAAATTGCCAAATTTCCAAATGTCTCAATATCAGCAAAAAATTGTATGTGTAATATTCATATTGGTTCAAGCTAGTGTTATCTCAATCCTAGTACATGGGCTATGCTGTACTTACGAGGGGCGATCAGGTTGCTCTGACCCTAACATAGAAAGAGCGGCAATAGGGTTTCAATTTTATTTTTATTTTTCAACATACTCCCCTGCAACTCCAATGCACTTCTCCCATCGGTGCTCCAACGCGTGGATACCTTGCAAAAAAAAATCTTCCGACTGGTCCTCCAACCATGAGTCCACAGCCCTTATCACCTCAGAATCATCAGAAAATTTTTGCCCACGAATGTCATTCTTCAAATGTTTGAACAAATGGAAATCACTGGGGGCCAAATCTGGGGAATAGGGTGGGTGGGGCAGCAATTCGAACGATGCATCTGCGATAGCGGCCCTCGCAATGCGTGAGGTGTGGACAGGTGCATTGTCCTGGTGAAAGAGCACACCACGGGTCAACATCCCACGCCTCTTTTTCTTGATGGAATCACGTAATTTCTTGATTAGGTCACTGTAGTATGTGCCAGTGATGGTTTGGCCTCTTTGTAGATAGTCCACAAGAAGGACACCCTTGCAGTCCCAGAAAATTGAGGCCATCACCTTCTTGGCTGACGTTTGTACCTTGAACTTGTTCGTTGGTGGAGAATGTGGGTGTTTCCACTCCATGCTTTGTAATTTTGTTTCTGGGTCGAAGTGATGGACCCATGTTTCATCCATAGTTACAAATCGGGCAAGAAAATCGTCTATATCAGCACGAAACTTGTCAAGAAGTTCTTGACTGATGAGCACTCGGGTGCGCTTCTGATCTGGGGTGAGGTTTCGAGGGACCCATCTTGCAGCAATTTTTTTCATTTGCAATTACTGGGTAATTATGTTTTGCACAGTGCCATATGACAGGCCACACATATCAGCAACATGACGGATAGTGACTCGACGATCCTTCAGCACGATATCGTGGACTTTGTTAATGTTTTCGGTCGTCATGACAGTTTTTGGTGCTCCACCTGCATGTTCATCCTCACACGACTCTCTCCCACAATTAAATTCACGACACCATCTCTTCACCATATTGTATGAAGGAGCACTATCCCCTAATGTATCCACCAAGTCCTCATGAATTTTGGATACCGTCCACTTCTTCTTCACAAAATATTTAATCACAGCTCTCACCTCAGTTTTCTCCATTCTGGCACATTGACACAACTTCACTCAGTTAAACCCCTGTAAAAAGAAAACTGTACGTTACTTAGACTTGCAATTCAGATTGAAAGCATATAAAGGATCTCTAAACAATAACAAAATAAAAAAATCAATCATGACGTCATTCCTTCTATGTTAGGGTCGGAACAACCTGATCGCCCCTCGTATGTAGGATGCAATTAAATGGCTTTGTCATATTTTCTATATGATTTTGTCAGATAGGTGTTATTCTGTACAAGAGTAGCCATTCTGCTAAATTCATTGACACTGAACTCAAACTCGTTTCATTAATGGTATTAAAATATCTGAATTAAGGTCTGTCGAAGGAGAGAAGTCTTCTATAAAAATTTTGAGAGGAATAATTGCTTTATGATTGACAGATTCTAGGATTGCACTTAGTTTACTCCACCACTTATCATATAGTTTCCAAGCCAAAGCTACCCACTTGTACTGTGCCCTTAGACTAAGGAATTGTGAAAGGATGCAAGCACCCTTGTGGGCTGTCTATCAGTCAATAAATAAGGATTTTTGATAAACTTGCTTCATCGCATAATTACATGACAATATCACTTTCTTTTGTGTATGCACTTGACCATGAAGATCTATCTGTAATGCTGTGTTAACTGTAGCAATGAAATTGGAGTAAGTAGATATACAGCCTTGGGATTTAACCTCATAGTGTTTGACATTCGAGCACTACATGGGACATGGAAAACTACTTCCATAGTTTTTTTACTTTTTATCAGGTAGGCTACATATTTTATTACTATGTTCTTCTTGAAGATTCGCATAACCACTTTTTATAGATGCAAAATAATCTAACACAGTTTGTTTTTAGTGGTGATTATTTTATTTTATCTGCAACGTTTCATTCTGGTTTCCCAGAACTTTCTCAAGCTACACTAAGAGATACATACAAAAACACAACCTCACTTGACTAGTTACTCTATACTTCTGTAAAGCCACAAGTGAAAGACAAGGAGAAGACGTGGCAGGCGATCAACATCGTTGATCAACAACAACCACCTCAGGGATGATGAGCTCATTCGAGAGGATAGACGCATCACCATCCAGGAAATTTCTGATGCAGTTCACATGTCCTATGGGTCAGGACATGCAATGATTGAGAGTGTGGGATACCGTACAGTCTGAGCTAAGTCTGTGTTTTGTGACATGAGGTTCGATGACCTACAGGAGGTTGAAACAGCTCTAAACGGTGGGGTAGGGAGTATTTAGTGGAATTTTTCCAAACTAGTTTTGAGGGCTGGATAAAACGCTGGCTCAAATGCATCAAACGTGATGGAAACTGTGTGGAAGGGTGACTCTGAGTAGAGGACACTACAGGCAAACTATATGTACGTTCATTGTTTCAGGACAAATAAAACGCATTTCAGGCTCTGAACAGAATAATAAGTCAACATTTTAATGAAAATCATCTCTGGCATGGTCTGCAGAGAAAATTAGTGTTGACAATTGTGTAAGCAATGTGCCTTACACAAAGTTTTCCTCTTTACATGGTAGTTACAGAAGAACTAGGATGTCACTTGAAACTTGACGGTATTTCATCAGTTCAATGTTAGCACCACTGTTAATGTTGCCAATGTGAATTAATTTCACATATGCATCAAGAAATTCACAGGGACTTACAAATGCGCTAAGCATTGTACTGTATTTACTCATGTATAATGCGCACATTTTTCCAAAATTTTTGCTCCCATAAACTGAGGTGCGTATTATTCACGGAATAATTCGGACAGCCAACATGAAACCGTACAGGGTTATTCCATGATTTTGGGACACTTGCATTGATTTTTCATGTTTACGGAACCCTATCATGTTATATATTGTTGCAAAGCTTAAATCCTGCAGTTTCTGAATATGGCATCAATATTCCATTAAAGATAAAGACACTAGTGTGAAATGCGGTTGAAATATGTTCATCACAAAATGAAGGAACGTTCTGATTTCTGTGGTGCTTTGGATGAAAGAAAACATAAGGAAAAAGAAAACAAGAATTAAAATGTATTACTCGCCAAATAATAATAAAATAATTAAAGTGTATTACTGGCCAAATAATAGGGGAGGTGGCATGGGTTGGAGACTTATTGCTTACACAAAAGGATATTCTCCTCTTGGTCCACATAGCAACAGCAACTCATTGAATAGATATGATGTTATTCACTCTTGATCAGCATAGCAACAGCTCTATGACCTACAACTAAAAAAGCTATTTCTTGAAAGTGGATTGGATTGTACTGTACATTATATACGAGATATAAATTTTTTGTAACTTTTACCCATCAAAAACCAGGGTGTGCATTATACATGCTCACGCACTATACACGCGTAAATACAGTAATCTCCAAATTTATTGTGATAAACTTGAAATATGGGATTTTGTGTTTAGCTTATTATACATCACTTTTCTGGTCTTGAAATTGTAAATCATCAATTGGTTTCATTTTGACTACTTCCCCCTCCCCCCACTTCCACATTTATTAAAATGTGTCTCATTTCAATAAAATTATCTCAAGATACTAACTAACCAAAAATTATTTTACATCATGTTACTATCATTGCAGTCTCTAGAACTATAGGGTGTGTCAAGCTTCATTATTCTCCCATTCATGTATATATTATAAATAGTTATTTGGGTAATCTTGTAAACTTGTTTGCCTTGAGTTTTCTGATGCTAATGGCATGGATGTAATTGGGATATCTTGAATGCTGATGATATATTTGTTGTAGTATCTGTTCTGGCGTCTGAAAGAGGGGGCAGTAATAATGAGACACAAATGACATTTTTGCCAGATTAACATTCAAATTAATGCACTAAACTAAGAAAAGAATCTACGGTTATAATGTAATAGTTGGGAGCAAGGGTTGGATTGGAGCGCAACTGAGGCTGTGGAAGTCAAACCTCAAACTAGCATTAACAGAAATAACTTTGTTGTGAAGCAATGGCTTGTGGTTAATGCACCACCTCAAGACTCAGAGTTTCACTAGGAATTGGGATATTGTAACCCAAAACAGTAATATGTTCAAGAATACTCATAATCCAACATTCAATTAGTAGTATAATTGATGCTATAACCAGGACAAAAATTGTACAAAAGAAGAGGTTATTTGATTAAACAGCCCGATTTGCCTACACTTAAAACTATGCCAAGATGCTCTTATTCCCCATTTCTTCAAGTGTGATATGATCTCAATCCCAAGAATCTTGAATCCTAGTGTAGAAAAGAACCCTCAATAGACAGATTTGCCTACACTTAAAACAATGTCAAGATGCCCATATGCCCCGATCGGCCATGTGTGTACATATTTAAATCTAAAGAATTTTGAATTCTAGTGTAGAAAAGAAGAACCCCCCTCAGACAGATTTGCCCATGTGTGTAAAAGCTACATCTCTTAGTTTGTTGTCCATAAACTTGTCAAAAATATGCCCCTCTTGATATTGTTTTGACTATACTTAAAACTAGGGCAAAAATGCTTATATTCTCATCCTCTACAACTTACAGATCAATACAATAGGACAAGGGCAGGCAAGCAAATTGGTTTCATGTTTTTTCTAATCTTTGATCAGTTTCATGTCCCGGCCAGCAATAAATTATGCACGCCTGGGAGATTTTATATGCTTGCATGCATGAGATAAAATCTACACTGTGCCTTTTCAGGGAAAATTCCCCATACATGCCATCATGTTATTGACTCCAAGGGAAATTCTTAGTAAAAAGAATATTTGCCTCTTGCATGTTGTCATATATGCCTGAATTGGATTCAGGTTTTGCCTTGTTCTGATAATATATACCCGAGTGAGACTTACAGAATATTCATTGCACAGTTCAAAGTCCAACTTTGAATTGTATTTAGCTGATATAGAGCTCATAACTCCTGGGTTCTGATACTCAATAAAATGTGGACATAGTCCCATGGCTTATTGCCTTGTAAACAAGAGCTCTGGGTTTGAGTCCTGGTAAAATGTGAGGCCTCCCCTGATGGCAAAGTGTTAATATTGTTGCCTTGTAAACAAGAGCTCTGGGTTTGAGTCCTGGTAAAATGTGAGGCCTCCCCTGATTGCAAAGTGTTAATATTGTTGCCTTGTAAACAAGAGCTCTGGGTTTGAGTCCTGGTAAAATGTGAGGCCTCCCCTGATGGCAAAGTGTTAATATTGTTGCCTTGTAAACAAGAGCTCTGGGTTTGAGGCCTGATAAAATGTGTAAGATTGAAATACATGTGGCAAAATAATATCTCCACACGTGAGATTTTGAGAATATTCACTGCTAGTTGATAAACAACTGATAGCTCCCAGATCTGAAACCTGGTAAAGTGTGTTATACAACAGCATAATAGGACAACATTATTTTATATTGGGGATCACCAGAGCCTAGTTATTGCTGTTGTTTGGGTATAAAAGCACCAGCTCAGCCTCTAACTGCTGTTATAATTGTTTTGGCATATTATCCATAGTTCTATTTTTTTGGACCAAGAAATTTTATATAAACAAACAACAAAAATGCCAAATCAAAAATATTGCAATCAGTGTAATAAAAATATATCTAGTTCTAATTGGTCTAGGCACCGGCATATTTGTGACCCTAAGAAATGCAGAAAGGCCACAAAAATGTGTCCAAGATGCCATAAAATATTAAGCAAGGCATATTACAAAAGGCATAAGTGTACTTGTTATGTACAGTCATCAATATTGCCCCCACAACCATCTACATCTGGTCTGAAAAGGAAGCATGAAACACCTGTTAATGCTGGACCAGCAAAGCAGCCACGCTATGCACCACCTATCCATAGCAGTTTTAATGGCCAACTTAGGGATCACCGGTTTGTATCAGAGCCAAAATGTGACATTAAGAATTTTTTGAACAGTATAAATCCAGATGTGCAGGCAATTTTAAAGCAACAAAATGGCTCTTATAAGCAGTCCCTCAAATTGTTTACACAATATAAGAAGCCAAATGGCACAAAATTTACACAGCCCCACATAACAGAAACTGTACCGGTATATTCAAATGCAAATTCAGACAAAATAATAAGCAGTTTGATAGATCAGTTGAATATTAAACACACTGAATTTGCTGGAAAAGAGTCTGGATGGAGCCTATGCGGATCTCCACACAAGCTCTATGTTAATATTTCTGAATTCAGCCCATTACAAGGATCTACATATTTGCCATTACCTGCCAATATTAAAAACAAACAAGCCGTGGTTAATATAAAAAATAATGATGAGAAATGCTTTTTGTGGTGTATTTTAGCTGCTTTGTATCCAGTTTCAAGGCATCCTGAGCGAATAAGTTATTATAGACAACATGAAAATGATTTTGATGAAGCAATGGAGGGTTTAGAATATCCAATGTCTGTTCTGAATATTGATAAATTTGAAAAAAAGGCCAGGAATATCAATTTTAAACAATTATCTATTAATGTTTTTATTTGTTCTACTGGCCGTGGCAATTGCTTGATAGCACCTCTCAGAATCAGTACATTTGATGATGATTCTGCTGTTCCGATTGATCTGCTCTTAATTGAAGGGGATGATACACACCATTATACTCTGATACAAAATCTTGAAGCTTTAGTCAGAACACAACTAGACAAATTTAATAGAACATTTAAGTTGTGCCGAAGATGTTTAACTGTATTTGATGGTCAAAAAATGGTAAATGGGGTTCGTGAAAAAAATGCAGAAATTGCTAAAAACAAGTTAATTGAGCATCTGAAATACTGTGGCAACCATAAACCTGTTCATATGGTGATGCCTAATCCAAGTGAAAATGCCAAATTCAAAAAATTTGAAGCCTTGTTGGAACACCCAGCATATATAGTCTGTGATTTTGAATCAAATCTCAAATCTCTTGCATTCTGTAGCCCAGATCCTGAGGAATCTTCAATTACACCATACCAGTTACATGAACCTTCTAGTTTTTATTATGTTGTTGTACAGGATGGTGTTGTTAGTAAAGAATATTTATACATGGGACCAGATGCCATCAAAGAATTTGCACATAGAATAGAAAGTGAGTGTCATGACATAGCATCTAATATCTTATTAAAATCAAAACCCATGTTGCCTTTAACAGAGAAACAGATTAAAGATTTCAACAATGCAGAAAAATGCCCGGTATGTGATTCTGAATTTTCAGATACAAATATCAAGGTACACCACCATTCTCATACAGATGGTAAATTCTTAATGGCCCTGTGTAATAGCTGTAATATTAAGATCCAGAGACCAAAATTTGTCCCCATATTTTGCCATGGTGCATCCAATTATGATTTTCATCATTTGATCAGGTACGAGGGGTTTGACAAGCAGAATTTAAATATTTTAGCTGAGAAATAATGAGAAATATATTGCCATTAGCAAAATAATTAAAGTTAATGGTGTTCCTATTCACTTAAAATTTCTTGATTCATACAGAATTCTGTCTGCTAGCCTGGCTACACTGGCCACTCAATTATCTGATGATCAATTCAAAATCACATGTGCTTTGTTTCCAAATCAGGACCTGAAATTAATTAGGCGGAAGGGTGTATATCCATATGATTATGTTACAGATTTTTCTAAATTTGATGAGTGTTCTCTGCCACCACAACAAGAGTTTTACAGCAAAATCAGAGCATCTGGAATCACTGATGATGATTATCACCATGCTCAGTTGATGTGGAACAATTTAAAGTGCCAGACATTTGGTGATTATCACAAGGCATATTTAAAACTTGATGTGACCCTCTTAGCTGATATACTTCAGGCATTTAGAAAATCTTCCATGCAAAATTATAAGCTGGATCTAATGTATTTTTACAGTGCTCCGGGCCTAGCATGGTCTGCAATGTTTTTAAACACTAAAATGCAATTGGATCTGATCCAGGATCAAGATATGTATCTGTTTATGGAACAATGTATAAGAGGAGGCATGGTGCAATGTTCTCAAAGATATGCCAGAGCAAATAACAAATATATTCCTGATTATGATCCAGCACTGCCATCAAATTATATACTCTATGTAGATGCCAATAGCCTCTATGGTTATGCTATGATGAAAAAACTGCCATATGCAGGGCTTGAGTGGGTTGAAGATTTCAATATTGAAGATCTTAAGGATTTTGATGACAGTAACTATGGCCTGTTCTTAGAGGTTGATCTGACAATTCCTGATGATTTACACAACACATTTTCTGATCTGCCCCCAATTCCTGAGGTTGAGTGCTCACCTGGCTCTAAACAAAAGAAATTGATGATGACTCTAGAGCCAAAACAGGGTTATGTCTTATATTACAAAAACCTCCAGTTCCTAATAAATCATGGTGTCCAAGTGACCAAAGTTGGAAAAGTTTTGAGGTTCAGGCACTCAAGATGGTTGAAACCATATATTGATACAAACACAGAGCTTCGAACATCTGCAATGAGCCAATTTGATAAGACCTTGTTTAAATTGATGGTCAATTCAGTGTATGGCAAAACAATAGAAAATGTCAGAAAATATACTGATGTTAAATTAATTACTGACCCCAGCCGGAGCAAAAAATTGATTGCAAAGCCCAACTTCAATTACAGAAGAATTTATGATGAAAATATGGCACTTTTCAACATGAAAAAAACAAAGATTAAGTTTGATAAGCCTATTTATGTAGGGGCTGTGATATTGGAATTGGCCAAATTACACATGTTAAAATTGTTTTATAATGTGTTGAAGCCTTTTTATAAGGATCGTGTAAAACTGATGTACATGGACACAGATAGTTTTGTTCTTGATATTCAAACAGAAGATGTTTATCAAGATATAGCACAGCCTGAATTGTTTAAATATTTTGATACCACTGAACATTCAAAAATTAAACACCACAACAAAAAGGTGCCTGGCAAGTTAAAAGATGAGACACTTGGTGATGTTATTGTGGCATTTGCTGGGTTAAGGGCCAAGATGTACAGTTTTGAAACATGTAGTGGCGCTGTTGCCAAAAAGGCCAAGGGCATTGGCAGAGTGACTGTAGACAAAGAGCTTGAATTTGAAGATTACAAAAATTGCCTCAAATTATGTAGCACAATCAGAACATCAGAATGCAGAATTCAGAGTGTGGATCACTTGTTGACTACAAATATTGTAAGAAAAGTGGCTCTGGATCCACATGATGATAAGAGATGCATTTTATCATGTGGCATACATACTCTACCATGGGGTCATTGTGATTTGAAAAGTGGTAATCAATGCCCAATTACAGAGCATGATTTGAAATAAATAAACATGCCTATGAACTTATTTGGGTTCAAAAAACATTCTATTATGGACCTGCCAACACCACAACCCTCTTCTGATATGATGTCTAAACTAAGTGCTTTGTTAATTATTCATCTGAACAGCATACTTACAGATGTTGATGATGAAACAGGTAAAACATTGTACATATTTAACAATAATTTAAATCATTACCAATTACCTGTAGGTGGTCAATTGCAATTTATTACAACCCCTGAGGGTAATGTCAAGATTTCAGTAGGGAGAAATATTTATAGAATTAAGCACTCAAACATGATTTCTGGCACTGTTTATACTGTTTCTGCTGGTGACTGCTTATATATTGAGGTCCCGGGATCCTATGACAAGCTTATACCTTTTTTTATAGAATTAAGAATTAGATATTCAATAATAAATAACCACTAAATCAAAATGCCTAATGATATATTTGGCCATACAAGACATGAAGATCACAGTGATGAGATTCTGATGTTTGATGTCAGAGTCAAGAAATTAAGAAGTGATTTGCAAGCTTTACAAACCACACTGAATGCCAGTCTTCAACTAGAGATTACAAATTTACAATCACAATGCATGGACCCTCTTCTTAAAATTGATTCTGAACTCAAATTGCTGCTTCAAAAATATACTGACTTGGCCACATTGGATAATTTTCAAAGTTTAGAAGAAGCTGTAGCAGCTCTTCAAGCCAAATTTAAGACCCAGGCCACCAACTCTGAGCAATTGAAACAGCAATTGGAAGAGCAGATAAATAATGTCCAGACACAGCTCCAAACAATTGTCAAAAGCATAAAATCACAAGAAGATTTTGATCTAGTGATTTCCACTCTAAAGGAACAGATTCAATCACTCCAGATACCTAATCTGGACCCCTTGAACAATGCCATAGCCGAGGTTAAAGAAAAAATTGAGACACTGAAAATTTTATGAACAACTTGCCATCTTCTGATGCTTTGAGTGCAATAACTCGGAGTGTTGCCAACATTAAGCTGCAACTTGAAACATATGAAGATTTTGGAAAAATTCAAAGTACCATAACCCATCTTGAGGGTACAATAGCAGCAGTGCAAAGTGATTTGACAAATGTACAAGAATCTCTAGAATCCCGCCTGCCTGGTATTGTAGACACACTTGTCAGTGTCCAGCAACAGATCACAAAGCTTGAAAACCTCAACACTGAATCTGAGCTATCTCATTTTCATCACTTGATCGATGATATCCAAACAAAACTTGAAATTTTACAACAATCAACACCCACTCAGGCAGATATAGCCCTGCTCCAAAATGCTATGCAAAATGTGGCTGATGCTTCTGAATTAAATAATGTGAAATTGGCACTTGAATCTTTGCAAAATACTGTAACAAATCTGCCTACATCACAGGAACTTAAAAATATTAAGAGAGCTGTGAATCGCATATTGAAATCAGAAGATATCAAGAATATCCAGACAGAGATCAAACAACTTACTCAGACAGTGGCCACTCTACCAACTAATCAACATATTAATGAACTGCATGCCCTGTTTGAGGATATCAGAAGACAGGTCCATGATCTTACTGCTCAAAATTCAAAATTGGCAGTTATTGAAAATTTGCAACAAATTGTAGCTAATATCAAGCAACAGCTAGGGACCATGGAATCCAATCAAGCAAATGCTCTGTCTGTTTTTGCCACCCAGCTTCAAGAGATTGTGCAACAATACAAGAAACTTGTTGTGGACATAAAAATCAAGCCAGGCCATGATGATGTTGTTAGGACCATCAATGAGCACCTTGAATCTGTAACAAGCAGATTGCTTACAGCAGAAAAAGAAATAACCGGCATCATTGAGAATCCAAAACATACAGTAATTCTTGAATTGTACAGCATCCCCAACAAAGAATATGATTCACCATTTACACCAGGTGGCAAACTATATATGCTGTCCCCTGCTCAATTTTATTACCAGTTTTTTGTTGGGGGCACACTGAGACCAATCAAGATCAAATATTGGCTTCAACCACAGGCACACCACTACCCCACCTTATCAATAACAAATGCTGACAACAAACCAAAAATCACCAGTGTAGAGTTAGAGGATTTTACAGATCCCAATACATTAGAAACATCTTATGCTGAAGATGATGGCTCTCTGGAATTTCATATACAAATAGGAGACAAATTATATTTAGAAAATCCTGTAGTATCAGCTGCTGAACACCCCATAGTTGCAATATTCTTGTTTTCATATTATGTCTAGACAAATTATTGTTGATGAATTACACAGACAAGCCAGACATAATTATAAGAGACTGCCAGTAGTCACAAAAGGCATAGATGATTTATGGCAGAGCGACTTGATTGAGATGGCAAGTGGACAGCTGAAAAACTTAGACAAAATCAACAAGGGCTACAAGTATCTACTCACTGTAATAGACACATTTTCAAAATTTGCCTGGGCTGTGCCACTCAAATCCAAGACTGGAAAATGTGTTACAGAAGCCTTCAGGACAATCATCAATCAGAGTGGAAGATCACCGCGCTATTTGCAAACAGATAATGGCAAAGAATTTTATAATTCTGTGTTCCAACAATTTATTAAAAGCCAGTCAATAAAACATTACTCGAGTTACAGTGATCTCAAGGCCTCAATTGTAGAGAGATTCAACAAAACCCTAAAAAATCTTATGTATAAACAATTTACACTTCAAGGTAATTATAAATGGCTTAATATTCTTCCAGAACTTCTACATAAATATAACAACTCGGTCCATTCCACAATCAACATGAAACCCTCTGAAGTAACTTCATCTGATGAGCAAAAATTGATCAGGACTGTTTATTATCCTAGATACCAGCCAACAACAAGAAAAGCCAAATACAAGGTGGGTGATCAAGTAAGAATCAGCAAATATAAGCACTTATTCAAAAGAGGCTTTACAAGAAACTGGAGCACTGAATTATTTACAGTGGTTCAAATTAAACCTGGGACCCTTAACACATATATAATAAAAGACCACCGAGGAGAAATTCTCAAAGGCCGGTTATCTGACCCCCCCCCCCTTTCTGCTCCTTGATGCACCTATCCTTTCATACACATATTCAGGGTGGCGACAGACCTGGAAAACCGGGAAAAGTCTGGGAATTTGAGGTGTCAAAAAAAGTCAGGGAATTTCGTCTTCATTGACTTTTTAAATATTTTTTTATTATTTATTTAAAGATATCGTTATGGAACTCTGCACGGGAACAGGAAATCTCGTTCGTAAGTTTCTGCCTCAACTTTTAGGCCTCTTTTATGTGCAACACAACTACTGCGCCAGAAACCAGTGATGGCAGGAGGAGAGAGAAATTTTTCTCGCCCTGGCTTCTCGGCGGGAATTTTAAATTCGAACACTCTTTGGAGGAAAATTGTTATAACTCGGGCACTATGGGAGCAATCTACTTCAGATGACTTTGGTTTGCAGCTAAAACATCAGCGCATGCAGCCGTGTACAATTCAGAACGCCGAACCGAGGAAGGGGGTTTAGGGGCACAACCTCCGAATTTCAATGGAAAAAACAAAAATTTGGAGTTTGCCCCTTCTTCCCTCGCTATTTTGGGGAGAGGGTGCGATCTTTAGTATTCTTTTCAAAGAGTGGACATTTATCAAGAGAACTTAACATGTTTCATGTTCTTGGGTGCCATACAAGTTGAATAATAAGCCAAAATGTGGTTTTTTTACGAAAAATAGGTAATTTGCATTTTTGGAGGAAAATTGTTATAACTCTGGTACTATGGGAGCAATCTACATCGGATAAGTTTTGTTTTGCAGCTAAAGCATCAGAGCATGCAACAGTGTACAATTCAGAACGCCAAACCGAGGAAGCGGGGTTTGGGGGCGCGACCCCGAGTTACAATGAAAAAACAAAAATTTGGAGTTTGCCCCCTCTTCTCCCGCTATTTTGGGGAGAAGGCGCAAACCTTAGTATTCTCTTCAAAAAATGGACGTTTCCAAAGAGATTGAAATATGTTTCATTTTCCTGGGTGCCATACAAGTTGAATAATGAGCCAAAATTTGAAACTCTGTTCGGAAATGTGGCAGGTATATGTTGCGGAGAGGGGGGAGAGGGGAAGTGGTTGGTCATCAATATGAATTTCCCAGAATTGCTCAAGATCTGTGTCAGTGTTTCCACCCAAACATAAGAGTATGATGGTCCAAAATGCACATTCATTTCATAATCAGCACCATGATACCATACGTTAACCTTTAAATATTACGTGGAAAATGCATTGAATTATCATTTTTTCTTGTCCGTATGGAAGTAGTAAGGGGACTTGTCAACAGATGGAGGGGATAAGAGCGAGTGGTGCCGTCCGATAGTTGTTGGACGTCATGGTAAGGCATTTTGTTGGGCAAACTATAGGAACATGGAAACAAATAGGTTCCATTGATACATACGATTTTTGTCGAATAGCCACCCTACAAAGTACCTCACTACAACATGCGACAGAAACTGCATGAACTGCAACATCCAACAAAAATCGCATGCACAAACAAGAAGAGCTTTAGACTGCAAATATACTCCTCGAATTGTGTTACTCTTCTGGCTCACTTCACCTTATTTAATGTAGCAGTGCTTACGAAGGTTTTGTTTCATCATCCTGACGTATTACTGATTTCGCACAAGTTAACATACGTTTACAATTGCGTTGGCCGCGGTGGCTCAGTCGGTAACGCGTCTGACTACCATGCTCAAGGTCCCGGGTTCGATCCCCGGCCGGTTCAAATCCGGGAACTTTTCTAACGATGGAAGCGGCCCCAGCGCCCACCCAGCGTCGAATAACATGGGTACCTGGGGGAAACCCTGGGGGTAAAGGCGGTCAGGGGCGTGATGCTGATCACATCACCCCCACTCACGACCGGATCAAGAAAGTGTGGGGCGTTACCCCCACACCCCCTATACGCCTTCATGGCGTGGTGCTAAGCACAGGGGAGCACTTTACCTTTTTTTTTTTTTTACAATGACATTGCACTATTCTTAGATATCAAGAAGAATCCAACCAAATGGGATATACATTGAATACTATCACGAAAAAGTGAAACATATATCTGCATTGGTGAACGTTATAAAAAATGGCAAGTGCATGCTCCCAACCTCAAATTTGCTGCAACACTAGTATTGCAATAAAATTAACGCCACTCTCTGTCTTGTCTGTTTAAACTCATGAGAGATGGTCATTAATCTCTCACTGAGTAAGGTTAATGTCCAATATTATGAAATAAAATACTAATAATAAATACGTAAATATTTTAATATATTTACTAAAATCATTCAATCATAAAACAAATCACTTTCTTCAAGAAGTGACTTTTCTCTGCCATCTCTACTAAATTTTCACTTTCCATCTACTGATTTATACGAGGGGTGGCCAGAACGTAATTCCCAATTAGTAGGGATATTGATTTTTCGCAAACGCCAAAACCGTGAAAAATGGTAATTGCTGCGGAGTTATGTTTAGGCATGTGCAGTGATGTCTGGACACATTTTTCGCCCGTTTGAAATATCGAAATAATGCGAATTTGGCATAAAATGCGAATTGTTGGCGTTTTAGCGATTTTTTTAAAAGAAATGTACTAAAACAACGAAAAATTCCATGAAATTCAACATTCTTGTCTTTTCTAGGCTATGTTTGTGTACATGCAAGTTTTCCAACATTTTACTCAAGAGTAAACTATAGAGTTATATGTACATGGAATGATTCCGACAGCCACATTAAATCATGTATTTCCCACGATTTTTCAACTTCTATCAAAACCATTTGCATCACAGAGCAAAGTGGCAGGGTTCTAACAGGAGATCGAGTGCATATCTGCCTTGACACGGGAGCCACATCTTCGTATTTGTTGCACGAGATGTGTTTTGAATTACCAAGCTAAGTGCACACCATCGGCATTTGTCGAGTGAGTAATAATGGAACTCAGTCATTAGGGCGTCTGACTACTATGCGAGGGACCCAGGGTCGATCCCTTGCGGGGGAAAATGGGGATGTTTTCCACCTATTCAAACTGCTTCGGCACCCACCCAGCATCATATGAAGGTGGTACCTTGAGGAAACTTTGAGGGATAAAGGTAGCCAGGAGCATGGTGCTGATCACATCACCCCTACCTTCAGTCGTGATCAAGAAAGTGTGGGGCCCTAACTCTACTCCCCTATATACCTTCATGGAAAAGTGCAGGGGAGCACTTTACTTTTACTTCCTCAAAAATCTGCTCCAACATATCAAACTGTCACGAAAATACGTAGACCATGTGACCTACAATTTAAAAGAATAGTTTAAAAGCACAATGGAGTATTACGTTTCGGTATATTTGGCAGATTAATGTTCTAAAACAAAAACGCGAATTTTGGTAAAGGTAACACTAAGAAGTCAAAAAAAGATAATGCCAATTTTTGGTGCCATAATATATTGGTATCTGTCACGTGAGATTGATTGATTTTAATTTTTTGGGTGCATCACCACTTATGGTCATTATGCACCCTTCAGAATATACGGAGAAAATTCCATTATCTAAAATCATTACCTTAAAATTAAGAAAGGGGTATGGAAAATAACGTTCTCAAAATAACTTTCAAGATATCAAACTCTCACGAAGAGGCGTAAGCCATGTGACACAATTTGAAACAGTAGTTTAAAACACCATGAAGGTATAATTTCAGATATTTGCCAGAAAATGCGCTAAAATGAAAATGTGAATTTTTGGAAAAATAACAAAATATCAAGGTCCCTACCGATTAGGCATAAATAAAAGAAGAATATCAGTTGTAATTTATTGCATTAGTAACAGTGAGTCCTAACGTAATTTTCGGTATAATCACCACCATTGTTCTGGCATTTGTCGTAGCATGTCATTAAATTTAGAATGCCCATGGTATATGTGTCTGACAGCAAAGACCGGAACTATCTCTACCGCAGTGTAGCTGTCAAATCCTTGCCCTGCCAGAAACCTCTTCAGTTAAACAAAGAGATGAAAGTCTGTACATTCAAGGACAGGGCTGTACAGGGAGTGGTCCAAGATCTCTCACCTGAAGTGATGCAAAGGGCCTGTGTGTACTCAGTTGTATGGGGTTGTGCACATTCGATTGGCCTTCTGTGAATTGTCTGCACCATCGTCTGACCATACTATCACTCACAACATCCGGTCTGCACACCTCGCACGATTGCTGATGGCTCTGTGCCAAATTTTGAGCGTGCAATGTAGGCTACATCGCCGTTGGTGGGAGACTGTATGAGAGCTGCAATATTTAACCTAGAACTGTCCTAAAACGGCTGCATTGCAACTGTACCAGATTACAGTTACATGGCACTTCTTCCTGCCTGCATGTGTGTGTGTTGCTCTCCGACCACTAGTGCTGCGTATAGGCACCATTGGAGCTTTTTTCAGGATGCCCCTCGTATATTAACTTTAGAAACTTTTATTATTAGAGTGTTCCTGTTTTAATGTGTGGTTAGCTAAATCAGGTACCTATACAATGCAATTCTATGAATGCCTTGCGTTAAATTTCTAATACCTACGTATCCTTTTCGTCAGCAATAATGGTATAACTGCATGTTTTCAGTTTCACAGTACTTCACTTGGATATACTGTACTTAAGCAGAAATCGCATAGATAATGTAAGGAAATATGACACTTTCTTTTGTACAATTCAATTGTTTCACTTATATGCAAGAGTTAAGTTGTTTGCTTTACAGAGAAAAGAGAAGTACAGGGGATGGACAAAAATATGGAAGCACCTGGTATGAAACAGGTAGCCATTTCAAACACGATTTACGTCTGAATGGTAGGTGGCGCTGTGGTCACTGGCACTTCCTGTGAGGTATACACTCTGGCCAACCTGACAGATGGGCAAGTTACAATTCAGCGACCGATCCGTGCAGGTTATCGTGAATCATGTCTGAACTGACAGAGTTTCAAAGACGGCAAATTGTTGGTACGCGTATGGTGGGAGCTTCCGTGACGAAAGTAGCGGAAATGTTTGGTGTATCAAGAGGCACAGTCTCGAAGATCATGACTGCCTACGAGACTTCCGGAAAAACCGCATCAGCGAAGCACCAGCGTGGACGCAAGTGTGTGTTGCGTGACAGAGACAGACGCACATTGGGTAGGATTTTGACCAAGCAGAAGATCACCACGGCTCCAAAAGTCACTGCTGAGCTGAATACAGTGCTTACAAACCCTGTTAGCATCAAAACAGTCGGAAGAGAACTCCATAAGCAGGGTATTCATGGCAGATCTGCAATTCCCAAACCACTCGTGACTGTTGACCATGCTGCTAGACGGAGACAGTGGTGCAACGCCCATTAAAACTGGCCAATGGAGCAGTGGAAGACTGTAATCTGGTCGGATGACATTGCTTCCAACTGCTGGCCGAGTGTACGTGTGGAGAACGCCAGCACAAGTGTACGATACAGACTGTCGGTTACCGAGAGTGAAGCATGGCGGTGGTTCAGTGATGATTTGGGCAGCCATCTCCTGGTATTCTGCCAGACCCATCATCACGCTGCATGGAGATGTCTCTGCCAGGGACTACGTAACCATTTTGAATGACCAGCTGCATCCCATGGTGCAAACTTTCTTCCGCGATGATGATGCCGTGTTTCAAGATGTCAGAGACCTTGTTCATACAGCTGACATCGTCCAGGACTGGCTTGATGAGCACGAAGATGAAGTGTCACATCTGCCATGGCCTCCACAATCGCCAGACCTCAATATTATTGAGCCCCTGTGGTCGGTTTTGGAGACCAAGGTGCAAGCCCACTACCCACCACCATCGTCTCTACAACAACTTGCAGCTGCTTTGGAGGCAGAATGGTACAACATCCCTTTGACAACCATACGCGACCTGTATTTGTCAATTCCACGTCGACTGCAGGCTGTTTTGCGTGCCAAAAGATGGTCCTCCTACTCGATATTAATAAAGATAATGTGCATTTCTGCAGGTGTTTCCATATTTTTGTCCATCCCCTGTAGCTTTATGAATTGAAAAATGAATCCGCACTCATGGTTCTTGCAAGCAGAGGGTTCCAAACCTCAGTGGAAATATCAACATATAATACCGAGAATGTATAAGGAGACTGATAAATTACAAATTGTATTTCTTAATCATTCAATCTTATCTCATTTAGTCGTAACTTTAAAAATAATCAAGTATTTTATTTTAAACTTACTACGTATGACAAAATTCCATAATCCTTCCCTAGCTTGTGAATTGTAATAATTTTCCAAATTCACTATTTTGCAGCTTCAATTCAAATCATAGAGAATAGAGAAATTAAGTCAATTTCATAGAAGATAATATTGGTACTTAACAAAACCATCCGTAGATCTGTGTGAATTTATTATTTCTATTTGCAAAAACATCAATTTAGTTTAGTTTGTAATTGTCAGGGAAAAATGTAAATTTTGTCCTGGAAAACTTGGAAAAGTCAGGGAATTTTATTTCTGCTTGTTTGTAGCCACCCTGATATTGTAAGTGCTACAAAGTATGTAATTATCGCCATTTAATAAGTGATATCAATCCATACAAGCATATCCTGAAATTTCACCAATCATCCCCAACTAGAAATTTTCACTCCATTCACTTTCTAATGCAATAATAATGTACAATCTTTTGATATGCAGAAAGAAATAAGGCCAGCCTAAAGTGAATTACTGCAAAAGTGAGAATAATATTTGATTGACCTTAATAGATTTGAGAAAAGCTGACAAAAAATATTACTGAACCAATAGCATATTTACATTTTTCGAAGTATGTTCTTAATGACTGTCTGTTCTACTCAGTGATATGTAAATCTCAGTGACAAATTCTTTTTTTTTTTTTCCACTCCAGATATCTGAACAAGAACTACATGGAAGGACAGAGCCAAGATATTTCAAGGTCAGTTACACTAGTACCTTCAGGCAAATTAAGTGATCAAGAACAAGCAAAAGACAATACAGAATGTGTCAATAGAGAAGGTAACTTTGAACCTGAACCTTCACCAAAATGCTCCAAAACCAAGGCAGATATTAAAGGTACCAAGCACTGTAACAGGAAAAAACAACATATCTTCTCAATGTTCAACCAAGTTTTCTCCAATGAAGGAAATTTATTTGCTCATTCAAATGTCCTTGCAAAGGAGAAGTTTTTGAATCGCTCAGTTTGCAAGAGAAAATTTATTCCTGAAGATAACCTTTACACACAAAGAAGGGTTCACACCAAAGATAAACCTTTTAATTGTTCAATTTGCAACAAAGATTTTACCCAGAAATCAAACCTTAATATTCATATGAATGTTCACACCAAAGATAAACCTTTTAATTGTTCAATTTGCAACAAAGATTTTATGCGGAAATCAACCCTTAATAATCTAATGAGGGTTCACACCAAAGAGAAACCTTTTAAGTGTTCAATTTGCAACAAAGATTTTAACCGGAAATCAAACCTTAATGATCATATGAGGGTTCGCGCCAAAGATAAACCTTTTAATTGTTCAATTTGCAACAAAGATTTTACCCGGAAATCAAACCTTAATATTCATATGAATGTTCACTCCAAAGACAAACCTTTTAATTGTTCAATTTGTGACAAAGCTTTTTCCCAGAAAGCAGATCTTCGAGTGCATGTGAGGATTCACACTAAGGAGAAACCTTTTAAGTGTTCAATTTGCAACAAAGATTTTACCCAGAAATCAACCCTTAATATTCATATGAGGGTTCACAACAAAGAGAAACCATTTACTTGCGCAATTTGCAAAAAAGAATTTGCCTGGAAAAATTATCTTAATCTACATATGAGGTATCACACTGAAGAAATACATTTTAACTGTTCAATTTGTGAAAAAGGTTTGGCCTGTAGAGGAAGTTATAATCGTCATGTGTTTTTTCACAGCAAAGAGAGGCCCTTTAGGTGTTCAATTTGCAACAAAGATTTTACCTATAAATCAAACCTTAATATGCACATGAGGGTTCACAACAAAGAGAAACCTTTTAAGTGTTCAATTTGTAGCAAAGAGTTTTCCTACAAAGACTCGCTTCGTAAACATATGAGGACACACACAAATGAAAAACCTTTTAAGTGTAAAATTTGCAACAAATATTTTGCCCAAAAACATCACCTTAATAGACACATAAGAGTACACACAAAAGAGATACCTTTTAATTGTTCTATTTGTAGCAAAGAGTTTTCCTACAAAGACTCGCTTCGTAAACATATGAGGACACACACAAATGAAAAACCTTTTAAGTGTAAAATTTGCAACAAAGATTGTGCCCAAAAACATCACCTTAATAGACACATGAAATTACACACACGGAGAAACCCTTTAATTGTTTAAAATGTGACAAGTATTTTACCCATAAATATATATACTTACTAAATATGTGAAGAGGGTGCATAGTAAATAATACTTAAAAACAATTTGCACATAGGGAATGGTGTTTGTGAGTAGAAATCTCTGGAAATTCTTGTCAATCTGTGTATATATCATTTGGGATGGGATCCCGAGCTCTGTGTTATACAAATCATCACTTCATGTCTACAACTATGGTGCAACCATTTTATTAATTGAGATCTCAACCATCCCTTCCAATGGTTTTCAGTAGCTGAACTGTACTGATAATGTTTTCTACTGTTTTCAGTAGCCCAACTGTGTCTACTGTTATCAGTAGCTGAACTGTACTACTAATAGTAAGACTTGAAGCTTTCCTGGCGACGAGTGATGAATAGATTCTCTCGTTCTATCTCAGTTCAACCCTGAAGATGAGAGTGACAAAGCTTTCAAAAGCTTGGAATATTTTCCACAACTCACCTGGTCTATAGCCCGAGAGAATCTATTCATGTACTACTAATGTTTTGTACTGTTTTTGGTAGTCCAATGGTTTCTCCTATCTTAAGTGGCTGTGGCTGAACTGTGCTCTTTATGTTTTCAGTAACATAATTATACAACCAAGATCTTTTATTATTGTGTTCAGCATATTTATTTATAAAAACAGTACTATTATCAGTAATGAAATATTTCTTATCAATACAACTGAAAATGCAATGGAGAAATCGTATAAACAACTAAAATGAATATATGGTAAAGCATGTGGAACTTTCTACTTAGGAATGTGCTCACACAACAAAAAATCAAGTGTAGTGAACATGTTTTTAAGTGTGTAGCTTCACTGTGGTTAATGCACTTGTAGAAAATTGAAAAACATACTGTTTTATACATAAATTGACATATTGTTTTTCATATATTCACATGAAAACATCAAAAACTTATTTTAAACAAGACCTGATCTCATTGCTTGAAAAACCAAAATAAGCAAACATTGTTGACTATGTTGATCAAGAGATGGCTCTTTTCTGCAATTGCACTACACAGAGATAATAATAACCATGTTTTCAGTAACATAATTATACAACCAAGATCTTTTATTATTGTGTTCAGCATATTTATTTATAAAAACAGTACAGTCTGTAAACAGAACAGACTTTTCCATGCTGAAAAGATCAACTGATATGATAATGTATTAAAACTACTAGCTGCTTTATGGCTGAGCTATTTCTTAAGAAAGAGTTGTAGTAACTTATTCATTAAGATATATCTGACTTCAGTAGTATTCATTAGAAAAACAGTAGATATTCAGTTCGTGTACTCTTTTTTCCAATGCACTTCAAAATCTCAAAATTACTGAATATATGGTGTCAAGAATGAATTTGCCTATTCCTGGAATCAATAAATGATTTTATAATATATTGTAGCAAGTATTATGCATAATTATTCACATTGTTTCTTCAGTACAGTATTCCTACTGCAGAGCACATTAGCTGTACAGTAATCTGCAATAGGGTTCCAGTAGATTTCACAGTACACAGTAAGAGATATTTGAAAACAGTAGAATTTGTCTACTGAAAACAGTAGAAATTTCCAGCAAGGAGTTGTAAGAAAATAACCATTCATAACAGGATGTGGGCTTCTTAAATAGCTAGCCATTGTTTAAGTACTTTTTTTAGCCAAAGTACAAAGCAAAGAAAGAAGCTTCATCACCAGTAGCAGTGACTCAGGGTGGCTACTCACTAGGAATTCCTTGAATTCCAGGAATTATGCATGAAGTATTGGCTCCGGGAATTATACATGAATTATGCGGGGATTTTGCTCCTTAAACATGAAAAATTGCAACTTTTATTAATCCATATCTCAAATTTATCTATACATATTCATAAATGTTATGAGGCATATTTTTCACAGTTCAGATTTTATGTTTGTCAAGGAAGTAAAGAAAGCTGCATTGGAAAATATATGAAAACAGAATTCTTCTGTGAACTCGTAGTAGGACAAATGTATAACGTTGGTAGGCTAGGATAATTGCTAAATGAGAAAAAAAGATCCCAGAGGAAAATACAGTATAGTAATGGAATACGTATAGATTCCTATTTTAACTTCTCGTGCAGCCTTTCCTTATTTTTACTTGCCTTGCTATGTGTCATTGGTTTGAAACTTATTTTTATGAACGGTGTTTGATTTCTAAAACTGTGAACGTTTATGTATGAGTACAATATCAGAGATCATTGATATTTCTTTAGGATAGAAACAGCAATGTGGGTTTATTTCATGCTGTGCAGTACTGGCATGCAATAGGGTCCATATAAAATCTTGTATGAACCTCATTTTTTTAAGTACATTCTAGGTATATTCCAAAAAACTGACTCCAAAATATATGATTCTGAATCGTGTTTATTGAACAACGTAACATTTTAGAAATACAACTCCATTTATCTATATTGTGTATTTTAAGTGCTTTTGCCCCTATTGTTTCTTTCTAACACTAGGAATATTGTAAAGGAAAGTTTTCCCTGTACACTCACCAGCAATAAAAATTGGACATAGAGACCTGAAATACTTGCTTCCCTGCGAGGCATTGGGTGTGGTGCCTAACTCTACAGCGATAGGCAGATTTTAATAGGGAAGTTTCAACGGCAACTTCTACCAGCCCCGTAGATTTATGCAACAAACACAATGCCGTGCAGGCAAGCGAGGATTTTAGGATCTATGTGTCCCATTTTTATTGCCTGTAACTGTACTTTGCACCATGCCATTCAGGAATACAGAAGGTGTGGAGGGAGGATAGTTTCATACATTATTGATCTTGGCCATACTGGAGCTGACGTGATCAGCACTACCCTCCACCCATCTTTACCCCCTCAGGTACCCATTGATGGGAGGCTGGGTAAGCCACAGAACTACTTCTGCAGGGACATTTTCTGAATATTTCCACCTGAAATGTCCAAACTCATGATTGGAACTTGGGTCACTTAACAATGAACCACGAAATTTATCTTTCAGTTGAATTGAATTGGATCTTTTTGACCCATTGGAACCACAAAGACCCTTTGTATTAATGTTAATATTTTTTTTTTGGGGGGGGGGGGTAATAAGTAAGGTTGAAACAGAGGAAACTCTTGCTTGTGTCCTTAATTGTTTTGCCTTGATTTTTTGAAAGTTCGCATTGAAGACCGGCATTTATACTTGAATTTTATCACGGTCTTAGTAGCCACCCTGTAACTGGTGTTAAAGCTTCCCTATTTTGATGTATTTTTATTAATTCATGATAATTATTGTTATCATTTGTATTATTCCGGTTTTTTCAACAGACTGATCTCCCTCACCATGAATATTTACTTGTGATACCAATGTTATTGGCAGAGTGGTTAGCACAGCACACTATGATGCTAGGGTCCAAGGCTGGGTTGTTAAAGCTACAGACATTTTAAGTAAATTCAATTCCTGTCCAGGAGAGAAAATCAGGAAGTGTAAATGGGTTCTGGACCGTAAAGAACCTTTTCATCTGTGAAGTATTTCAATTCGGTGTAGGAACTTTTATCTGGATGAATTTGAATACAGTCTAGGAACCTTTTTTCTGAATCAATTTAAATACGGTCCAGGAACATTTTTTCCGAATCTATTTATATTCGGTCCAGGAACCTTTTTTCTGAATCTATTTATATTTTTGGTCCAGGAACCTTTTTTCTGAATCTATTTATATTTTTGGTCCAGGAACCTTTTTCCCGAATCTATTTATATTCGGTCCAGGAACCTTTTTTCCAGGATCAATTTAAATATGTTTCAGCAACCTTTTTTTTTTAGATCAATTTAAGTATGGCTCAGGAATCTTCTTATCCGAATCAGTTTAAATAGGGTCCAAATTCTCTATTGAAATGAAACAATACGCAACTTGGATTGAATCTTAAATTGTACGAGAAAAAAGTTTCTTCAACAACCCTTCATCAATTTAATCATATCATGACTCATCCTCATCTTTGCAATTAGCAAAAAGTGGCAGAAATGTGAAGTAAAATAAATCAACCAATCAATGCTTGAATAATTATATTGAAAACATTTTTACCAGATATCAAAATATCTTGAAGTTGATTAGGTAAATTTGAGTTTGAAATTCTTATGCAATTAACAATTTCATATAGATTAGTATATCCTGTAACATTTGTGACTCGTGTTTGTAGATGTATTTCATGTCTAAGTATGTGAAATGGCAAATGTAAACTTCACATATGAAATAAAATATTTTATATATTGAACTGAACATTTTAATTGAATTGTATTAGACTCTTTTGATACAATGGAATCTCATTTATGCTTTATATTGTTAATATATTTGTGTGTGTATGTGTGTGGGTGGTGAGAGACGGTAATACGTAATATTGATATAGAGAAAACATTTGCTTCTACCCTGGAAAGTTCGGAAAGTTCGTCTTAGATACCGGGAATTATACTTGAATTTTATCATGATCCAGCAGTGACCACCTTATACTAGCAAAGTTATAATCACTTATGGACAGATTTTGTGATATGTTAATGACAAATTTATTTTTAATGCTGATAAAATTTAGTGCACTGATAAACTCTACCTCTTTTCAAATAATGTTTAAATATTATGTTGTTGTGGTTGAATGAGATTACATTGATTGAAATTAATATCTTCTCTTTGAAAATTATTGTGATATTTTATGTTCAATTTTGTGCATGAAGTTTTTGTGTTTCTTAACATATTGAATTATTTTGATGAAGAATCTTGTAAATGTGTAATATTTCAAACTTCCCATTTTTCAGAAAGCAATACTCAATGCCAGTGATTCATGAATAGTAAGCAAGGGCCAGTTCTAGATTATTTTTCTGAAAAAGGAAGTTTTAATTAGCAATTTTCAAGAAAAAATCGTTTTGCAACACCTAAACCTCATCGCACAGCTGGGAAATGCTGCGTTTGCAATCGATTCCATTTTAAAATAATAAAGGTTAGTTACCAAGTCGCACATCACATTCCTTTCATGACATTAATTAACTCACTAATTATTCTCCTGCAGCATTATAATACTTTGAGCCATGGAGGTGTATTCTGTAGGGTGTCTGTTTCCATGCAGGAGACCTGGGTTCGATTCCCAGGGTGGGTGATGTAAGGTCAGAATTTTTCTGGCCTTCTCCCCCCTGACCCCCTAAACCATCTCTGGTGCTCACCCAGCCTCAAATCAATGGATACCTGGCGGCAACCCCGTGTGGGTAAAGGCAGCTGGAGTGTGGTTCTGATCACATCACCTACAAAAATGGTAGAGATCGAGAATGTGTCCAGCCGTACCCCCACATCCCCTAAATGTGCCTTCATGGCATTGTGCTATATGCACGGGGAACTTTTTTCTTAAGCATTATGATACTTTAAAACATCTTGTGACATTTAGTAATGTTTTTTTGAACTTCTCTGTAGACCCAGAGGATGCAAAGATAGGATTTTTGAAGTGTTGCAAGACTTTTTAACATGCTGCAGTTAAAATAATAAAAGATAAATAAATCAATTAAAAAATCGGTTGATTGTCTCTTCTTCAGTTTCACGTAAATACTAAACATTCCTGCCTTTTGGGTTAGCCTGGAGATGGAGAAAAGAGACATAATAATATATACAAATACAGTTATTAAAATAATGCCTCTTTTTGCCATGCTGTCCATCATTCTCTGTCATTTGCAACAAAAACAAATCTCTGTGGTATAGGCTGATACCAAAAGTGACAGCGTAACGTTCCCTAAGGAACTGGGATCGAATCTGGGTGGCGTAGCTCATGTATGCCATCATCCTTAATGATGGCATATTCGCTGCTCATGGAGAGCTTAATGGTAACCTGCAAGAGGTAACACATACACACTGTATGCCAAACACAACACTTGGTTTTTATAACCTTTAAAATTGGATCACCATGCTAAATGGAAATACCTGACTCTCACTGTGTGGAGGTGCTCCCTCGAGGTGTCGAGCTATGGACTGGTTAATAAGCGAGGTGTCCGTTTGTAATACTAGTCTGAATGCTCAGACTTCACTCTCTTTACTTGGATTTCTTGATCGTAATTCTGCATGATGACCCCCATTGTCCTAGATATTTATTGCGATGTATTTTGCTAAGCAATGCCGAGTCAGTCACCTGTAACTTCTTCCTGGGTTACACCTGTTTACGTGTTTATGCCTTCCGTGACCCAGTAAAGCTTAGGTAACATCTGACACTGCATTCCTTACTGTTGAGTTCCTGGCTGGAAAGTGATAGCTAGTGTCTGGGATTTGGAAGTTCTTTTGTACCAATATATTTCCATTATTTGTGGATTATTAGGACATAAAAGAAACAGAAGGGAAGAGTGCTAGCAGAAATTATACAATCCACAACCCTCAAGCCTTGGTTGAATATAGATAAAAAAAATTGAATTCTACAGCGGTTTTTACACGTCTTTCGCAAGAACTCCAAAATAATCTGACCCGGAAACAGCCCAGGATGGTAGTAATGCTAATTTTGAAAACATCCACCATGAGCTTGCAAGCAGGAATTTAAAATGAAATATATCTTCTATTTCCACACAGCCTTTACACCTACCAGGTAGTTATATGCCTTCGAGAAGTTTAGGCACAGCTTTCACTTTACCCATGCTTTTGATCTTGTCAATCATCTGCTTCCCAGGATGTGGAAGGTTTGTTCAGTAATCCTCTGAAAAACTGCCACAAGGAAGGGTCAGCGAATTTTTGGAAAGGACAAATGTTGCTCTTGGCCTTGATTGTAGCAACTCAAAAACAATGATATAGGTCTGTTGGAAAATTTCAACCAATACTTACAGATACCATTGGTATCAGCCAATACGATTACATGGGTATCTGCATCGGCTCAGTCCTAGTAGTTATTGTAGTTAATTAATACATGTCTTTTCCTTTTTGCCCTCTCAAACATCCACCCTTGCCCACTATGATGTTCAGCTAAAGTTCCCACATGAGGAAGTGACTGGTAACTAAGGTGCTACCACACAAATTATTTCATAATTATAACTTTGTTTAACCTTATTCTGGAAATGTGTACCTTTTTTGTTGTAAATGTCAACAACTAATTTTAGTATGATTTAAGGAAAATTGCCTAATGAATGAAACCTTGAACTTGTTGACTTTTACTGTATTAATTATTTGAAGTGCTGGAAGCTCTTCTAAATGTTTTTTTTTTCCTTTGAATTCTTCCAACTTTTGACAATCGTTGGTCCTCAAAGTACTTAAAAAGACCCAGCCAACTCTGAGTGCTATAAGGAAGAGCATACAATTTACTGCAAGAGGGTGGAAAAATAATTGTGGACATTTGCATCCCTTCCTTCATTACAAAATTAATATGCATGGATTGTGGAACATCAGTCAACCACCCTTCCTCCCCTCTCTCCCATACTTGCTGACTTTGTTTGTTCTTTAAACTCAAGAGATTTTGCCAATGCTGGTTCATATAATTACAGGGAAGCTTTTGGTATCATCATTTCATCATAAACAAATGGGAAAAACAGCAGTTTGTGAGATTTCACACTGTAACAATCCATTTAGCTAGCAGAGATTTCTGGAATATAAAAGCAAACCAAATTTTGACTGTCATGCTCATTTTTAGTCTGATATTTGTGGTGTTGTAGTGTTTATTTTTGTCTTTTGTTTGATGTGTCTGACTGGAAAGGGACCAATAGGATTTCAGTGGCCACAGTGCAGGTTTATCTAGGGTAGTGGGTGAAGTACGTCATCAATCAACCAATCAGTGACACTGATCTACCCATCCAACAATGTTTTGCAGCAGCCGATCATGGCCATTTGTAGAAGATCGTAAATCTTGTTTGTAGTAAATTATTATAACATACAACAGAGTACACAAAATATCTTTATGGCTGAAAAAAGCAAATGTGAGAACATTAATATCACATGAACTTTTGGATATGGAAATATGGTAGACTGAAATGGTATGGTTGCAAGATGATCCTTTTATTTCCATATTAATAACGATGTATTTTGAACTTCTTTAAATTGCCAAATTTCCAAGTATGTCTCAATATCAGCAGAAATTCGGATGAGTAATATTCATGTGCTGTTCTGCATACAAAGTACTTACGTAGGATGCAATTCAATGGGTTTGTCATATTTTCTAGATATGATTTTGTCAAATAGGTGTTATTCTGTACAAGAGTAGCAGTTCTGCTAAATTCATTGGCCCTGAACTCAAACTCGTTTCATTAATGGGACTAAAATATCTGAATTAAGGACTGTCAAAGGAGAGAAGTTTTCTATTAAAATTTTGAGAGGAGTAAGTTCATCATTGACAGATTCTAGGCACTTAGGTTACTCCACCACTTATCATATAGTTTCTAAGCCAACACTATCCACCTGCACTGTGCCCTTAGATTAAGGAACTTTAAGAATTGTGAAAGGATGCAAGCACCCTTGTGGGCTGTCTATCAGTCAATAAATAAGGATGTTTGATAAACTTGCTTCATCGCATTTAAGGTAAGTCATGTGATGAAAGGGACAATTTGATTTCCATGTTAGTTGATAATTTCATGACAATATCACTTTCTTTTGTGTATACACTTGACTATGAAGATGTATCTGTAATGCTGTGTTAACTGTAGCAATGAAATTGAGTAAGTAGGTATACAAGCATGGGATTAACCTCATAGTGTTTGACATTTGAGCACTACATGGGACATGAAAATCTACTTCCATAGTTTTTTACTTTTTATCAGGTAGGCTATATATTGTATTCCTATGTTCTTCTTAAAGTTTCGCATAACCACTTCTTATAGATGCAAGATAATGTAGCACAATTATTTTTAGTGGTTATCTTTTATTTTATCTGCGATGTTTTGTTCTGGTTTCCAATATCTTTCTCAAGCTACACTAAGATATACATACAAAAACACAACCTCACATGGCTAGTCAATCTACACTTCTGTAGAGCCCCAAGTGAGAGAAGTGTAAAGTGACTAGCCAAGTGAGATTCTCTTTTTGTATGTATCTCTTAGTGTAGCTTCATACAGTTCTGGAAAACCAGAACGAAACATCGCAGATAAAATAAAATAATAACCACTAAAAATAACTGTGTTAGATTATTTTGCTTATTGTATTCCTTAGTAGGTTTGCAATTTTGATTTTATACATCTTCTAGGGATTTTTGCACATGATTTTACAGTCACATACTATGTGCATTCTATAGTATAACATTTGAATAATACACCCTGTAAATTATAAAAATTATGGACTTCTGCCATAATGCGTTTTAATAAATTTAGAAATTCTACCCGTCACACATTTTTTTTTCATTGCTCAAAGTGCAAGTTACACTCACTCACACTATGTATTTGTTTGCATCCACCTACTACAACATACTAGTGTGATCTGGAATACGGATAGCCAAATCCCGAAAAAATGTTATCCGGTTGTTGGAAAATGTTCTATCTGGATTTCCAATATCCAAACATCAGATAATCTGATATGAAGATATACCGATTTTTCTGATATCTCAATTGTCTGGATTATCCGGATAATCAAATGTGTTCATTTTCTGGGCAGTTTTACCATTTATCTGTTTTACAAGGTATCCAATCATTTATTTATCATACTCGTATATCACTGTACAAATTCCTTATAGAGGGACCATAAAGAAAATAACCTTCTGCTAAAATGCTTCCCTCTCGATCCGTTCATCTCCGTCCACAAGGAAGCATGCACCCCTCTGCTCTTCCTCTCCTTGTGGAAGTTTGGTGAACAGGAGTCGCAGATCTGCACAGGTTCATTTGCTGGTGGTTCCACTATACAAATCATCCATCAGCTCTGTACTATCCGAATTATCAGGATATTCAGGTTATCTGTTGTATCCAAAATGAATATCAGACGATTTGAATATGGATACCAATTACCTGAATTTTATGGTCTAGCACTGACTGAAGGGTAACTTCAACATGTGGTTTAGTTTTCATGAACTCCTTCAGGATAAGCAACTCTTCATGGATTCCAGAGCCTGGTTATATGGAGATCATAATTTGCCAAATGATTGATGAAGGTGTTAAACACGAACAAGCAGTTTTCTTGGAAAAATATTGTGTACAGCATTTTATATTTTATTAAAAATGCAAGAATTAATTAATCTTGAAACTTGAGACATTATGCTAACATTCTTAACTTCTGGTTTTTTGTTGTTTTGTTATTCTATTCACAAACTTGAGTTATGGCATATTAAGAATGCAACACTACATAAGATCACTTCAAAATTAGATCTTTGAAGTACAAAACTAAGTTTCAAACCAGAATTTGCATCAGGTTTATAAAGACATAAGGCTAACTGGATGAAAAAGTCTATGCTATTACAAATTGAAATAGATCACATCATCAGAAGATGACTTTCATCTTATAACCACCGGTATTTTTCAATTCTAGGATTTTTATATTCCAGTAGTAGCTTCCTGTTCTTGAACCACAAGTGTACTGAATCTATTTACACAACTTCTAGTTAATGGTGAATTCGCTTGGACCACTGTGCAAAGCCTGGCCCAGTAGAAAATGTTACATACTAGAAGAAGTTTTTGTGTGTGTGTGTGTGTGTGTGTGTGTGTGTGTGTGTGTCCATGTAGAAACTGTATTGCTTTTATTTTTAATTTCTTCTAAGTTTTCATTTTGTTAGTAAAAATAATGAGGAATGTACGTAATTAATGGTTAATCCAGGGCTTGACTGCTCTTATTCATTTTTATTTTCATTTTACTTTCATTACTTTATTTTTCATTTATCTTTTTTAATTTTTTTAATTGTATACAATTAACTGTAAAGAAAAAATGATCCCTGTAATTAATGGTTAAGTGGAAGAGAAGGCATTAATGCCTTAACTTCGCCATGTAAACTAAGTCGTAAATAAATATATAAAGCTTATTTTCTTATAGAAGATAGGATACAAAATGGATCACTTGAAATTTTTGAGTGATATAGAGAAACAAAGGTACTGAGAAAAAAAATTGGCAATTTCTCGGATCATTTAGATGAAGATTTGCGATAAAATAGTAGTATTTTCCAACACAATGTTCATCTTCTACCAACAGTTTCGTTTTAAGCCTCAGCTGGATGTTTCTCTCAACAGCTGAAAACTGCTTCTCCTTCTAGTGACACATCTCCTATAATATGCTTCCAATTTTGGTGATACTCTGCAAGGCTTTTCTAGTAGGATACATGAAGTGATGTAGATTGTAAGAAAACAATGTGGGGTTCTAGTTTGGCGTACAAAAAATAGTAAAGCAGCATTAATGGGATCTGAAAAGCAGCTTTAAATGGGGCGTTTGAAGAGTTTTAAGATTCTACACCGTTTAGGTTCAATATTGTGGATCTTAGTGTCGTGAATTTATATAGATAATTCCAATCATTTGCACAATATTTTCACTAAAAATTACATAATTTTATACAGGTATTTAGTTCCCACGCCTTCTGAACTTTCGAGGATTTTCCGCTTGTAGCGCTGCTGTCATTTTTCAACACGTAACCCTCCTCTTGCGGTTCTCGCTTCTGCGGGACTTGCCCCTCGGAGCGCGGGGAGAGGGAGGGAGGTTTCACCCGCCAGTTCGACTTCGTAAGCCTATATTTTCTTGCCATCTGGGTTTGTGTGTTGTTCAGGCAGAGACATACCTTTATTAAATCAGGGAACTGCATTACTTCAGAGGCTCCTGTCAAAAAACGAGACAGACAGTTTTGGAAGTCGAAGCAGTGAATCGTCAAGATTATTAGTCACACAAATTACGGCAGTTTATGATTCGGATCCGAAGGAAGAAGGCAAATTACATCGTGCAATTATTCTGTGATTAAAACTCTTCACTTTTGTTTCTATATATTTACTTTAAGCACAATAATAGGAATAAATATACACAGTAATTGAATTGAATAAAGTGTAGAAAAGAAGGGACAGAGATTCCTATTTTGACATTTTTTTTTACTTCATATAGTTAAACACTTCGAAAGTCCAGAACTCAGAGAATCTTTTCAGGCTGGAAGGTTTCAAACATTCGTACCGATTTATATGAATTTATTGAAACTCAAAGATGCAAACACAACTCTCTTTGCTGATGATACAACTGTTCTTATAGCAGGAACAAACACAGAATGGTTAAAACACAACGTAAAGAATACAATCATGCACATCTTGGAGTGGATAGAAAAAAATGGTCTTGTGGTAAACACTAAAAAAAAACAAATGCAATTAGATCTCAAATCAACAGCTGTAGCAGTGAAACTCCAGAAATTAACTTTCAAGATCAGGACATAGAATATGTATCTAACATAAAATTTCTTGGCGTACAACTGTCTGAAAATTTAAAGTGGGACCTACACATTGAAGCTACAGCAAACAAGGTTAGTGGGTTTTGTTATGCGATAAGAAGAGTAAGAAATGTAGTAAATCTAGAAGCAGCAAAAACACTATACTATGGCATCATTCACTCTGTATTACAGTACGACATCATTTTCTGGGGGAACATGAACAAAAGCATTACATTATTCAGACTACAAAAGAGAGCTGTTAGAATATTGGCAAATGCTCCAACAGATGCACCATGCAAACCATTATTTCAAGAATTACAGATGTTGCCAGTTCCATGCATATACCTATATGAAATCCTAACAGGCATGAAAATTTGTCAAAATACACACACAGCAAATAAGGACTACCACACCTACAACACCAGGGGAAAGAATGACTTGTAAAGTGATAAAATGCTCCCATGTGCATAGCACCACGCCATGAAGGCGTATAGGGGGTGTGGGGGTAACGCCACACACTTTCTTGATGGGGTTGTGAGTGGGGGTGATATGATCAGCATCATGCCCCTAACCGTCTTTACCCCCCAGGGTTTCCCCCAGGTACCCATGTTATTCGACGCTGGGTGGGCGCCGGGGCCGCTTCCATCGTTAGAAAAGTTCCCGGATTTGAACCGGCTGGGGATCGAACCCGGGACCTTTAGCATGGTAGTCAGACACGTTACCGACTGAGCCACCGCGGCCTTGGGAAAGAATGACTTACATATGGAATTACACAATACCACATTCTACCAAAAAGGGGTGACATATAATGGTATACGCTTATTTAACATGCTACCAAATGCATTCAAAAATATAAAGTCATTACCAGTATACAAGTTACATCTAGAAAGATTTCTAAAGGAACATTTTTTTTACACAGTGCAAGAGTACATTGACACTGAAAGTGACAGGAATAACAACAATAATATAACAAAGTAGAACTGCCCTATCATTATTTTTTATTTTTCCTCTGCTGTTCGATTGAATTTATCTAGATGTAAGTATAGGTGACTATTTAATGCTCAATTTATGTTTGTATATATATATATATATATATATATATACATGTGTATACATAATGTCATAGCAAATGAAGCGATCATTGAATATAGAAAACATATTTTTAGCCAATTTGTCTCAAGAAAATAACATTGAGCATGCATTTATTCTCTTTATACAATATCTTGTATCTCATACTATCTATTGTATTTTATATTATGCCTATAATTTTATAGATGTATTCTAAATGTACATGTACAATGTGACAATTCCAAACTTTTTGTAAAGTTGAATGGATGCTAATAAATCAATCAATCAATCAAAGTAAAGAATAAAATATTATCTTCAGAGGTTTAGCAAAAAAATGGTTCATCTCTTATTTAAAAGACAGATGTCAGTATGTAGATATTAACAAAATCAAATCAGACCAACTGTTCCTCAATACAGGTGTACCGCAAGGCTCAATTCTAGGACCAGTTTTATTTTTACTCTACATAAATGATCTTCCAGAAACCTTATCAGAGTCTCAAACAATACTTTTTGCGGATGATACAAATATCATAGTAAAAAGCCTGGAATATGAGCAACTTCAAAAGAATTCCATTTCAACAACAACACAACTAAACACCTGGCTAAACAACAACAAGCTTTCCCTGAATGTTAATAAAACATTTCTAATAAATTTTAATCCAGCAAAACAAATAAAAAACTTAAATGTGATTTTTTTTTTCGGTGTTGCACTTTTTTATTTATTTATTTATTACTAAACACAACAGGCGAATGCCCAATTACAGTGTTCTACATTTCTTATTTATCTTTACACTCAGTATTTCAGATCTTTACCACCATGTACAATTTATATAAGATACTGATATAATATATTATAAATTACATAAAATATGGAAATAAAATAAACAAGGATAAATCAAGGATAGAAGTTATTTACATTAAAGAAATATATTAATTATGTGTGTAATAAATGACCTGTAAATAATTGACACACTAGAAAGTACGTACATGTATGTAATTGAGTATAAACTACGAAAGAAATATATATTTACAAATATTGCGTTTATGTTTACATTGTTGACATTTATTCTTCCATTCCTTCAATAACATTCTTGAATGTCCCAATAGGCATGTGAAATATGTCTAATTTTGGTTCCCTTTCGGAACATCTGTTGTACAGTTCACACATTCTCCTGATAGGTGATTTATTTATAATGTTCGATCTTCTGTTACTACAGTAAAAGAGGCCCCCTTTGGATCGTGTCTTGGAGATAGAAACACGTATGTGTATTTGTTCTAGAAGATGTTGCACTTGAATATTATTGTTCATGATTTTGTATAAGAAACAGAGCAACTGCATCTTTCTTCTTTTGCTGAGAGAAGGCAGGTTGTGGTGTTTACAGAGGGAAGTGTATGATTCGTATCGGGGATATATGCCTATTTCTTTATAAGTAGTGCACCTTACGAATTTAGACTGTAGCATTTCTATTTTATGCGTGTACTTTTTGTCCTGAGGAGCCCATATTTCTGCTGCATATTCTACTTTGCTTCGGACTAAAGCGTTAAATATTATTTTCATTATTTCTTTGTTCATAAACTCTTTACTCATTCTAATTGCGTACCCTAAGTTCCTGTGTGCCTCATTTACGACCCTTTCAACATGTGTTGCAAATGTAAGTTTTGAATCAAATGTAACTCCTAGATCTCTCATCTCGTTAACCCTTTTAATTTTTGTGTTATTTATTTTGTAATTGAATTCAATTTGCTTTCTGTTGTGCGAGTATGTCTTCGTGCAGCATTTTTCTATGTTCAGATTAAGATCATTTATTTCGCATCATTTTGTTACTGTATTGATTTCATTTTGTAAGGATTTGCAGTCATCAATATTACAAATAGTCCTACCAAATTTTAAGTCATCCGCGTATAAGAGTCTGAACGAGTCACACAGGTACTTTGGTAAGTCATTGATTAGAATTAAAAATAACAGAGGTCCGAGATTCGAACCCTGGGGGACTCCTGAGAAAACTGCGAACTCTTCTGTTAAAATTCCATTATAAGATACATTCTGCTTACGGTCATTTAGATAAGAAGCAAAGAAATTTAGTGCTGGTTTGGAGAGGTCGTAACACGAGAGTTTACTCAACAAAATATCGTGGTTTACTCTATCGAAGGCTTTGGATATATCTGTATAGATTACATCTACTTGCTTTCTTTCTTCTAGATTAGTTGCAACGAAATGACTTAGGAGGGATAGGTTCGTAACAGTGGATCTACCTGGGACGAAGCCGTGTTGGTTTGGAGATATTACTGGGGATATGTGTGACAACAATCTTTGGTAAATAATACTTTCGAAAACTTTTGCGGGCGCAGACAATAAAGATATGGGCCTATGCTCTTCAATGTTACCGGTGCCACTATTTTTGGGTACGGGACGCACTGTAGATGTTTTCCATTTCCTGGGAAATACAGATGTAGCTAGGGAAAGATTGAATATTTTCATTAAGGGTAGGGCTAATAAGCTTGCACAACCTTTTAACACGTAGGGCGGAATGCCGTCAGGGCCACAGGATTTCTTTGGTTTTAACTTTTTTATTGCCTTTTCAACATCATCAATACTGACTGCGTTTAGTACAAATGCTTCACCTACGTCTATCTTTTCGTGGTCTTCGATTAAATTGCAGTCGTAATTCGCGGGCGTGCTCTTATAGGTGGAAAGGAAATGCTGGACGAAGGCGTTCACAATTGCCTCGTCATCGTCTAGTGTAGTGTCATTGTATTTGAGGGGCACGGACGTATTTTTCCTCCCTTCATTTTGGACGAAGGACCAAAAGTGTCTAAAGTCGAGTTTTATATAATTTTCTGTTTCTGCTATGTAATTCCTGTAAGCTTTTTCAATTTGCCTTTTGGTTATTTTGCGGAGAGTTTCAAACTGTGCACGATGAAAGTTGGTATTACCAATTCCACGTTTCCATTTCTTATGGTGGTGGGATTTGCTTTTAATGTTTTTAATTATGCCACTGGTGAACCAACTAGGATATCGTGATGTTATGGATTTCTTTCTGTACGGGACGGTGATTTCAAAAACTTTATCAAGATTTTCGCAAAAGATATCAAGCGCGTCATTTACATTCTTTTGATTGGATATTTCTTCCCAGTTGATGGTAGCAATTTCACGGTACATTACTTCAAAGTTTGCTTTTTGGAAATTACGCATCCGAATTGTTTTCTCTTTATTTGCTTTAACATGTTTCGTAAGAAAGAATTCGATGCTAAGTTGGGGTTGATGTTCATCCTCCGGTACTAACATTTCAGTTTCTTTACAGACCGACACATTTTGGATGTTAGTCAGAACTAAATCTAGTGTTTTGTTGTTGGTGTTTAACACATTGTTTACACTACTTAAATTGTAGTAAGACATAAAGTTGGAGAGAGTTTTAGATTTTTGCGAGCCTTTGCTGAAATCATAATCAGAACCTGTTACTTCCGGCAAGTTAAAATCACCTACGAGGAGTATGCGTGAACTGGGAAGACATACAGAATAAACCGCTTCATAAAACGCTTCATAAATTGAAATAGTACACAAGGGTGGGAAATATACTATGCATATATACAGAGACATAATATCGTTAATTACAGTTTTTTCGAGGACACATTCAATTGGTAGGTCAGCTAATTCTATGGTGGTTGATCTGAATTTGTTTTGTATTCCTAAAATAACCCCCCCCCCTCCATCCTTTTTTCCCCAAGGTTTTCATTTTCCGGTCACATCTAGTTACGCCATATCTGTCATCAAACAGTTCACTGTCCCGGATGCCAGGTACCAGCCAGCTTTCGACTACAGCCACTGCAGCATAGTCGTTGGCAAAAACGCTTTGAGAGAAAGTCCTGATTTTCGTACGGAGTCCTCGGGTATTTTGAAATGCTAGATTAAATAATGCTTTACTCACCGCCTCTTTCCCTTTTTCTGGGGATGACCGTTGACTGCCTGTCCATCATTGGGTGGAATGACCTCTCTCCCCATGAAGTTGTCAAAGAATGCAGTGCAATAAAATTCTTAGGAGTATGGATAGACGCAAACCTGTCTTGGGACATGCATATTACTAATTTAACTCAAAAGTTAAGCAGGCTCTGCTACATGATGAGAATTTTGAGAAATGTTTTAACTTTGAATGATTTAAGGACAGTATATTTTGGACAGATTCAACCTGTACTCACATATGGTATCTCTTTCTGCGGCAGTTCACCCAAAATGCAGGAAATTTTTATTTGGCAAAAAAGCATATTAAAAATTATGAAGAATGTATCCCTCTCAAACCCAACAAAACAAATTTTCAATGAATTTCAAATATTACCTCTTCCATGTTTGTACATATTAGAAACGTTGTACTTTATTCATACAAATTCTAAAATCTTCTCAAAAAATCTGGACATACACAAGTACAGCACTCGTATGCATAACTCCCTCCACCTTTCTACTGTCCGCACATCCAAAACACATAGTGGTCTAGGATTTCAAGGTGTAAAACTCTATAACAAGCTGCCAGAGTAATTCAAGAATCATATTCCAACCAAGTTTAAAATAACAGTAAAAAGCTTGCTTATGAAGTATTTGTTTTATAGCACAGAGGAGTACTTAGATCATATTTTTCATTAATAGACATAACCTTTGACTTTTCTTGTATTTTTATGTTCACTAATAGTCATAACCTTTGATTTTTCTTCTATTTTCTATGTTATTCCATACTTTCTTATACTTTTTAATATGTATAAGTATGTGTTAATTCCTTTGTACTCAAAATCATACATGTAATTTTATTTTATACTCTTTATACTTTTTAATATGCTTAAGTAAATGTTAATTCCTTTGTACTCAAAATTATACATGTAATTGACCTATCTCATATCATAGTGCTATTTGTACTCATATGATCAAGTGGATGGAAATAAATCTTATCTTATCTTATCTAAGACGTTCTATTTTTAGTGCGAAGACAATCAATGCGTGTGTACACACACATGCGTGCGCACGCACCAACACACATAACATCCCAGCAAAAAAATTACCTGCGGTATTAAGACTGCAATACTTTCAAGTATGGACGTGGTGAGGAGCAGGGAAATTATTCTAAATTTCTTTGTACACCATGAATTCAAAACAACATTTATTATAAAAATTAGCAATTTAAATTGACGTATTAACGTGTAAGGTGCAGCTGCCCCCTTACTCAATCTCTGGCGTCGCATCATTGTTTCACATTTTCATTGTCTGTCGCTGGCCAATAATAAATGAGGGTCGAGCACAGTGCTGTCACACAGAATATAAAATCTGCTTTATATGCGAAATTGTTCTTGTGGATTATTTTTTAGATTAATATAGAAGATTTCCCTCCTTGCTTTAATGTTAACAACTGCATAATCACTTGTGACAAGCAGAAGCGGCGCAGGAACATTTTTCTTGGGGGGCACAAGCTTAACAATATTTATAATTATTGTTTCTTAATTTTTGAGGATTTTTGATAATTTTAAAAACAGATAATTCCGAAATATATGAAGATCTTGGGCCTCGTTCTGCACTCATTAGGGATTTAATGGAAATTGTGAACAGATATAGGTCTACATGTATCCATTTTAATGCCTGATGGAATTTAAAAGTAGGGATCAGGATGAGAATGATTCCACCCCTGTTTTAAACCATCCCAACCTCTGTTTGTGAATGATACAAGCTTTATTTCATAATTATTTTTTCAATTTCAGAAACTTTACTAACCAGAATAACTTAATGAACTTGAGAAAGGAAATATAAATCCACGTATATGAATTTTCTGATTTTCGAATATCTGGTTCTGGATTCTCCGAATGTCCGGATATTCTGATTAACCATATTATTGGTCCTTCCTTAGGCATTTTAGTGGGTATGAGGGGTAATTTCCTCTCTGGATTCTGCATTTCGTTACATCTGTGGACGATATGTTGACAAGTTGGTCAAACACAAAGGTCATGACAAGAAGGACAAGAGCCACTATCTGTTCGGAAATTCGAAAGCCGCCTGATTTTAGTTTATCGGAGAAGGGGCTCTTGAAACGACATTTACTTGGCGCTTCTCATTGTTTTCATCAGGATGTCTTGGAGATATTCTCTCAAAGGTCAAAACAGGCTTAAACTTTCTGTGAAACCCAAGAAGAGGCAAGCTCTATATTTACAGGAATACTGGAAAAAGAGAAGGTAAGTTTAATTTTTTATGTAGGAATTTTAAGTGGCATATTAACCCTTTACCTGCCAATGTTCCCAATTGGGAGCATAAACTAATTTTCAATTTCAGCTAAACTGAAACAAAATTTTTCATAGTTTTCTTGTCTGATCTATTAATTTAGGGTGTATATTTACTCTTAATAACATTTAACTAATATTTTCATTATTATCGTCTGGATAGTATAATATGAAATTACGCTAAAATGGTAAAATTGCATTCATAATATTATAGATCTTTTATTTACACCCAAATCAATTACTTTTTCCTTTTTTGTACATTGCATTAGAATGTGTTTTTCATTGATTTCTATTAGTCTGGACCTAAGTTTATTATCATGTTCCCAAATGGGAACATTGGCGTTTTGCATGAACAATGGTTACAGACAACAAATAACTCGCACAAAAAACTGAAGAGAAATTTTCCTTTCTCACAGTTGTGAGGCAAGATTGTTTTGTAACTTAGTCAACAATGGAAATTAAATCATCCTTATTGTTGGCTACAAGTACATTTGAAATAATTGTTTTTACATTGTATAACAAAGATACCGGCGTGTTTTCTGCCACGTTCTGTTAGCTGCTTCTGTTGATTCATGCCGTCTCGTTGTTATAAAATTCGGTCTTTCAACAACATTTGTACGAACAACATGGCATCGAATAGTTTCCTAACATTGGAAGCAGCTTTTCAGTATTTGAATGACATTTTAGATGATGGTACTGTAGACATTGGAGATGTAATGGATATTTGTCAATTGCCTCCAGAAGAAACTGCAGATCTTACCGATGAGGAAAAAATTGATGACAACGTTTTGGAAGACGTGGTTCCTTCAGATGTGTGTGGTGAATTGATTGTCACAACTAACATGGAACAATGTACTCAGGAGTCTCTTCAGCCAACCACATCAAGAAAGGCTAAAGGGGCATCAAGTAAACAGGTTGGACATCCTTCGTGGAAGTAGTATACGGTTCTAGAAAACAATTCGCTCCATTGCGATGTTTCATTTCAGTGCTTATCCGACAAACACCCAGAATTACTGCCACTGGAACCTATTGAGTTGTTTCATAAATTTTTACCAGAGACATACCTTGACCGTCTATCTTCAATGACCTGCCTATATGCAGCTCAAAAGGGCAAAATTGTGTCGTTCACCAAACATGAAATAGCTCAGTTCTTTGGTTTGCTTCTAATCAGCGGCTATCACAATTTTTCAAGAGAAGATATGTACTGGTCAACAGCAGAAGACGTGACTGTACCAGTTGTCCCAACTGCGATGCCCAGGCAGAAGTTTTGGGATATAAATAAATATTTCCACGTTATGGACAATACTCAATTGAAACAAGGGGATAAACTTGGAAAAATTTCACCATTATATGATGAGCTAAACAACAATCTTCAGCAACATGGAATTTTTCATAAACAACTCAGCATCGAAGAATCAATGGTTCCCTATTATGGGCATCATTCTTGCAAGATGTTCATAAAGGGAAAACGATTCGTTTCTGATTCATAATCTGGACTCTTAGTTCAAGTGATGGATATCCTTATGTTATGAAAATCTATCAAGGAAAGGAAGAAGATGAATCTAACTCTCCACTTGGGACTAGAGTGGTGACAGCCTTATTCTTATTGAATGTTGTCACTAATCCTCTGCAAGTTGAGGTTTTCTTTGATAATTTCTTTACCTCATACACATTGCTGAAAGAGCTGAAAATAAAGGGGTTCAAAGCAATAGGTACAGTAGGAGAAGGAAGGACTGGTAGATAGATGTCCCTTGGTTCCCACAAATGAAATGAAGAAAAAGAAAAGAAAAGAAGAGAGTTTGACTTTCGATGTGATGGTGATATTTACATGTGTAGATGGAATGATAATTCCGTAGTCACCTGGGCATCCGACTACCAGACACACTTGCATTAGGAACAGAAAATCGGTACTCTCGGCAATCAGAGAAGAGGATTGATGTCCCTGAACCTCAGTACGAAAGTACAATATAGGAATGGGGGGCGTCGATGTCTTCGACCCTATGCTGTCCAGCTACAGGCCTCAGCTGCGAGGGAAAAATGGTGGTGGAATTTATTTTCCAATGCTTTGAATGTGGCAGTTGTTCCAGCCTGGAAAATTCACCAAGAACTTCATGGCAAGAATTCAAAGAATCACTTGGATTTTCGAAGAGAAGTAGCTACTGTCCTCATTCGCAAGAATCCACGAACATCTTTGAGGCCCGGACCACGATTTGAAATCCCAGAGGCTATAAGGAAAACTTACGGTCATTTTCTGATTGAAGCAGGACAAGGTAGGTGTGCATTTTGCCAAAGAAATGCTCGCCTACAATGTCGCGAGTGTGCAAGAAATATGCATTTACACTGCTTCCCAGCTTTCCATGGCTTATCACCAGTTTAGGACAGTCTGTGTGTTTCTGTATTTTTTTTTAATTTCCAATGTGTAAACTACATATATTTAAAATTTGGCATTGCTACATTTTCAATAAAACAAATCCTTTTCTCCTTGAGTAAAATTGCACAATGACGTTTTCCCATTTTTATACAATTATGTTACGCTATTATGTATTTGTATTAGTATTTTGTATTTTGAAGGTTATAATCTTGTCTCACTCTCTGTAAGCTTAAATGTAATATTTCTGTACATTTACTATGCTAATATATAAACGGAAAAGATGCTGGTCCAGTTGAATTATAATTAGAAAACTCTGTAATAATACTTCACATGAAACGCCAATGTTCCCAATTGGGAACACTCCAGTTTACATATAGAGAAAATAAAAAATAACATTCTTTTTGAATAATTCTTTTTAATGTACACCAAAGAGACAAAAATTAAGATAAACTCATTAATTTCAAATCCAAAGACAATTCGGCATGTAAAAGGTGAACCAAATACAAGAAAGCAGCTTTAGTAATTGTTTGACGGAGGTAACACCTAAATACTTGACTCTACGAAAAGTTCAGTTAGTACACATTGGTGAAATTATCCATCCATCCATACATACATATTCTATATACTCTGCATATAAAGTCAAGGTACAAGTATACCCACACAGGAACCTGTATCGCAAATAGGCAGACAGGTGCATGACCAAAATTGTGTAAAAATGCATTTATTGCTGCATGCAAAGATGTCTGTTGAGAGAAATGAATGCAAATGCACAAGTTTTCAAAAGTGTAGAGAAATTAGCGTTGGATAGGAAACAGTAACATTATATCATTATTTGATCAGTATTTTCACCTCCTCCATTCATAATGTTTGCAAATTTATCACCCAGTCCAGCATGTCCCCAATTAATGTTATTATTGCTGTGAATCAAATGAAATAGCGACAAGAAACCAAGATGGTTCAGTTGTGCCAGGTGTGCCCATCCCTTCCCCACAAAACAATGGACGGAGTCCGCCAAATCGTTCATATTAATTAATAATATAAATTGATGTTTCGATGCATTTGTAGTAATTGATCAGTCAGACCCGTAGCAAAGGGATAGGCTAAGGAGGGGAGGAATGAAAACTGGGACACCAATCAAAGCCTCCACCGGATATCGAACCCGGGACCCCTTGATTACAAGGCGACGATGCTACCACTGCGCCATCGGGAAGGCCCTGCAAACTGCGAATCTAAATACAACCTATATTATTTTAATGAGTTTTTCTTTGTTTCCTTATTTCATAAATTGAAGGAAGCGTAAGAAGAAAATGTCAAAGGACGCAAAATAAAATGTCAGTGATTGGTAGTGCATGAGTAGGGGACAAGGGGGTGGTGGGCAAACCACAATCCTTTCTAGGGCGCCAAAATACACAGCTACGGGGCTGTAATTGGTTAATATTGTAATGCAATTAGCTCGTTAAGTGATCGATAATTTTTCCACATCTTATTAATACAGAATTCTAGCACATTGATTCTTCGTGTGACCGATACAATTATTGTTTCATGTACCTACAGATACATATCTAGAGATTTTTAGTCTAAGGCGAGAATACAGTTTGCTGCCTCCTACAACGAATTCGCCTCCTCTGTGTCGGATTAATATTTTTTAAGGAATCCGTAGGATAAATTACATGTATTTTTATCTCCAGCGCAAAATAGGTGGCTACAGTACATTATTCCTTCTACAAGGTGTTAGAAATAAGCATTCTATGTTATTCACTTTTCTGTTTTGTCGGGACATTGACAAGTTGTTACTAATGCAATGTACTTGACATAATCGTTAAAAGAAATAGACAATAAGTGTAATGAGTCCCAGGTTCGATACCTTGGAGGCACATAAAAGTGCGGTGGAAATAAATAAGCAATGATTACACAATAAATGCTACATAAGTATATTTTGATTATTTAATTGTAATACTTGGCAAGTCTTTCAGGGGGGGGGGTGTCCGGAGGCACATAAATTCTTAAAACAGGGGACTATATTTAGCAAACTGGCATGAAATTCGAAAATGCAATTGGGAAGTCATGTACTATCATTTCATTTGGATTATTATTCACAAAGAGGATGGGGAAGGTTGGCCTTAGCCTATAACTAGGGTTGATATACCTTCCGGATTTTTCTGGACAGTCCCAGAATAGGGTGGGAAAGTAGAAATGATTAAGAGTAGTATTTTCTTTAACATTATTTCTGCTTAAATGTGTGGACATAATTTAAAAATGAACAATCAAACTATCCAATCAATAACATAAGAGTGGAAATCAGATGCCTTACCGACAAGACCACCGTAGCTCCTAATGTGTTACATAAGGTATAGCCAGACCCCGTGGCGGAGTGGTTTTCTCATCGCGCTCCGATGCCAGGGGTTCGGGGTTCGAATCCCAGCCTGGGTATGGATGTTTGTGAGTGTCCATTCATCAGTTTCATCATATCATCCATCACTCATCCCCCCCCCCTTCACAAATTAGCCAAAAGTGGAACAAAAAGCAAAGTAAAATAAAGCTAATCAATGAATCAATCAATTATGTAAGGAGAAAAAATATATTTCTGATTTTTTGTAAGTCTTCAATTTTCGTGAATTTTTTTTCATTGTTGTAAAAACCCGTCTTCTAAAATTAGGCTTCAAGGCTGTGTTTTCATTTTCTTCTTCGTTCTTGAAAATTGATTCTGAAGTAACTTACTATCTAAGGACCCTACAACAGTTTTAGTGTTTTGTCCATAAAAATTATGGTAGCACACATAATAATACTTCATCTGGTTCAGCATCCCCTCCCCCCCCCCCTGGCGGATTGGTTAGCACATCGCGCTACAACGACAGGAGTGCCGGGTTTGAATCCCGACCTGGGCGTCGGTGTTCGTGAGAGGCCAATCATCAATTTCATCATATCATCACTCACATCCATCTTTGCGATTAGCCAAAAGTGTCAGAAAAGCGAAGTAAAATAAAGCAAATCAATAAACAATAAGCACCCCACCCCTCCCCCAGGCTTCCGGTCAGCGGCATCCCTGATTTTGCCTTATGAAACGTAGCAACCTAGTTGTAACTATTTGCCTTTGTTTCATCTCTCCAAAAACAAACCAGAGCTAAATAGAAATTCCTTGGTACTCGTATTTTTGTCGAGACTTTATTCTAATGAAGCTGAGGCTTGGTTGATGCTGAAACTGAAGAACGGACGCTCACGAAGAACACCCAGCGCCACCAAATAAGTCCTTGGGTGGCCACAGATTCATGGTAGATGAAGGCTTTGGGTGAACAAGAATCTTCGGATCCGGAGATATCCATTTCCAGAGATTCCGGATCCCAGAAATTCTGGATATCGGTTGTGTAGGGATGTTGTTTGAAAGGCACGAGGCTCGTATATGCCTCCCCAGCTATTCATTTCAAGAAAGAAGTTTAGGATGGTATCATGCAATGGTGATTGGGTATTGCCCATGGTCTAGTGTTTTTTTCTTCTTTTATTCTATGAGTAGTTTCGACAGAGCACCTCATCTTACGTATTATGTCTTCGGACAAGCAAATTTTTATTTTCCCTGTGGTTGGAATCGAACGTATAATGGGCCTGTGATTGACTATAATCCAGTGCACTCAGTGGCATGCCCAAGGTGGAGGTTGGTAGGGGTCATAGACCTCCCCTGTGGCCCAGTATTCCTAAAATAAAAATGCAAAAGGCAGGAGAAGATGGCAAAGTGAGGGCTGACTACTTAAAAAATATACGTAACCCTCCCCTTTCGAAAATCCTGGACACGCCACTGAGTGCACTAACAAATAGGGATGGACAATATCGGAAATTTGATATCGCGATATATCGTCAAGGACGATACGATATTTTTTTCCGCATCGTCATATCAGCTAAATATCGTCTCCACGATATATATCGCCAAACATCGTGATGATATATCGTCGAGTTGACATCGCCTGAACGATATTTTTTCAATATCGCGATATATCGTCTGGACGTTATATAGCCCCCACACTACTAGCAAACTACTCTACGATGCCCACCGGTTTTGTAGTAAAGCTTAGGTTCGTGGACCTCCCCAATGGCTCAGTTGCAGTGTCGTCGCCTTGTAACCAAGGGGTCCCAGGTTCAATTCCAAGTGGATGCACGTAGTGAATCGAATCTCACTTTAAACTGTAGGTCCAGTTCTGATTAGCATATCTGTGCATAAAATGAACATAAAACATCAACTCAAACAATCATAGGATAGGTCCGCGTCTTCTCCTCTCACCAAATGGCCCATAGGCGCATTGTATCAGATTTCCCACTTGAGTAAAATTTCCAGCGAGAAGGGAATTCCTGTTTCGCCGAATATTTTGAAGGGAGGGAATTTTCCCTCCGCTGGGATATTCAGGTGTTTGCGGCCAAAGCACACTTAATGTATTTAAGGGCATGCGATACAGTCTCCGCTCGCCTTTTTCATAATAGTGTTATTAGGGAATCCTTATTTTCGATTTCTTACGACCATGAGATGGGTGATGCATGCTGCCGGATCTAGATGGTGAAAACTGAGAATAGATTGTCATCAATTTAGAGTTAACGGTAATAGCAGCGCCCCACCCCTTTGACAACTAACATTACTCTAGGAAGCACTTCGTAAATCTAGCTCCTTGAAAATCAGTTTTAACTCCATTTAAGGTGAAATTTAGCTTTTATGCGCACCAGGCTTGGCAACACTGCCAGGAGGCAAGGAGAAATGCATTGGGCATATGGGAGTATGTTTTGATTTGTTATCTTGCCAGTATCAAACTTTCGATGGAATAGAAAATGATATCAACAAGAAGAGGGCAGTTTGAAGAAGTGATTGTCCAGCAGAAAAGTCTAATCTCCCATTTGATTAGCCGTAACTTGATGTTGAATACATGGGATTCCCAAAATTCTTATTCGTCATAATTTTTACAGGTCGTATCTAGCTTAATAATCAACTTTAAAAAAATCATCGGCCTCCCACATATGGAGAAATTCATGCTCTCTTGTACCCCCACGTTTTTCTTCTGTAGCATTGCCCATTCCGACGATATTAAAATAAATGCACACATGGTGCGTAACTGTATCTCCTCGCCTTAAAAAAATTAAAGGCGAAAGATTCCTTAAAGAAAGGAAGTACTGTTTATAGTATTTGTGAATCTGAAGAAAGCATTTGATAGACTGAATTGAATGAAACGTATAGAGATACTGAATAAGATCGGTGCAGGGTTCGGAAGAGTGGAAATTCATAATCATAAGCAATCTGTTTCATGAAAGAATGAATTAAACTGAGAGTAGAATAAATGACAGAGCGAAGTGAAATTGGGAGAGAAGTAAGACAAGGATACTGCCTACCACCAGGCACGTATGTAGAAATATGTTTCATGGAGGCAGGGGGGGGGGGCTGCCGAACCAAATATCTCAGAAATAATAATAATAATGATAATGTTTAAATTAAAATAATTATATTAAATAAAATTAATACTAAATACAATACATAAATTAATATTATATTATTATTACATGAATAGGTAAAAGGACTGTATAAGAATAGAGATATAACAGCGCATATTCATTACGTAGCTTACCTGCAGTTAAGATCGGAATAATTTACATAAAGACAAGTGCCCTGACAATGAAATTATTGTCAAATAGATGAATAATTGAAAATTTATCATTAACAAAAATGATCTTACATGTACTTGGAGAAAAGTAAGTTTCTGATTAATATTTTATGCATATTGAGTAGTAGTGTATATAAATCTTCTTTGTAATGTCATTCAAAGCCATATGATCCCAATATAATCCTTGCCTTCTAAAAAGTTCAAAGGAAATTAATAGCCATCGATTATGCAACAAATACTAATATTTTCATTACTTAATTTTAGTACAGTAGAACGTAGTTTATCCGCATTCATTGGGACCGAAGGCTATGCGGATAACGATTTCTGTGGATAATCAAACGTGTTTATTTATCAAAGAAAAGAACGTACAATACAGGTTTATTTTATATATACAGTACACAATACCGTATACAGTACAAGAAAACAAAAGACATGAGAAAACACTCGTAGAATTTTGCTTTTTTAGTGTGCGGATAACTGGCGCTGCAGATAATTGACGTGCAGATAAACGATGTTCTACTGTACTTCGTATCGTGGGGGGGGGGGTCCGCACCCCTGGATCCCCTTAGTCCTTCAAAGCCGTATGATCCCAATATATAATTCTTGTCTTCCAATAAGTTCAGAGGAAATTATACAATAAAGGCTAAAATAATATATTTAATTTTAGTACTTGATAAATCTTTGGAGGTGGGGGGTCCGGACTCTCTGGACCCTCCTTATCACCAACATTATTCAGAATATATTTAGATAAATTAGTAAAGAACTGTTTCCAGAGTATGAGGTGCTAATAATACACAGAATGAAGAAGAACTGAATGTATAAGATTTGCAAATAACATGACTTTGTTAGCAGAAGACGTGAGAACGGTGAAAATGTAAGTGCCCACTGTAAGCATTCGGGATGAAAAGAAATGTGAATAAGACAAAGGCCATGGTTAATGGGAAAAAATTAACGTGAGACTTCAAGGTCAAATTATAGAGCATCTTAAATGTCTAAATTGCTGTTACATTTTACTAGGAGGAGGAGGTAATGTAACCATCATCCACTGCTCACTGCTTCGAAATAAAGTGTCGCAAGTGAATGAATTGAGATAGTTATGTTTGCTATAGTTAATTGCATATTGAATTTTTCAAAAAAAAAAAAAAATCAGGAATTTTTACTTACTGTTAGACTGTAAAATTCGATACTGTATTGCATTAATACTTACAAAGAAGAGCTTTCCTGTAACCGTTTTCTATGTCTTATCAATACAGAAAATTTTCTGCATGTTGTAAATTTTACTAGTAACTCGAGGGTGCTGCTTTTCGAACATTTACTTCAAGTGTACTCTCTCACTCGATCTCCGACGGTTGGTTTCATCTCAAACGAGTATGCTATTGCTACTTTATGTGAACATAATTGTACATGAGTTTCTGACCTTGTTTAAATTATCTTTCACTCAAGTCCCTGAAATTTCCAAGCAAAGGGAAAATTCTCTCCATTGAAAATATTAATTGATTTTCTTTATTTTACTTCGCTTCTGGTGCCACTTACGTTAATTTGCATAGATGGGGATGGGTGATGACATGATGAAATTGATGAATGGACACTCACAAACATCTATACCCAGGCCAGGATTTGAACCCGAGACACCTGTGACCTTCAAACCTAAAACAGGCGACTTCACAGCGCAAAGGGGCTGGTGATCTCAAACTCAAAGCAAGTTGGAAAAAACTTTCTGGAGACTATGGTTCAGTTAAAAGAAAACATGCTTCAAGCACATCTGGCAGTGACCAAGAGCATTCCCTCCTCACTCCCCCCTCCCCTTCTGTCCCTTCTAAATCATACAAACTCATGCCTTCAAATTGTTCACAGTACACACACCACTTATCATAGCAGCCTATATATTCTTGCCAGTTATGTACAATCGTTGTGATGATGTTTTTTATTATTGTTATTTATCCATCCTATTACATTCACCTTCTCAATTGCCAGCCCGTGTGGCGAAGTGGTTAGCACATCCCACTAGGATGCTAGGGGTCCTGGGTTCAATTCCTGGCCTGGGCATGGATGTTTCTGTGTGTCCATTAATCAATTTCATCATATCATCCCTCATTCCCATCTTCGCAAATTAGCCAAAAGTGGCTCAAAAGCGAAGTAAAATAAATCAAATCAAATCAAATCAACCTTCTCAATTGTTAACATGGGCTTCAATGAAATCCCATGAGAGCTATTTTTGTTCTTTGTGCAGTGCTCAAGATTTGTGTGAAATATAGTTTTACATAAATTTATTAAGCATTTACTTAATTTTTAAAGAAAATTCACAGCACAATAATTATGCATTTATTATGAAATAATTTTTATGATGATCATGCATTAATACAAATTGTTGAAACATATGTCATGTAAAAATTAGATGTGGATAAAAATTGAACTTTACAGCAGGTCTTATTTACACATTGTATACTTAGGGCATAGTGTAGATAGAGCACGTATTAACTGCTAGAACAAAACAGTACACCTTTCTGACACAAGCACATGTAAACATTTAGAGTTTGTTGTGATGATTATGTGTTCATTACCATGTGCAAGCTACATTTTATTTTTATTTTTCTCAGGTTCCCAGTTCCTTCTGGGTTCCCTGGGATCCAGACTCAGGAGCATTTATGCAAGGCACGGTATATATATATATTAAGTTAGCCTGAATGGCTGCTCAGCAGGGCTATTTGTGCATAAAGTTGAGTAAAGAGAAACAGTACGTACGAAACTGGCAACTTTAATGTTAATGGGTCTGAACAGGTTAAGAAAACGTAGACTTTCCTGCTACGAACAACTAACTGAACAAAATGTAATGCCAAACAACTAAAAATTTGACATTTGTAAAAAGAAGAAAATGGAGTTTTCACGAGATATTCCATGGGTGGACAATTTAATGGTTTCTTACTCCCTGCATTATAGATAATAATGGCAAAGCATGAAAAATCAGCTGCCTTTACATTTTGCATCATTCAATTGCAACATAAGAAAAATAGTATTCCTTAGTTCTGCCGCATATGTTTCAACAGTGACATACAGTAGAAGGTAAGGTAAAACATAGCATCTGTTATTAAATTTCGTGTATTTACACACAATTGCTTTAATTCAACGAGTATTTTCACTTTATAAAATTACTTTACGGTTACGCGTACATTATGATTACTTTGCAGTTTTGACAAACTAAACTAGTTTTCTATGCATTCTGCGTAAACAAACAACTCTCGGAATCTCGAAGTACGACATGCATCGATAATGTCAAGGAAATAGCACAACAATCGATAAAAATATCGATTATTTCCATAGATATTGCTTAGTTTCGCCAAGTTCACCACTTTCCTTGTAGCCGTGCAATGTAGACAATTAAAGATATAGTCGATTCTTAGTAGACGGTTTCGTGAATCGCACTTTACTACATCTTTTACTACTAAAAACTACTACTTTGTTGTAGACTCGATTTTGTAGTCACTTTCGTGAATCACCCTGCTGAACTTTTAAATGCAGATGATATTGTATTGTTTGCAAATTCACAAGCAAACCTACAAAGAAATTTAGAAATAATAAATGGTAATATGTCAAAGAAATATATGAAAATAAACAAAGATAAAACAACTGTGTTAAGGATAGGGAGAATAGAAAAACCCTGCATAATAAGCCTTGAAGATTCAGAGAGTACAAAGTTTTAAGTATCTAGGTGTTACAATCAATAGTAATGGAAAAACAGATGAAGAATTAAACACTCGAATAAAGAATGCAAACAGATTATATTATGCCATAAACAAAGGATTTTTAGGGGAAAAGGAAATAAGCCAAAAAACAAAAATGATTGTGTACAAATCAACTTATATACCAACATTGATATATGGAAGTGAATCCTGGATAATTAATGAAAAACAAAAACAAAACTTACAAATAGTAGAAATGAAATATTTGAGGAGAACAGTGGGAAAGACCAGAAAGGACAAAATCAAAAATCAAACAATCAGAATAACATTAAACACAAAACCAATATATCAGGATGTGGAGCAAGCTAAACTCAGATGGTTTGGACACCTCAGCAGAATGCCTGAACATCGAATACCTAAACAGGTATGGGAAGCAAGAATGGAAGGATTGGGTGCAAAGAGACCGAAAGGAAGACCACGTAGGACATGGATATCCTGGGAATGAAGGATATCCTGAGCAGGAGGAACATCTCGTGGAGTGAAGGAAGGAAGTTGGCAGGAGATCGTGACAGATGGCGAGCTCTCTACAAAACCTCGACACCAATCGGTAGAAGAGGATCGGAATAAGAGATAATTTAATGCTTTCTTACTCCCTGCATTATAGATAATAATGGCAAAGCATGAAAAACAGCTGCCTTTACATTTTGCATCATTCAATTGCAACATAAGAAAAATAGTATTCCTTAGTTCTGCCGCATATGTTTCAACATGGACATACAGTAGAAGGTAAGGTAAAACATAGCAACTGTTATTAAATTTCGTGTATTAACACACAATTGCTTTAATTCAACGAGTATTTTCACTTTATACAAATTACTTTACGGTTACGCGTACATTACGATTACTTTGCAGTTTTAACAAACTAAGGGCCGGTTTTTCAATGTCCAGTTATTATTTCTGTTAACTATCTGCCAGTTGGAGATAATCGCCACTTTTAACCAGCACCGGTTTTTTCAATGTGAAAGTAACTGGAAGTTAGCGAATCGTGAGTTTGTACTCGAAAATAGTATGTTGGTAATGCTGAAGTGCGGAAAATAGGGAACTAATCTGCGCGCCATCTATTAGTATAGTTTCAAACCGCGTGGATTGGCACACATCCTGGTGTTCAAATATAGAACTACAAGCGTGCCGCGCTCGAAAGCACGTTCTTACATACGAGAAATGATTGGAACAATGGCCGCATATACATTCTGCGTGCTTACGAAATAAATTAACAAAAACAAGCACTGCACATTTGGCTTTCTTCTAATAAAAGTCAATTCCATGTGGGGGAAATGCTGTTATGATGCGCAATCGCAGATGCTTTCTTGTAGAAGCGTGAAGAACTCGAAAGTCGAAACATTAATAATATCTGTCTGCTGATATAAATATTATTAATATGTAGATATTGTACATTTGACTGCATGCTATGCACCTCTCTATGCATGTTTGTTGAGCGAGAAAAGACATGTTAGTAAGCATGCTTTGTAGGTCAAGTTATAAAAATATAAAGGTACGAGTAATAATTTTAAAATTTACTGTAATATTTTTCCGAGAAGATCGTTTAACAATAAATCATGAACTGAAGGCAACACACGTAATACATAATTGACAAAAAAAAAAAAGGATCTGTGACCAGGACTCAAACTCATATTACAAAACACAACACGTTCCGCAAGGTGTTGCTGCTACCCACTGCACCAAATTACCATTTGCGGATTCAACCGCCTGGTAGAACAGATATCCTTGTCACGAATTCTCCAACACAACCTCACCAGGCGAATTGTAGCAAGTAGTGATGGGTCGTTCGTGAACAAGTCGTTCAAAAGTAACGACTCTCTCTTGTGAGCGGTGAACGACTCGTTCACCAGAATTGAACGACACGTTCAAAGAGTCGTATGTGTGCCACGACTCCTCCGCCCGCCAAGCAACTATTATTCCATTATTCCCTCTCCTTTCCACGAATTTTGCGAGGAAGGCGCATGCGCAAGTGTATACTCGCCTGGCGGCCGGAATTTTTGAAAGAAAGCAAGTCGATTCTGCGGGCAGCAAATGGGGACTGGAGAGGAGAGGGAGGGGGGGGGGTCCTCTCTGTTCCTTTTCCCGTAAAGCTGGCTGAAACGTGCCGTGTACGATGAGAGGGGAAGGAGCATGCTCGCGAGTCGACTCTTTTCTTCGTTCAAAGAGTTGTGGCACACCTTAGCGACTCTTTGAACGAAGGAAAGAGTCGACTCGCGAGCTCGCGACTCGCGAGTGTTGTTTGCAGAGAGAGAGCGCGCAACCTCAGCCCATGACGGGCAGCGAAGAACAGCCAACAAATTTGTCCTGTAGTTTCAAGTTCGGCCAAACCATTAGCGCTAAAATTACAAGAAATTAAATGTTAGTAAAAAATATTAGGGGAGTCTTGTAAAAATTTTGAGAAGGTGTTAGGCACAGACCTCTTGATTACAATATTCCGATTAGCCTTTATGTGCAGATAGGATAGTCGGGACTGGACCTACAGTTTAAAGGAGGATCCGAACCTCCACTTTGTATTGAACACGGTACCCCTTGATTACCGGCGACGTTATCACTACGCCATCGGGGAGACCCGATTAGCCTATTGGAGCATAAAAATGGACTTTAAACATTGTCTGACAAAATCGTTTTCATACGACGTGAAATATTTCATTAACATTAACGTGTAAATATTTTACTAATGAAAACAGCATTAAAGAATAAATATAGAAGTTTAATCATAAATCTCATCGTACATGATACTGCAAAAAAGCTTTTATTGAATGACTGCAGAATTAGGAACAACTACGTAAGATGGACATGGGTCATGTTCACGAGTGATATAAACAGCTGTTGGCCATCTGCGGTGAGCCTACGTGTTAAGGTGTTTTACTAGTAGAAAGCAACATTAAAAAAAAATACATACGTATAATTTGGCCCGCTTTATAGAAATTCGATCATACATCATGATATTGGCAGAAACTTATATTGAATGACTGTAGAACAACAAAAAGCTATGGATATGGGTATGGGATGGACATGGATAATGTTCAAGAGCGATATATATTTCTTAAACACAGCTGTTAGCCATCCGCGGAGAGCGAGCGGGTGGATCCTACTTTAAACTGTAGATCCAGTCTGCTGGCGAGACTGCCGCCGCCGCGCCTTGTGTAAGAGAGCTCGCGACTCGCGAGCGAACGATGAGTGAGCAGAAGAGTCGCTAAGGCGAGCGAGTCGTTAAGGTGCTCCACGACTCTTCGTGCCGTCTCGAGAGTCGTGAACGATGAGTGAGCAGAAGAGTCGCTAAGGCGAGCGAGTCGTTAAGGTGCTTAATGACTCTTCGTGCCGTCTCGAGAGTCGTGAACGAATGATGGGGAAAGAGTCGTGGGACTGTGCTGTGACTCTTCGTGCTGTTTCAAGAGTCGTGAACGAGCGATGATGTGTCGCAGCGCAGATCTGGAGTGCATTTTGTTGACTCGCTTTCTCACATTTGTTGCGATATTAAAACCAGTGATCGAATGAAAAAAAGGAAGAATATGTAAATGCACGTTATTACTAATAAATGGTTGATATAATTATATAGCATTTCTGTGTATGCTATCGTACTGCATAATTTGCATTATCCGCAGCATGAAATGTAAACTGAAACAAGATACAAATATAGAAATTCTCACTCATGAGGCAGAGTAATGAAAACAAGTATGTGCAATAAATTTTGTTTGTGTGTGTGTGTGTTTACTGTTTACACATATATGTATATCCATACACATACAGAATCGTATTTGTATTTTTCTTATTTTATGCCGCTTTTCTTCAAATTTTAAGTAATCGCGACGATGAGGATGATGCGTGATGATACAGATGAAGGGACACTCGTAAAGAATATCCTTGACCAGACCGGGACTAGAACCCGGGAACTTCTGTGGCAAGATCTGCGGCGCGATTCACGAACTGTTAGTAGTCCGATATGTAGTCTAATATGTAGCCGCGTCAGGCTTGTGGTCAAATTTGTAGTCATTTCCTGAATTTGCGATTCTTGAAACTGTCTACAGCGGTCTACAGGCTACAGTTGTAGACAGTTCTTGTAGGACCCTTTTTAACCCTCCTAGAGCGGGCTACAGCGAACTACATTCGTCATATTCTGTGTTTGTGTAAGACATCCAACTTCAAAGAAGAAAATAGAGCTTCCAAAATGGCCCATAATCTGTGTTTTCACGTTTTCGAAAAGCAGAAGGAAATGACAGTGGGCATTTGCGTGTACTTAAAACACATCTTAGAGATATCGGAAATCCTTTTTCTGTTTCGAAAATATCTTCATAGTAATTTGTCACTGAACAGGAGGTGCCGGATTGATCAAAATTGTGGAACCTCATTTTCCCAACAAAAGGATTGTTTCTCTCTCAACCTCCTGTAATCCAAGTTAGTAATAATAATTATTATCCATATCTTGCACTAATTTATATGAAAATACACTTCCACGAGCAGATTAAGTTTGGTAGGCATAATTTGTTAGCACCTCTTTGCAGGCATTCCTGCTCGTGCACAATACATTTCAAAACATAATTTATCTTGTAATTAATACTTTGTGCAACTTTTAACTGTGCTAATTAGTTTCTCCAAGTTTCTAACTTACTCCCACAATCATTTCCAGTTTTGTAAACACTTCCTAATACTCCTATAAAATTTGTGAAAAATCATGAAACATTCGGAACTGTTACCTAGGATTTCATGCGATTTAAAAACAGCAATTTCATCTTCTACAGACCATAAATAATAACGACTCATTTTGAATCTTATGCATCCCATAAGCCATGACAAAATCGTAATTATACGGAAGTCAAGCCCTAACAGTATGCAGTTTGGTTTTGTACGAACGTGCTTCCAGGCAGACGGATGAGAAGAAGCAGCACAAACTTAAGTGAAAAAAAATGTGCATAGGTTATTGATGGCTGTAACAGGACAAAAGTAAATAGTGAAAACATTTCTGAAAAGAAATGAAAACTCTTGATAGGCTACTTAAGGTTGCTAAATCATACAAACGCATGCATCGAAAATGTTCACAGTACACACACCACTTATCATAGCAGCCTATATTTTTGCCAGTTATGTACAATCGTTGTGATGATGTTTTTATTATTGTTATTTATCCATGCTATTCCATTCGCTTTCTCAATTGCCAACGATGTGGTTAGCACATCGTGCTATGATGCTAGGGGTCCCGGGTTCGAATCCTGACCTGGGCATGGCTGTTTCTGAGTGTCCATCCATCAATTTCATCATATCATCCCTCATTCCCATCTTCGCAAATTAGCCAAAAGTGAAGCAAAATAAAGCAAATCAAATCAACCTAACCGTCTCAATTGTTAACATGGGCTTCAATGAAGTCCCATGAGAGCTATTTTTCTTCTTTGTGCAGTGCTCAAGATTTGTGTGAAATATAGTTTTACATAAATTTATTAAGCATTTACTTAATTTATAACTAAATTTCACAGCACAATAATTATGCATTTATTATGAAATAATTTTTATAATGATCATGCATTAATACAAATTGTTGAAACATATGTCATTTAAAAATTAGATGTGGATAAAAATTGTACTTTACAGCAGGTTTTATTTACACATTGTATACTTAGGACATAGTGTAGATAGAGCACGTTGTATACTTAGGGCATAGTGTAGATAGAGCACATATTATCTGCTAGAACAAAACAGTACACTGTACTGACACAAACACATGTAAACATTTAGAGTTTGTTGTGATGATTATGTGTTCATTACCATGTGCAAACTATATATATATTTTTTATTTTTCTCAGGTTCCAAGTTCATTCTGGCTTCCCTGGGATCCAGACTCAGGAGCATTAATGCAAGGCACGGTATGGGATTTGTGCTTGGGAAGTGTATTGTACATAAACTTCTCAGTTCAAATCCTGTATCAGCCAGCATAAAACATCTTTCGATGCATATAAAATATTAGGGATATCACTATTATAAACAAGAAGCACTATATTTCCTCTATTGGCAACCCCTCAGCACATTCATGTTTAATTATGTAACACTACTTATCTTTTAACGGTTAAAAAATTGTGGTAGCAATTATTGTAAAACAACATAACTTTCAAAATAGTTAATACATGAGAGGAAATATTTTCCTGTAGTTTACGGTTATTACAAGCATAAGAAAACAGTTTTTCTTTCTGACGTTTCAGGAGAACACACGCTCCTTTCATCAGACATTTATTTTTGTTTTGACTAAAGATACAGTTATAACAATGGTTAGTAATTTTTTAAACAATGAGAGGAAATTGCATTAGAACATGATTTTTTAAAAATTAATTTGGTGCACCAAAGCATTCTAGTGTAAATAGGTAAAGAGTTTAGGGTAACAGTTCGTTATATCGGAGATACATTAAAATTGGATATTTTGTGTTTCGCATGGTTCGTACTTACCAATTGTGTACTGTGAAACATAGTTCAAGGTGCCATTATGCTTTTTACACAAAAACAAACACAATTTTTCATAGAGAGTAGTTTTTATTATTCCTTTTTTCGCTTCCGTAACACACAATATGGTGGGCAGAGGTTGACTACTGTTGTAGGTATGCAGTGTTTCCAACCTTCTTTACCGAAAAATACCTACTATCATGTTCGTCACGTGTGCAAATTGTATATTATTCATGGGTAGCAGACGGATAGCCCCACAAACCATTTCTGATAAGGTTAGGTTAGGTTAGGCAAGCTTAGTTAAAAAAAGGGGGGTTGGAAACTGACGGGGTTACATCATCAAACGTATGTAGCATCCAGTTCACGTAGCGAAAGCAATGGCACTTGTGCGTTGCTGAGATGTTTCTCTTGAAAAATACATGATTTCCCTTTCAAATAGATTCCAGGATGAAAGAAAATACCTCGACGAACGTTGTAAGTAGTTTCTTCTGTAAAAATTAAGAAATGTGTCTCCGATATAACGAACTGTTATCGAGGTTAGCAAAGTTTGCTATGATGCCAGGAGTTAAGGCTTCAAATCCTTCCCAGGACATGGATGTTATTGTGAGCGTCCTTTCGTCAATTTAAATATGTCATTCCTCATCCCCATCTTCATGATTAGCCAAAAGTAGCAGAAGAACAATGCAATAAATAAATCAATAAATAGGTTAAAAAAATATGTGAACAGAGCATTTTTATTTTAAATCTATAATCCCATATAGTTGGTTCTTTCATTATTGTGTGATTTTAGGTATGACTTGAGATGACCGGACCCCTCTCCGATTTTCTTCATATTTGACATACTCACTAATTGAGGCCTCCTAAACACGAATCTGAAGTTAAAATTTGTCGGTCACGTCTAGAAATTGCGAACCATTGACGCTAGCCTCACGAACCATTGGCACGTGATTAGGTTAGTTTCGGTTAGGTTAGGCAAACATAGTTAAAATTTGGTGTCGTGGTAGTATCAGGATCTAGAAATTGGAAATAATTGCGAACCATTGGCACGTGGTTAGGTTAGTTCTGTTAGGTTAGGCAAACATAGTTAAAATTTGGTGTCGTGGTAGTATCAGGCATATATATATTTGTTTGTGAAACAAAAAAATTCTCGAAAATCGACAGTTTCCATTCCGAAAACTAACGCCTTATTTTAGCTTATTTTGCAATTTCTAGACGTTTCCGACAAATTTTAACTTCAGATTCGTGATTAGGAGGCCTCAATTAGTGAGTATGCCAAATGTGAAGAAAATCGGAGAGGGGTCCGGTCATCTCAAGTCGTTCCGTGATTTCTAATCCAAATTGTTACAAATGTCAACATTTCTTTTTTGTTATCAACAGGAATGCAAGGTATATTCTGGAGTGTATCAAATTGTGATGTGTGTAACTTTTAAGAATTTCTTGAAATTCTCATTGAATGAAATTTCTGTAAATTTGAGGTGTAAGCAAATGTGATGTAAGTGGTTGTCTTATACATAGATATTACATGAGCAGCTAACAGCAGCTTGGTGTTACATGCTAAAAACACCAAACCTACTAGCATATGCATCTGATAGCAAAAACAAACATCTGAAAAGGTTAGGGTGGTTATGTTTGATTTATTTCTGATCTCAGATGCAGGTGTGAGTAGGTTAGGTATGTCACGGTTTGGTGCTTTTACCATTCTCCAAGTTGCTGTCACTAGCTGCTTATAGATAATGCAAATGTATGTTGTTGTTTTTTTGCCAGGTGGTGGCAGTAGTAGTCCATCTTCTTGGCAACAAACAATGAATAACTGTCTGCTGAGAATTCCATACAGTATAACATGGGATATGAAAATTGTCCTTAAAGAAAAAAGAAGTAACATGTAGGCCTATCTTTTATGTTTCCGTAGTATGTGCATTCAGTCAGAAATGAAATTCATATGTACAAATGTAGCATGTAACATGACAATATTTTATTCATCAATTAAAAGTTTGGCCAAGTTCAAGGCATGAACAATTTTTGAACACAAAAACATTCAAATGTTTGTTCTAATAATTAGTGACATTTGTAATCCGTGAACCTTGAACTTAATTTTCGCTAGTGATTCCAATTGTTCAGATTCTACTTTACTAGGTTTGATACTCAGTGGAGGTACATAGTGGCCCGATTAGCTGGGAATTTCTATTTACAACTGTTATCAATTGTACTCTACTGTTTTCTTGGAAATCTACTGAAACTGAATGGTTTTCTACCAAACACCTACAGTAGATCTAATGTACAGTAAAGAGAAAAAAATAATAGGCAAATAGTTCATATCTTTTAATTTTTTTCATTCCACATCATATGTTGCTTTAAAGAATGGAATTCTGTTGAAGTGAAGCACATATTGTCCTCCACTTTTTTTACATTTTCATTTAAATTTCACATTGTGTAGAACAGACCAAATAAAAACTGTTATGGACAACTCGCCTACCATTTCTTTAACATATTGGCTGTAAATATAAATTGTCATTCCTCATGATAAACGATTTGTTTTCATATCTGCTTGAAAATCTACACACAGTAGATGTTTCAAAACACCTGTTGATGTACTGAAAACAGTACAGAAGAGACACTAAAAGTGTAAATAATTTCTTTAGTATTATTTTTAATGTGTATGTCATGTGCTTAGCATAAGATGATGGCTGCTCAGCAGGGCTATTTGTGCATAAAGTTGAGTAAAGAGAAACAGTTCGTACGAAACTGGCAACGTTAATCTTAATGGGTTTGAACAGGTTAAGAAAACGTAGACGTTCCTGCTATGAACGACTAACTTAAGAAAATGTAATGCCAAACAACTAAAAATTGAGTTTTCACGAGATATTCAATGGGTGGATAATTTAATGGTTTCTTACTCCCTGCATTATAGATAATAATGGCAAAGCATGAAAAATCAGCTGCCTGATCCTGTGGCCGAGTGGTTAGCACATCGCGCTGCGATGCCAAGGGTCCCGGGTTCAAATCCCGGTCGGGCTTGGTTGTTTGTGAATGTCCATTCATCTATTTCATCACTCATCCCATCTTCGCAAATTAGCCAAGAGGCACAACACGCGAAGTAAAATAAACTGGTACTACTTTACTATACCGGAGACACCTATCAATGTTTTATTTCGCAATTTTTTACATTGCTAACGTACTATTCTGCATTGCGGAACATTTGTTTAGGTGAAATAATGAATTTCTAACGAAAATAATGTCTATTTCTTACAATAATGAGTACTTACTGTTGTTCCTTATTTCCCACAAACTTTCACGGGCAGCCCCAAAAATTCACGATAGCCTCACGAACCATCACGGGGACGAGGTATGCCTATTAGGTTAGGTTCCATTAGCACTCCTTTCGTTCAATTTAGCATATACGGAAAATACGAGAGCGTATTGTGCTCTCGTGCAGAAAGGAAATGGCGGCAGCAGCAACAGCGCGTCGGAAATAGATTTTCGTAGAAAACCACATGCTTTCGCATTAAAATGGATCAAAACTACATTCCCGAACATCAACAACGCTACAGAAAATGATTTGCGTAAGTACTTTCTCCTGTAAATTTGAAGAACTCCGTCTCCGGTATAGTAAAGTGTTACCAATAAACTAAATCAATCAATCATGAAAAATCAGCTGCCTTTACATTTTGCATCATTCAATTGCAACACAAAAGAAAAATAGTATTCCTTAGTTCTGCTGCATATTGTTTCAACAGTGACATACAGTAGAAGGTAAGGTAAAACCATAGGTAAAACATAGCATCTGTTATTAAATTTCATGTATTTACACACAATTGCTTTAATTCAAAGAGTATTTTCACTTTATACAAATTACTTTACGGTTACGCGTACATTACGATTACTTCGCAGTTTTAACAAACTAAACTAGTTTTCTATTCATTCTGCGTAAACAAACAACTCTCGGAATCTCGAAGTACGACATGCATCGATAATTTCAAGGAAATAGCACAACAATCGATAAAAATATCGATTATTTCCATAGATATTGCTTAGTTTCGCCAAGTTCACAACTTTCCTTGTAGCCGTGCGCTGTAGACAATTAAAGATGTAGTCGATTCTTAGTAGACGGTTTCGTGAATCGCACTTTACTACATCTTTTACTACTAAAAACGACTACTTCGTTGTAGACTCGATTTTGTAGTCATTTTCGTGAATCGCCCTGCTGATGTCGATTACTTCAGAATCTTGGCCATCTAGTCGGCTACACGCACACACATATACACAAAAATGCAATACAATTTATTAATCTTGAAGGACGTACGTTGTGTTCGTTTACTTAAATACAATCATCTGCTTCAACACCTCCTACCCCCTTCCCCCTCTTCAGGCATGTGTTTCGAGAAAAAGAAGCTTGGCGACTCTTTTGAACGACTCATTTGAACGACTCCTCTCAGTGAGCGAGCGCTCATGAGTCGACTCGCACAAATGAACGGCTTGAACCCATCACTACTAGCAAGTACACTGCTTAATTTCCATATTTGCATGGACACTGGTAAGCTCTGCCGTCTTCTTCTGTACACATTTAACATTTTTATGAATCATATCTTGATCTGACAGTGAAGTTGCGAGTGTGGAACTTCGATAGCTGCATTGGGCAGCCATGTTGCTTCGCAACTTCCAGTTAGGCTGGTAACTGCAAGAAGAAGTACCAGTAAAGATAACCGGCACCAGAGTTCCAGTTACGAGCTAACTGTACATTGAAAAACTGAAATTTTCACAAACTTTCAGTTACGTGCTAACTCATGATTACCCCAACCTTAACTGGACATTGAAAAATCGGCCCTAAAGCCCCTATCACACGGAACTGGATTTCTAGTTAGAATGCCCTAGTTGGCGATGAACTGACTTTCTGGCTAGTAATCATGGCCGCCTGGCTGACTGCTTGAGTGGTTTTGAGGAATAGGACATGTTCTAATTGCTACTAACCTCTTCGACTAGATTCTGTGGAACAGCCAATCAGAGCAAAGTTTGGGCATGTGAAGATATTCTGTGAGTTTGTAAAGTAGCCTTTTTTTGTCTGTGGCTTCCGAGTGCATACAACACGAAAGGCATGTTTACAATTGAAAAAGCTAAAATATTCTTCCATACGTGTACAGTAAACGTTGTAAAGTATGTATTTTATCAGCGCCGTTCTTCTCTACCTAAAACCATTTAATGCGATGCGATATTCCTCTCGGTTGAATAGTTATCGTATTTTAAAAGTGTGAAGTGATACGTTGTTTACATCTCGCACGGCCGCCATTATGGGAACGAAAGACTATCGACAAGTACGGTATAACAAGTACCGTGTGAGGCGAAAACTAGCAAATGGGTAGCCAGTCCAGCGTCAACTAGAGCATTCCAAATAGAAATCCAGTTCCGTGTGATAGGGGCTTTAACTTGTTTTCTGTGCATTTTGCGTAAACAAACAACTCTCGGAATCTCGAAGTACGACATGCATCGATAATGTCAAGGAAATAGCACAACAATCGATAAAGATATCGATTATTTCCTTAGATATTGCTTAGTTTCGCCAAGTTTACCACTTTCCTTGTACCCATGCGCTGTAGACAATTAGGGCCGGTTGCACCATCTCCACTTAACGTCTTATCCCCCACTTAACACCATTTTGCGGTTGTTCAATGTCCGCCTAACGTTACCTAGCACTTAAAGTCCCGTGTAACGTAAGTGGCGGTCGGGGCTCCGCCTAACGCGTTAAGTGCCAGGTAAACATGGAAAAGCAGTACACTGTGCAGCCAACAGATACGTGCAGCACCTAGTATAATCTGTGTTTACAATTTTATAGTTGATAAAATGGCAAAGTCTCGATCAGCTGTTGTGGGCCTCCCCCGTGGCGCAGTGGTAGCGTCATTACCTTATAATTGAGGGGTCCCGGGTTCGATACCCGGTGGAGGCACAAGTGGTTCGGATCCCACTTTAAACTGTAGGTCCAGTCCCGATTAGCCTTACTGTGCATAAAGTGGACTTAAAATACCAACCCAACTCGATCAGCTGTTGCAAATTGCGAAAGTTTGCTGCATGTTTTGCATTACCAAATAACAGCAAAAAAGGCGGATTTGTTAATTATCCCAGGAACGGCAATAAATAAAGCAACGTTTGTAAATATATGTGTAGAAATGAATATTAGATGGTCATTTTCGTGTGTGTTCCGAAAATGTTGTATATTGATATTAGCATTAGCAGTTTCACTGTAATTTCGTATGTAGGATTTGAGTGCATGCGGGTACAGAAAATAAAACCAGGTTAAAGTAATGCGTTTGATGCTTGAAAAAATTGTATTAAAATGCCGTTCCAAATACATGTATGTGTGTTTGCTGTAACAATTTTTTTCAATCAAACGCAATACACGAAATGTACACCATGCATCAGTTGCTTTTTCGCAATCCTGGTAATTTGTAATCTTTAAGATTAAAACACGTGTAATATTATTAGAGTCACTTCCGTCGCCATTGGTGTGAATGTAACATTGCAAATAAACAAGTAATGTGCTGTTTCCGAATAACGAATGCACGTATAATATTTAGCAGTAGCTACTCTTACCATCCAGTTCATACATATGTACGTACAAGGAACAATTTCCGAATGGTGGTGTGCTTTTTACAAACACACACAATAATAACCTTGCAAGAAACTACATACCTAGTAGTACATAAGACGTAATACCAATCTTTTAAGAAACGAATACATTGTATATGTGTGATTTTGTATGTTAACTTCCAAGATTGGCAAAAAAAAAGTTTACTGTTAACAAGCATCCTTACGATGTTGACATGCATGTACAAGGAACAATTTCCTACTGGTTTTGTACCTAACCTAACCAACCCTACCCTAATATTCATGGGAGAGCATAAGACGTAAATGCCAAAGTTTTTTTTTTCGGTATTTACTACTTAGAGGAAACGTTTTATGCGAAGTAACATATTTTTAATTACATTGTGCGAGATTTTGTACTTTAACTTTAAAACTGGCAAAGAATAATAATAATAGAGACAGGTGCAGCAGTATCTTTACGGAATTGATTCGTATATACAAGGAACAATTTCCGAATGGTGTTATGTTTCGTAGATACAAAGAAAATGCACCATTGTAATAAACCTTGCACGAATCTACATGCCTGAAGATGCATAAAACGTGCACTCAAGTTTTTTCTGTTTTTTTTTTAACATTCATATGGAATACACATGATCTTGTATTTGATTTTTCAAAATAACTGGCCTAAAAAGAGGAGCGGCTAGGGGCAGCATCAGCACCTTGGGAAATAGACCCTGTTAAAAATGTAAACATAAACATTGGTGAGGTCTTGCCCGGTCCCCCCGGAACTTCCGGTTTAGGCCAGTCCCCGTTGTTGCCAGTGCAGATTCACCGACATTCAAAGTAAGAAATGAGTGCTTGTTTTCATCAGTTGTGCGACGATAGTCAAGAAAGGTATTTGTTAAAGTTCTACTATGAAGGAGTGCACGTCTAGAATCCGTCTGATGATCAACTGCAGAGCAGATTATTAAAATATGACGTGTCTTTGTGGCCGCCAGTTGTATAGCATGCACAAGTATCTCATGTACACGCACAGCGAACTCAAAACGTACGAAAGTTTAGATATACTCAATTATTTTGTAAATGGAAAAGTGAAGGAAAGATTGTTCTATAAAACTAGTGATATTATTATATTATAAAGTATGCTTAAGTGAATCTTTGCCAACAAATCTGCAGAAGTAATGAAATGTTAGGCTAGTATGTGCTTTCAACGTCGCCTTTCCGCCTGAGGGATTTAGAGAAAATCTATGATATGGCATGCCACTTTCACTTGCACGAATTTACTTGAAACAACAAGGGAGTTTTCAGACTGAAGCGACAAGCGATATCGGGATTTCGCACAGAAGCATTCGATCTAAAGCAAACAATTCACCAGTCACACTTGCAAAAATAACAGGCCGGGGCAACAAAATGCACGGTATTGATAAAACGGCCCATTCCGAGCGACAAGCGACACCTGAAATTTGTCGTGTCTCTTTAATTCGGAAGGTGTTGTTTATTTTTTAATGTTGGTTTCGAAGAGACACGTATTGCTGCAGTCTGAAAGCTTCCTTTCGAACCAATTCAATACGAGAAAATGCACGTGTCGCTTGGACTGGACTGTTGTTTCCTCAGTACCATGCATCGTGTCGCCACGGTCTGTTGTACTCGTATGCAAGGAGAATTGTTTCCTTTAGAGTAAAGGGGCTGTTGCTTGTCGCTTCGGTGTGTAATCTCCGTGCCACTTAAAAGTGAATCCTCAGTGATCAATTAAATTTTTCGAACCGAAGCGACACGACAAGCTGCACATGTTGCTCAAATTTCCAATGGCGTGTATTGTGCCGCCTGAGACTTGATTCCTCATGAGCGGTAAATGCTTATTTATAGACTAAATGGGCCTGTGTAGCTTGTCACTTCGGTACGAACCACTGCTGTCGCTTGTCGCTTCAGTTTGAAACCTCACTAAGAGGCGTGCTTTTCACCACAACACAATACGTAGATAATCCATCAACATGTCTGTAACAAAATGCAAGTCGTAAAAATCCTTTCCGGGTACCAATCCTTTCTTCGTTCTGATTGTATCAGCAGGTTTCGTCTCTACGTCCTTGGGAAACCTACGAAGTGATACTTGACTCAATAAATTTGTTCCCGATCGAACTATGCAACCCTATGCTACACAGCTGACACCCTATTTCCTTGTAAAAAGAATCTCCACTTTGCCCTTTCATATTAATGTCCATAGCACCGTAAGCGTAACCGGATGTTCGAGGGGGGCCAGACGAGTGCGCATGCTCCGCAGTAGCTCCGCCTTTAACACCGTCTATACATGCTAACAACACCAAACCTGGCCTGCCTAACCTATCCACCTAGGCATATAATAGCATAAATAAGCACGTAAATAGGTTTGGCAAATTATAATTTGTTTATTTAAGCTATTATAACATACGTGGATAGGTTAGGCAGGCCATGTTTGGTGTTGTTAGCATGTATTACCCAAGGTGCTAATACTGTCCCTATCCGCTCGTCTAAAAAGGACCACAGCTTGTACGTATGTAAGAAAGGCAGCAAAGAAGAATGCTCAAACTATAGGCCAATTTCTCTTTTATCGGTCTTCTCTAAAGTAATAGAGAAAATTATGCTAAATAGATTAGTAACTTTCTTAGAAAAATACGACATTTTATCCAAACATCAATTTGGATACCAAAAAAGTAAGTCAATATCAGAAGCTATTTTTGAATTTACAAATAACATTCTAAAATCGAGAGACAAAAAAATGCATGTGCATGGATTATTTTTAGATTTTACCAAAGCTTTTGATTTGGTTCAGCATAGCATTTTACTAGATAAAATGGACCATTATGGAATCAGAGGTTTAGCAAAAAAGTGGTTCAAGTCTTATTTGAAAGACAGATGTCAGTATGTAGATATTAACAAAATCAAATCAGACCAATTGTTCCTCAATACATGTGTACCGCAAGGCTCAATTCTAGGACCAGTTTTATTTTTACTCTACATAAATGATATTCCAGAAACCTTATCAGAGTCTCAAACAATACTTTTTGCAGATGATACTAATATCATAGTAAAATGCCTGGAATATGAGCAACTTCAAAATAATTCAATTTTAACAACAACACAACTAAACACCTGGCTAAACAACAACAAGCTTTCCCTGAATGTTAATAAAACAGTTCTAATAAATTTTAATCCAGCAAAACAAATAAAAAACTTAAATGTAATTATTAACAATGAAGTCGTCAAAGAATGCAATGCAATAAAATTCTTAGGAGTATGGATAGACTCAAACCTGTCTTGGGACATGCAAATTACTAATTTAACTCAAAAGTTAAGCAGGCTCTGCTATATGATGAGAATTTTGAGAAATGTTTTAACTTTGAATGATTTAAGGACAGTATATTTTGGACAGATTCAACCTGTACTTACATATGGTATCTCTTTCTGGTGCAGCTCACCCAAAATGCAGAAAATTTTTATTTGGCAAAAACGCATATTAAAAATTATGAAGAATGTATCCCTCTCAAACCCAACAAAACAAATTTTCAATGAATTTCAAATATTACCTCTTCCATGTTTGTACATATTAGAAACGTTGTACTTTATTCATACAAATTCTAAAATCTTCACAAAAAATCTGGACATACACAAGTACAGCACTCGTATGCATAACTCCCTCCACCTTTCTACTGTCCGCACATCCAAAACACATAGTGGTCTAGGATTTCAAGGTGTAAAACTCTATAACAAGCTGCCAGAGGAATTCAAGAATCATAATCCAACCAAATTTAAAATAACAGTAAAAAGCTTGCTTATGAAGTATTTGTTTTATAGCACAGAGGAGTACTTAAATCATATTTTTCATTAATGGACATAACCTTTGATTTTCTTCCATTTTTATGTTCACTAATAGCCATAACCTTTGATTTTTCTTCTATTTTTTAAGTTATTCTATACTCTTTAATACTTTTTAATATGCATAAGTATGTGTTAATTCCTTTGTACTCAAAATCATACATGTAATTAACCTATCCCATATCATAGTGCTATTTGTACTTATAAGATCAAGTGGACGGAAATAAATCATATCATATCATATCAGACTGTCTCGTGACTGTTAAACTAATGTAGTAGCAGTGTCATATTGTTTAGTTGATTGAAATGGAAATTTTGTACATTTTGGGGGAGGGGACCAACATACATTCGAGGGTATGTGTTAATTCCTTTGTACTCAAAATTATACATGTAATTTTATGTAATTTTATTTTATTTTTATTTTATACTATACTCTTTATACTTTTAATATGCTTAAGTATGTGTTAATTCCTTTGTACTCAAAATTACACATGTAATTGACCTATCTCATATCATAGTGCTATTTGTACTCATATGATCAAGTGGATGAAAATAAATCTTATCTTATCTTAATGTATATTTTCCTGGTGAATAATACTGTTTTTTTGTAAAGAAATATATACGTTCTTGCATTGCACTAGCATATAACGTTGCACGAAACTACCTATCTGAAAGTATATACAGCCTGGAGTTTCTTCTTTTTTCTTAATAAGAATAAAACATGCGTACATACAGTACTACGGTACTTTAGATTACTATTTGATTCTTCCTTTTGTGCTAAGATGATAGTAATTCAAATTATCAAATTTATCAAATTACAGGCCCATTTCCCAACTCTCAGTCTTCTCAAAAATTATTGAACATGCAATAATGATGAGAGTAGAAAATTTCTGTAGTAAACACTCAATCTTAAGTTTGTCGCAGCATGGTTTTAGGTCCGAACGAAGCACAAAAACAGCGTTAGCAGACTTAGTAGAATGTGTCACACAATCTCTGAATAATTGTAATCACACGGTAGGAGTCTTTTGTGACCTATCAAAAGCTTTCGATTCTGTAAATCACGAGATATTGCTGTGGAAACTTGAAAAACTTGGTATTCGTGGACTACCACAAAAGTGGTTTCAATCTTATCTTACCAATAGAAAGCAAATTGTAGAAATCGCTCACACCACTGCAAAAGGATACGTAACACATCAACACTCCACCATGAAAAGTGTAACATGTGGGGTGCCTCAGGGAAGTATTGTTGGCCCTCTTTTGTTTCTTATGTACATAAATGATTTACCAAATGTTATACCTGAGGCAAATGCAATATTATATGCTGATGATACAAATATTATAGTAACAGACACTTCCAAAGATGCTCTACAATCTAAGGCTAATAACGTATTAAACAAATTAGATGACTGGTTTTTAAATAATAATCTACTCCTCAACAGCAAAAAAACAAATTACATTACATTTTCTACAATCCAAACCAGAAACCAAATAAGCCTGAATCTAATATCTGGGAATATACAACTAGAGCCTAACAAAAATTCAAAATTTCTGGGTATCATTCTGGATGAACACCTTACCTATACAGAACACATAAACACGCTACAATCAAAATTAAGTAGTGTGTGCTATGCCCTTCGAGAAATGGTAGACATCTCAAGCACCCAAACTGTAAAGTGCCTTTATATGGCAAACTTTGATGCTTTACTAAGATACGGTATTATGGTTTGGGGTAACAAGGGCCACTCCAATGTCCTTTTTATGCTTCAAAAAAGAGCTATAAGAATCATAGCTGGAGTAAAGAAAACTTATTCATGTAGAACTCTTTTCCGTAAACTTAATGTGTTAACTCTCCCCTGCATATACATTTATGAATGCTTAATTTATGTTAAGCAAAATATTCCCAACTTTGCCACAAATGAGGAAATACATGGCATAAACACAAGAAATAAAGACAAACTTCACATAAAACACTGCCGCCTCAACTTATGTAAGAAAGGTCCCTTAAACTCTTCCATAGATCTCTACAATAAACTACCACAAGATGTGAGGAAAGAACCAAACTTGATGATATTCAAGCACAAGATAAAATCAATGCTTCTGAAGCATGTTTTTTATTCTATAGCTGAATACATGGAAGCGGCTTTTACATAAGACAAATGTACATAATGTAGTATAATCACATATTATTCTTGTAAAATTAAATGTCAAATGAAAGTGGGTAATTAGTATATCTTCTCATGTTATATTTTTTTGTGATTTTGATATAATAGCAGAGTAAGACCCAATTTTTTACAATTTTTGGCTATATATTTTGTATTTGTAAAATCTATTAATGTACCTGTATTGTAATGTAAGTATTGACATGTCCTATATTACCATGTACTGTAATTTGTACACACCGGTAGTCCTTGGACGCAAATAAACTAAACTAAACTAAACTAAACTATTCCCAAAATGTACCTTGTACATGGAACCGTTGATTAACGATTTTTTTTGTGCTATTCGAATTTGTTTTGAATACAAAAATTTAATTTTCATCTGCATCGTTAACCAACTTTAACAAAAGCTGCATTATAAATAAAGAAGAAACCTATAAGTAGTATAGTTTATGCTATAATAAACTCAAGAAAGTATGAACCCCCCCTCAAGCAGATTTGCTATACTTAAAACTATCTTAACATGAGCATATGAGCTTTTTGCTCAAGTGTGAAACCCCCATATAATCCAAGATTTTTATGAAAAAGCCCCCATGGATTCCATGAGAAAGTATGACCCCCTCAGATTGATGAGGCTACACTTATAAAAGCTACTTTTGTGAGATTGTTATCCATAAATTTGTTAAAAATATGCCCCTCTTGTGGCCATACTTAAAACTAGGCTATCCACACACATACACATGCATATACCTACATACGTATATACATATACACACACACACACACACACACACATACATACACACATACACACACACACACATACATATTTACTTCTGGTTTAAGTTCAATTGGGCACCAGCTTCAATTTGTTTATCTAATATTAAAACAATGTAGTTCTTCTAGAATTGCTCCGTGACTCTCTCATTTCTTACATCATAAACATATGATTTTTCCCCTATGAGAATAACACTACATATGGTGTCATCAGGTAATGCCTCATGGAATTCACAGATAATTTTAATATTTGTCCTGTCATTAACTACAACTTGTTTCCTTTTTGAAGTGTTGATTACAAACATGGGTCTCCGTGCTTTGAATTCATCTGGTGAGTAATACATATCAGTACTGCCAGTAGTGACCCTCTTGAAAGCCGAAAATGCCTCATATAATTTAAGAAAATCATCCTTGGACATGTCTAAATTGTAATTTTCTCTAGGAAATACCTCATTTCTGCCATTTTTAAGATATATGTTCTTGATGTTGCAGCTATCAAATTTGCTTGAATTTTTTTCCTGATTGTTGTGTCTCCCAGTCTGAAACAGTACCACCACAAAATCAGGCATGTCGTATTGTATGCTGGAGAATGAATTTGTAGCATGAAACTCATAATAAGTACCAGATGCGGGCTTCTGTACGCATTGATATGTGTAAAATTGCAGAGGAATCTGTGGATTTTTTAGGATATCAGCTTTGTATTTAAGAGCATAACTGGCCTCATATTCAACAACCGGGATTCTTAGCTCCATAGTCTGAATAATGCATTTGCCTTCATCAGGTAAGGTATTAGGCAGAGCTTCTCCTGTAGGGTTTAATGTGCTGTACCTCATCAAAGCATTGTTATCATTTGCAGCTCTTCTACATGTAATTCTTAAACCACCCTTCCACATAATATCTTTGTAATCTGAGAAGAATCCTGGCAACAGGCGCATGGGGAACAGCACTGTGTGGTTTTTAGATAATATTTTATCACCAGCCTCAAATCCACCTATTTTGTAGTATGAAGCCTCGGTTTTGGATAATTTTAATGTGGCCAAAGCTGTGGAGGTAATGCCGGGATAATCTATTCTGTTTATAACAACTCCATGTTTTCTGATCTCAATTTCAGAGAACAGATGCGGTACAAAATTATCTACAAGTCTTATATTAGAATTTGCCGGATAATCTGTTCCATCCAGCTTTACAACATCAAATTTGATGTATAGATCTGCTCTGTGGGGGTGTATAAAGCCATCCCCTACATCAAGATCAACCTCGATCTCTGTGTTGGGTTGATTTAAATTTGCAAATGTCCTCCTGTTTGGAGGGAATGATTGTAGCTCATAACTCTCAATATTTTCCATTGTATGTATTTTTATTTAAATGTTAATCTCTATGATTGCAGTTGTTGTGGCTCCAGCAAAATCAACTAATTCTTCTTTTTCATTAGTGACCATCAATTCAATGTAATCTATTCTATTATGGCACACAGGAAAATATAATGTTGGGGATGGATTGTAGATGATGGGCTCCATGAATTCGGAATTAGGTTTGAATGTTGCAATGATGCCGGTTTGTTTGTGAGTACCTATGCCATTTGATTTGGTGATCATACCCTCGGCCATATTACAGTGAATATTCAGAGTCTCTATGGCTAAGAATTTAGGTATATTAATAGCAGTGTGTTTGATGCCTGGTTCAAGTTTTGTGTTGTTCTCAAAGCCTAACAGCTCTCCTATAGTACCCAGATGCACTGTTTCTGTGGCAGATACAATCTCTACTCTGTGAGTGACAGAATTTTGACTTAACACTACACCTCTGGGTAATTGAGCATTTAGAGTGGATAGATTATACTGCCCTGGGGTGATGACAATTTTTTGATCCCCTATTGCAATTGTGTTGTTGTGGTGCGTAATATTAGGGATCAAGTACATGCCGTAAAATGCTCTGAGAGCTATTGTTTTGGGATACACTATGTCATCGTGTAATTTGAGTTTCAATATTGAATTTTGGCTGGTGAGATGGAATACCCCCATGATGTTTCAGATACCACAAGGCTTTTTGAAAATTTTCAATTGATGGTTTATTTATTTGAGACATGTATCTGAGAACAGATAAACATAAATGTCCGCAATTAACATCTTTGAAGTTTTGAACACGGGCATTATTGTAATAAAGATTAGGTGATTTTAGATATTTTATTAAATTTTCAGGTGGAACACCTCCAAATGAATCAAACACAAATGCCTCATCGTTTAAATATTTAAGATAACAGATCCAGTGAGTGCCCTGATTTTTGTACTCATCCAAATTAACAATGCCACACTCTTTGTTGAGTGGTTGTTCTGGCAAAGAATCAGACATGTACACACCTCTAAAATGTTTGATGCCCAATGGCTTGATTAAAGCTTCAATATCTTGGTTTGTAAGCGGCTCTTGTTTTTTTTAAACTTATTCATGGCTCTCTTAACACCTTTGCCTTTTTTCTCCATGGCCAGGTTATGGCGCTTCTGCTCATCTAATTCTGCCCTATTTTTCTTGGCATCTATTACTGTTTTTGCTATGGCAGCTGATCCCCCAGCCAAGCTCCCCACAGCCCCGAGTGCTGCTAAGATGGCAGGGATGGTAAATATGAAACCCCCCACATGTGATTTTTTTCTTGATTGCTGTAATTTTTTTAATTGGGGGGTACTAAGCAACAATTTCATACCATGTCCCTTTGCAATACAAGAGCTTTTTTTCTTGCGCTGCTTTTTGGTCAAAAGACTGTCAATAGTTTTAAGAGATTTGAGACCTGCATAAGGTATTTGATACATAACACCCTTGGCCTTCATTGTAGGTTTATTATATACATGTTCACAACCCCCACCCCAGTTTTTGTTTGGTGCTCATAGCTATGGTGGTTCCCAATGCTGATATTCTCTCACTCAAAGAAGCATCTTTGCTTACAAATCTACCAAATGCAGCCTCTTCTAATTTCTTGTCTGCAACATGTCTCTTGTCAAGATCAGAATGTGTGTTGTATGCTATGTCATGGTCTCTACAAGCAGCATCTAGGGGATTAACACCAGGATCACCTCTGTTTAATCTATGATCCAATTTTGTACCGGGACCACAATACTGATAGCCTGGAATGTGTAGTTCAAATGGCAGCTTGTTTATGATGTCATTAACCAACCCCCGACCCTCAGAAACATTCCAAAATTTAGGTGGTAGAGTATTAATAATTTTTATAAGATATCCAATCCCCTTAGTGTCATTCACTATAAAATTAGACAATTTTGTGCTTATCATGTCCATAATTCCAACTTTTTCATTGTAAAAATTGTGGTTGCCAGCATTTTCCTCCCCAGCTATCACCAATAACCTATCTACAAGTTTCCTGACATCATCAACCCACACAAATTCTTTAGGCAGTGTGTTGTATTGTTTGATTCCACTGCCAGTCTTGATCTGTGACCATATGGGCTTGATTAAATTATTGTATTTTGCTCCACTGCTAGACTTGACTCTTTTTTGTGTGGGATCATTGTTCTGGTACAGAGCATCTGATTTTATTAATATTTCTTTGTAATGTTCATAATCTTGATCTGTATAGCTGCCAGGCCTTTTCCTAGTCATCAGTTCCCACAACCCAGGTGTGCCGGGGTACTTAACAAAAGCACCTTTTTCTCCGAGACGAGATTCTGAATAAACAATTATATCATCTCCCATAAAAGTTACTCTGAAATTGCCGATTCTATGAATGATGCTGCCGTCAAGCTCTGTGTCGGCATATAAGCCAAACACCTCATCTTTGTTGTCTTTAGGCGTGGTTAAATATTTTTGAGCAAGAAGACCCAATTCAATAGGATCCTGACTAGCTTCAATTCTTCTAGGAGCAACAGGACTAGGTGTATGAATGCTGGAAAGTGGGGTGAATGGATAATCTAATATGTTCCTTGCAGCTACAGGTACAAGCTCTGTGATCAAATCTTGATTTTGCTCTGTAACAGTTTTGATATTCTTACCTAAATTATTAATAGCATCAATGACAGGCTGTTCTGTTTGTTTGTGTTTTTCATAAATTCCTCGGTTCTCTGATTTCCATCCCTTAAATCTTTTTACAAGATAATCTCTTAACTTAAGATCATCAATGACTGGTCGTTTCATGGTTATTTATATATGTTTCAACGTCTAGAAAATCGTTGATTTTATTTCTGTATTTGCCACTATTGGGTTTTCTTGTCATATCAATTGTGACAAACCCATAACTGTCCTGGTTCCAGCACCTGCTGCAAAACTTGGAAAAATCATTGTAGCTCAAGTCCCCACCTACATATTCATCATGTATGTGTTTGAGGTTGGTATGATCTTGATGAAACACACATATAAAATTGCTGTTGTCTCGGATCAGCTGCTTCGGTATTTTAGAAAAAGTCTGTGCCAGGTAGAAGCAATCAATGTTTTTGTGTCGCCCCTGTGTAAAGAAATTCCTAACCTTGTTTTGATTATCCAGTATAACGTCATCAAACACAACAACAGAATTATCGAGACAGTCGTGAAGTGGCTTAACATCTGGTACAAAAGTGGCAATATCCAATCCATCATATAGCTTCATCAGCTGCTGATATTTTAATTGTTCCAAGCTCTTAGAGAAGACATACAAGTGCCTGTTTTTCCAGTCTAACCAGTTGGGTGCTAATAAAAAATTATCAACTACTAGTGTAGTTTTACCACAAGCAGATGGCCCAACAATAAGACACCTAATATTATCAGACAGCAGCACTCCATTTCTCTTATTCTGTTGTTCAGGTTCTGGCAGCCTTTTTATAACATCCCAGGTGCTCATATTATTATTTTGTCTGCATCGATCCAGCTGTTTTCCGGATGACCCAGCCATTTGACAAGTAACTTGTTGCTCTTCCTGCGGATGATTTTTTCTATGAGATATGTGTCAGGCTGTTTAGTTTTGCTGAGCTCTTGTTCATAGAACCTGCCTTTGAGAATTTCTCCTCGGTGATCTTTTATTATATATGTGTTAAGGGTCCCGGGTTTAACTTGAACCACTGTAAATAATTCGGTGCTCCAGTTTCTCGTAAAGCCTCTTTTGAATAAGTGCTTATATTTGCTGATTCTTACTTGGTCACCCACCCTGTATTTGGCTTTTCTTGTTGTTGGCTGGTATCTAGGATAATAAACAGTCCTGATCAATTTTTGCTCATCAGATGAAGTTACTTCAGAGGGTTTCATGTTGATTGTGGAATGGACCGAGTTGTTATATTTATGTAGAAGTTCTGGAAGAATATTAAGCCATTTATAATTACCTTGAAGTGTAAATTGTTTATACATAAGATTTTTTAAGGTTCTGTTGAATCTCTCTACAATTGAGGCTTTGAGATCACTGTAACTCGAGTAATGTTTTATTGACTGGCTTTTAATAAATTGTTGGAACACAGAATTATAAAATTCTTTGCCATTATCTGTTTGCAAATAGCGCGGGGATCTTCCTGAATGATTGATGATTGTCCTGAAGGCTTCTGTAACACATTTTCCAGTCTTGGATTTGAGTGGCACAGCCCAGGCAAATTTTGAAAATGTGTCTATTACAGTGAGTAGATACTTGTAGCCCTTGTTGATTTTGTCTAAGTTTTTCAACTGTCCACTTGCCATTTCAATCAAGTCGCTCTGCCATAAATCATCTATGCCCTTTGTGACTACTGGGAGTCTCTTAAAATTATGTCTGGCTTGTCTGTGTAGTTCATCAACAATAATTTGTCTAGACATAATATGTAAACAAGAATATTGCAACTATAGGGTGTTCAGCAGCTGATACTACAGGATTTTCTAAATATAATTTGTCCCCTATTTGTATTTTAAATTCCAAAGTGCCATCATCTTCAGTATAGGCTGTTTCTAATGTATTGGGGTCTGTAAAATCCTCTAACTCTACACTGGTGATTTTTGTTTTGTTATCAGCATTTGTTATTGATAAGGTAGGGTAGTGGTGTGCCTGTGGTTGATGCCAATATTTGATCTTGATTGGTCTCAATGTGCCCCCAACAAAAAACTGGTAATAAAATTGTGCAGGGGACAGCATATATATTTTGCCACCTGGTGTAAATGGTGAATCATATTCTTTGTTGGGGATGCTGTACAATTCAAGAATTACTGTATGTTTAGGATTTTCAATTATGCCTGTTATTTCCTTTTCTGCTGTAAGCAATCTGCTTGTTACAGATTCAAGGTGCTCATTGATGGTCCTAACAACATCATCGTGGCCTGGCTTTATTTTTATGTCCACAACAAGTTTCTTGTATTGTTGCACAATTTCTTGTAGCTGGGTGGCAAAAACAGACAGAGCATTTGCTTGATTGGATTCCATGGTCCCTAGCTGTTGCTTGATATTAGCTACAATTTGCTGTAAATTTTCAACAACTGCCAATTTTGAATTTTGAGCAGTAAGATCATGGACCTGTCTTCTGATATCCTCAAACAGGGCATGCAGTTCATTAATATGTTGATTGGTTGGTAGAGTGGCAACTGTCTGAGTGAGTTGTTTGATCTCTGCTTGGATATTCTTGATATCTTCTGATTTCAATATCCTATTCACAGCTCTCTTAATATTTTTAAGTTCCTGTGATGTGGGAAGATTTGATACTGTATTTTGCAAAAATTCAAGTGCCAATTTTACATTGTTTAATTCAGATGCATCAGCCACATTTTGCATGGCATTTTGGAGCAGGGCTATATCTGCCTGAGAGGGTGTGGATTGTTGTAAAATTTCAAGTTTTGTTTGAATATCATCGATCAAGTGATGAAAATGAGATAGTTCAGATTCGGTGTTGAGGTTTTCAAGCTTTGTGATTTGTTGCTGGACACTAACAAGGGTATCTACAATCCCAGGCAGGCGGGATTCTAGTACATTTGCCAAATCACTTTGCACTGCTGCTATTGTACCTTCAAGATAGGTTATGGAACTTTGAATTTTTCCAAAATCTTCATATGTTTCAAGTTGCAGCTTGATGTTTGCTACACTCCGAGTTATTGCATTCAAAGCATCAGAAGATGGCAAGTTGTTCATAAAATTTTCAAGTGTCTCAATTTTAATTTTAACCTCGGCTATGGCATTGTGCAGAGGATCCAGATTAGGTATCTGGAGTGACTGAATCTGATCTTTTAGAGTGGAAATGACTAGATCAAAATCTTCCTGTGATTTTATGCTTTTGACAATTGTTTGGAGCTGTGTCTGGACATTATTAATCTGTTCTTCTAATTGTTGTTTCAATTGCTCAGAGTTGGTAGCCTGGGTCTTAAATTTGGCTTGAAGAGCTGCTACAGCTTCTTCCAAACTTTGAAAATTATCCAATGTGGCCAGATCAGTATATTTCTGAAGCAGCAATTTGAGTTCGGAATCAATTTTAAGAAGAGGGTCCATGCATTGTGATTGCAAATTTGTAATTTCTAGTTGAAGACTGGCATTGAGTGTGGTTTGTAAAGCTTGTAAATCACTTCTCAATTTCTTGACTCTGACATCAAGCATCAGAATCTCATCTCTGTGATCTTCATGTCTTGTATGGCCAAATATATCATTAGGCATTTTGTTTTAATGGTTATTTATTATAGAGTATCTGATTCTTAATTCTATAAAAAAGGGTATAAGCTTGTCATAAGATCCAGGGACCTCAATATATAAGCAGTCACCAGCAGAAACAGTATATACAGTGCCAGAAATCATGTTTGAGTGCTTAATTCTATAAATATTTCTCCCTACTGAAATCTTGACATCACCCTCAGGGGTTGTAATAAATTGCAATTGCCCACCTACAGGTAATTGGTAATGATTTAAATTATTGTTAAATATGTACAATGTTTTGCCTGTTTCATCATCAAGATCTGTAAGTATGCTGTTCAGATGAATAATTAACAAGCCACTCAGTTTAGACATTACAGATTGTAAATCAGAAGAGGGTTGTGGTGTCGGCAGGTCCATAATAGCTTGTTTTTTGAACCCAAATAAGTTCATAGGCATGTTTATTTATTTCAAATCATGCTCTGTAATTGGGCATTGTTTCCCACTTTTCAAATCACAATGCCCCCAAGGTAAAGTATGTGTGCCACATGACAAAATGCATCTCTTATCATCATGTGGGTCCAGAGCCACTTTTGTTACAATATTTGAAGTCAACAAGTGATTCTCACTCTGAATTCTATTTTCTGATGTTCTGATTGAACTCTGTGATTTGATGCAATTTTTGTAATCTTCAAATACAAGCTCTTTTTCAACAGTTACTCTGCCAATGCCCTTGGCCTTTTTGGCAACAGCACCACTACATGTTTCAAAACTGTACATCTTGGCTCTTAACCCAGCAAATGCCACAATAACATCACCAAGTGTCTCATCTTTTAACTTGCCAGGCACTTTTTTGTTGTGGGGTTGAATTATTGTATGTTCACTGGTATCAAAGTATGGAAACAATTCAGGCTGTGCCATATCTTGATAAACATCTTCTGTTTGAATATCAAGAATAAAACTATCCGTGTCCATGTACAATAATTTTACACGATCACCATAAAAAGGTTTCAGCACATCATAATACAATATTAACATATGTAATTTGGACAATTCCAATATCACAGCCCCTACATAAATAGGTTTATCAAACTTAATCTTTGTTTTCATCATGTTGAAAAGTGCCATGTGCTCATCATAAATTCTTCTGTAATTGAAGTTGGGCTTTGCAACCAATTTTTTGCTCCGGCTGGGGTCAGTAATTATTTTAACATCGGTATGTTTTCTGACATTTTCAATAGTTTTGCCATACACTGAATTCACCATCAATTTAAACAAGCCCTTATCAAATTGGCTCTTTGCAGATGTTCGAAGCTCTGTGTTTGTATCAATGTATGGTTTCAACCATTCTGAGTGCCTGAACCTCAAAACTTTGCCAATTTTGGTCACTTGAACACCATGTTTCATCAGGAACTGGAGGTTTTTGTAATATATGACATAGCCTTGTTTCGGCTCCAGGGTCATCATGAGCTTCTTCTGTTTAGAGCCAGGTGAGCACTGAACCTCGGGAATTGGGGGCAGATCAGAAAATTTGTTGTGTAAATTATCAGGAATTATCAGATCAGCCTCTATGAAGAGGCCACAGTTACTGTCATCAAAGTTCTGAAGATCCTCAATATTGAAATCTTCAACCCACTCAAGCCCTGCATATGGCAATTTATCCATCATAGCGTGACCATAGAGGTTGTTTGCATCCACATACAGTATATAATTTGATGGCCGTGCTGGATCATAATCAGGCATATACTTGTTATTTGCTCTGGCATATCTCTGAGAACATTGCACCATGCCTCCTCTTATACATTTCTCCATAAACAGATACATATCTTGATCGTGGATCAGATCCAAATGCATTTTAGTGTTGAAAAACATTGCAGACCATGCTAGGCCCGGGGCACTGTAAAAATACACTGGGTCCAGTTTATAATTTTGCATGGAAGATTTTCTGAATGCCTGTATTACATCAGCTAAGAGGGTCACATCAAGTTTCAAATATGCCATGTGATAATCACGAAATGTCTTGCATTTTAAACTCTTCCACATCAACTGGGCATGGTGATAATCTTCATCAGTGATTCCAGATCCTCTGATTTTGCTGTAAAATGCTTCTTGTGGTGGCAGGGAACACTCATCAAATTTAGAAAAATCTGTGACATAGTCATATGGATATACACCCTTCCGCCTAATTAATTTCAGGTCCTGATTTGGAAACAAAGCACGTGTGATTTTTAATTTATCATCAGGTAATTGAGAGGCCAGTGTAGCCAGGCTAGCAGGTAAAAATCTGTAAGAATCAAGAAATCTTATGTGAATAGGAACACCATCAACTTTAATTATTTTGCTAATAGATATATATTTTTCATCATTTTCAGCTAAAATATTTAAATTCTGCTTGTCAAACCCCTCGTATCTGATCAAATGATGGAAATCATAATTGGATGCTCCATGGCAAAATATGGGGACAAATCTTGGTCTCTTGATCTTAATATTACAGCTATTACACAGGGCCTGTTTATATCGACCATCTGTATGAGAATGGTGATGAACCTTGATATTTGTATCTGAAAATTCACAATCACATACCGGGCATTTTTCTGCATTGTTGAAATCCTCAATCTGTTCCTCTGTTAAAGGCAACATGGGTTTTGATATTAATAAGATGTTAGATGCTATGTCACGGCACACATTTTCTATTATATGTGCAAATTTTTTGATGGCATTTGGTCCCTTGTATGAATATTCTTTAATAACAACACCATCCCGTATAACCACACAACAAAAGCTGGAAGGTTCATGTTGCTGGTATGGTGTACTTGATGATTCTTCTGGATCTGGGCTACAGAATGCAATAGGTTTGAGGTTCGATTCGAAATCACAGACAATATATGCTGGGTGTTCCAACAAGGCTTCAAACTTTTTGAATTTGCAATTTTCACTTGGATTGGGCATCACCATATGAACAGGTTTATGGTTGCCACAGTATTTCAGATGCTCAATTAACTTGTTTCTGGCAATTTCTGCATTTTTTTCAGAAATCCTATTTACCATTTTTTGACCATCAAATACAGTCAAACATCTTCTGCACAACTTGAATATTCTATTAGATTTGTCTAGTTGTGTTCTCACTAAAGCTTCAAGATTATGTATCAGAGTATAATGGTATGTATCATCTCCTTCAATTAAGAGCAGATCAATCGGAATAGCAGATTCATCATCAAGTGTACTAATTCTGAGAGGTGCTATCGGGCAATTGCCAGTGGAACAAATAAATATATTAATAGATAATTGTTTGCCATTGATGTGCCTGGCTCTTTTTTCAAATTTATCAATATTCTGAACTGACATTGGATATTCCAAACCCTCCATTACATCGTCAAAAAGATGTTCATGCTGTTTGTAATAACTTATTCTCTCAGGATTTCTTGAAGCTGGAAACAGAGCAGCTAATATACACCACAAAAAGCATTTCTGGTCAGTATTTTCAATATTGACCACGGCTCTTTTGTTTTTGATATTAGCAGGTAATGGCAGATATGTAGATCCTTGTAACGGGTTGAATTCAGAAATATTAACATAGAGCCTGTGCGGAGAGCCACATAGGTCCATCCGGACTCTTTTGCTGCAAATTCAGAGTGTTTCATATTCAATTGATCCATCAATCTGCTTATTATTTTGTCTGAATTTGAATTTGAATATACTGGTACAGTTTCTGTTATGTGGGGCTGCGTAAATTTTGTGCCGTTTGGCTTCTTATATTGTGTAAACAATTTGAGGGACAGCTTATAAGAGCCATTTTGTGCATTAAGAATTGTCTGCAGATCAGAATTTATACTGTTCAAGAAATTCTCAATGCCACATCTTGGCTCTGATACAAACTTGTGATCCCTTAATTGGCCGTTAAAACTGCTACGGATAGGTTCATGGCGTGGCTGCTTTGCTGCTCTGGCATTAACAGGTGCTTCATGCCTTCTTTTCAGTGCTTGTGAGGGCAATGTTGATGACTGTGCAGAGCAAGTATTTTTATGTATATATGTGAAGTATTGCATGTTATATTTTCTATTGCATTTGGGGCAAATTTTTGTGGGAGTTCTGCTTTTGTCTGGATTACAAATTTTTTGATGCTTGGCCCAATTGGGGCTGGATATATTCTTATTGCATTGATTACAATGTTTTTGATTTGGCATTTTTGTTGTTGTTTATTATATACAATTTCCTGGGTTTCAATTCAAAACTTTATACTGAATAAAAAATATCAGTTGGGGTTCAGCACTGCACTTTGTGTGTATATATGTATATATGTGTATATACACTTAATATTTTTGGCTTTGGTATTTATATACAATTTCTTGGGTTTTAAATCTAATCTCTATGCTGGATCAGTTGGGTTTAGCACTGTGCTTTGTATGTGTGTATGTATATATGACATTACTTGGGTTATTCCGCCAAATTATATGCTTCAAGTCTCCAATCCAGCAATGGTGAAGAATCTGCACTGTACCCTGGCTTTTATAGTTTTACAGAGCCAATAGAAACACTGTAGGGGTACATTCAGAAACATGAGCTATTCTCTAACATTTTTGCCGAAGTACTTTCTTCTGAATGAACCTCCCGTTTTTCTGCTGAGCGTACATGCAATCGAGACCGCAGCGCCTCCACGCTTAGGGGAGCGGAATTGTCTGGAACTAATTTGTAAAGGATCGCTGCTCCAAATATTGATCGACACGCCGGTGCTGGGCTCGAAATGAACTGATCGCAGTGCGGAAAGTATCGATCCCACCGCTTTGGGGCCGTCATGCGCACATATTGTTCAAGTATTGGTCTTATACTTTCTCGGGGCTTGATTTTATATATGAACAGATTACAACAAAGAAACTGAATGTAACAAATGCAAAATATCCTAGTTTCTATTCAATCCTTTTATCTGAATTGAAGAAACCAACAATTCACATATCCCCATACCGCCATATGCTTGTCCTATTATTTTACTAATAGGCAATGTTCTTGAAGAGTCCTAATAGGCAATGTTCTCAAAGAGGCCTAATAGAACAAGATACGGCGGTATGAGAAAATATGTGAATTAAAGATATTTTAGTAATATACGACGTCTAAGAAAGGAATATTCAGCTCCAAAGTACTTTGTTTATTGCTTGCTACCATTTCCCTATTACTGGCAAAAGAAGTTAAAAATGTTGACATAATGAAAAAAATAGACTTGTTCCCAAGTATTCACCGAGTTCAGGCATTTGCACATAGATGGCTCTGTTGTCACGGAGCAATTCTAGAAGAACTACATTGTTTTAATATTAGATAAACAAATTGAAGCTGGTGCCCAATTGAACTTAAACCAGAAGTAAATATGTATGTGTGTGTGTGTGTATGTGTGTATGTATGTGTGTGTGTGTGTGTGTGTGTATATGTATATACGTATGTAGGTATATGCATGTGTATGTGTGTGGATAGCCTAGTTTTAAGTATGGCCACAAGAGGGGCATATTTTTAACAAATTTATGGATAACAATCTCACAAAAGTAGCTTTTATAAGTGTAGCCTCATCAATCTGAGGGGGTCATACTTTCTCATGGAATCCATGGGGGCTTTTTCATAAAAATCTTGGATTATATGGGGGTTTCACACTTGAGCAAAAAGCTCATATGCTCATGTTAAGATAGTTTTAAGTATAGCAAATCTGCTTGAGGGGGGGTTCATACTTTCTTGAGTTTATTATAGCATAAACTATACTACTCCTATAAGATGGTAAACGTTGATAATACTAATACTCGCTATTCGCTAAAAAAGGGGTTACGGATTGATAAATTATTAACAGAAACGAATGATAAATTAGTAAGAGCAGAATAGAAGATTGTTCTTCTTATTCCATATATTTACACAAACTCAGATATGTCAGCCTTGCACTAAAATTGAGTAAATGTAACTTGCATTTGTTACGACTTCGTAAAATTTTGGTCACTGTTTAGTAGTGTTTAATATTTTTAAAAAAGTGACCGTATGTCTTACTGAAAGATAAGACGAGGAATATTCTTTTTTGCATTATGTTAATTGGAGTACGTGAAAAATAAATTGAAAATTTTGTAAGCTTCCCACTACTTCGAAAGATTACGGGTTATATCGTATCATATAACATACATTTGATATTATATGAGAGTACGACACATGCATTACCTACTTCTATCAGCTGTTTCATTTTATTGCAATAAACAGTTGTTAAACATATTTCAGTTGAAAAAGCATGCATTTGGAATTGACAGGCAGATATTAGCACGTAATAAACAAACAAAACATAATCGAAAACACAACTTTCTCCAGTTTCTGTTGCCAGGTTGTACGGCAAGCAGGAGAAAGTTCCACCTTACAAGGCCGAGTATAAAAATGCTTGGTGCAACCCACCGCCGCCTAAATCTCCCGCCTGTCGTTATCCAGCACTTTGTAAAGTGGCGATGGTGCAACCGGCCCTTAAAGATATAGCCGATTCTTAGTAGACTGTTTCGTGAATCGCACAAGATCTGCTACAAAATCCGATGATTTAATAGCAGCGGATGAACAACGTTCTTGGCTGGAGGGGGGGGGGGCCCTAGGCGTGCGCACTAGGGGGCAAGGGGACGTTCAAAGATTTTTTCCAGCGAGGGCGAAACAATGTATTTTTATCAGGCGGGTAAACAAGGCATATTACCCCGTAATAATGTTGCCCTCTCAAAAAAACACCATTTGAATTTGAAATGATCATGTTCCTACATCCAATATATATCTGCAAAGGAGTTTTGGGCCAAAAGAGGAAGTACATGAGAAGGACTTTTCTAATTTTGATCTGGCAACACTGCAGCCATTTTGGCGCTTTGGTTAGTGTTTTGTTTCTTCATCTTTCTTGTTTACCTCGAACACATGGATTTGTGTCAGGCTGTTTACTTTGTTCCCGTGTAAGAAAGTTAGTACCATAGAGGTTAGTACCTTCAGTGGTGTATACTTTAGGTGTAATGTAATTCCAGTGCGTATCAGTGCCAGGGGTTTATGCAGAACTTTTCATCTGTGTGTGATCTTTAGAGGGGTGAAATTAGCATTGAATTCAAGCTGGAAGAGAGCGGAGCCTAAAACCAAAGGGGCTCAAGTTCCTTTTGTTTTATTGCGATTTCATCATGCTACGAATGCAATTTTTTGATGGTTCGATTGCGATTTACGTCTGTTACGTAAGACTAGTTTACGTCCATTTCCTAAGGAATACGTGTCATATATCTTTGGAAAGCTTATTTTATAAGGAATTCAACAACGTAAATCCCAAAGCGAGGAAAAATTTCCTGGTGGAGTAAATCGAGAAAAACCGATGTTGTCCGGATATGCATAATTGAACGTACCGAGGAATTTTTTTTAGATGAAGCACATATTTAGGGTGAAATGAGTGTTAATTGAACCTAACCTAACCTCGTAGGCATACCTCGTCCCCGTGAATGGATAGTGGGGCTATTGTGAACAGAAAGTGTAAAAAGAAAAACGTACTTACCCTAAGAGATGCCAGCTACCGCACCACGAACGTGAACCGCGAACTCAAAGAAGCAATCACCATGCACATAAGGACGTAAAGTAGAGTCTAGCCGTATGTTAACATCAGTGACGTGCGGTGTGGTTCATACCCCCCCCCCCCCCACACCCAACACACACAAATCTGAAATTTGGCAGTTTTTGTCCTCTTGATTTTTAGCTGCAGCAAGATCTTTATTAGCTTCCGCCTGTCCAAGTGCCTATTGTTTAATTCCAGTTCTTACAAGGACACTACATTTTTTACGTAGTAAGGCAAAGGTAAAGCACCATGCCATGAAGCCACGTTTAGGGGATGTGGGGGTGGGGCTCCACGCATTTTCTCCCACGTGGCAGTGAAATGGGTAACAGTTGTCAATTTCATTTGTTCATTTTTACACAAGAAAGTACATACTGAAATGAGTTTCTGTAGCATTATCGAAGATGGTGGAGATGTTTTCTTTCATCGTTGAATCTGTTTTACGGGGAATTCATGTATTTTTGAAGAGAAATATCTCTCAGATGCACAATTGGCGTTGCTTCCATTTGCTTTCTCGTCAACCAGGGCCGCGTCCGAATCCGCAGCTGATGTTGCCTAGAGCACCGTTCCATCCGGGGACTCATGCTACCTTCGTTGTCCGAATTTGCTGCAGATGGCGAGTTGAAGTGTGCTCGCGAACGGTGTAACAGATGCATGCTTGATTTTATGTTGGGACGCCATCTTTAACCTTTCTTTTGTTTTCTTTCTCAACGCGCCAGCGCAGCGAGTACCGAAGCGGCCAAGCAGCAGTAAAAGGGAAATGGCGGAAAATATGTTTGTGGTTCAGGAAGAAGTGTTGGAGATGGAGAAGTGTTTTGAATGTAAGTATTTGTATTTCTTGTTTACCATGGAAGTCCAATTATTATTTTTGTCTTGCAAGTGATTGAAATGTTTGTTACGTGATGGTTAAGCACGTGTATTGTCGTTGATACAGGTTTATATATATATCTAGCGGGGTTGAGCTACTTGTAATTATGATGAGAGGCCCAAGTTCCTTTTGTTTTGTTCTGATTTCATCATGCAATGAATGCAATTTGAACATGGTTCAATTTCGATTCACTTCTGTTAATTCATACTGCGAAGTTTTAGTGATTGCTTAAGATTTTGTTCAATATATGCTTCCGTAGTTAGTTTAGGCAGGCCGGTTGTCTCAGCATTAAAATGAAGTTCCTAAATGCATTCTGCCTCCTGAGGATCTGATTTATTTACACATTCATGCTACTAGTCTACGATACTTACAATCGCTTGTGAACGAAAAATACATTGTCCATGGGAAGCGTGCATGCTTGCGTAAAGTAATTTTTAAGTTCTTTTTTTGGAAATCTAGTGCTCATTACGTTAAGAAAGGTTCAAATTTCGTGTGACAATGATTGTCAAAGTTCTACGATAATTAATCTTCCTGCTATGAGAATTTGAAAAAAACAAACAAAAAACAATCCAAACTGTTACCATGAGTATGCATATTCCCCACCCCCATTTTTATATATATATATATTCTTTTCTTTAAAGGGATATGCTGTAACAAAGTGTGGTTAACTTGTGTAATTATTCCATTTTTCCCAACGAACAAAAAATTATCGTAGTGACTATCTTCACCAGGTAGCTTTTGAGCTAGCCTATCTCCACCAGATTTTAACTTTGCATGTGCATGATCTACAACCTTGCCTGGCCTGCTATGTGACATCTGTGAAGTGTGGATACGTGTATTCTTTAGTTGTTGGTTTGTACATATGGACTGGTGCTGCTAATATGTTACATCATGACAAGTATGAAGGGGTAAATGTGATTGTTAGGTTAGACACGTCAGGTGTGGGGCTATTAGCATTATAATTATTTCCCAACACCTGATCATGAAATTTCTGGTCTTCAGCACTTTCTGCTATTCTCACTGCCTGGTGAAAGTAGTAGTCACACCCATTCTTAATTTAAATTATCTTCTTAACAGTAAGTTTAGCAACACTGCCAATGAAGATAAAATAGAATGTTATGGTGTGAATCAGATTTTTACGTTTGTTGGTAAAAATAGCCACATATGCTGTTCTCAGATCCTGGTGAAAATGGCTCTATGTGCTATTCTCACCACTGGTGAAAATGGTCATGGCCAAAAATTGGCCCAAGTTCATTTTGTTTTATTGCGATTTTATTATGCTACAAATGTAATTTTTACATGGTTCGATTTAGATTTAAGTCTGTTAACACATACTGCAGAGTTTCAGCAATTAGCCTACTTAAGATTTTTTCAATATATGCTTTTGTCGTTAGGTTAGGTTAGGCAGGTCAGGTTTGGTACTTTTAGCACTAAGATAAAGTCCCTACATGCATTCTGCTAAGGTTCCGATTTACTTCAACATTCATTCCCACTAGTCCACGATACTTACTGAGGCTTGTCAATGGAGAATACCTTGTCCATGGGAAGCAGACATGCTTGCATAAGGTGATTTTAAAGTTGTTTTTTTCAACATAAATAACTTTTTGGTACCAGTTAGATATAGTGAAAACACATTTATCTCGTTTAGTTCCGAATTACTTACATTTGTACTTACCTTATATGCATAGCAGAACCTTTTTCAACATGGGATTATGTTGTTTTTTTTTTTCACTGAAAAAAGCGTAATTTTTAACATTACAAGTATTTATTGGTCGTTGCTAATTGGCGGGCAAATCTTGACTCACGTCTATTGTCAGCTGATATGCAGTGTTTCCAAACTTAATGAACCGATAAATGCCGCACAAACTATTCACAAAGGGTTTTAAGTGAAAATTGATCCACAAACCATTCACGAAAGGTTAGGTTAGGCAAACAGAAAATTGAATTGGAAAAAAACAAACGCTCGCACGTCATCTTGTAAAACTACCGCATGGTTACTACACTAACACTTATTAACCGAAAAATGATTGTTTTTAGGCTAAAATTGATCCACAAACCATTCACGGAAGGTTAGGTTAGGCAAACATATAAAATTAAATTGAAAAAAAAATACAGCTCACACGTCATCTTGTAAAACTAAACTACCGTGTGGTTGCTACACTGACAGGGGGTTACATAATCGAACGCATGGAACATTTGATTTACGAAGTCGACGGTAATGGTTGCACGAATTAAAAAAACACTATTTTCAGCTTTCAAAAGTCCACAGGAACTCAATTCCATAAGTACTTGACCATCTTTTCTCCTGTAAATTTGAAGAAATGTGTTTTCACTATATCTAACTGTTACCAACCTTTTATTAGAAATCCAATCAGTACTCGTTATTTTAAAGAAGGTTCAAATTTCGTGTGACAATGATTTTCAAATTTTTTCAATAATTAATCTTTCTGCTAGGACCATTTAAAAAGAATCCTAAAACAATCTGAACCATTACCCAAAAATTATATAAGTTTGAAGAACGAGCCCATTATCCTCTCACTCAAATTAGTTTGAAAGAATTATTAACTGTGGTTTAGGACCATACACAGGTAGCTCAACTTTTTTTTAGCAGAGTTACTTATAAATATTATCTCAAGTAATTTACTAAGCATACTTGCATGTTTTTTCAGGGACTGAGGTGAGAACTCTGCAGTTCATTCAGTTGAGAGTTGAAAATTCAAATATTTTCACTGGCAAACGTAATGCTGCAAAGATGGGATGGAGGTAATTATATATTTGTTTATATTCAGCCTTTAAGTGTAACTATCTTTTATATTTGTTTAACCCTAGAAAGCTGATGCGTGTCTGGCAGACGAAACATTAGTGTCTACGTATATCAAAACTTCCACAGCAACTACCTAAGATTTTGCTATCATCCTGAACGTTGAAATGCAAGAAACTAATGCAGATGCTCAGCCAGTGATTTATCATATTATATCTGCAGATACATGCACTTATTACTACTACTACTTCAGACGGGCAAAGGCACACGCACCCATGCAATGCAATCTCACCGAGTGAGGGAGGGTTAATCTCCGGAAACAGCTATGAACAAATTTAATTAGGGCGAACATTTGAAAACCGTCCAACTTATCCCCAAAGTTTCCACCCCCCCCCCCCTGGGAAAATCCTGGATAAACCCCTTTGCTCAGCAACAAATAAGGAAAATTGGTGCAATGTGACCCTCTCGTAAGAGGAGGATGACCAGCTGCTTCTACTACCATGGCTCAAGCCATGTCCGTTGAACACCAGTCAGTGTTGCTTTGAGTGCACACAAGTCTTATAAATATATATATAATTTTCCATTCCTGACAACTCTATTCATGTATTTCAGAAGTAAATACTAACTTTTGTAGTAAATAAAATAGTTTTTGCAAAATTCGGCTGCATTTTAATTCTGCAGAAATCAGTAGTTCAGCAGACGAATGGTTAGCCAATACGTTTGGCACAGGACACATTAGCTTTCTATGGTTAAAGTGCTGGTGGACACTCTGCTTTGACCAGAGGAAAAGAAGCGAATTAAATATGTTGTAAGAAGCTGGATAGAAAAATACTGGTTTCCCAGTTTCCATGTCACCTGCTGCCTGAATTTAATAAATTGTGCCAAAGATATTTTTTTATATATTCAAAGTTCATTTGTGCTATTTTCAATTACCTTTTTTTTTTAAAAAAAAAATAACATACATTTTGTGTTTTTTAATGTTTGTGTTTTCTGTGTCATGTGTATCATTAAATCAGAATAATAAACGTGTCATAAATTTTCCACTGTTGCTAGTCGAATTTTAAAATCTGTGGTGACGATTATCATGCTGTTAACAGTTGAGGCTTCTTTAGGAATGTCATTCTGCTGTAAGAATTAATTAATTTTAATCTAATCCTGTTTTAATTAATACATTTAATGTTTTGAGATTATATTTGAAAAAGTGTGACTTTATCTTAGTTGGGTTCATGGCTTTCTTGGACCATATATACCAAAAATAAAAGTGGCTGGTGCCTGAATTAGTTTGTTTTATCTATCCCTGGTATGAAGTATCATTTATTGTACATCAGACTGCACTATTTCTTTCACATGTTCTCTATAATGTTGAGATTGTTTGATATTGCAATATTTTTACTTCCAATACACATAAGTAAATTACTTATTATGTTGAGATTAATAAGCAAAATGGTCCCAGTTCTGATTCTTTAATCTCTAACTAATCATGGTACAGAGGTATTTTGGACGTGGTATGATTTCTGTTTGTCTATTATCCCATACTTTGGAAGCTTAATGATTACTTGCTGTGTTTTCTGGAAAACTGTTTTGCATTCCGCAAACTCCTATATGATTTTTTGTTTGCAATCGGCCATTTTTTTAATGTTTATACTGCTAGCTGCTGCCACATGTGAGGCGTGGAGGAGTTAATGCTTTCGTTGTAGGTGTACCAGGTTTAGGGCTCTTTGCACTAAAATAACATCCCTAAATGCTTTCAACAGCTGATCACATAATCTGGTCTGAAGCATGAAACTGCCTTTCAGCCTCAAATAAGATTCCATGCATGAGACATCTCTAAATGAAGAACATTTGCTCAATTTAAAGTGTGGATTATCACGTAAACTACTTTTCAAAGCATAGTTTCTCTGGTGAATAATGCTTAGAGAATCGTTATTCCAAAACATTCGTAATACTCCTATAAAACTTGCAAAAAATCATTAAACTTTGAGAACAGTCAACTATAAAAAATATTACTTCTATATTAGTAGTGACAGCATTTTTCTGTAATATACTTTGAACAAGTGTTCAGGTATGTGGCATATTGTAGCCTTTTAAATGTCTTAATAACTGTCATGCAATGTCTGATGCAGTTTGACATTCGGCGGCAACAGTCGGATCTTTTATTAGAAATTTCATTAGCTGCACCATGTTTAGAACCAGTGGATTTTTACAGTTTTCTGGAGTGTAATATAGGTGGCATATTTTGAAGGGATTAGTGTTCCAATAATAATGCTACGTAGTATATCTGGTTTCATTATGTAATATTATATGAGGATGAGTGATGATATGGTGAGATTGATGATTGGACCCTCGCAAACACACATGCCCAGGCCTGATAATCTACCATATATATATAACAGCATTGGTTAACATAAATGCTTTGGTGAACCCTGCAAATTTTGTAATGATGTGATGATTTTGGTGTTAACACCAGTTTCAGTGAATATAGATGCTTACTGTTTCTCTATAAAAAAAAAACTTACAAACACATATAAGCCATCGCCATTGATTTCTATATGCGAATGTGTATTTAATATTGTAGAATTAGCTTGTTGTCTTCCAATGCACTTGTGATATCTTAATTTTTGTGTCTAAGAATAAATTAATCAGAAACAGTTCACATGTATGTTCATATATTTCCATCCTTTACAGAAAAGTAATTCACCTGATGGGGCTTCAGGATGAACTGTCTGAGGTAAAATGTCGCAGGAAGTGGGAGAACCTGGTTAGAAAGTACAAAGTAAGTTTGGTAAAATTATTAGCTGTGACGTTTTCCCATTGTTCTTCATAGAGCTGCATAAAAACCGTAAGGAGTTCATTTCATAGCATTTTTTTCATTGCATGGTTCGTTCAAAATAAAAATGAATATTTAGTTATCTTGTTGCGGCTTCCTGTTCTCTTGTTGGTGAAGTTTCTCTACTGCCATTGATTGCATTCTTCTTATCTTCTCTCTCTAGACCCTTGATGTAATTAACAAATTGTTCTCCACTAAAACCTACTGGTATTATTGCACACGTGAAATATCAGATTAACTAAAAATGTTTTATTGTTTTTTGTTATATACTAGAGACCTAATTCAGAATTAGGTCCTCTAGTATGTGTGTGTCTCCTAGACACACACACACATATATATATATATATATGTAAAATGATGGAGGGCCACAAGGCCTAAATAACATTATATATATAAATATATATACAGGAATATGATGAGAAGGAGTGCCAGAAGGACGGATAAACAGAAATGGCGTAGGAGGCAATAAACATTGAAAGAAAAGTCTTATATATATATATATATATATACTATACACACACACACACATATACACCAGGTATCATCATAGTATTTTATTTGTACACTTTTGCTGCATACATCTCTGGTGATATTGTTTTTTTACTCAAATCTCTCAATCTTCTTTTTACAAATGTAATCACCTTTTACCAGCAATTATTGTAATGCAGTATCTCATTGTTATTGGACCCCTTTATTTTCTTTTGGTATGCATTTGCTGAGCGAACAAATTTGTTACCTGAAGCAAAATAATTGAAACTTCACAATGTTTTTTTACATAGAAATTGTAGTTGCTTTGATTAAGTAGATTTTGTATTCTTGGTAGCAAAACTATAAGCAGATAACAGCTGATATTCAGGGCATTAGTATTCCAGAACTCTATAACCTAAAGAATTTGAATACTGAAAAGAAATCTCCTGGATTTTGGACCGCTACATACCTTCACTGGGGATCGAACCTGAACCTTCTAAAATAAAATTTATATGGCTGTGGAGATGTAAATAACTATGTATTCTTGGCTCATCGAGAATAAACTTCACTCCTCTCAAATATAATTTTGATACCTTGCATGATCAAAACCTTTTGATGCCCCCTCCTGTATATTACACAAGGATTGTGTGGAATTAGTTCTCTTTCTTGTCACAGGAACTAAAGGATCCAAGGACAGGGACTGGCACCGAAAATGGGGAGGAAACTCCAATTTCGTGGTATTATTATGAGGCCATGGATGCAGCATTGAGGGAGAGGCACAACATTTCTCCTCCTGTCTTAGTGTCCAGCAGCCCATCCACTTCAGGTAACATGCCGGTAGTCTTCAGCAGCCCAGGGCCATCCAGCTCGGTGGATACTCCATGCCTATCTGCCTAAACACCAAGACACAAAAGAAGAAGAACTGACAGAGATAGTGAAGTAAAAATACTTTTAGAGAGGACTCTAAGTGAACTGACTAGGCAGGGAGAGGAGATGACGGCAACAAATAATAAAATGTTGTCAATGTTAGAATCATATATGAAAATATAGTTTGAAATAAAATATAAGGTATAGCATATTTTTTTGTTTTTTTTTTAAAGAAAAATCATGTGCATTTAAATTATACGTGTGATAGCTATCCACGCATTATGAAAAGGCTTGAGTTTTGTATGAAAATTCACTGTGTTGCATAGTTCCATGCAGCATGTTACTGTTGAAATAACCTTCACTGAAGCCAAGAGAATGTCTGTTCCTACTTCCACATTATCATGCGTCTTCATAAGTTTGGTGCATTGCAGAGAGACAATTTTACATTGTTTTTGTTGGTGCTTTATTATTTTCTCAGCATTTCAGATGTGTCAGGTAAGTTAACAAGGCTTATGGCTGTTTAAGGAATTGCTGAATGTGTGCCTTGCTCCAATATAAACTAATACTTTTAATCAGGGGTGAAAAAATACAGGGTACCTGGTTGCCATGGTGCATGAATATTATCACCTGCTCGGTGAATTTTCCAGTTCAGTGCTTTCGAAATCCCTTTATGCAATTATTAGACACACATTTTTTTGGTAAATAAGGAAGCAAAATTTCAGTGCAAAAACAGTCAATTTCGGGTTTAAAAGCAGTAAATAAAATGAAATTTCGCTGTTATAGCCATGAAAAAGCACCATATAAAATGACATTTTGGTTTTAAAAAAATGTGAATATAATCCCAAATTTGATATAAAAACTGCACTATTACACAAAATAAACATATCCCTTCTAATAGCACATTTAATCATTACCAGAATATTAGTTTATTCCTGTATAAAGGGGTCCATTTTTGCTTCTCAAATATTTACAGCAGAATTAATCAATTTTCCGTGAATTGAATAACTCAGACTTCAGAAAGTGTCGTGTCGGTATATAAATGGTAAATTTCGTGTTTAAGAGTCTATTTTGCATTTTGCAGTTCATTTCGTGACAAAAGAGGGTGGGAAAATGCACCTTTCAGAAACATGAAAAATTAACATTAGGATGTGTTATTTCAGATTTCCTGTTTTCGTCAAAAATGAGATGTGCATGCCTCTAGCAATTATGACTGTTGCTAGCTGAATATTAAATCTGCAGGGATATTGTATAGTTGACCATATAGTACAATGTAATATATATTCATGGTGTTACAGTTCGACTTTCTTTAGAAGGGCACAAAAATTAATTACTTTCATTCCAATCTTGTAGTAATTAGAAATTAATTATTGTTTGAAGATCATATTTCAAAACTGATACCTTTATCTTAGTTGCATACATGGCTTTCTTATACGAAAAAGCTGGTACCTGAATTCGTTTTTTCAACCCCTTCTTAAAGGTTGAAAAGAAAAACATAAGTTATCTTTCTTCTTTTTAATCTTTAACTTACCTTCCTGTGTCTTAAATCTGTACTGTACTTGTCTTATCTCCTGAGGAAGCCACATGATTTGGTGAGGCTTGAGTTCAAAGTAAGTACATGCCAAAACTGGTCTTTATTACTTAGTATACATTTTTGTGTTTCTGATATGTATTTATGAACCTAATATGGAAATGTTCATTGACGGTGTTAATGAAACTTGAATACATAATTTTAGTAACTTTCCTTCCAGTGAAAACGAAACATTCTGGATGTACTGTATAATTGTAAGATGAGATATTTTAAGTCTTTGTATCTGAATTTTGGCAATTTTTTAAAGGTACTTTGAAAAACATCAGATGCCATGTTTATTTACAACTTAATGACAGTATTTACAGTTTAACATGATTAGTATTTTACATACAGCTTTTCTTGTACACTAAATGTTATTTTTGCCTATGAAAATTATTGAATTTTAAACCAAGAGAAATTTAAGTGTATTCACAGTTTAAATTTCCTTTTGTATGAACTTCCTCCCACCAGTACATATATTTTGTAATCACTTAAATGATTACGAGATGAATGTACTTTCACCGAAAGTGATTCTTATTACCTGCAAAATCCTTATGTACATTATTCTATAGATTATTTATTTATAGTGATTTAAATCAGTGATTTTTTTTCAAATATCACCTGATTTAAATCAATCCACCGTGCCTCAAATGTTTCTGTTCAGGGCATCCCATTGATGTTAATCATAGGGGGTTTCCATAGTGGAATATAGTAAAATATATATATAACACTTATGTTGAAGGCTCCTCGATGTGGTTGAAATATTCTTCATATAACATGCTAACTAAACACATTGGATGTTTATTATTTGCAATAAATCTTGTTGCTGAGCTGATTCACATTATATTTGTGTTGTTGCCATTGTTCTTTTGATATTTTGTTGTCAGTACGAATATTTGTGATTAAACTTGGAAGATTGAATGAGTGCTACATAAAGTAACTGAAAACAATGAAGCTAATAGTTTGTGTACGATGAATTATAACCAAACATAAGGCTGCCTAAGACTGAGAAAAGTACACAATGCAGCCAAATATTAGACACCTCTTAAGTTCGTGGAATTGACCAGTTGGTAAATTTTAGAAAATATTAGGGTCATTCCTTACAAAGTCACATGTGAACTTGATTTGGGTATACTGATTTGGCTGGTGAGTGTTTAATAAAATGGTCAAATGTTCTCCCTTTGGGGTATAGAAAAGTACTTCAACTTCAGGATTCGTAACAAAATGTTGTATTTGTAAATAATTGTTAATATATTTTCTCTTTTCAATTTCAAAGTAAGGAAATACAACACACTCAGTTGCAAGCACAAAAAACAAGAAATGTTTCTTCCGACAAACAAATATCGTTGGATGTTTGTATGTGAGGTTTTAATTTCAGACATCTACCATGACTTGCAGTGAGCTGCAAGTTTCTAACAGTAGACAAGAATATGTGAGACACTGCAACGTCCTTTGATTTGAGTTTCAGGACTTCAAAATTCGGATATTTATGTATAGAAGTATATAGTACAGGGTGGACCAAAAGTTGCAATATGTAGGAAAATAAAATTTTGTTTTTGAGTTTCCATATTTATTTAGTTTTAAACGTGTTCTTTTCTAAAGCATGTTCATCAAGACTGGGAGAAACTTATTGCAAATTAATGATAACCACGTCGAGCAGATTACATGAACACATTGTTTATCATATTTATTTTTCCTATGTATTGCGGCTTTTGTTCCACCCTGTGTAATACATTTGTGAAATCTAAAAATGTCCTCTTTTTTTTTTGTCATCTGGTAACCCTATGTTAACTGCAGTGAGGTCAAAGGGCACAAGGTGGCATATTTTTTTTTTTGTTTTTACATTAATGCAAAATGAACTGGAAAGACTAATATTGTCCTAAGAGTGTTTTCTTCCATGCTACCAGTTTGTGGCTCCATTATCCATATGCAGCCTATAATGAAGGTATTTTACCCAGAATTGAATGGCACATGGGGCTATTTTTTCCATAGAAATGCAGAAGCACTCTTTTTGTCTTTAATACCGTTTGTGTTGCTGTGAATAGAATGGAGGGTTTTAAATAGAGAAGTTGGTTTCACGATACTCAGCATTATATGTAATTTCCTATGTGCACAACTTGCAAATTTTCACTTAGCGTGACTATCACAGGCTGAAATCCCAGAGATTGAACCCGGGTGGACTCAAACCCATACCATACCAGACTGCATGGCCATGCAGGAGGACCTTCTCTACTATAAAAGACACTTATTTGTAAATTTAAATTACAACTCACTCGTGTAGTATTTTTACCACTACTTCATTGAGTACATACACACACAGAAGGCAAAACCAAATTGGTAACAAGAAGCAATGGCTAATGTGCTACGTAAAATTATTTTAGTTGTAAAATATGGCATTATAAAAATAGTCACGAACAGCAGAAACTATAAGTGAAATAGGCTGGCTGCAATTGGCAACACCTCTTGAAGATTATATTGCAATTACAATGGGATGATTTGTTTTGAAATACCTGCAAGGCTTTTAGTGTGTTTATGTGCACTGATTTGTTCTGTACATGTGGAGATTCTTGTTTTTAGAAACAATATTTTGTGCATGAAAATATGAAAAAAGCTGACACTGTATTTGGTAAATTTCTTACACAAAATTATTTAAATTATACACAAAAAGTTGCCAAGACAAGTTATTTGTAGGTAAACAGATTTTTTTTGTTTTAAATGCATAACTTTAGCTTTAGCACATAAAACATGTTTGTAGGGAAAGAACATAAAATGTAATGTTTTAGACAAAATAATTATGAAGATAATGCATTAAGATACATAAAATATGGAGTAAAAAAAGTCCTATTTGGGACTCCCAAAGACACCAGTCATTTTGGACCTTTGCCGGTGTGCTACTAAAGTGTGCAAACCTGGTTGTTAGTGGATTCCATATTTTGGAGTTCATGCATAACTAGATGAAATATTAAATTAGTATAAATTTGTCACTTCACAACATGCTGGTCATTACTACCGGTGTTGTATTTTCAATGGCAAGACAATTCATGCAGAACAAGGTTTTCAAGTATGGAAAACAATATTGCAATGCAGCTTTCATGACAATAGTGTTGTCGCTTTGTAATCGAGGGGTCCTGGATTCAATACCTGGTGGAAGAACAGAGCTTTGGATCTGTAGATCCAGTCCTAATTAGCTTTACTGTGCATAAAGTGGACTTAATAATGCAAACACTTAGAACATCCTTATTATTTAGATGTAAGTAGAACACTTATTGCAGTTGTCTCAATAAAAATAAGACTATGCTATCATCTGTCTTAATATAGTTGATCAAGATGGATAGCGTTAGCGTAGGCAGACTCTTTCAAGTATTAAATATAATCTATCATCACACACTACCATGATACAGATTGATTCACTGAACAGTAATTCTTCTGATATGCCTGCCCAAAATAAGAACTTCACTTTTTTTCAAAATAAACTTCATTTAATGAATTTATAATTAATACATTTAATAATTTATAATTAATATCAGTGGCGTATGCTGGTTTTAACTAGTGGGTAATCTCAGACACTTGATTCATCCACCCACTCCTGAAGTCTCCCTGCAAATTTACCTCAACATCCATACAGGATTTATGAATGATTTATTTTATTGTGTTCAAAATTTTACCTTATTGTTGCGACCACTGTTCGATAATTGTTGTGATTGCACTTGCAGTTAATCTACGTTTAGAATTTCAAATAATAAAACAAGAAAATATAATAAATCTATAAGAAAGAAACCTGTAACAAAGAATATGAAAGGAATGCGGTAGTGAAATAAATACCCTCAATATTAATTGAAGTGTAAAATTCAAGTTACCCAAGTACCCAGTTGCTCGTGCATTCTTAATTTTTGTTTTTATACACGGAAGTTTAAGTTCAAGACCTGTGGTACAAGAGATGCTATTGGCCTACCTACATTAACTATTTCCAATTTCTCCGGAAAAGATCCCATTCCAAATATTTTCAGATGCAAATATTGTATTATATATCCATTGCCTTTAACTTCATTAAACGCAGCACTAGCACGAATACTAAACCACTAACAGCTAAACAAATATTAAATTCTCGAATCGCTAAAACACGCATTCAGTTCCCTGCGACAATCTTCTATTGTGGTTCATTCTTGCTTCACACAGAATTAAATTCCCTATGTATGCTGAAAAATTCCCTTTCTCAGCTTTATATTCCCTGCGATGCGCGATGTGTTATAAGTTGGAATCATTGCGTTTTTTGTTTATATATTTTACATTCAAACATATTTTATGATTATGATCATTATTAATCTAAGGAGGGGAAAAAGCAACTTAAATTACCTAATATATGTGTACGTATATATATATATATATATATAAAATTTATTTCTGATAGCTTTCCCTTTTAAAAATTATTCATTTCTGTGAAAGAAGTACTCTCACTCATTTTCAAGGCTACAAAGAAAGTAATCACGCATTTTAAAATACAAATATGAAAGAAGTAAGCATACAAATAGTTTAATTACTTCATTAATCGATTGATTAAATTGTTATTTGACGTCGCTTTTCTTCCACTTTTGGCTAATCACTACGAGTGATGATATGAAATTGATGAAGGGAACACCCATGCCCAGGCCAGTATTAGAACCCTGGAGCTCTGGTGTCGTAGGGAGCTGTGGTAACCACTTCGCCACAGAGGTCTGTGTAATTTCTTGAATTTCTAGTTAAAATTTTAATTTATTTAATTACCTTCATCTTCAATATTAAAGTTTTTTCTTTGACAATATCTGTTGAAATAGCAGAGATCAGGAAGACAGACACAAATGTAAAATGAGAATTAACATAGAATTGGTTCGCAAATGTTCAGATTTCCCTGTTTCTTGCGCATTTTCAGATGTATTTTCCCTACTTTCCTTTTCAGTACGTAATTTGTGAACCCAGAATTCTGTTTCCTGAGAAATTTCCCTGTCGTAAACAACACAGCTCCTACGATACAAAGGCCATCGGGGAAGAATAGCAGAAGAGGGTGCCAGCCGAGGGAACGGCAAAGGCTCTGGGGTGGAGAGTGCAACCAATGGACTCTCTCCAGAAGGAGGTTGCCCTTGCCACAGAATCACCGTGCCTGAGAAGCAGTGTTTCCTTCCCCTCCCTTCCGTCAAGGGATTTAAAGGGAGCAGGTGGAATCTCACCCTGACGTCACCAGATTCCACCATCTGGAGAAAAGCCTGACGGACATTCCGCGGCAAACGGTTGAAAACATTCGCGCGCTGGAAGCAAAGAAATATGTGAATCAAAGATTGGTTCGGAAGAATATTGCCAAGAAATAAAAAAACAACTTTTTAAAAAATTATAGCCGGGTCATAATATTCCACACGTTAAAAATGTGATCATGAAATGAGTTGTTTTTTAAAGTTTTTCTTTTGAGATCATTTTAATCACAGAAAAGCTAATCGGGACTAGACCTACAGTTTAAGGGATGTAGAACCACTATGTGTCTCCACCAGGTATTGAAACTGGGACCTTGTGATTACAATCGATGATGTCACCACTGCGATATCGGGGGGAGAACTAAAAAAAAAGTTTCTTTTGCAAATAAAATAACCAGTGATTGAAAATCGTTATAATTTTTCACAGCATTCTAACACATATTACACTGATGGGTCTCAGTGTTCATGATTCCAACTGTCAAGTCAATTTTTCTCAAAATTCGTAGGATTAGCTGTTTTATCTGATCTTTTACCTTTATATCCATCTTATTGTAACAACTGTTCAGTTATTGCAAAAGTACCACAGTTTAATAGAAGTCAAAAGCACATAAACAAAGAAAAAAGGCAAGGAGCGGCAGACCAGATTTTCAAGCTTGAAGATCTGAGTAATGCTGAAAAATAAATTGTTATGTAAAAAAGGAAGGTCAGAAACTCAGCTAGAGATGGAGGGTGTTGACAAAATGTTTGGTAATAAGGTGACATTAAAACCCCATATCCGCAACTAGAGTTCAGACATGAACAACGAAGGGTTAAAAATTCTGACAAGAAACACTTCTAACTGCAGCTGAAAGTGGGAACTGTTTACCGCAAAGGGCAAAAATTGATACAATTTTTGAAGCAGCATTTTATTTAAGAACAGAGCTAGCTCTTTGTTCAAATCTACTTCCCCACCTTCAATATATCCCTCCATCAATCTTGAGTCACTTAACCTAGGAATACAAAACAGTTGACTCCGTACATGTTGAGGCCACAAACGCTCCCTCATTGCTTGAAAATGCTTCATCTTTTTATTTTCAAGAGTATAATATTGTATATTAACCTGCGATCGGTCTTGGGTGCACGCCATACTCACTTACAATTTAATAAAGTGTAATTTTAACAATATTTAAAATATTGGCCTGCAGCACACACTACCAACTTTTAGAATACCACTGGAAGTACAACAAATTAATTTCAAACAATTCAAATTTGGATTTGAAATTCTTATACAATTAACAATTCTTTTTGTAGATTAATGTATTCCTTAACATCTGTGACTTTTGTTTGTAGATATATGTATTTCGATCATGAACTAGTGAAATGGTAAATGTAAACCTCTCCACACGTGAAATTAAATATTATGTAGAGATAGATGTGTGTGTGTGTGTGTGTACGTATGCCATTTAATTGAATTAGTATTTTGTGGATACATTGTAATCACAGACCCTTTATAATGTTAATATATTTGTTTGGGGAATTGAGAGGTGGTAATATGTAAGGTTGAAATAGAGAAAACATCTGCTTATACCATTGAATTTACTTTACCAGGAATTATACTTGAATTTTATCATGGTCCTGTAGTGGCCATACTGAGTAAAAGATGTGAATGTATCTGGGAAAGTGACGACATGCAATATATAATACGGGAATGACCAAAATATAATAGGAATTGAAATATACAAAGATTTGTATAATTTAAAAATTCAGTTTACAACAATTTTTTGCAAGTTTGGTAGGGAATCAAGATGTTCAACTGTAACAATTGCTAAGAGGAATGTTTATATTTTTGTCTCAATACAAAATATATACGGGAACATTTAATTTGTAATAAATATCTACCTTTGAGGTACATAACTAAAATAAAAAGAAAGGCACATGGGGTGATGTTGAGGTATATAGCTCCAGGTATTCTTGATTGTGGCCGAAGTTGTGATGGCGATCAGTTTCCCTCCAGCATTGGCCCCAGGTACCCATTTATATGAGGCTGGGTGATCCTCGGAGCCATGCAGAAAAATTTCCTTGTGCAGATCTGCCGTGAAATGAGCCTAGGTCTTCCGAGTGATAGCCAGATGCTCTACGAACTGAGCTATGGCAGGGTGGCTCTTGGTAGATGACTAAAGTTTTAATAAATACCCAGTATTTACCCAAATTTCATTTAGCTACCCAGTGTCTAAATACCCATGTCCCAGCACTACCCTACTTATGACTTCAGTTTTCTTCATTCTAGGTTTCAGAGGATGACAGTTTGCCAAAGTTCGTGTGCTATCCGTGCATAGATAAGCCAGAGTATCTTGGAGGACTTCCATAACATGTCTTTTGAATCAGAAAACCTTCTTAATGAATACCCGTCATCTGCAGAAGAGAAGCAGAGAGGAGGGACGGGCTTTGAGGTAAAGTTTAATTTTCTTAGTTGAATATGTTGTAATAGTAACAAATAGTCAAATTGGCTAGACTGCACAATCAACCCTTGTGTTTTACCATTTGATGTAAAAGAAAGAGATGTTCGGTAATAGTACGTATTTCACACTACGATTTGCCACTGTTCATTTCTCAATTTGAAGTTACACTTCAATAAAATAATAAAAAATTTACTACTGCATTACTCACCATAGATTGTTTCCTTTAACCTAATCCATGTTAGTTTTAAATACACAGTATTGCCAGGTCGAACTTTGGTTTTCAACGTGGATATGTATACGAATTTTCACTAGGATTGAACTTTTTTTAAATCATGTTTTCATTCGTATTTTTTTTTGTTGTTGTGCAGGTTCTAAGATGCCTTTAAAGGATATCTTTAGAAAAAGGCTGGGCCATGGTAGTGCTCAATTACCCCAGTGACGGAGCCTGGAATCGGGAAGGGGAGCAATTTTTATGAACATTTTACAGTTCCAATTGTTTCCTCCTCACCTTAAGTCATACATTTCTGGAATCCTTGATTCCTACTCTTTCCAGTGATGTACAATACATATTTCTATTCAGAAGGGTCGATTCGACATCCTTACCATCGAATCTTATTTGCTCTTGGTGTGGTAATAGATGTATTTCTAAGGTATAGAAAGTTTTATTTTTGCACCTGCTGTTACTAATAATGAAATCATGTACACTTCTTGAAGAACCATTGTGAAAGGAATACGTAAGGATCAGGGTTCTTGTGAATAAAATTGTATTTCATTCTACTCTATTCTGTTGTATTTTCATTTGTGTGTGTGGCGTGGACTTCATTGTAAAACTCTTTCAAAATACACGAGAAATGGAATATATGTAACTAGAACAAGATATTGCCATGCTTAAAAAAAAAATAATTCATTATATTTTACCCTGCATTGTTGATAAATGTCTGTGTTAATGCACTTGTCATAATAAAATGATGATAATTAAGGCCACACCTAAAGCAGGTAATAAAAACACCACATTCAGCTTTTCAGTTTTCTAACGTGAGCGTTCATCAGGAACTTTGTACAATGAAGAGGTTGAAAGGCTAATATAACTGGTATTTAAAAAATATAAAAAGAAACACAAAGAAATGGTTTTGTGAGTATGTTATTTACACAACAACATTTCGAGAATCTACTGTTCTCTTCTTCAGGTCCAAAACTTTGACTACGAAAAACTTCCCATAGCCATGTCAAAATATTTTAAATTGTTCAATGTTGAAATACGTGTTTTAGAAGGAAAGGGTGTTTTAACTTCAGGGACTGTTAATTTGTGACAGAATATGAAGGCAACATCAGTTCTAGGCATAGATTTTAAAATCCTGTCTAACCTATATCAAACCCACATCCTTATTCCTGGTTTTTAAAATATCTTGACGTGGCTATGGAAAGTTTTTTGTAGTCGAAGTTTTGGACCTGAAGAAGAGAACAGTAGATTCTCGAAATGTTGTTGTGTAAATAACATACTCACAAAACGTAAGTACCATTTTTTGGTGTTTTTTGATAATTTTTCAAATATTTTAAAAATACGTTTTATATTGCTATTGTGAGTAAGTTGCACATTCATAATGAGTTTGATTATTGAAAGGCTAATTTGTAGGACAAATGTAGTTTTTTACAACATTGCTGATGGAAACCTTCGTTTAAAAAGTCAAAACACTGCATTTTATATTTTAATAACCAGTCCCAGTAGATCTTCCATAACTAATTTGTATATTTTACACAACAAAATCAGATAACACACAGTGGAACCCCATTTTTAAGTTCCTCAATCTTATTTTTTCCCCAACATTTTAAGCTCTTTACCTACTGCACCCTGAGGAATATTTATTCTAAATCGCACTGTAAGGGCAATTACTGTTTTGCATTTTCTGACTTGAATGAACGAAAAAATTATTAACCACTGTTATATTAGATTGCTCCATTGGAGCATGCTGACTGTTTTCTGTATTATTTCAAGTATTCTGTCTGTCTATTCATGTCTCTGCCCATCCATGTTTTTGTAGAGACCATAGTGCATGTTTGGTGCTGTCGTGGTCTAGTAGATAGGACATCTGACTGCCACAAGGGAGATCCAGGTTTGATTCCTAGGTTGGGTGTTCTGAGGTTAGAAATTTTCTAGTCTTGTCCATGTACAAAGTACCTCTGGGATTCACCCAGCCTCAAATAAATAGGTCCTGGGAGTAAAGGTGGCTGGAGAATGGTTGCTGATCACATCATGTCTAAATTGGCCAAGATCGAGAAAGTCTGGTGCCCTACCCTCACATCCCATAAATGTGGCTCAATGGCACAGTGCAATATGCACAGGGAACTTTTATCATAGGTATGTCACAATTGACATACAAAAGGGGTACATCTAGTCCATATTCTTGCCTCTGCAGTTAAAATAGCCAATTTTATTTGCCTTGTGCATCCAATAGGGCAGTGGTTCTCAACCGTTTCCAATCGAGAACCCACCTTGAAGAATATTACACTTCGTGGGACCCAGGGGCACCTAAACCGGGGGGGCCTCCCCCCAGTTCTCTGTTGGGACACCCTGTAAAGGGCCCAATGTGTAACTCAACACAATTTCATTTTGTAACGAAATATTATTTATGTGATGGAAATTGCATAAATTGTTTGAGAACTCTGTTTGAAATTACGCAGAATTCTGTTCTGAATGTGGTGTTTTACTCTCAGTATTTCTATTTCCAAATACACAGTTAATTAAGGAATGCACATTGTATATTATGATTAGGTACAAGAATAGAGAAAGGAGCATGGGAATACTGTAGTCCTGGTGTTCTTGAGTGAGTCAGTCCATCCAAAATTAGGTTTTGCACATGAATGTAAGCTACTTTTAACTTTCATTGTTGGCATCTGTTGATGCTTCGTTTACCTCACCTTATGAACTTCTGAGGTGCCAAAATTTGGAAGGTTTTGGTTTCGATTGTTTGCCTTCAAAAGAGACAAATGAAAGGAATGAGAAAACAAATTGATCATCTTCGTTCAGTACATAGCAGTGAATTGTGGTGGTTGGATGTTGTTGAGCTCCGAGTTCAGAGAGAATGAAAAAAAGAAAAACTGGAACACTTTTTGACTATTTCAAGAAGAAATCCAAAAATGTGAGTAGTAACTTCGTTTGCAAACTCTTATATAAAACTTAATTCACTTATTAGATTTCATCAACCTATTAATTATTATTATCACATGTAAAACACTTGGCTCAGATCCATCCTGAAATATATTTCTCTATACAGTACGTGCCTGTGATGGGGATATATAAGTAATGGTTTTGCACCTGCAAACAGCATTGAAGAGGCCTAATCTTGTCTCTCTCTCAGAGAACTAAAGTATTTTGTGGAAATACCAGTATGACAATAATTTGGTGGAATATTAATTATCCAAATTGAACTATTATCAAACTAGGAGGGTAAAATGAATATATGATATATATGTTCTTATTTTTTTATGATATTTTCCTCATTTAGTTCTGAAAACGTCTGTAAACAATGTGCTATAGATATTCCGTGTTCTGATCAGTACCCATGATGCACAGTTAGGGCAACTATTCAGGAGGGTATTTATATAATTTAGCCCCCTAGTCTATTCTTTGTTTTGGGCCCTGCCGACATTATCATCATCATTACTCCCATTAATTGCATGCTCTGTATTAAAAACACTTCTAAACTTCAAAATATACACACATCTGAGAAAAAATGACTTGAGTTAAAATGCAGTACTGTAAGAAGAAGTTATTTAAATGCTAGAAATCCTTCCCTATACATGTTGATTTATATGCACATCTGAGAAAAAAATTGACTTGAGTTAAAATGCATTACTGTAAAAAGAAGTTATTTAAATGCTAGAAATCCTTCCCTCTACATGTTGATTTACTTTGTAATTATTACATATGTAATGAATTTGAATAATCGATCGTCTTTGTCACTTCTGCCTCTTCAGCGTCACATTTTTGTGCGGCCCCTTCCTGGAGGAGCGACCCTTAGGTTACAGCCAGTGACGTGTGGTGACGTTGATACTTGGGGTAGCAATCATCAGTGAGGTGCCCAAGGGCAGGTTGGTGTGGGTCATTCCCCCCCCCCCCTTTTATCGCTCAGTATTCCTAAAAAGAACAAGACAAGAGACGATCGATTGTAAAATGAGCAATGACTACTAAAAACAGTACACATAACTCCCACATCCTATCAAGAATCAAAAACTAGTTGATTTGACTAGTAAGCCAGAGAGAGATCCCAGCTTGGCCATGGGTGTTCTTTGTGTATGTCCCTTCATCAATTTTATCTTAACATCTTCGCGATTAGCCAAAAGTGGCAGGAAAGAAAAGGAAAATGAACCAAATCAAACAATCAATCAATGATTTGATTTTTGTTACTTAGAGTCGATTTTTTTGTCCCATTTGGTTAATCGTGAATATGATACTATAAAATTAAGTGAAGTGGCAAACACAAAACACCCAGGTCGAGGTTCGAAGCTGGAACTCCTCGTGTCGTAGCACAGTACTGTGATAACCATTCTGCCATGGTTGGTTGATTTGGTGTTGCACAGAAAGGCTAATTGGGACTGGACCTACAGTTTAAAGTGGAATCCGAACCACTATGTGCCTCCATCGGTTGCTGACCCAGGACCACTTGCACCCCTCCCCCAGCATGTAGGTCGGCCTACAACAAAGATGACGATTTGGATACATGAGTATCGGTAATTCAAACTGCATTTTCGCTCAGTGGTAATTTTCAATTGGATTTTTGAAACACCATCTTTGTGTATGATTAATGTTTGTTCAAAAATATTGCATTGCTTGATTTCCTTAATTTCTCCACCTCACGATCTCGTTACTGAAGGATCAAGGCTAAAGCCCTGGCCTGTACATAACTTTTTCTATGTAACCACTCTTCACCCATTTAATTTAATCAACATTAATCATCATGGCAGAAGTTAGGTAAAGTGATGGAAGAGCTACACTAAAAATAAATTAAAAAATCCTCCCAGCCCATCTGCAGGGCACTGTGAAATCAGGAATCGAGAGATCTCTGTTTATGATTGCCCTCATGACTTCCATAAGTACATTTGCTACTTATAGAGATTAAATCTATACAGTAGAAGGTGGCAAAAAGTCAATATATAAAAATGGATAAACAGCTTTTTTTGTAGTTTCTTCAATAATATTCATTTGGCTTTTTGAGTTCTTGAATGAATTTTTCATTCCACATTATTTCATTATTCACTGCAGAGTACAACACATATGAACAATAATGTGTGCTCGTCACAGGTTCCCGGCCTGGATTGTTCTTTGTGAGGTCCCTACATCAATTCCATCATATATCACTCATTCTCATTTTTGCAATAAGCAAATGTGTTGGAAAAGCGAAGTAAAATAAACCAAACCAACAACAACAATAAGAACGTTTATTTATTGACTGTTTAGCTTAACCAAATGTTTTAATTGGAGGCCAAGAAAGTAGTACATTTAAGTAAAACACTACTAAAAAGAGAGTGAGCAAATATTTGTTATTTAACTATTATATATTCCATATTTGAAAAAAAAGAAAGAAAGAAAGCATAATATTTTTGTCTGCATATAATACGTTCCCATTTCATAAATAATAAAACTACATTCCCTATTATACATACACATTGTACAATGTTTGAAAGTTGTGGTGTAAATACAGATAACATAAGTATTGCAGAAATTTTTTTCCCAAGTTCTTTAGAGAAATTACAATGGAATCAAGGGGAAACCAATCCCCTATCTGTTCCTAGAGGAGATAGACTGGAGCACTTGAAACCACGACCTTTAAGCCATTGCAGCGAGGTGGGGGGTGGGGCATGGGAGATGGAGGCAAGAATCTTCCCTTTCCTTACCGTCGGCTGTTCATACCTGGAACTGGTGAGGCAGAGGAACAGTCAGCTAGGGCAGCCTTGTCCGCAGATCGCGAGAAGCACGTGAAAAACAGTGTTGCATATGGACTGTGGCTTCAACAAGACAATAAATATTGTGATTTGATAATAATTAGAGATGTGAGATTGATTGATCTATCTCTGCTAGACTAGCTACTCCTCAGTGCATGTCACTGGCTATAGCCTAGTAGCAAATACCCACTGCTTCTATTTAAGAAAAGCAGGAAGACTAATGTGCTTGCTTTTATGCTATATTTTTCTTGTTATTTTGTTCATTGCATCGCCTCAAGAACTATTTACGAAGTAAAATGACTCAAAAGCATGTTAACTTTGTGGCACTCCTTTGTGTCAAGTACACATCAGGAGAAACTGGATAATATTAATACTATATGGACCATGAAATGTTTCATTGAATGTTGTTTCCTTTCGTAAAAGTAGAGTAGAAGTTGAAAATATTTTGTTTTGCAAAATGCCACTGCTTTGTTTAATCAGGATTAGTAAAATTTTACTCGTACATATGCCTGTAAATGTGTGTGAGCTACTTCATACTGCATTACTGTGGATAGTGTCACTTATACAATGCGTAACCAATGCATATATATGTGTAAGCAACTGAGCATGTGCGAAGATATTAAACTCCCATAAAGGATTGTGGGAAGAAGTACAGCATATAAACAGTTTATGATAATCAAATTCTCAATCAAAAGTTGCAGATAAGATATTATGTTACAAAATTATGTAGTTTGAATGTAGATATTTTTTTTTTGTGCAGCTCATAAAGTTCAATCTATGAGGTGTTTCAATAATGGTAACTGAACAAGGTTTCTTTTGGATACTTCGTAATTTTTTTATTGAAACACTCTGTACCTTGATAGGTATATTATTGTTGTCAGAGCTAGTAATTGTAATTACTAAGTTTTGAAGGTTGACTCGAGTGTGTATATTCTTAGGTCTGTACTTTGGATTCTTAATTTTAAAAAAATACCCCCCTGCAAACGGAAAGAATAGGTCTTTACACTTTGCTTAGCTTTGCCCCCCCTCCCCCCCCAAATGTCTGAAGGAATCTGCACTTATGTTGGACCCATAAGCATGGGCTCCTGCAGAATTACTTGTAAAGTTGTGCACCCAGTTTATAATTATATTTTTGCTAACATTGACTCTTTAAGATACCCTATTTTACGCTTGCTTAAATAAATTACACATACTTAATTCAAGAAAAGTAAATATGTAATTTAAAAGACTAATTTATTCTACTTTAAAATCTAACTAAATACACATGCTGAAATTGAAAACAATTGTTTTATGCAGCTAGCTTTGTAATCCAAGCAGTCTCGCTGGCAATGTGAAATGATGACACTTGACACCTCTCAGCAACCACATACACACTCACACAAAGGTGGTTGGAAATATCAAGTGACACCTGCAGTCAACATGCATGTGACTATGTGCAACACGGGTTGAATTAAAATTGTTAAAACAGAAAGGTTTTTAAGACACATAATAATTTTATATAAAAAAAATAATAATTTTTCGAGTCCTACTTTGCAACCCACCAAATGACCTCTCGGGACCCACCAGTGGGCAGTGCCCCATAGGTTGAGAAACGATGCACTGGGTACATCAAACCTCACATACATTTTTTCTTTAGAAAGTCAAAGACATAAAGTGCATAGAAGTTTGTGTTTGTGTGTGTTTTTTTAAAAAAATTATAAACTGTGACTTAAAGAAAATCTGATTAAATATTTTTTTAAATAAAAATTGTGATTTTAATCCACCCTCCTTGTGATTGTATTTCAGAAGTGGTACTGGTCTCATGATAGTCAAGAAAATTTGGCTGCTCCAATGTCTGATACGGGTTTCTCTTCTGTGGAAGTGTGCATTGAGTCTGAAACAGAAAGTGCTGATCCTTTGGTTTGTGAACAAACATCTCTGGAGCATGTGTGGCTTCCGGATGAGTCATGTGTCAAGACTGATACAGAATCATTCGAGGAACCTCCTGATGTTGATATCTCTGTTGACATCAAACCATCTAATGAGTGCATAGAGGATGCTTCTGTTGACATGAAACCATCTAATCAGTGCATACAGGATGCTTATGTTGACATCAAACAATCTAATCAGTGCATACAGGATCCTTCTGTTGACATCAAACTATCTAATCAGTGCATACAGGATGCTTCTGTTGACATCAAACCATCGAATCAGTGCATACAGGATGCTTCTGTTGACATCAAACTATCTAATCAGTGCATACAGGATGCTTCTGTTGACATCAAACCATCTAAGCAGTGCATACAAGATGCTTCTCTTGACATCAAACTATCTAGTGAGTACGTGAAAGAAATGTCAGTTTGTAAAGTGGAATGTGTGAGTGGTGATAGTTGGATGCACTTTGAAGGCAAAACTCTGGAAGTTCGTGGTGGACAAAATGTTCCTAAAAATGAAGGATTTTATCCATGTGATCATGGACAATTTGTTGGAAAAATGCCAACTGAAGACGGTGACAATGGTGAATTAATTTTAAGTGAAGATAAAGACATGAAGTATAGTGTAGAGAATCCTGACCAAGTAGAAAGTGAAGTGGCAGAGCCTGCAGAAAGGTAGGTGAAGGAAATTTTAGTACATGGATTGAAAATAAGCATGAGAGCACTAAGGTTCAAGATTGGACCTTATTACTTACGAGTTATGATTCATGTAATTTCTGTATTGTGCCACCAGTGCTTCAGGGTTACACATAAGATTGTCCATGAGTGTCCACCCCACCATGTCAGATTAGGATGAAATTTGTTACATGATATTGTTAGATATACACTCTGTAAAAAAAAATTAGCATCACTGTATTCTTATTACGGATGTTGACAATTTTGAGTTTCGCATGCATGCATCTTTCCTGCTCAACTTGAAATCAATTGATTGAAGCATTGGTTTGGTATCACTGCGTAGTGTGGTGTTATTCTTTTGTTGATTTAGTGTTTGGAGTGTTCGCTAGAGGGTGTTGCAATCAGTTACTGCTGCAAGGCTTTGTAATCAGTTGTCAGGAATCTGTAAAACGCATGTTAGTAGTGCAACTTGTGACGTGTTTTATGTTGCAAACTACATGTTCATTATTGACAGTTTGGATACGTTATCATATTTGTGAAGTGTTCTGGTGGTGTGTAGTGTATTTGAGCATGTTTTCTCGAAAAAAAAAAACCCACGTAAGCAAGGAATGGTTCTTGCTTTGAATATGGATGGTCATTCTCAGGGAGAAATTGGTCAACAACTTCAAATGCATCAATCCACAGTTAGTCGCTGCCTGCAAAAGCAACAAGAACATGGAAAATCATCATTGAGAAGTTATTTTGGCAGAAAGAAAAATACATCACCTCGACTGGATCGTATGATAAAGGAAATAGCATTGAAGAACAGAGGAATGAGTTTCCGCCAAATTGCACATAAACTTGAAAATGAGGTGGGAGTTAATCTTACTCATGCTACTGTAGTATCCCGACTAAAGAAACAGGGTGTTTCTAAACACGTCCCACGTAAAAAACCCAGACTAACTGACGCATATGCAAAAGCTAGATGTGAGTTTGTCACACGTTATGGCACAGATTGGGAACATGTGATATTTTCTGATGAAAAACGATTTAAATTGCTGGGGAATGACATCTCAGTTAAACTGTGGATGTGGAAGGAAGAAGAACTTGCAAAATCTTGTATTTTAGAAACTCAAAAGTTTTGTGGCAGTGTTATGATTCGGGCATGTTTCTCTGCAAAAGGGATTGGCAGGATGCATACTTGCACAGGGACCGTTAAGGCTGATCACTATCTGGAAATCCTGAATCGGAAAGTTCTACAAACTGCAGGAGATCATTTTTCTGGACAGAATTTGGACTACTTTATTTTTCAAGACGATAATGCAACCTGTCGCCGTGCTCAGGTGGTGAATAACTGGTTTCATGATATGGATATTGAAAGACTTTGGTGGCCGCCCAACTCTCCAGACATGAATCCTATAGAAAACATGTGGGCTATGATGTGCAAAAAACTAGGTAATCAGACGTACAGGTCAAAAGAGGAACTTATGGCAGCAATTGTACATGTTTGGAATGAAATTGAGGTCGAATATTGTCAAAATCTCATTCATAGCTATATCATCATTTGAAAATATTAAAGAGAAGTTGAACAAATCTAAAGAATAAGAATAAATTATGCAATCAGAGCCACACATGTCATCGAAAGATTTCAAACCTGTCTTAAATTCAGTTTTCACACAGCAATCTTGTTAATTACAAAATCCAACTGTATATATTTCTTTATGTACCCAGAATCTGCTCATTTCACAATCATCTGATTATTTAGACATGCGGCGCTATCCATAACAAAACTCATAATATTGTCATATAAATTATTTTATTCCTAATTAGGCAATGAGAAACGCGGTAGTAGATAAATACAGAGAAACTAGTACTCACTTTATCTGCAAAACCTTTTTTTTTCTTTGTATTAATTTCTGTGGCCATTGCCACCATCCTCGTTGGAACTTATTGTACTGTTGCCTGGTGTGCTTCTATTGTTTGTAGTACTCCGGCTGCCGCTAGGTGCCCTGTTGTTAACTGTTTGTCTGTGTCCATGTTATCTGGTATTTCCCAGCGCTACCTGTTGTAGTAAGGAAATCTATGTGTGGTGTTCCTGTCCACCATTGACAGGAATTTACATTAAATTTGTTTAAATGTAAAAATATTGAAATATAATTACAGAACTATGACTTCGGATCTTCAAACTCTCTAAAATATAATAATAAATAAGTAATAAAGTGGAATCGGCTACCACCTGGAAAATGTAACTTCATGCAAAAGCTTTTAGAATTAATTATAAAAAATGAACAGAATTGAGTCATTACCTGATGCCAGCATGAGACCTGAAGACGCTTCTCTTCAAGAAGTTTCAGCTAATATGTATAATATGCAAATGCATGTCAAGCAAGGTGTTGGCAATTGTGTAAGCAATCTGCCTTACACAAAGTTTTCCTTCTTATATGGTAGTTACAGAAAAACTAGGATGTCACTTGAAACCTGATGGTGTTTCATCAGTCCAATATTAGCATCACTGTTAATGTGGCCAATGTGAATTAATTTCACATACACATCAAGGAATTCGATTTATGTTAATCACAGGGACTTTTTGATTATAAATGCTTAGCCTTTGTAACTTTTACATTCACATAAGAATGTGTCACGATTGTAACAAACTGACCATCACATAGGTATTCTCCAAATTTATTGTCATAGACTTGAAATATGGTTTTTTTGTGTTTAGCTTATTATACATCACTTTTCTGGTCTTTAAATCGAAAATCATCTCTTGGTTTCATTTTGACTACTTTTTTTTTCTTTTCACTTCCACATTTATTAAAATGTGTTTGTGCATCGGGACTGCCTGCTATTTGCATCCATCTCAAGATACTAACTAACAAAAAATTCTTTTGCATCATGTTACTATCACTTCAGTCACTAGAACTAGATAACTTTGCAACAATGTGGGGAAATGATGAATTGTTCAAGAGAAACTTCACATAATTCCCAGAATTGAGAGAATTCCCGTTCAATATATACAGCCCCTTCAGTATTGGTAACTACAGAATGCCACAATGATGATTGAGTGTGTTGAGTGACAAATGATCTCATCACAGAAGGTTGCAGGCTTCATTGTCCTGATTATGCAAAAAGAAATCAAAGCCAACAGTAAATAACAAATATACATACACTTATACATTGTGGTTGTTAACATTTTATGCTAAGATTTTCCAAGAATTTACCAATCATTCATTTTCTGAATATTCAACTGTGCAGTGGTATCCATTAAAAGAAATACCTATTCATGTTCAAACAATGTTATTACAATGATAATACAAATTAAATACAAAATATATTTGTCATTTACTAATCATAACCAAGATTCCGATCGAAGTCCCCACTGACCATCATGAAACATTATTTTTCTGGAAATTCCAATAAGAAGACTCGGCTCCTCTCTAGCTATGTCCCTTATGAGAAACACAATTCTGGTATTCTCTTTTGTAAGTATTCTGCAAATATTTGTGTTTTGTCAACCATACAATTAAAATTATATTTCTTTATCAGTGATATGTAAATAGCATTCATTAATCTGTCTAATTCGTAGGATATAATGAAATTGCTAAAAAAAATAACAATTATAAACAGTGTGATTTTAATGACAGAGAAACATGTTACTCATGGTTTCTGCGAAGCTGTTTATTTTATTTTATTTTTTAAATGAATTTTGTTGGCTATTGCCATCGTACTTGATGTTAATAGAACATTTAAATAATAAAAGGGTATTTTAATGTTACGTTTTTGAGTATGTTCCAGAGAGAACATACTAGTTCACACAGCAGATCCTTTAGTTCTAGAACCTAACTTGACTGAAGATAAAGATGCTATTAAAAGGCTAAAGAATAACAAAGCACCTGGCATTGATTTAATACCAGCTGAGTTAATTAAATATGGTGGGAATTCGTTAATATGTCAAATTCATAAATTAATTCTCTACTCTCAACAACATATAAAATATTATCTAACAAGACTAACCCCATATGCTAATGAAATTATAAGTGATTATCAATGTGGACTTAAACGTAACAGATCAACTACAGATCAAATTTTTCACATCAGACAAGACACTTGAAAAAAGTGGGAATATAATCAAAATGTCCATCAGCTATTCATTGATTTCAAAACAGCATATGATTTGGTCAAAAGAGATAAATTATATAATATATTAGTCGAGTTTGGAATACCTAAGAAGCTTGTTAGTATGATAAAAGTATGCACCAGTGAAACAGAAAGTAAAATTTGTGTGGGTATTAATATGTCTGACAAATTTGCAATTCATGATGGGTTAAAACAAGGAGATGCATTATCTCCATTGGTCTTTAATTTTGGCTTAGAATATGCTGTGAGGAAGGTAAAAGAAACTAAAGAAGGACTAAAATTAAATGGTGTGACTCAGTTGTTAGCATATGCAGATGATGTAGACTTACTGGGGGATGATGTGAATACAATTAAGAATAATGCTAAAATATTTTTCAAAACTGCTAAAGAGATAGGTTTGGAAGTTAACAAAGAGAAAACTAAATATATGCTTACAGGCCGAAACCAAGTGTTAGGTAATAATCAAAATATAATTATTGATAACTCGTTTGAACCAGTTTCCAAATTCAAATACTTAGGAGTAATATTAACAAATGGAAATTATATTAAAGAGGAAATAAAAAGTATGCTTAATTCAGGAAATTCATGTTACTTCTCTCTTTTCATAAAGTTTTGTCTTCTTGTTTAATATCTAAGAAACTAAAAGTTAAAATATACAAAACAGTAATTTTGCCTGTAGTATTATATGGGTGTGAAACTTGGTCCCTTACTTTGAAAGAGGAACATAAAATTGAGAGTATTTGAAAATAAGATCCTTAGGAAAATATTTGGACTTAAAAGGGATGAGGAGTCAGGTGAGTGGAGAAGGTTACATAATTTAAAACTACATAATTTATATTCATGTCCAGATATTATTAGAATGATCAAATCAAGAAGACTTAGGTGGGCAGGCCATGTGGCACGAATGGGAGAGGAAAGAGGAGTTTATAGGATCCGTTTTGGGAAACCTGATGGTAAGAGACCTGTAGGAAGGCCTAGAAGAAGATGGAGGGACAACGTTGAGCTGGACCTAAAGGAAATCTGTAGGGATGGTAAAGAGTATATAGATGTTGCTCAAGATAGGGACGGATGGAAGGCCTGTGTTGATGCAGCCATGAACCTTCAGGTTTAAATAGGCTAGGGAGTTAGTTAGTTAGTTAGAGAACATATTAGTTAGAGTGAGATATTCTTTTTGGGTACAATTTTTGTAGCAAATTGATCAGGTTTTTATTGTTTCTCTTTCATGTGAACATTTTGTGTCTTAAGAGATCTTTCTTTTAGGGAAAATATTTGCTAATACTGAAACATACATTTCTTTCTCCTCCTCTTACCATATTGAGTAATCTCATTTTTACTTTCTGAAAGTATAGGTGAAAATACAGGCTTCATTATTCTCCCATTCATGTACACATTATAAATAGTTATTTAGGTATTCTTGTAAACTTGTTCGCCTGGAGTTTTTTTATGCTAATGGCATGCATGTAATTGAGATATCTTGAATGCTGATGATATATTCCTTGTATTATCTGTTCTGGCGTCTGAAAGAGGGGGAAGTAATAATGAGACACAAATGTCAATTTTGCCAGATTAACATTCAAATTAATGCACTAAACTGAGAAAATAATCTACGGTTATAATGTACTAGTTGGGAGTAAGGTTTTGATTGGAGTGCAAGTGAGGGTGTGGATGTCAAATCCCAAACTAGCATTAACAAAAATAACTTTGTTGTGAAGCAATGGCTTGCGGTTAATGCACCGCTTCAAGGCTCTTTTTAAGAGTTTCACCAAGAATTGGGATATTGTAACCAAAAATCACTAATATGTTCAAGAACACTCATAATCCAACATTCAATTAATTCAAAATTCAGGATCAGCAAAATGGTGATGCAATTCCAACACTTAATCATGCATTAACTACAATTCTACTATCTACGTTGTTTCTCCATCTACAGCTACTGTATGACACCTTAATTTATGTTTCTTTAATTCTTCATGTGAGAAAAGATCAAAACTTATTTTTACCAATGTACTAAATTGGCATATAGCAAATACAGGTGATTCAAAACATTCATGTTGGGTGTATGTGGCTACCATTTGTAATGCGGCATACATCCCACCTGAAGTCAATTTCATTCAAGACTTTCACCAGTAAGTCAGGCATCACTTCTACAGCAGCGGCGGTAATGCGAAGTCTCATTTCAGCAAGATCAGCAGGTAAAGGTTGTAAAAAATGATCTTTAATGAAACTGATGAAGCAAGCTGAACCCATCCATTAATTTTATCAGTTTCCACACTTTTGTATGAGTAAATGCAAGACCACCACTTTGATTCATTTTTCGCAGTACTATTGACACACTTGTTGAATAACGCTATAACATTCATTGGGTGTATATCTTGATATTCACGTATACTTGTGAATCGTGAATTAGGTTATCATAAGTTCCAACAATAGATGCATGCTGCTGTGTCATTCCAAACAATGAATCCTCTTATTTGAAAATGCACAAGGATGAGATAATCTCCATCATAAAATTGTGGAAATAAGTAATTTTCTGTGTAAGTTGAAGACCTAGGTTATCTGACCCCCCTCCTCCCCCCCCTCCGCTGCTTGATGCAAAGTATGTAATTAGCGCCATTTAATAAGTGATATCAATTCATTCATGCATATCCTGAAATTTCACCAAACATCCCCCAACTAGGAAATTTCACTTCGTTCACTTTCTAATCTAATAATAATGTAAGTAGACCCAAATGGAGAGTTCACAAACCGAAAGTGAGGCTCGGTGAGGCTCGCCTTAATGGTTTGCTCTTGTAAGGCATAAGCCTCATTTTCTCGCAGTGTTGCCAACACCTTACTCGAAAAAAATCACCAAGGTTTCTCTCCACGTTCCGCGCCTTATTTATTGTGCTGACACAGTGTGATGAGTAAATGTACTCTCTCATCCTTGAAGGATGAATGCACCTTATCGTAATTTTTTTCCAAGTCCCGGGGACCAAAATGTTTATATATCGTGACCTTTGTAAACCTCTCTCTCTTGGGGGGGGGGGAACGATGTGCCACACACGCGCGCGTATGCCTCTCATTATTTCCGTATTGTGACGCAAACCAAACAAATAATAATTGTTGTTTTTTTAGGATCCCTGGCCCCTATATAACCTCGCCAGGGGTGCGTGGTGCCCAACCAAAAAAAAAGTTCTAACGGCTGCGGTTATAGATTACCACACCTCTGTAGAGTTTCACGTGTTTTTTTTTTTTTCTCTCAAACTTCGCGACAGAAAAGTAACAAGGGACGCGCAAGCGGGGTTCTTCGAAACGAACGAGTCCCAAGTTTTCCCGTACGGCCTTCGAACGTAGAATTGATTGACGTGCGGGCGAATCTCTTCCGGAATGTTTTTCAATTCGTACATCTGACCATACATGCTATTCATCATCAATTTAGCCGTGTTCTGTTTGGCGTCCATTTCGAGCAGTTTGCCCGGCGGTAAAGTCTTATCGTTTTTAAATTCTTTGATTTTTTGACGCAAGGCCATGATCTTGCGTATGCACGTGGCATTGAGCGTGTCCCGTGAGAAATACACGTGAAGATCAGCTTCCGTGCAGCCGGTTGGATTCGTAACGCCGCGATAAACATCAACTTCCGTGCCGGGCGGAACGGACGTTCCGGCGTGGAATTTGCGCCACTCCCAAAGTTCACATTGAAAGGGGAGAGGCCAGCTGCTACCATGACGCTCGGGTAGAGTGACGTAAAATCCAATACCAAAATAATCTCGTCCTCCGTCCTGTTCTTGAGCGCCATGTTCATGTGCGGGTTACGGTGTACGTAACCCCCGACCAGCTTGTGATGATACTCGAGATGTTGCCGTGGGAAACACAAACATCGCTTGTTCTGCAACGCTTCGCTGAAATAGTAATGCGAGAGATGCAAGTTGAGTTTGTGCCCTCGAACCTGGTCCGCACGCAACACGCTCTGGCAGCATGTTGAGACGATCGTTTGCACGAGTCCGTTTTTCAGAAACACGCGTCCCTCACAAGCATCGAATCCTGTACGTTGTACTGCAACAGATCGTCTATCTTGTTTTTCTCGTAGAGCGTCTGCACGGTTTCGCCCTCGGGCATTATTTTTTTCTCCCAGGTTGAAGTACAACGAAACGTACTTCAGCGTGTACGAGGAGAGGTTCCCGAAAAGGTAACGCACCACTTCGATGCCGTCCAATTCGAGTTTCGGACGACCAGAAAATCAGAGGCAACATTGATACGGCCTAGTGAGTTGGCAACATTGACACGACCTAGTTTGCTTATATTGTCATCGCAATCGGATGTGACGACGGGGGTGGGGGAGAGATGATTTTCGTTCTGTGGTGTCGATGTAGGTCAGATCAAACACAGTAATGTGAAAGCTTCTGCACAGAAGAGTAACGTTTTTACAACTGTACGCGATTATACAACTGTTTTGTGTGTGTGTTAAATAGCTAGCAACTTTTTTGTAGGTAAGTTTTGTTTCTTGTTATTTTTTTTTGCATGTGTGTGTGTTAGTGATAATAATTGCGAGTTGCGTTAGTGAACACGAAGTGGTGTTTTGATTAAACATCGAAATTTACGCTAAACAAAAAATATGAGCATACATAACGTGCGCTTGAAAAAAAAAAAACTATTCTTCATCACGAATAACATAAAAGCGAGGTAACAATCGGAGGGAGGGGAGGGACGATGATCATGATCATGTTAGTTTACTCATGGTGGATGGTATTGACGTGTGTACTCTGGGTTGGATTTGTTGTTTTAAGTCTACTTTATGCACAGTAAGGCTAATCGAAGCTGGACCTACAGTGGGATTCGCCGGGTATCGAACTTGGAGTTTAAAATTATACAAGTATACAGGGGGAAATTTTATGTTTTTGAATTTGTTGATACTCTGGGTTGGATTTGTTGTTTTAAGTCTACTTTATGCACAGTAAGGCTAATCGAAACTGGACCTACAGTGGGATTCGATTTATACATGTACACAGGGGGAAACTTTATCTTTTTGTCTGTGAAGGTTCTAAGGTTTTGTGAACATGTTGGAAAAGCACTAGTATATACATAGAGCAAAGTTACAAGGTTCTACGTCCCATAGGAGTCCTATTGGAAACATAATGATTAGTGCTTAAACAAGAACATTTTCATAGTTTCACACCTCTACTAGATTGGTAGAAAAAATATACTAGTAGGCAATAAAATCTGAGGAAGATTCGTGTCTAGCAAAAATAAGCTAAATAGAATTACACATGCATACAATATTTATTGTGTTTTTCTATCTACAATCATATTTTTCTTATATATTTTTATTTTTTATTTTTTTTATAGGGTTGATTAAAGCACATATTTGAGGAAGACAACACCACCCATATATAAATAAACCCCTCAAACTAACACTAATTAGAATTAGCTTACAAAATTTTTCTCATAAGGCATTTTTGTTTTGTAAACACTCTACCACCAACAGATCACATATAAATAAACATACCCCGAAAAAGAAAAAAAATGCGCTCCATGAAAAGTTGCCCTGTGTGCAAAAGAACCATATCAAGCAAAAATTTTGCAAGACATTGTCGCACCTGCGTGCCAGGCAAGCATTTGGCTGCCACCGAACTATGTTCGGGATGCAATAAACACATCACAATTGCGTATGCCAAGAAGCATAAGCTTACTTGTCTAAGCGAAAGTACATCTGGGGCTCAGCCTTCGACCTCCACCAAGAGAAAGGCAGAAGCAGCCCCCATCAATGCACCACCCACCAAACGCGTCAAGCCTGCGACGAAAGCAGACCGGTCTGCTTTCGGAGGAATATTAGAAGATTATGTCCGATTGTCGGACGGCTCTTGCGATGTTCGTAGCTTTTTAGAGGAGAAGCGAGCAGAGATAGTTTCTATTCTTAGTAATGCACTGGCTACGCACTCCTCCACTAAATTCTACGGTACGCTATGTTGCACATACAAGAAACCGACCGATGAAAGATACACTTTCTTTCATGCAACGAAAGCAAAAACGCTGCATCTGGCGGATGGTGACAGCATTGGGGAAATTTACGACAAGTTTACCGAGGAGCTGCTTGTTAAACAGGAGGAGCACGAGGCCACAGGCTCGGGCGGTTCGCTGTGTGGAGAACCCCATAAATTGTGTGTTACTTTTAGTCAGTTTGCACCAATGTCCGGGTCTAGTTACGTCCCTCTACCACCAGATGTTGCAGCAAAGAAGGCTGTTCTGAATATTCAGAACAGGGATAACAAGTGCTTCGTCTGGTCGGTGCTAGCAGCGTTGCACCCCGTCGACTGGAAAAATCAACCGCGTCGCGTTGGCCACTACGAGCAGTACGAGTCGGAGTTGGAGGATGCAATGGTGGGAATCGACTACCCGGTGGCGCTTTCGGATGTTGGCAAGTTTGAGGCACATGCTCGCAACTTACAATTAGCCATAAACGTTTACGGTCTCACCGAGAACAAAAATGAGGTCCACCCCATCCGGGTGAGCAACGTGAGCAACAACAACGAGGTACGAGAAATCAACCTCCTGCTCATCAAGGACGAGACACAACACCACTACACCCTCATTCGCTCGCTCTCCCGGTTGGTGTCGAGTCAAAAAAGCAAGCATCATGGTAGCATACAAGTTTGTCGAAGGTGTCTGATCACTTTTGACAACCGACAACAAAAACACCAGAGCTTACAAGGAGAAAACATCGCTGCCGAAAAGCTCGCTCTTCACATGCGTTACTGCAGTACCAACAAACCTGCACGAACTATTCTACCCAATCCTGATGCGACAGAAAAATTTAGCATGCACAGCGCCATGGCAAAGCATCCTGCCATCATTGTAGCGGACTTCGAAGCCTTCCTCGAACCTCTCTCCACCTGCTATCCCGATCCCGAAGTTTCTTCCACCACCCCTTACCAACTCCACGAGGCCTCAAGTTACGCCTACGTTGTGGTGCGGCGAGACCAACGTGTTGCCCCCGAGCCGTATGTCTATCGCGGTCCCGACCCGGTCAAGCACTTCTTGCAGAGGATGGTAGAGGAGGCCCAAAAGATAGGAAAGGTGTTGCTGTCCCCCAAGCGCATGCGACGACTTTCTCCTAAGAATAAGCGTAGGCACGAGGAGGCAACCAACTGCCCTGTTTGCAACTTGGTCTTCACCGACGATAACAGTAAAGTGCACCACCACGACCATTATGGTACTGGTAGCTACATCGGTCCGTGGTGCAACACGTGCAACTTAAAAGCTAGGGACCCGCGCTTTATTCCCATATTCTTTCACAACGGCTCGGGATACGATTTTCATCACTTGGTACCCCATCTCGGCTACGATGATAGTCGTATCAGGGTCTTAGCACAGAACGAGGAGCGCTATATTAGCGTGAGTAAGTGGGTGTCTATCCCCGAATTGGAAGCAACTATCGAGCTTCGGTTTCTTGACTCGCTGCGTTTCCTTCATGCAAGCCTTGATGCTCTTGCAGGCAAGCTTAGGGACGAGCAGCTGACTATCACTGCAGCTAGTTTTCCAAACTTGGATGTTGGGCTCATCAGACGTAAGGGGGTCTACCCATACGAGTACGTAACGGACCCCGACAAGTTCGAGGAAACATCGCTTCCTCCACAGGATAAATTCTACAGTCGGCTGAGAGGCTCTAGCATAACAAATGAGGAATACCAGCACGCCCAGTCCATGTGGCAAGAGTTAGGTTGTCGAAATTTTGGAGATTATCACGACGCATATTTAAAGCTTGACGTGACGCTTCTCGCGGACGTTTTGCAGGCGTTTCGCGCGACAGCAATAAACATCTACCACCTAGACCCTGCCTACTTCTACAGCCTCCCCGGACTGGCATGGTCGGCCATGCTGCTCATGACCAGGATTAAACTCCAGCTTCTTAATGATGTGGAAAAGTTACTATTTTTGGAACGAGGCATCCGAGGCGGTATGGTCCAGGTGACGCAACGCTATGCACGTGCTAACAATCAATACATGGCCACCGGTTACGATCCCTCTAAAACAACAAGCTACATCCTCCACACAGATGTAAACAACCTGTATGGATTTTCCATGATGCAGAAACTTCCGTACAAGGGATTCGAGTGGGTTAATCCTTCGGATTTCGACATGAAAAATTTCGAAGATTGTACATACGGATTTTTTGCCGAGGTGGACATTAAATTCCCCGAGAAGCTCCATGATGTATTCAGCGAGTTACCACCTGCTCCAGAATTTAAGCGTTTACCTAACTCGAATCAACCCAAGCTCATCATGGATGTTGAGCCCAAAGAGAGGTATGTGGTACATTACCTGAATCTTGCTTGGTTGATGAGGCAAGGTGTTACAATTGGTAAAATTCATCGCATCCTCAGGTTCGAGCACAGTAACTGGTTAGTACCCTACATCAAAGCCAATACCGAACACCGCATCGCTGCAACCTCGGAGCTTGACAAAAACTTCTTCAAGCTGATGAACAATGCTGTGTTCGGTAAAACGATGGAGAACGTGAGAAATCGCGTGGACGTTAGGATGGTTACCAATGCGAAGCGATGTCGTAAGCTGATGCAAGCCCGTTGTTTAAATCAAGGACCATTTATAATGAGCAGTTGGCTCTGGTCCACATGGATAAACCTGTGGTGCACCTAAACAAGCCAATCTATGTTGGTGCCACGATTCTGGACTTGACCAAGTTGCATATGTTTAAGACACATTATGGTACACTGTGCAAACATTATGATCGTGGCATTTCTCTTTTATATACAGATACGGACAGCTTGGTCTACCGTGTTCGCACAGTTGATGCATATAAGGATATAGCGTTGATTCCACCTTTCATCGAGCTTTTCGACACATCAGGCTATCCCCAACCGAACCAGTACGGCATCCTGCCCCAAAACAAAAAAGTGCCTGGTAAACTCAAGGACGAGAAGGACGGGGATGTTATTCTTGAGTTTGCTGGACTTCGGGCCAAAGCCTTTGCAATTCGGGCCGAGGGGTCTGTCACCAAGAAGGCCAAGGGTGTAGGTAGGCAGGTTGTACAAAAGCATCTCGCATTCGAGGATTATGTTGAATGCCTGAAAACTCGCTCACCTGTTCTACGAAAAGAGTATCGAATCCAGAGCGTCAACCATAAATTGACAACCAACATTGTCAGGAAGATTGCTTTGGATGCGCACGATGATAAGAGGTGCATCCTGAAGTGCGGAATTCACACACTGCCGTGGGGGCACTATCGCTTAGCAGAAAGCAAAACCTGCAACATATGTCCATCTTCAACAAAAGATTCATAAAAACAAAACAAAACAAAAAAAAATCATTTTGTTAGTCATTACAAAAAAAAAAAAACTTTGTCTGTCATTACAAAAAAAAAAACTTTGACCGTATTCTTAAATAACTAACAAGGACAATGAATCTTTTTGGCTTCCGCAAACAGATCAACATGGAGACTGCACCACCAAATTTCAATAACCTCTTACCTTCCGTGTTATCTAAACTCAATGGTTTACTGATCGTTCATCTCAACAGCATTTGGACGAAACTGAATGACGATGTGGGCAAGATGTTTTATGTTTTTAATAACAATTTACATTTCTACGAAATTCCGATCGACGGGAAACTTCAAATCACCGTGAATCCGGAAAACGCAGGCGAAATCAAAATTTCTACCGGCAAGAACATTTTTCGAATCAAGCACGACAAGATGCTTTCTAACATTACGTACGATGTTTCTGCAGGAGATTATCTTTACATGGAACTCCTCGGAGATTACGACAAACTCATTCCTCTCTTCGTAGAATTACGAATCGTCTATCCTATTATAAATAACCGTTAACCAAAAATGCCTAACGACATTTTCGGCAACACCAAGCGTGTAGACCACGCAGAAGAGATTCTCATGTTGGACATTCGAGTTAAGAAGTTGAGGACCGATTTGATTGCTTTGCAGGAGACCTTAAACAAAAGTTTAGAGTCGGAAATCGCTACGCTCCAAACACAATGTCTCGACCCCATTCTGAAAATCGATTCCGAACTGAAGACGCTGATAAAAAATTATGTCGACGTACCTTCTTACGACAACGTTCAAAATATACAGTTGAGCGTGGATTCGCTTCAAAATGATTTGGCCAAATTACAGCAATTTCAATCGAAAAATGAAGATTTGGAAAAATTGAAACTCGAAATCGAAGAACGAACTTCCGCAATAGAAAAGAATTTCTCTGAACTTCAAACCGTCGTGAACGATATAGACGCAGAACGCTTGCATGTCGTCGTTTCCAAATTACAAGAAGAATTCACCAGCACGTTGGAAGAAATTAAATCCAAGTTGCAGACTTTGGAAGATACAATGACGAACCTACCATCGTCGGACGAACTGCAGGTCATCGGTAAAAGCGTCGCGAACATAAAAATTCAATTGGAGGCGTATCGAGATTTCGAACACATTCAAACCACCATCGCTACGCTTCAGGCGTCCTTGGAATTGATCAACGAAGAAATTAAAAATATTCACGCTGAAGCAAGAGCGTTGACTAGCATTCAAGACACGTTAAGCACGGTTCAGCAGAAGATCGAATATTTAGAAAATTTGAACGTCGAAACGAATCTCGCTCATTTTCATCACGTACTCGACAACATACAGGGTGACTTGGAATCGTTACGGACGAGCGTGCCTTCGAGCGAAGATTTGGAAAAATTGAAAACGGCGGTGACGGCACTATCCGATTCGAGCGACATCAAAAGTTCATTGAGCGATCTCGAGAGTAGGGTGGCCAATCTCCCCACCTCCAAAGAATTGCACGCTTTGAAAAGAAACATATCTCGAATGCTGAAACGACTAGAAACGGAAACGGCGAACGTGGAACAGATTCGAGACGAAATTAGTTCGCTGGTGCCGACGCTGCCCACTTCGCAGAGCGTCGCCGACCTTCACACGCAGTTTACAGAGATGCGAAGCATCGTGAACGATCTTACCGAGAAGAGCTCGAAATTGAATCAAGTCGAGAACCTTCAGAACATTGTCGTCAACATCAGAGATCAAGTTGGAGTGCTGGAATCCACGCAGGAATCGACGCTGGCCTCTTTCGGTGCCAAGTTGCAAGAACTCAACGAAAACTACAAGCAGTTGAACGTGGAAGTGAAAATCAAACCGTCGTTTTCTGCCGTAACGGATACCATAATCGAGCATTTGCTGCCCATCGAAAATAAACTCGGACAAGTTCACAGTAATCTCGTCACCTTCGACACTAAATTCGCCAAATTGTTCACCTTGCAAGCCATCGAAATCAACAGCGTTCCCAATCAACAGAGAATCTCCACGTTCGTCGAAGGTAACAAACTGTACATGTTGCATCCTTATCATCCGTACTACAAGTTTCTCCTCGATAGCACAATTCAGATAAACGAATTTTCGTACTGGTCTCACGGCAGAAAAGCTAGCGTTCCCACCATGACCTTAATATCGAATCGTGGTGTCCAGAAAGCAGGAAACATTCCTCTGGCACGTTGGAACGAGACGCGCAACATATATGAAATACACGAAGACGAAGATCTTACCGTTTTCGACGTGAGTGCCGGCGATAAGCTGATCATTCAAAACACGAGCGAGGTGCCACCCTCTTTGAATCCCATCACGCTGGTGCTTCTCTTCAAATGTAATCTCTAAAAAAAATAAAATGTCTAGGCAAGCCATCGTCCAAGAATTGCATAAACCTGCACGCCGCAACTACGAACGTTTGGCGGTGGTAACCAAGGGCATCGACGACCTCTGGCAAAGCGATCTCGTGGAGATGAGTAGCGGCAAGTTAAAAAACGTACATAAATTGAACAAGGGCAACAAGTACCTCCTCACCGTCATAGACACATTTTCGAAATTCGCATGGGCTCTACCTTTGAAAGCCAAAACGGGGACGTGCGTCACGGAAGCATTCAAGACAATTTTTCGCGAAAGCGGCGGCAGACGACCTCGGTTTCTGCACACGGACAACGGCAAAGAATTTTACAACGCCGTATTCCAAAAGTTTATTCAAAAACATGACATTCGACATTATTCGACCTTCAGTCACATCAAAGCCAGCATCGTGGAAAGATTTAATCGAACATTGAAAACACACATGTGGAAACGATTCACGCTTCGGGGAAATTACAAGTGGGTCGACATTCTGCCGGAACTCGTTGACGCCTATAATGATACGGTGCACAGAACGATAGGCATGAAGCCAGCTGACGTTACCAAGTCCGACGAGCAACGTTTAATTTCCAGCGTTTACTGTCCAAAGTACACGCCCACGACAAAGAAAGTTAAATACAAAATTGGAGACCAGGTGAGGGTCAGTAAATTGAAGCGAACGTTCGACAGGGGTTTCACACGAAACTGGAGCACGGAACTTTTTACCGTGGTTCGAGTTTTACCCGGAAACCGACACACGTATATAATAAAAGATAGTAGCGGCGAGATTTTGAAAGGAAGATTTTACGAAGAGGAACTCTCTAAAACAAGACACCCCGACACGTACCTCATCGAGAAAGTATTGCGTAGGAAAGGTGACAAACTGTTTGTCAAATGGCTGGGACTTCCGGAAAAGAGTTGGATCGACGCGAACGAAGTGATCTTGTGAGTACGTGGAACGTGGTGAAGCGTCTACCGGATCCGGAAAGTCAAACGAGAAAAAAAAAGAACGGTGAGTTGCTTCCCGACAGCATCCGCTGTCTGATCGTAGGTCCTTCGGGGTGTGGGAAAACGACACTGCTCGTGGACAATTTTCTCTTCGCACCGAATTGGTTAGATTGGAAGAACAGGCACCTGTACGTGTTCTCGAAAAGTTTGGAGCAATCCAAATACCAGCAACTGATGAAACTGTACGATGGTCTGGACATTGCAACGTTCGCCTCGGAAATAAAACCACTCGACGATTGTCGTGAAAATTCAGTCGTTGTGTTCGACGACGTCATCCTGGAAAATCAAAATGAAATTCGCAACTTTTTCACGCAAGGTCGTCACAAAAAAATGGATTGCTTCTACCTAGCTCAAACGTTTTCCAAAATTCCAAAACAGTTAGTACGCGACAACGCTAATTTCATATGTTTGTTTCGTCAAGATCACACCAACCTCAAGCACGCGTACGATGACTACGTAGGCGGAGACATGAACTACAATCAATTTTCGGAACGCTGCTGCTCTACTTGCTGGAACGGTGACGATTTCGGATTCGCGACGATCGACATGACGAGGAAACCCAACGACGGAAAATACAGAAACAAAATCAACGACTTTCTAAACGTTGCAACGTTGTGAGAAACGACGTATATAAATAAACGTTATGACGAAACGAAAAATCGAAGACGAAAATCTCAAGCTTCGCGATTACCTCGCGAAACGCTTCAAAGGTTGGAAATCCGAGAATCGCGGATTCTACGAAGAGAAGAAACGTCAGGATCAACCTGTGATCGATGCCATCAGCGGTCTAGGTAAAGAAATTAAAAGTGTCACGGAACAAAATAAAAATTTGATCAACGAACTCGTACCGCTCGCAGCTAAAAGTTACGCTGTACCCACGCCCATTTCGAGCATTCCTTCGACACCGTTCGAACTGAAGGATGCACCGGCACGACGTCGAGCCATTGGTAGCACGTCGTCTTCGGATAAAATCGAGTTGGGACCTTTGGCACGAGACTGCCTGAGTACGGGGAAATTCGACAAGGATGAAGTGTTCGGATTGTATCCCAGCATGGAAACCAACGAAGGCGGTGGTGTGGTGTGGAAGATTGGGAAATCGAAGGTGACCTTCGAAGGCAACGACATTAAAGTTAATTTAGGCGAGAAGGATAGTTGGACCAGGTATCCGGGTACGGTGGGACTGTGGGAACTCGTTGCCAAAAATCAGCCGAAAGATTACACCGATGAAGATTACCAGAGTTACAAGGAAATTTTGATCATGACGGATGCCTTGTACCAAAACAACGATGCCTCGCAGAATAGGGTGAAATCGAGCAGCGGCGAGAAGTACAGGAATCTCATCAAACCGATTTGGAACCAGGTCAAAACAGGCAGCGGCGTCAAACGCTACAACACGTTACCCAAAGAATTCGTTTGGGTGGACGACGTGAGGAAGCTCGTGGACCAATTGTTGGTGATAGCCGGCGAAGAGAATGCAGGCAACCGTAATTTCTACAACGAGAAGGTTGGCATCGTGGACATGATCAGCACGAAACTTTCCAACTTCATCGTGAACGACGACAAGGGCATAGGTTACCTGATCAAAATCATCAACACGTTGCCTCCGAGATTCTGGAACGTGGCCGAAGGAAAAGGACTCGTGAACGACATCATCAACAAGTTACCTTTCGAGATGCATTTACCTGGCTACCAGTACTGCGGACCGGGTACCAAACTCGAGAAAAGATTGGAGAGAGGAGACAAGGGTGTGAATCCGTTGGACGCCGCATGCAAAGATCACGACATCGCTTACAACACCACGCAGACGGATCTGGATGCACGTCACGAAGCAGACAGAAAGTTAGAGCACGCAGCTTTCGAAAGGTTCGTGAGCAGAGACGCATCACTGGGTGAACGGGTCGCCGCACTGGGTACCACCATCGCCATGAACACGAAACAAAAATTGGGGTGGGGTATGTAAATAACATAGAGTAAAAAATAATAATAATAACAACATGTCTCGTATAACTGATTTGCCGCCCGAGCTACTATGTAAAATATTTAAACACGCAGTAAACGGAGATTGTGAGGATGTAGGGAAACTTGTAATCATAGCAAGAACGACGCCGGAATTTCGCATCCCTTGTGAAATGGTTCTCAAGGACCATCTTCGGGAGATCAGCGGCCTGAGGTGCGGTGATCTCAACATTCTGCTTTCGGCTGCAGGGGAAAAATTAAACGATAGGTTAGATGAATTGCACGAGGCAAGGCAGGGAAGAAGACGGTACACAGTAGATTGGCGCAAGTCTAAGCAGGAGACGGAAGATATCATTACGCACATCATCGCGTTTTCCGAAGCACGGACTTTCTTCCTCTGTTAAAAAATAATAATAATAATAATAATAATATATATACGTGTCAAAAAAAAAACTTGATATATAAATAACACACATCGTGAAAAAAAAAATAATCTTCGGTATATATAAATAACACACATCGTGAAAAAAACAATTAAATTTCTCTCTAACACTCTGAAATTTTTCTCTTCGATATGACGACTGAAAAAATGAGTGATCTCCAAGCATTAAAACAAATGCTAAATTTGTCAGTCGAGTATGTAAAAATTCAGGAATTGGAAGTCGACAAACCTTACACGATAACTTCCGGTTCAATCGTTTCTACCCAGTATGGTCCCAAGGTACGCCTGTTGCTCAACGCACAATACAGTCTATTTTTACCAGATCGATACGCTAACATGTTATCCGACGAGAAGCTATCTATTTTAATCGAGAACAAAACTCGAATCGTGTACAAGGGGACAAAGGAACTTCTTGGCAAGAAAACGAAGCACGTAATAGAATTTGTGTAACGACTGCGAGGCCTTGAAAAAAAAAAATCTCAGAACATTTATATATAAATAACATACCATGAAAAAAAAATCTCAGAACATTTATATATAAATAACATACCGTAAAAAAAAACTACACGAGAAAAAATCTCAGAATATATATATAAATAACATACCGTGAAAATAACACATAGAGCATCAACATGAAGCCCAAGGGTGTCGTGTACCAGATACCATACTCCAATCTTAAAAATCTAGGTGCCCTCGATGGGTTACTCACCAAGAAACAACGCGAGAAGAAACGTTCTTGCTTGAGCAAAGGACACGGAATGAAATTACTTCTCAGCACACCTCAATTGAGACGCTTGCAGCGTTCGCGGAAACAGCAAAAGATCGGAGGTTTCATATTCAGCATCCCGGCCATCCTAGCAGCATTGGGGGCCGTTGGAAGTTTGGCTGGCTGAAGTGCCGCCATCGCGAAAACCGTCATCGACTCGAAGAAGAACAAGGCGGAATTGGAAGAACAGAAACGTCACAACCTGGCCATGGAGAAGAAAGGGGGGAGGGGCGTGATGAAGAAGTTTAAAAAAAAGAAACAACAGCACTCACCAACCGAGACATTGAATCTCTGATCGAACCGTTACAAATCAAACACTTCAGAGGAGTTTTCATGTCCGACTCGTTACCTTCAAGCGTTAAAAGAAGAGAATGCGGAGTAGTCAACTTGGACGGTCAAGAAAATCCAGGCACGCATTGGATATGTTACCACAAAAATGATGATAAAGCATTCGTTTTCGATTCTTTCGGAGGTGTTCCACCTACAAATTTAATTTATTATCTGAAAACGAACAAAACCTCTATATACTACAACGACGAACGCATTCAAAATTTCGGAGACGTGAACTGCGGTCATCTCTGCCTCTCCGTGCTCGCGTTTCTCTCTAAAATAAATAACCCTACGATCGAGGATTTCCAGAAAGCATTGTGGAACCTCAAACAGCATCACTAGGATGGGCGTGTTCCATCTCACGAGCGAATCTTCAATCTTGAAACTCACGCTGCACGACGACATCGTCTATCCTAAATCCGTGGCTCTGCGTGCATTCTACAGCATGTACCTCATACCTAACGTCACGCAGCACAACAACAAAATTAGCGTGGGAAGCGAACACATCGTCGTCACGCCAGGACAATACAATCTTTCCACTTTGCAAGCTCAATTACCCAAAGGCACATACCTTTCTCAAAATTCGGTCACGCACAGAGTGGAAATCCTATCCGCGACGGAGACCGTGGACCTGGGCACCATGGGAGAACTTTTAGGTTTCGAGAACAACCACCCAAAACTCGAAGCTGGCATCAAGCACGTAGCAACCAACATTCCTAAATTCTTGGCCATAGAGACTCTGAACGTACACTGCAACGTGGCGGAAGGCATGATCACGAAATCTTCGGACGGATTATTAGGAAGTCACAAGCAGACGGGAATCATAGCTACTTTCAAACCAAGTTCCGAGTTCATGGAACCGATCATCTACACGCCCTCTTCGCCGATCTATTTTCCAGTATGTCGCAACCGCATAGACGACATAGAGTTGGTGGTGACGAACGAGAAAGGAGACGTGGTGGATTTCGCAGGTGCCACTACGACGGCCATCGTGGAGATCAACGTATAATAAATAACCATACATGTAAAATGGAGCAAATTGAAAGTTACGAATTGCAATCTTTCCCTCCCAACCGTCGCACGTTCGCCAATCTGAACGAAGCGAACAGGGAGATCGAATACGACGTGGACGTAGGTGACGGGTTCATTCATCCTCACAGAGCGGACCTCTACCTTCAATTCGACGTGGTGAAGAAGGAAAGCGGAGACGCGTTTCCCGCAGCAGCAAACTTGATACTCGTGGACAACTTCGTGCCTCACCTGTTCTCGCAGGTGGAGGTGAGGAAACACAACACCGTCATCGACAGAATAGATTATCCAGGCATCACGTCGACGGCAGTGGGAACGTTGAAATTATCCAAAACGGACGCAGCGTACTACCAGGCCGGGGGATTCGAAGCCGGGACCAAAATATCGACGAGAAGTCACACGGTGCTCTTTCCCATGCGTCTGCTGCCTGGTTTCTTCTCGGACTACAAGGAGATCATGTGGAAGGGAGGACTGAGGATCACGTTTCGAAGAGCGGCCAACGACAACGACGCACTGATGCGATACGCTACTTTGGGTCCGGACGGCACCACGCCGATAGCCAACACTTTACCCGAAGCAGCGAAATGTGTCATCCGGAGCATGGAATTGAGAATGCCTGTGGTGGAATACGAAACGAATTACGCCCTCAAGTACAAAGCGGAGATCTTGAAAAGTCCGCAGGTGCCGATTCACTTTCACGGTTACCAGTGCGTGCAGAAGATGGCGTCGGGAAGTCACATGGAATTCGACGTGACGACGCAGTTCAACAACATACAGTTCGACATGCCAAATTTCGTCGTAGTGCTTTTTCAGACCGGGAGGGACAAGAATCAGGAAAAAGATTCCAGCAAGTTCGACGACTGCAAGATCAAGAACGTTTATCTGAAGAACGGTAGGAACGAAGTGTTCCCGCGCGAGAATTACAACCTCGACATGACCAAAAACGATTACCTCAAACTTTACGAAGCGTTCTCGGCTTACAAACGCGTGACCGAGGGAAGCGTGGACATGTACTACACGCCCAGCGAATTCAAAGCACGGAGACCCATGACCGTCATCAACACATCTAAGAGAAAGCAGGTGGTGGTCAACGATCGAACCAACATCAAGATCGTCTGCGAGTTCCACGATGCCTTGCCCGAGGATACCCTATGCAGTGTCATCCTGATTGCAGAGAAGTCCTTCGCCTACGACGTGAAGAACGAGAGGGTCACAGAGCAGTTTTAACAGGTTTTTAACATCTTTTCTTGCACAATAAGGAATTTTTAGTACTAACACAATCAGTTACAATGGCACAGTACGAATTTCACTAGTTCAGATCAGTTACAATGTCAATTTCATCAGTTATCAGTTACATCACTATAGCACGAGACAATCAGAAATTTGCACAAAAAAAATTTTGTTATTTTTTTTACACGAGAAAAAATTAACAATAAAATTCTTTCTTTTTTTTTATCGTTTCAGATGCTGTCGAACATCAAAAAAACATATACACATACACACACACTAGAAAAAAAAGCATGCAACTTTATTTTGTAACACACACACACACATATTCTCCATCTTCATCAAGAAAATATTATAATAAACATAATTTTTTTTATCTATCTCACAATAAAACTCTATATCCAAAAAAAAATTACAACATCAAAATAACACTAGAGTCGTTAGTACACGTTGCATGCATTACGGAGGTCCTCTGTAGAGTTTCATGGAAGTTTGAGAGAGAAAAAAAAAAAAGACACGTGAAACTCTACAGAGGTGTGGTAATCTATAACCGCAGCCGTTAGAACTTTTTTTTTGGTTGGGCACCACGCACCCCTGGCGAGGTTATATAGGGGCCAGGGATCCTAAAAAAACAACAATTATTATTTGTTTGGTTTGCGTCACAATACGGAAATAATGAGAGGCATACGCGCGCGTGTGTGGCACATCGTTTCCCCCCCCCCCCAAGAGAGAGAGGTTTACAAAGGTCACGATATATAAACATTTTGGTCCCCGGGACTTGGAAAAAAATTACGATAAGGTGCATTCATCCTTCAAGGATGAGAGAGTACATTTACTCATCACGCTGTGTCAGCACAATAAATAAGGCGCGGAACGTGGAGAGAAACCTTGGTGATTTTTTTCGAGTAAGGTGTTGGCAACACTGCGAGAAAATGAGGCTTATGCCTTACAAGAGCAAACCATTAAGGCGAGCCTCACCGAGCCTCACTTTCGGTTTGTGAACTCTCCATTTGGGTCTACTAATGTACAATCTGTTGATATGCAGAAAGCAATAAGGCCAGCCTAAAGTGAATTACTGCAAAAGTGTGAATATTTATTTGATGACCTTAATAGATTTGGCAAAAGTTGACGAAAAATATTGCTGAACCAATAACATATTTACATTTCTCTAAGTATGTTCTTAATGGCAGTCTGTAGTGACTAGTTCTTTTTTTTCCACTCCAGATATCTGAACAAGAACTACATGGAAGGACAGAGCCAAGATATTTCAAGGTCAGTTACACTAGTACCTTCAGGCAAATTAAGTGATCAAGAACAAGCAAAAGACAATACAGAATGTGTCAATAGAAAAGGTAACTTTGAACCTGAACCTTCACCAAAATGCTCCAAAACCAAGGCAGATATTAAAGGTACCAAGCACTGTAACAGGAAAAAACAACATATCTCTTCAATGTTCAACCAAGTTTTCTCCAATGAAGGAAATTTATTTGCTCATTCAAATGTCGTTGCAAAGGAGAAGTTTCACTAAGAGATACAAACAAAAACACAACCTCACATTGCTAGTCAATCTACACTTTGTAGAGCCCCAAGTGAGAGTGACAGGTTGTGTTTTTGTTTGTATCTCTTAGTGTAGCCTGAGAAAGATCTGGGAAACCAGAACAAAATGTCACAGATAAAATAAAATAATAACCACTATAAATAACTGTATAAGATTATTTTGCTTATTGTATTCCTTAGTAGGTTTGCAATTTTTATTTTTATACTTCTTCTAATGATTTTTGCACATGATTTTACAATCACATACTATGTGCATTCTATAGTATAACATTTTAATAATACACCCTGTAAATTATAGAAATTATGGACTTCTGCCATTATTCATTTTAATAAATTTAGAAATTCTACCCATCACACATTTATTTTTTATTGCTCAAAGTGCAAGTCACACTCAATCACACTATGTATTTTTTTGCATCCACCTACTACAACATGTGCGATCTGGAATACGGATAGCCAAATCCCGATAAAATGTTATCCGGATGTTGGAAAATGTTCTATCTGGATTTCCAATATCCAAACATCAGATAATCTGATATGAAGATATACCGATTATTCTGATATCTGAATTGTCTGGATTATCCGGATAATCAAATGTGTTCATTTTCTGGGCAGTTTTACCATTTATCTGTTTTACACACTATCCAATCATTTATTTATCATATTCGTATATCACTGTGCAAATTCCTTATAGAGTGACCATAAACAAAAGAACCTTCTGCTAAAATGCTTCCGCCCTCGATCCGTTCATCTCCGTCCACAAGAAAGCATGCTCCCCTCTGCTCTTCCTCTCCTTGCGGACGTGTGGTGAACAAGAGTCGCAGGTCTGCGCAGGTTCATTTGCTGGTGGTTCCACTATACAAATCATCCATCAGCTCTGTACTATCCGATTTATGAGGATATTCAGATTATCTGTTGTATCCAAAATGAATATCAGATGATTTGAATATCTATACCCATTATCTGGATTTTGTGGTCTAGCACTAACTGAAGGGTAACTTCAACATGTGATTTAGTTTTCATGAACTTCTTCAGGATAAGCAACTCTTCATGGATTCCAGAGCCTGGTTATATGAAGATCATAATTTGCTGAATGATTGATGAAGGTGTTAAATACGAACAAGCAGTCTTTTTGGAAAAATATCGTGTACAGCATTTATCATTTTATTAAAAATGCAAGAATTAATTAATCTTGAAACTTGAGACATTATGCTAACATTCTTATCTTCTGGTTGTTTGTTGTTTTGTTATTCTATTCACAAACTTGAGTTATGGCATATTAAGAATGCAACACTACATAAGATTACTTCAAAATTAGATCTTTGAAGTACAAAACTAAGTTTCAAACCAGAATTGGCATCAGGTTTAAAAAGACATAAGGCAAACTGGATGAAAAAGACTATGCTATTACAAATTAAAATAGATCACATCATCAGAAGATGACTCTCATCTTATAACCACAGGTAGATTTCAATTCTAGGATTCTTATATTAAAGTAGTAGCTTTCTGTTCTTGAACCACAAGTGTACTTTATCTATTTTCACAACTTCTAGTTAATGGTGAATACGCTTGTACCACTGTGCGAAGTCTGTCCCAGGAGAAAATGTTGCATCCTAAAAGAAATTTGTGTGTGTGTGTTAATTTATGTTGTCTTATAATAGCTTATTAACTTGCCATATCAATTAAAGAAAAGTTGAACAAATCAAAAGAATAAAAATAAATTATGCAATCAGAGCTGCACATGTCATCGAATGATACCAAACCTGTCTTAAATTCTGTCTTCACACAGCAATTTTGTTAATTCAACTGTATAGAATTTTTTATGTACCCAGAGAATCTGCACATTTCACTATCATCTGATTATTCAGACATACGATACTATCCATAACGAAACTCACAATATTGTCATAAATTTTTTATTCATTGCTGGGAAATGAGAAATACGGTAGTACATAAATAGAGAGAAACTAGTACTCACTTTATCTGCAAATGTTTTTTTTTTTTTTGTTCTATTAATTTCAGTGGCCACTGCCACCATCCTCATTGGAACATGTTGTACTGTTGCCTAGCATGCTTTTATTGTTTGTAGTTCTCAGGCTGCTGCTATGTGCCCTGTTGTTAACTGTTCGGCTGCATCCATGTCGTCTGCTATTTCCCAGAGCTACCTGTTGTAGTAGCAGAATCTAAGTGTGGTGTTCCTGTTCGCTATCAACAGGAATTTACATTAATTTATTTTAATGTAAAAATATTGAAATTGAAATACATAACTATGACTTTGGATGTTCAAACTCCCTACAATATAATAATAAATAAGTAATAAAATGCAATCGGCTACTGCCTGGAAAAATGTAACTTGATGCAAAAGGTTTTAGAATTAATTATAAAAAATGCACAGAGTTGAGTCATTACCTGAGGCCTGCATGATACCTGGAAGACACTTATCTACAAGAAGTTGCACCTAATATGTATAATATGCAAATGCATGTCACGCAAGGTGTTATCGATTGTGTAAGCAATCTGCCTTACACAAAGTTTTTGTCTTTACATGGTAGTTACAGAAGAAATAGGATGTCACTTGGAAATTTACGGTGTTTCATCAGTTCAATGCTAGCACCACTGTTAATGTTGCCAATGTGAATTAATTTCACATATGCACCAAGAAATTCAATTCATGTTAGTCAAAGGGACTTTGATATTATAAATGCTTAGCCTTTGTAGCTTTTACATTCACTCTTTTTCCATAAGAATGTGTCACGATTTTAACAAACTGACCATCACATGGGTATTCTCCAAATTTATTGTGATAGATTTGAAATATGGGTTTTTGTGTTTAGCTTATTATACATCACTTTTCTGGTCTTGAAATTGTAAATCATCTCTTGGTTTCAGTTTGACTATTTTCACTTCCACGTTTATTAAAATGTGTGTGTGCATCGGGACTGCCAGCTATTTGCATCCATCTCAAGATACTAACTAACGAAAAATTATTTTGAATCATGTTACTATCACTGCAGTCTCTAGAACTAGATAACGTCGCCGACTTGTAAGCAAGAGGTCCCGGGTTCGATACCCGGTGGAGGCACAAGTGGTTCGGATCCCACTTTAAACTGTAGGTCCAGTCCCGATTAGCCTTACTGTCCATAAAGTGGACTTAAAACAACAATTCAATCAATCAATTCAATCAATCTAGAACTAGATAAGTTTGCAACAATGTGGGGAAATGATGAATTGTTGGAAAGAAACTTCACGTAATTCCCAGAATTGAGAGAATTCCCATTCAATATATACAGCCCCTTCAGTATTGGTAACTACACGATGCCACGTTGATGGTTGAGTGTGTTGAGTGACAAATAATTTCATCACAGAAGGTTGCAGGCTTCGTTGTCCTGATTAGCCAAAAAGAAAACAAAACCAACAGTAAATAACAAATATACATACACTTATAGAATGCAGTTGTTAACATTTTATGCTAAGATTTTCCAAGAATTTACCAATCATTCACTTTCTGAATATTCAACTGTGCAGTGGTATCCATTAAAAGAAATACCTATTCATGTTGAAACAATGTTATTACAATGATAATAGAAATTAAATACAAAATATATTTGTCATTTACTAATCATAACCAAGATCCTGATGGAAGTCCCCACTGTTTAGCATGAGGGAAATGCAGACATCATGAAACATTATTTTTCTGCCTTTATCACTGATATGTAAATAGCATTGATGAATCTGTCTAATTCCTAGAATATAATGAAATTATAAACAGTGTGATTTTAATGACAAACTTGTTACTCATGGTTTCTGCTAAGCTGTTCATTTTATTTTATTTTTTTAATTAATTTTGGTGGCTACTGCCATCATACTTAATGTTAATAGAACATTTAAATAATAAATTAATAAAAGGTTATTTCAATGTTAAGTTTTTGAGTATGTTACAAAGAGAACGTGTTAGTTAGCTAGTGAGAAATTCTTTTTGGGTACAATATTTGTTGCAAATTGATCAGGTTTTTATTGTTCTCTTTGGTATGAACATTTTGTGTCTTAAGAGATCTCTTTTTTAGGGAAAATATTTGCTAATACTGAAACATACGTTTTTCTCATTATAAATAGTTATTTGGGTATTATTGTAAAGTTGTTCGCCTGGAGTTTTCTGATGCTAATGGCATGCATGTAATTGGAATATCTTGAATGCTGATGATATATTCCTTGTAGTATCTGTTCTGGCGTCTGAAAGAGGGGGGAAGTAATAATGAGACCCAAATGTCAATTTTGGCAGATTAACATTCAAATTAATGCACTAAACTAAGAAAAGAATCTACGGTTATAATGTACTAGTTGGGAGCAAGGGTTTGGTTGGAGCGCAACTGAGGCGGTGGAAGTCAAATCTCAAACTAGCACTAACAAAAATAACTTTGTTTTGAAGTAATGGCTTGTGGTTAATGCACCACCTCAAGACTCTTTAAGAGTTTCACTAGGAATTGGGATATTGTAACCCAAAACAGTAATATGTTCAAGAATACTCATAATCCAACATTCAATTAATTCAAAAGTCAGGATCAGCAAAACAGTGATGCAATTCCAACACTTAATCATGCATTAACTACAATTCTATTATCTACGGTGTTTCCCCATCTACAGCTACTGTATGACACCTTAATTTACGAGTCTTTAATTCCTCATGTGAGAAAAGATCAAAACTTATTTTTACCCAACGTTTATTTTGTACTAAATTGGAATATTTCAAATACAGGTGATTCTAAAAGGACTTTACAACTTTGAAAGCATATAGAAATTTATTCAGTCTGTTGAGGTGCCATTGCAAGGCAAAACACATCAAGTTGTCATACAACATTCATGTTGGGTCGATGTGGCTACCATTTGTAAAGCGGCATACATCCCACCTGAAGTCAATTTCATTCAAGACTTTCACCAGTAAGTCAGGCATCACTTCTGCAGTGGCAGCTGTAATGCAAAGTCTCAGTTCAGCAAGATCAGCAGGTAAAGGTTGTACAAAATCCTCAATGCTCGATAAACGAAAATAGGCAAACATTCTTGACTATGCTGATCAAGAGATGGCTCTTTTCTGCAATTGCACTACACAGACATAATAATAACCATGGAAATTCAACGCTGAAAAGAAAATCAACTGATATGATAATGTATTAAAACTACTAGCTGCTTTATGGCTGAGCTATTTCTTAAGAAAGAGTTGTAGTAACTTATTCATTAAGATATATCTGACTTCAGTAGTATTCATTACAAAAACAGTAGAATTTCAGTTCGTGTAGTGTTTTTTTCCAATGCACTTCAAAATCTCAAAATTACTGAATATATGGTGTCAAGAATGAATTTGCCTATTCTTGGAATCAATAAATGATTTTATAATATATTGTAGCAAGTATTATGCATAATTATTCACATTGTTTCTTCAGTACAGTAGTCCTAGTGCAGAGTACATTAGCTGTATAGTAATCTGCAATAGGGTTCCATTAGATTTCACAGAACACAGTAAGAGATATTTGAAAACAGTAGAATTTATCTACTGAAAGCAGTAGAAATTTCCAGCAGGGAGTTGTAAGAAAATAACCATTCATAACAGGATGTGGGCTTTTTAAATAGCTAGCCATTGTTTAAGTACTTTTTTTTAGCCAAAGTACCAAGCAAAGAAAGAAGCTTCATCACCAGTAGCAATGACTCAGGGTGGCTACTCAACGGGAATTCCTTGAATTCCAGGAAGATTTATGCATGAATTATTGGCTCTGGGAATTATACGTGAATTATGCAGGAATTTTGCTCCTTAGACGTGAAAAATTGCAACTTTTATAAATCCAGATCTCAAATTTATCTATACATATTCATAAATGTTATGAGGCATATTTTTCACAGTTCAGATTTTATGTTTGTCAAGGAAGTAAAAGAAAGCTGCATTGGAAAATATATGAAAACAGAATTCTTCTGTGAACTCGTAGTAGGACAAATGTATAACGTTGGTAGGCTAGGATAATTGCTAAATGAGAAAAAAAAGATCCCAGAGGAAAATACAGTATAGTAATGGAATACATATAGATTCCTATTTTAACTTCTCGTGCAGTCTTTCCTTATTTTTGCTTGCCTTGCTATGTGTCATTGGTTTGAAACTTATTTTTATGAACGGTGTTTAATTTCTAAAACTGTGAACGTTTATGTACGAGTACAATATCAGAGATCATTGATATTTCTTTAGGATAGAAACAGCAATGTGGGTTTATTTCATGCTGTTCAGTACTTGAATGCAATAGGGTCCATATTAAATCTTGGATGAACCTCATTTTTTGGGTACATTCTAGGTATATTCGAAAAAACTGACTCCAAAACATATGATTCTGAATCGTGTTTATTGAACAACGTAACATTTTAGAAATACAACTCCATTTATCTATATTATGTGTTTTAAGTCCTTTTGCCCATATTGTTTCTTTCTAACACTAGGAATATTGTAAAGGAAAGTTTTCCCTGTACACTCACCAGCAATAAAAACTGGACCCAGGGTATAGAGACCTGAAATACTCGCTTCCCTGCGAGGCATTGTGTGTGTTGCCTAACTCTATGGCGATAAGCGTATTTTAATAGGGAAGTTTCTATGGCAACTTCTAAAAGCCCTGTATATTTATGCAACACACACACAACGCCTTGTAGGCAATCGAGGATTTCAGGATCTAGGTGTCCCAATTTTATTGCCTGTAACTGTACGTTGCACCATGCCATTCAGGAAAACCGAAGGTGTGGAGGATAGAGTTTCATAAATTATCGATCTCGACCATACTGGAGGTGACGTGATCAGGACTACACTCTGTCCATCTGTACCTTTCCCCCCCACCATGTACCCATTGATGAGAGGTTGGATAAGCCACAGAACTTCTTCTGCAGGGTCATTTTCTGAATATTCCCACCTGAAATGTCCAAACTCGTGATTGGATCTTGGGTCACTTAACAATAAACCACAAAATTTATCTTTCAGTAGAATTGAATTAGAACTTTTTGACACGTTGGAACCACAAAGACCCTTTGTATTAATGATAATATTTTTGGGGGGTGGGGTAATAAGAAAGGTTGAAACAGAGGAAACTCTTGCTTGTGTCCTTAATTTTTTTTCCTTAAATTTTTTGAAAGTTTGCATTGAAGACCGGCTTTTATACTTGAATTTTATCACTGTCTTAGAATGGCCACCCTGTAACTGGTGTTAAAGCTTCCTTATTTTGATGTATTTTTATTAATTCATGATAATTATTGTTATCATTTGTATTATTCCGGTTTTTTCAACACTGATCTCCCTCACCATGAATATTTACTTGTGATACCAATGGTATTGGCAGAGTGGTTAGCACAGCACACTATGATACTAGGGTCCGAGTCTGGGTTGTTAAAGCTCCAGACATTTTAAGTAAAATCAATTCCTGTCCAGGAGAGAAAATCAGGAAGCGTAAATGGGTTCTGGACCGTAAAGAACCTTTTTATATGTGAAATATTTCAATTCGGTGTAGGAACTTTTTTGCGGATGAATTTAAATACAGTCTAGGAACCTTTTTTCTGAATCAATTTAAATACGGTCCAGGAACATTTTTCCGAATCTATTTATATTCGGTCCAGGAACCTTTTTTCTGAATCTATTTATATTTTTGGTCCAGGAACCTTTTTTCTGAATCTATTTATATTTTTGGTTCAGGAACCTTTTTCCCGAATCTATTTATATTCGGTACAGGAACCTTTTTTCTGAATCTATTTATATTTTTGGTCCAGGAACCTTTTTTCTGAATCTATTTATATTTTTGGTCCAGGAACCTTTTTCCCGAATCTATTTATATTCGGTACAGGAACCTTTTTTCTGAATCTATTTATATTTTTGGTCCAGGAACCTTTTTCTGAATCTATTTATATTCGGTACAGGAACCTTTTTTCTGAATCTATTTATATTTTTGGTCCAGGAACCTTTTTCCCGAATCTATTTACATTTGGTCCAGGAACCTTTTTTCCAGGATCAATTTAAATATGTTTCAGCAACCTTTTTTTTTAGATCAATTTAAGTATGGCTCAGGATTTTTCGTATCCGAATCAGTTTAAATAGGGTCCAAATTCTCTATTGAAATGAAACAATACACAACTTGGATCGAATCTTAAATTGTACGAGAAAAAAGTTTCTTCAACAACCCTTCATCAATTTAATCATATCATGACTCATCCTCATCTTTGCAATTAGCAAAAAGTGGCAGAAATGTGAAGTAAAATAAATCAACCAATCAATGCTTGAATAATTATATTGAAAACATTTTTACCAGATATCAAAATATCTTGAAGTTGATTAGGTAAATTTGAGCTTGAAATTCATATGCAATTAACAATTTCTTATAGATTAGTATATCCTGTAACATTTGTGACTCGTGTTTGTAGATGTATTTCATGTCTAAGTATGTGAAATGGCAAATGTATACTTCACATATGAAATAAAATATTTTAAATATTGAATTGAACCTTTTAATTGAATTGTATTAGACTGTTTTGATACAATGGAATCTCATTTATGCTTTATATTGTTAATATATTTGTGTGTGTGTGTGTGTGGGTGGTGAGAGGCGGTAATACATAATATTGAAATAGAGAAAACATTTGCTTGTACCCTGGAATGTTCGGAAAGTTCGTCTTGGATACCGGGAATTATGCTTGAATTTTATCATAATCCTGCAGTGGCCACCTTATACTAGCAAAGTTATAATCACTTATGGACACAGATTTTGTGATATGTTACTGACAAATTTACTTTTAATGCTGATAAAGTTTAATGCACTGATAAACTCTACCTCCTTTCAAATAATGTTTAAATATTATGTTGTTGTGGTTGAATGAGATTGCATTGATTGAAATTAATTTCTTCTGTTTGAAAATTATTGTCATATTTTATGTTCAATTTTGTGCATGAAGTTTTTGTGTTTCTTAACATATTGAATATTTTTGATGAAAAATTTTGTAAATGTGTAATATTTCAAACTTCCCATTTTTCAGAAAGCAATACTCAATGCCAGTGATTCATGAATAGTAAGCAAGGGCCAGTTCTAGATTATTATTCTGAAAAAGGAAGTTTTAATTAGCAATTTTCAGGAGAAAATCGTTTTGCAACACCTAAACCTCATCGAACAGCTGGGAAATGCTTTGTTTGGATTCTCAGGGTGGGTGATGTAAGGTCAGAATTTTTGTGGCCTTCTCCCCCCTGCCCCCCTAAACCATCTCTGGGGCTCACCCATCCTCAAATCAATGGATACCTGGGGGTAACCCTGTGTGGGTAAAGGCAGCTGGAGTGTGGTTCTGATCACATCACCTACAAAAAATGGTAGAGATCGAGAATGTGACCAGCCGTACCCGCACATCCCCTAAATGTGCCTTCATGGCATTGTGCTATATGCACGGGGAACTTTTTTTTTAAGCATTATGATATTTTAAAACATCTTGTGACATTTAGTAATGTTTTTTTTAAACTCTCTGTAGACCCAGAGGATGGAAAGATAGGATTTTTAAAGTGTTGCAAGACTTTTTAACATGCTACAGTTAAAATAATAAAAAATAAATAAATTAATAAGAGAATCGGTTGATTATCTCTTCTTCAGTTTCATGTAAATACTAAACATTCCTGCCTTTTGGGTTAGCCTTGGAGATGGAGAAAAGAGACATAATAATATATGCAAATACAGTTATTAAAATAATGCCTCTTTTATGCCATGCTGTCCATCATTCTCTGTCATTTGCAACAAAAACAAGTCTCTGCGGTATAGGCTGATACCAAAAGAGACAGCGTAACGTTCCTTAAGGAACTGGGATCGAATCTGGGTGGCGTAGCTCATGTATGCCATCATCCTTAATGATATTCGCTGCTCATGGAGAGCTTAATGGTAACAATCAAGTGGTAACATATACACACTGTATGGCAAACACAACACTTGGCTTTTATAACCTTTAAGATTGGATCAGCATGCTAAATGGAAATACCTGACTCTCACTGTGTGGAGGTGCTCCCTCGAGGTGTCGAACTACGGACTGGTAAATAAACGAGGTGTCCGTTTGTCATACTAGTCTGAATGCTCAGACTTCACTCTCCTTTACTTGGATTTCTTTATCGTAATTCTGCATGATGAACCCCATTGTCCTAGATATTTATTGCGATGGATTTTGCTAAGCAATGCCGAGTGAGTCACCTGCAACTTCTTCCTGGGTTACACCTGTTAACGTTTTTACGCCTTTGGTGACCCAGTAAAGCTTAGGTAACATCTGACACTGCATTCCTTACTGTTGAGTTCCTGGCTAGAAAGTGATAGCTAGTGTCTGGGATTTGGAAGTTCTTTTGTACCAATATATTTCCATTAGTTGTGGATTATTGGGACATATAAGAAACAGAAGGGAAGAGTGCTAGCAGAAATTACACAATCCACAACCCTCCTGCCTTGCTTGAATATAGATAAAAAAAATTGAATTCTACAGCGGCCTTTACACGTCTTTCGCAAGAACTCCGAAATAATCTGACCCGGAAACAGCCCAGGATGGTAGTAATGCTAATTTTGAAAACATCCACCATGAGCGTGCAAGCAGGAATTTAAAACCAAATATATCTTCTATTTCCACACAGCCTTTACACCTACCAGGTAGTTATATGCCTTCGAGAAGTTTAGGCACAGCTTTCACTTTACCCATGTCTTTGATCTTGTCAATCATCTGCTTCCCAGGATGTGGAGTGTTTGTTCAGTAATCCTCTGAAAAACTAATCTGCCACAAGGAAGGGTCAGCGAATTTTTGGAAAGGACAAATGTTGCTCTTGGCTTTCATTCTAGCAACTCAAAAAAATGGTATCGGAAGGTATCTTTTGGAAAATTTCAACCAATACTTACCGATACCATTGGTATCAGCCAATACGATTACATCGGTTTCTGTATTGGCTGAGCCCTAGTAGTTATTGTAGTTAATTAATACATGACTTTTCCTTTTTGGCCTTTCAAAAATCCACCCTTGCCCACTATGATGTTCAGCTAAAGTTCCCACATGAGGAAGTGACTGGTAACTAAGGTGCTACCACACAAATTATTTCATAATTATACCTTTGTTCAACCTTATTCTGGAAATGTGTACCTTTTTTAGTTGTAATTGTCAACAACTAATTTTAGTATGATTTGAGGAAAATTGCCTAATGAGTGAAACCTTGAACTTGTTGACTTTTACTGTATTAATTATTTGGAGTGCAGGAAGCTCTTCTAAATGTAGTTTTTTTTCCTTTGATTCTTCCAACTTTTGACAAATGTTGGTCCTCAAAGTACTTAAAAAGACCCAGCCAACTCTGAGTGCTATAGGGAAGAACATACAATTTACTACAAGAGAGTGGAGAAATAATTGTGGACATTTGCATCCTTCCCTTCATTACAAAATTAATATGTCAAATGTCTAAACTCCTTTCTTTCAACAATTGCCTCATGTTGATATTCTTTATTTGAGTACCTGCATGGATTGTGCAACATCAGTGAACCCCCCTTCCTCCCCTCTTTCCTCCCTCTTGCTGATTTTATTGGTCAAACTCAAGAGATTTTGCCAATGCGGGCTCATATAATTACAGGGAAACTTTTGGTATCATCCTTTCATCATAAAGAAATTGGAAAAACATCAGTCTGTAACAATCCATTTAGCTAGCAGAGCTTTCTGAAGTATAAAAGGAAACCAAATTTTGACTGTCATGCTCATTTTTAGTCTTATTTGAGGTGTTGTAATGTTTATTTTTGTCTCTTGTTTGATGTGTCTGACTGGAAAGTGACCAAAGGGGCCAATAGGATTTCAGTGGCCACAGTGCAGGTTTATCTAGGGTAGTGGGTGAAGTACGTCATCAACCAATCAATCAGTGACACTGATCTACCCATCCTACAGTGTTTCGCAGCAGCCGATCATGGCCATTTGTAGCAGATCGTAAATCTTGTTTGTAGTAAATTATTATAACATACTACAGGGTACACAAAATATCTTTATGGCTGAAAAAAGAAAATGTGAGAACATTAATATCACATGAACTTTTGGATATGAAAATATGGTAGACTGAAATGGTATGGTTGCAAGATGATCCTTTTATTTATATATTTAATAATAATGTATTTTGAACTTCTTTAAATTGCCAAATTTCCAAGTATGTCTCAATATCAGCAGAAATTGGTATGAGTAATATTCGTATTGGTTCAGGCTAGTGTTATCTCAACCCTAGTACGTGTGCTGTGCTGCACACAAAGTACTTATGTAGGATGCAATTCAATGGGTTTGTCATATTTTCTATATGAGTTGGTAAAATAGGTGTTATTCTGTACAAGAGTAGCAGTTCTGCTAAATTCATTGACCCTGAACTCAAACTCGTTTCATTAATGGGAATAAAATATCTGAATTAAGGACGGTCAAAGGAGAGAAGTTTTCTATTAACATTTTGAGAAGAGTAAGTTCATCATTGACAGATTCTAGGATGGCACTTAGGTTACTCCACCACTTATCAGTGACGTGTGGTGACGTCGACACTTGGGGTAGCAGTCAGTGGCATGCTCAAGGGGGGGGGGGTTGGTGTGGGTCACACCCCTCCTCCCTTTAGGGCCAGTACAAAAAAGAAGAATGTCAATAACAGGAAAAGATTGCAAAATTATGAATGAGTACTAGAAAAAAGTACACGTAACCCCCACCCACATTCAAAAATAAAAAACTATTTGATTTGACTCTAAGCCAGAGATCCTGGGTTCGAATCTCGGATTGGACATTTGTGTTCTTTGTGTGTGTTCCTTCATCTATTTTGTTGTACCAAAGGTGGCGGAAAAGCGAAGTAAAATAAACCAAATTGAGCAATCAATCAATGATTGATTTCATTTTTGTTACTTAGCGTCGCTTTTTTGTCACATTTGGTTAATTGTGAAGATGATACCATGAAACTGATGAAGGGACGAGCATAGGGAATGCCCATGCCCGGGTCGGGGTTCGAACCCGGAATTCCTGGTGTCGTAGCGCACTATGATAACCACTCCCCCACGCTTGGTTGATTTGGTGACAGGTAACAAAGCAAAACACACTTTTTTGTAGTTTCTTCAATGATATTCATTTGACTTTTTGAGTTCTTCGATACATTTTTCATTCCAAATTATTTCATTATTCACTGCAACACATAGGACAAGAATGCACACTCATCACGGGTTCGAATCCTGGCCTGGATTGTTCATATGAGGTCCCTTCACCAATTTCATCATATCATCACTCAATCCTCATTTTCGCGATAACCAAATGTGGCAGAAAAGCGAAGTAAAATAAACCAAACCAACAACAATATGAACATGCGTTCTCTTACCCAAATAAATACATCCGTATTTATGACTGTTAGAGACAAAGAGTAGTATATTTAAATAAAACACTACTAAAACGAGAGTCAGAGAGAGCCTAAGCACATATTTGTAATTTAATCATTATATATTCCATATTTGAAAAAGAAAAAGAAAGAAAGCATAACATTATTGTCTGCACATACGAGTAACACGTTCCCATTTCATAAATAATAAAATTACATCCCATATTATACATACACACATATTGTACAACGTGTAAAAGGTTGTGTAAATACAGAGAACATAAGTACTGCAGAAAATTTTACCCTGTGTTTCTTACAGGATTTACAAAAAAATTATGAGAAACCAATCCCCTATCTGTCGTATAGGAGATAGACTGGGGGACCTGAAAGCCTGGGCTTTCAACCATTGCAGCGGGGGGCGATGGGACAAGAGAGGTAGAGGTAGAAATCTTCCTTTTCCTTGGGCTGGCCGATTCTACCTGGAAACTGGCCTGGCGGAAGAAGAGCGAGCTAGGGTATCCAGCCAGCTTTGCCCGCGGAGAACACCGATGGACGAGAAGTGCGTGGAAAAGAAGGTGTTGCATATGAGCTGTGGTGGCTTCAACAAGACAATAAATATTGTGATTTGAATATAATTCGAGATGTGAGATTGATTGATCTATCTCTGCTAGACTAGCTACTCCTCAGTGCACGTTACTGCCACTTATCATATCATTTCCAAGCCAATACTATCCACCTGCACTGTGCCCTTAGACTAAGGATCTTTAAGAATTGTGAAGGGATGCAAGCACCCATGTGGGTTGTCTATCAGTCAATAAGTAAGGATGTTTGATAAACTTGCTTCATTGCATTTAAGGTATGTAAGTCATGTGATGAAAGGGACAATTTGATTTCCATGTTAGTTGATAATTTCATGACAATATCACATTTATTTGTGTATGCACTTTACTATGAAGATGTATCTGTAATGCTGTGTTAACTGTAGCAATGAAATTGAGTAAGTAGGTATACAAGCATGGGATTTAACCTCATAATGTTTGACATTTGAGCGCTACATGGGACATGGAAATCTACTTCCATAGTTTTTTACTTTTTATCAGGTAGGCTACATGTTGTATTCGTATGTTCTTCTTAAAGATTCGCATAACCACTTTTTATAGATGCAAAATAATCAAACACAGTTATTTTTAGTGGTTATTATTTTATTTTATCTGCTATGTTTTGTTCTGGTTTCCGAGAACTTTCTGAAGCTACACTAAGAGATACATTCAAAAACACAACCTCACATGGCTACTCACTCTACACTTTTGTAGAGCCCCAAGTGAGAGAATTGTAGAGTGAGTAGCCATGTGAGGTTGTGTTTTTGAATGTATCTCTTAGTGTAGCTTCAGAAAGTTCTCGGAAACCAGAACAAAACATCGCAGATAAAATAAAATAATAACCACTAAAAATAACTGTGTTAGATTATTTTGCGTATTGTATTCCTTAGTAGGTTTGCAATCTTGATTTTTATACTACTTCTTGGTATTTTTGCACATGATTTTACAATCACATACTATGTGCATTCTATAGTATAACATTTGAATAATACACCCTGTAAATTATAAAAATTATAACAACATACTAGTGCGATCTGGAATACGGCTAGCCAAATCACAATAAAATGTTATCCGGATGTTGGAATTTTTTTATCTGGATTTCAAATATCGAAACATCAGATATTCTGATATGAAGATATACCGATTATTCAGATGTCTGAATTGTCTGGATTATCCGGATAATCAAATGTGTTCATTATCTGGGCAGTTTTACCATTTATCTGTTTTACATGCTATCCAATCTTTTATTTATCATATTCGTATATCACTGTACAAATTCCTTATAGAGGGACCATAAAGAAAATAACCTTCTGCTAAAATGCTTCCGCCCTCGATCCGTTCATCTCCGTCCACAAGGAAGCATTCTCCCCTCTGCTCCTCCTCTCCTTGCGGAAGTGTGGTGAACAGGAGTCGCAGGTCTGTGCAGGTTCATTTGGTGGTGGTTGCATTATACAAATCATCCATCAGCTCTGTACTATCTGGATTATCAGGATATTCAGATTATCTGTTGTATCCAAAATGAATATCAGATGATTTGAATATCTATACCCATTATCTGGATTTTGTGGTCTAGCACTAACTGAAGGGTAACTTCAACATGTGATTTAGTTTTCATGATCTCCTTCAGGATAAGCAACTCTTCATGGATTCCAGAGCCTGGTTATATGAAGATCATGTTTTGCTGAATGATTGATGAAGGTGTTAGCCGTTTTCTTGAAAAAATATCGTGTACAGCATTTTACATTTTATTAAAAATGCAAGAATTAATTAATCTTGAAACTTGAGACATTATGCTAACATTCTTAACTTCTGGTTGTTTGTTGTTTTGTTATTCTATTCACAAACTTGAGTTATGGCATATTAAGAATGCAACACTACATAAGATCACTTCAAAATTAGATCTTTGAAGTACAAAACTAAGTTTCAAACCAGAATTTGCATCAGGTTTATAAAGACATAAGGCTGACTGGATGAAAAAGTCTATGCTATTACAAATTGAAATAGATCACATCATCAGAAGATGACTTTCATCTTATAACCACAGGTAGTTTTCAATTCTAGGATTTTTATATTCCAGTAGTAGCTTCCTGTTCTTGAACCACAAATGTACTGAATCTATTTTCACAACTTCTAGTTAATGGTGAAATCGCTTGGACCACTTTGCAAAGCCTGGCCAAGTAGAGAATATTACATACTAGAAGAAGTTTGTGTGTGTGTGTGTGAATTTATGTTGTCTTATACAGAAGGTCATCTGCGTATATGTGTCCGATTTTGGACTAGCACTTACCTTATGAAAATCCACGGGACCACCATCGGTTGGCCTCAATGTGATCACCATGTGTCTTGGCAATAGCTCTGCACCGTAAGTTCCATTGTAGGAGGCTACGATGAAGTACAGGAAGTGGAATCTTCTGCCAGTTCTCCTGACAGGCTTTCCACAGGCGCCAGAGAGTGGTGGCACAATAAGAGGAAAGTGCCCGTTTTAGTGGACCAAACCCACAGAAATCCACGGGACTCGCATCTGGTGACTTCACCAGTTTATCTTGAAATGGAATAGCCCGAATGCCGGTGTCTGTTGCCATCTGTTGCAGAAAGTTCTGGGTAGAACAAGATGTATGTGATGAGACCTTACACAGATAAGCCTCACTGAGGTAATGTTCACGGCTTTGAAAAACCTTCCGGAGGTTTAATTTCTCACAGGGTGTGGTTTACAGTTGACTGCGCCACGTGGAGTCGTGTGGCCATCATACATTGCATCGGGGGGTTTTCCTGTAGTGCCATTCGATGCAACTTCCGAGACACGGGTTTCATCACTGCAGTGCACGCTCACTTCCTCGTCCTCTGGTGGGCGACTGAATAGCTGGAACCTCGTGGTTTTTATGCCGCTTGATTATGTTCTTGATGGTCGTCGAACCCAAGGTGCATCCATATGTTCTTTGCACTGTTTTTTAAATTTTTGACACCGAATATTTGGCATGGAAAAGTGCAACTATGTAGTCCTCCCAAAAACGGTTCACCTTAGGAGCCATGATGCACACAACACACACTCGCGATAGTGCCATGATACTACAGGCTCTAATCGAACTCCCACGCTTTTAACTGCTTGGATCGGTATATTCTGTGCACAGGAGTGACGGTTCAAAATCGAACACAAATACACGGATCGACCTTCTGTAATACCTTATTAACTTGCCATATCAATTAAAGATATTAAAGAAAAGTTTAACAAATCAAAAGAATAAAAATAAATTATGCAATCAGAGCCACACATGTCATCGAAAGATTTCAAACCTGTCTTAAACTCTGTCTTCACACAGCAATATTGTTAATTCAACTGTATAGAATTTTTTATGTACCCAGAGAATCTGCACATTTCACAATCATCTGATTATTCAGACATGCGGTACTATCCATAACAAAACTCACAATATTATCATATAAATTATTTATTCATAACTGGGAAATGAGAAACACGGTAGTAGATAAATACAGAGAAACTAGTACTCACTTCATCTGCAAATGTTTTTTGTTCTATTAATTTCAGTGGCCACTGCCACCATCCTCGTTGGAACTTGTTGTCCTGTTGCCTGGCGTGCTTCTATTGTTCGTAGTTCTCCGCTATATTCCTTTCCCGGATTCTCTGGAGTAAGAAAGCGCGAATGCGTTCTGTGCGCATGTTGAAGGGTGTGCGCCTCGTCCAATGAACGCGCGGAGGGGAGGGCCTTCCATGGGAGAGGGCTCATTCGCGGTCCAGGAGTTCCGTAGTAAACATGTCAGCTCGCAAGTCTAGGGGAACTCTGCATTCAGGAGAGCGCCTCATAGTGTTGAATGTGTTCGAGGACAACTTGTTTGAAAAGTTTAAAACACATGGCTTCGTTTTTTTTACAAAATGTTTAAAACAGTGTTTGAGACATGTTGTTCAGACTTGTTTAAAACACATTTTATACATGATGTTTCATAGTTTGTGGTTATTTGCATGTTTTTTGAAAATGTATGTTTAAATTTGTTTTAATTTTTTTCTGTTCTTCGTAGCATCAAAAGACAAATAAACGTGCAATATTATTTGTTATTTATGTAAAACAACACACTGGCCGTTATTAAGAATAAAAGAAGAAATTGGCAGCAGAAAGCGTTTTGCTTTACGGCCGTTACACCGCGCAACACTTCGTTGCTTTCATCCCGCACCCTTCCCCACCTAGTCTGGCCCCGCACACAACTTTTCCCCTCTGCACGTCACTACTCCAGAGAATCCGGAAAAGCAGTATAGGTGCCCTGTAGTTTGTCTGTGTCCATGTCGTCTGCTATTTCCCAGCACTACCTGCTGTAGTACGGGAATCTAAGTGTGGTGTTCCTGTCCGCTATCAACAGGAATTTACATTAATTTATTTTAATGTAAAAATATTAAAATATAAATACAGAACTATGACTTTGGATGTTCAAACTCTCTAACATATAATAATAATAAATTGCAATCAACTACCACCTGGAAAAACGTAACTTCATGCAAAACCTTTTAAAATTAATTATAAAAAATTAACAGAATTGAGTCATTACCTGAGGCCTGCATGATACCCGAAAGACACTTATCTACAAGAAGTTGCACCTAATATGTATAATATGCAAATGCATGTCAAGCAAGGTGTAGGCGATTGTGTAAGCAATCTGCCTTACACAAAGTTTTTCTCTTTACATGGTAGTTACAGAAGAACTAGGATATCACTTGAAAATTTACGGTGTTTCATCAGTTCATTGCTAGCACCACTGCTAATGTTGCCAATGTGAATTAATTTCACATATGCATTAAGAAATTCAATTTATGTTAGTCACAGGGACTTTGAGATTATAAATACTTAGCCTTTGTAACTTTTACATTCACTATTTTTTCATAAGAATGTGTCACGATTATAACAAACTGACCATCACATGGGTATTCTCCAAATTTATTGTGATAGATTTGAAATATGGGTTTTTGTGTTTAGCTTATTATACATCACTTTTCTGGTCTTGAAATCGTAAACCATTTCTTGGTTTCAGTTTGACTACTTTTTTTTGCTTTTCACTTCCACGTTTATTAAAATGTGTGTATGCATCGGGACTGCCAGCTATTTGCATCCATCTCAAGATACTAACTAATGAAAAATTATTTTGCATCATGTTACTATCACTGTAGTCTCTAGAACTAGATAAGTTTGCAACAATGTGGGGAAATGATGAATTGTTGAAAATAAACTTCACATAATTCCCAGAATTGAGAGAATTCCCATTCAATATATACAGCCCCTTCAGTATTGGTAACTACACAATGCCTCCTTGATGGTTGAGTGACAAATGATCTCATTACAGAAGGTTGCAGGCTCCATTTTCCTGATTATGCAAAAAGAAATCAAAGCCAACAGTAAATAACAAATATACATACACTTATACAATGCGGTTGTTAACATTTTATGCTAAGATTTTCCAAGAATTTACCAATCATTCACTTTCTGAATAGTCAACTGTGCAGTGGTATCCATTAAAAGAAATTCCTATTCATGTTCAAACAATGTTATTACAACGTTAATAGAAATTAAATAGAAAATATATTTGTCATTTACTAATCATAACCAAGATCCCTATGGAAGTCTCTACTGTTTAGCATAAGGGAAATGCAGACATCATTTTTCTGGAAATTCCAATAAGAGTGGGCAAAGTGCCTTCAGAGTGGGCAAAGTGCTGACTCAAAGTGGGCAATGTCTCCTCTCCAGCTATGTCCTTTATGAGAAACACAATTCTGAGTATTCTCTTTTGTAAGTATTCTGCAAATATTTGTGTTTTGTCAACCATGCAAATAAAATTATATGCCTTTATCAGTGATATGTAAATAGCGGTGATAAATCTGTCTAATTCCTAGAATATATTGAAATTGCTAAAAAAAAATTACAATTATAAACAGTACGATTTTAATGACAGAGAAACTTGTTAATCATGGTTTCCACGAAGCTGTTTATTTTATTTTATATTTCTTAATTAATTTTGTTGGCTACGGCAATCGTACTTAATGTTAATAGAACTTTTAAATAATAAATTAATAAGAGGTTATTTTAATGTTACGTTTTTGAGTATGTTCCAAAGAGAACATATTAGTTAGCTAGTGAGGTAGAGTGTAATTGGGATATCTTGCATGCTGATGATAAAGTCATTGTAGTATGTGCAAAGGTGCCACCAGCGGGGCAGGAGGGGGTGCTTGTGCACCCCTTAATTTTCTTCCACACTCCCTTCAGCACCCCTATCCAAAACCTATATTCTACCATCATTCTATGTCATAGTATGCCATGCCATTGTCATATCGAGGGCCGAACATTAGGTACTGAAGTGAGACTGTTGTTATTATTTACAACATTTTCCTGTGCTGTTCGCATTCTATAAAGATCAGCACCCCTTGTCTTTATTTCTTCAGAATTGTTTCTTCTTGTGTTTCAAGTAGTCTGTTTGTGTTTTTCGATAAATGTTTGTAGCTCAGTGTCAGTTGTTGTTGCACTGTTGATACACGGTTTTGTTGTCCGCCTGCTTGTTCTTCCTCTTTTCTTAAGTTGCATTGGGAGAAAAACAGTTGCTTCCGAGTATCATGAGGTCGTTCTCGGGCAATTATTTAATGCAAGTTGTATCGTGTCAGTTGTTTCCTTGTTAATTTGTTCTATTTGTTCTAGTAAATGTACCATTTCAGACTTTTTCAATGACTGGTACAAAGATGCCAAAAGTTTGCGAAGAAATGTTGTGTTTAGTTGTTGGAAAGAGTGTGACCCAAGGAATTTTAACTAAGAAGCGTTTTGTCCTTACACCACAGCATCTGCCTAGATGGAAGGGAGGCTATGTATAACAAACGCAACAGAACATTTTCAGAAAAGTGAAGCAGTCCAAAAAAACTGAATTGATATTTACATGAAAGTGTCTACATAATTTCGTATTTATTTAGTTATTTTCTTTTTCAAATTGCAGAACTTTAGGCTGCCTTTCTTTTACCCAACGCACACAAACTGATCACTCAACAGTTGTTGTCACCTATACAATGCCTTTGACATTGATTAATAACTAAATATTGTACCACAATTGGTTGTGCCTTGTAATCAACGAATCCCAGGTTCGATAATCGGTGGAGGCACATAGTGGTTCGGATACCACCTTAAACTGTAGGTCCACCGGACCCTGTGGCCGAGTGGTTAGCACATCGCGCTGCGATGCCAAGGGTCCCAGGTTCGAATCCAGCTCATGCTTGGTTGTTTGTGAATGTCCATTCATCAATTTCATCATTTCATCACCATCTTCGCAAATTAGCCAAGAGGCACAAGACGTGAAGTAAAATAAACGAAATCAATCAAATCAATCAATTAAACTGTAGGTCCAGTACCTCAATTGGCTAAAATCAGGCAAAAATGAAGAAAGTCGCTGTTATTCTTCAGTTTCATTAGCATATTATCATAGATGACTATACTAAAAGTTGATAGATATTTGATTTAGGGACTAAAACGTGCATGCATATTTCATGTTTTGTTTATTTTCATGTTTTCTTTATTTTCAACGTCACACCCCCTAAATTTCATTCCGCACCCCATCAGCACCCCCAGATGTTTAATCCTGGCACCGCCACTGAGTATCTGTTTGACGTCTGAAAAAGGGGGAGAAATAATAAAACACAAATGTCAATTTTGTCAGATTAACATTCAAATTAATGCACTAAACTAAGAAAAGAATATATGGTTATAATGTACTAGTTGGGAGCAAGGGTTTGATTGGAGCGCAACTGAGGTTATGTGGATGTCAAATCCCAAACTAGCATTAACAGAAATAACTTTGTTGTGAAGCAATGGCTTGCGGTTAATGCACCGCTTCAAAAGTTAAGAGTTTCACCAGAAATTGGGATATTGTAACCCAAAACAGTAATATGTTGAAGAATACACAAAATTAAGTCTGAACTGATACCGATTCTGATATATCGGTATCAGCCAATACTGGGGTATAGGTATTGGCCAATACTGGAGGTATCTGTATCAGTAAGTATCGGTTGTTATTTTTGCACCGATACCATTGTTTATGAGTTGCTAGTGGCACAACCAAAACCAATTGTCTTTTTCCATTTCAAAGTTTCGATCACCTTTTCAAACTTACCTTTGGGTTTGAAAAAATGAAAAATAGTTGCACATTTGTTAAATGAACTGTACTCAAGTTTCCGGGAACAGCAAGTACGTGACATAAAGATCTGTACGCAGATAAGACTTGCAGTCAAGTATCTTGCAAATGAAGCATAACGTGTAATTCTCCCCATAGGAGTTTGCTGCTTCTGTTTAGTTCTCTTCGAAGTCTACCAGGCTTTGTTCGTACAAATGTGGTCTCGTGTAACAATAACCCCAATGAGGTCCCGAAAGCCAATGATGCACCTGTGGGTAATCCTTGTACTTTCTTTGGTGTTTGAGAACGTTCCTCTCTTTAGTGACCTCCCGCAGTCAAAAAGGTCATCGCCCATGAAAGTGGTGGACGTGTCTCAGACATAGTACATAGTATTTTCCTGGAAATTGAAATACCTGGGCTAACCCCCCCTTTTTTTTCCTTTCCAACTTTAGACTTTTGTTTGTCCCAACCTGGATATACCTTGGTTTCAAGACAGGGACCTCAGCAGGGGAATAATTTTCTTTGAACCACAGATGACGGCAGTTACTTTCTGGAAAGTGTAGTGATGGGTTTGGATTTCCTCCCACGCCAAGCGATAGAACTATGCATTTAATTTTTCTTAGAAATCATTTGCTGAAAATATATCGAAAGGAAAGTCACTTCGAATATCACTGTTCTGAAGTCAATTGCATGATATAGAAGCAAGAGACTAGTAAGTTTTCATTCTCCCCTTACATTTCGTTTACTAATAATTATTATTCTCTTTGTTAAAGGACAAAATGAGACGAGATTGGTTTCACATTACAGCTTTACTATTAGTTTTAGACGTCGTGTCTGGGCTGGAAAATTGCCAATTATTCTTGTGTTCACGGATGATTTAATGTTAGTTTTGGAAGAGTGATCCTTTAGTTTTAGTGGATGTTGAAGAGGCATGATCTCAATTTTCAAAATTGGGGAAGAGGAGGATGATCACCACACGATTGCTTTGCTCTTAGCTTCACTTAATATTTCTCTAATAATTGAAACATCTGATCGATTGTCACTTTAAAAAAATGTAAAGTTGAGATGCATCGTTGCAACAGAGCATGGTTTGATGGGTTAATTTATTCATCACCCCTCGTCAGAAAGGCGTACATATAAAATGTAATTTTAATAATTACACAGACATACACACATAATTTATATATATATATTATATGTATGTATATGTATATATAGTATAATATAACCTTTGTTATTTTAAATTTGGAATTACACAAGTATCGGTATTGGTTCAAAGTGGTATCGACTCACCCCTACTCAAAATCCAACATTCAATTAATTCAAAGTTCAGGGTTAGGAAAACCGCACTTCTAACACTTAATCATGCATTAACTACAATTTTACTATCATGCATTAACTACAATTTTACTATCTACGCTGTTTCCCCATTACAACTACTGTAGGACACCTTCATTTATGTTTCAGTAATTCTTCATGTGAGAAAAGATCAAAACTTATTTTTGCCAATGTTTATTTTGTTCTAAATTGGCATATAGCAAATACAGGTGATTCAAAAAGGACTTTACAACTTTGAAAGCATATAGAAATGTATTCAGGTAACTTACAGAGTCTGTTGAGGTGCCATTGCAAAGCAATAACATCAAGTTTTTTGTCATACAACATTCATGTTGGGTCGATGTGGCTACCATTTGTAATGCGGCATACATCCCACCTGAAGTCAATTTCATTCAAGACTTTCACCAGTAAGTTAGGCGTTACTTCTGCAGCAGCAGCGGTAATGCGAAGTCTCAGTTCAGCAAGATCAGCAGGTAAAGGTTGTACAAAATCCGATCTTTAATGAAACCCCGCATGAAAAAATCTAGCTGGAGTCAAATCTTGGGAGCAAGGGTGCCATGCAATTAAACCTGTACGAACAATCCACCGACCTAGGAATCGGGTATCAAGAAAATCTCTGACTGCTATGTGGTAGTGAGGTGGTGCCTCATCTTGCTGAGTAAAGGTCTACATCTTGGTCATCCTTGTCGAACTGAGGAATTAGAAAATTTTGTACTATATCCAGATGCACGATGCCATTTATGTTTGCCTCCTGGAAGAAGAACAGGCTGTACAATTTTTGTTTGCTAAGGGCACAAAAACACTAACCTTAGGGCTATCACTAGAGACCGGATGTTTAGGCACAAAAAACATATAAAATAGGCAGGCAAATAAGCACTTATAATTTTCAAAATAGGCATTAAAATACAAACAGGCAAGAAAAAGGCAATGAAATTTAACTCAAAATAAAGAAGATAGACATACAAAAAGGAATAGATGTTTAAAAAATATAGAAACATAGCTGTACATTGCTTATAGTTGCTTAAAATAAACCAGGAGCTCTTCATTAGAGACAGCAGTCCAATATTGTTCTTTATAAATCACTGCAAACAGGAGTCACGTCAGCCCAAAATTTTCCATTGTATAATGTCTACACACAATAGTCTAACAAAAGAAATTGTTGGCTACTTCCAACCAGTATGCAAGTTATTTAAATATACACTTTATCACTGCACACAGGGTAATTTCAGTTTAAAAATTTACACTATATATTCCACACAGCAGTTCGAACTATGGAACTGTTTAAATGTGCTTCAAGTTTGTACTGTATGGTTTGCCAGTCTCTGAATAAGTACTAATTGTGGTTGCACATCACAACAAGGTATTTCTTCAGGTGATCAACCAACAAGTTATATCTGCGGTCGGACAACACATTTTTTAGAATTGAAAAAGACCTTTCAACCTTCACAGATGTTACGGGAGCATACTTAAAGCACGCGAGAACATGTGGATCTAACTCACTTTGTATATTTTCACCTTTCAGAACTTGTTGAATTGCCCTTAATTTAATTTGTCAAAGTCCTTATTAGCTGCAATAACTCGCTGACATTTCTCCTGACCTTTAGCACCGGGTTCAGCACAAATTTGGTCAACTGCAGAATGAAAATGGTCCATAGAATTTATCAGTGTTTCACTTCTCTCTTCCAGTAATGTTATTGTGTCTGCCATATTTGAATAATGGGTGGTGATGAATCCTAAGTCGTTTCACACAACAGAATTTTTCAAAAGATGCTGTGTTACGTAAATTGATGTTGCATCATCTTCAGATAGGGAATGAATTACTTCAGCCACCTTCTGATAGTTGGTCGCATAATATACTGCAGCAGATATGCAAGTAACCCATCTAGTTAGTATTGGCTGTGGAGGCAAAGCAAGTTCAGGGGCTGTTTCTTTAAACAAAAGAACCTGGGATGGTGCTTTGAGGAATATTTTCTTAGCATTGAAAATTAAAGAGTCAACTTCGGGAAATGAAACACGAATTTCCTCTGCAACTCGATGGAGAGCATGCACGAGACATGTTATGTGCAGCATAGCGGGGAAAATAGCTTTAAGGGTCGTTGTTGTCTGCCTCTATGAATGCCTTACACAAATCTGCAGAAAACTGAGACTGCCTAGGAGAAATAGCATATGATGTAATTAGTGACGGTTTTACCTCGCATGACTTTTGCTTCTCAATAGAAACCGATTTGTGTTTAGCAGTTTCTAAGTGTTGCGTAACGCAATATTTTTTTGTTCAATTCACAGTATTTTCACATAACTTACAATATAAACACCGATCCATCAGTTGTAAACACACTGGACCCAAATTCTTTCACATAGTTGTACAATTTGGTTCTCAGAGAAGATGCTTGCTTTGGCATTTCTTCAAGTAAAAAGCACAAATACACACAAAATTTCCACCCATTCTCTTTTTAATAATGTCCAAAACGTGTCCCCTCTTGATGCTCGGGAACATACTTTTTACATCTAAGCTAAACATTGTAGTCTTCATCTCATTTAACTTAAGTCCTTTTATGAGGTCTACTACTTGTTCACTGTTCTTAACTGCTCTGCTTTCTTGCTGTGTTACTAACACTTCAATAACTTTCTTTAATTTCTTTTCCAAGGGTTCCAAAATATTGTTCCTTCAGTTCATTACTGGTCTTAACTTTATCTCCTCTTTGTGTATCTTTGGAAAGCCCTTCAAACTTGGTAGTCTTCCTGTCTCCTTTATGCATTTCTTGAATTCACTCCTCCTACAGTCTTGTATGGCCCTTTCTTTTATAGTTTGTTCTTCTTCTTTTCCACAAATCTCCTCATATCCGTTTTCTTTTAGGTCTTCAAACTTCCTCTCGTACCATTCTCTTTCCATCACCACAATTGCTCCTCCTTTATCTGCCTGCTCTATCACCACATCATTTCTTGTCTGATTTTCTTCATCCCTTCCCTTTCTTTTTGACTCAAATTATCTACTTTTCCTTGATTTCCCATTTCTTTCTTCAGTATGGCTGCTGTTCTTCTTCTAATCTTGTCTCTTGCTGGTTCTTCTTTTATATGGAGCACTGCTTCTTCAATGTCATATATAACTTCCTCATAATCTACATTTCTTTCTTTAACTTTGAAACCTCTTCCTAGTTTTAAGAAAGCTTCCATTTCTTTTGATAGGTCTACATTCCCTATTACCACAACTCTTCTTCTGGTAACTTCTTCTTCTCCCCTTTCTTCTTTCCATCCTAGTCCCTCTCCTTTCTTCTTCAACTTTATTTTTATTTTCTCTCTAAATTTCTCCTGCCAGCTTTTCATTTCGTAAAACTGGAATGGGGGAACTGAAGTTAAACAAAGAATGGAAGAAGGTGTTAGAAAGAGTGGAAAGGACAAGAGAGAAAGAGGAGAGGAGAAGGAAGTAAATTAAAGGAGAAAGAGCGTTACATAGAAAGTCCAACCACATTTTATATGGAAGTAAATATGTTTAGCCTTTTAGGTGAAAGTACAGTTCACAAGTGAAAGCCACCTGCTAGAAAGTTCCAGAACAACTTTCTAATGGTCTGGAGGGAGTAATGTTTTGTGTATATATAATTCCCTGTTTCTGTATCTTGTTACTTTTGTACTTGATACAGAGTCTGAACAAGACCTTGCTAGAAGGTTGAAACGTTACGTTTAGTTTATGTTTTTCATAAAATAAATTACTGCCTTGGTCAGCATATATATTTTTTCATATTCATTTTTTTAAATTTTGGCTCTAATATTTATAGTTACAAAAAAGCCATTTCAAAAGTGAATATAATTAGTTGAATGCAGTGAATTACTACAAATTTTTTATACTTATAGAATATTAAAAAATCTGATTTTAGCAGAATTCAGAACGAATTGCAAGTTTATCTGTTAAAATAAATAACCTTATAATTATTTTTACTAAAATATCGAAAGAGACTAGACTTGGAGCTATATTGATTGCCGAGTGTTCACAATTTCTGTATGGAAGGTTCCAGGTTCGAATCCTAGCCTGGTGGTTAAGAGTGTGTCTTTCATGAATGCCATCTAATCATTATTTTCGCAAATAGTCATAAGTGGATGGAAAAGCGACGTTATATTATGAGGATGAATGTACGTGCAAAGAGACAAGACTAGGACAGTATAAGCAGGGGTAGAAAAATACAGGGTGCCCAGTCACCATGGTGTCTGAAAATTTTCACGGACCGCCTGAATTTTCAAATACAGTTCTATTTTTTTTTCATTCAAAAAATCCAAGTTTGCTTAACGAATTTTCCATCCCTTTTTTTTAAAAAAAAAATAACTAGTACAGTTTGCAAAGAGACAAGACTAGGACAGTATAAGCAGGGGTAGAAAAATACAGGGTGCCCAGTCACCATGGTGTCTGAAAATTTTCACGGACCGCCTGAATTTTCAAATACAGTTCTATTTTTTTTTCATTCAAAAAATCCAAGTTTGCTTAACGAATTTTCCATCCCTTTTTTTTAAAAAAAATAACTAGTACAGTTTGTTTTTTATAGTTTGTTTTTTCTGTATCACGTTGCTTCACTAAATCAAAATTATAAAAAGCCATTATAAATTTCTTCACTGTTGCTAGAGAAATTTTCAAATCTGGAGCAATGTGGTAGGGTCAGCCATGTAGGCTATTAAATCTTTTAAGATCTCTTTTCAAAATGTTTATACTTTGTTCCATATATCTCTGGAGCAAGGCCGTGCATAGCGACAGAGAAGGGGGAGAAATCAAATGGGCAGAACAAAGCAGTACCTGCTGCTGGGAAGGCCGGTAACAGTAACCCTCCATGTAATCCCGATCCTCTCACGTGTTCATTGGTGGAGCCGTCTCGTGTCACTACTTGCGCAGAGACTTGTTTTCGTTCGCCTGCTCTGTGTATCATCATCATTGTTTTTTTGGAGCAGCAGATGAACTTGGCTTAAACTTCATATAACACTGATGAACAAATTCAAACTTTTTTTTGCTCCTTTGAACGAAAATGGGTGATTATTTATAATTCGACCCTGCTGAATCCAAATCTGAAAGTAGAAATGCTGCATCACCTATTGTTTTCCCTGGATTTTCATTTTTTGTTTTTAATAAAAATTCAATTCCCTTTTTAATAATACATCGAAATTTGAAATTATTTTTGTTTGTTTGCTCATGAAATAAGATTTAAATATTGAAGTGAATAACTATGAAATATAAAAAAATTAAAAATATATATATAGGACCGATTCTGACTGTTCAATGAAGAAATTTCATGCAAAGAAAGGGAAAAAACACATTTTTACTCACATTTTCAAAATTTCTTTCTTGAACTCTGCCGTTTGTAACTTCCACCAGAAACCTCTTCCTTGAGGTTCCAACAGTAGTCTGCTAACATGTTCTGTACCGATTTTTCTGCATATTGACCTCCCCGATGGCGCAGTGGTAGCGTCGTCGCCTTGTAATCAAGGGGTCCCGGGTTCGATACCCGGTGGAGGCACATAGTGGTTCGGATTCCACTTTAAACTGTAGGTCCAGTCCCAATTAGCCTTACTGTGCATAAAGTGGACTTAAAACACTAAATCAATCAATCAATCAATCATTTTCTGCATATTGTTTCTCCATGACAGAAATATCCTGCTGAAATCTCTGCCGCATTCGTCACTAACCTCGCCCAAGTTAGGGGGGAAAAGTCCAAATGCGAATGTAAAAGTGAATTTTCAAGGACATATTGCACCCCATGCGCTGATAACACTTCAACAAGTTCCTTGTAGTTGTCAGCTTTCACATTTCCAAAAAAAATACAGCATACTTGTCTGAAAGCTAACCATGCGCATTTCTCTTTTTTCTGTTAGCAATTCCACAAAGATGTCACCATGAAGGATCTCACGGACTTGTGGCCCAATAAATATGCCTTCTTTTAACTTACTATCACTGAGTTTAGGAAATGTTTTTCTCAAGTACCCAAAACCCTCACCGTGTTTATCCAAAGCCTTAACAAAAGTTTTCATCAGCCCTAACTTTATATGCAACGGTGGTAACAAAATATTCTCTTTCTCAAGCAGAGGGTGATTTTTACCACTCTTCTCTCCAGGAATTAAGTTTTTTTGTATGGGCCAATCCACAATGTTGTAATGTTTATCTTTTGCCCGGCTGTCCCATTTGCAAAGAAAGCAACAAAATATTTTTAAACCCAGACTGCATGCCTAACAGTATATCAATCATTTTGAGGTCTCCTCATATCTGCCAACAATATTTTTCATAATTTATCACTTTTAATATTGTATCCATATTTTCATACGTTTCCTTCATGGTGGAAGAATAGGCAAGGGGTACTGATGGGTATATATTCCCATTATGCAACAATACTACTTTTAAACTATTCTTAGATGAATCTAAAAATAGTATCCACTCGTTTGGGTTGCGACTCCTTCCAAATTCTTGCAGAAGGCCTTCTACATCATTGCGGTAAGTTAACTCATTACTAACAGAAAAAAATGTGTCAGTGATTGTTGGCGTTTCCGATATGACACCTTAACACCATCTTGTAATAAATTCCTCCCTCAGAGACGAGAACCTAATAATTCCGCTTGAACTATAGAAAGGTTGAGATCTCCGACTAGATCATTTAGTTCGGATTGGGAAATAAAGTGAGGTATATTTGGATCAGGAAAATTTGGATCGGTGTTTGAATATGAGGGTCCAGGTTCGTCATCTGGAGAAGCACTGCTTGGTTCTGTTTCATCCACTGTCCATTCTTTAGCAGGCTTAGGAATTGGTATAAAATCATGACTCATAGGTTTCTTGGCTGAAGGAACATCAGGATAAAATATAGAATGTTTTGATTTAGAACTATATCCCACTATGTTTGTTAAACAAAAGTAACAATTCGTAGTATGATCTTTCTGTTCTGTCCATATTACAGGGTTTCCGAAGGGCATTGATTTGTGAGTGCCATTAAGCCAACCACGTAAAGTTCGCGAACAATTACAACAAATTTTACCTGGTGCCCAGCTTTTTCCCTCATCTACTTTACTTCCAAAATACAACTCATATGCTTTTTTCACTATAGGAGAGATAGTATTTCTCTGTGACTTCGGAGTAAATTCCCCGCCAACATAACAAAACAGTTTGAGTTATTCACACATTTGCGTGACATGGCGAATTCATTAATTGAGTTATAATACAATTTCTTTAAAAAAAAAACAATTATGAATGCTCTTATGTTTTGTTAAAATACAACTTACATTTCACTTCACTACAACATACATTCACAATTTCACGAACATACACAAACATAAAATATGGCTACTCGCGAAGTTAAGACTCGACTAACCCACAAAAGAACAAATTTTAACAGAGAAACAGGAAATTACTCTACTGCCAGATGTTTCCTCCACGAAATATTAAGTGGCAATCATAAACACACAAGGTCGCTAAAAGGTTCTTATCCATTTACTAGGAACCAAGCGTTAATCTGGATGGAGAGCAGGGTACGGAGACCTGAAACCATAAAACTATAAAATGTGGGTGTTCTGCAAAAAATTTAGGTGATACAGGAAAACAGATACGATATTCGTTATCAGCACATCTGAATACATAAAGATCACTTAGTTTTGTTTAAAGGAGTATTTCATTGTTTATCAGTGTAATCGGTCAAACGACGTGACTTACCTATAACTTCTTCATTCTTCTTTTTTTCTCTTTTGCAATCTTTTGTTTGGCACTTCTGCTTTTAAATACCTCTTTCTTTTTATGGCGATTAGTTTGTATTTTATTTCCGTCCATAATACTAGATTATATATATAAAAAAATATTACAGTGATAGCTTTACTTTGTTGTTATGAAAACGTGTTAATAACAAATTGAAACAGTAGGCCTACCACCAAAACACGCAATAGAGAAAGGTTAAAAGCACAATACAAATTATTCATCCACGTTGTGCATGTCAACATGAATACAGCACAGCGACTGATCTATTTTTAGACAGCGCCAGTGTTCCCACACCATGCCAAGCGATCGAGATTCCTGAATGCTGACTCAACTCATATGAGCTGTCCACAGAAGAGATCAGCCGAATTAGCCCACATAACACACAAAATAACTGCATCGACGTCTTTTACGTTTATGACAGTATTATCACAGTATTAAAACAAAGACATTTTTTTTTATTTTAGTCTATTCAAAATTAAATTTTTTAAAGGTTTTTTTTTTTTTTTTTTTTTGTGGTGTGGGGCCCTTTGTGGTGCAGTCCCATAGGCTCCAGCCTAGATAACCTGTGCGTAAATGCGGCCCTGTGCCTGTATATAACAAGGGAGGAACGTTTCTCTCTTGAGGGCTTTCACTCCTTACATAACCAACTTCATACCCGACGGCCGCACATCGCACAACCAACCCTGCAGAAACAGAAGGAATTGTACTATGAAACTCTGCCTCACCCACAATACTCACCGGACCTCCTGCCAACCAAGTAACACTTCCCCAAGCATCTCGCAAACTTCCTACGAGAGAAATATTTCACAGAGATTGAAGTTTCCGGTTCATTTAAGTGATTTCTTGACAATACTTCCCTGCTGTGATGGTGGCGCTTGGATTCAGATAGTTGTAGTGGATGTCTTCGGCAGCAGACCAGTAAAACAGTCACCATGCAGAGAAGTAAGGTAAATCAAGCATTAGGAATATTATTTTAAGGCAGATCGATCAAGCAATAAATAAGCTTTAAAATGCAATATAATCAGTGAAATATACAGGGTGGCCACAAAGTCGCTTTCCCCAATAAATGAAGAAATCAAATAAAAGAACCTAGGTGACTTGACAAACTTTATTGTACTTCAAAGTGTTGTTTGTGCTTCAAATACTGTTCTAACTGTCCCCCACCATGTTCAATGCACAAGGTACATCTCTTCAGCACTGATTTGCAAATATAATGACACAATTGAGGATTGTCATCCAATCTCTTGAACGATTGTTCGATTAGCTGATGCAAGTGAACCAAATCCTGCGGTTTCTCGGAAAACACTTCGATACCCCACATGGAGAAGTCACATGGTGTGAGGTCACATGAACATGGTGGCCAATATGTGGTATCACGACAACCAATCCATTCATCGAAATGTTGATCCAAGAACTCTCTCACAAGAACACTAAAATGAGGCAGTGCTCCATCGTGTTGCCACGTGAATGGAATGTTTTCGAAACGAGGGTTATTGACAAGTTCTTGAATCACAAGATCCTGCAACATCTGAAGGTATGTGTCACCAGTAACAGTTCCTTCAAAAAAGAATGGTCCTACGACACCACCACTCCAAATACCACCCCAAACAGTGACACCAATAAACACAATCGTGTCTGTTTACGTGACCGTTCATCTTGAATGAGACCTCATCTCTCCACAAAATTCATTTCCAGAAGTCTCTGTGAGCTTCATTCCGAATGAGACACCACACACAGAACTCAACACGTCCGTCCGGATCACATTCATGTAAAGCGTGCAGAAGCTTTGGCCGGTAAGGTTTCATCTTCAAACACTTTAACATGTTCCTTACAGAGGTACGTGACATTCCCAGGTCCCCTGCGTGCCTTCTGGTAGACTTCTTTGGGCTGGACACACAAGTCTGAGCAACATGTGCAGTGTTTTCTTCATTTCGTACTCTTCGGGGTTATCCGCTTCGCTGTAGATCATGCACAGAACCTTTAGCCTCAAATTGTTGGTTCAGGTTTCTCAAGTCTTGACGTGATGGTGGTTTCACACCTGGAAATCTTCTCCTGAATTCTGCTGTCACCACATTTGTGTTTTTGTTGTGTTTCCACCAAGCTTGTAGCATGAAAATGCATTGTTCCTTTGTTAATTTGCGATTCATCTCAAGACCTGTAATGCAAGATAACAACTTCACTCAGTAAACAACTCTCTTCAACAAACAGTAAACAAACACGTACGAAAACATGGTTACCAGTCCTAGAGACACAGTAGTGCCAGTCCTAGTACAAAAAAGATGCTCGGTGATACCTCGCTTATTTCTTTTCTTTCCTTACTTGTTTTGGGGAAAGCGACTTTGTGCCCATCCTTTATATAAGGAAAAATTATTTGCAAAACACAAAGCAAAACAATATGGCCATTACTTTTTCATCAACCCAATACATAGGAAGGCACATACAAAAGAAAAATATTTCAAGTGTGTAATTTTCAACAGAAATTTTGCCTGTAAAGATTACCTTAGGAAACATGTGAGAATACACAAAAAGATAAGCCTTTCCTTTGTTCAAGTTTTGGCTAAGATGTTGCCCTCTGCTTGTTAAATTTTATCCCTGGGGAAATTATATTTGGGGGAAAACAACAAATTATTGGCATTTTTTCCCCACTTTGCCATTCAATTGCAACATTTTCTGTCAGACAGCTGGAATATCCAATTTTGGCGAATGCAGATGTGCCCTCAAGGGCTGTTATTTTCCTAAAACTGTCAAAGAAGTTGAAGAGCATCTCCCCATTTCCTTTTCTTTCTCCACGGAATTTGGCAGGAATGTGAAAGTTGCAAATGAGTTGTCACGTGACTCGAACTTGTCACCACACAACATCTGCATTTGTATGAGTGCCAAGTACTTGAACAGTAGTGCACGAAGATAGCCTACATGGAATTTTTGATGCAAGCATGATAGTCCTTTACAAAGTCATTTTTTAAAGATAAGTGTGCTTTTTTTTAGAACAATGAGCTAGATTTCCTTGTGAAGCTAGAATGTTAGTATAAAAAGTGAGCATTACGAGTTCCAGACTCTGCAATGTCTGGAATCTGCCTTCAAAGTGAACGAAAACAGATAAAGCTGGTGGTTCCTGCTACACGATAATGCACGGTCCAACAGAGCAGATAAAGCTGGTGGCGTTGAAGACTGTGTTGATCAAAGGATCGGTTCTGAAAATTTACAAGTGCATCTACACAAGAAGGCAGTAGTGGTAAAGTGGCAAGTTCCTTTTGATTGTTGGTTGCCCGTGAAAATTTAACAAATGGAAAAATTACACGGCTGTAGCTTGATGTACGAGGTCCGACAATAAAGTAATGAGACTGATTTTATATTGTCCCACATGTGCATTCTATCTCTGAGGTAATGCTTTCCTGATGTACTGTGGTCCATAATCCACAACCTGGCAACACCTCATGAACTTGCGATAGGCATGCTGGGAATTATGCCGCCATGTCGTGAAGGAGGTGCAAGGATGTCATCACGTAATAGCTATGGAGCATGGAGTGAACATCAAGTTTCATGAAGGACATTCTGAAAACTGATTGCGGGAATAAACATTTCTTGAATTCTATTGTTGTGGAGGACAAAACAGAGCATTTTTACTACGGACCTTGTACGAACTAAGAAATCGCTGAATGGAAGTCACTAAATTTACCAAGAGGCAAGAAAATGCAACTCTCAAAGCCAAGGGTGAAGACAATGTTGTTGTTTTTAATGATAGCAAAGACATTATTCATCATGAAATTGTTCCAGAGGGTGAAAGTGTAATTAGTTGTTACTATCGTAGTGCTCGGAATGATTATGGAAGAGAACATGAAGGTATCAGACCTCAGTATCCTGAACCGGGCAGTTGGTTCCTGCTACACGATAATGCACGGTCCAACAGAGCAGTGGTTGTCTATACATTCCTAGTCCAAAAACAAGTGAATGTGTTGAATCATCGGCTTTACTCCCCAGATTTATCCCCCTGTGATTATTCCTCGTTCTCGAAAGTGAAGCTGCTGCTGAAATTACGCACTTTTGATGAACACAAGACGAGCCACCAGGTTGTGACGTCCAATCTTCAAGTCATACCACATGAAGACTTGCAGATGTTGTATCGATCGTTGGCCAACTGTGCCAATTGCTGTATTGATGCAGAAGGGATGTACTTTTAGTAATAAACAAGCAATGTTCAATTATTTTGTTTCCTTTTCACAATATAAATCTGTCCCATTACTTAATTGTCTGACCTCGTATATAGTGATGAAGTTATACATAATCTATAATAATTGGCGAGTCGGAAGGTGGTATCCTTTGTTGGAAATATTTTTCGGTTTCAGCATGCGTTGTCAAGTTGGTAGTTTTGCAATTTCCCAAGTTAAACACATTTGTAAAATATCATGACTAAAAATACAGAAGGATTAAAAATGAATTCATTCAGTTCTGTAACAACAATTGATCATGAAATTATATATACAATGATGGACATTATACACTGGTCAAAAAAATTAGGGGAGCAAGCAAGAAATCCCAAAACCAAAGTTGGTAAGTCAAAAGTAGCAATGTATTTTGATTAGGTGAGTGTGTCCTCAACCAGTACAATACATGTCTATTGAGTCATTAGCACAACAGAGTTCTAGGGTTGATTTCTGCAAGGTACTGCACAAAATCAGGAGAATAGCACGGTTATAAGACAACAGAAATGGACAGATACGCAACAGATCCATATCTCTAATAAGGCGTGTGGTCGCCATGAACTGCTATGACAGCTGCACATCTGCTTTGCATGGTTATAAGGTTATCAACGACAGCCTGCGGGATATTTACCCATTCCTCCAGAAGGGCCATTTCCAACTGTTGCAGAGTTGTAGGCGGCGCTGGCCGAGCAGCAATGCGTCTTCCGAGTGTGTCCCACACATACCCTCATCCCGTAGCAAGGCGTCAACCAGACGTGCTCAGTGAGGTCGGGCATTATCGTCCACAAAAATGAAACGATCACCGATATCTGCAGCCATTGGGACAACATGAGGCCTGAGGATCTCATCCCGGTACCGTAAGGCTGTCAAAGTACCGTTCCGGATAATGTGCGGGGGGGGGGGGGGGTGTACGTCGACCAACACTGATCCCTGCCCATACCATTAAGTCATCGCCACCATACTGAGACACTTTGCGCACATGTGCGGGATAATTGCGAGTCCCACGTTCCCTCCAGATGAGAATGCGTGGATTATCTGACTGGAGACTGAAATGCGACTCATCCGAGAAGAAAACTGAACTCCACTCTCCATGTCCCCACTTACGATGTTCCACAGCCCACTGTCTGCGGCCCCTATGGTGTTGGGCATTCAGAGGGACACACACCATTGGTCTTCTTGCATAAAGACCCCTTTCCCGCAGGCGATTTCGTACAGTTTGGCCCGAGACTCTTCGTCCTGTTGCCAAAACAAGGCCACGTTTCAAGTCGGTTGCAGTTTGCTGCCTATTCCTGCGAGCCGACAATGCTAAGTACCTGTCTTCCCTAACTGTTGTTGACCGTGGGCGACCTTGCCCAGGCCTCCTTCGTACTGTACCTGTCTGTTGAAATCGTGTCCACAACCTGGAAATGACACTGCGTGACACACCAAGGGCTGCTTCCATCCTCCCAATGGAGATTCCCCTAAATCGTGTTGTTCTGTCATCGTTCCTATTCAACACTACTCAACTGAATCCCACCTGCACTTACGGTCTGCCAGCACCACACAACCGGTGTTCCCAAGTGACCTCGTGATTGCTCCTCATATCAAAAATTCTGCCACGTGCCTTATGGTGTCACTAGAGAGCTCTTCATGCTGATGATTCATCACAGATGAATTGTACTGGTTGAGGACACACTCACTTCATCAACATACATTGCTACTTTTGACTTTCCAACTTTGGTTTTGGGATTTCTTGCTTGCTCCCCTAATTGTTTTGACCAGTGTATATACAGTAATGGTAATCACTTATGTTTTGTATTCAAGGAGACCTGGACTAATTATGTGTAACTTGGTGAAACTCCTAACGAATTTTAAAAATTAACAAGCTAATGGAACTGTTATTTTTTTTATTTATTTAAGTTGGGGTGGGGACCAAGAGGCATTTAGCTGCCCAATTATAGGTCTCGGCTAATTATATTCAAAAGTTACAGCTACAAATATACATGTCACACACATACAAATAAATTTGTGGTTGATAACATTATCAGTATTTGACATGCAAATCTAGAATATGCTCAATCGAAAAAAGATACGGGTTGGGGCAAAAGTCATTGCAACTATTTTTTTTTCATGCAGATACCAGCCCGGTTGGAAAATGCGACATATACAGATGAAAGGACGAGGGGGGAACTACATGTGGGGACAGTTAAAACGCGCGAACATTGTGCCTCACATAGTTATTACGATAGTGTACATGACAATACTGGTTTGATCGTGCAAAACAATTACATACCTGTTCTACAGGTGACAGAACAAAACTGGGGCTAGAGGCCCTCAAAGTAGTCACCTGCCATGTGCACCACACGCTGCCAATGATGTTTGAGACTCGGAATACCATCTGCGCCACCATTGGTCGGACCATGGGTGAATCGTGGTCATCTGTTGTTGCACAGCATTGGCAATGTCCTCTCGTGTCGCAAACTGCTTTCCACATAGTGGTTCCTTAACCTTGTGTATGAGATGAAAGTCACAGGGTGAAATGTCAGGAGAGTATGGTGGGTGCTCCAATTCTTCCTATCCCCAGCGTTGCAGTTGCCACCGTACACACTCTGCTCTATGTGGTCTAGCGTTATCCAGAAGGTCCGGACGTTTCTCCCAAACGCCACGTCATACCTGTCGCACAAGGAAGTTCCTGTAGTACTCTTCTGTCACTGTTCTGCCATGTGGAACGAAGTGGCACACAATGACACCCGTTTTGTTCTGTCAACTGTAGAACAGGTATGCAATTGTTTTGCACGATCAAACCAGTATTGTCCTGTACACTATCGTAATAACTATGTGAGGCACAATGTTCGCGTGTTTTAACTGTCCCCACATGTAGTTCCCCCCTCGTTCTTTCATCTGTATATGTCGCATTTTCCAACCGGGCTGGTATTTGCAAGAAAAAAAATAGTTGCAATGACTTTTGCCCCAACCCTCGTAATATTATAAAAACTGCAAATTATTGATATGTACAGTGTGTCCGAGAAAAAATATACCAATAAAGAATTTAAATAACTCAACAATCGTTAACGACTGAAATGTCAAATAACGTTTCTTTGGAAGAGAAAATCATAGATTGTTTTTAACCAAAGAACAAGAGAAAAATTTCACCTTAGTAGATCTCAATGTGTGCTCCTTTAGTGGTGCGACAAACATCAAGGCGGTACTTAACCTAAATCCAAGTGTTCTTCAACATCTGATGAGTGATGGAGCCACATGTATCGATAATTCTTTCACGGAGATCATTGAGGACTTGCACAGGTGTTTGGTAAACCATAGTCTTCACATAACCCCAAAGGAAAAAGTCCAAAGGAGACAAGTCTGGTGACCGTGGTGGCCATTTAATGGATCCACCCCTCCCAATCCAATTAGCAGCAAAAATGTTATTAAGGAAGTTAGTAACACAATGGGAATAATGTGGGGGCCCCATCCTGCTGAAATATGTACCCATGAGGTATACGAGGTACAGCATACTGTTGGAACATTTGCAGGTAACTTGCACCTGTAACTGTAGCCTCCTCAAAGAAAAAGGGCTCAATTACAGAATCTCGTGTCAAACCACACCACATATTCAACTTTGGGCTGTCGTGTTCATGTTCAACAACTGCATGGGGATTCTGCTCACCCCATATTCTACAGTTATGCCTATGCACTTTTCCGGAAATGTGGAAGGTAGCCTCATCTGAAAATGTTACGCGTGTCAGGAATTCATTGTCATCATCAATGCATGATAGCACTTCACTAGCATAATCAAACCTAGTGGGTTTATCACTGCACTTTAGTTTCTGAACAAGCTGTAACTTGTAAGCTCTAAGCCTTAACCTTTTATGCACGATATCATGCACAGTAGAACGTGGAATTTGAAGTTGAGAATTAGCACGTCTCACAGATGTATGCGGGCTTCTCTGGAAAGCTTCCTGAACTGCAACCACTTTATCCTCGCTCACACGCTTCTGACCACTACCTTTCTTCCTCAACAAAAACCCTGTTTCCAACAATTGTTTATGCCATTTAACAATGTAATGACATTCTGGTGCTTCCTGTCCATATTGTTACCGGAATCTTCATTGTACCGTTACAGGAGACTTCAATTCTGCAAACCAAAAGCAGCACTCACTTTCTGACGAACAGTAAACGGCGCCATTGTACAGACTACTCACGAAAAAAGCTGCGCATGCGCTTAATTATGTTACGATTTTTTCCCTTCTGGTGGTAAAAAAAATTCCTTTCTTCCCTCTTCCAAATACATGTTATTTGACATTTGTATCGTTAACGATTGTTGAGTTATTTAAATTCTTTATTGGTATATATTTTCTCGGACACACTGTACAACAAAATTAATGCAAGAAATAGAAGTTTACCACACAACTATATTTATTATTTTCTGACAGGAGAATTCAACTAATGATGGTTCACTATGGAATATGTATATGGATATGAATATTAAAGTATATTAGAGTATATTTTGGATGCAATATTATCAGTGCAAATTAATGCATCAAGTAAAAATAAGTGGAAAAAAACACACACAAAAAACCTGAGATGCAATTAAATGAGTAATTTTTTTTTATTTTGCAAATGAAGCAGTAATTTAGCAAAGTATCTTAGGTGCTATTTTATGGGGGTAGAAAATTTTTGATTCCGCGGCCATCGGTAACGCGTCTGACTACCATGCTCAAGGTCCCGGGTTCGATCCCCGGCCGGTTCAAATCCGGGAACTTTTCTAAGGTTGGAAGCGGCCCCGGCGCCCACCCAGCGTCGAATAACATGGGTACCTGGGGGAAACCCTGGGGGGTAAAGGCAGTCAGGGGCGTGATGCTGATCACATCACCCCCACTCACGACCGGATCAAGAAAGTGTGGGGCGTTACCCCCACACCCCCTATACGCCTTCATGGCGTGGTGCTATGCACAGGGGAGCACTTTACCTTTTTTTTTATATGTATGTGTGTGTTTATAGCTATATAGGATATATATGCTGTCTCTAGACAGTCAGTAGAATTCCACCCCTCCTCTGGAAATTTCTTAATACCACACTGCAGTTACCCAATAGAAATCCCACCCATGCTTTCAAATGGCACATTTAAAGCATGTTGGCAGTAGTTGTAAGATGGAAAACCTTTTTTCCATGATGCAGGTTTTTTAACAGAGGAAACAATTGCTCATGGCTTTTCCTGATCCAAAGTACAAAGCAAATAAGGAAACCTCATCCCTTGGTGTCACATATTATTATAGCGCAATTACAGCAACTGATGTGCAACCACAGTGCAGAACATTTATTTTGACAAAATCCTGTTTCCCTACTGGTTGATTTGCGGACGGTGATTTTGAACATCATTGCTTCCAAACACTAGGCCTAATTGGTTGTTTGACTGTGAGTTCCTTTGTAGGGAAATGTGGCAACAGAGGATCACTGCCATCAAGGCAGTTCTTGCACCGGATATAAGAACAGCGGTCCTGTAATATTTGGAAATTTTTTGCATGTTACATTTTGAACATTTATACAAACAAATTTATTGAAAATTATCTTCTTAATGTCAAGAAATTTTAAAAAGTTGGTATCAGCGTTCTTGTCCCTCGTTTTCTCATGGTGCTGATATTTATAGTTTACTGTTATGTAGTACAGTAATATTAGACTTGTTGTGTTGCCTACTCCTGAAATTAGCAAGTAGATAAATCAGTTTATCTTGTGACTGCAATCTATAATTGTTCACATTGAAGAATTTAATGAAGTTAGTATTGGTGATAGTAAAAGGAGTGAAAGTCATAGTAATGTTATCTTGGCATCTCACGTAAGCAATTATTAAAGTACAGTCTCATTTCTTGATAGCACAGAAAACTAGATGCTACTCCCTTAAAGTCTTCTGTACTGCAGATATTAGTAATTATTTTAGAAGCACACCTACATTTGTATGTTCATTTTTTTTCAGATGCTTGAACAAGAGCTATATGGAAGGACAGGTCCAAGATGTTCCAAAGTTATTTACCCATTTACCAATATCTGCAGGAAAAATGAGTGAACAAGAGCAACCAAAAAATAATCCAGAATATCTAAGTGAAGAAGGGATAGTAGAGGCTGAAACTTCAAAATTGTCTAAAACCAAGGGATATATTGAAGATGACAAGGGTGATAACAGAAGAAAGCAATATATTTGTTCCTTGTGCACCAAAAGTTTCTTCAAAGAAGAACATTTGAATAAACATATAAGGGTTCATACAAGAGAGAAGCCTTTCAATTGTTCAATATGCAAGAAACATTATGAATATGAACATGGCCTTAATAGACATATGAGAAAGAAGAAACCTTTTAAGTGTCCAATTTGCAAAAATAATTTTGCATATGAAGGAGATCTTCAGATGCATGGGAGAGTTCACAGCCAAGATAAGCCTATAAATTGCACAATTTGTGAAAAAAAATTTGCACATAAATATTACCTTAAAATACATAGGAGAACACACACAAAAGAAAAACCTTTTAAGTGTGCAATTTGCAACAAAGATTTTGTCCAAAAACGTCACCTTAATATACACCTGAGAATACACACAAAAGAAAAACCTTTTAAGTGTGCAATTTGCAACAAAGATTTTCCCCAAAAACCACACCTCAATAGACACATGAGAATACACACAAAAGAAAAACCTTTTAAGTGTGCAATTTGCAATAAAGATTTTGCCCAAAAAAATTATCTTAATATACACATTACAGTACACACAAAAGAGAAACCTTTTAATTGTTCTATTTGTAGCAAAGAGTTTTCCTACAAAGTCTCACTTAATATACATATGAGGACACACACAAATGAAAAACTTTTTAAGTGTACAATTTGCAATAAAGATTTTTTCCAAAAACCTAACCTTAATGTACACATGAGAACACACACAAAAGAGAAACCTTTTAATTGTTCTATTTGCAGCAAAGTGTTTTCCCACAAGAACTCGCTTAATATACATATGAGGACACACACAAAGAAAAACCTTTTAAGTGTACAATTTGCAACAAAGATTTTGCCCGAAAAGATCATCTTAATATACACATGAGAGTACACACAAAAGAGAAACCTTTAAATTGTTGTATTTGTAGCAAAGAGTTTTCCCACAAGGATTTGCTTAATACACATATGAAGACACACACAAAAGAAAAACCTTTTAAGTGTACAATTTGCAACAAAGATTTTGCCCGAAAAGATTATCTTAATATGCACATGAGAGTACACACAAAAGATAAACCTTTTAATTGTTCTATTTGCAGAAAAGTGTTATCCTACAAGAACTCACTTAATATACATATGAGGACACACACAAAAGAAAAACCTTTTAAGTGTACAATTTGCAACAAAGATTTTGCCCGAAAAGATCACCTTAATAAACACATGAGGGTACACACAAAAGAGAAACCTTTTAATTGTTCTATTTGTAGCAAAGAGTTTTCCCGCAAGGACTTGCTTAATATACATATGAGGACACACACAAAATAAAAACTTTTTAAGTGTTCAATTTGCAACAAAGATTTTGCCAAAAATAACACAACCTTAATAGACACATGAGAATACATGCAAGAAAGAAACCTTTTAAATGTTATATTTGCATCAAAGAGTTTTCCTACAAAGACTCACTTAATAAACATATGAGGGCACACACAAATGGAAAACCTTTTATGTGTACAATTTGCAACAAAGATTTTGCCCCGAAAACAACACCTTAGTGTACACGTAAGAGTACACACAAAAGAAAATACTTTTCATTGTTTAAAATATGACAAGTATTATACCCATAAATGTATATACTTACTAAACATGTGAAGAATAGAATAGAATAGAACCACAAAAACCATTTGCACACAGGGAATGGTGGTTTGGCGCAGTGAGTGTTTCTGAGTATAAATCTCTGGAAATTCTTGTCATTCTGTCCATATATCATTTGGGATGGGATCCACAGCTCTGTATTATACAAATCTATACTTCATGTCTACAACTATGGTGCCACCATTTTATTAATTGAGATCTCCTATCCATTCTAATGGCACTGTGCAATCCTGATTTGATAGAGTTGTAAGAAAGTAACCATTCATAACAGGATGTGTTTTTTTTTTTAAATAGCAAGCCATTGCTTAACAAATTCTTTTAGCCAAAGTACCAAGCAAGGAAAGAAGCTTCATCACAAGTAGGAGTAACTGGTGTTAAAGCTTCCCTATTTTGATGCATTTTTATTAATTCATGATAATTATTATCACTCGTATTATTCAAGTTTGATCAACAGACTGATCTCCCTCACCATGCAATATTTACTTGCGATACCAATGTCCATGACAGAGTGGTTAGCACAGTGCACTATGATGCTAGAGGTCCAAGGCAAGGTTGTTAAAGGTCCAGACATTTTAGGTAAATTCAATTCCGGTCCAGGAGAGAAAATCAGCAAGCGTCAATAGGTTCTGGACCGTAGAGAACCGTTTTATCTGTGAAGTATTTCCATTCTGTCCAGGAACCTTTTTTCCGAATCTATTTATATTCGGTCGAAGAAGCTTTTTTCCAGGATCAGTTTAATACGGTCCAGGAACCTTTTTTTCCAGGATCAATTTAAATATGGGCCAGGAACTTTTTTTTTTCCGAATCAGATTAAATAGGGTCCAAATTCCATATTGAAATGAAACAATATGCAACTTGGATCGAATTTTAACTTGTGCGAGAAAAGATATTTATAAAAATATTTATCCACTTGTGAGCATGAAAGACTAATCCAGATGCTGGCTGTTTCGAGAATCCAAGGAACAAGCCTGCGTATAATGGCAGCAATGGGCAAAATGCAAAAGCTGCAGTCATGTTACGCATCTCCATGTAGCCCCACTCTCTTAAACGTATTCCTTCTCTTGGTTGAGACCTCTTGAGTCACTACTTGCGCACACTTGTTTTCGGTCGCTTGCTTGTTGCCTTCGTTGAAAAGAACGTTTGAATAGCCATGCCATTGCACTGCAATGTAAATCTTAGAGCAAACAAGTGACGAACAAAATTCTTTAGGTACATGACAGGGGTGGAGTCGACACCGGAAAACTTTGGCAATGAACAGCGCCATTTACTCCGAATTTTATTGCATAAAGGACAATTTCCCTTGATGTAGAAACACTGCCCATCCCTGCTGTGATAGCTGCAGCCTCACGTTACCTCATCGATAGCTCCTATTGGTTGCGGTTCCTGGATTCGGATGTCTGAGCAACATGTGATGGGTTCTGTAACACTTCGACAAGGGAGGTTTTTGAACGTGGCCCATGAGAGTGCAACAGAGTTTTGATTGTTTTCCTTCGATACGGTTTCTACAACTGCTGTGTGGCATTCCATTGTATACCGTACTCGCAGACATTTTTAGAAGGTAACTTTTAATCCATCAACCCTGGTCCAGGAATTGTAAATAAATTTAATCACAGACTAGGAGAGAAAATTTGCAAATGTAAATGACTTCTAGCCATTGTAAAACCTTTTCATATTTAAAGCATTTCAATTCGATCCATGAACCTTTTTACCGGATCAATTTAAATACTGTTAAGGAACCTTTTTTCCGGAAGAATTTAAATTTGGTTTAGGAACCTTATTTCCTGCATGAATTTAAATACAGTCCAGGAACCTTTTTCAGAATCAATTAAAATACATTCCAGGAACCTCATTTCAATGAAACAATATGCAACTTGGACCAAATTTAAATTGTGTGAGAGAAAAAAATTCCAGTCCTGCAGTAGAACCCATTAGATTTTATGGGTTCCTGGACCTTTAACAACCCTGGTCCTAGGTTTGAATCCCAGCCTGTGAATGGATGTTCTTTGTGAGTATCTCTTCATCAATTTAATTATATCATCATTTATCCTCATCTTTGCAATTAGCGAAATGTGGCAGAAATGTGAAGTAAAATAAATCAACCAATCAATGCTTGAATAATTGTATTGAAAACATTTTTACCCTTAAACTTGATTAGGTAAATTTCAGTTTGAAATTCTGATACAGTTAATAATTTCTTATAGATTAGTATATCCTGTAACATTTGCGACTCATGTTTGTAGATGTATTTCATGTCTAAGTATGTGAAATGGCAAATGTAAACTTCACATATTAAATAAAATATTTTAAATATTGAATTGTATTTCAATGTTTTTATACATTGGAATCTCATTTATGCTTTATATTGTTAATATATTTGTGTGTGTATGTGTGTGGGTGGTGAAAGGTGGTAATAGATAATATTGAAATAGAGAAAACATTTTCTTGAACCCTTGAATTTCTAGAAAGTACGCCTTGGATACTGGGAATTATACTTTAATTTTATCATGATCCTCTAATGGCCACCTTGTACTAGCAAAGTTATAATCAGTTATGGACACAGATTTTGTGATATGTTAATAACAAATTTATTTTTATTGGTGATAAAGTTTAATGCATTGATAATCTCTAACTCTTTTCAAATAATGTTTAAATCTGATGTTAGTATGATTGAAATGACATTGCATTGATTGAAATTAATTTTTTCTCTTTCAAAATTATTATGATATTTTATGTTTAATTTTGTGCATGAAGTTTTTGTGTTTCTTAACATATTGAATTATTTTGATGAAGATTCTTTTCAATGTGTAATATTTCAAACTTCTCATTTTTGAGAAAGCAACAATACTCAATGCCAGTGATTCATGAATAGTTTTAGATCATCCTTCTGAAAATGCAAGTTTTAATTAACAATTTTCAGCAAAAATCATTGTTTTGCAACACCTAAACCTCATTGCACAGCTGGGAAATGCTGTGTTTGTAATCGATTCCATTTTAAAATATTACATTCGTTTCATGACATTAAATAACTCACTAATTATTCTCCTGCAGCATTATAATACTGGAAGCCATGGTGGGTAGAGTGTCGGTTTCCATGCAGGAGACCCGGGTTCAATTCCCAGGGTGTATGATAAAAGGTCAGAATTGTTCTGGCCTTCTCCTCCCCCCTCGAATCCATATCTGGGGCTCACCAAGCCTCAAATCAATAGATACCTGGGGGCAGCCCCATGGGGTAAAGGCAGCTGGGAAGTGGTTCTGATCACATCACCTCCAAAAATGGCCGAGATCGAGAATGTGTCTCAGCCTACCCCCACATACCCTAAATGTGCCTTCATGGCATTGTGCTACATCCACAGGAAACTCATTTTGTTTTTATATTTTTTTAAAAAGCATTATGATACTTTAAAAAGTCTTGAGACATTTGGTACTTTTTTTGTGAACTCTGTAGACCCAGAGGATGCAAAGATAGGATTTTTGAAGTGTTGCAAGACTTTTTAACATGCTAGAGTTACAAAAGAAAAATATAAAAAAATCTGTTGATTGTCTCTTCTTCAGTTTCATGTAAATACTATTAATTCAAAGTACTTAAAAAGACCCAGCCAGCTCCAAGTGCCCTACGGAAGAGCATAAAATTTCTTACTAGAGGGTGGAAAAATAATCGTGGACATTGGCATCCCTCCCTTCATTACAAAATTAATATGTGAAATGTCTAAACAGCTTTCTTTGAACAATTGCCTCAGGTTGATATTCTTTATTTGAGTACCTGCATGGATTGTGCAACAACAGTCAACTCCCCTCCCCCCCTCCTACTTGGTGGCTTTCTTCTACAAACTCAAGAGATTTTGCTAATGTTGGCTTATATAATTACAAGGGAACTTTTGGTATCATCCTTTCATCATAAACAAATGAGAAAAACAGCACTTTGTGAGATTTCACACTGTAAAAATCCATTTAGCTAGCACAGCTTTCTGGAATATAAAACCAAACCAAATTTTGTTCTGTCATGCTTATTTTTAGTCTGTTATTTGAGGTGTTGTAATGTTTATTTTTGTCTCTTGTTTGATGTGTCTGACTGGAAAGGGACCAAAGGGGCCAATAGGATTTCATTGGCCTCAGTGCAGGTTTATCTAGGGTAGTAGGTGAAGTACGTCATCAATCAATCAATCATGAATAATCAACAATAATAAATCAAGTAATTAATATTATATCAAAATCAGAAATTAACCATAAGTAATACATATGGTTTTAACTACCATAATTTAATATTCAAGCAATAGATAGTAAAATAAATACATCCCAATTCGATTCGACAGGGCTGTTAATATCCTCGCAGAATAAGAATGAACATTCTGATAATAAATTACTAAGCAAAATGAAGCCAACCCTAAGCCATCTCACCCCAAAATAATTCTAATAATATTATGAGAAATTATGAAAAGCATCATAGACCCAACAAATAATAAGACTAAAATAATAAATTGTTATATATATTATAATCTACTTCTATATAAGAGCCTCTATAATTAATAACTATTGAAGAAATGTATATAACCAACCCTATAAAAATTAAAGATATTAAATCAAATAGTATTGGTTTAATAATTTTAGAACTATTTAAATTCATAAAACTTCACTCAATAAAAATTGTAATATCTTTAATTAAAAATATTATTCCTAATAGTAATAGGATTAAGCTACTAATTAATAAAATAATTGAACTTATAATTGTAATAGAAAAAACTAAAAACCATTGATTTAAGAACTTCATAGTTACCTCTAAGCCCACAACTTAATATTCTACTTAATCTACTTAAATAATTTAAATTCAATTAAATATTGGAGAACAAAAAACAATTAAAAAATTTAATGGAAATAAATGACAAAATATTAATAAATATTCACGAATATTAGTTCCTCAGCAAGAAAATAATCCAGAATTGTATATTCCATGTTGAGTATACAAATACAAATATAAAGTATAGGCGTGCTTAAAAAAGAGAGTCGTGCAACTCCCATAAAACTAAAAGAGGACCACCCAATAATTCTATTTAATAAGCTAATCTCCCCCAACAAATTAATAGATGGTGGAGCTGCTATATTAGTAATTCTTAATATAAACCACCATAAAGCTAATCTAGGAATATAGTTAATTATTCCCTTATTGATTAATATACTACGACTACCCAACCACTCATAAGTAATGTTTACTAACCAAAATATACCAGAAGAACAGAGACCTTGTGCCACTATTAAAGTAAGTTCACACTCTTATAGTTATAATTCCTATTAAAAAAATAGACCCACAGAAGAATATGCAACCAAAGCCCTTAAATCAATTTGACGTATACAAACAAGACTAATTATTCAAACACCAACAATTCTAATTCCAAATCAAAAAATATTCTACTTAATAGCTAGCCCCTCAATGCAAGAAATAATCCACAAAATACCATACCCCCCAAAGCTTTAATAGTACTCCAGCCAAAATTATAGACCCACTCACTGGAGCCTCAACATGAGCCCTAGGTAATCACAAATTAACCAAAAATATAGGTATTTTTACTAAAAAAGCAAGCACCATACTAATATATCAAATAAAATAATTTATACTAACATTAATATAATTAAATATATATATATATATATATATATATATATATATATATACCTTATAATTAAATATAAAAATGCCAACTAAAAGAGGCAAAGAAGCAAGTAGTGTATAAAAAAGAATATACTCCTGCTTGTACTCGCTCTGGTTGATAACCCCAGCCTAAAATCAAAAATAAAGTAGGAATCAAGGACCCCTAAAAAAACAAATAGCTAATATATATATATATATATATTCTTATAAAAGTTAATATCAATAATAACAACAAAATAATTAATAAAATATAAATCTGCATGGGTAAAAATAATTAGAGATAATACTATCTCTAGTCACTATTATTAAAAAAATAATTCAAATACTAAGTAAAACTAAAGAATATGATATTACGTCCAGCCCAATAAAATAATTAATCCTCCACATCCCAATACCAACTCACACTATTAATAAAAACAAAAATCTACCAAAAATGATAGAAACTTGAACCACTATCCACAAAGAACCATTAAATCTTAAAAGGATTAAAAATATAAAATAAAAAATATACTTTAACACTTTAATAGCACAAAAGAATTAAAATAATCATTACCATGAGTACATGTAACTGATACTATAATAAATAAACCAAGAGCTCCCTCACATACACAAAATGAAAGAAATAATAAGCAAAAATAGGATTCTTCTTGATTACTAATAAAGCAATAAGTTGTATATGAATATAAAGACAAACACAATAAACTCAAGTCTTAATAAAGGTACTAATAAATAAAATAATTAATATTAATAATACTCTTAGCATAAGTTTTTATAATTTAATAAAAACAGTAGTCTTGTAAATCACCAATGAATTAATAATTCTAAAAACATCAAGGAGGATATAACTACATCACCAATAACTCCAAAAGCTAACATTCTAATTCTGAAATTGTATAAACCTTAGAAATTCAACAGGCAGTGTCGCTTATGAAATAATTTAATTTGGAGACAGAAATCTGGTTCCCATTAGCATATCATACGACATCTTCGATAATAAGCAGGGGCGTTCTGGTTCGGCCAGAGGGACCCGAGTAACTTGACATATGTGTCTCCTCCGAAATGCAAAATTAACTCCCTTGCTCGCAGATGGACATCTATAGGAAAACGTCCCTTATCTCATAACTAAACCTCGGATTTTTAGGTTCTAAAAAATGTGCTTTTAGGTTCCTAAAATAGGCTCTAAAAATCCTAAAATAGGTTCGAAAAACCCTAGAATAGGTTCTAAAAATCCTGAAATTGGTCCTAAAAATCTTAAGTTAGGCTCGAGAAATCCTGAAGTAGATTTAAAAAAAACTTAAAATAGTTCAAAATTTCTGAATACTGCTGATTAGGTATAGTCACCGGCAATGAAAATGGGACACCTATATCCTGAAATATGCACTGCACTATCTTGCATAACATTATGTGTGTTGCCTAACCCTACGGCGATGGCATAACTTAACATTGGAAATTTCCTATTAAAATCTACTCATCGCCGTATAGTTAGGCAACAATCTTTTATCATGTTGTCGACAGTCAAACTCCGCAATTTGCCTGTGAGGATCATCTCATGCGCTGAAAATAATCTTTCAACAAGAACATAGTCAGTGGTGCAAACTTCAATGCTGAAATGTTAGTTTGCAAGGCGTGAATGCCACAAAGCACGGACGTGACGCGAAAGTGAGCAAGACCACACAGATCAGACCACTTTGGATTGCACATGTAACAGAAATTTTGCTTTGTTTAGAGCTTTGAAAAATCACCATGGACTTGGAGGAAGGGAAATCGACAGAGAGTACGTTTCAAACACGTTCGTCATTGAATTTTCTCGTGACCAAACAAAGCAAATGCCTCTGTGTGACGTAAAGAGTCTGTAAAAACCTTCAAAAATATATAAAAACCTTAAAAAGGTTCGATTTAGGCACATAAACCTAAAATAGGTTCCAACAAGTAAAATAGGTTTTAAGGCACTATAAAACTTCATCAGTTGCGTTTTTTAACGAAACGCTGACGTAACTTATTATTTCTTGCTTACCTGTAAAGGAAAAAATAGGTTAAGAACGTAAAATCCGAGGTCTACTCATAACTTTGAAGCTACTGCGGTTGTGGTGAGCGTATGCATAAATTGTCTACAGTTATGAATCCAGTATAGAAAGATTCAGTTACTCAACCAGTCGTTGCCTTGTTGTTGCACAATTTAAACAATTAAATTTGGTAAATCATGAACTTTTATCACTAATTTTAATTTTACGTGTGGTATTTGAATGTAACTTCCAATCAAATATTTTCAAGATGGCTCTAAGCCTTCAAATAAGAGCTGAAAAAAAATTCTCAAATAGTTTACACCTGTTCCATGTTATTTCAAAAAGGTCCCAAAACTCAGTAGGATGTGGAGTCGAATTATCCCTTTGCCCTAAGGGTTCACAGCGTATGGGTTAGATGTTACCATTATTTGGGGGCATTTTGTGAAGTTCATTTTTTTTTCAATATTGAAATTCTGTGGACATTTCCTTCTTTTCCAGTGTGTTGTTTGTTTATGATCTACAGTGCTCGAAGTGGAAATTCATATAGCTGATAGATATATGCTTGGTCGAGGAGGGTCTTTGTGTAGATCAGCATGGAGACAATGAAGCAGTGGGGGATGCTTATGCAAATTATCCTAGCAGGAGGGGATGGTTAATAAAAATTTACTTAACTGGGGGGAAAACATCCCTCTGGACTCCTTCTCCACACCCACAACTCCAGCGCTGATGATCTATTAATATAAAAAGGTCTTGTTTCATGAAATATATCGAAAAGAAAAGCTATTGTTGAAATTATTATTAATAATGTGGAAGTACACTATTATTAAAATCGTTTTCGGAATTCAGTCTTTCCGATCGACTTTCATTGAGAGACGAATTTTCAGTGAATGAAGTCCCATGACCACCCCATTACCCGTCTTTCAAGGCTGGAGTCCGCCATATTTCCTTCTAATAGATTCCAATTAATCTTGTGATGCTGGGTTAACACTGGAAATCTAGAGGTCCAGTTCAACCCCCAAAACAGAAATGGGAAGTTTCTTGAATACATTAGTTACTATTAGTATTAGAAGGCTAATGTGAAGGGATGACTTTTTATCATACATTTTAGTCCGGAAAAATGCAGATAGATACCTCAAAATTCAATGACCTATTGTATTTTAGAGAACGACACATTTCAAGGTGGGAGAAGAAAAACCGATTTCCAATAATATGTGCGATTTATAGTGCTATGCATTTGCACTCAAAACACTAACTGTACGTATTGAATACATTTTGAGCATGTAAGAAACTAAGCTCGTATAGTAATTTTAGAACATTTATTGCACCACAATTTTTCGATAAAAAATCAAAATATAATGCGTACTTTAGGAGGTGAGAGAGGAATTATGCAGCTCGTTGGCCGAGCGCCTTAAGTAGTGGATTTCCAAGTTCTCTGGTTGGACATATTTTAATTTAACTTATGACTATATCTTCATCAATCGCGATTATCTTAAACTGGCAACGCTAAATAACAAAAATAAAATACAAGCGAGAGCAAATATTTTAATTGAACTATGTGTAAATACAAATACAATAAATATCCTAATATCTTCAGCAAATTTAGAGTTTTTAAGATGGAATTCATACATCGGTTATAGACTGGGCCGGATTAAGACGAAATTAGGCCTGATGCTGTCACGTCAAAACCTAACAATGAAATACCGTCGATTTTTTCTGTACAACTAACTTTCAAGGTGAAAATTTACTACGTCGCACTTACCGAACTAATAAAGAGTCAACAATCGCCAAGATATTGCAAGAAACGCAGCTAAATTACTAAGTAAACTGTTTAACGAAAATTGATGGCATTAATTTGACATTTTCTGTGAACACTAAACACAACGACGTTATATTTACGTCACAGCGCAAAGAATAATCGTAACGGTATAATAAGTAACGCTGTGTCTAGGCGTCCGAAATTTGGGCTCCAAATTTCATTCTAAGATTTATTTGCAGGTTAATATAGCAAAGGAAAACTGTTCAGCATTCGGAAAATTCTCGCCTGTTTTCATCTGGGTCTATTTCAGGAATGGGCCTAATGCTGCAGCATCAATAGCACCCACCTTAATCCGGCCCTGGTTATAGATACGTTCGTCAACCGATCTCGTATTCCGTTTGAATGTGCGGTTACTATTGTATGCAATAACATGTCCATGTATTTTATGAAAGTTGTGTAGAGATACTACTCAATACATGCTCATTCTCATAAAAACAAGGACGCCGACCTACGGAGTTAGCACAGAGCGCTATGACGACAGGAATCCCTGATTCGGACCTAGTTCTGGGTAAGGTTGTTCGTTGTTTCACTTCATCATTTGATTTGATTTTTTGTTTTTTAGCGTCGCTTTTCTGCCACTTTTGACTAACCACGACGATGATTCATTTGGTTTGTTTCACTTCACATTTCTGGCACTTTTGGCTAATGATGAAGATGAGGATTAAATATGATGAAATTGATTAAGAACAGCCACGCCCAGACCGCGATTCAAACCTAGGACACCTGGCATCGTAGCACACTGATAATCATTGCGTCACGTGGATCGATGTCATCTTTATAATTACCATCACTCATCCTCAACTTCGCGATTACCCTTAAGTGGCAGAAAAGTAACGTTGACCACGAAACGAGACCAGACGAGACTTTGTTCTGTTTTGTCTCACCTCGTGTCAGTAGACCTAGTGGCCCGGTACTGAGTCATCATTTGCGGCTCGAATCATCATTTGTGGCTCGTCATAGCCTTTTATGATGTATATTTTGAGGGGTAGAGTTGGCAACACTGTGGGCCCACTGTAGCCTTTTATGAGGGGGGTCTATTGCCCTCTGTTTACATCTGGTAACACTGCCGTAGTTTGACAGTGTTGTTAACCTACTGGGTTTTTTTTCACTGAGGCTCGAATCATCATTTGAGGCTCGTCGTAGCCTTTTATGATGTATATTTTGAGGGGCACAGAGTTGGCGACACTGTGGGTTTTTACTGTAGCTTTTATGAGGGGGGGGGTTTATTGCCTTCTGTTTACATCTGGCAACACTACCGTAGATTTTTTGACAGTGTTGTTAACCTACTGGGTTTTTCACTGTAAATTTTCATCAAAGGGTCTGAGGGGTCCATGTATTTTTTATGTCTGGCAATACTGTTGGGGGCCTAGTGTTGGCGACACTGTGGGTTTTTACTGTAGCCTTTTATGAGGGGGGGGTCTATTGCCCTCTGTTTACATCTGGCAACACTGCCGTAGTTTGACAGTGTTGTTAACCTACTGGTTTTTTTTTTCACTGAGGCTCGAATCATCATTTGAGGCTCGTCGTAGCCTTTTATGATGTATATTTTGAGGGGCACAGAGTTGGCAACACTGTGGGTTTTTACTGTAGCCTTTTATGAGGGGGTCTATTGCCCCCCTGTTTACATCTGGCAACACTACCGTAGATTTTTTGACAGTGTTGTTAACCTACTGGGTTTTTTTCACTGTAAATTTTCATCAAAGGGCCTGAGGGGCCCATGTATTTTTTATGTCTGGCAATACTGTTGGGGGCCTAGTGTTGGCAACACTGTGGACTCTTACTGTAGCCTTTTATGAGGAGGACCTATTGTCCCCTTTTTATATTTGGCAACTCTATTGGATGTTTTGTTTGAGGCTCGGGTTTTACCAACCCATCCGAAGAAAATTCCACTATGTGATCTTTTACTGGCTAAGCTAACCTACAAATAGAAATTGGCAACACCGACGAGCATCAAATGATGATTCGAGCCTCGTCGGTGTTGCGTACCCACTCTACAAAAATTCTACTATATGATTTTTCACAGGTTAAGCTAACCTACAAATAGGAGTTGGCAGCACTGACTTATAAACCCACTGGGTCCTCTTGGCATGTTTTTTCATGATGTGTTGCTAGGCTATTGAGCATCTTGCCGTATACAATGTATATATTTTGAGAGGGGGGTTATAGCTTTTTATGCTGTACGAATACTGGAAGCTTGACAGTGATAACCAACAGAGTAGGTAAACCTACATCCAGGAACTGGCAACACTAGTTTCTGACAGTGAATTTGAAATAAAATATTAAACAAAATACATGAGTAAGCACTGTGATTACAAATAGTACCAGTGTTATGCCCCCAACTCCAACTGGACAACTGGGGAAAATAATTGTACAACAATTTGTACCTAATTGTACAATACTTGTACCTAATTGTACAACATACATATACACAGACATAAAAGAGAGAGCCTTCCCGTAACTTACTTCATGTACAATTTATATGATTTTACAACTGTGAAAAGAAAGCATATGTGTTCTGTATGCACACATTTATTCTTATTTTTCGAAGTTGAATGAAAGCACATGTTTTTACGCTCTCGTAATACTAACCTTGCTCCACTGATTTTAAATTGCTTCCATCCGCTTTTTTTTCTGTGTTATTTCCGTATGCACGCAACATTCGCTTTCAATAGACAGAAGGAGTGTTAGTATAGCAGGCTCCGAGTTTACAATTTATTAAATTAAACAATAATTTATGTAAGAATATACTTGTACTTACCGAATACAAAATAATAAAAGCACATGTGAATGTTTGCGTGTGTTCATGTTATATGACGACTGAGTAAAAAAATAATGTTGACTCCCCGAAAGATAAAAGTTCCTAGTTCGACATCAGATGCATGCAAATTTTTATGTTTTGCTCTCCAAAATCTTGATTTTTATGTTTGTGCTATTTGTCATACAGCAGAGGAGGAGGAGAAAGAGGGGGGAGAAGAGGGGAGAGGGAGGGGAGGGGGTACTATTAGCGCCATCTATTAGCAAACAATAGAAATAAAAAGTAGGGTCAAACTTTTTCAACACCCAAACATTTTAAACGTCCTTGCGTAGTAATACGATCTAGCTGAAGATGTTTAAAAGAGTACTCTTAGTCGACGAAGCTAATTGCTAGGGCCCTTATATTACTAAAATATTCTTTAATTTACATATTTCTCATACCGCCATATGTTGTTCTATTTGACTTCTTCCAAAAAAATGCTAATTAGCGAGAGTTAATTAAGCAAGGCAAGTAAAAGAAGCAAAATAGGACAACATATGTGCCGGCATGAAAATATGTAAAAAATTCGATTCAGAGGTGGATCGAATTAAAGTTAGGGGATATTTTGCATTTTTTCCCTATAATGTACAAAACATTTACCATACATAATTTTTTCTATTTACAACAGTATAAAATAAGAGGAATGTGTGACAATATCCATATTAATTAGGAAGGTATGTTGTATGCTAGGTTAGCTAATTGTGTCTTCTACAGCTTCACTGTATAGAGGGAAGATGGAAAAAGAGAGCTCTACGGAAACTGACGCTCTTAACAATATTGTACGTTCGTGAAAATTATATATAAATAAGACTTAAGCGTATTATCTGCTTTCATGTCAGATTTTACCAACCTGTGAGCTGTAGTGTTTAGGTGACAAGCGACCTGCTCAAATATGATACTGTTGACAATATTGTACGTTCGTGAAAATTATATATAAATAAGACTTAAGCGTATTATCTGCTTTCATGTCAGATTTTGCCAACCTGTGAGCTGTAGTGTTTAGGTGACAAGCGACCTGCTCAAATATGATACTGTTGACAATATTGTACGCCCGTGAAAATTATATATAAATAAGACTTAAGCGTATTATCTGCTTTCATGTCAGATTTTACCAACCTGTGAGCTGTAGTGTTTAAGTGACAAGCGACCTGCTCAAATATGATACTGTTGACAATATTGTACGTTCGTGAAAATTATATATAAATAAGACTTAAGCGTATTATCTGCTTTCATGTCAGATTTTACCAACCTGTGAGCTGTAGTGTTTAGGTGACAAGCGACCTGCTCAAATATGATACTGTTGACAATATTGTACGCTCGTGAAAATTATATATAAATAAGACTTAAGCGTATTATCTGCTTTCATGTCAGATTTTACCAACCTGTGAGCTGTAGTGTTTAGGTGACAAGCGACCTGCTCAAATATGATACTGTTAACAATATTGTACGCCCGTGAAAATTATATATAAATAAGACTTAAGCGTATTATCTGCTTTCGTGTCAGATTTTACCAACCTGTGAGCTGTAGTGTTTAGGTGACAAGCGACCTGCTCAAATATGATACTGTTGACAATATTGTACGCCCGTGAAAATTATATATAAATAAGACTTAAGGGTATTATCTGCTTTCATGTCAGATTTTACCAACCTGTGAGCTGTAGTGTTTAGGTGACAAGCGACCTGCTCAAATATGATACTGTTGACAATATTGTACGTATATTGTATTGTATAGGAGACTAGAAGCATATAATTTGGCGAAAAAAAAACCCAAGTAAGGTCATAGAAAATAGTTAAAAAAAAAAGTGAACAATTATATTTTGCATTGCACAGCATTAGGTATTAAATAACATACCCCCAAAAAATCTCTGCATTATGCGTTTTTAAAAAATTGCCCTACGTGCCAAATTGCTGTGTCAAGTACTTTTCAAAGGCACTGTCGTACTTGTGTGCCGGGAAAGCGAATATGTGCAACCAAACTGTGCTCTAAGTGTGGAAAAAAATTTTCTATTGCCAACTTCAAGCGACACCAGCTTACTTGCAAGAGCACTGGAACATCTCTACCGCAAACTTCCAAGCGAAAGGTAGAAGTAACCTCCCTCGATGCATCGCCACCTGCCAAACGCGTCAAGCTGGCGAAGAAAGCAGAGCGATTTGCGTTTGAGCATTTATTAGAAGACTTTAACATAACATCAGACAGCTTCTGCGATGTGCGTAGTTTTCTGGAGAGCGAGCGAGCTAAGATAATATCCATCCTCAACGATGCATTGGCTACATACTCCACTAAATTCTATGCTGTGCTATGCTGCAAGTATAAGAAACCGTCTGATGAAATATATAAATTCTTCCATGCCACAAAAGCAAAAACACTGCATCAGGCAGATGTCACTGACCTCGACAGCATCTACGACAAGTTTGTCGAGGAGCTTGTGGCAAAGCACGAGGAGCATCAGGCTGAAGGCTCGGGCGGTTCGCTGTATGGCGACCCCCACGAACTTTGTCTGACACTTAACAAGTTCCTGCCACTGGCAGGGTCTAGCTATATTGCCCTGCCACCCGAGGTTGAAGCAAGGAAAGCTGTTCTCAATATTCAGAACAAAGACACCAAATGCTTCCTCTGGTCGGTGCTGGCAGCATTGCACCCTATACCTAGGGAAAACAGTCCACGCCGTGTTAACCACTACACGCAGTATGAGTCGGAACTGGAGGATGCAATGGCCGGGATTGCCTACCCTGTAGAAGTCTCGCATATTCGCAAGTTTGAGGTTCGTGCTCGTGACTTGTTGGGCCTACAATTAGCCATCAATGTTTACGGTCTCACCGAGAACAAAAATGAGGTCCACCCCATCCGGGTGAGCAACGTGAGCAACAACAACGAGGTACGAGAAATCAACCTCCTGCTCATCAAGGACGAAACCCATCACCATTACACCCTTATCCGTTCCCTCTCTCGGCTTGTTTCGACCCAACGGAGCAGTGATAGTCGCCACGTCGAGGTGTGTCGCAGGTGCTTGTCTATATTTCATAATCGAGAACAGCAGGATTACCGGCGCATCAGAGGACCCAATATTGCTGCTGAGAAGCTAGCTTGCCACATGCTCTATTGTGGTACCAACAAGCCTGCACGAATTATCCTGCCCGAACCTGGTGCAGTAGAGTGCTTTCGCATGCACAGTGCTATGGTGAAGCATCCTGCCTATATTGTAGCAGACTTCGAGGCCTTTCTTCAACCTCTGTCTAACTGCGAGCCCAACCCCGAAACATCCTCTACCATTCCTTTCCAAATCCACGAGGCCTCGAGTTACTCCTATGTTGTGGTGTGGCGAGACCAACATATTGCCTCCGAGCCCTATGTGTATCGCGGTCCCGACCCGGTCAAACACTTCCTGGAGAGAATGCAACAGGAAGCCATCAAGATAGGGAAGGTGCTGTTGGCCCCCAAGCCCATGCTGCCTCTGTCTCCCAAAGACAAGCATCAGCACGAAATGGCTCTAAATTGTCCTGTTTGCAACTCGGTCTTCACTGACGATAACAAAAAGGTCCACCACCATGACCATTATGGGACCGGAAGCTACATTGGCCCGTGGTGCAACAGATGTAACTTGAGAGCCAGGGACCCGCGCTTCATACCGGTCTTTTTTCACAATGGCTCGGCATATGATTTCCATCACTTGGTTACACATCTAGGGTACGACAATGCGAGAATCAATGTCCTGGCACAGAACGAGGAGCATTATATTAGCATCAGCAAGTGGGTGCCGATCCCCAACTCAAGCAGCAGCATCGAGCTTCGGTTCCTCGACTCTCTGAGGTTCCTCCAGGCAAGCCTCGATGCTCTTGCTGGGAAGCTCAGAGACGACCAACTAGCCATTACCACATCAAGTTTCCCGAACTTAGATGTCGCACTCATCAGACGTAAAGGGGTCTACCCCTACGAATACGTCACAGACCCTTCCAAGTTCGAAGAAGAGTTGCTGCCTCCCCAGGATAAGTTCTACAGCCAGCTGAGAGGTTCAGGTATTACCGACGAGGAGTACAAGCATGCTCAGTCTATGTGGGTCGAGTTGGGTTGCCGAACTTTCGGTGATTACCACGATGCATACCTGAAGCTTGATGTGACGCTTCTTGCCGATGTGTTCCAGGCGTTTCGGGCGACTGCGATAAACATTTACAACCTGGACCCTGTATATTTTTACAGCCTTCCTGGACTGGCATGGTCGGCCATGCTCCTGCTGACTAAAATTAAACTTTCACTTATCACCGATAATAATATCATGCTTTTCATCGAGAGAGCTATCCGGGGCGGCATGGTCCAAGTGTCGCAACGCTTCGCACACGCCAACAATCACCACATGGCCACTGGTTACGACCCCTCCCAACCATCAAGCTACATCATGTACACTGACGTGAATAATCTTTACGGGCACTCCATGATGCAGCCACTCCCAACAGGACAGTTTAAGTGGGTTGATCCTTTATACCACGACATCGAAAAAGAGTGCGACGAGTTTGGGTTTTTTGCCGAGGTGGACCTTGACTTCCCCGAGAAGCTGCAGGATACATTCTGTGACCTCTCGCCTGCTCCGGAAGTCAAGTGTCGCACCTGGCTCGGATCAACCGAAGCTCGTCATGGACTTGGAGCCCAAAAAGCGTTATGTGCTACACTACCGGAACCTCCAGTGGTTAATGCAGCAAGGGGTCTCGGTCAAAGCAGTTTACCACGTGCTCTTGTTCAGGCAGTCTCCATGGTTGAAGCCGTACATCGAACTGAACACCAACCATCGCACTGATGCCACTTCGGAACTTGATCGCGATTTTTTCAAATTAATGAACAATGCGGTATTTGGGAAGACCATGGAGAATGTGCGAAATCGCGTTGATGTGAGGTTGGTGACGAAGAAAACACAGTGTCGTCGACTTGTTGCAAGCCCGCTGTTCAGGTCTCGAACAATTTACAACGAACAGATGTCTCTGATTCACATGAACCGGGGCAAGGTGCTACTCAACAAGCCCATCTATGTGGGAGCTGCAGTTTTGGATCTGAGCAAGTTGTGCATGTTCGAGACATATTACGGCATACTACGTGCACACTACAACCACAATATCTCGCTCCTCTACACAGACACAGACAGCTTGGTGTACCATGTTCGCACGGTCGATGCGTATGGTGATATAGCCAAAGTTCCAGCTCTTGTCAAGCTCTTCGACACATCGGGCTATCCCCAGCTAAACCGGTATGGAATTCTGCCCCGGAACAAAAAAATACCCGGCAAACTCAAGGACGAGAAAGACGGGGATGTGATTGTGGAGTTTGCTGGACTTCGTGCCAAAGCCTATGCGATCCGGGCTGAGGGTTCTGTAACAAAAAAGGCAAAGGGTGTAAGCAGGCAAGTGGTTCGGGAGCACCTCAAGTTTGAGGATTACCTCGAGTGCCTCAGAACAAAATCGCCCATTCTACAAAAAGAGCATCGTATCCAAAGCGTCGATCATGTGCTTACAACTAATATTGTCAGGAAAGTTGCTCTGGATGCACACGACGACAAGAGGTGTATTCTTGAATGTGGGGTCCATACACTTCCGTGGGGCCACTATCGCCTCCAAACTAGTAAGGCCTGCCCAGAGTGTAACAAAAAGTAATAGGCAATGCGAAAAAAAAAAACAATTTTAATTTACTTCCACTTCCTCGATTACATGCATGCATGGCACAGCAAAATTAAACTTCTGGAAACTGCTAATTGCAATTTGTACTTATATATATAAAATTCCACATTTCTTATTGTGTGCTATTTTTTTTTTATTTATTTAAAACTGTTCAGTTACTCTTTCATTCTTGACGTCATACACAAATGTTTTCTCTGCAATAAGAATGACACTGCACAGAGTATCTGCAGGCAAGGCATCGTGGAACTCGCATACAATCTTGATGTTGGTACGATCGTTGACCACCACTTGCTTCCTCTTAGATGTGTTGATGACGGTCATGGGTCTCCGTGCTTTGAATTCGCTGGGCGCGTAGTACACGTCCACGCTTCCTTCGGTCACGCGTTTGTAAGCCGTGTAAGCTTCGTAAAGTTTGAGGTAATCGTCTTTGGTCATGTCGAGGTTGTAATTCTCGCGCGGGAACACTTCGTTCCTACCGTTCTTCAGATAAACGTTCTTGATCTTGCAGTCGTCGAACTTGCTGGAATCTTTTTCCTGATCGTTATCGCGTCCGGTCTGAAAAAGCACTACGACGAAATCTGGCATGTCGAACTGTATGTTGTTGAACTGCGTCGTCACGTCGAATTGCATGTGACTTCCCGACGCCATCTTCTGCACGCACTGGTAACCGTGAAAGTGAATCGGCACCTGCGGACTTTTCAAGATCTCCGCTTTGTACTTGAGGGCGTAATTCGTTTCGTATTCCACCACAGGCATTCTCAATTCCATGCTCCGGATGACGCATTTTGCTGCTTCGGGTAAAGTGTTGGCTATCGGCGTGGTGCCGTCCGGACCCAAAGTAGCGTATCGCATCAGTGCGTCGTTGTCGTTGGCCGCTCTTCGACACGTGACCCTCAGTCCTCCCTTCCACATGATCTCCTTGTAGTCGGAGAAGAAACCAGGCAGCAGACGCATGGGAAAGAGCACCGTGTGACTTCTCGTCGATATTTTGGTCCCGGCTTCGAATCCCCCGGCCTGGTAGTACGCTGCGTCCGTTTTGGATAATTTCAACGTTCCCACTGCCGTCGACGTGATGCCTGGATAATCTATTCTGTCGATGACGGTGTTGTGTTTCCTCACCTCCACCTGCGAGAACAGGTGAGGCACAAAGTTGTCCACGAGTATCAAGTTTGCTGCTGCGGGAAACGCGTCTCCGCTTTCCTTCTTCACCACGTCGAATTGAAGGTAGAGGTCCGCTCTGTGAGGATGAACAAACCCGTCGCCTACGTCCACGTCGTATTCGATCTCCCTGTTCGCTTCTTTGAGATTGGCGAACGTGCGACGGTTGGGAGGGAAAGATTGCAATTCGTAACTTTCGATTTGCTCCATTTTACATGTATGGTTATTTATTATACGTTGATCTCCACGATGGCCGTCGTAGTGGCACCTGCGAAATCCACCACGTCTCCTTTCTCGTTTGTCACCACCAACTCTATGTCGTCTATGCGGTTGCGACATACTGGAAAATAGATCGGCGAAGAGGGCGTGTAGATGATCGGTTCCATGAACTCGGAACTTGGTTTGAAAGTGGCTATGATTCCCGTCTGCTTGTGACTTCCTAATAATCCGTCCGAAGATTTCGTGATCATACCTTCCGCCACGTTGCAGTGTACGTTCAGAGTCTCTATGGCCAAGAATTTAGGAATGTTGGTTGCTACGTGCTTGATGCCAGCTTCGAGTTTTGGGTGGTTGTTGTCGAAACCTAAAAGCTCTCCCATGGTGCCCAGGTCCACGGTCTCCGTCGCGGATAGGATTTCCACTCTGTGCGTGACCGAATTTTGAGAAAGGTATGTGCCTTTGGGTAATTGAGCTTGCAAAGTGGAAAGATTGTATTGTCCTGGCGTGACGACGATGTGTTCGCTTCCGACGCTAATTTTGTTGTTGTGCTGCGTGACGTTAGGTATGAGGTACATGCTGTAGAATGCACGCAGAGCCACGGATTTAGGATAGACGATGTCGTCGTGCAGCGTGAGTTTCAAGATTGAAGATTCGCTCGTGAGATGGAACACGCCCATCCTAGTGATGCTGTTTGAGGTTCCACAATGCTTTCTGGAAATCCTCGATCGTAGGGTTATTTATTTTAGAGAGAAACGCGAGCACGGAGAGGCAGAGATGACCGCAGTTCACGTCTCCGAAATCTTGAATGCGTTCGTCGTTGTAGTATATAGAGGTTTTGTTTGTTTTCAGATAATGAATTAAATTTGTAGGTGGAACACCTCCGAAAGAATCGAAAACGAATGCTTTATCATCATTTTTGTGGTAACATATCCAATGCGTGCCTGGATTTTCTTGACCGTCCAAGTTGACTACTCCGCATTCTCTTCTTTTAACGCTTGAAGGTAACGAGTCGGACATGAAAACTCCTCTGAAGTGTTTGATTTGTAACGGTCCGATCAGAGATTCAATGTCTCGGTTGGTGAGTGCTGTTGTTTCTTTTTTTTAAACTTCTTCATCACGCCCTTCCCCCCTTTCTTCTCCATGGCCAGGTTGTGACGTTTTTGTTCTTCCAACTCGGCCTTGTTCTTCTTCGAGTCGATGACGGTTTTCGCGATGGCGGCACTTCGACCGGCTAAACTTCCAACGGCCCCCAATGCTGCTAGGATGGCCGGGATGCTGAATATGAAACCTCCGATCTCTTGCTGTTTCCGCGAACGCTGCAAGCGTCTCAATTGAGGTGTGCTGAGCAGTAATTTCATTCCGTGTCCTTTCGACAAGCAAGAACGTTTCTTCTCGCGTTGTTTCTTGGTGAGTAACCCATCGAGGGCACCTAGATTTTTAAGATTGGAGTATGGTATCTGGTACACGACACCCTTGGGCTTCATGTTGATGCTCTATGTGTTATTTTCACGGTATGTTATTTATATATTTATTCTGAGATTTTTTCTTGTGTAGTTTTTTTACGGTATGTTATTTATATACCCCACCCCAATTTTTGTTTCGTGTTCATGGCGATGGTGGTACCCAGTGCGGCGACCCGTTCACCCAGCGATGCGTCTCTGCTCACGAACCTTTCGAAAGCTGCATGTTCCAATTTTTTGTCTGCTTCGTGACGTGCGTCCAGATCCGTCTGCGTGGTGTTGTAAGCGATGTCGTGATCTTTGCATGCCGCGTCCAACGGATTCACACCCTTGTCTCCTCTCTCCAATCTTTTCTCGAGTTTGGTACCCGGTCCGCAGTACTGGTAGCCAGGTAGATGCATCTCGAAAGGTAACTTGTTGATGATGTCGTTCACGAGTCCCTTTCCTTCGGCCACGTTCCAAAATTTCGGAGGCAGCGTGTTGATGATTTTGATCAGGTAACCTATGCCCTTGTCGTCGTTCACGATGAAGTTGGAAAGTTTCGTGCTGATCATGTCCACGATGCCAACCTTCTCGTTGTAGAAATTACGATTGCCTGCATTCTCTTCGCCGGCTATCACCAACAATCGGTCCACGAGTTTCCTAACGTCGTCCACCCAAACGAATTCTTTGGGTAACGTGTTGTAGCGTTTGACGCCGCTGCCTGTTTTGACCTGGTTCCAAATCGGTTTGATGAGATTCCTGTACTTCTCGCCGCTGCTCGATTTCACCCTATTCTGCGAGGCGTCGTTGTTCTGGTACAAGGCATCCGTCATGATCAGAATTTCCTTGTAACTTTGGTAATCTTCGTCGGTGTAATCTTTCGGCTGCTTTTTGGCAACGAGTTCCCACAGTCCTACCGTACCCGGATACCTGTTCCAACTATCCTTGTCGCCTAAATTGACTTTAATGTCGTTGCCTTCGAAGGTCACCTTCGATTTCCCAATCTTCCACACCACACCGCCGCCTTCGCCGGTTTCCATGCTGGGATACAATACGAACACTTCATCCTTGTCGAATTTCCCCGTGCTCAGGTAGTCTCGTGCCAAAGGTCCCAACTCGATTTTATCCGAAGACGTGCTGCCTATGGCTCGACGTCGTGCCGGTGCATCCTTCAGTTCGAACGGCGTCGAAGGAATGCTCGAAATGGGCGTGGGTACGGCGTAACTTTTAGCTGCGAGCGGTACGAGTTCGTTGATCAAATTTTTATTTTGTTCCGTGACACTTTTAATTTCTTTACCTAGACTGCTGATGGCATCGATCACGGGTTGATCCTGACGTTTCTTCTCTTCGTAGAATCCGCGATTCTCGGATTTCCAACCTTTGAAGCGTTTCGCGAGGTAATCGCGAAGCTTGAGATTTTCGTCTTCGATTTTTCGTTTCGTCATGACGTTATTTATACACGTCGTTTCTCACAACGTTGCAACGTTTAGAAAGTCGTTGATTTTGTTTCTGTATTTTCCGTCGTTGGGTTTCCTCGTCATGTCGATCGTCGCGAATCCGAAATCGTCACCGTTCCAGCAAGTAGAGCAGCAGCGTTCCGAAAATTGATTGTAGTTCATGTCTCCGCCTACGTAGTCATCGTACGCGTGCTTGAGGTTGGTGTGATCTTGACGAAACAAACATATAAAATTAGCGTTGTCGCGTACTAACTGTTTTGGAATTTTGGAAAACGTTTGAGCTAGGTAGAAGCAATCCATTCCTTTGTGACGACCTTGCGTGAAAAAGTTGCGAATTTCATTTTGATTTTCCAGGATGGCGTCGTCGAACACAACGACTGAATTTTCACGACAATCGTCGAGTGGTTTTATTTCCGAGGCGAACGTTGCAATGTCCAGACCATCGTACAGTTTCATCAGTTGCTGGTATTTGGATTGCTCCAAACTTTTCGAGAACACGTACAGGTGCCTGTTCTTCCAATCTAACCAATTCGGTGCGAGGAGAAAATTGTCCACGAGCAGTGTCGTTTTCCCACACCCCGAAGGACCTACGATCAGACAGCGGATGCTGTCGGGAAGCAACTTACCGTTCTTTTTTTTCTCGTTTGACTTTCCGGATCCGGTAGACGCTTCACCACGTTCCACGTACTCACAAGATCACTTCGTTCGCGTCGATCCAACTCTTTTCCGGAAGTCCCAGCCATTTGACAAACAGTTTGTCACCTTTCCTACGCAATACTTTCTCGATGAGGTACGTGTCGGGGTGTTTCGTTTTAGAGAGTTCCTCTTCGTAAAATCTTCCTTTCAAAATCTCGCCGCTACTATCTTTTATTATATACGTGTGTCGGTTTCCGGGTAAAACTCGAACCACCGTAAAGAGTTCCGTGCTCCAATTTTTTGTGAATCCCTTCTCGAAGGTGCGTTTGAATTTGCTGATCCTCACCCGGTCTCCAATTTTGTATTTAGCTCTTTTTGTCGTGGGTGTGTACTTTGGACAGTAAACTGTAGAAATTAAACGCTGCTTGTCAGACTTGGTAACGTCAACTGGCTTCATGCCTATTGTTCTGTGTACCGTATCATTATAGGTGTCGACGAGTTCCGGCAGGATGTCGACCCATTTGTAATTTCCCCGAAGCGTGAATCGTTTCCACATGTGTGTTTTCAAGGTTCGATTGAATCTTTCCACGATGCTGGCTTTGATGTGACTGAAGGTCGAATAATGTCGAATCTTGTGTTTTTGAATAAACTTTTGGAATACGGCGTTGTAAAATTCTTTACCGTTGTCCGTTTGCAGAAACCGTGGTTGTCTGCCGCCGCTTTCGCGAAAAATTAATTTGAATGCTTCCGTGACGCACGATCCTGTTTTGGCTTTCAAAGGTAGAGCCCATGCGAATTTCGAAAATGTGTCTATGACGGTGAGAAGGTACTTGTTGCCCTTGTTCAATTTATGTACATTTTTCAAATTGCCACTGCTCATCTCCACGAGGTCACTTTGCCAGAGGTCGTCGATGCCCTTGGTTACCACAGCCAAACGTTCGTAGTTACGGCGTGCAGGTTTATGCAATTCTTCGACGATGGCTTGCCTAGACATTTTTTTAGAGATTACGTTTCAAAAGAAGCACCAGCGTGATGGGATTCAAAGAGGGTGGCACTTCGCTCGTGTTTTGAATGATCAGCTTATCGCCGGCACTCACGTCGAAAACGGTAAGATCTTCGTCTTCGTGTATTTCATATATGTTGCGCGTTTCGTTCCAACGTGCCAGAGGAATGTTTCCTGCTTTCTGCACACCACGATTCGATATCAAAGTCATGGTGGGAACGCTAGCTTTTCTACCGTGAGACCAGTACGAAAATTCGTTTATCTGAATCGTGCCATCGAGGAGAAACTTGTAGTACGGATGATAAGGATGCAACATGTACAGTTTGTTACCTTCGACGAACGTGGAGATTCTCTGTTGATTGGGTACGCTGTTGATTTCGATGGCTTGCAGAGAATGCAGTTTAGCGAATTTAGTGTCGACGCCGAGCAGATTACTGTGAACTTGTCCGAGTTTATTTTCGATGGGCAGCAAATGCTCGATTATGGTATCCGTTACGGCAGAAAACGACGGTTTGATTTTCACTTCCACGTTCAACTGCTTGTAGTTTTCGTTGAGTTCTTGCAACTTGGCACCGAAAGAGGCCAGCGTCGATTCCTGCGTGGATTCCAGCACTCCAACTTGATCTCTGATGTTGACGACAATGTTCTGAAGGTTCTCGACTTGATTCAATTTCGAGCTCTTCTCTGTAAGATCGTTCACGATGCTTCGCATCTCTGTAAACTGCGTGTGAAGGTCGGCGACGCTCTGCGAAGTGGGCAGCGTCGACACCAGCGAACTAATTTCGTCTCGAATCTGTTCCACGTTCGCCGTTTCCGTTTCTAGTCGTTTCAGCATTCGAGATATGTTTCTTTTCAAAGCGTGCAATTCTTTGGAGGTGGGGAGATTGGCCACCCTACTCTCGAGATCGCTCAATGAACTTTTGATGTCGCTCGAATCGGATAGTGCCGTCACCGCCGTTTTCAATTTTTCCAAATCTTCGCTCGAAGGCACGCTCGTCCGTAACGATTCCAAGTCACCCTGTATGTTGTCGAGTACGTGATGAAAATGAGCGAGATTCGTTTCGACGTTCAAATTTTCTAAATATTCGATCTTCTGCTGAACCGTGCTTAACGTGTCTTGAATGCTCGTCAACGCTCTGGCTTCAGCGTGAATATTTTTAATTTCTTCGTTGATCAATTCCAAGGACGCCTGAAGCGTAGCGATGGTGGTTTGAATGTGTTCGAAATCTCGATACGCCTCCAATTGAATTTTTATGTTCGCGACGCTTTTACCGATGACCTGCAGTTCGTCCGACGATGGTAGGTTCGTCATTGTATCTTCCAAAGTCTGCAACTTGGATTTAATTTCTTCCAACGTGCTGGTGAATTCTTCTTGTAATTTGGAAACAACGACATGCAAGCGTTCTGCGTCTATATCGTTCACGACGGTTTGAAGTTCAGAGAAATTCTTTTCTATTGCGGAAGTTCGTTCTTCGATTTCGAGTTTCAATTTTTCCAAATCTTCATTTTTCGATTGAAATTGCTGTAATTTGGCCAAATCATTTTGAAGCGAATCCACGCTCAACTGTATATTTTGAACGTTGTCGTAAGAAGGTACGTCGACATAATTTTTTATCAGCGTCTTCAGTTCGGAATCGATTTTCAGAATGGGGTCGAGACATTGCGTTTGGAGCGTAGCGATTTCCGACTCTAAACTTTTGTTTAAGGTCTCCTGCAAAGCAATCAAATCGGTCCTCAACTTCTTAACTCGAATGTCCAACATGAGAATCTCTTCTGCGTGGTCTACACGCTTGGTGTTGCCGAAAATGTCGTTAGGCATTTTTGGTTAACGGTTATTTATAATAGGATAAACGATTCGTAATTCTACAAAGAGAGGAATGAGTTTGTCGTAATCTCCGAGAAGTTCCATGTAAAGATAATCTCCTGCAGAAACATCGTACGTAATGTTAGAAAGCATCTTGTCGTGCTTGATTCGAAAAATATTCTTGCCGGTAGAAATTTTGATTTCGCCTGCGTTTTCCGGATTCACGGTGATTTGAAGTTTCCCGTCGATCGGAATTTCGTAGAAATGTAAATTGTTATTAAAAACATAAAACATCTTGCCCACATCGTCATTCAGTTTCGTCCAAATGCTGTTGAGATGAACAATCAGTAAACCATTGAGTTTAGATAATACGGAAGGTAAGAGGTTATTGAAATTTGGCGGTGCAGTCTCCATGTTGATCTGTTTGCGGAAGCCAAAAAGATTCATTGTCCTTGTTAGTTATTTAAGAATACGGTCAAAGTTTTTTTTTGTAATAACAGGCAAAGTTTTTTTTTGTTTGCTTGCGTCACAATACAGGCACGCGCGCGTGCGTGTGTGTGTGCGACACATTGTTCCCGAAAAAGGTTTACAAAAGTCACGATATATAAACATTTGGTCCCACAGTTGGAAAATTACGATAAGGTGCATTCATCCTTCAAGGATGAGAGAGTGCATTCGTCACAATACACGCGCGCGCGTTTAAAAATTATACACCGTGAAAAGCTACGACGAGTTGGAAACACTGCTGGTAGGGTTAACATACACCATAAAAGGCTACGCCTCGCCCCGAGTTGGCAACACTGATTGTGAGGTTAACATACACCGTGAAAGGCTTCAAAATATCATATAGTGGAATTTTTGTAGAGTGGGTTGGCAACACCGACAAGTCTTGAATTATTATTTGAGGCTCGAATCATCATTTGATGCTCGAAATCATTATTTGAGGCTCGAAATCATCATTTGATGCTCGTCGGTGTTGCCAATTTCTATTTGTAGGTTAGCTTAGCCAGTAAAAGATCACATAGTGGAATTTTCTTCGGATGGGTTGGTAAAACCCAAGCCTCAAAAAAAACATCCAATAGAGTTGCCAAATATAAAAAAAGAACAATAGGTACCCCTCATAAAAAGCTACAGTAAGAGTCCACAGTGTTGCCAACACTAGGCCCCCAACAGTATTGTCAGACATAAAAAATACATGGGCCCCTCAGGCCCTTTGATGAAAATTTACAGTGAAAAACCCAGTAGGTTAACAACACTGTCAAAAAATCTACGGTAGTGTTGCCAGATGTAAACAGGGGGGCAATAGACCCCCCCTCATAAAAGGCTACAGTAAAAACCCACAGTGTCGCCAACTCTGTGCCCCTCAAAATATACATCATAAAAGGCTACGACGAGCCTCAAATGATGATTCGAGCCTCAGTGAAAAAAAAAAACCCAGTAGGTTAACAACACTGTCAAACTACGGCAGTGTTGCCAGATGTAAACAGAGGGCAATAGACCCCACCCCCCTCATAAAAGGCTACAGTAAAAACCCACAGTGTCGCCAACAGTATTGCCAGACATAAAAAATACATGGACCCCTCAGACCCTTTGATGAAAATTTACAGTGAAAAACCCAGTAGGTTAACAACACTGTCAAAAAATCTACGGTAGTGTTGCCAGATGTAAACAGAAGGCAATAAACCCCCCCCTCATAAAAGCTACAGTAAAAACCCACAGTGTCGCCAACTCTGTGCCCCTCAAAATATACATCATAAAAGGCTACGACGAGCCTCAAATGATGATTCGAGCCTCAGTGAAAAAAAACCCAGTAGGTTAACAACACTGTCAAACTACGGCAGTGTTACCAGATGTAAACAGAGGGCAATAGACCCCCCTCATAAAAGGCTACAGTGGGCCCACAGTGTTGCCAACTCTACCCCTCAAAATATACATCATAAAAGGCTACGACGAGCCACAAATGATGATTCGAGCCGCAAATGATGACTCAGTACCGGGCCACTAGGTCTACTCGTGTCTCGTCTAGAAACAAGACGAGATGCCTCGTCTCGTAGAAGTAATACAGGATATCACGTCAAGGGAAGTTAAAAGTTGGAGATATCACAAAATGTTATTCCCGGAAATGATTTTCATCTGAAAACAATTTGCTAACTATATAGTGAGAATAAATAAGGTTTCTTAGTGATAAGGCCATTAATATTTAAAATACAGTTTGTTAATTACCGGTAGCTCGGTAGTTTAAGGAATCTACCTTGTTGTTTTTCTGGCTTCCATCCACTGTTTATCTATCCTACACTGTGGGAGCATTCAGACCGAAGCAACAAGTGACGGGTGACAAGCCACACTGGGCGTTTGCACCCAAGAGGCTGTGAAATAAATCCCATCTTTCAAGCGACGAGAGCCCCTTTAGATAAGCAAATATTCGTCACGTATGTACTACCAACAAACCGAGGCGACACGATACACGATACTGAGAAAACGTCCCAATCCGAGAGACAAGCGACACCATACTCCTTCGTTTCGAAAGGTTGCATTCATTACTAAGGGTTAATTTCCAAGCGACAGGTGTCGTTCGTTGCTTGTCGCGTGTATCTCCTAACTTGGGTCTGAAAGCTCCTTAGCAACACGCAACAAGCGCTCTCTTTGCAGCTCTTTCATGCGATGTAATAATTTGAACAGCTTCTGTGCCCCCCCCTTCCCCCCGCTAATAAAATTAAGAACGCTTAATGAAATTGCTATATGTATCAGTGACGTGTCCAACGTCCAACACACTGGAATGAGATCCAGTTCAGTCCGGTTATAACTTCGTTATTTCCACCAACACTAAAGGAATCATGTATGTTTCTTTCGGGTTACTATCGAATTTCATATGATTCAGCAGATTCTACTGCGGAAGGGCAGTGAAGTGCTCGAAATGGGAGGACGCTATCCCCAGTTAAAAACTTGCATATGAGCATCGTAGATCATAATAAAATCATAACACACTGGACAATATTCGGTTCGACAGAAATGTTCACAAAAATTTCAATATTGGAGAAAATGAATTTCACAAAATCCCCTAAAATAATGTACTCTGTGCGACAAAAGAGGGGTACTGGCCCTCAGGGCAAGATAATAACTGCCCTCTGTGTACCACTTTCTACTGGGTTTTTGAACCCCTGAAGAGTTTAACGTTTACAAGAAAAATCAACTACATTGTCACAGTACAGCAAAAAATTGAGAATGACGTGTAACATGCGTTAGGTGTGGATTAAGTGACATTCCTTTTACTTGAATATGAAAACTTTTGGGGGCTCTTGGAAATATTTGATGGAAAGCTCCATTCTAAATACCACACGCAAAACTATAACACGAATGGCAAAAGTTGAGCAACTGACTGTTTCTGAATCATAATTCTAATTATTCCATTTACACTCTGCCTGCCCTGCGACAAACAATGTATAAATGTATGAGATCAGATCTCCCCCCACTCCCTTTTTTGATGACCATCTGCTAGCAAGTAAATTCATTTAGCATCTCGGAGGGGACGTGCGTATATGTGAAGTCGCTCGGCGCATCTGTTTATCATCACAGTCATTGTATTACTAAACTCCTAGAATTTTAAAAATAGTAATGATGAACATGGAGCTCGTTAGCTCGTACGTTACAACGAACATGTTCTAACTTTACCGACAGAATAAAAACGGATTCTTGGAATCAGTGTTCATCTCAAAGAGTTTGAATTACTTCATTGATGTGTTACATATGTTTCGTAAATGTTTTTTTTAATCGACATTTTCTGTTGAATTACTAGAATTAATCAAAATTTCAGCATCAGAGAGAGAACACTGCTTGCGGGAGCGGCCAATACGCCACTGACCTTCAGTTTAAAGTGGGATCCGAACCACTTTGTGCCTCCACCAGGTATCGAACCCGGGACTCCTTGATTACAAGGCGAAAACGTATTCACTGCGCCATCGAGAAGGCAATTACAAATATCTGATACATAAAATATATCCAATTAATTCCCTTATATGTAATTAATACAAATGTATTTTTACATATTTAGTAATTTAATAACATTATAAATATTAATCATATATAGGTTCTTTCTTCTCAGTTGCTTGGTAGAAAATTTTAAAATATAACCCGTTTCTCTACTATCCTCTAATTTTCATGCACATGCATAATATATATGTATAATCAGGGCCGGGTTTTTTGTTTGCTATTAGCGATAAACGCGAAATGTCACAAATGTGACTTATTTACGGTTGTACTTTTGTCACGAATTTTCGCGAAAATTGACAGTTTCTGCGAACATTTTCATTTTCAAGATAAAAACGAAAAAATTGGCATTTTTTACAAATTTCTATTTAAGAAATATATTCGATTTGAAGATGTTGGCTGCAAAGAAATGAGAAATCATTTGGAAAGGCACAGTAACCCGAAAGTTACATTCCACTTTTTCTAAAATATAAATAAATATAACTGAGTAAGGCTTATTTCCAGAAGGTGAAATTTATTATTTACTATTTTTAAGTTTATTTCCCGTGCAAATAATATGCCTTGTATAAAATCATTCATTGATTTAGTAACATTATGTATAAGTGCATGGCATTAAAAATTGCCACGAAATTTCACGAAATTACTGCCATATTTTTTAACTATAAACACGATATTTTATATATTTTTCACGAAATTTTTGAAAAATTAACAACAAAAAAACCCGGCCCTATGTATAATTTGTGTGTATCTGTGTAGACCACAATCTTCCTGCCCCCTCCCCCCCCCCAAAACATCAATCTTCAATGATTTCGCACCCTGGTAGGGTATGTAGCTGCCTGGCAAAGTCATAACTCCGAAAATTCACGATCTGCATGAAATCAGAAACGAAATATATTTACCCCTCGTTTTTAGAAAACCGGTTTCTCAACTACTCCCGTCCTTTCTGTGGTGAAGAGAACTCCAGTGGGTCAATGATGTCGCCCCCTATTTACTGGGAGCAGCAAAACAAGATGAAACGCCATCTATTGACCACCGATGGAACTGCAATTTCCAAGCGCAGCGAGGTTTAAATGTAGGTTCCCCTTCTATACCCTAACTATTCTATGGTGCTAGTGCCGAAGACAAGTGACAAGTGCGAAACAGACGAGAATGGTAAAGTGTATTATGACCTTCCCAAGTGTTAGTGACTTTGGCAATTTCAAATTCTCAGAATATTTTGTTTTTCCAGAAGAGGGCTAATAACAACACAAATACCAACCTTGCCTAGAGACTGCTAAGGCGGCGTGTGCCAGAAGAGGAAGAATATGAGGACTTCCAAATTTTGATCTGGCAACACTGCAGCCATTTTAGCGCGTTGGTTAGTGTTTTGTTTCTTCATCTTCCTTCTTTTGTTTACCTCTGCTCTATGGTTTACATCGAACACTTGGAGCTGTGTCAGGCCGGTTAGTTTGTTCCCGTCCCGTGTAAGAAAGTTAGTATCTTCAGTGGCGTATACTTTAGGTGTAATGTAATTCCACTGCGTATCAGTGCCAGGGGTTTATGCAGAACTTTTCATCTGTGTGTGATCTTTAGAGGGGTGAAATTAGCATTGAATTAAAGCTGGAAGAGAGCGGAGCCTAAAACCAAAGGGGCTCAAGTTCCTTTTGTGGTACTAGTTTACTATCCTCCGAACAGATTTCTTAATTTTTACAGAAGAAACTACTTACCGTAATAAGTTCCTGTAGTATTGTCTAACATCGGGAAGGTGTTTTGTGTGAAATTGAGGTAAGTTTTCCGTATCCTGGAAACGGATTTCTTCAAATTTAAAAGTTTGAGGCTCATTTGGGGTAGGTGACTCCGGCCAATTTCTAACATGCCATGGTCTCACTGCAGAACATGGGCTGCTTTTTTCCTCTGAATAGACGAACAAAATTTATATCCCCTGAAAGTACGTACCTTCTACTTCTATTATCCGGTGTTCCTTTTACGATTACTATTATATTATTACGCGTAAAAAATGTCTTTCTTGCTACTAAAAGCAATGCATTTCTCCATTTGTTCACGTCCATATTGTTTATGCGCTCAAGTGCTGTGCGATAAGTGAGATCCTTTGTTTCGCGGCATTCGAGTTGATTTGTCGCCCCGGGTTCCACCCACAGACGCACAGTTTCTTTCATTATTTCAGACGAGGAATGCTTACAAGGTTAGGTTAGGCCTGTTAGGTTGGGTTCCAATAGCATAAATACAATGAATTTTTTTCCTGCTACTAAAAGCAATGCATTTTTCCATTCATTCGTGTCCATATTGTTTATGCACAGTTTCTTTCATTATTTCTTGGAGGAATGCCTACAAGGTTAGGTTAGGCCTGTTAGGTTAGGTTTCATTAGCATAAATAAATGACTAATTATTATTTAGGCTAAGAGAACTAAACCTAGCTACCTAACAACATAGGCATTTTTTGCTGCCACTAGATTTGTGCAGTAATATGCCTTTTCCTTGGTTGCTACGATTTCAATATCTCCCAACCTGGACATGTTTTTCTGTTTTTTTTAAAGAAAAAATTGTTCTGCATGTTAAAACTTACTTTTCTCGATTACTAACTACAAAACGTTAGCAAAAAATTATGAACCGCGTTCCTTCTAAGCAGCCCATATTCTGCAGTCTTACCCATGCCTTTAACAGGGAGTCTATAGAAAAGGCCGGGGAGCCGGAGCGGAGGCGGGGCCACGTTGGCGGTTGGTGGTGGTAAGTCAACTACCCCAGGGGCGGAGCCCAGAATCTGTTGGAAATTTCGACTCTAAATTCAAATGACAATAATGAAGAATTGCAATTACTTTGATCAAAAAAACATCAATACACCTTAAGGAATGTTCCGTGAAGCAGATAGGTAAGTAGGAATGTCAAAAAATTGACGAAACGAAAAAATTATAGGTGTTCGCAGGATAGTAAATTTTTACCGTTTCTGTAGCATTTTCGAAGTTGGTGGAGATGTTTTCTTTCATCACTGAATCTGTTTTACCGGGAATTAATGTATTTTTGAAGAGAAATATCTCTCGGATGCACAATTGGCATTGCTTCCATTTGGTTTCTGGTGAACCGGATTTTGTGCACGCTTGATGACATAATATCCTGCCATTGGGCCCAAGTTCCTTTTGTTTTCTTGTGATTTCATCATGCTACGAATGCAATTTTTGGCATGAGTTTACAATAACGGACCACTCTCCCATGTCTATAAAATTTCACCTGCTTACTAATTTCGGTGTCCTGATCACGTATCTGTAGTTCATAATTGGCGGTCACTTGTTAAAATTGTACATTTACGTGTAGAACTTGTAAAATAACCTTGCAATTTACCACGGTGATTGTCCATACACAGTAATTCGGAACGATCTTTCTTTCGCAATTCATTAATGGTCTTCCTTTATGCACAACAATCTTGCAACCTTGAATATTGATGTCAGACGAGGAATGCCTACGAGGTTAGGTTAGGTACCATTAGCATAAATACAAAGAAAAATTAATATTTTGGCTAAGAGAATTATACCTTGCCTTGCCTACCATGAAAAAGCTATCTCCTGTGACGTCAGAACACAATGTTGCTAAAGTGTTGTGCGATAAGTGACACCCATTCGGGGAAAAATGGTGTGTTCCATGGAGCTATTGTTCTTATGGTAGGGTTACGTTACGTTATGAAAAAAACATAGTTAATTTCATTTTTTTCCCTCGATTTCCATACTCGACCACCAATTATTACATACAGATTCGTGATTAGGAGTTCACAATTAGTGAGTAGGCGAAGTTTTATAGAAATTGGAGAGTGGTCCGGTATTGTAAACTCGTTCCCAATTTTTACATGGTTCACTTTCGATTTATGTCTGTTAACACATACTGATGAGTTTTAGCGATCACTTAATATTTTGTTCAATATATGTTATCGTGGTTAGGTTTGGTTCCCTTAGTATTAAATTAAAGTCCCTAAATGCATTCTACTAAGGTTCCGATTTACTTCTACGTTCATTCCCACGCTTCTACGTTATTTACTGTCGCTTGTCGACGGAGAATATCTTGTCCATGAGAAGTGCGTGAGGTAATTATAAAGTTGTTTTTTTCAACATAAATAACTTTTTTCGATTCCAAACAGCGCTCATTACGTTAAGGAAGGTTCACATTTCGTGTGACAATGATTTCCAAAATTCTACGATAATTAGTCTTTGTGCTAGGAGAAATCATAAAACAATCGGAACCGTTACCGAAATGAGTGCTAATGGAACCTAACCTCGTGTGAATGGTTCATGGAGCTACCCGTGGATGGTTTTTGTGGCTAACGTCAATGGTTTGTGGGGTTACCCATGGATGGTTTTTGGGGCTATCTGTCAAGCATTTTTCGGTTAGTAAATTTGGAAACACTCCATATTCACTACACAAATCAAGCTGCATGGCTATATTGTGTGTTATCCACTACGCAAGTCAAGCTGCGTGGCCACATTGTGTATTGCAGAAGGGAAACAAGGAAGAATATTGGGGCTATTATTGACATTATTTTCATCAGAAAAGCAGAGGAACACCTAAAAGAATGTTTCGCAATGCACAATAGGTAAGTTCCAATGTAAGAAGTGACTAAATAAATGAGTGCGACGTGTTCGGCTGATAGACAACTTGTAATGTAAAATGCCCTACCGACTAGTGTGAGTGCTTTGCTTTATGTTACTCTGCTTTTTTTCTTTTTGTGCCATTTTTGGCTAATTTCCGAAGAAGAGGATGAGTGATAATATTATGAAATTGATGAATGGACACTCACAAACATTCATGCCCAGCCTGGATTCATAGCATCGTAGCACGATGTGCTAATCACTCCGTCACGGAGAATGGTCCTTACCGACTAGACCGCTGTGGTATTTTGCGTGGTTTGATTTCTAATTATGTCTGTTAACACATATCATACTTCAGAGGTTTCATGATTACTTCCTGCATGTTTTCTGGAGAACAATATTTCCCTCCCATGCACTTCTATATGATTGTTGCAAGCAGTCATTCATTTACTATTGTCTTAGTTACAGACTTCTGCTACCATCTTCTTTCACGTGTGTGGGATGTGAAGGAGTATTATTTCACTCCTAAATGTTTTTGTTGTTATGTTAGTCAGGTCAGGTTTAGGGCTCTTGGAATTAATAAAATATTCTGATCCTTTCATTGTTAGATGAAGTGGATCACCTTTAGGTCTCTTAGCAGTAGAATAATTGGTAACAGTTAGATATAGGGAAAACACATTTCTTCAAATTTACAGGAGAAGAGATGGAAAAGTACTTACGGAATTGAGTTCCTGTGGACTTTTGGAAGCTGGGAATAGTGTTTTTTCCATTCGTGCATCTTATTCGGTTGGTAAATAATGTAATTTTCCACATTCATGTATCTCTGTTGCACGATAGCTCGTGCCACCATTACCGTCGTCTACGTGAATGAATCAAATGTTCCGTCCGTTTGATTACGTAACCCCCTGTCAGTGTAGCAACCACGCGGTAGTAGTTTTACAAGATGATGTGTGAGCGTTTTTTTTTTCAATTTAATTTTCTGTTTGCCTAACCTAACTGAACCTAACCTAACCTTCTGTGAATGGTTTGTGGATCAATTTTTGCTTAAAAACCTTTTGTGAATAGGTTGTGTGGCATTTATCGGTTCATAAGTTTGGTAACACTGAATATCAGCTGACGATAGACAACGTGAGTCAAGATTTGGCCGCCATTTAGCAATGATCAATAAATACTTATAATGTTAAAAATATCTTTATTTTTTCATTAAAAAAAACATAATCCCAAGTTGAAAAATGTTCTGCTATGCATATGAGGTAAGTACAAATTAAATTAATTTCAATATAAATGACTTAATTGTGTTTTCGCTATATCTAACTAGTACCGAATAATTAATGCCCCTAAATGCTTTAAACACCTGATCACTTCTTGATCTGGCTTTGAGCACAAATCTTCCTTCGAGCCTCTCATAATAATTTGCAAATAATTTACGAAAGTTCAGCAGGGGGGAAAGAGAAACTACATTCCATCTTACTATTTAACAAATTCGGTATTACATCCAAAACAGGGGTATAGCTAGGATGACTCCCAAATATCCCATTCCTGTCTACATTTAGTGTAATTTTACATGTAATTATATACTGTACATTTGATACCTCTGATGCAGAAATGGAACCTGTATTAACCATGTAAACAAAACCAAACTAAAAGTTTCCCTACTCACCTGGTTGCAAATTGACTGCACGTATATGTACAAAAATTGGATAGCATATGAAACACTGTTGGTACACATGAGAATGAATTTGTGCAGCTTTTCAAAAATATTCTATAACAGTGGTTCCCCAAGTGTGCTTCGCGGTGGGGTGGGCCACCATGGATACCTTACAGGGGTGCCGCGACATATTCCAGTATTTTCACTGAAATGACACTTCCAGATATGTGCTTATTTAGTACTTTTAGTACGTGTTCGATCTCTGTTACCCATGCTACCATGTTGCCATGAACAATGCACGGTAAGGTTAGGTTAGGCAAACAGTTAAAATTTGGGGTCGTAGTAATGTCATCTTCTTGCATAGGTAGCCCCACAAACCATTCACGGATAGTCCCAAAAAACGTTCACAGATAGCACCATGCAGGGTAAGGTTAGGTTACATTAGGAAATCATAGTTAAAATTGGGGGTCGTAATAATGTCAGGAAGGACACGTCATCTTCTTGCAACACCACTGCCTGGTTGGAAACTATGAAGGGGTTACATCATCAAACGCACACAACATCCGATTCAGGTAGAGGAAGCAAATGAAAGGAACGGCAATTGCTTGTTGGAGAGATATTTCTAAAAAAAAAAAAAAAATGCACTCAAACAAATTACACGATGAGAGAAAACACCTTCACAAACTTTAACAATGCTACAGAAAGTGATTTCCGTAAGTAGTTTCTTCTGTAAAAATGAAGAAATCTGTTCGGCAGACATCGAACAGTTGCTGTACTTTTTACATGTAAAATGTTTGTGAATTTGATATATGTGTTTATTTTTTAACATAAGGCAAGTAACGTAACTGCACTAACTGAGCATTGCAAGTACTGGTTAGGCTTACATTCTGACTTGGGTGCCGCAGAAAAATTTTGAAACATAAGGACCCCATGAAATGAAAAAGTTTGGGAACCTCTTGTTACGTACCTTTCACTAAGTTCAGGAATTTACCCGTCGCTCCACATGTCATTGTCACAAGACTCTTATCAATTACAAGGCGTGGAAAACAAAGCTCACTGTTTCATCTTTATACAAGGTTTATTCTTGGAAACTCACACTTAAGAGCAATTAAATGAACTTTAAATCACATATTACAATTTTTCAAGACATCTTTTCCACTATATTTTTTAGTTGCTACGGTATTTCTTGCTTGTTGATAAATCTGTTAGTTTCTTACATGTTGCCAGGTCCTGGCACATCAAGGTTAGTTTATTTTCTATCTGACACTAGTTGTCTATGGCATCATAAATGTTTGACAAATTGAAAACGCACAAATACTATATTTTAACTAAATAACAAAGAATCGCAGTGTAATGTTCAGGGCATTACACCCTGTTCTATCATACATTCTTCATTCTGTTGGTCCAAGAGTTTTAAACATCTCAACTATGTCACTGATGAATTTGATCACATAAGAAAAATGCTCCCTCATTGCTTGAAACTTTTATGAGCTTGAAAATGCTTCATCTTTTTATTTTCAAGAGTATAATATTGTATATTAACCTGCAATCAGTCTTGGATGCATGCCACATTCATTTACAATTTAATAAAGTGTCATTTTAACTATTTAAAATATCGACCTGCAGCACACACTACCAAATTTTAGAGTACCACTGGCAGTACAACAAATTAATTTCAAACATTTAAAATTTGGATTTGAAATTCTTATACAATTAACAATTATTTTTGTAGATTAATGTATTCCTTAACATCTGTGACTTTTGTTTGTAGATATATGTATTTCGAGCATGAACTAGTGATATGGCAAATGTAAACCACTCCGCACATGAAATTAAATATTATGTAGAGATAGATGTGTGTGTGTGTGTGTGTACGTATGTCATTTAATTGAATCAGTATTTTGTGGATACATTGTAATCACAGACCCTTTATAATGTTAATATATTTGTTTGGGGAATTGAGAGGTGGTAATTTGTAAGGTTGAAATAGAGAAAACATCTGCTTATACCCTTGAATTTACTTTACCAGGAATTATACTTGAATTTTATCATGGTCCTGTAGTGGCCATACTGAGTAAGAGATGTGAATGTATCTGGGAATGTGACGACATGCAATATATAATACGGGAATGACCAAAATATAATAGGAATAGAAATATACACAGCTTTGTATAATTTAAAAATTCAGTTTACAACAAATTTTTGCAAGTTTGGTAGGGAATCAAGATGTTGAACTGTAACAATTGCTAAGAGGAATGTTTATATTTTTGTCTCAATACAAAATATATACGGGAACATTTAATTTGTAATAAATATCTACCTTTGAGGTACATAACTAAAATAGAGAAATGCACATGGGGTGATGGGGATGTATAAAGCTCCACATATTCTTGATTGTGGCCAAAGTGTTGATGGCGATCAGTTTCCTGCCTGAATGCCTTTACCCTCCAGGATTGCCCCCAGGTAACCATTTATATGAGGCTTGGTGATCCTCGGAGCCATGCAGAAACAGGGAAATGACTGGAAAATTTCCTAGTGCAGATCTCCTGCCGGGAAATGCACCTAGGTCTTCAGAGTGATAGCCAGATGCTCTTTGAACTGAGCTATGGCGGCTCTTGGTAGGTGACTAAAGTTTGAATAAATACCCAGTATTTACCCAATACTACCCAGTGTCTTAATACCCATGTCCCAATCCTATCCGTCTTATGATTTCAGTTTTCTTCATTCTAGGTTTCAGAGGATGACAGTTTGCCAAAGTTCGTGTGCTATCCGTGCATAGACAAGCCAGAGAATCTTGCAGGACTTCCATAACATGTCTTCTGAATCGGAAAACCTCAATGAATACCTGTCATCTGCACAAGAGAAGCAGATAGGGGGGACGGGCTTTGAGGTAAAGTTAATTTTTTTTACTTGAATATATTGTAATACTAACAAATAGTCGATCCGGCTAGACTGCACAATTGTCCCTTGGGTTTTACCGTTTGAAAGTAAAAGAAAGAAATATTCGCTAATAGTACGTATTTCACACTACGATTTGCCACTGTCCATTTCTTAATTAGAAGTAACACTTCTATGAAATAATAAAGAAATTACTACTACATTACTCACCATAGATTGTTTCCTTTAACCTAATCCATGTTAGTTTTAAACACACGGTATTGCCAGGTCGAACTTTGGTTTTCAACGTAGATATATATATGAATTTTCACTAGGATTGAACTTTTTTAAAATCATGTTTTCATTCGTATTTCTTTGTTGCGCAGGTCCTAACATGCCTTTAAAGGATATCTTTAGAGAAAGGCTGGGCCGCGATAGTGGTAGGGGGCGTAGGTCAATTACCCCAGGGGGGAGCCCGGAATCAGAGGGAGGGGGCAATTTTTATGAAATTTTTACACTTCCAATTGTTTCCTCACCTTAAATCATACATTTCTGGAATGCTTGACTCCTACCCTTTCCAACGATGTATGATACAGATTTCTATTTGGAAGGGTTGATTCGACATCCTTATTGTCAAATCTTATTTGCTCTTGGTGTGGTAATAGATGTATTTTTAAGGTATAGGAAGTATTATTTTTGCACCTGCTGTTACTAATAATGAAATCATGTATGCTTCTTGAAGAACCACTGTGAAAGGAATACGTAAGGATTAGGGTTCTTGTGAATAAAATTGTATTTCATTCTACTCTATTCTGTTGTATTTTCATATGTGTGTGTGGCGTGGACTTCATTGTAAAACTCTTTCAAAATGCATGAGGAATGGAATATATGTAACTAGAACAAGATATTGCCATGCTTAAAAAAAATTAATTCATTATATTTTACCCTACATTTTTGATAATAAAATGATGATAATTAAGGCCACACCTACAGTGGATAATAAAAACACCACATTCAAGTTTTCAATTTTCTAAAGTGAGCGTTCATCTGTAACTTTGTACAATGAGGAGTTGAAAGGCTAATATAACACGTATTTTTAAAAAAATTAAAAAAATATTCAAAAGAACAATAAAATGATTTTGTGAGTATGTTATTTACACAACAACTTTTCGAGAATCTACTGTTCTCTTCTTCAGGTCCAAAACTTTGGCTACGAAAAACTTCCCATAGCCATGTCAAGATATTTTAAATTGTTCAATGTTGAAATACGTGTTTTAGAAGGAAAGGGTCTTTTAACTTCAGGGACTTAATTTGTGACAGAATTTGAAGGCAACATCAGTTTTAGGCATAGATTTTAAATTCCTGTCTAACCCATATCAAACCCACATCCTTATTCCTGGTTTTTAAAATATCTTGACGTGGCTATGGAAAGTTTTTCATGATCGAAGTTTTAGACCTGAAGAAGAGAACAGTAGATTCTCGAAATGTTGTTGTGTAAATAACATACTCCCAAAACGTAACAGTTGGGCTGAAAAGTTCGTAGGCTGACTCATAGATGGCGTTACTAGAATTAAATCCATGTGATTTTTACTTAGTACTAACCTTCAAAAGATACGTGTATAAATTTCACAGCTGCCGGATAATTAGTTCGTGAGATATAGCATTGTGAGTGAAGCAGCTTTTGTTATTGTGAAAAAATGGATAAAAAAAGAATTTCGTGTGTTAATAAAGCATTGCTTTTTGGCGAAAAAAAATACTGTTGAAGCCAAGGCTTGGCTTGATAAACATTATTCGGACTCTGCACCAGGAAAATCAACCGTTGAGAAGTGGTTTGCTAAATTTAAACGAGGCGAAATGAGCATCGAAGACGATGCACGCAGTGGACGCCCCAAAGAGGCTGTTACCGACGAAAACATCAAAAAAGTCCACAAAATAATTTTAAATGATCGTAAAGTAAAGTTTATCGAGATAGCTGAGATTATTACATAGCGTTGTTGGAGCGTTTAAAGGATGAAATCACGAAAAAATGGCCCCATTTAAAGAAGAAAAAAGTGCTGTTTCATCAAGACAATGCACCGTGTCACAAATCAATGAAAACGATGGCAAAATGAATTAGACTACGAATTGCTTCCCCATCCACCATATTCTCCAGATCTGGCCCCCAGTGACTTTTTCCTGTTTGCAGACCTTAAAAGAATGCTCGCTGGAAAGAAATTTAGCACTGATGAAGAGGTAATCGCCGAAACTGAGGCCTATTTTGAGGCTAAAGAGAAATCGTACTATAAAAATGGCATCGAAAAATTGTATGACCGCTATAATCGTTGTATCACCCTCAAAGGCAACTATATTGAATAATAGAATCGAATTTTGTCAAAAAAATATTTTTTACTATGTTAGCCTACGAACTTTTCAGCCCAACTGTTAAGTACCATTTTTTTGTGTTTTTTGAATATTTTTTAAATATTTTAAAAATATGTGTTATATTGCTATTGTGAGTAAGTCGCACATTCATAATGAGTTCGCTTATTGAAAGGCTAATTTGTAGGACAAATGTAGTTTTTTTACAACATTCCTGATGGAAACCTTTGTTTAAAAAATTAAAACACTGCATTTTATATTTTAATAACCAGTCCCAGTAGATCTTCCATAACTAATTTGTATATTTTACACAACAAAATCAGATAACACACAGTGGAACCCCATTTTTAAGTTCCTCGATCTTATTTTTTCTCCCAACATTTTAAGCTTTTTAGCTACTGCACCCTGAGGAATATTTATTCTAAGTTTCACTGTAAAGGCAATTACTGTTTTGCATTTTCTGACTTGGAACACCATGAAATAATCTGATACAGCATGGACAAAATGAACCAAAAAATTATTAACCACTGTTATATTCGATTGCTCCATTGGAACATGCTGACTGTCTTCTGTATTATTTCAAGTATTCTGCCTATCTATTCACGTCTCTGCCCATTCATGTTTTTGTAGAAACCATAGTGCATGTTTGGTGCTGTCGTGGTCTAGTAGATAGGACATCTGACTGCCACAAGGGAGATCCAGGTTTGATTCCTAGGTTGGGTGATCTGAGGTAAGAAATTTTCTGGTCTTGTCCATACACAAAGCACCTCTGGGATTCACCCAGCCTCAAATAAATAGATCCTGGAAGTAAAGGTTTCTGGAGAATGGTTGCTGATCACATCATGTCTAAAGTGTCAAAGATCGAGAATGTCTGGTGCCGTACCCCCCCCCCCACATCCCCTAAATGTGACTTAATGGCACAGTGCAATTTGCACAGGCAACTTTTATCATAGGCATGTCCCAATTTCATTTTGTAACGCTATATTATTTATGTGATTGAAATTTCATAAATTGTTTGAGAACTCTGTTTGAAATTACGCAGAATTCTGTTCTGAATGTGGTGTTTTACTCTATCTCAGTATTTCTATTTCCAAATACACAGTTAATTAAGGAATACGCATTGTATATTATGATTAGGTACAAGAATAGAGAAAGAAGCATGGGAATACTGTAGTCCTCGTGTTCTTGAGTGAGTCAGTCCATCGAAAAATAGGTAGGTTTTACACATGGATGTAAGCTACTTTTAACTTTCATTGTCGGCATCTGTTGATGCATCGTTTACCTCACCTTATGAACTTCTTAGGTGCCAAAATGTTCAAGGTGAAAGGAATGAGAAAACAAATTGATCATCTTCGTTCAGTACATAGCAGTGAATTGTGGTGGTTGGATGTTGTTGAGCTACGAGTTGAGAGGAGAATGGAAAAAAAAATCTCGAACACTTGGGATAAAGCCTGGAAGATTGAACCCAATATCGGTTTCCACGTCACTCCGGAAGTTATGCAAGCTGCAAGAGAGGAACGTGAATTCACGTTGGATTTGTGACGTAATAAGGGGAAACGAGAAAATTTAGGGAAGGGGAAATATTCGTTGAGAATTGACCTTCATGTTGATAGATAAGCACAGTTGGGTAGGAAAGGCCAAACCTGCAGGTTGCATTGTGATTTATGCAGTTTTTTTAGTTTCTTACCTTTTTTAACTTTTTTACCTGGGAGTAGGTCTACAGAACAAGTTTTTTTAGGGAACGGCTTGGGTTTTTACGTACTTCTAATTGCAAAAACTTAATATTTTAAATGTACCCTAACCAACCCTTAACCACAATCCTCATATTACATTTTTGACGCAGTACTATGCCAAGTACTTAGTTTTTATACGAACCTGAGGAAAGAGATAGTCAATCTCTGAAACGTCGTTCTACAATAAGAGCACTATACTCACATACGTAAGTACAATTTTTAACTTTCCTATTTTTATATTCTGGATTTGTGAGTAACACGCGACAAATCTATAAAATGCTATTGATCTCCGATACGGGGAGAAAAGTGCGTGCACTAGAAAATAAGAGGATTAAGTTGAATAAGGGTTTAATCAGGATTAGATTTTTAAAACAATGCAGGAAAATGGGGGTTTTACCAAACTTTTTAAAATGGGGGTATAAACCGTTGAGTGTAGGCATGATTGAACAAAAACAAGAAATACAGTTTAAAATACTAGGGAAATGTATTAGGGAAGCACATGGACAAGTCGAACGTCTTAATAAGGAATACTATAGATTACATTTGGAAGTTAGTGGGGAACGAGACGAAGTGACGTGGATCCGCATTGAAGAGAGACACTTTAGAGCTGTGGAAAAAGCCAAATTTAGGGATAGTAATACTATAGAGAGGAAATTGATGAAATTAAAATTGAATAGGAAGGATAATCTAGAGAATAAGAAACAAAAAACAGAGGAGTGGGGAAATAATGAGAACATTTTAAATTTAACCACCCACGAACCACCTAAAGAGTTGATTAGGATTATGAACAAGGGGCAGAAATTTGCAATAGGGGTAGAGAAACTTGAAAAGAAGAATTCATAATAGCAGCAGAAACGATCGTAACAACTATTGACGAAAGGGAGGATAAAACTGAGGTTAGACAAAGGATACGTAATATTGTAGAACAACACTTGCAAAAGGAAATTAAAAAGGAAACAAATATGAAAGGGGGAGATAGAACACGGAAAGAGAAAGTAAACGAAAACCTAAGACGCGATTTAAAAAATGTAAGAAAATGGGTGAAGGCGAATAACGTATTTCTAATTAGGTCTGATAAAGAAAACAAGATGGTTATCATGGACAGAGAGGAATATCACCAAAAATTAGAAGATAGCTTTAAAGGTAACGATTTTGTGAAAATAGAGAAAGACCCTATTAATAAGATTAGAAGAGAGATCAAAAAAGGGGTAGAGACAAGCATTACATTGGGCACAAGCGAAAAGAAAATCCTTATTAAGGAAATTAAAGTCGGCAACATACCAATTGCTTTTGGAATACCTAAGACACACAAACAAGGCATACCACTTAGGCCTATTATACCAACATACGAACATCCGGGATATGGGCTAGCAAAAATGCTGGTAAAAAGAATAAGGAAGATAAATGAAAACACCCAATATAGCGTTAGGAATGCCGTAGAAGTTAAAGAATGTATAGAAAATCTGGAAATTGATGACGAGGATACAGTAAGTAGTTTTGATGATGTTAACTTATACCCAAGTGTACCGAGGGGGCGGGCGGGAGATTGTTTACTAAGGTGGGTGTTAGAAAAAGGAATAGACATCCTAACTGCTTGGGAATATGTACGATGGTATAACCTTGTAACGGAATATAACTTTTTCTATGTCAATGACAGTATTTATAGACAAAAAGAAGGCTTGGCGATGGGAAACCCCATTTCGGGTATTGTAGCGAGCATTTTTATGCACTTCATTGAGAAGGCAGCTTTGGAAAAAACAGGAATGGGTATTAAATATTATGGGAGATACGTTGATGATATCTTGATTATAGGAAAGGGGGTAGCACTGAACAAGGTTTTTGAAGAATTAGAAAAACAAGACGAAAGAATAAACTTCACTAGGGAAAAATTAAGCGAAGGAAAAATCAATTTCCTGGATCTTAGTATCTTGAAAGAAGGGAATAGGATTAGAAAAGGAGTGCATCATAAACCCCTATCGGGGAACTTATATATTAACAAGGAATCGGCGCACCTCGAAATAACAAAGAAAAACGTATTCCTTAACTTTTTTATTAGGGCCGGTAGACTATGCAATAATGGAAAAGAAAAAGACAACGAAATTCGGTGGATAAGAAAAACAGGATTAAAAAACGGATACACAAATAGAGAAATGGATAAGATAGCGGAGAGAGCACGGAAAATTATTAGGAAAGAAGGGGATCAAAAAGAAGCGGAAAAAATCGAAAATAGGAGGGTAAAGTACGTTGGCATCCCTTACCATCAATCCGTATCGGAAAAAATCGGAAAAATAACGAGAGATTTTGGAATCGTTTGCGGGATGAAAGCACCAAAGAATGTAGAAAAATACTTCACCGATTATAAGAAAGGAAAGACAACTAGGGAAATACCAGAAAAACAGAAGGGGGTTTATCGAATAGAATGCCAATGCGGGAAGGAGTACATAGGACAGACGGGTCGAAATATGGGTAAAAGATGGAGCGAGCATGAAAAGGACATAAGGGAAAAAGTTCCCAAAACGGGTCTCTCAGAACACATTTTGGAAAGTGGGCATAGAATCGCAAAAAAAGAGATAATCAGAAAAGAGGGGAGGAAATTAGGAAGAAACGTGTATGAAACAGCAAGTATTTGTAGGGGGGGGAAAGAATAATCTTAATAGGGACGAAGGAAATTTGGAAGAAGGGTGGATCAAATTCCTCAAAAAATGGGATAAAGCCTGGAAGATTGAACCCAATATCGGTTTCCACGTCACTCCGGAAGTTATGCAAGCTGCAAGAGAGGAACGTGAATTCACGTTGGATTTGTGACGTAATAAGGGGAAACGAGAAAATTTAGGGAAGGGGAAATATTCATTGAGAATTGACCTTCATGTTGATAGATAAGCACAGTTGGGTAGGAAAGGCCAAACCTACAGGTTGCATTGTGATTTATGCAGGTTTTTTAGTTTTTTACCTTTTTTAACTTTTTTACCTGGGAATAGGTCTACAGAACAAGTGTTTTTTAGGGAACGGCTTGGGTTTTTACATACTTCTAATAGCAAAAACTTAATATTTTAAATGTACCCTAACCAACCCTTAACCACAATCCTCATATTACATTTTTGACGCAGTACTATGCCAAGTACTTAGTTTTTATACGAACCTGAGGAAAGAGATAGTCAATCTCTGAAACGTCGTTCTACAATAAGAGCACTATACTCACATACGTAAGTACAATTTTTAACTTTCCTATTTTTATATTCTGGATTTGTGAGTAACACGCGACAAATCTATAAACTGCTAAAAATGTGATTAGTAACTTTGTTTGCAAACTCTTATATAAAACTTAATTCACTTATTAGATCTCATCAACCATGTTAATTATAAACTTTATTATTATCACATGTAAAACACTTGGCTCAGATCCATCCTGAAATATAGTTCTCTATACAGTACGTGCCTGTGATGGGGATATATAACTAATGGTTTTGCACCTGCAAGCGGCATTGAAGAGGCCTAATCTTGTCTCTATCTCAGAGAACTAAAGTATTTTGTGGAAATACCAGTATGACAACAATTTGGTGGAATATTAATTATCCAAATTGAACTATTATCAAACTAGGAGGGTAAAATGAATATATGATATATATATATGTGTTTTTAATTTATTATGATATTATCCTCATTTAGTTCTGAAAACGTCTGTAAACGACATGCTATAGATATTCCGTGTTCCGATCAGTACCCATGATGCACAGTTAGGGCAACTATTCAGGAGGGTATTTATATAATTTAGGCCCCTAGGCTATTCTTTGTTTTGGGCCCTGCCGACATTATCATCATCATTACTTCCATTAATTGCATGCTCTGTATTAAAAACATTTCTAAACTTTAAAATATACACACATCTTGAGTAAAAAATGAGTTAAAATGCAGTACTGTAAAAGGAAGTTATTTAAATGCTAGAAATCCTTCCCTCTACCTTTTTTTCATGGAAAAGCAAGTAAAAGGACTTGACATGTTGATTTACTTTGCAATTATTACAAATGTAATGAATTTCAATAATCAATCATCTTTGTCACTTCTGCCTCTTCAGCGTCTCATTTTTGTGTGGCCTCTTCCTGGACTAGCAACCCTTAGGCTATAGCCAGTGACGTGCGGTGACGTTGATACTTGGGGTAGCAATCAGTGAGTTGCCCAAGGGCAGGTTGGTGTGGGTCATAGCCCCCCTCCTTTATCGGTCAGTATCCCTAAAAAGAAGACGTCAAAGACATAAAATGAGCAATGACTACTAAAAACAGTACACGTAACTCCCACCTCCTTTCGAGAATCAAAAATGATTTGATTTGACTAGTAAGCCAGAGATCCCATCTTGGCCATGGGTGTTCTTTGTGTATGTCCCTTCATCAATTTTATCTTACTATCTTCGCGATTAGCCAAAAGTGGCAGGAAAGCGAAGTAAAATGAACCAAATCAAACAATCAATCAATGATTTCATTTTTGTTACTGAGCATAGATTTTTGGTCACATTTGGTTAATCGTGAAGATGATACAATAAAATTAGTGAAGGGACAAAGACAAAGAACACCCGTGCCCAGGTCGGGGTGCGACCGCGGGACTTCTGGTGTCATTGCACACTGTGATAACCACTCTGCCATAGTTGGTTGATTTGGTCTCTTAAGTCCACATTATGCACATAAAGACTAATCGGGACTGGACCTACAGTTTAAAGTGAAACCCAAACCACTATGTGCCTCCACTGGTTGCTAACCCAGGACCACTTGCACCCCCCCCCCCAGCACGTAGGTTGGCCTACAACAAAGATGAGAGGAAAGCACTAACCATTCGGATACGTAAATATTGCATTGCTTGATTTCCCTAATTTCTCCACCTCACGATCTCGTTACTGAAGGATCCAGGCTCAAGCCCTGGCCTGTACTTGAGTGTTTCTTGTAACCACTCTTCACCTGTTTAATTTAATCAACGTTCATCGTCATGGCAGAAGTTAGGTAATGTGATGGATGAAAAATGCTAAAAATAAATTAAAAAATAATTTCCTCCCAGTGCATCTGCAGGGCACTGTGAAATCAGGAATCGAGAGATCTCTGTTTATGATTGCCCTCACGACTTCCATAAGTACATCAGCTAGTTATTGCGATTAAATCTGTACAGTTAGAAGAAGTGATGCGAGGTATCAAAAAGTCAATATATAAAAGGGGATAAACATATTTTTGTAGTTTCTTCAATAATATTCATTTGGCTTTTTGAGTTTTGGAATACATTTTTCATTCCACATTATTTTATTATTCACTGCAGAGTACAACACACATGAACAATAATGCATGCTCGTCACGGGTTCCCGGCCTAGATTGTTCTTGTGAGGTCCCTAAATCAGTTCCATCATATATCACTCATCCTCATTTTTGCAATAACCAAATGTGTCAGAAAAGCGAAGTAAAGTAAACCAAACCTACAACAACAATAAGAACATTTATTTATTGACTGTTTAGCTTACCCCATTGTTTTAATTGGAGGCCAAGAGAGTAGTACATTTAAGTAAAACACTACTAAAAAGAGAGTGAGCAAATATTTGTTATTTAACTATTATATATTCCATATTTGAAAAAAAAATAAAGAAAGCACAACATTTTTGTCTGCACATAATATGTTCCCATTTCATAAATAATAAAACTACATTCCATTTTATACATACACATTGTACAATGTTTTAAAGTTGTGGTGTAAATACAGAGAACAGAAGTACTGCAGAATTTTTTTCCCGAGTTATTTAGAGGATTTACAATGAAATCAAGGGGAAACCAATCCCCTATCTGTTTCTATAGGAGATAGACTGGAGCACTTGAAACCACGACCTTTAAGCCATTGCAGCAGAGTGCAAGGGAGATAGAGGCAGGAATGTTCACTTTCCCTTCCGTCGGCTCTTTCTACCTGGAACTGGTGAGGCGGAGGAACAGTCAGCTAGGGCAGCCTTGTCTGCAGATTGTGAGAAGCACGTGAAAAACAGTGTTGCATATGGACCGGGGCTTCAACAAGAGAATAAATATTGTGAATTGATAATAATTAGAGTTGTGAGATTGATTGATCTAACTCTGCTAGCTCCTCAGTGCAGGTCAGTGGCTATAGCCTAGTAGCAAATACCCACTGCTTCTATTTAAGAAAAGCAGAAAGCTAGTGTGTTTGCTTTTATGTTATATTTTTCTTGTTCAGTTTGTTCATTGCAGTGGCTCAAGAACTATTTACGAAGTACAATGACTCAAAGCATCTTAACCTTTTGGCACTGTGTCAAGTACTTAAGGAGAAACTGGAGAATATTAATACTATTAGGTCAGTCAAAAAGTAAATGCAATCATTTTTTTTTTCACAGCATCAATAGAAAACTTACAATGATATCATTTTCCAACAAAGTCCCCCCTTTACTTCAATACACTTGGTCCAACGGTCCACAAGCTTTCCGATACCCTGAGGAAAAAAGGTTTTCAGTTGAGCAACAAGCTACGTATGCACCGCTTCCTTCACCTGTTGGTCTGTGTCGAATCGACGGCCTCTTAAAGCATCCTTGAGTGGACCGAACAGATGGTAATCCAATGGGGTGAGATCGGGACTGTGTGCCGTATGCTCTAACACCTCAAAGCCCAGATTCTGAAGAGTTTGAGTGTTGTTGGCGGCGGTTAGGGGATGTGCGTTGTCATGCAACAAAAAGAATGCCTTTCGACTATCTACCTCATCGTTTGCTTCGAATTGCAGGCTTCAACTTGTTCGAAAGCATATCACTGTATCGTTCACTGTTTATTGTTGTCCCCTTTTCCACATAACTACCCCTTCTGAGTCCCAAAAAAGTGTGAGCATCACTTTTTCTGCAGAGTGTTGACGCCTGACTTTTTTTTTCACTGGAGATTCAGGGTGTTTCCATTCCATGCTCTGGCATTTGCTCTCAGGTTCGAAGTGATGGATCCATGTTTCATCTCCAGTGATGATTCGTTTCATAAAGGCTTCACCTTCGTTAGCATGTCAGTCCAATAATTGCTGACAGATTCTCACACGATTTCACTTGTTCTCGTCAGTGCGTTCTTTAGGGACCCATCTCGCACAGACTTTATGAAAGTTGAGCCTGTTATGGATAATTTCATATGCAGAACCATGACTAACATGCATATGGTTTGCCACTTCATCAACAGTCACTGTTCGGTTATTCAGAACCAGCTCGCGGACTTGCTCAATGTTGTCATCAGTAGTGGATGTGGCTGGACGACCTGCTCTTTCCTCGTCCTTCACACTTGTTCTACTGCTTTTGAAATTTTCAATCCACTGGTAAACACTTTGGAGCGGTAAAACAAGTCTTCTATGAATTTCAGCTCCTGGTACACCTTCAGACCACAAAAAAAACAGATTACAGAACACTGTTCTTCTGTGGTGCAAATGGACAGTGGCACAACCGACATTTACTTGGCAACACTGCAGAGCGAACTGAAGTGATGACGCTGTAACCTGCCACAGACGAAGACAACAATACTATCTATCGGCTTGCGAGTGCAGAAAGCTGTACAGCCAACCTACGGAAGAAAAGAAAAGCATTGCATTTACTTTTTGACTAACCTAATATATGGACCATGAAATATTTCATTGAATGTTGTTTCCTTTCGTAAAAGTCGAGTAGAAGTTGAAAATATTTTTGCAAAATGCCACTGCTTTGTTTAATCAGGATTAGTAAAATTTTACTCATACATTAAGCCTGTAAACGTGTGTGCTACTTCATACTGCATTACTGTGAATAGTGTCACTTATACAATGTGTAACCAATGCATATATATGTGTGAGCAACTGAGCATGTGTGAAGATATTAAACTCGCATAAAGGATTGTGGGAAGAAGTAGAGCATCTAAACAGTTTATGATAATCAAATTCTCAATCAAAAGTTGCAAATAAAATATTATGGTAGAAAATTATGTAGTTTGAATGTAGAGATTTTTTTCGTGCAGCTCATAACGTTCAATCTACAAGGTGTTTCAATAATGGTAACCGAACAAGGTTTCTTTTGGATACTTAGCAACTTAGCTCGATAGCAATGTGAAATTATGACACTTGACACCTCTCAATAACCACACACACACACACACACACACACACACACACACACACAAAGGTGGTTGGAAATATCAAGTGACACCTGAAGTCAACATGCATGTGACTATGTGCAGCATGGGTTGAATTCAAATTGTTAAAACAGACACATTAAATCATTTTTCGAGTCCTACTTTGCAACCCACCAAATGCCCTCTTCGGACCCTCCAGTGGGCAGCGCCCCATAGGTTGAGAAATGATGCACTGGGTGTATCAAACCTCGCATTCATTTTTTTAAAAATTATAAACTGTGACTTAAAGAAAATCTGATTAAATATTTTTTAAATAAAAATCGTGATTTTAATCCACCCTCCTTGTGATTGTATTTCAGAAGTGGTGCTGGTCTCATGATAATCAAGAAAATTTGGCTGCTCCAATGTCTGATACGGGTTTCTCTTCTGTGGAAGTGCACATTGAGTCTGAAACAGAAAGTGCTGATCCATTAGTTTGTGAACAAACATCTCTGGAGAATGTTTGGCTTCCGGATGAGTCGTGTGTCAAGACTGAAACAGAATCATTCGAGGAGCCTCCTGATGTTGATATCTCTTTTGACATCAAACCATCTAAGGAGTGCATAGAGGATACTTCTGTTGACATGAAACCATCTAATCAGTGCATAGAGGATGCTTCTGTTGACATCAAACAATCTAATCAGTGCATAAAGGATCCTTCTGTTGACATCAAACTATCTAATCAGTGCATACAGGATCCTTCTGTTGACATCAAACCATCTAAGCAGTGCATACAAGATTCTTCTCTTGACATCAAACTATCTAGTGAGTACATGAAAGAAATGTCAGTTTGTAAAGTGGAAAGTGTGAATGGTGATAGTTGGATGCACTTTGAAGGCAAAACTCCGGAAGTTCCTAGTGGACAAAATGTTCCTAAAAGTGAAGGATTTTATCCCTGTGATCATGGACAATTTGTTGAAAAAATGCCAGCTGAAGACTGTGACAATGGTGAATTAATTTTAAGTGAAGATAAAGACATGAAGTATAGTGTAGAGAATCCTGACCAAGTAGAAAGTGAAGTGGCAGAGCCTGCAGAAAGGTAGGTGAAGGAAATTTTAGTACATGGATTGAAAATGAGCATGAGAGCACTAAGGTTCAAGATTGGACCTTATTACTTAAGAGTTATGATTCATGTAATTTCTGTATTGTGCCACCAGTGCTTCAGGGTTACACATAAGATTGTCCATGAGTGTTCACCCCACCATGTCAGATTAGAATGAAATTTGTTACATGATATTGTTAGATATATATAAGAACCCATATTTTTTTATATTTGGAATATTCACTCTAGTTTGGAATTTATAGTCCTTTGAAATTTCCTGCCATTTGATGCCCCCCTTTCTTGTGGGATCAAGCAAATTATACAGTGGCGTGTCCAGGATTTTCTAAAGGGGGGACTACATATACTTTTTTGGTTGTCAGACTTCATTTTGTCATCTTTACCTGCATCCTAGGGTTGGCATTTTGCAGTTTTATTTTTTTGGAGGCTAGATTCTACTTTACGTCCTTATTGCTTTTTGTTGGTGGTAACCGATGGGAGTTAACAACAGTGTAGGCTCCTTTTTTGTGTCCACATTGTGAATGTGTGTGCTTTGGTCGTCTGCGTGGTGATTGCTTCTTTGCATTCATGGTGTGTTGTGCATGTGTATGATCACAGATCAGAATGGCGTACGTCTGGTTGGATGGTTTCTTTTTCTTTTTACACTTTCTGTTCATGATAGCCCCATTAACCATTCACGGGTAGCCCCACTAACCATTCACGGGTAGCCCCAAAAACCATGCACGGGTAGTCCCACAAACCATTCACGTAGGCTCCAAAAACCATGCATGGGTAGCTCCATGAACCATGTTCAGGTAGCCCCACGAACCATTCACGGGGGCAAGGTACGCCTATGAGGTTAGGTTAGGCCTGTTAGGTTAGGTTCCATCAGCACTCATTTCACCCCTAAATATGTGCTTCATCATCAAAGAATTTCCTCAGTATGTTGAATTATGCATATCCGGACAACATCGGTTTTTATCGATTTCCACCTCCAGGTAATTTTTCCTTGCTTTGGTATTTACTTTGTTGAATTCCTTATACAATAACCTTTCCAACAATATATGACACGTATTCCTTAGGGAAAGAATGTAAAGTAGAATCTTACCATTTTTTAAAAGAAAAAACCCAGGCAAAATTCATTTTTTTGTTTTTTTTCAGGTTTTGTTTATAAATATATATATTTTAAAAATAAAATAATACATTTTTCCCTGATAGTAATATATTGGAACATTCAATTTGTGTTGTTTTAGTTCACTGAATCAAAAACTATTTAATATTTTTTGTTAACATAGTGAAGAATTGACAATCAAGGTCTCACACCTTGAAATGATTAAACTAAAAACATACATAACCCATGCTGCAACAGAGCATTGAGCGCCCAGGTCTACCTACAGACTGCTGGCCACACTCCCTCTTGATCCTACTCTGAGGTGGGAGATCTTCAAACCAGTTACGGGGTGATGTGTGGTCAGCACGACGAACCCTCAGTCATCGTCATAGACTTTCATGATCGGGTTACGCTACTCATTCGTAGCTCTCCAATTTAATCATGATGGTGAGTGTTCACCAGTCTCATACACAGGACAAAATCTCAGGAGAAAAGCTGTTACGTTTCCCCAAGGAGACTCAAACTTGCACACGTCCGATAGCTGGAGCCCAAAGCATGACCGCACAACCACAGTGCGGGACAAATGATTAAATTATCTAAGATATTATATTCTGAAAAATTCTACCCTTGCTGGATGGTGTAACAGTTAATATATCTATGATCAGTTCCCAGGGTTGCGCATTGCAATTCTATACTAATACTTGCTAGCTTTGGTGGTTTAGTTGACCTTAATGGCAGAGTGGTGCAATGCCAGGGAGGGCCACCCCGATGGTGCAGTGGTTGCATCATTGCCTTGTAATCAAGGGGTCCCGGGTTCGATACCCGGTGGAAGCTCATAGTGGTTCGGATCCCACTTTAAACTGTAGGTCCAGTCCCGATTAGCCTTACTGTGCATAAACAATTAATCAAACAATCAATGGGTCCCTGGGTCAGACATGGATGTTTGTGTTTGTTCCAATGAGAATACAGAAAAAATAGAGAAAATTGATGTGTGTGAAAATTGAGAAAATAGAGAGAAAAAGGGGAGATATTACTGCTTAGGAGGATTACTTTTATTACAAATGTAAAGAAAAAAGTAGACAGGCTGTCTGACTGCCCTTGCAGAAGACTCGGGTTTGAATCTTGGGCTGGGTGATCTAAGGTGAGAATTTTTCCAGTCTTGTCCCTGCATAAAGCTTCTCTGGAACTAACCCACCCTTAAATCAATGGATCCTTGGGGGGGGGGGGGGGGTAGAGGCAGCTGGAGTTTGGTTCTGATCACATTATCTTCAAAATGACTGAGATGAAGAATATGTCAGGCCCTACCCCCATATCACGTGAATGTGCCTTCATGGCGTGGTGCTATATGTATGGGGAACTTTACCTTTACCTACTATACAACATACAGTAGCTGCACACTTAATTCTGCTTCAATACAGTTTGTTCACAGTTTGTGTTTTCCCATTATTTTTGTGGCTGTCAAGTTTAAATATCTTCTCGGTGTATTAACCATGTCAATATTATAAGGTTGACCTGTTTAATTGTCTTTGCTGATTTCATCCAAATGGAATACTGTATCAATCCTCCAAAGTATCTGTTTGGTATGAAACTATAACAGTTCCCATTAGTGGCCCTTATTTGGATCCCAACATACATATGCACTATATTGTTAAGAAAAATTATTTGTCAAGCCGTAGCTTAAGAAATGCCCTATTTTAGTATATTTTCTTAATGTCCAAAAATATAGTTTAGGCAGATATTTGAAAGTGGCATCAGAAGCTACCTCAGAATATGAAAAATCAATACCAATTCGATCGGCTGAATACACCTATAACTTATTCATTTCATACATTTTTACATTGCTACTTACGTATTCTGCATCGCGGAACATTCCTTAAGGTGGTGTTATGAATTTCTCAAGGAAATAATGTCCATTTTTCACATTACGAGTACTTATTGGTGTTAGTTTTTTCGTTTCCCTAACATACAATATGGCACGAGAGTAATGGTTCATCTTGCGTCGTGCTTGTGTTTTGTCGATGGTATGCAGTGTTTCCAACCTTCTTAACCAAAAAATACCTACTTTCGTGTTACTAATTTCGTATTATTTCCACGGGTTTGAAATTGTGGTTTGTGATCGCATTGTGCCACAAACCTTTCACGGATAGCCCCACAAACCATTCTCGCATAGCCCCAAAAACCATTCACAGTAGCCCCATACACCATCACGGTAAGGTTAGGTTAGGTTGCTTAGATTAGGCAAAGATAGTTAAAAAACGGTGTGGGTGGAAACACTTGCAGGGGGTTATGTCATCAAACGCATGGGACATCCGGTTCACGTACAGGAAGGAAATTAAAGCAACGTCAATTGCGTGTCGGAGATATATTTTCCTAAAAAAAGACATGCATTCGAACTAAAAAGGATAGAAAACACATTCACGAACTTCCACAATGCTGCAGAAAGTGATTTCCATGAGTAGTTTCTTCTGTAAAAGTGAAGAAATACATATTCACTATATCGAAGTGTTACCGAAAAATCTATTTTTCATCCACCATCTTGAAATACTTTCAACAAATGCAAATGCAAAATAAAACCATTCCCTGGGTGTATCTATTTGCAACATGAATTTGAGCTTAAAACTGTCCTAACATAGCTGAGACTTGTTTTCTTAATCTACGAAAATCTAACCTCAAATATTTGCATAACTTCAAACTCTCGCAAGGCATGTTAAATCAGTCTGTCGTCCACCATCTTTAAACATGGTGACAAATTTTTCTAGAACATGACACCAATCCTTTAAGTTATCTTGTAACTCTAAAAATTGCAACTCAAAAGCTTTACATTTACGGCAAAATGTTTGTTTGCGATTTTACCACCACCCCTCTCCTAAACTATGAAATATAATTTTAATAGTTTTACTGCAAAATTGGAGACCGAGGAATTATCTACAATGACTGGGTTTAGTTTCTTATACTCTGAATATCACTGTAGACACTTTTGGGGAAAAAGAGAGCATGGTATAGATTGTGCATGCAACATGAGGAAAATCAGTTTTTCATTCACAATCTTGAAACACATTGTTCAATTTCACTGACATGTAATACCATTGCAGTCTGTCAAGTTTTCTAGGTGCAGAAACATGTTATCATGGTCACTAATAGATGACTTGTCATTCTTTGCCCATCCACCCCACCCATGCTCCTCCTAAGTCATGCATTATGTTTTGATATTTTTATTGTGAATTTTCAGTGCCAGTAATGTCAGAATGCCCCTGAAAGTTTTATGCACAAACCTCGAAATTGTAGTCTGTAAAAAGGTTTGAAAATGTCAAAAATGGTCAAAGTAAGGAAGTATACATATGCATTGTGTACCCCCTATATTTAAGATAAAAAGAAATCGTGGTAGATTATGAGAGTGCTCGACTTCTTGGGTATAGAGCTCCTAACCACAAATAAGATTTATCCTACATTGGCAAGGAACCCATGACGTTCAATCAATGCACTGAACTGGAGGGAGGGGTCAGTGCCCAGTGCAAGGCATTGGAAGGAAAACAGAACATTTGCACACATACCAAATTTTGAGAAATGAAATGAATCTTTTGAAAAGTGTTTGGTTTAATTATACCACAGTTTACTTTATTCTACTTTCACGACTTTTCAATAAAATGTACTCAATTCTCCTTTGTAATGCCTCTTTCTAGAGACAACCCATTCATTTATACAAGAAGAAAATCTAAATTCTTGCAAAATCCGTTATTTTTGTAGGTTTGCATCAAAATATTTCATGCCTCGAGGGGGGCATGACCCCCTTGCCCTCCTGGGTACGGGCCTGACCCAGACATTTTCATGCATATGTGTGTGCGTGTGTGAAACAAGGGAATTGCTGCATGAATGACAGAGCACACTGAAATACATTGATCAATATGATCCACAATTTTCGAATTTTAGTTTCTGCACTTCATTTTTTTAAAGAAAATATATTGTTTTTTTATTTATTAAAAATATTAATGTTCAATCTTCCAGTAAAGAAACATACACTCCAGACTCAAAATTGTATTGAGTAGCTGACAGTAAAATATTTTACTTGGCACCCAGTTGGTGTGTGTGCTGGTAGGGGGGTTATTACTTTGACCATGTGGGGAATCAAAACTTAGGTATTTCAGCTTGTTGGCAACACTTGTGACAGTAACATGCATCATGTGCCTAAATATTGACAATATATTTATATGGAGAATCATAAGTCGTAAGTTTGCACTGGAATTTTGTACACTTAACAACACTGTTGCTAGATGCCAGTTCACGTAGCTTGTTTTGAAATTCCAAGAGCTAGTCATAAATACAGCAACTAGAAGTCTCTATTTTATGGAGACTGTATATTCATTTTAATCTCTATGACTTCCTTTCCAAAAAGTACAGATTGGCCTTTAAATGTTCCAATTTAGTCATGAAACTAATCATGTGCTCTATCATTGAGTGAATATATTTATATGGTCCTACATACACCTCATGCATTGCTGGTTTCCAGAAACCGACCCACCATTCATAAAATTGTTGCTCTTTGAAGTACAGCAAAAGCAAGGTATTTTTTTGGAACACCTGTTACATGTGATGTAGTGGTAACATTGTCACCTTGTAATCAAGGGTTCCTCGGTTCAATACCTGGTGGAGGCACTCAGCATTTTGGATTCCACTCTAAACTTTAGGTCCAGTCCCAATTAGCCCTATTATGCATAAAAAAAATTAAAGTATAAAGTGCTCCCCTGTGCTATGCTTCACACCATGAAGGTGTATAGGGAGTGTGGAGTTAGGGCCCCAGATTTTCTTGATCATGGCTAAAGGTGTAGGTGATGTGATCAGCACCACGTTCCTCCTATTATGTATGAAGTGGGCGTAAACCAAAAACTCGAACAAACAAACTCTTGCATACGAGTATAAGGCAAGTAGTAGAGAGAATACTCTGTAAGAATGCACACATGCTGTTCCAATGAACCTTTTGAGGATTGGGCATTCCAGGCAGGCACTTCCTAAATATGGCAGTGACATGTTTAAAAGTTTCAAAAGTGGTATTTTGTCATGATTACCTCCAAATTTCAAGCTATTTACGCCCACAGGCTCAATGGCAAAGTCTGACTGAAATAACATTGCAGATCTTTCCTTGAGGGTGGGGACAGTCTTTCATAAATCAGTGAAAATAAATTTATTATTTCGTTATTCAAGCTATAAAAATCATTTTCATAAAACACTGAAAATAAATTTATTATTTCGTTATTCGAGCATTAAAAATAGTTTTCATAAAGCACTGAAAATAAATTTATTATTTCGTTATTTGAACAGGTCATAAAATCGATTACTTGAAGTATCGTTATTGGTTTTGGAAATATGATTTGTGAAATGAAGTCACATTGTGCCAGTCTAGTACTGTGGTCAGGCACAGTAGTGATGGTAGTGGTGATGAGAATTCAGTGTAGCCAGTGTTGTGTTCGATTCACTCAGTAGTGCAAATACAGAATTTATAATTTTTGATTTAAATGTATGGCCAATACTTCAGCACATGTTCTCTGTGTCCTGTTGACAAAATTTCAAGCAGCTACAATGCGAGGTATACAACTACAACAGTCATTTGTAGATTATACCATTCACAGCCTGTTCACCTCAAGTACAAGACAAACGGTTCATGATTGTGAATAAATAAACTTCCTAGAAGATATCAAACTCTGGAATGATTTAATCAATATTGTCCATTTCAAGCAAGTGGTCATGCTGGTGATATATCAGAATTTCTAATGCTTCAAATCCCTTGTAGGAGCATGCACTAATTTTGGTCACGCAGGTGAGAAATTTATCTCATAATATTTAATACTTTTTTTTAATGCCTCATAGGAGTGTGCACAAATTCCAGCATAGCATGCACAAAATAGCAAGAATTGTGCCCTGAATGTTGGCACTGGTTTAGGCCCATTTTGAACCATTGATCAGGCTAGTGTGAAGTTGACACAATCATTTTGAATTACTAATTCTTCCCAAACCATGCACACACAAATTGATTAATAGTGTGCATATATTATGCACTAATTCATGGCATTTCTTGTAGAGGTGTTGGATCATGTGATACAGCAAACTTCAGATGACTAAAATATTTGTACAACACAGTATAGTGTGTGCAACAAGTGGAAAATTGTTGTTTTTTTTATCTGCAATCTTGATACACCTTAACAGGTTTTGCTTGATGAAATAACCTTGCAGTTTACAAAGATTTTTAGTTGAGTAACAATTATCTAATTGATTCTAAAATTACGGTATTTATTAGGGCTGAGCTGATGGCACTTTGAACCAATACTGATACTCTCATTGATACACACTGACGCTGATACCAATATTTCTAAATTTGATTTTAAAATAATAAAGGCTAGTTATCAAGTCATCACATCACATTCCTTTAATGACATTAAATAACTCACTAGCATTATAGTACTTTGAGCCATGATGGTGTAGTCTGTAGGGTGTCTTGTTTCTATGAAGGAGACTTGGGTTCGATTCCTGGGGTGGGTGATATAAGGTCAGTATTTTTCTGTCCTCCCCTCCCCCCAAAGCATCTCTGGGGCTCACCCAGCCTCAAATCAATGGATACCTGGGAGCAACCCCGTGGGGTAAAGGCATCTGGAGTGTGGTTCTGATCACATCACCTCCAAAAATGGCCGAGATCGAGAATGTATCTACATCCCCTAAATGTGCCTTCATGTCATTGTGATATATGCACATGGAACTCCCTTTTTTAAAAAAAGAGAAATCATTATGATACTTCAAAATGTGTTGTGACATTTGGTAATTTTTTTTGTGAACTTCTCTGTAGACCCAGAGGATGCAAAGAGAGAGGTTTTTTTGAAGTATTTCTAGCATTGCTGCAGTTACGAAGAAAAATTAAAAAATCTGTGGATTGTCTCTTCTTCAGTTTCATGTAAATACTATTCATTCCTGTCGTTTGGGTTAGCCTGGTGAAAGAGAAAAGAAATGTAATAATATATACAAATACAGTTATTAAAATAATGCCTCTTTTTGCCATGCTGTCCATCATTCTCTGTCATTTGAGACATAAACAAGTCGCTGTGGTATGGGCTGATATCAACAGTCCCATAAAAGACACAGAAGGGAAGAGTGCAAAAAGAAATTATACAATCCACAACCCTCCTGTCCTGATTGAATGTAGATAATACAAATCAAATTCGACAGGGGCCTTCAAACGTCTTTCCGAAGAACTCCGAAATCATCTGGCCTGGAGACAGCCCATCATGGTAGTAATGCTAGTGTTTTTTGTATTTTGCCCTGGTGGACCAAATATGTACTGTGTTGGTCTGATGTACCAAAATGTGCTTGTCTGTTGGACTGAGCTGAGTCTGTCTAATTTTGCACGATGCACGCGAAAGAAAATGATATTACTTACTGGGCGTCGCGTTTAGCACAAATCCTTGCCTCTGGAGTGGAGGACCATATGTCGTGTTCCTTAGGGTTAATTCAACTCAGAAGTTTGCAGAATGACACCCACTGATAACAAACGATGCTATATTGATTAATTGTACCGTATATACAACTTGCTGTAATGCAACGTGGTAGACGGAACGAATCACCGCACACACTTTGCCATATTGTCTAGGGAACTGTCTTGAGTGTCGCTCACCTGGATTTGAGAGTGCACATAAAAAACAAAACTGGAAGCCCCTGACTTCTATTGTTAACAATATCAAACATATTAATTATGATCTGAGACAGCTGGTTTTAAAAACGTCTACCCCGAGCATGTGAGCAGGAATTTAAAATGAAATATATCTTCTATTTCCACAAAACCTTTTCGTGGTAGTTATATGCCTTCGAGAAGTTTAGTCACAGCTTTCCAGTTACCCATGCCTTTGATCTTGTCAATCATCTGCTTTCCAGGAGGTGGGGTTGGGGCAGTTGTTCAGTAATTCTCCATAAAACTAATCTGTCTCAAGGAAGACTGAGCGAACGTTTGGAAAGGACAAATATTTCTCTTGGCCTTGGTTCTAGCAACTGAAAAACAATGGTTCCAGTTGGAAAATTTCAACCAATACTTACCAATAGCACTTGTATCGGCCAATGCAGATACATCAGTATCTGTATCGGCTCAGTTCTAGTAGTTGTTGTAGTTAATTAATACATGACTTTTTCCTTTTTGCCCTCTCAGCCATCCACCCATGCCCACTATGCTGTTCAGCCAAAGTTCCCACATGAAGAAGTGACTGGTAACTAAAGTGCTACCACACATTATTTCAAAATTATAAGTTTGTTCAACCTTATTCTGGAAACACGTACCTTCTTTTGTTGTAATTTTCAACAACCAATTTTAGTATGATTTGAGGAGAATTGCCTAACGAATGAAACCTTGAACTTGTTGACTTTTACTGTATTAATTATTTGGAATGCTGCCAACTTTTCTAAGTCTTTACTTTTCTTTGAATTTTTCTAACTTTTGGCAGCTGTTGATCCTCAAAGTACTTAAAAGACCCAGCCAGCTCTGAGTGCCGTGGCGAAGAGCATACAATTTACTAGAAGAGGGTGGATAAATAATTGTGGACATTTGCATCCCTCCCTCCCTTCATTACAAAGTTAATATGTCAAATGTCTAAACAGCTTTCTTTCAACAATTGCCTCAGGTTGATATTCTTTATTTGAGTGACCTGCATGGATTGTGCAACAAAAGTCAACCCTCCCCTCCTTCCTCCCTCTCTCCCCTTCTTTGCTGACTTTCTTCTTCAAACTCAAGAGATTTTGCCAATGCTGGCTCATATAATTACGGGGAAACTTTTGGTATCATCCTTTCATCATAAACAAATGAGAGAAACAGCACTTTGTGAGATTTCACACTGTAACAATCCATTTAGCTAGCAGAGCTTTCTGGAATATAAAAGCCAACCAAATTTTGTTATGTCATGCTCGTTTTTAGTCTGTTATTTGAGGTGTTGTAATGTTTATTTTTGTCTCTTGTTTGATGTGTCTGACTGGAAAAGGACCAAAGGGACCAATAGGATTTCAGTGGCCACAATGTAGGTTTATCTAGGGTAGTGGGTCAAGTACGTCATCAATCAATGAATCAGTGACATTGATCTACCCATCCAACAATGTTTCGCAGCAGCCGATCATGGCCATTTGTAGCAGATTGTAAATCTTGTTTGTATTAAATTATTAGGGGATACTAAAGGGTACACACAATAGGAAATGTGAGAACATTAATATCACATGAACTTTTGGATATGGAAATATGGTAGACTGAAATGGTATGGTTGCAAGATGATGCTTTTATTTCCACATTTAATAACAATGTATTTTGAACTTCTAAATTGCCAAATTTCCAAGTATGTCTCAATATCAGCAGAAATCTGTATGAGTAATATTCGTATTGGTTCAGGCTAATGTTACCTCAACTCTAGTATGTGCTGTTCTGTATATTCAAGGTACTTATGTAGGATGCAATTCAATGGGTTTGTCATATTTTCTATATGATTTTGTCAAATAGGTTGTTACGTACCCAATAGGACCAAGTAATGTAAATAGTTAGCTAAAGAGGAATAGAGATGGCAGCACCAGGCATTCAAGATTAAGAATTAGCATAATATATTAAAGATCTTTATAAATAAGAACAAAGGAAATTGGAAAGATGAGAAATAATAAAATCTACTATAAGAAGATGAAGAATAAATATAAAAGAAATAAATTAATATATATATATTTGATTAATCAAATCAGTGATCATATGTAAGTTAATATGAAAATGAAAGAAGTCAAAGCACTGATACAAGTTTGTGTCTTTGAACAGATATTGCATCTGTCTGATTGATTTACCATTCCCATAGTGGAAATTTTGTTTACATCAGTGGCAGCACGTTCCAGTCGACACCCCACAGCACTTTTGGTTGCGCGTTTCAACTGTAGCACCTACTTGGATGCATGTGTCAGTCGTTTGACACCAAGTATACACTCTGTTGTACCCAGTTAGTATTGGCGCGTTCCAATCGCAGCCGCAAACAAGGAGATTAGTATATTTCCCAAAGCTTAAGAGAAAGAGGATATATGAATTCATAAATCGTCAAAGACTGAAGTAGAAGGAAGTCCAGATCCATATCTGTCCATTAAGAAGGAAGCTCACATAGGAAATCCAGGAGGAAGTTCTGACCTGTCCATTAAGAAGGAAGTCCAGATCCAGTCTGTCCATTAAGAAGGAAGTCCAGATCCAGTCTGTCCATTAAGAAGGAAGTCCAGATAGAAAAATATACAAATTGAAGAAAAGAAATAATAAAAAACATATTGAGATAAAACTTGACTGTAGATGAGAATTATAGAGAAAAGTAGCTCATCATGGAAATATTCTTTTTCCATGTATCCTTGTTTATATAATATATTCGTTTAAACGTCTCGATTGGTAGGCATCATGTCTGGTTTCGTTGTCTACACAGAACCCTACCCTGTAGATATTCTAGCTCAGGTTTAAGATTAAGATTCATGCACCTTTCACCAAAATGGAGGTAGCAAGATGTTATTCTGTACAAGAGTAGCAGTTCTGCTATATTCATTGACCCTGAACTAAAACTAGTTTCATTAATGGAATTAAAATATCTGAATTAAGGTCTGTCAAAGGAGAGAAGTCTTCTATAAAACTTTTGAGAGGAGCAAGTTCTTCATGATTGACAGATTCTAGGATGCCACTTAGTTTGCTCCACCATTTATCATATCATTTCCAAGCCAACACTACCCACCTGCACTGTGCCCTTAGACTAAGGAACTTTAAGAATTGTGAAAGGATGCAAGCAACTTTGTGGGGTGTCTATCAGTCAATAAGTAAATATGTTTGATAAATTGCTTCATTGCACTTAAGGTAGGTAAGTCATGTGATGAAAGGGACAATTTGATTTCCATGTTAGTTGATAATTTCGTGAAAATATCACTTTTTTTTGTGTATGCACTTGACTATGAAGTGGTATCTGTATTGCTGTGGTAACTGTACCAATGAAATTGGGTAAGTAGGTATACAAGCATGGGATTTAACCTCATAGTGTTTGACATTCGAGCACTACATGGGACATGGAAATCTACTTCCGTAGTTTTTTACTTTTTATCAGGTAGGCTACATATTGTATCCCTATGTTCTTCTTAAAGATTCGCATAACCACTTTTTATATATGCAAAATAATCTAACACAGTTATTTTTAGTGGTTATTATTTTATTTTATGTGCAATGTTTTGTTCTGGTTTCTCAGAACTTTCTGAAGCTACACTAAGAGATACATACAAAAATACAACCTCACATGGCTACTCACTCTACACTTCTCTCACTTAGGGCTCTACAAAAGTGTAGATTGACTAGCCATGTGAGGTTGTGTTTTTGTATGTATCTCTTAGTGTACCTTTTACAAGTTTTGTGAAACTCACTCACATTATGTATTTGTTTGCACCCAACTAGTGTGATCTGGAATACAGATAGCCAAATCCCGATAAAATGTTATCCGGATGTTGGAAAATTTTCTATCTGGATTTCAAATATCCAAACATCAGATATTCTGATATGAAGATATACCGATTATTTGGATATCTGAATTGTCTGGATTATCCAGATATCTGTTTTACAGGCTATCCAATCTTTTATTTGTCATTTTCATATTTCACTACACGGATTTCCTACAGAGTGACCACAAACAAAATAATCTTCTTCTAAAATGCTTCACCCCTCGAACCGTTTCGCTTTGTCCACAAGGAAGCATGCTCACCTCTGCTCCACCCCTGCTTGCAGAAGTGTGGTGAACAGGAGTCGCGGGTCTGCGCAGTTTCATTTGCTGGTGGTTGCATTATACAAATCGCCATGAGCTCTGTACTATCCGAATTATCAGGATATTCAGATTATCTGTTGTATCCAAAATGAATGAATATCAGATGATTAGAATATGGATACCCATTACCTAGATTTTGTTACGACCCCTAGCCTGGTAGTGGTTGCAATCTTTAAAAATTTTAGAACAATTAGTTAGTTCAGGTCTTGTGCTCACTCTGAATTAAACATTTCATAACCACTTTTGTGGCTAGTCACCTAAAGCTGGATTTCCGAACCACAACATTACTCTTTTTCTGACATCGATTTTGGCAATGTCTTCAACCTGCTGGTCTGGTATTGTTAAACTTTGCATTTCCATGTGAGGAATTGCATCACTCTTTGTTCAGACCATGCGTGAGTTTACCTTAACATTTCCACCTACATGCTGAAGAATAGATAGCAGGAAGAAGCAACTTGGCAGCTGCCAGCACTACATTTGTTGTCCAATCGTTGAATTGGAAAAGAAGAATGCTGACTTGTTTCCAATTTCGCTATCTGAAGATATTTTCCACAAGAGGCTCAACTTTGTCTAAATATTTCAGGTAACTCAGCTTCATTATTTTTTCTTCATTTTTATTTTTTAGTTGTTTGCGTAAAATTTTATTACTTTGATTGCTCTAAAAACCCTTTCAATGATGATCGAAAGTGTTGACAAAGAGCAACTTCTCATAGTTTCTTAGATTCATAATATATCTGAAGTGACTCAAGTGACAAGAAGTAAATGTGTGTGTCTTGTATCTCTCTTCTTGGTCCCCTGCTGATGTTCAGGTCATACTTACTATGGTCTAGCACTGACTGAAGGGTAACTTCAACATGTGATTTAGTTTTCATGAACTCCTTCAGGATTGCCCGTTTTCATGGCATCCAAAACCTGATTCTATGAAGGGTGCCTGTTTTGCTGAATGATTGATCAAGGTGTTAAATACGAAGAAGCAGTTTTCTTGGAAAAATATCATGTACTCAATAACATTTCCCATTTTATTAATAAGGGCAAGAATTAATTAATCTTGAAACTTGTAACATTAACTTCTGACTGTTTGTTATTTTGTTACTCTATTCACAAACTTGAGTTATGGCATATTAAAAATGCAACACTACATAAAATCAGATTATGAAACATCACTTTAAAATTAGATCTAAGAAGTACAGAAACTAAGTTTCAAACTGGAATTGGCATCAATAAATTTTTATAAAGACAAAAAGCTAACAGGATGAAAAAGTCTATACTATTACAAATTAAAATAGATCACATCATCAAGAGATGACTCTCATCTTATAAGTAGCTTTCAATTCTAGGATTCTTATATTCCAGTAGTAGCTTTCTGTTCTTGAACCACAAGTTTACTGTATCCATTTTCACAACTTCTAGTTAATGGTGAATTTGTTTGGACCACTTTGCAAAGCCTGGCCCTTGAGAAAATGTTACATACTAGACATTTGTGTGTGTGTAAATTCATGTTGTCTTATAATACCTTATTAACTTGCCATATCAATTGAAAATATTAAAGAAAAGTTGAACAAATGAAAGGAATAAGAATGAATTATGCAATCAGAGCCACACATGTCATCGAAAGATTTGAAACCTTGCTTAAATTCAGTCTTCACACAGCAATCTTGTTAATTACAAAATCCAACTGTGTAGATTTCTTTATGTACCCAGAGAATCTGCACATTTCACAATCATCTGATTATTCAGACATGTGGCACTATCCATAACAAAACTCACAATATTGTCATATAAATTATTTTTTTCCTAATTGGGAAATGAGAGACGCGGTAGTAGGTAGATACAGAGAAACTAGTACTCACTTTATCTGCGAAACTTTTTTTTTGTTCCATTAGTTTCAGTGACCACTCACTGCCACCATCCTCATTGAAACTAGTTGTACTGTTGCCTGGCATGCTTCTATTGTTCATAGTTCTCTGGCTGAAATTGAAATACAGAACTATGACTTTGGATGTTCAAACTCTCTAAAATATAATAATAAATAAGTAATAAAATAGAATCGGCTACCACCTGGAAAATGTAACTTCATGCAAAGGCTTTTAGAATTAATTATAAAAAATGAACAGAATTGAGTCATTACCTGATGCCAGCATGAGACCTGGAAGACACTTATCTTCAAGAAGTTTCACCTAATACGTCTAATATGCAAATGCATGTTAAGCAAGGTGTTGGCGATTGCATAAGCAATCTGCCTTAAACAAAGTTTTCCTTCTTAGATGGTAGTTATGGAAGTTGTCACTTGATACTTGATGGTGTTTGATCAGTCCAATATTAGTATCACTGTTAATGTGGCCAATGTGAATTAATTTCACATACGCATCAAGAAATTCGAGTCACAGGGACTTTTTGATTATAAATGCTTAGCCCTTGTAACTTTTACATTCACTATTTTTCCATAAGAATGTGTCGCGATTATAACAAACTGACCACCACATAGGTATTCTCCAAATTTATTGTGATAGATTTGAAATATGGGTTTTTGTGTTTAGCTTATTATACATCACTTTTCTGGTCTTCAAATCATAAATCATCTCTTGGTTTTATTTCGACTACTTTCCTTTTTTCCACTTCCACCTGTTTATTAAAATGTGTTGCTGCATCGGGACTGCCAGTTATTTGCATCCATCTGAAGATACTAACTAACCAAAAATGATTTTGCATCATGTTACTGTCACTGCAGTCTCTAGAACTAGATAAGTTTGCAACAATGTGGGCAAATGACGAATTGTTGAAAAGAAACTTCCCATAATTCCCAGAATTCAAGAGAATTCCCATTCAATATATACAGCCTCTTCAGTATTGTTAACTACACAATGCCACGTTGATGGTTGAATATGTTGAGTGACAAATGATTTCATCACAGAAGGTTGCAGACTTCATTGTCCTGATTAGCCAAGAAGAAAACAAAACCGACAGTAAACTACAAATATATACATACACTTATACAATGCGGTTGTTAACATTTTATGCTAAGATTTTCCAAGAATTTACCAATCATTCACTTTCTGAATATTCAACTGTGCAGTGGTATCCATTAAAAGAAATTCCTATTCATGTTCAAACAATGTTATTATAATGATAATAGAAATTAAATACAAAATATATTTGTCATTTACTAATACATCATAACCAAGATCCCGATGGAAGTCCCCACTGTTAGCATCAGGGAAATACAGACACCATGAAACATTTTTTTCTGGAAATTGTAATAAGAAGACTCAGCCCATTCAAAGTGGTCAAAATGCTGACTCAAAGTGGGCAATGTCTCCTCTCTAGCTATGTCCCTTATCAGAAACACAATTCTGGGTATTCTCTTTTGTAAGTATTTGTATGTTTTGTCCAACATACAATTAAAATTATATGCCTTTATCAGCTGATATATATAGCATTGATTAATCTGTCTACTTCCAAGGATATGATGAAATTGCTAAAAGAATCAATTATAAACAGTTTGGTTTTAATGACAGTGAAACTTGTTACTCATGGTTTCCGCAAATCTGTTTATTTTATTTTATTTTTTAAAACTAATTTTGGTGGCCACCGCCACCACACTTATTGTTAATAGAACATTAGAGAGAACATACTAGTTACCTAGTGAGAAATTCTTTTTGGGTACAATTCTTGTTGCAAATTGATCAGGTTTTATTGTTTCTCTTTCATATGAACATTTTGTGTCTTAAGAAATCTCACTTTTAGATAAAACATTTGCTAATACTGAAACATACATTTCTTTGTTCTTCTCTTAGCATATTGAATAATCTCGTTATTACTTTCTGGAAGTATGGGTGAAGATACAGGCTTCATTATTCTCCCATTCATGTATACATTATAAATAGTTATTTCGGTATTGTTGTAAAGTTGTTTGCCTGGAGTTTTCTGATGATAATGGCATGCATGTAATTGGTATATCTTGCATGCTGATGATACTTTCCTTGTAGTATCTGTTCTGGCGTCTGAAAAAGGGGGAGAGATAATAAGACAAAAATGTCAATTTTGCCAGATTAACATTCAAATTAATGCACTAAACTAAGAAAATAATCTACGGTTATAATGTCCTAGTTGGGAGTAAGGATTTGATTGGAGTGCAAGTGAGGGTGTGGATGTCAAATCCCAAAGTAGCATTAACAGAAATAACGTTGTTGTGAAGCAATGGCTTGCTGTTAATGCACTGTTTCAAAACTTTTAAGAGTTTCACCAGGAATTGGGATATTGTAGCCCAAAACACTAATATGTTCAACAATATTCAAAGTCCAACATTCAATTAATTCAAAATTCAGGATCAGCAAAATGGTGATGCAATTCCAACACTTAATTATGCAGTAACTACAATTCTACTATCTACGCTGTTTTTTCATCTATAACTACTTTAGGACACCTTCATTTATGTTTGATTAATTCTTCATGTGAGAAAAGATCAAAACTTATTTTTACCAATGTTTGTTTTGTACTAAATTGCCATATAACAAATACAGGTGATTCAAAAAGGACTTTACAACTTTCAAAGCATATAGAAATGTATTCAGGTAACTTAGAGTCTGTTGAGGTGCCATTGCAAAGCAAAACACATCAAGTTGTCATACAACATTCATGTTGGGTCGATGTGGCTACCATTTGTAAAGCGGCATACAGCCCACCTGAAGTTGATTTCATTCCAGACTTTCACCAGTAAGTCAGGCATCACTTCTGCAGTGGCAGTGGTAATGCAATCTCAGTTCATCAAGATCAGAAGGTAAAGGTTGTACAAATCCGATCTTTAATGAAACCCCGCAAGAAAAATCTAACGGGGACTAATCTGGGGAGCAAGGGGTCCATGCAATTGTACCTGTACGACCAATAAACTGACCTGGGAATCGGGTATCAAGAAAATCTCTGACTGCAATGTGGTAGTGAGGTGGTGCCCCATCTTGCTGATAGTAAAGGTGTACATCTTAGTCATCCTTGTCGAACTAAAGAATTAGAAAATTTTGTAATATATCCAGATACACAGAAGACTTTGTAGCATATCCAGATCCACAATACCATTTATGTTTGCCTCCTGGAAGAAGAACAGGCCGTACAATTTTTGTTTGCTAAGGGCACAAAAAAACATTGATCTTAGGGCTATCACGAATATGCTGCACAGTTTCATGAGTTATGGGTGTTCACCTGTCAACTGATGTGAAACGATCACTAAAAATGACATTGTCTAGGAATGTCTTCTTATCTGTAATTCTATCCAACATTTGCACACAGAATTGCTGGCAAGCAACTTTATCTGCATCCATAATGTGTTGAACCATTATTAGTTTGTATAATACATGCCAGACAGTCGGTTGTCGAATGCCAGTCTCACGTGATGCACGTCTTGATTTCGTAGGACTCCAGACAAAGCGTTCTCTGAGTTGTTCCACATCAGTTTCAGGAACGTTTGTACATCCTGGTGATTTTGCATGTCATACAGGACAACCAGTATCAAGGATGGTTTGGTGCCAAGAGTAATTGTAGGCCTGCTAGGAGGTGCCTTACAATACTCTGTATGAAACTTATGTTGCGTCACGTGAAACCAAAACACACAGCAGGCATGTTCCGCACCAGTAAAAGTAGCCATTTTGAGGAACAATGCTGACAGCACTACCGGTGGGTGACTTTGGTATTAATGGAAAGGAAAATTAATAATTAGGTTGCTTAAACAACCAGGACAAATTACAAAATTAGCTTCAGGTTTTTGCTTTTAGATGTCTTGTAAACGCGTGCCTGTAGCTAAGTCATATTGCTTCCAGTAGTTGTAACGACATAGTAGTTTGCTACTTCTTACCCATGTGTTACCACAGTAAATTTCTCCTGAGTAGAACAATTTTAAATAATGCACATTAAACAATATAAATAAGATTTTAATCATCCTAATTAATGAATGCTTATTGGTGTCATTTTTTCAGGGAGGTAAGTAAGATTCTAATTAGAGAGCAGTTATTTTCTTAGTTGCAACAATTTTCATGTGGACCATGAAAGTCTAAATATGGTTTTACTTGTGCCACATGTATCTAAATTGTGTCGTGCCAAGGTTACATATTTTCAAGGTATCCAAGAACTTCAAAAATTCTCGATTATTATTGATAACCACTCACTTATTTAGTTATGTCCCCTTTCACTTCAAAACAAAGGACTTCACTGTGATTATGTGGAAGGTGAACCCATCCATTAATTTTGTCAGTTTTCACACTTTTGCATGAGTAAATGCAAGACCATCAGTTTGATTCATTTTTCGCACTACTCTTGACACACTTATTGAATAATGCTATAACATTCATTGGGTATGTATGTTGAAATTCACGTATACTTGCCAATCGTGAACTAGGTTATCATAAGTTCCAACAATTGATGCATGCTGCTGTACCATTCAAAACAATGAATCCTGTTATTTGAAAGTAGTACAAAGATGAGAAAAGTTCCATCATAAAATTTGGGGGAAAAAAAAGGATTTGCTGTGTAACCTGTGGGATGTGACCACCCTCTGCTTTTTGATGCACCTATGCTACCATACACATACTACATGTGCTACAAAGTATGTAAATAGCGCCCTTTAATAAGTGATATCAATCCATGCATGCATATTCTGAAACTTCACCAAGCATCCCCCAGCTTTTCACTTGATTCACTTGCTAATGCATGTCCTTAATGACAGTCTATTCTACTATCCTTTCTTCTCAGTGATATGTAAATCTCAGTGACTAATTTTTTTTTCCCCTCCAGATATCTGAACAAGAACTACAGGAGGACAGAACCAAGATGTTCCAAGGTCAGTTACACTAGTACCTTCAGGAAAATTACGTGATCAAGAACAAGCAAAAGACAATACAGGAATTTTGTTTGCTCATTCAAATGTCCTTGCAAAGGAGAAGTTTTTTAATCACTCAGTTTGCAAGAGAAAATTTATTCCTGAAGATAACCGTTACACACAAAGAAGGGTTCACACCAAAGATAAACCTTTTAATTGTTCAATTTGCAACAAAGATTTTGCCAAAAAAATAACCTTAATAGACACATGAGGATCCACACAAAGGAGAAACCTTTTGATTGTTCTATTTCCAGTAAAGATTTTTCCCAAAAATGCTCTCTTAATAAACATATCAGGGCACACACAAATGAAAAACCTTTTAAGTGTGCTATTTGCAACAAAGATTTTTCCAGGAAATAAAAACTTTATATGCATATGAGGGTTCACAACAAAGAGAAACCTTTTAAGTGCTTAGTCTGTGGCAAAGGTTTTTCCCGTAGAGGAGATTATAATCGTCATGTGTTTGTTCACAGCAAAGAGAGCCCTTTAAGTGTTCAGTTTGTGACAAAGATTTTTCCGAGAAATCAATCCTTGGAATTCATATGAGGGTTCACAACAAAGATAATCCTTTCAAGTGTTCAATTTGCAACAAGGATTTTACCCAGAAATCTAGCCTTAATAGACATATGAGTCTTCACAACAAAGAAAAGCCTTTTAAGTGTTCAATTTGCAACAAAGATTTCGCCCAGAAATCTGGCCTTGATATTCATATGAGGGTTCACTACAAAGAGAAACCTTTTAAGTGTTCAATTTGCAACAAAAATTTTGCCCATAAAGGAAATCTTAGTGTACATGTGAGGTATCACAGCAAAGAGAGGCCTTGTAAGTGTTCAATTTGTGACAAAGATTTTTCCCGGAAAGCAGATCTTCGAGTGCATATGAGGATTCACACTAAGGAGAAACCTTTTAATTGTTCAATTTGCAGTAAAGTTTTTTCCCAAAAATCTGACCTTAATACACACATGACAGTACACACAAAAGAGAAACGTTTTAATTGTTCTATTTGCAGTAAGGATTTTTCCCACAAATCCTCGCATTATAAACATATGAGGGCACACAAATGAAAAACCTTTTAAGTGTGCAATTTCCAACAAAGATTTTTCCGAAAAACTTCAACTTAATATACACATGAGAGTACACACAAAGAGAAACCCTTGAATTGTTTAAAATGTGACCAGTATTTTACCCATAAATATATATACTTACTAAACATGTGAAGAGGGTGCATAGCAAATAGAACTTAAAAACCATTTGCACACAGGGAATGGTGTTTCTGAGTAGAAATCTCTGGAAATTCTTGTCATTCTGTGCATATATCATTTGGGATAGGATCCCGAGCTCTGTATTATACAAATTTATACTTCATGTCTACAACTATGGTGCAACCATTTTATTAATTGAGATTTCAACCATCCATTCCAATGGTACTGTGCAAACCTGTTTTTGATAGCCCTACTGAAAATTCTGTTTACTGTTTTCAGTAGATCAATGAGTGTTTTGAAACATCTACTGTTTTCAGTAGTAGGTGAACTGTACAGCTAATGTTTTCTACTGTTTTTAGCAGCCCAACTGTGTCTACTGTTTTCAGTAGGTGAACTGTATTACTAATGTTTTCTACTGTTTTTGGTAGTCCAATTGTTTCTCCTATCTTAAGTGGCTGAACTGTACTCTTTATGTGTTCAGTAACATAATTGTACAACCAACATCTTTTATTGTGTTCAGCATATTGATGTATGACAACAGTACTATTATCAGTAATGAAAAATTTCATATCAATACAACTGAAAATGCAATGGAAAAATCATACGAACAACTAAAATAAATATATGGTAAAGCGTGTGGAACTTGCTACCTAGGAATGCGCAACAAAGAAATCAAATAAAGTTAATTTAGGATGTAAGGGGTACCTTCCACGTATTCACCCAAAAGTCAACCTCACTTCCACTTAGTACACTTTGGACTGCATTTTGCAGATGAACAATGCTCTGGCAACTGGCGGTATGGCCAGTATAATTTTGTGCGTGTTTTCCTGTTATTTGTCCTTGTGTGTGCTGAGTGTCCGCTTACAGCCTTAACTTTTAACAGAAGTCAATAAAATTTTAATATTTTTAGTTCTGCAACGTTCGAGTTGTTATTTGTAATGATAAGGGGCTGGCCCCCATATAATGTGACTGGTGCAAGATAGTCCAAGGGCTGACACACCCAAAATTTTAAATTCAAAATCATATTCAAAAAAAGTGAACACGATTTTAATTATTTAGCTTCATTGTGGTTAATGCACTGTAGAAAATTGAAAAACATACAGTGTTATACATAAGTTGACATATTGTTTTTCATATATTCACACGAAAACAGAAAAAAGTAGTTTAAACAAGACCTGATCCTCAATGCTTGAAAAACCAAAACATGCAAGCACTGTTAACTATGTCGATCAAAAGAAGCACTACACAGATATATGCGTAATAATAACCATGGAAATTCCATGCTGAAAAGAAATCAACTGATATAATGTACTGAAACTACTAGCAGCTTTAAAGCTGAGCTATCTCTTAAGAAAGATTTGTAGTAACTTATTCATTAAGATATATCTGACTTCAGTAGTTTTCATTAGAAAAACAGAAATTCAGTTAATGTACTGTTTTTTCCAATGCACTTCAAAATCTCAAAATTACTGAATATATGGTGTCAAGAATGGATTTCGCCTATTCTTGGAATCAATCAATAATTTTATAATATATTGTAGCAAGTATTATGCATAATTATTCACATTATTTTTTCAGTACAGTAGTCCTACTGTAGAGTACAGTACTTGTACAATAGATCTGCAATAGGATTTTAGTACATTTCACAGTACACAGTAGAAGACATTTGAAAACAGTAGAATTTGTTTACTGAGAACTAGACATTTCCAGCAGGGAGTTGTAAAAAAAAAAACCATTCATAACAGGATGTGGGCTTTTTAAATAGTAAGCCATTGTTTAAGAATTATTTTTAGCCAAAGTACCAAGCAAAGAAAGAAGCTTCATCACCAGTAGCAATAACTCAGGGTGGCTACTCACTGGGAATTATGCATGAATTATTGTCTCCGGGAATTATACGTGAATTATGCAGGAATTTTGACCCTTGGACGTGAAAAATTGCAACTTTTATTTCATAAATTTTCTGAGGCATGCTTTCACAGTTTAGATTTTAGGTTTGTCGAGTATAACATTCTGCTTTGGTGGTACAAAGAAAAGTAAGCTACCAAGTTATAAATCTTAGAGGCAGAGATCAAAAAAATATTAACGTTTCAGAACCCTTACAAAATTACTGAAGTTGGAAAGCGGCGTGAGGTGTTTGCAGTGTTGTTCACAGCACCTCAATTACAATTGTAATAGTAATCTGGACCCAATCAAATATGCATCATATGCTACTCATGTGTATAACTAAATTACAGATATTTATTTGTAATAAGGGACGTATGCTAGGCTTCTGATTTTGTGCCTAATTCAATGCAAAATAAACGTTAGGCGAAATTTCCAAAATTGCGTACGAGTAACGGAAAGTATAATTATCACTATTATTACCTTCACCACTAACTACACAAGTCATGTATGCCCACACTTATTGATTGGTATGGCAAGGTTAAATTATCGTACTCGTAGTTTACTTTTAACAACTTTTGGCAACTTTGTTCAAAGATTTCGTTTTAACAACAACTTCTAATCTTCACAGGCTTATCTTGCATTAATAACTTTTGTATGAACAGCAAGCAATAACAAGAAGTGAACAATTACTTTGCGAACATCACATTTGTCAATTTCAAGTTCATCAATCAGTAATTCCAACATTTGCATAAATGAGTAAAAAGTTAAATAAGAATTTTAGCAAACTCTTCAATATTGTAACGTACATGTTTGCTTAAACTTAACTATAACTTTTTTGTCCAGCAAAAACTTGATTAATCAAAAGTCAACACTTGGCATTCATAAGATACAACACTACAATGTTTACCTACGTGGCTTTCATTTCATTGCTTTGTATAAGAACCTCGATGCTTTTTGTAGTTTACGATAAATTACAAAACTAACACAAAAAGACATGCATTAAACTAGATGCTCATTTGGAAAGAAGGTTACGGGAGTAATTACTTTCTTTACTTCATTCAGAAGTGTTCGCATGTAACATGACGAAAATCAATGATGTCACGATTAGTAAATGTTACTCTTTGTGACGGTATCTTTCTTTTTTAAATGTTTTTTTGTTTTACTGCAAAAAACACAACCTGGTAACACCAAAATGTTCTACTTGCAAATAATTAAGAATTCTAGGTCACTACTTTTTCCAATTTTACAAGAATCACGATTACATAAATGCAATAATGATTTATCTGTTCAAACTTATTTGCCATGAAGTTCAAAGTGAGCAACTTCACTGGGGGAGTTAATTTAAATACGTTTTGTGCATTTAAAGTACTAGTAAACGTGCATTATGCAACCGGAACTATTTTCTTGGGCACTTGCACTAGTTTGTGCTAACACTGGGAAAACTGGGGTGAGCCCAATATAACACCAAATACTGTGGGCACACTTTAAGAACGTAATTTTCATACCTTATTTGGAAGTTCAGTGCGATGTTTCATGCACTAGTATAGGTATCTGTCGTGTTTCCCAAAACGTATTTACAGCACATCATTCACTAAGAAGTATGGGGCTGATTTCCAAGTTCTGCCCCCTCACAAACGTTGTACATCTACGTTTTCACATACAATCGTCAAATGTTCATCTATTCTAATTCATGGACGTTACTAACTAGTACATGAATCATACCCCCCTGGTATTGCATTTGCTGAAAAAGGCAAAGTCCATGCGATTCCAATTCGAACTGCCAAAACGGCAATTACAACTGCCTCATGCTGCTACGTGATTAGAATTGTGTGTGTCAGTTCAGGCTTACTTCCCACAGCAGGTCTGGTTGCGTCCTGCACCGATGGCATCATTATGAAAACAGCCGAGCTAGCAAGACAGGTGCTGCCACCTATTGCGAGTTTCTAGAACTACGTCACTTCTTTCGTAACATGAGCGGGTTACTGCAAACAACACTCGATGTTGAGAAATTGTAGAATTTTTGGTATTTTTATAAATATTAAACCAGGTTTTTATGGAAAATCGCTACATGAGGAAGTAAAAGAAAGCTGCATTGGAAATTATAATAAAACAGAATAATTCTCTGAACTCGTGGTAGGACAAATGTATAACGTTGGCAGGCAAGGATAATTGCTAAAGGCGAAAAAAATCCAGAGGGAAGTACAGTACAGTAATGGAATACGTATAGATTCCTATTTTAACTTCTTGTGCAGCCTTTTCTTATTTTTAGCTTGCCTTGCTAAGTGTCATTGGTTTGAAATTTCTTTGTATGAACAATGTTTAATTCCTAAAACTGTGAACGTTTATGTACAAATATATCAGAGATTATTTATATTTCTTTAGGATAGAAACAACAATGTGGGTTTATTTCACTCTGTTGAGTACTTGCATGCAGTAAGGTCCATATAAAATCTTGGATGAACCTCATTTTTTTTTTTGGTACATGTATTCCAACAAACTGACTCCAAAAGATATGATTCTGAATTGTGTTTATTGATCGATGTAACATTTTAGAAATACAACGCCATTTATCTATATTGTGGGTTTTAAGTGCTTTTGCCCCTATTGTTTCTTTCTAACACAAGGAATATTGTAAAGGAAAAGTTTTACCTGAACAGTCCCTGGCAATAAAAATTGGGCATATAGATCCTGAAAAACTCTCTTCCCTGCATGGCGTTGTGTGTGGTGCCTAACTCTACGGGAATAAGCAGATTCTAACAGTGAAATTTGAATGGCAATTTCTACCAGCCCCGTAGATTTATGCAACACCCACAACACGTTGTAGACAAATGAGGATTTCAGGCCACAGAACTCCTTCTGCAGGGACATTTTCTGAATATTCCCAACTGAAATCACCAAACTCGTGATTGGAACTTTTTATCTGTGAAGTATTTCAATTTGGTCCAGGAACATTTTTTTCCGGATGAATTTAAATACAATCTAGAAACCTTTTTTTCTGGATGTATTTAAATTCCATCCAGGAACCTTTTTACTAACTAACTAACTCCATAGCCTTCTTAAACCCGAAGGTTCATGGCTGCAGCAACACAGGCCTTCCATCTTTCCATCCTAGGAACCTTTTTTCTGACTCAATTTAAATACGGTCCAGAAAACGTTTTTCCGAATCTATTTATATTCAGTCCAGGAACCTTTTTTCCAGAATCAATTTAAATACGGTCGAAGAACCCTTTTTCCGAGATCAATTTAAATATGTCACAGGAATCTTGTTTTCCGAATCAGTTTAAATAGGGTCCAAATTCTGTATTGAAATGAAGCAATATGCTACTTGGATCGAATTTTAAATTTTGGAGAAAAAAGTTCATTCAACAACCCTGGTTCTCATTACGGACCCTACGAAAAACAATTATCCACTTGTGAGCATGGAAGACTTATCCAGGTGCTGGCTGTTTCGAGAATCTAAGGAACAAGGCCACGCATAGTGGGACAAATGGGCGAAATGCAAATGCTGCAGTCACATTATCCCTCTCCATATAGCCCCATTCTCTTGTGTGTGTTCCTTCTCTTGGTTGAGACCTCTCAAGTCACTACTTGCGCAGACTTGTTGTCGTTCACTTGCTTGTTGCCTTCGTTGAAAAGAACGTTTGAATAGCCATCCCATCGCACTGCAATGTAAATCTTATGGCAACCAAGTGACGAACAAAATTCTTTAGGGAAGTGACAGAGGTGGAGTCGGCACCGGAAAAGTTTGTCAATGAACAGCCCCACTTACTCCGAATTTCCTTGCATAAAGGACAATTTCCCTCAATGTAGCAACATTGCCCGTCCCTGTTCTGATAGGTGCAGCCTCACGTTACCTCATTGATAGCATCGGATGCCTGAGCAACACATGACGGGTTTGCTTGCACTCAATGTGACATCACACTAATATGGTTCATTGCATTCTGTAACACTTCGACAAGGGAGGTTTTTGAACGAGAGAACAACAGCATTATGATGTTTTTCCTTCGCTATGGTTTCTACAATCGCAGTGTGGCATTCCAATGTATAACGTACTCATAGACATTTTTAGAAGGTACCTTTTAATCCATCAACCCTGGTCCAGGAATTGCAAATAAGCTGAATTCCCAACTGGGAGAGAAAATCTCAAATGTAAATGACTACTAGACATTATAAAATTTACATATTTAGAGCATTTCTATTTGCTCCAGGAACCTTTTTTCTGGATCAATTTAAATATTGTTCAGGAACCTTTTTTTGGGGTGTATTGAAATTCGGTCCAGAAACTTCTTTTTTTCCGGAAGAATTTAAATTTGGTCCAGGACCTTTTTCCCTTCATGAATTTAAATACTGTCCAGGAAATTTTATTCAGGATCAATTAAAATATGATCCAGTAACCTTTTTCCACGATTGATTAGAATACAGTCCAGGAATCTTATTTCATTGAAACAATAAGCAACTTGGACCGAATTTAAATTATGCGAGGAAAAAGGTTCTGGTTCTGCAGGGGAACCCAGTAGAATTGATGGGTTCGTGGACCTTTAACAACCCTGGTCCCAGGTTTGAATCCCAGCCTGTAAATGGATGTTCTTTATGAGTATCCCTTCATCAATTTAATCATATATTCACTCATCCTCATCTTTGCAATTAGCAAAAAGTGACAGAAATGTGAAGTAAAATAAATCAACCAATCAATGCTTGAATAATTATATTGAAAACATTTTTACCAGATATCAAAATATCTTGAACTTGAATAGGTAAATTTGTTTGAAATTCATATGCAATTAATAATTTCTTATAGATTAGTATATCCTGTAACATTTGCGACTCATGTTTGTAGATGTATTTCATGTCTAATTATGTGAAATGGCAAATGTAAACTTCACATATTTAATAAAATATTTTAAATATTCAATTGAACCTTTTAATTGAATTGCATTAGAATGTTTTGATGTAATGGAATCTCATTTATGCTTTATATTGTTAATATATTTGTGTGTGTGTGTGAGTGGTGAGAGGCGGTAATACGTAATATATTGAAATAGAGAAACGATCTGCTTGTACCCTTGAATTTCTGGAAAGTTTGCCTTAGATACCAGGAATTATACTTGAATTTTATCATAATCCTACAGTGGCCACCTTGTACTTGCAAATTTATATTCAGTTATGGACACAGATTTTGTGATACATTAATGACAAATTTATTTTTAATGGTGATAACGTTTATTGCACTGATAATCTCCACCTCTTTTCAAATAGGGTTGAAATCTTCTCTTTGAAAATTATTGTGATATTTCATGTTCTATTTTGTGCATTAAATGTTTGTTTCTTAACATATTGAATAATTTTGATGAGGAAATAAATTCATAGTTAATTGTTGTGCGAATTACTCACTATTAACAACTAAACAGGTATTTTTTTAAAAAATTCAAGACTAATTTTACTTACGTTTTGTGAGTATCTGGTTTTTGTTGAACAACGTTTCGAGAACAACTGTTCCCTTCTTCAGGTTCTTACGTTACATGGTCTATTCAAAATGCATCATAGCCACGTCAATTCTTTTCTCCCAAAGTTCCAGGAATATGGATACAGGTTTGGTTATTAAAAAGGGAGAAATTGTTTGGAATACATATTAAAACCCCTTAAAAACTTTCAAGCCCTTCGTTATAGCTATAGCTTCACTTCCACAATAAAACATAGTTTTAACATTTTACAGTTTCATTGTGGAAGTGTTCTTTTAACATGAGATGGTTTTATACCATGACTTAGCTATAACGAAGGGCTTGTAAGTTTTTAAGGGGTTTTAATATGTACTCCAATTTTTCATTTTTTAATAACCAAACCTATTTCCTTATTCCTGGAATTTTGGGAGAAAAGATTTGACGTGGCTATGATGTATTTTGAATAGCCTATGTAATGTAATAACCTGAAGAAAGGAACAGTTGTTCTCGAAATGTCGTTCAAGGAAAACCGGGTACTCACAAAACGTAAGTAAATTTAGTCTTGTATTTTTTTAAAGAATTCCTGTTTAATGTTTTAAATGTGTAATATTTCAAATTTCCAATTTTCATAAAGCAATACTCAATGCCAGTGATTCATGATTCATAAATAGTAAAGAAGGGCCGGCCAGTTCTAGATCATCCTTCTGAAAATGCAACTTTTAATTAGAAATTTTCTGCAAAAATAAATTATTTTTGCAACATCTAAACCTCATCTCACAGCTGGCAAATGCTGTGTTTACAATTGATTCCATTTTAAAATAATAAAAGCTAGTTACGAATTCATCATATCACATTCCTTTCATGACATTAAATAAGTATCTAATTATTCTCCTGCAGCATTATAATACTTGGAGTCATGGTGGTGTAGTTGGTAGGGTGTCTTTTTCCATGCAGGAGACCCGGGTTCGATTCCCAGGATGGGTGATGTAATTTCAGAATTATTCTGGCCTTCTCCCCCCATCCCTAAAGCATCTCTGGGGTTCACCCAGCCTCAAATCGATGGATACCTGGGGGCCAACCTTGTGCGGTAAAGGCAGCTGGAGTGTCACGATCACACACCTCCAAAAATGGCCGAGATCGAAAATGTATCTAGCCCTACCCCCACATCCCTTAAATGTGCCTTCATGTCATTGTGCTATATGCACCGGGAACTCCCTTTTTTTTAAAAAGAAAAATTATTATGATACTTTAAAATGTGTTGTGACATTTGGTAGTTTTTTTGTGAACTTCTCTGTAGACGCAGAGGGTGCAAACATTAAGGTTTTTTGAAATGTTGCTGGACTTTTTAACGTGCTGCAGTTACAAAGAAAAAATAGAATAATCGATGGATTGTCTCTTCCTTTAGTTTCATGTAAATACTATTCATCCCTGCTTTTTGGGTTAACCTGGAGAGGGAGAAATGCAACGTAAAAATATATGCAAATAAAGTTATTAAAATAATGCCTCTTTATACGTGCTGTCCATCATTCTCTGTCATTTGCGACAAAAACAAGTCGCTGCGGTATAGGCTGATACCAACAGTTACATAAAAGACACAGAAGGGAATAGTGCAAAAAGAAATCATACAATCCACAACTCTCCTGCGTCACTTCAATGTAGATAAAACAACTCAAATTCCACAGCAGCCTTCACACGTATTTTGCAAGAATTCCGAAATCATCTGACCCGGAAACAGCCAAGCATGGTAGTAATGCTAGTTTTTAAAACATCCACTATTAGCATGCAAGCAGGAATTTAAAATGAAATATGTCCTCTGTTTCCACACAGCCTTTACCTACCAGGTAGTTACATGCCTTCGAGAAGTTTGGGCACACCTTTCCCTTTAGCCATACCTTTGAACTTGTCTATCATCTGCTTCCCAGGAGGTGGGGGGTTTGTTCAGTAATTCTCTGTAAAACTAATCTGCCACAAGGAAGGGTGAGCAAACATTTGGAATGGACAAATGTTGCTCTTGGCCTTGGTTCTAGCAACTCAAAAACAATGGTATCGGAAGGTATCAGTTGGAAAATTTCAACCAGTACTTTCCAATACCACTTGTATCGGCCAATGCGGATACATCAGTATCTGTATCAGCTGAGCCCTAGTAGTTATTGTAGTTAATTAATACATGACTTTTTTGTTTTTGCGCTATCAGCCATCCACCATTGCCCACTATGATGTTCAGCCAAAGTTCCCACATGAGGAAGTGACTGGTAACTAAAGTGCTACCACACATTATTTCAAAATTATAACTTTCTTCAACCATATTCTGGAAATATGTACCTTTTTTTGTTGTAATTGCCAACAACCAATTTTAGTATGATTTGAGGAATAATGCCTAATGAATGAAACCTTTTGACTTGTTGGCTTTTACTGTATAAATTATTTAGAGTGCTGCCAGCTCTTCTAAGTCTTTACTTTTCTTTGAATTTTTCTAACTTTTCTAACAGTCGTTGATACTCAAAGTACTTAAAAAGACCCAGTCAACTCTGAGTGCCGTGGGGAAGAGCATACAATTTCTTACAAGAGGGTGGAAAATAATTGTTGACATTTGTATCCCTCCCTCCCTTCATTAGAAAATTAATGTGTCAAATGTCTAAACAGCTTTCTTTCAACAATTGCCTCAGGTTGATATTCTTTATTTGAGTGACTGGCATGGATTGTGCAACAAATCTCAACCCCCTTCCTCCCCTCCCCCCTGCTGTCTTTCTTCCTCAAACTCAAGAGATTTTGCCAATGCTGGCTCATATTGAGACATACTTCCCCGTAATTATATCAGCAGAAATTCGTATGAGTAAGATTCGTATTTGTTCAGGCTAGTGTTATCTCAACCCTAGTACGTGTGCTGTGCTGTATATGAAATACTTATGTAGGATGCAATTCAATGGCTTTGTCATATTTTCTAGGTGTTATTCTGTACAAGAGTAGCAGTTCTGCTAAATTCATTGACCCTGAACTCAAACTTGTTTCATTAATGGAATTAAAATATCTGAATTAAGGTCTGTCAAAGGAGACAAGCCTTCTATAAAAGTTTTGAAAGGAATAAGTTCTTCATGATTGACAGATTCTAGGATGGCACTTAGGTTACTCCACCACTTATCATATAGTTTCCAAGCCAACACTACCCACCTGCACTGTGCCCTTAGACTGACTAACTTGACTTAATTCCTTTTGCTCCATCAGGATCATTGGGCTTCAATGAGACACCTCCATTTGGCTCTGTGACGTGCCAACTCCTTGACCTCTCTCCATGTTTTTCCTTTCTCGGCTGCTGTATATTGTATTCCTGTGTTCTTAAAGATGAGCATAACCACTTTTTGTAGATGGAAAATAATCTAACAGTAATTTTTAGTGGTTATTATTTTATTTTGTCTGCGATATTTTGTTCTGGTTTCCCAGAACTTTCTCAAGCTACACTAAGAGATACATACAACCAGAACGAAACTCACAGATAAAATAAAATAATAACCACTAAAAATAACTGTTAGATTATTTTCCATATTGTATTTCTTAGTAGGTTTGCAATTTTGATTTTTCTGCTTCTTCTTGGGATTTTTGCACTTGATTTTACAGTCACATATGTGAATTCTGTAGTATAACATTTGAAAAGTACACCCAGTAAATTTTAACAATTATGGACTTATGCCATAATTCGTTTTAATACATTTAGAAATTCTACCCATCACACATCTATTTTTCATTGCTCAAAGTGCAAGTCACACTACAACTCACATTATGTATTTGTTTGCATCCACCTACTACAACATACTAGTGTGATCTAAAATACGGATAGCCAAATCCCGATAAAATGTTATCCAGATGTTGGAAAATTTTCTATCTGGATTTCAAATATCCAAACATAAGATATTCTGATATGAAGATATACCGATTATTTGGATATCTGAATTATCTGGATTATCCAGATATCTGTTTTACAGGCTATCCAATCTTTTATTTGTCATTTTCATATTTCACTACACGGATTTCCTACAGAGTGACCACAAACAAAAGAACCTTCTGCTAAAATGCTTCTCCCCTCGAAACGTTCCGCTTTGTCCACAAGGAATCATGCTCACCTCTGCCCCTCCCCTCCTTGCAGAAGTGCTGTGAACAGGAGTCGTGGGTCTGCGCAGGTTCATTTGCTCGTGGTTCCATTATACAAATCATCCATCAGCTCTGTACTATCCGAATTATCAGGATATTCAGATTATCTGTTGTGTCCAAAATGAATGAATATCAGATGATTTGAGTATGGATACCCATTACCTGGATTTTGTTGCCACCCCTAACCTGGTAGTGGTTGCAATCTTTAAAAATTTTACAACAATTAATTAGATAAGTTCTTGTGCTTATTCTGAATTAGACTTTTCATTACCACTTTTGTGGCTAGTCATCGAAAGCTGGATTTCCCAACCACAACATTACTCTTTTTCTGACAATAATTCTGGCACTGTCTTCAACCTGATATTCTGGTATTGTTAAACTTTGCATTTCCATGCGAGGAATTTCATCACTCTTTGTCCAATCCATGCGTGAGTTGACCTTAACATTTCCACCTGCATCCTGAAGAATAGAAGCAGGAAGAAGCAACTTGGCAGCTGCCAGCACTACATTGTTGTCCAATCGTTGAATTGAAAAAGAAGAATGCTGACTTGTTTCCAATTTCGCTTTCTGAAGATATTTTCCACAAGAGGCTCAACTTTGTCTAAATATTTCAGGTAACTCAGCTGCATTATATTTTCTTCATTTTTATTTTTTAGTTGTTTGCGTAAAATTTTATTACTTTGATTTCTCTAAAAACCCTTTCAATGATGGTCGAAAGTTTTGACAAAGAGCAACTTCTCATAGTTTCTTAGATTCATAGTATATCTGAAGTGACTCAAGTGACAGGAAGTAAATGTGTGTGTCTTGTATCTCTCTTCTTGGTCCCCTGCTTATGTTCAGGTCATACTTACTATGGTCTAGCACTGGCTGAAGGGTAACTTCAACATGTGATTTAGTTTTCATGAACTCCTTCAGGATTTCCCCTTTTATGGCTTCCAGAACCTGGTTCTATGAAGGGTGCCTGTTTTGCTGAATGATTGATCAAGGTGTTAAATACGAAGAAGCAGTTTTCTTGGAAAAATATCATGTACTCAATAACATTTCCCATTTTATTAAAAAGTTCAATATTTAATTAATCTTGAAACTTGAAACATAAACTTCTGGCTGTTTGTTGTTTTGTTACTCTATTCACAAACTTGAGTTATGGCACATTAAAAATGCAACACTACATAAGAACAGATTATGAGGCATCACTTTAAGATTAGAGTTTAGAAGTACAAAAACTAAGTTTCAAACCAGAATTGGCATCAATAAAGGTTTGTAAAGAGATGAAGCTAACTGGATAAAAAAGTCTATCCTATTACAAAGTAAAATATATCACATCATCAAGAGATGACTCTCATCTTATAACCGTGGGTAGCTTTCAACTCTAGAATTCTTATATTCCAGTGGCTTTCTGTTCTTGAATCACAAGTGTAATGAATCTATTTTACAACTTCTAGTTAATGGTGAATTCGCTTGGACCACTGTGCAAAGCCTGGCCCAGGAGAAAATGTTACCTACTGGACATTTGTGTGTGTGTGTGTGTGTGAATTCATGCTGTCTTATAATAGCTTATTAACTTGCGATATCATCATTTGAAAATATTAAAGAAAAGTTGAACAAATCAAAAGAACAAGAATAAATTATGCAATCAGAGCCACACATGTCATCGAAAGATTTCAAACCTGTCTTAAATTCAGTCTTCACACAGCAATCTTGTTAATTACAAAATCCAATTGTATAGATTTCTTTATGCACCCAGAGAATCTGCACATTTCACAACCATCTGATTATTCAGACATGTGGCACTATCCATAACAAAACTCACTATATTTTCATATAAATTATTTATTCATAATTGGGAAATGAGAGACGTGGTAGTAGATGAATACAGAGAAACTAGTACTCACTTGATCCTTTTTTCTTTGTTCTATTAACTTCAGTGGCCACTGCCACCACCTCGTTGGAACTTATTGTACTGTTGCCTGGCGTGCTTCTAATGTTTGTAGTTCTTCGGCTGCCGCTAGGTGCCCTGTTGTTCAATGTTCGTCTGTGTCCATGTCGTCTGGTATTTCCCAGCGCTACCTGTTGTAGTAGAGGAATCTAAGTGTGGTGTTCCTGTCCACCATCGACAGGAATTTACATTAATTTGTTTTAATGTAAAAATACTGAAATTTAAATACAGAACTATGACTTTGGATTTTCAAACTCTCTAAAATATAATAATCAATAAGAATAAAATGCAATCGGCTACCAGCTGGAAAGATGTAACTTCATGCAGAAACTTTTAGAATTAATTATAAAAAATGAACAGAATTGAGTCATTATCTGAGGCCTGCATATGATCAGGAATACACTAATCTACAAGAAGTTGCACCTAATATAATATGCAAAATGAATGTCAAGTAAGATGTTGGTGATTGTGGAAGCAATCTGCCTTACACAAAGTTTTCCTCTTTACATGGTAGTTACAGAAGAACTAAAATGCACTTGAAACTTGATGGTGTTGCATCAGTTGAATGTTAGCACCACTGTTAATGTTGCCAATGTGAATTATTTCGACATAGCATCAAGAAATTCGATTTATGTTTGTCACAGGGACTTTGAGATTATAAATGCTTAGCCCTTGTAACTTTTACATTCATTTTTTTTCATTAAGAATATGTCATGATTATAACAACTAACCACCACATAGATATTCTCCAAATTTATTGTGATAGACTTGAAATATGGGTTTTTGTGTTTAGCTTATTATACATCACTTTTCTTGTCTTGAAATCATAAATTATCTCTTGGTTTCATTTTGACTACCTTTTTTTCCCCCACTTCATCAGTATTGGTAACTACACAATGCCACGTTGATGGTTGAGTGTGTTGAGTGACAACTGATTTCATCACAGAAGGTTGCAGGCTTCATTGTCCTGATTAGCCAAAAAGAAAATGAAACCAACAGTAAATAATAAATATACATACACTTATACAATGCGGTTGTTAACATTTTATGCTAAGATTTTCCATGAATTTACCAATCATTCACTTTCTGAATATTCAACTGTACAGTGGTATCCATTAAAAAAAATGCCTATTCATGTTCAAACAATGTTATTACAATGATAATTGAAATTAAATACAAAATATATTTGTCATTTACTAATCATAACCAAGATCCCGATGGAAATCCCCACTGTTTAGCATGAGGGAAATACAGACATCATGAAACATCATTTTTCTGGAAATTCCAATAAGAAGACTCAGGCCGTGTCCGAAAGGTGCAAGACCGTACTTGAAGCGAGCATCCTCCGAGTATGGTCTTGGAGTGCGGTCTTCAAGTCATGGACTGAAGTACACGTCTTTCGAATTGCACTTCTACTGCAGCGCCAAATACGATCAGTAGATAAAACTGACTAATCGTTGTTTTCCTCGCATTTTAAACAATTATTTTTCACCATAGAAATCACAGCATTTTCAAGTGTTCGTACACATACATTTCCACACGTTAGAAGAAGTATAACCAACAACTTGCTGGCCGATAATGTATACCTACCTGTGTTGCTGGCTTTCTACCTCCGTGATTATAAACAAATGAACAACGAGTGCAGAAACCACGTGACCTAGTCAGCAACCATCTGTACTGCGAGCTGTGCACTTGCGTGCTTCTGTTCTTGGCACTTTTGAACTGTACTAGGTGACGTCACTTCCGCCAAGACCATACTTCAAGTCTGTACTTTGTACCTTTCGGACTGAGCCTCAGCCCATTCAGAGTGGGCAAAGTGATGACTCAATGTCTTCTCTCTAGCTATGTCCCTTATGAGAAACACAATTCAAAATGTCAATTCTGAGTATTCTCTTTTGTAAGTATTCTGCAAATATTTGTGTTTTGCCAACCATACAATTAAAATTATATGCCTTCATCAGCTGATATGTAAATAACATTCATTAATCTGTCTAATTCCTAGAATATAATGAAATTACTTACGTGAAATTTGGAAGATTTCGTACTTCCACGTTGCACAATTTAATGGTTCAATCCTATTAATTTCGAAGATCCACTGTCTTCATTCACAAAAGGGTACAGCGTTTGAAGCGGAGATGGTATCGCGTCACTACATTGTTTGTTCCCGGGCGGTGCGGGAGTACGAAATCTTCCAAATTTCACGTAAGTAATTTTAAACCGCGTTTACCGCAACCACCATGAATATAATGAAATTGCTAACAAAAACAAAAACAAATTATAAACAGTGTGATTTTAATGCCGGCATACATCCTACCTGAAGTCATTTTCATTTTCACCAGTAACTCAAGCAGGTAAAGGTTGTACAAAATCTGATCTTTAATGAAACCCCACAAGAAAACATTTAGCAGGGTCAAATCTTGGGAGCGAGGGGGCCATGCAATTGGAACTGTATGACCAATCAACCCACCTGGGAATCGGGTATCAAGAAAATCTCTGACTGCTATGTGGTAGTGAGGTGGTGCCTCTTCTTGCTGATAGTAAAGGTGTACATCTTGGTCATCCTTGTTGAACTGAGGGATTAGAATATTTTGTAATATATCCAAATAAACAGAAAATTTTGTAGCATTTCGAGATACACAATACCATTTATGTTTGCCTCCTGGAAGAAGAACAGGCCATACAATTTTTGTTTGCTAAGTGCACAAGAAACGTTAAGGCTATCAAGAATATGCTGCAGAGTTTCATGGGGGGTTTCACTACCCCATATTCTGCAGTTATGGGTGTTCACCTTTCCACTGATGTGAAACATTGACTCATCACTAAAAATGACATTGTCTAGGAATGTCTTGTTATCTGCAATTCTATCCAACATTTGCACACAAAATTGTTAGCGAGCAACTTTAATCTGCATCCATAATGTGTTGAACCATTGTTAGTTTGTATGGCTTCAATAGCAAGTGTTTATGTAATATGTGCCAAACAGTTGGTTGTGGAATGCCAGTCTCACATGATGGACGTCGTGATGATTTCGTATGACTCCGGGCAAAGCGTTCTCTGAGTTGTTCCACAGCAGCTTCAGGAACTTGTGGACGTCCTGGTGATTTTCCTTGTCTTACAGAAGAACCAGTCTCAACAAAGGTTTGGTGCAAATTTAGGTGCCGTATGATACTCCGTACGAAACTTACGTATGTTGCAATGAAGTTGCTGATTGCATCTCATGAAACCGAAACACACAGCGAACACGTTCTGCACCAGTAAAAGTGACCATTTTGAGGAACAATGCTGACAGCGCTACTGGTAGGTGAGTTCGGTACTAATGCAAATGAAAATAAATAATTAGGTTGTTTAAACAAGAATAGATCAATCGATGACAAGCATCTGGTTTAACCAAGATAAGCACACATTATCATGTAATGCAGAAATACTTCTTTCGCAACTTATAAGTTAGTTCGAACTTCTGTGTGTGTTGAGTACAAAAATACTCCTGACATAATTTGACAGTTTTGTGTCGTAGAATGCAGCAATGGTAAATTTCTCACTGTCACTTTCACTTTGCACATACCTTCTTGATAACGTGCCCCCTTTCGTGATCCAGAGAAGTGATTGGATTATTGGATGAAGTCTTCATATTGCATCCCCCTTATTCCACAACAGTGGAACCCAGGTCTCAGACAGTTAAGGTGGATGGTGGAAACCTTCAATGCTTGTCTTCTCTGTCTGTCTGTCTCGTATCAGAACTCAAATCTAATACTTGAGGACGTATGTACAAATGTTGCGGGCATGACAAAAATCTGGTAGTTCAATCTTCCAAAACATTGTCATATATCATGGATCTGCTACTCGTAGTAGAAATAAACTCTGAGCACTGTTCATTTCACATAGTTATAACACAATACTCAAAGAAGCATTTCAATGCAGTTGCCCCCATTCTCAGGTTCGTTGCTTTTGACATCGTGCATGTGTGTGGCCTTGTAGACGCGTGCCTGTAACTATGTCATATTTCTTCCTGTAGTTGTAATGACAGAGTAGTTTGCTCATTTTGCAATTTCTGAGAAGTAAGGCATGACCAGCAGAGCTCTCGGACGTTTGCGAGAACTACATTCAAACAAATAAAGGTTGATATTTGCAAACACAGCCAGGGACAGAAGTCCCAACTTGTGATGTATTTTAGGGACACAATATAACATACTTTTAAGGCAAATATGCAAGGAGCCTGAAATTTGGCACAAGGTGAGGAATGTTAATGGAAAAAATAGTATGTGTGTCAAACCTCATACAACAATAAATGCTTACGCTTTCTTCTAAGTTCATAAAACATCAAAGTGCATATTGTAGTGTTACATAATATTAATATAAATTAAGTGATACATGTCATATCCTTGTTTAGTTTCCTTCATACCCACTATTTATTACTTTTTCTGCTTTGTTGGAAAATCATGTTGTGAGGTCAACGTAAGTCATTTTATGTAAAATGTTTTTGGGTTCAAATTGTGATATGTCATAGGTGTTACTTCATCGATTTTATCCAATCATCATTCATCCTCATCAATGCAATTGGCCAAAGGTGCCAGATAGTATGTAACAAAAAATACAAATACAGTCAAAACCATTGATAGCGACATCCCTTGTAACTACGTATTTAGTGTAACGGTGAAATCTAGCAGTCCCGTCTAAAACCTATATAAACACTATATTTAAAAAATCTCTTAGAATGGCATCACTCACGTATTTTTATCATGTTTTCGGAGAAATGTATTGGCTATAACATCCAATGTTGATTTGTTTTTTTGGGAGGGGGGTTTGCTGACAACAATGCAACCCTTATTTTCAAATTCTAGTTTTCAGTAGATTGTAGATTTCAAATCAGTATGTTTGTTAAATAGTCAAGGTAAGCATCGTTGTTAAGATGTTGCCAAAGAAAAGGAAAGTGTTTAATATTGAAGAAAATTCACACATAATATGGCGATTAGAAAATGGGGAAACAAACGTCTGCATCGCGAAGGAATTGGGTGTTTCACACTCAACAATTTCTACAATTTGGAAATGCAGTGTGTTTTCAAACAAAATTCTCTAAAACTCAAGAGGGCAAGATCATCTGAGCACAAAGAGATTGAAGAAGCTTTACTTAAATGGTTTAAGCAGTAAAGAACAAGTAATGCGCTGATCAATAAACCTATTCTGCAAGTGAAAGCCACGAATTTGCACGTCGATTGGGCAATTCGAACTTCAGTTGTTCTTCCTCTTGTATACAACATTTCCAAGCTCGCCATGCTATTGTCGCCAGGAAAATTTGTGCCGAAGCTGCCGGTGTACCTGATGGCGTAACAGACAAGGGCCTATCTAAGTGGCCTGCTTTGTGTGAAGGTTACAACCCAGATGATGTATTCAATGCAGATGAAACTGGCTTGTTTTAAAATATGACCCCAGAGTTTTTCTAATACAGTAACTGGAACGAGGATGTTTCATTCATGACTATTATAGCACATACAGCAAGTGTAAAACATAAAACTTATGGATTTGAAATGTTTAGGGAAAAAAAGAATGGTTTGTGCAACTTTCGGCTATAACGACCGTAAATTGGCGGTCCCTTCGGAGTCATTATAACCAGTTTCGACTGTATTTATTTAATACTCTGAACTTTAGTAGAATTGGCTGTTGTTCAAGGACCAGGATGCATTTGGTCACTGATACAAAACAATATTTTATTAATCTGAAAGAAATTTTAACATGTCCCATGAAGAGCCTGAATGACACATTCACCCTTTCAATAAATGAATGTAACCAGACTTCTGTTTTCGAAAATGAAAACCTGCATTTTAACATTTACTTTTCCAGAGTACAGTCATGAACACTTCTGTGTGGTAACAATTTAATTAACTTACAATGGGATCATTACATCCCAGAAGTGTGTGACTAGATGAATAACCACATGGCTTACGCTAAATGTCTAGTAATAAACCAATATGGGTCAATCCATAACAAATGGTCCAGCATGTAATGGGTTTCCTGGTCGACATAACTTTGGTCATAGATCGGGCCCTAAATGATCCCGACAAAGTCATATGACCAAAATAATACAGTTTCAAAATTTGCTTTGTCTTAGGGTTGTGTAAATGATCAAAAAATAATTTTGATTAATCAATAGCATAATGACAAACATAGAAAATCTGATGACTGTAACTACTCTTGGATCATTTGGTTTGGCTAATAAGATTTCAACATGCACTCATCAGATTAATTCATGGCCGTACCAATAATTGAAAATTCACTTCACAAATAATTAATTTCTACACTGCACCATTCGTTAATTTTTTGTTAATTCCCAATAACATGCTTATAATTAAGTATATATTCTGGTATACAAATTCAATAGTCCATGACCCCCCAGGACAAATTACAAAATTACCTTCAGGTTTTTGCTTTTAGATGCCAGTTATTAATCAACAGTTCATGCACTGTGCATTTATGCCATAAACCATGTGTTACCACAGTAAATTTCTCCTGAGTAGATCAATTTTAAATAATGCACATTGAACAATATAAATAAAATTTTAATCCTAATTAGTGAATGCCTATTGGTGCGTCATGTTTTCAGGGAGGTAAGATTCTAATTAGGGAACAGTTATTTTTTTATTTGCAAGAATTTTTATGTGGAACATGAACGTCTACAAATTGTTTCACTTTTGCCACATATATCTAAATTGTATTGTGCCAAGGTAACATATTTTCAAGTTATCAAAGACCTTCAATAATTCTCGATTATTATTGATAACCACTCGCCCGATGAAGACATAACCAGAATAACCCAGTTACAAAATTTGCTTTGCCTTAGGGTTGTGCAAATAATCAAACAATAATTTTTATTAATCAATAGCATAATGACAAACATAGAAAATCTTAAAGACTCAACTTTAATCTGATGACTGTAACTACTCTTGCATCATGTGGTTTGGCTAATAAGATTTCAACATGCACTCATCAGATTAATTCATGGCAATACAGATTAATTCATGGCAATACCAATAATTGAAAATTCACTTCACAAATAATTATTTTCTGCACTGCACCATTCGTTCATTTTTGGTTAATTCCTAATAACATGTTTACAATTATATATGTTCTGGTATGCAAATACAATAGTCCAGGACAATCTACAAAATTACCTTCAGGTTTTTGCTTTTAGATGCTAGTTGTTAATCAACAGTTCATGCATTGTGCATTTATGCTGTAAACCAGTACTATATTGGAAACACGAGCAAAACAACCTGCGCAGACCCACGACTCCTGTGCACCGTACCCCACGAGTAGAGGAGGGGGGAGAGTGGACCATTCTTCCTTATGGCCCGAGGTGGAGGGAAGAAGGGAAAGCTGCAAGGGGACTTTTCGTCGCAAGGTTTTTTCCTTGTGGTCGATCTATACTTCTTAACCATGTGTTACCACAGTAAATGTCTCCTGAGTAGATCAATTTTAAATAATGAACATTGAACAATATAAATAAAAATTTAATCATCATAATTAATGAATGCTTATTCGTGCTTCATGTTTTGAGGTAGGTAAGATTCTAATTGGGGAATGGTTATTGTCTTAGTTGCAAGAATTTTTAAGTGGAACATGGAACATGTATCTAAATTGTGTTGTGCCAAGGCTACATATTTTCAAGGTACCCAAGAACTTCAACAATTCTCCATTATTATTGATAACCACTCAGAACAAAATACTTCTCTGTGATTATGTGGAAGCTGAACCCATCCATTAATTTTGTCAGTTTCCACACTTTTGCATGAGTAAATGTGAGACCATCACTTTGATTCATTTTTCGCAGTACTATTGACACATTTATTAAATAACACTATAACATTCATTGGGTGTATATCTTGAAATTTACGTATACTTGCGAATCGTGAATTAGGTTATCATAAGTTCCAACAGTTGATGCATGCTGCTGTACCATTCCAAACCATGAATCCTCTTATTTGAAAATGCCACAAGGATGAGAAAATCTCCATCATAAAATTGTGGAAATAAGTAATTTGCTGTGCAAGATGAAGACCTATGTTATCTGACCCCCCCCCCTCTTCTGCTCCTTGATGCACCTATCCTTTCATACACATATTGTATGTGCTACAAAGTATGAAAGTAGCGCCATTTAATAAGTGATATTAATCCATACATGCATATCCTGAAATATTACAATCTGTTGATATGCAGAAATAAATAAGGCCAGCCTAAAGTGAATTACTACAAAAGTGAGAATAATAGTTGATTGACCTTAATAGATTTGGGAAAAGCTGACAAAAAATATTATTGAACCAATAGCATATTTACATTTTTCCAAATATGTTCTTAATGACAGTCTGTTCTACTCAGTGATATGTAAATCTCAGTGACAAATTCTTTCTTTTTTTCCACTCCAGATATCAGAACAAGAACTACATGGAAGGACAGAGCCAAGATATTACAAGGTCAGTTACACTAGTACCTTCAGGCAAATTAAGTGATCAAGAACAAGCAAAAGACAATACAGAATGTGTCAATAGAAAAGGTAACTTTGAACCTGAACCTTCACCAAAATGCTCCAAAACCAAGGCAGATATTAAAGGTACCAAGCACTGTAACAGGGAAAAACAACATATCTCTTCAATGTTCAACCAAGTTTTCTCCAATGAAGGAAATTTATTTGCTCATTCAAATGTCTTTGCAAAGGAGAAGTTTTTGAATCGCTTAGTTTGCAAGAGAAAATTTATTCCTCAAGATAACCTTTACACACAAAGAAGGGTTCACACCAAAGATAAACCTTTTAATTGTTCAATTAACAAAGATTTTACCCAGAAATCAAACCTTAATATTCATATGAATGTTCACACCAAAGATAAACCTTTCAATTGTTCAATTTGCAACAAAGATTTTACCCGGAAATCAACCCTTAATAATGATATGAGGGTTCAGACCAAAGAGAAACCTTTTAAGTGTTCAATTTGCAACAAAGATTTTAACCTGAAATCAAACCTTAATAATCATATGAGTGTTCACGCCAAAGATAAACCTTTTAATTGTTCAATTTGCAACAAAGATTTTACCCGGAAATCAAACCTTAATATTCATATGAATGTTCACACCAAGGATAAGCCTTTTAATTGTTTAATTTGTGACAAAGCTTTTTCCCAGAAAGCAGATCTTCGAGTGCATGTGAGGATTCACACTAAGGAGAAACCTTTTAAGTGTTCAATTTGCAACAAAGGTTTTACCCATAAATCAACCCTTAATAATCATATGAGGGTTCACACCAAAGATAAACCTTTTAATTGCTCGATTTGCAACAAAGATTTTACCCAGAAATCAACCCTTAATATTCATATGAGGGTTCATAACAAAGATAAACCATTTACTTGCGCAATTTGCAAAAAAGAATTTACCCAGAAATCAAACCTTAATATTCATATGAATGTTCACACCAAAGATAAACCTTTTAATTGTTCAATTTGTGACAAAGCTTTTTCCCAGAAAGCAGATCTTCGAGTGCATGTGAGGATTCACACTAAGGAGAAACCTTTTAAGTGTTCAATTTGCAACAAAGATTTTACCCAGAAATCAAACCTTAATAATCATATGAGGGTTCATGCCAAAGATAAACCTTTTAATTGTTCAATTTGCAGCAAAGTTTTTACCCATAAATCTAGCCTTTAGATTCATATAAGGGTTCACAACGAAGAGAAACCTTTTAAGTGTTCAATTTGTGACAAAGATTTTGCCCAAAAAAGTCACCTTAATACATACATGACAGTACACACAAAAGAGAAACCTTTTAATTGTTCTATTTGTAGCAAAGAGTTTTCCTACAAAGGCTCGCTTTGTAAACATATGAGGACACACACAAATGAAAAAACCTTTTAAGTGTACAATTTGCAACAAAGATTGTGCCCAAAACATCACCTTAATAGACACATGAAATTACACACAAGGAGAAACCCTTTAATTGTTTAAAATGTGACAAGTATTTTACCCATAAAATATATATACTTACTAAACATGTGAAGAGGGTGCATAGCAAATAGCACTTAAAGACCATTTGCACACAGGGAATGGTGTTTCTGAGTAGAAATCTCTGGAAATTCTTGTCATTCTGTGCATATATCATTTGGGATGGAATCCTGAGCTCTGTACTGTACAAATCATTACTTCATGTCTACAAGTGTGGTGCAACCATTTTATTAATTGAGATCTCAACCATCCTTTCCAATGGTACTGTGCAAACCTTTTTCTGTTAGCCCTACTAAAAATTCTGTCTACTGTTTTCAGTAGATCAATGGGTGTTTTGAAACATCTACTGTTTTATGTAGGTGAACTGTAATGCTACTGTTTTCAGTAACCCAACTGTGTCTACTGTTTTCAATAGCTGAACTGTACTGATAATGTTTTGTACTGTTTTTAGTAGCCCAACTGTGTCTACTGTTTTCAGTAGGTGAACTGTACTACTAATAGTAAGACTTGAAGCTTTCCTGGTGATGAATGATGAGTAGATTCTCTCGAGCTATCTCACTTCAACCCTGAAGATGAGAGTGACAAAGCTCTCAAAAGCTTGGAATATTTTCCACAACTCACCTGGTCGATAGCCCGGTAGAATCTATTCATGTACTACTAATGTTTTCTACTGTTTTTGGTATCCAATGGTTTCTCTTAATTTGCTGTGGCTGAACTGTACTCTTTACGTTTTCAGTAACTTAATTATACAACCAAGATCTTTTATTATTGTGTTCAGCATATTTATTTATAAAAACAGTTCTATTATCAGTAATGAAATATTTCTTATCAATACAACTGAAAATGCAACGGAGAAATCGTATAAACAACAGGGTGGCGACAGACCTGGAAAACCGGGAAAAGTCAGGGAATTTGAGGTGTCAAAAAAAGTCAGGGAATTTAGTCTTTTTTTTTTTTTTTTTTGTTATGGAACTCTGCACGGGAACAGGAAATCTCGTTTGTAAGTTTCAGGCTCAACTTTTAGGTCCCTTTTATGCACACCACAACGCCAGAAACCAGTGATGGCAGGAGATAGAGAGAGAGAGAGAGAGAGAGAGATTTCTCTCGCCCGGGCTTCTCGGCGGGAATTTTAAATTCGAACACTCTTTGAAGGAAAATTGTTATAACTCGGGCACTATGGGAGCAATCTACTTCGGATAACTGTTGTTTTGCAGCTAAGACATCAGAGCATGCAACCGTGTATAATTCAGAACGCCGGACCGAGGAAGGGGGCTTGCGGGGCGCGACCCTTCAATTACAATGAAAAAAAAAACAACATAAAAATCTGGAGTTTGCCTCCTCTTCTCTCGCTATTTTAGAGAGAAGGCGCAAACCTTATATTCTCTTCAAAGAATGGACGTTTCCAGAGAGAATGAAACATGTTTCATGTTCTTGGGTGTGATACAAGTTGAATAATAAGCAAAAATGTGAAACTCTGTTTTTACTAAAAAATAGGTAATTTGCATATTACTCAGAAAATTGTTATAACTGTGGCACTATGGGAGCAATCTACTTCGGATAAGTTTTGTTTTGCAGCTAAAACATCAGAGCATGCAACCGTGTACAATTCAGAACGCCGAACCGAGGAAGAGGGTTTGGAGGGCGCGACCCCCGAATTTCAATGAAAAAACTATAAAAATCTGGAGTTTGCCTCTTCTTCTCCCGCTATTTGGGGGAGAAGGTGCAAACCTTAGTATTCCCTTCAAAGAATGGACGTTTCCAAAAAGATTGAAACATTTCATGTTCCTGGATGCCATAAGAAATGAATAATGAGCCAAAATGTGAAACTCTGTTCGGGAATGTGGCATGGATATGTTGTGGGGAGAGGGGCTCCAGACCTGTGTCAGAGTTTCCACCCAAACATAAGAGTATGAAGTTCCGAAAAGCATATTTATTTCGTAATCAGCACCATGATACCATATGGTATCATCAGGGGAGTAAAGGTTAAGCCTCTAAATATTACATGGAAAATGCATTGAATTATCATTTTTTATTGTCCGTATAGGAGTAGTAAGGGAACTTGTCAACAGATGGAGGGGATAAGAGCCGGTGGCGCCGCTCGATAGTTGTCGGAGGTCGTAGTAAGGCATTTTCTTGGATAAACAGAAGGAACATTGAAACAAATAGGTTCCATTGATACATACGATTTTTGTCAAATATCGCCACCCGACAAAGTATCTGACTACAACATGCGACAGAAATTTCATTGACTGCAACATCCAACAAAAATTTCATGCATAAACAAGAAGAGCTTTAGACTTCAAATATGCTGCTGGAATTTATTACTCTTCTGGCTCACTTCACCTTCTTTAATGTAGCAGTGCTTACGAAGGTCTTCTTTCATCATCCTGACGTATTACTGGTTTCGCACAAGTTAACATACGTTTACAATGACATTGCACTATTCTTAGATATCAAGAAGAATCCAACCAAACGGGATATATATATATTGAATACTATCACGAAAAAGTGAAACATAAATCTGCATTGGTGAACATTATGAAGATTGGCAAGTGCATGCTCCCAACCTCAAATTTACTGCAACACTAGTATTGCAATGAAATTAACGCCACTCTCTGTCCTGTCTGTTAGTAGGGACATTGATTTTTCGCAAACGCCAAAACCGTGAAAAATGGTAATTGCCGTGAAGTTATGTTTAGGAATGTGCAGTGATGTCTGGACACATTTTTCGCCCGTTAGAAATATCGAAATAATGCGTATTTGGCATAAAATGCGAATTCTTGGCGATTTTTTTTAAAGAAATGTCCTAAAACAATGAAAAATTGCATGAAATCATACATGCTTGTCTTTTCTAGGCCATGTTTGTGTACATAGAACATGCAAGTTTTCCAACATTTTATTCAAGAATAAACTATAGAGCTATACGTATGTACATGGAATAATTCCGACAGCCACATTAAATCATGTAAAAGTGGCAGGGTTCTAACAGGAGATCGAGTGCGTATCTACTGTCACACAGGAGCAGCATCTTCAGTATTTGTCACACGAGATATGTTTTGAATTACCAAGCTAAGTGTGCACCATCGGCATTTGTCGAGTGAGTAATAATGGAGCTAAGTCATTACGGCATCTGACTACTATGGGAGAGACCCGGGGTCGATCCCCTGCAGGGGAGAACCGGGATGTTTTCCACCTATTCAAACTGCTTCGGAACCAACCAGCATCATATGAAGCTGGTACCTTAAGGAAACTTTGAGGGATAAAGGTAGCCAGGAGCATGGTGCTGATCACATCACCCCCACCTTCACCTGTGATCAAGAAAGTGTGGGGCCCTAACTCCAAACCCCTATATACCTTCATGGAAAAGTGCAGGGAAGCTTTTCACTTCCTCAAAATCTGTTCCAACATATCAAACTGTCTCAAAAATACGTAGACCATGTGACCTACAATTTAAAATAATAGTTTAAAAGCACAATGGAGTATTAAGTTTCAGTATATTTGGCAGATAAATGTTCTAAAACAAAAACGCGATTTTTGGGAAACGTAACACTAACAAGTCAAAAAAAAAAAATACAATGCCAATTTCTGGTGCCATAATATATCGGTATTGGTCACATGAGATTGATTGATTTTAATTTTTTGGGTGCCTCGCCACTTACGGTCATTATGCACCCTTCAGTATATACGGGGAAATTTCCTTTATCTAAAATCCATACCTTAAAATTAAAAGAAAAGGGGTATAGAAAATAACTTTCCCAAAATAACTTTCAAGATATCAAACTCTCACGAAGAGGCGTAAGCCATGTGACTTACAATTTGAAACAGTAGGTTTAAAACACCATGAAGGCATAATTTCAGATATTTGCCAGAAAATGTGCTAAAATTAAAATGTGAATTTTGGAAAAAATAACACGTTATAGTAAAAAAAAAAAAATACACCAATTTGAAAAAAGTAACAAAATATCAAGGTCCCTACCGATTAGGTATAAATAAAACAAGAATATCAATTGTAATTTATTGCATTAGTAACAGTGATTCCTAACCTAATTTTCAGCATAATCACCACCGTTGTTCTGGCATTTGTTGTAGCATGGCACTAAACTTTGTATGCCCATGGTATATGTGTCTGACAGCAAAGACGGGAACTATCTCTACCGCAGTGTAGCTGTGAAATCCTTGCCCTGCCAGAAATCTCTTCAGTTAAACAAAGACATGAAACTCGGTACATTCAAGGCCAGGGCTGTACAGGAAGTGGTCCAAAATCTCTCACCTGAAGTGATGGAACACCCGCGTGTACTCAGCTGTATGGGGTTGTGCACATTCGATTGGCCTTCGTGAATTGTCTGCACCATCGTCTGACCATACTATCATTCACGACATCTGGTCTGCACACATCACACGATTGCTGGTGGCTCTGTGCCAAATTCTGAGTGTCCAATGTAGGCTACATTGCAGTCAGTGTGAGACTGTGTGAGAGCTGCAATATTTAACCTAGAACTTTCCTAAAACGGCTGCATTGCAACTGTACCAGATTACAGCTACATGCCACTTCTTCCTGCCTGCATGTGTGTGTGTGTCGCTCTCCGAACCACTAGTGCTGGGTATAGGGACCATTGGACCTTTTTTCAGGATGCCCCTCGTATATGAACTTTCAGAAGCTTTTATAATTAGAGTGTTCCTGTTTTAATGTGTGGTTAGCTAAGTCAGGTACCTATACAATGAAATTATATAAATTGCTTGCATTAAATTTCTAATACCTACATACCCTTTTCGTCAGCATTAATGGTATAACTGCATGTTGTCAGTTTCACAGTACTTCACTTGGATATACTGTACTGAAGCAGAAATCCCATTGATAATGTAAGGAAATATGACACTTTATTTTGTTCGATTCAATTGTTTCACTTATATATGCAAGAGTTAAGTTGTTTGCTTTACAGAGAAGAGAGAAGTAGCTTTATGCATTGAAAAATGAGTCTGCACTCATGGTTCTTGCAAGCAGATAGTTCCAAACCTCAGTGGAAATATCAACATATAATCCCGAGAATGTATAAGGAGACTGATAAATTACAAATTGTATTTCTTAGTCAATCACTCTTCACTCTTATCTCATTTAGTCGTAACTTTTAAAACTAATCAAGTATTTTATTTTAAACTTACTGCGTATGACAACATTCCGTAATCCTTCCCTAGCTTGTGAATTGTAATAATTTACCAAATTCACTATTTTGCAGTTTGAATTCAAATCATAGAGAATAGAGAAATTAAGTCAATTTCATAGAAGATAATATTGGTACTTAACAAAACCATATGTGCATCTGTATGAGTTTATTATTTTTATGTGTAAAAACATCGATTTAGTTTAGTTTGTAATTGTCAGGGAAAAATGTAAATTTTATCCTGGAAAACCTGGAAAAGTCAGGGAATTTCATTTCTGCTTGTTTGTAGCCACCCTGAATAACTAAAATGAATATATGTTAAAGCATGTGGAACTTGCTACTTAGGAATTTGCCCACACAACAAAATATTAAGTGTTTTTAAGTGTGTAGCTTCACTGTGGTTAATGCACATGTAGAAAATTGAAAAACATACTGTTTTATACATAAATTGACATATTGTTTTTCATATATTCACACGAAAACATCAAAAAATTATTTTAAACAAGACCTGATCCTCAAAGCTTGATAAACCAAAATAAGCAAACATTGTTGACTATGTTGATCAAGAGATGGCTCTTTTCTGCTATAGCACTATGCAGACGTAATTATAACCATGGAAATTCAATGCTGAAAAGAAAATCAACTGATATGATAATGTATTAAAACTACTAGCTGCTTTATGGCTGTGCTATTTCTTAAGAAAGAGTTGTAGTAACTTATTCATTAAGATATATCTGACTTCAGTAGTATTCATTACAAGAACAGTAGAAATTCAGTTCGTGTACTGTTTTTTTCCAATGCACTTCAAAATCTCAAAATTACTGAATATATGGTGTCAAGAATGAATTTGCCTATTCTTGGAATCAATAAATGATTTTATAATATATTGTTGCAAGTATTATGCATAATTATTCACATTGTGTCTTCAGTACAGTAGTCCTACTTCAGAGTACATTAGCTGTACAGTAATCTGCAATAGGGTTCCATTAGATTTCACAGTACACAGTAGGAGATATTTGAATACAATAGAATTTGTCTACTGAAAACAGTAGAATTTGTCTACTGAAAACAGTAGAAATTTCCAGCAGGGAGTTGTAAGAAAATAACCATTCATAACAGGATGTGGGCTTTTTAAATAGCTAGCCATTGTTTAAGTACTTTTTTTTTAGCCAAAGTACAAAGCAAAGAAAGAAGCTTCATCACCAGTAGCAGTGACTCAGGGTGGCTACTCACCAGGAATTCCTTGAATTCCAGGAATTATGCATGAAGTATTGGCTCCGGGAATTATGCGGAGATTTTGCTCGTTGAACGTGAAAAATTGCAACTTTGATTAATCCAGATTTCAAATTTATCTATACATATTCATAAGTGTTGTGAGGCACCTTTTTCACAGTTTAGATTTTATGTTTGTCAAGGAAGTAAAAGAAAGCTGCATTGGAAAATATATTAAAACAGAATTATTCTCTGAACTTGTGGTAGGACAAATGTATAACGTTGGTAGGCTAGGATAATTGCTAAATGCAAAAAAGATCCCAGAGGACAATACAGTATAGTAATGGAATACGTATAGATTCCTATTTTACTTCTCGAGCAGTCTTTCCTTATTTTTACTTTCCTTGCTAAGTGTCATTGGTTTCAAACTTATTTTTTTGAAAGATGTTCAATTTCTAAAACTGTGAACGTTTATGTACGAGTACAATATCAGAGATCATTGATATTTCTTTAGGATAGAAACAGCAATGTGGGTTTATTTCACGCTGTTCAGTACTTGAATGCAATAGGGTCCATATTAAATCTTGGATGAACCTAATTTTTTGGGTACATTCTAGGTATATTCGAAAAAACTGACTCCAAAACATATGATGTTGTTTATTAAACAATGTAACATTTTAGAAATACAAATCCATTTATCTATATTGTGTGTTTTAAGTGCTTTTGCCCCTATTGTTTCTTTCTATCACAAGGAATAAAGGAATATCGTAAGGGAAAGTTTTATCTGTACACTCACCAGCAATAAAAATTGGACACAGAGACCTTAAATACTCGCTTCCCTGCGAGGCGTTGTGTGTGTTGCCTAACTCTATGGCGATAAGCGTATTTTAATAGGGAAGTTTCAACGGCAACTTCTACAAGCTCCGTATATTTATGCAACACACACAACGCCTTGTAGGCAAACGAGGATTTCAGGATCTAGGTGTCCCAATTTTATTGCCTGTAACTGTACGTTGCACCATGCCATTCAGGAATACCGAAGGTGTGGAGGATAGAGTTTCATACATTATCGAACTCGACCATACTGGAGATGACGTGATCAGGACTACACTCTGTCCATCTGTACCTCCCCCCCCCCCACCACGTACCCATTGATGAGAGGTTGGGTAAGCCACAGAACTTCTGCAGGAACATTTTCTGAATATTCCCACCTGAAATGTCCAAACTCATGATTGGAACTTGGGTTACTTAACAATGAACCACAAAATTTATCTTTCAGTAGAATTGAATTAGATCTTTTCGACACATTGGAACCACAAAGACCCTTTGTATTAATGATGATATTTTTGGGGGGTGAGGTAATAAGTAAGGTTGAAACAGAGGAAACTCTTGCTTGTGTCCTTAATTTTTTTGCCTTAAATTTTTTGAAAGTTAGCATTGAAGACTGGCATTTGTACTTGAATTTTATCACGGTCTTAGTAGCCACCCTGTAACTGGTGTTAAAGCTTCCCTATTTTGATGTATTTTTATTAATTCATGATAATTATTGTTATCATTTGTATTGTTCTGGTTTTTTCAACAGACTGATCTTCCTCACCATGAATATTTACCTGTGATACCAATGTCCATGGCAGAGTGGATAGCACAGCACACTCTGATGCTAGGGTCCGAGGCTGGGTTGTTAAAGCTACAGACATTTTAAGTAAATTCAATTCCTGTCCAGGAGAGAAAATTATGAAGCGTAAATGGGTTCTGGACCGTAAAGAACCTTTTTATCTGTGAAGTACTTCAATTCGGTCTAGGAACATTTTTCCGGATGAATTTGAATACAGTCTAGGAACCTTTTTTCCGAATCTATTTATATTCGGTCCGGGAGCCTTTTTTCCGAGTCTATTTATATTCGGTCTAGGAACCTTTTTCACGAATCTATTTATATTCTGTCCAGGAACCTTTTTTCCAGGATCAATTTAAGTATGTCTCAGGAATCTTCTTATCCGAATCAGTTTAAATAGGGTCCAAATTCTGTATTGAAATGAAACAATATGCAACTTGGATCGAATCTTAAATTGTACAAGAAATAAGTTCCTTCAACGACCCTTCATGAATTTAATCATATCATGACTCATCCTCATCTTTGCAATTAGCAAAAAGTGGCAAAAATGTGAAGTAAAATAAATCAACCAATCAATGCTTGAATAATTATATTGAAAACATTTTTACCAGATATCAAAATATCTTGAAGTTGATTAGGTAACTTTGAGTTTGAAATTCTTATGCAATTAACAATTTCTTATAGATTAGTATATCAGTAGTAGGAAAGTACCTATTACCAGGACGAGAAAGTATGAGCCCCCCTCAAGCAGATTTGGCTACACTTAAAACAAGCTCAACATGCCCATATGAGCTTTTTGCTCAAGTGTAGCACCCTGTCTAATCCAAGATTTTTGTAAAAATGCCCTCGGGAATTTCCCGTGAAAGTATGACCCCCCCCCTCAGATTGATTTGCCTACACTTATAAAAGGCACTTCTGTGAGATTGTTGTCCATAAATTTGTTAAAAATATGCCCCTCTTGATATTTTTTTTTGGCTACACTTAAAATTAAGCCAAAAAATCACCCACACCCACCCACACACACACATATTTACTTCCGGTCCACTTCCGGTTCAAATTCAGAGAATTAATATGTTAACCTGAATATTTTAATTGGACACTAACCTCAACTCATATATCTAATACTAAGACAATGTAATATGCAGAGCCCCTCTAGAATTGCTCTGTGACTCTCTCATTTCTTACATCATAAACATATGATTTTTCACCTATAAGAATAACACTACATATGGTGTCATCAGGGAGTGTATCGTGGAATCACAGATAATTTTAATGTTTGTCCTGTCATTAACCACAACTTGTTTCCTTTTTGAAGTGTTGATGACAAACATGGGTCTCTGTGCTTTGAATTCATCTGGTGTGTAATACATGTCAGTATTGCCAGTAGTGACCCTTTTGTATGCTGTAAATGCTTCATATAATTTAAGAAAATCATCCTTGGACATGTCTAAATTATAATTTTCTCTAGGAAATACCTCATTTCTGCCATTTTTAAGATATATGTTCTTGATGTTGCAGTTATCAAATTTACTTGAATCTTTTTCCTGATTATTGTGTCTTCCAGTCTGAAACAGTACCACCACAAAATCTGGCATGTCATATTGTATACTGGAGAATGAATTTGTAGCATCAAACTCATAATAGGTACCAGTGGCAGGCTTCTGTACACATTGATATGTATAAAATTGTAAAGGAACCTGTGGATTTTTTAGGATATCAGCTTTGTATTTAAGAGCATAACTGGCTTCATATTCAACAACTGGCATTCTTAGCTCCATAGTCTGAATAAGGCACTTGCCCTCATCAGGTAGGGTATTAGGCAGAGCTTCCCCTGTAGAGTTTAATGTACTGTACCTCATCAAAGCATTATTATCATTTGCAGCTCTTCTAAATGTGATTCTTAAACCACCCTTCCACATAATATATTTGTAATCTGAGAAGAATCCTGGCAACAGGCGCATAGGGAACAGCACTGTGTGGTTCTTAGATAATATTTTATCACCAGCCTCAAATCCACCTATTTTGTAGTAAGAAGCCTCGGTTTTGGATAATTTTAGTGTGGCCAAAGCTGTGGAGGTAATGCCGGGGTAATCTACTCTGTTTATAACAACACCATGTTTTCTGATCTCAATTTCAGAGAACAGATGTGGCACAAAATTGTCTACAAGTCTTATATTTGAATTTGCCAGATAATCTGTACCATCGAGCTTTACAACATCAAATTTGATGTATAGATCTGCTCTGTGGGGGTGTATAAAGCCATCCCCTACATCAAGATCAACCTCAATCTCTGTGTTGGGTTGATTTAAATTTGCAAAGGTCCTCCTGTTTGGGGGGAATGATTGTAGCTCATAACTCTCAATATTTTCCATTTTTTCTTGTATGTATTTTTATTTAAATATTAATAATAATTTAATTTAATTTTATTTAATATTATTAATTGCAGTTGTTGTGGCTCCAGCAAAATCAACTAATTCTTCTTTTTCATTAGTGACCATCAACTCAATATAATCTATTCTATTATGGCACACAGGAAAATATAATGTTGGTGATGGAGTGTAGATGATGGGCTCCATAAATTCAGAGTTAGGTTTGAATGTTGCAATGATGCCAGTTTGTTTGTGAGTGCCTATGCCATTTGATTTGGTGATCATACCCTCGGCCACATTACAGTGAATATTTAGAGTCTCTATGGCTAAGAATTTAGGTATATTAATAGCAGTGTGTTTAATGGCCGGTTCAAGTTTTGTGTTGTTCTCAAAGCCTAACAGCTCTCCTATAGTACCCAGATCCACTGTCTCTGTAGCAGATACAATCTCTACTCTGTGAGTGACAGAATTTTGACTTAAAACTATACCTCTGGGTAACTGAGCATTTAGAGTAGATAGATTATATTGCCCTGGAGTGATGACAATTTTTTGATCCCATACTGCAATTGTGTTGTTGTGGTGTGTAATATTAGGGATCAAGTACATGCCATAAAATGCTCTGAGAGCTATTGTTTTGGGATACACTATATCATCATGTAATCTAAGTTTCAATATTGAATTTTGGCTGGTGAGATGGAATACCCCCATGATGTTTCAGATACCACAAGGCTTTTTGAAAATCTTCAATTGATGGTTTATTTATTTGAGACAGATATCTAAGAACAGATAAACACAGATGTCCACAATTAACATCTTTGAAATTTTGAACACGGGCATTATTGTAATAAAGATTAGCTGATTTTAGATATTTTACTAAATTTTCAGGTGGAACACCACCAAATGAATCAAACACAAATGCCTCATCTTTTAAATATTTAAGATAACAGATCCAGTGAGTGCCCTGATTTTTGTACTTATCCAAATTAACTATGCCACACTCTTTGTTGAGTGGTTGTTCTGGTAAAGAATCAGACATGTACACACCTCTAAAATTTTTGATGCCCAGTGGCTTGATTAAAGCTTCAATATCTTGGTTTGTAAGCGGCTCTTGTTTTTTTTAAACTTATTCATGGCTCTCTTAACACCTTTGCCTTGTTTCTCCATGGCCAGGTTATGGCGCCTCTGCTCATCTAATTCTGCCTTATTCTTTTTGGCATCTATTACTGTTTTTGCTATGGCGGCTGATCCCCCGGCCATGCTCCCAACAGCCCCGAGAGCATCTAAGATTGCAGGGATAGTAAATATAAATCCCCCCACATGTGATTTTTTTCTTGATTGCTGTAATTTTTTTAATTGGGGGGTGCTAAGTAATAATTTCATACCATGGCCCTTGGCAATACAAGAATTTTTTTTCTTGCGCTGCTTTTTGGTTAAAAGACTGTCAATAGTTTTAAGAGATTTAAGACCTGCATAAGGTATCTGATACATAACACCCTTGGCCTCCATCCTAGGTTTATTATATATATATTCACAACCCCCACCCCAGTTTTTGTTTGGTGTTCATAGCTATGGTGGTCCCCAATGCTGCTATTCTCTCACTTAAAGAAGCATCTTTGCTTACAAATCTACCAAATGCAGCCTCTTCTAATTTCTTGTCTGCAACATGTCTCTTGTCAAGATCAGAATGTGTGTTGTATGCTATGTCATGGTCTCTACAAGCAGCATCTAGGGGATTAACACCAGGATCACCTCTGTTTAATCTATGATCTAATTTTGTGCCTGGACCACAATACTGATAACCTGGAATATGTAATTCAAATGGCAGCTTGTTTATAATGTCATTAACCAACCCCCGACCCTCAGAGATATTCCAAAATTTAGGTGGTAGAGTATTAATAATTTTTATAAGATATCCAATGCCCTTAGTGTCATTCACTATAAAATTAGACAATTTGGTGCTTATCATGTCCATAATTCCAACCTTTTCATTGTAAAAATTGTGGTTGCCAGCATTTTCCTCCCCAGCTATCACCAGCAACCTATCTACAAGTTTCCTGACATCATCAATCCACACAAATTTTTTAGGCAGGGTGTTGTATTGTTTGATTCCACTACCTGTCTTGATCTGTGACCATATGGGCTTGATTAAGTTGTTGTATTTTGCTCCAATGCTAGACTTGACTCTTTTTTGTGTGGGATCATTGTTCTGGTATAGAGCATCTGATTTTATTAATATTTCTTTGTAATGCTCATAATCTTGATCTGTATAGCTGCCAGGCCATTTCCTAGTCATCAGTTCCCACAATCCAGGTGTGCCAGGGTACTTAACAAAAGCACCTTTTTCTCCAAGATGAGATTCTGAATATACAATCAGATCATCTCCCATAAATGTTACTCTGAAATTGCCAATTCTATGTACGATGCTACCATCAAGTTCTGTGTCAGCATATAAGCCAAAGACCTCATATTTGTTGTCTTTAGGTGTGCTTAAATATTTTTGAGCAAGAAGACCCAATTCAATAGGATCCTGAGTAGCTTCAATTCTTCGAGGAGCAACAGGACTAGGTGTATGAATACTTGAAAGTGGGGTGATTGGATAATCTAATATGTTCCTTGCAGCTACAGGTACAAGCTCTGTGATTAAATTTTGATTTTGCTCTGTAACAGTTTTGATATTTTTACCTAATTCACTAATAGCATCAATAATAGGCTGTTCTGTTTGCTTGTGTTTTTCATAGATTCCTCGGTTCTCTGATTTCCATCCTTTAAATCTTTTTACAAGATAATCTCTTAATTTAAGATCATCAATTATTGGCCTTTTCATGTTTATTTATATATGTTTCAATGTCTAGAAAATTGTTAATTTTATTTCTGTATTTACCACTATTGGCTTTTCTTGTCATATCAATTGTGACAAACCCATAGCTGTCCTGATTCCAGCACCTGCTGCAAATCTTAGAAAAATCATTGTAGCTCAGGTCCCCACCTACATATTCATCATGTATGTGTTTGAGGTTGGTATGATCTTGATGAAACACACATATAAAATTCTGTTGTCTCGGATCAGCTGCTTGGGTATTTTTTAAAAAGTCTGTGCCAGGTAGAAGCAATCAATGTTTTTGTGTCGGCCCTGTGTAAAGAAATTTCTAACCTTGTTTTGATTATCCAGTATAATGTCATCAAACACAACAACAGAATTATCGAGACATTCATGGAGTGGCTTAACATCTGATTCAAAAGTGGCAATATCCAGTCCATCATATAGCTTCATCAGCTGCTGATATTTTAATTGTTCCAAGCTCTTAGAGAAGACATACAAGTGCCTGTTTTTCCAATCTAACCAGTTGGGTGCCAATAAAAAATTATCAATCATTAGTGTAGTTTTACCACAAGCCGATGGCCCAACAATAAGACATCTAATATTATCAGGCAGCAGTTTGCCATTTCCCTTATTCTGCTGTTCAGGTTCTGGCAGCCTCTTTATAACATCCCAGGTGCTCATATTATCACTTTGTCTGCATTGATCCAGCTGTGTTCTGGAAGTCCTAGCCATTTGACAAGTAACTTGTTGCCTTTTCTGCGGATGATTTTTTCTATGAGATATGTGTCAGGCTGTTTAGTTTTGCTGAGTTCTTCTTCATAAAACCTGCCTTTGAGAATTTCTCCTCGGTGATCTTTTATTATATATGTGTTAAGGGTCCCAGGTTTAACTTGAACCACTGCAAATAATACAGTGCTCCAGTTTCTTGTAAAGCCTCTTTTGAATAAGTGCTTATATTTGCTGATTCTTACTTGATCACCCACCTTGTATTTGGCTTTTCTTGTTGTTGGCTGATATCTAGGAAAATAAACAGTGCTGATCAATTTTTGCTCATCAGATGAAGTCACTTCAGAGGGTTTCATGTTGATTGTGGAATGGACCGAGTTGTTATATTTATGTAGAAGTTCTGGAAGAATATTAAACCATTTATAATTACCTTGAAGTGTGAATTGTTTATACATATGATTTTTTAGGGTTTTGTTGAATCTCTCTACAATTGAGGCCTTGAGATCACTGTAACTCGAGTAATGTTGTATTGATTGGCTTTTAATAAATTGTTGAAACACTGAATTATAAAATTCTTTGCCATTATCTGTTTGCAAATAGCGCGGTGATCTTCCACTCTGATTGATGATTGTCCTGAAGGCTTCTGTAACACATTTTCCAGTCTTGGATTTGAGTGGCACAGCCCAGGCAAATTTTGAAAATGTGTCTATGACAGTAAGTAGATACTTGTAGCCCTTGTTGATTTTGTCTAAGTTTTTCAGCTGTCCACTTGCCATCTCAATCAAGTCGCACTGCCATAAATCATCTATGCCCTTTGTGACTACTGGCAGTCTCTTAAAATTATGTCTGGCTTGTCTGTGTAATTCATCAACAATAATTTGTCTAGACATAATATGTAAACAAGAATATTGCAACTATAGGGTGTTCAGCAGCTGATACTACAGGATTTTCTAAATACAATTTGTCTCCTATTTGTATTTTAAATTCAAGAGAACCATCATCTTCAGCATAAGCTGTTTCTAATGTATTGGGGTCTGTAAAATCCTCTAAATCTACACTGGTGATTTTTGCTTTGTTATCAGCATTTGTTATTGATAAGGTAGGGTAGTGGTGTGCCTGTGGTTGAAGCCAATATTTGATCTTGATTGGTCTAAGTGTGCCCCCAACAAAAAACTGATAATAAAATTGTGCAGGGGACAGCATATATATTTTGCCACCTGGTGTAAATGGTGAATCATATTCTTTGTTGGGGATACTGTACAATTCAAGAATTACTGTATGTTTAGGATTTTCAATTATGCCAGTTATTTCTTTTTCTGCTGTAAGCAATCTACTTGTTACAGATTCAAAGTGCTCATTGATAGTCCTAACAATCTCATCGTGCCCTGGTTTGATTCTTATGTCCACAACAAGTTTCTTGTATCGTTGCACAATTTCTTGTAGCTGGGTGGCAAAAACAGACAAAGCATTTGCTTGATTGGATTCCATGGTCCCTAGCTGTTGCTTGATATTAGCTACAATTTGCTGTAAATTTTCAACAACTGCCAATTTTGAATTTTGAGCTGTAAGATCATGGACCTGTCTTCTGATATCCTCAAACAGAGCATGCAGTACATTAATATGTTGATTAGTTGGTAGAGTGGCCACTGTCTGAGTAAGTTGTTTGATCTCTGTCTGGATATTCTTGATATCTTCTGATTTCAATATGCGATTCACAGCTCTCTTAATATTTTTAAGTTCCTGTGATGTAGGCAGATTTGATACAGTATTCTGCAAAGATTCAAGTGCCAATTTCACATCATTTAATTCACAAGCATCAACCACACCACGCATAGCATCTTGGAGCAGGGCTATATCTGCCTGAGTAGGTGTTGATTGTTGTAAAATTTCAAGTTTTGTTTGGATATCATCAATCAAGTGATGAAAATGAGATAGCTCAGATTCAGTGTTGAGGTTTTCAAGTTTTGTGATCTGTTGCTGGACACTGACAAGGGTATCTACAATACCAGGCAAGCGGGATTCTAGAGATTCTTGTACATTTGTCAAATCACTTTGCACTGCTGCTATTGTACCCTCAAGATGGGTTATGGTACTTTGAATTTTTCCAAAATCTTCATATGTTTCAAGTTGCAGCTTAATGTTGGCAACACTCCGAGTTATTGCACTCAAAGCATCAGAAGATGGCAAGTTGTTCATAAAATTTTCAAGTGTCTCAATTTTTTCTTTAACCTCGGCTATGGCATTGTTCAGAGGGTCCAGATTAGGTATCTCCAGTGATTGAATCTGTTCCTTTAGAGTGGAAATTACTAGATCAAAATCTTCTTGTGATTTTATGCTTTTGACAATTGTTTGGAGCTGTGTCTGGACATTATTTATCTGCTCTTCCAATTGTTGTTTCAATTGCTCAGAGTTGGTGGCCTGGGTCTTAAATTTGGCTTGAAGAGCTGCTACAGCTTCTTCTAAACTTTGAAAATTATCCAATGTGGCCAAATCAGTATATTTTTGAAGCAGCAATTAGAGTTCAGAATCAATTTTAAGAAGAGGGTCCATGCATTGTGATTGTAAATTTGTAATTTCTAGTTGAAGACTGGCATTGAGTGTTGTTTGTAAAGCTTGTAAATCACTTCTTAATTTCTTGACTCTGACATCAAGCATCAGAATCTCATCACTGTGATCTTCATGTCTTGTATGGCCAAATATATCATTAGGCATATCTAATTCTTAATTCTATAAAAAAAGGTATAAGCTTGTCATAGGATCCCGGGACCTCAATATATAAGCAGTCACCAGCAGAAACAGTATATACAGTGCCAGAAAATATGTTTGAGTGCTTAATTCTATAAATATTTATCCCTATTGAAATCTTGACATTACCCTCAGGGGTTGTAATAAATTGTAATTGACCACCTACAGGTAATTGGTAGTGGTTTAAATGATTGTTAAATATGTACAATGTTTTACCTGTTTTATCGTCAACATCTGTAAGTATGCTGTTCAGATGAATAATTAAGAAAGCACTCAGTTTAGATAGCATAGACTGTATATCAGAAGAGGGTTGTGGTGTTGGCAGGTCCATAATAGCCTGTTTTTTGAACCCAAATAAGTTCATAGGCATGTTTATTTATTTCAAATCATGCTCTGTGATTGGGCATTGATTGCCACTTCTCAAATAGCAATGCCCCCATGGTAGAGTATGTATGCCACATGATAAAATGCATCTCTTATCATCATGTGGGTCCAGAGCCACTTTTCTTACAACATTTGTAGTCAACAAGTGATCCACACTCTGAATTCTGCATTCTGATGTTCTGATTGTGCTACATGATTTGAGACAATTTTTGTAATCCTCAAATTCAAGCTCTTTGTCAACAGTTACTCTGCCAATGCCATTGGCTTTTTTTTTGCAACAACACCACCACATGTTTCAAAACTATACATCTTGGCTCTTAACCCAGCAAATGCCACAATAACATCACCAAGTGTCTCATCTTTTAACTTGCCAGGCACCTTTTTGTTGTGGTGTTGAATATTCAGATGGCCTGGCAATTCACTGGTATCAAAATATTCAAGCAATGCAGGCTGTGATATATCTTTATAAACATCTTCTGTTTGAATATCAAGAATAAAACTATCTGTGTCCATGTACATCAATTTTACACAATCACCATAAATAGGCTTCAACACATCATAATAGAGCTTTAACATGTGTAATTTGGCCAATTCCAATATCACAGCCCCTACATAAATAGGTTTATCAAACTTAATCTTTGTTTTTTTCATGTTGAAGAGTGCCATATTTTTATCATAAATTCTTCTATAATTGAAATTAGGCTTTGCAATCAATTTTTTGCTCCGGCTGGGGTCAGGAATTATTTTAACATCAGTATGTTTTCTGACATTTTCTATGGTTTTGCCATACACTGAATTGACCATCATTTTAAACAAAGTTTTATCAAATTGGCTCATTGCAGATGTTCGAAGCTCTGTGTTTGTATCAATATATGGTTTCAACCATCTTGAGTGCCTGAACCTCAAAACTTTGCCAACTTTGCTCACTTGAACACCATGATGCATCAGGAACTGGAGGTTTTTGTAATATATGACATAACCCTGTTTTGGCTCTAGAATCATCATCAGTTTCTTCTGTTTAGAGCCAGGTGAGCACTCAACCTCAGGAATTGGGGGCAGATCAGAAAATGTGTTGTGTAAATTATCTGGAATTGTCAGATCAACCTCTAAGAACAGGCCATAGTTACTGTCATCAAAATCCTTAAGATCTTCAATATTGAAATTTTCAACCCACTCAAGCCCTGCATATGGCAGTTTATCCATCATAGCATAACCATACAAGCTGTTGGCATCTACATACAGTATATAATTTGATGGCAGTGCTGGATCATAATCAGGAATATATTTGTTATTAGCTCTGGCATATCTCTGATAGCATTGCACCATCCCTCCTCTTATACATTGCTCCATAAACAGATACATATCTTGATCTTGGATCAGATCCAATTGCATTTTAGTGTTCAAAAACATTGCAGACCATGCTAGGCCTGGTGCACTGTAAAAATACATTGGATCCAGTTTATAATTTTGCATGGAAGATTTTCTAAATGCCTGCAGTATATCGGCTAAGAGAGTGACATCAAGTTTCAAGTATGCCTTGTGATAATCACCAAATGTCTGGCATTTTAAATTGTTCCACATCAACTGGGCATGGTGATAATCTTCATCAGTGATTCCAGATCCTCTGATTTTGCTGTAGAACTTTTGTTGTGGTGGCAGAGCACACTCATCAAATTTAGAAAAATCTGTAACATAATCATATGGATATACACCCTTCCGCCTAATTAATTTCAGGTCCTGATTTGGAAACAAAGCACATGTGATTTTGAATTGATCATCAGATAATTGAGTGGCCAGTGTAGCCAGGCAAGCGGACTGAATTCTGTATGAATCAAGAAATCTTAAGTGAATAGGAACACCATTAACTTCAATTTTCTTGCTAATAGCATTATATTTTTCATCATTTTCTGCTAAAATATTTAAATTCTGCTTGTGAAACCCCTCGTACCTGATCAGATGATGAAAATCATAATTGGATGCACCATGGCAAAATACAGGGACAAATTTTGGTCTCTGGATCTTAATATTACAGCTATTACACAGGGCCATTAAGAATTTACCATCTGTATGAGAGTGGTGATGTACCTTGATATTTGTATCTGAAAATTCAGAATTACATACCGGGCATTTTTCTGCATTGTTGAAATCTTCAATCTGTTTCTCTGTTAAAGGCATCATAGTTTTTGATTTTAATAAGATATTAGATGCTATGTCATGGCACTCATTTTCTATTCTATGTGCAAATTCTTTGATGGCATCTGCTCCCATGTATAAATATTCTTTACTAACAACACCATCCTGTACAACAACATAATAGAAACTAGAAGGTTCATGTAATTGATATGATGTAATTGAAGATTCCTCAGGATCTGGGCTACAGAATGCAAGAGGTTTGAGGTTTGATTCAAAATCACAGACTATATATGCTGGGTGTTCCAACAAGGCTTCAATTTTTTTGAATTTGGCATTTTCATTTGGATGAGGCATCACCATATGAACAGGTTTATGGTTGCCACAGTATTTCAGATGCTCAATTAACTTGTTTTTAGCAATTTCTGCATTTTTTTCCCGAACCCCATTTATTATTTTTTACCATCAAATACAGTTAAACATCTTCTGCACAACTTGAATATTGTATTGGATTTGCCTTGTTGTTTTCTGACTAAAGCTTCAAGACTGTGTATCAAAGTGTAATGATATGTACCATCCCCTTCAATTAAGAGCAGATCAATCGGAACAGCAGAATCATCATCAAGTGTACTGATTCTGAGAGGATCTATCAAGCAATTGCCACGACCAGTAGAACAAATAAATACATTAATAGATAATTGTTTACCATTAATATCTCGGTCCTTTTTTTCAAATTTATCAATATTCTGAACAGACATTGGATATTTTAAGCCCTCCATTGCTTCATCAAAATCATGTTCATGTTGTTTATAATAACTTATTCTCTCAGGATGCCTTAAAACTGGATACAAAGCAGCTAAAGTACACCACAAAAAGCATTTCTCATCATTATTTTTTATGTTAACCACGGCTGTTTTGTTTTTAATATTGGCAGGTAATGGCAGATATGTAGAACCTTGTAATGGGCTGAATTCAGAAATATTAACATAGAGCTTGTGTGGAGAACTGCATAGGCTCCATCCTGACTCTTTTCCAGCAAATTCAGAGTGTTTAATATTCAATTGATCTATCAAACTGCTTATTATTTTGTCTGAATTTGTATTTGAATATACAGGTACAGTTTCTGTTATGTGGGGCTGTGTAAATTTTGTGCCATTTGATTTCTTATATTCTGTAAACAATTTGAGGGACAGCTTATAAGAGCCATTTTGTGCATTTAGAATTGCCTGCACATCAGAATTTACACTGTTCAAAAAATTCTTAATGTCACATCTTGGCTCTGATACAAAACGGTGATCCCTAAGTTGGCCATTAAAACTGCTATGGATAGGTGGTGCAGGGCGTAGCTGCTTTGCTGCTCTAGCATTAACAGGTGTTTCATGCTTCCTTTTCAGACCAGATGTAGATGGTTGTGGGGGCAATATTGATGACTGTGCAGAACAAGTACCCATATGTATATATGTGAAATATTCCATGCTATATTTTCTATGGCATTTAGGGCATATTTTTGTGGGTGTTCTGCATTTTTCTGGATCACAATTCTTTTGATGCTTAGCCCAATTGGGGCTGGATATATTCTTTTTGCATTGATTACAATGTTTTTGATTTGGCATTTTTATTATTGGTTTATTATATATATTTCTTGGGATTCAAATCAAAATTCTATGCTTAATAAAAAATATCAGTTGGGTTCAGCAGTGTGCTTTGTATACTTAGTGTGTGTGTGTGCGTGTATGTGTGTTAATATTTTTGGTTTTGGTATTTATATAAAATTTCTTGGGGTTCAAATCAAAACTCTATACTTAATAAACCTATGACAGGTTGTATAAAGCTGATAGCCTACATGCACAAAAATAGAATAAGTATAGAAGCACTAAGGCAAATATAAACCTTTTGTTCAATATATTACACATTGAAAACATCTGAAACAATAAGCCAATCAGAATATAACACATCATCACATTATGTCATAACCAACCAATCAGAAAACAACACATCCCTAATAATTTATTGCATAATATTGGGTAATAATTTGTTGCACAACATGATGCAATTGAAATAATCCAGAAATAGGCCACAAGTGGACCGGAAGTGGGCAGAAATGGCTAGAAATGGCCGGAAGTGGGCCGGAAATAGACCGGAAGTGGGCAGAAATAGCCAGAAATGGCCGGAAGTGGACCGGAAGTAAATATGTGTGTGTGTGGGTGTGTGTGGGTGATTTTTTGGCTTAATTTTAAGTGTAGCCAAAAAAAAAATATCAAGAGGGGCATATTTTTAACAAATTTATGGACAACAATCTCACAGAAGTGCCTTTTATAAGTGTAGGCAAATCAATCTGAGGGGGGTCATACTTTCACGGGAAATTCCCGAGGGCATTTTTACAAAAATCTTGGATTAGACAGGGTGCTACACTTGAGCAAAAAGCTCATATGGGCATGTTGAGCTTGTTTTAAGTGTAGCCAAATCTGCTTGAGGGGGGCTCATACTTTCTCATCCTGGTAATAGGTACTTTCCTACTACTTATATCCTGGTTCATTTGTGACTCGTGTTTGTAGATGTATTTCATGTCTAAGTATGTGAAATGGCAAATGTATACTTCACATATGAAATAAAATATTTTAAATATTGAATTGAAAATTTTAATTGAATTGTATTAGACTGTTTTGATACAATGGAATCTCATTTATTCTTTATATTGTTAATATATTTGTGTGTGTGTGGGTGGTGAGAGGCGGTAATACATAATATTGAAATAGAGAAAACATTTGCTTGTACCCTGGATTGTTTGGAAAGTTCGTCTTGGATACCGGGAGTTTTACTTGAATCATGATCCACCTTATACTAGCAAAGTTATAATCAGTTATGGACACAAATTTTGTGATATGTTACTGACAAATTTATTTTTAATGCTGATAAAGTTTAATGCACTGATAAACTCTACCTCTTTTGAAATAATGTTTAAATATTATGTTGTTGTGGTTGAATGAGATTGCATTGATTGAAATTAATTTCTTCTGTTTGAAAATTAATGTCATATTTTATGTTCAATTTTGTGCATGAAGTTTTTGTGTTTCTTAACATATTGAATAATTTTGATGAAGAATCTTGTAAATGTGTAATATTTCAAACTTCCCATTTTTTCAGAAAGCAATACTCAATGCCAGTGATTCATGAATAGTAAGCAAGGGCCAGTTCTAGATTATTATTCTGAAAAAGGAAGTTTTAATTAGCAATTTTCAGGAAAGAATCATTTTGCAACACCTAAACCTCATCGCACAGCTGGGAAATCCTGTGTTTGCAATCGATTCCATTTTAAAATAATAAAGGTTAGTTACGAAGTCGCATATCACATTCCTTTCATGACATTAATTAACTCACTAATTATTCTCCTGCAGCATTATAATACTTTGAGCCACGGAGGTGTATTCTGTAGGGTGTCTGTTTCCATGCAGGAGACCTGGGTTCGATTCTCAGGGTGGGTGATGTAAGGTCAGAATTGTTCTGGCCTTCTCCCCCCTGCCCCCCTAAAGCATCTCTGGGGCTCACCCATCCTCAAATCAATGGATACTGGGGGGTAACCCCGTGTGGGTAAAGGCAGCTGGAGTGTGGTTCTGATCACCACCTACAAAAATGGTAGAGATCGAGAATGTGTTCAGCCGTACCCCCACATCCCCTAAATGTGCCTTCATGGCATTATGCTATATGCACGGGAACTTCTTTTTAAAGCATTATGATACTTTAAAACATCTTGTGACATTTAGTAATGTTTTTTTGAACGTCTCTGTAGACCCAGAGGATGCAGAGATAGGATTTTTGAAGTGTTGCAAGACTTTTTAAGATGCTGCAGTTAAAATAATAAAAAATAAATAAATAAATTAGAGAATCGGTTGATTGTCTTTTCTTCAGTTTCACGTAAATACTAAACGTTCCTGCCTTTTGGGTTAGCCTGGAGATGGAAAAAAGAGACATAATAATATATACAAATACAGTTATTAAAATAATGCCTCTATATGCCATGCTGTCCATCATTCTCTGTCATTTGCAACAAAAGAAGTCTCTGCGGTATAGGCTGATACCAAAAGTGACAGCGTAACGTTCCCTAAGGAACTGAGATTGAATCTGGATGGTGTAGCTCATGTATGCCACCATCCTTAATGATGGCATATTCGCTGCTCATGGAGAGCTTAATGGTAACGTGCAAGAGGTAACACATACACACTGTATGGCAAACACAACACTTGGCTTTTATAACCTTAAAAATTGGATCACCATGCTAGATGGAAATACCTAACTCTCACTGTGTGGAGTTGCTCCCTCGACGTGTCGAACTACGGACTGGTTAATGAACGAGGTGTCCGTTTGTGATACTAGTCTGAATGCTCAGACTTCACTCTCCTTTACTTGGATTTCTTGATCGTAATTCTGCATGATGACCCCCATTGTCCTAGATATTTATTGCGATGTATTTTGCTAAGCATTGCCAAGTCAGTCACCTGCAACTTCTTCCTGGGTTACACCTGTTTACGTTTTTACACATTTGGTGACCCAGTAAAGCTTAGGTAACATCTGACACTGCATTCCTTACTGTTGAGTTCCTGGCTGGAAAGTGATAGCTAGTGTCTGGGATTTGGAAGTTCTTTTGTACCAATATATTTCCATTATTTGTGGATTATTAGGACATAAAAGAAACAGAAGGGAAGAGTGCTAGCAGAAATTATACAATCCACAACCCTCCTGCCTTGCTTAAATATAGATAAAAAAAATTGAATTCTACAGAGGCCTTTACACGTCTTTCGCAAGAACTTCGAAATAATCTGACCCGGAAACAGCCCAGGATGGTAGTAATGCTAATTTTGAAAACATCCACCATGAGCGTGCAAGCAGGAATTTAAAATGAAATATATCTTCTATTTCCACACAGCCTTTACACCTACCAGGTAGTTATATGCCTTCGAGAAGTTTAGTCACAGCTTTCCTTTTACCCATGTCTTTGATCTTGTCAATCATCTGTTTCCCAGGATGTGGAGGGTTTGTTCAGTAATCCTCTGTAAAACTAATCTGCCACAAGGAAGGGTGAGCGAATTTTTGGAAAGGTCAAATGTTGCTCTTGGCCTTGATTGTAGCAACTTAAAAAATCGGAAGGTAGCTGTTGGAAAATTTCAACCAATACTTACAGATACCATTGCTATCAGCCAATACGATTACATCGGTATCTGTATCGGCTGAGCCCTAGTAGTTATTGTAGTTAATTAATACATGACTTTTCCTTTTTGGCCTTTCAAAAATCCACCCTTGCCCACTATGATGTTCAGCTAAAGTTCCCACATGAGGAAGTTACTGGTAACTAAGGTGCTACCACACAAATTATTTCATAATTATACCTTTGTTCAACCTTATTCTGGAAATGTGTACCTTTTTTGTTGTATTTGTCAACAACTAATTTTAGTACGATTTTAGGAAAATTGCCTAATGAATGAAACCTTGAACTTGTTGACTTTTACTGCATTAATTATTTGGATTGCTGGAAGCTCTTCTAAATGTAGTTTGTTTCTTTGTATTCTTCCAACTTTCGACAATTGTTTGTCCTCAAAGTACTTAAAAAGACCCAGCCAACTCTGAGTGCTATAAGGAAGAACATACAATTTACTACAAGAGGGTGGAGAAATAATTGTGGACATTTGCATTCTTTCCTTCATTACAAAATTAATATGTCAAATGTCTAAACAGTTTTCTTTCAACAATTGCCTCAGGTTGATATTCTTTTTTTGAGTGACCTGCATGGATTGTGCAACAACAGTCATCCCCCTTCCTCCCCTCTCTCCCCTTCTTGCTGATTTTCTTCATCAAACTCAAGAGATTTTGCCAATGCGGGCTCATATAATTACAGGGAAACTTTTGGTATCATCCTTTCATCTTAAACAAATTGGAAGGACATCAGTCTGTAACATTCCATTTAGCTAGCAGAGATTTCTGGAATATAAAACCAAACCAAATTTTGACTGTCATGCTCATTTTTAGTCTGATTTTTTAGGTGTTGTAGTGTTTATTTTTGTCTTTTGTTTGATGTGTCTGACTGGAAAGTGACCAAAGGGGCCAATAGGATTTCAGTGGCCACAGTGCAGGTTTATCTAGGGTAGTGGGTGAGGTATGTCATCAATCAACCAATCAGTGACGCTCATCTACCCATCCAACAATGTTTCGCAGCAGCCGATCATGGCCATTTGTAGCAGATCGTAAATCTTGTTTGTAGTAAATTATTATGGGATACTACAGGGTACACAAAATATCTTTATGGCTGAGAAAAGCAAATGTGAGAACATTAATATCACATGAACTTTTGGATATGGAAATATGATAGCCTGAAATGGTATGGTTGCAAGATGATCCTTTTATTTCCACATTTAATAACAATGTATTTTGAACTTCTTTAAATTGCCAAATTTCCAAGTATGTCTCAATATCAGCAGAAATCTATATGAGTAATATTCGTATTGGTTCAGGCTAATGTTATCTCACCCCTAGTATGTGTGCTGTTCTGTATATTCAAGTTACTTACGTAGGATGCAATTCAATGGGTTTGTCATATTTTCTATATGATTTTGTCAAATAGGTTATTACGTACCCAATAGGACCAAGTAATGTAAATAGTTTGCTAAAGAGGAATAGAGATGGCAGCACCAGGCATGCAAGATTAAGAATTAGCATAATATATTAAATGTCTTTATAAATAAGAACAAAGCAAATTGGAAAGATGAAAAAATAATAAAATCTACTATAAGGTGATAAAGAATAAATATAAAAGAAATAAATTAATATATATATTTGATTAATCAAATCAGTGATCATATCTAATTTAATATGAAAATAAAAGAAGTCAAAGCCCTGATACAAGTTTGTGTCTTTGAACAGATATTGCATCTGTCTGATTGATTTACCATTCCCATAGTGGAAATTTTGTTTACATCAGTGGCGGCGCGTTCCAGTCGACGCCCCACAGCACTTTTTGTTGTGCGTTTCAAGCGTAGCACCTACTTGGATGCGCGTGTCAGTCGTTTGGCACCAAGTATACACTCTGCTGTACCCAGTTAGTATTGGCGCGTTCCAATCGCAGCCGCAAGGGAGGAGATTAGTATATTTCCCAAAGTTTAAGAGAAAAAGGATATATGAATTCATAAATCGTCAAAAGCTGAAATAGAAGGACGTCCAGATCCAGATCTGTCCATTAAGAAGCTCACGTAGGAAATCTAGGAGGAAGTTCTGACCTGTCCATTAAGAAGGAAGTCCAGATCCAGGTCTGTCCATTAAGAAGAAAGTCCAGATCCAGACTGTGCATTAAGAAGGAAGTCCAGATAGAAGAATATACAAATTGAAGAAAAGAAATATTAAAAAACATATTGAGATAAAACTTGACTGTAGATGAGAATTATAGAGAAAAGTAGCTCATCATGGAAATATATTTCCATGTATCCTTGTTTATATAGTATATTCGTTTAAACGTCTCCATTGGAAGGCATCCTGTCTGGTTTGTTGTCTACAAAGAACCCTACCCTGTAGATATTCTAGCTGAGGTTTAAGATTAAGATTCATGCACCTTGCACCAAAATGAAGGTAGCATTAATAAATAGCGACCAATTTTTGGGGCTAGAGAATTGGGAACCAGACAGCGAGGAGAAAAAAAAATAATTGAAAATGGAGGAAAAGGATAAAGATGGGAGTGAGAATGCAGAAGCTACAGTGAAGGACGATGGAAAGAAAAGGGAAACTTTCAGTTGTTGTGGAGAGAAAGGAAGCAAGGAAGATTATTGTTTGTACCACTTGTAAGGAAACGAGACATTGGATGTGCAAAGGAATAAGAAAGGAAAAATATATATCAATAAGCGAAAGGGAAGAAGGTTACATATGTAAGAAATGCAAAAAAGAAAAGCTGAAAGAAAAACAAAAGAAGACAGAAGTAATAAATATATTAGAATTGTTTCAAAAAATGTCAATACAGCTGGAAGCCAACGCCCAAAGGGTAGAAGAAAGTAACAGAGCAGTAAAAGAAAAGTTAGAAGAAAGCAATAGGAAAGGGGAAGAAAACGGCAGAGAAATATAAGAAAAGTTAGAAGAAAGCAATAGGAAATTGGAATAGAACAACAGAGAATTAAAAGAAAAACTAGAGGAAAATAATAGGAGATTAGAAGAGAAATTTGGTAGCAGGTTCGAAGAGAGTAATAAAATACTGACAGATATGATAGAAGAGGGAAGAAGCAAAAGTAGAGAAATGTATGCAAGAATAGCTAACGCATGCGTAGAAAATAGGAAGTTGGTGGAGAAGGAGATAGATGAGGCAAAATTGATGATAGATGATAGAAGTCTAGAGATGAATAGAAGGATAATGGAAGAAGTGTAGAGGTTGAGAGAAGAAAAGGCATGAGAACTTCAGGAAGTTCAGGAGAGAACGTTGATCGTGGAAAAGGAAATTATGGAAAATAGAACCAAACTGAATGAAGCTACGATGAGAACGGATAAGAAGGAAAAGGAAACAGACAGAAAATTAAATGGGGCAGTGTCAAGAATTGAGAAGACAGAAAAGAAAGAAGTAGAGAGGAAGTTAGGAAAGCTATTCGTCAAAGAAGGAAACATAAAACCTTGGTTTTGAGAAAGTGAAGAAACGAATGTTAAGAAAGAGATGAGAGAAGAGAGTTCAAGCGATGAAACGACAACGGAGGAAGAAGAGAAGCATACAAGATATAGAATAGCGGGATGTCAGAAGAAAAGGAAATGGAAGAGTAGCGAAGAGGGAAGTAATAATGAAAAGCTCTTGAACATATTGGAAAATGAATTCCCGAGAGACGAGAACTATCGGACCAGGATACCTAGGCCACAAGAATTGCAGCATCTTCCAAAATTCAACGAGAATATATCTGATAAATGTCCCAGAAAGTTTTTAAGGGAACTAACAACAAATGCCAGACTTATGAAGATCCTCAAAGCAAGGATTTTGAACGACGTCATAGCGACATGTTTTGAACAGTCGGCAGCAGGATGGTATAAACTGAATCAGCACAAATTCAGAAATTTTAAAGAATTCAGCCGAAAATTCTTAAATTACTACTGCAGTGAAGATATAAAAGAAAGGCAGCTAGAAGCATTAAAGAGAAGATATGTAGATTGGTCCATAGTCAACAGCCTAGAAGAACATATGTGGGATACCCTTAGAAATTTCAAAAATCTGAAGGAAGGCTGCCGTTAAGAATACAGAGAGCTATAGCAGCGGTTAAGATAAAATCAGTTGATGATTTGATTGAATATCTAAGAACCGAAGATGTGCTGAGATAAACTCAGAATTCCTGGAACGATAAGGAAGGAAGATTCTATGGAGAGAGGCAACATTCAGAAGAAGAGAGATTATTCAGATAAGAGACTCACAAGCTCACTTGAAGACGTCAGACAAGTCATCACCATAGAAAGGGAACGTAATATCATAGGAAGTGTCGATGGGAATATGAATCTCCAAGGAATAAGTTTCACTGACGACTCAACCTTACCAAAAAGCTGGATGCGTAATGCCAATGGTGGAACAACATTTTGAGAAAAGTAGGCTGGACATGATCTACGTTAAGGAAAGGAAGGCGAGAAGACAATTTATGTAAATGATATGGTAGGTATTCCTATGAAAATGAAATTACGAAGAGGAAAAATGGAAATGTGCATTAAAAATGAGAATTTTGTGTATAAGACGAAGAATAACATATGAGTTACAGAAATGAATAGTGAAAATGAAAGATAATTATAATGCATATGTCGATGATACATGAGATAAAGATGATGCACGCAAGAATGTACTGAAAGTAGAGACAGTTGAAGCAAAAAATGTGCTATTTGAATTGTAGTAATGCATTTATGAAGAGCCTAGACCATCTTTCATATATGTTTGTCATGTACAGAAAAAGACTGATATCTGCCGACAAGAAAAGAGTTGAGTGTTACAGAAATTACAAAAATAGAGCATCTTAGGAGAAATAAAAGAATAGAGACGTGCCAGTTCCTGAAAAGAAAGCAATGAAACATAAGCCAAACGATGATGCTGCGAATGCTAAATTTATTGACCCTGGACTAAAACTAGTTTCATTAATGGAATTAAAATATCTGAATTAAGGTGTCAAAGGAGAGAATTCTTCTACAAAACTTTTGAGAGGAGCAAGTTCTTCATGATTGACAGATTCTAGGATGCCACTTAGTTTGCTCCACCACTTGTGATATCATTTCGAAACCAACACTACCCACCTGCACAGTGGCCTTAGACTAAGGAACTTTAAGAATTGTGAAAGGATGCAAGCAACCTTGTTGGGTGTCTATCAGTCAATAAGTAAGGATGTTTGATAAACTTGCTTCATTGCATTCAAGGTAGGTAAGTCATGTGACGAAAGGGACAATTTGATTTCCATGTTAGTTGATAATTTCATGAAAATATCACTTTTTTTGGTGTATGCACTTGACTATGAAGTGGTATCTGTATTGCTGTGGTAACTGTAGAAATGAAATTGGATAAATAGGTATACAGGCATGGGATTTAACCTCATAGTGTTTGACATTCAAGCACTACATGGGAAATGGAAATCTACTTCCGTAGTTTTTTTACTTTTTATCAGGTAGGCTACATATTGTATTCCTATGTTCTTCTTAAAGATTCGCATAACCACTTTTTATATATGCAAAGTAATCTAACACAGTTATTTTTAGTGGTTATTATTTTATTTTATCTGCGATGTTTTGTTCTGGTTTCTCAGAACTTTCTGAAGCTACACTAAGACATACATACAAAAATACAACCTCACATGGCTACTCACTCTACACTTCTCTCACTTGGGGCTCTACAAAAGTGTAGATTGACTAGCCATGTGAGGTTGTATTTTTGTATGTATCTCTTAGTGTACCTTTTTCAAGTTCTTGGAAACTCACTCATATTATGTATTTGTTTGCATCCAACTAGTGTGATCTGGAATACAGATAGCCAAATCCCGATAAAATGTTATCCAGATGTTGGAAAATTTTCTATGTGGATTTCAAATATCCAAACATCAGATATTGTGATATGAAGATATACCGATTATTCGGATATCTGAATTGTCTGGATTATCAGATATCTGTTTTACAAGCTATCCAATCTTTTATTTGTTGTATTCGTATTTCACTACACGGATTTCCTACAGAGTGACCACATACAAAAGAACCTTCTGCTAAAATGCTTCTCCCCTCGAACCGTTTCGCTTTGTCCACAAGGAAGCATGCTCCCCTCTGCTTCTCCCCTCCTTGCAGAAGTGCGGTGAGCAGGTGTCACGGGTCTGCACAGGTTCATTTGCTAGTGGTTGCATTATACAAATCATCCATGAGCTCTGTACTATCCGAATTATCAGGATATTCAGATTATCTGTTGTATCCAAAATGAATGAATATCAGATAATTTGAATATGGATACCCATTACCTGGATTTTGTTGCCACCCCTAACCTGGTAGTGGTTGCAATCTTTAAAAATATTACAACAATTAGTTAGTTAAGTTCTTGTGCTTATTCTGAATTAGATATTTCATTACCACTTTTGTGGCTAGTCACTTAAAGCTGGACTGGCCAACCACAACATTACTCTCTTTCTGACATCGATTTTGGCACTTTCTTCAACCTGATATTCTGGTATTGTTAAACTTTGCATTTGCATGCGAGGAATTTCCTCACTCTTTGTCCAGCCCATGCGTGAGTTGACCTTAACATTTCCACCTGCATGCTGAAGAATAGAAGCAGGATGAAGCAACTTGGCAGCTGCCAGCACTACATTGTTGTCCAATCGTTGAATTGAAAAAGAAGAACTTGTTTCCAATTTCACTATCTGAAGATATTTTCCACAAGAGGCTCAACTTTGTCTAAATATTTCAGGTAACTCAGCTGCATTATTTTTTCTTCATTTTCATTTTTTAGTTGTTTGCGTAAAATTTTATTACTTTGATTTCTCTAAAAACCCTTTCAATGACTGTTGAAAGTTTTGACAAAGAGCAACTTCTCATAGTTTCGTAGATTCATAGTATATCTGAAGTGACACAAGTGACAGGAAGTAAATGTGTGTGTCTTGTATCTCTCTTCTTGGTCCCCTGCTTATGTTCAGGTCATACTTACTATGGTCTAGCACTGACTGAAGAGTAACTTCAACATGTGATTTAGTTTTCATGAACTCCTTCAGGATTGCCCCTTTTCATGGCATCCAGAACTGGTTCTATGGAGTGTGCCTGTTTTGCTGAATGATTGATCAAGGTGTTAAATACGCAGAAGCAGTTTTCTTGGAAAAATATCATGTACTCAATAACATTTCCCATGTTATTAAAAAGGGCAATAATTAATTAATCTTGAAACTTGAAACATTAACTTCTTGTCTTTTTCTTTTTTGTTGTTTTTTTTACTCTATTCACAAACTTGAGTTATGGCATATTAAAAATGCAACACTACATAAGATCAGATTATGAAACCACTTTAAAATTAGATCTTAGAAGTACAAAAACTAAGTTTCAAACTAGAATTGGCATCAATAAAGGTTTATAAAGACATAAAGCTAATGTTATATATTAGTGGAAGTTAAGTTATGAAGCCATGGGCTGAAACAGCCATAAATTTCAAATGATAATATATATTGTTGTTATGGTTACTTGTTGTTGATTTTCTACATGTGTATTGAAGTTAATATAAAAATGTTCGAACCCAATGTGTTACATTGAATAAGTTCTTCGAATCAATACATGATAAGTGGCGACGATGGATTGGATACATATGTAAGTTTAACAATAAGATTATTGTAGTTGAATAGAAGATTCAAATCTTAGAAGTTCGAAAATAAATACGTTGCCATTCTTCGAGTCCTATGAGGTTACTTACTTCCTATAGTCCCCTTCTGCCATCGTAGCCCATTCCTGTCTGTTTCTCATCATTCTCTTCATCATATTTATTGTCTTATTCCTTTCTCTTCCAATCTTTTCCATTCTGTCTTCAAACATTATCCTTGGTCTTCCTTTACCTCTCCTACCTTGCACCTTTACTTCTAGAATTTGCTTTACCTTTTTGTCTTCATTCGTTCTGAATACATGTCCCCACCACTGTCTCTTTTCAATTATTTTCTCTAGCAATTTCTGTTCCACTTCTCTTCTTATTCTTTCATTCCTCACTTTATCTCTCCTAGTCTTATTAACAGCTCTTCTTAGGTATTTCATTTCACTAGCCTGAATTTTACTCAGATGTTTATCTGAAGTGGTAAACTTTCCATTCCATATGTTAATGTAGGGACCAATACTGATTTGTATAGCTGCATTTTTGTCTTTACTGCCACTTCTTTCTTTCCCATTATTGTTTTACTGAACTGATAATATACTGTATTTGCTTTTCTTTTCCTATTTAGGATTTCTTCGTCACACTTACCATTACTTGTTATGATGGTTCCTAAATATACATATTCATCTACTTCCTCCAAGTTCTCGTTTCCATATCTAATTGCTATTTCATGATCTTTTTCTTTTTCTCCTTTTGCCACCTGCATAACTTTACTTTTCTTAATATTAATCTTCATCCCTTTTCTCGCAAGTTCTTCTCCCCATTCTATTACGCTCCTCTGTAAATTCTCTTCACTGCTAGCAATTAAGACTATATCATCAGCATATAGCAGTACTTGCAGTTGTACTACTCTCATATTCCAATATCCTATTTGTACTCTTGGGGTTCTTCTTTTGCAAATTTTAGTTATTTCATCCATTACATTAATGAAAAGTAAAGGACTGAGACTGTCTCCCTGTTTAATTCCTTTTTCTATTTGAAATTCCTTAGACTCGTTTCCTTCTATTCTTACTATTCCTTTTACATCCTTATATACACTTCTTATTGCTTTAATATATTCCTTAGGTACTTCCTTACTTTCTAATGCCTCCCATAGATATTTTCTAGGTACCGAGTCAAATGCCGCTTTCAAGTCTAGAAATGCTAAGTATATTCTTTTATTTTTATCCAGCATTTTCCCCATCATTGTTCTTAATATAAAAATGTGATCTTGAGTCTGTCTCCCAGGTCTAAATCCAGCTTGTTCCTCTTCAAGTTTTCCCTCTATGATTTTTCTCAGCCTCCTTTCCAATATATTCGTATACATCTTATATACCACTGATGATAGACATATTGCTCTATAATTATCACATTCCTTATTACTCCCTTTCTTGTGTACTGGCACAATTATGTTCCTTTTCCACTCTTCTGGTACAGTCTTAGTTCTCCATACTTCCCTTAATATATTCAGTAGTATTTCAGCCATTCTTGGTCCTCCATATTTTGTAAGTTCTGGTGCTATTCCATCCCATCCTGCTGCTTTCCAAATTCATATCCGTTTAATTACTTCTCTCACTTCATTCTCTGTGATCATCATATCTTCTTCTACATGCTCCTCCTCTTCTCTGTTTCTTATTCTCTCATCCTCCTCCTGTTCCTGTTCCTGCTCCTCATCTTGTTCTTGCTCATTTGTCCTATCCTTGAACTTTTCTTCATAGAATTGTCTCCATTCCTCCAACACATTCTCCCTTCCTATAACTAGTACATTTTCCTTATTTCTTATAGCTGTTGCTGCTTTTCCCCATTTTCCTTTCAGACTTTTGACCATATTCCAGAACTGCTTTCTATGTTCTACAAAACTTTGTTCAAAATCATTTCCAAACTTCTCCCATGATTTTCGCTTTTTCTCCTCTACAGCCAATTTACTCTCATTTATTTATTTATTTATTTATTTTTGATTCCGGGAGTATGAGTTAGGGAGTAATATTAAAGCTTATATACAAAGATTTGATTCATTTCTAAAAGAACGAAGTCAAAGAAGATAAAAAGGTTCATTTATTGTTATCAGTGATTGGAAATAATGTGTATGAGGCATTGTATATTAAATTAGCTCCAGATGATCCAAGTAGTTTTCCTGTCGAGGTTTTGCTGACTGAACTTGTTGATATGAACCTAAAACAAACAATTTGCTTGAGATATATAAATTTAAAAATGCTAAAAAAGAGCATGGTGAATCAATAGATGATTATATATCACGAATTAAAAAGTTGTCATTAACATGTGGGTTTAAACCAGAAGGTTTTGATAATGGATTAAAGCAACAAACAATTTTTGGACTTCAGGAAGGTACATTAAAAAGATAGTTAATTATGGAGATTCCAAAGACGTACAAAGATGTTTGTGACTACATTAGGAATCATGAAGTACTAGACAGATTTGGTAGCCATATTCATCTAGACTCAAACATCCACAAAGTTATCACGTACACTCCCAAGAAATATGTACAAGGGTAAATTAGAGGTAAAGATATGTTATAAAGGACAATTGCAACAGGACAGTCCAAGGAATGTTAACTGGATTTGCTATAAATGTGGAACGATACAAAAACACGGAGCTGAAGGTTGTCCAGCTATGGGGAAAGCTTGCAGATTTTGTGGCAAGATATATCATTTTTCTAATGTTTGTAGATACAAGAACGAAATAAAGGATGTAGATAAAAGATCACCTGGGAAGAAGGCAGATTTCATGCATCAAAAACAACCTAACTACACCTCAAGGGCTGTGCAATACTTAAATAAGACTACACCAAATGTAAGATCTTCTTCTACACCCTCTGAGGAGTTAGATGCGATAAACAAACCCGAGGAAATAATTTTGACTACAGTGGAATCTAGCACAATATATTCAGTATAAATGTAATAAATACTGTACAGCATAAAAGTGAAGAAAGTAGCAAGGATGTTGAGGAGTTATTATGCAATGAAATTCAACCCTTACATGTTCAGCTATATATCTGCAATAAACCAGTTAAATTCATAGTGGATACAGGAAGTTATGCTAACATTCTAACTAAAAGTAGTGTAGGGAAAAGCAGCGACGTTTTATGATTGAATCCACTCAAAAATGGCTATGGTACTATCACAGGAGAAAAGTTGAAGTTTGAGGGTCAAATTTCCTCACCTGTAAAGTATAACTCACTGAGTTATGAAATGCCATTGATAGTAGGAGATTTAAATGATTTAAAACCTATACTTGGTCGAGCAGGATTTTGTATTCTCTTTGGCGATTGGAAAAGAAAAGTTTGGTAGAGCTCGCGCACTTTCGGATGTTCTCTGGCGTATGGATGAAAGCTGGTCAACGAGCCTCAGCAAAGGTTCGAGCTGGCGCGAGGTAGGGGAGGGGAGAGGAGAAAAGCATGAGTCAGAATATTGTTGTCGAGGGCGGCCAGGCATAAACAAGTTGAAAATCGGTTGTTTATCTTCACGCGGGTGCTGTTAATTTCACATTCGTTTCTTCGTTCGTTTCAAGGGAAACATGCCTCCCGTTCATTCTAAGGTTTTCCGCAGGACGATTCGTGGGCAAACACGGGAAGTTGTGGCAAACGTGCTACAATTCATGCAAAGGGAATCCGATGAAAATGGATGATCCATTCCTCTAAAGAAAGTATATGAACGTGTTTCTGCTGCTACCGGTGTGTCTTTGAAAATTATAAAATGTGTAAAAAAAGAAATGGAAAAGGTGGAAGAAGGCACATCAACCAGTTATGATACACTGCGCAGAAATCAGAACCGACCGCGACGGTACACAAATTTGCACGAATTTGATCTCTGTGTAGTGCAAAGAACAATTAATGAATTTTATATTCAGGAAAAGAGAATTCCTACCTTGAAATCCGTGTTGCTGAAATTGCGCCAAGATATTGGATATGAAGGTCAATCATCTAGCTTAAGAAAAATATTTCGAAAACTGGGGTTTCGCTGGAAAAAGGTTCAAAGCAACAGACGGCTGCTCATTGAAAGAAGTGACATACGCAATACACGTATAGCTTACTTGAGAGCCATTACTAGATTTCGTCGGGAAGGGCGACCATTAATATACAGTGATGAAACGTACATACATAGTTAGCACGCAAATCCCAAAGCATGGTGCGATGATAGTGTAAAAGGTATGAAAATGCCTATTTCAAAGGAACAACGTCTCATTATCGTACATGCCGGCAGTGAAAAAGGTTTCATTCCCAACGTGTTGTTGATTTTCAAATCGAATCAAGCAACCGGAGATTACCACAGAGAAATGAATTCTGAGAATTACATTCGCTGGGTTAAAGAAATGCTTCTTACCACAATGTTCAGTACGAGAAATGCCCAACCTCAAATAGTAGGAAGCAAGACATGCAAAACTGGTTGTTACAAAACAATATTCCCTTCGGTGATGGTATGTATAAAACTGAACTCTACGAACTCATAAAGTTGCATAAGGGCAAAGCCAAAAAATTCGTTTTAGATCAAATTCTAGCTGAATATGGTCACACGGTCCTACGTTTACCACCTTATCATCCAGATTTGAACAGCATTGAGAAGATATGGCGCAACGTAAAACAATGGGTTGGACAACACAATGTCACTTTCAAATTAATTGATGTGTGGGATCTGTGCAAAAGAAGATTTTCGGAGATTGGGGCGAAAGAATGGAGTGATATCTGCCGTCATGTGCAAGATGTTGAACAATACTATATCAAAACTGAAGGTTTGTTGGAGCCTGAAATAGAGCGCCTCACTATCAGGGTTAACAGCAACAGCAGCAGTAGTGACAGTGAAATATGCAGTGATAGTTCCAGTGACTCCAAAGCAGATGATTCCTCCACAAGCGACATCGAAAGATTGAATTAAAGAGCCGCAATGTTGCCATCACACATCTGTTCCAGTTCCACCATGTAAGTTTCCACCTTTTACTAATTACTTATTCTCGTTAGGATATTCATTTTCGCATACGTCTCATACTGGATTGCAAATGATTTGTTATCTTTAAATGCACTGCTGTATTACTAGTATTCTACTTTGTCCCTCTCCAACTCTGGCTGTTACAAGCATTCTAGCACAACAGCTGATGATCGTACGCGCATGTGCCGAGGCACTTGGTGCTGATTGGCTCTGACATTCACACCCACTCACTTCCCCTCTCCCGGGAACCTCCGTGCGGAGTGTTAGACTCGAAACGACGCTGCGCATTAGAAACGCCAGAGAACTTCCGAACGTGCGCGAGTTCTAATTGATACTGTGCAAGGGCAAATGGAAGAAAAAATTTGGAATAGTATTACAAGGAGCTTGTACATAGACACATCAAATGGGGAATCAGCGAAGTTGAAATCTGATATTTTGGTAAAATTTAAAATTTTGTTCAATAATGACATTTCAGAACCTATAAGAAATATTAATGTTAGAATTCCATTGAATCCTGGATTTGTACCTGTGAAAAGGAAAGGTTCCAGTCTACCTTACTTTATGCGTGATGAAGTAGGCAAGGCAATGAAAGATTTGTGCCATCAAGGAATCTTAGAAGAAATAGAAAGTTCTGATTGGAGTAGTCCTGTAGTTCCTGTGTGAAAAGCAGATGGAAGTATTCGTGTATGTGCTGATTATAGCAAAACTGTAAATCCAAATGTAGATACTTTACAATATCCACTTCCAACTTTAGACGAGCTTTATCATAAGTTAGGTTCACATAAGTTGTATACGAAGATTGATCTACGTTCAGCTTTTCATCAATTATTAGTCGAAGAAAAGTCTCAACGTGTTCTTACCATTGTAAATGAAGGTCATTTGTATGTACATAAACGTTTACCGTTTGGAACTAAAATAAGTTCTCAAGTATTTCAAAGAGCCATGGACACAATACTTGGTGGTATTGATGGATTGGTATCATTTATTGATGACATTCTTTTAGGAGCAGATACATTGTATGACTGTTACAAACTAACTGTATTAGTTTTGGAAAGATTGATGCAGTACAATGTGAAAGTAAATTTGCAGAAGTCTGAATTTTTTGTTCATGAAGTAAATTTTCTAGGAAGGAAATTCACGGAACATGGAATTTTTCCTACGAATGAACATGTTCAGGCAGTGTTAAAATGTAAGGTGCCTGAGAATAAAAAGGAATTGGCGACTTTCATGGGTTTAGTGGCGTATCATGCACGATTTTTGCCTAATTTGAGTTCTAGGATACCTAATCTTTATTTACTGCAAAAGAAGAGAGTACAATGGTTATGGAACAAAGAATGTGAGGCGGAGTTTCAGCTAGTTAAGCAGCTATTAGTTTCTGCACCTGTTTTAGTAGCATTTGACACTCGATTGCCATTAGTTTTAGTCACGGATGCAAGTGGGTATGGGATAGGTTGTCAGTTGACACATGAAATAGAAGGAGTGCTGAAACCTATTGTATGTTTTTCAGCTACTTTAACAGATAGTCAGAAAAGTTACTCTCAAGCTGACAAGGAAAGTTTGGCAGTAGTGGAAGTATAAAACATTTTCATATATATTTGGCAGGAAACTAATTTAAAATTCTAATAGATTCTTCAACCGGTAAATCGATATTAGATCCGGACAAAGCAATTTCTCCTACAGTATGTATGAGATGTCAGAGGTGGAGGTTACTTCTAGCAAATTATGATTATTCCATTCATTACACAAAGAATGTAGGGATGGCTGATGTCTTGTCCAGATTACCTGTGTCATGTTTAGTGAATGAAGAACAGGATTTACCTATTTATTTTTTGGATAATGAGACATTGATGAGTGAAGATCATTTAAGAGTTGAGAAAGTAATTGAAGCAATGAAACAGGATGAGACATTGTTACTAGCATATGAATACACAGTGAAGGATTGGAGGAATATAGCACGTAAAGAAGCTGATGGAGAATTGAAAATTTATTCTCAGAATAAACATGTCTTAAATTGCAATAATGGAATGTTATGCCATGGTGAGCGAATTGTAGTGCCAAAATTATTGAGAAATAAGGTTCTAAAAGACTTGCACAAATTTCATTCTGGAGTTGTGAAATCCAAACATGTTGCAAGAAAGTACTTTTGGTGGCCAAGCATGAACCAGGATATAGAGAATTATGTTCTGTCGTGCGATGTGTGCAGAAGACATTCAAGAGCACCAAACAAACAAGAGGATGTTTCATGGAAGCCTGTAGAGGAACCATTTCACAAAGTACACATAGATCATTTTTTCTTTCATGGATATAAATTTCGAATTTTAGTGGATGCATTTAGTAAATACGTAAATGTTTGGCAAGTTGTTAATTTAACGGCTGAAGAAACTGTTGAGAAGTTGACAAATCATTTTTCCATATTTGGAATACCAAATACCATAGGTTCTGATGGTGGCCCTCCATTTGCCAGCAGGGATTTCCAGAGATTTTGTAACAATCATGGAATAAAATTAATTCACAGTCTACCGTATAGACCATGTGCAAATGGAGAAGCTGAAAGGCACGTACAAATCATCAAAAGGTGCATGACCTTAACAGGAGAGATAACAAAAGGCAACGTCAACAGATGCAATGCTTCTGTGGATAAATTCTTAAAGAGAATGGTGTTCTATCACAACAATACTGTAAATGTGATTATGGGGAAATCACCAAATGAAATTTTATTTTCATACAAAGTAAATGCCAATAAATTAATTCATAATGATGGAACAAGGGTTATTTATGAGGCAGAGCATTATAAGAAAGGATCTGGAGTATATTATTATTGTCTAGAAAAAAAGCAGTATGTAAAAGGCGAGATAATAGGACAATTATCACACTCAATTTCCAAAGTTAAGAGTGACAATTACACAAGAAATGTTCATTTTTCGTTTTTGAAGCCAGAGAGTTCCAGAAGGAACGAGAGTGAAAGATATGGTGAACGCACAAAACGATGTACAGAAGAGTTTGTTGGTGAGCATAATCAATTTGCTAACTTGGACTGTATGGAATTACCTTCTGTGGCTCACAATGAAGAAATGGAGCAGCAGGGACCAGGAGGTATGCAGGGCCTGGAGAAGCCAGGATGTTCGAAACAAGAGTCCACTGCAGCAGCAACTACATAAACCACCTTGCAGATATGAACCGGTTTAGAATGGTTATGATTGTTGTTATTATGTTTCATTTTGCAACCAAGGGGAATATTGTTATATATTAGTGAAGTTAAGTTATGAAGCCATGGGCTGAAACAGCCATAAATTTAAAATGATAATATATATTGTTGTTATGGTTACTTGTTGTTGATTTTCTACATGTGTATTGAAGTTAATATAAAAATGTTCGAACCCAATGTGTTACATTGAATAAGTTCTTCGAATAAATACATGATAGCTAACTGGATGAAAAAGTCTATACTATTACAAATTAAAATAGATCACATCATCAAGAGATGACTCTCATCTTATAACCGCAGGTAGCTTTCAATTCTAGGATTCTTATATTCCAGTAGTAACTTTCTGTTCTTGAACCACAAGTCTACTGACTCCATTTTCACAACTTCTAGTTAATGGTAATCTTGTTTGGACCACTGTGAAAAGCCTGGTCCTTGAGAAAATGTTACATACTGGACATTTGTGTGTGTGTGTAAATTCATGTAGTCTTATAATAGCTTATTAACTTGCTATATCACTTGAAAATATTAAAGAAAAGTTGAACAAATCAAAAGAATAAGAATAAATTATGCAATCAGAGCCACACATGTCATCGAAAGATTTGAAACCTGTCTTAAATTCAGTCCTCACACAGCAATCTTGTTAATTACAAAATTCCCAACTGTATAGATTTCTTTATGTACCCAGAGAAATTGCACATTTCACAATCATCTGATTATTCAGACATGCGGCACTATCCATAACAAAACTCACAATATTGTCATATAAATTATTTTATTCCTAATTGGGAAATTTGAGACGCGGTAGTAGATAGATACAGAGAAACTAGTACTCACTTTATCTGTGAAACTTTTTCTTTTTGTTCCATTAATTTCAGTGACCACTCACTGCCACCATCCTCATTGGAACTTGTTGTACTGTTGCCTGGCATGCTTCTATTGTTCGTAGTTCTCTGGCTGCCGCTAGGTGCCCTGTTGTATTGGGGAAATCTAAGTGTGATGTTCCTGTTCCCTATCGACAGGAATTTACATTAATTTGTTTTAATGTAAAAATATTGAAATTGAAATACAGAACTATGATTTTGGATTTTCAAACTCTCTAAAATATAATAATAAATAAGTAATAAAATGGAATCGGCTACCACCTGGAAAATGTAACTTCATGCAAAAGCTTTTAGAATTAATTATAAAAAATGAACAGAATTGAGTCATTACCTGATTCCAGCCTGAGACCTGGAAGACACTTATCTGCAAGACGTTTCACCTAATACTTATAATATGCAAATGCATGTCAAGCAAGGTGTTGGCGATTGTGTAAGAAATCTGCCTTACACAAAGTTTTCCTGTTTAGATGGTAGTTACAGAAGAACTAGGATGTCACTTGAAACCTGACCGTGTTTCATCAGTCTAATATTAGCATCACTGTTAATGTGGCCAATGTGAATTAATTTCACATACACATCAAGGAATTCGATTTATGTTAGTCACAGGGACTTTTTGATTATAAATACTTACCCCTTGTAACTTTTACATTCATTTTTTTTCCATTAAGAGTATGTCACGATTATAAAAACTGACCATCACATAGGTATTCTCCAAATTTATTGTGATAGATTTGAAATATGGGTTTTTTGTGTTTAGCTTATTATACATCACTTTTCTGGTCTTTAAATCGAAAATCATCTCTTGGTTTCATTTTGACTACTTTTTTTTCTTTTCACTTACACGTTTATTAAAATGTGTGTGTGCATCGGGACTTCCAGCTATTTGCATCCATCTCAAGATACTAACTAACAAAAAATTATCTTGCATCATGTTACTATCACTCCAGTCTCTAGAAATAGATAAGTTTGCGACAATGTGGGGAAATGACGAATTGTTGAAAAGAAACTTCACATAATTCCCAGAATTGAGAGAATTCCCGTTCAATATATACAGCCCCTTCAGTATTGGTAACTACACAATGCCACGTTAATGGTTGAGTGACAAATGATCTCATTACAGAAGGTTGCAGGCTCCATTTTCCTGATTATGCAAAAAAAAAATCAAAGCCAACAGTAAATAAATATATGTCCACTTATAAAATGCAGTTGTTAACATTATATGCCAAGATTTTCCAAGAATTTACCAATCATTCACTTCCTGAATATTCAACTGTACAGTGGTATCCATTAAAAGAAATGCCTATTCATGTTCAAACAATGTTATTACAATGATAATAGAAATTAAATACAAAATATATTTGTCATTTACTAATACATCATAACCAAGATCCCATTGGAAGTCCCCACTGTTTAGCATGAGGGAAATACAGACATCATGAAACATCATTTTTCTGGAAATTCCAATAAGAAGACTCGGTTCCTCTCTAACTATGTCCCTTATGAGAAACACAATTCTGGGTATTCTCTTTTGTAAGTATTCTGCAAATATTTGTGTTTTGTCAACCATACAATTAAAATTATATTCCTTTATCAGTGATATGTACAGCCCACCGCTCAGGAGAAGATCCCTGACGGATGTCAAGTGACGTAGCGGCAGGCAACTCCACTATTAGGGTTGGGGGAGTGCACCCTGGGCTTGATTCACATCTACGCTCAAATAACTGTCTATGCAGGTCAGGGGGTATCCACATTAGCGGTAAAGGTATGATCATCGTCAATCTGGTGTTGATTTCTTGACAGAGTACACCGATTTTTTCTTTTGATTTTTTTAAAATAAAGAACCTGACGATTGTACTAACTACAATGTTTAAGATATTTTCAACGACGGAATTGGCTGTTACAGTCTGGCGTTCGAAGCAAATGGCAAAGAGAAAAAGATAAAAAGAGCTGAGAAAGTGGATAACGTTTATTTGCACTCATAATGTGCAAACTACAAATGTCAACAATGTCGGTCTAGGTTTGGCATGAAAATTCTCGGGATGATTGTTTCATATCGACACTGTTGATCATTTCTTTTATTCGAACGTTTCCGACACAACACGGCTAAATATTGTACAACTACCATAACTCTTACAACACCACGAAAACCACGAGATATCACAATTAAACACCCACGCAGAAGCACTTCCACAATGACAATGACTGCAGTGAAAGACTTCCTTCTACCCCTAAAATCTGCAAATAGACCATTCTTCCCCTATCCCTCTGCACGCACTCTCCCCTCATTTGGAGATCTTCTTGTGAGCAGTGAGCTGTAAATAGCATTCATTAATCTGTCTAATTCCTAGGATACAATGAAATTGCTAAAAAAATAACAATTATAAACAGTGTGATTTTAATGACAGGGAAACATGTTACTCATGGTTTCTGCGAAGCTGTTTATTTTATTATTTTTTTTTTTAATGAATTTTGGTGGCTATTGCCATCATACTTAATGTTAATAGAACATTTAAATAATAAAAGGTTATTTTAATGTTATGTTTTTGAGTATGTTCCAGAGAGAACATATTAGTTCACACAGCAGAACCTTTAGTTCTAAAACCTAACTTCACTGAAGGTAAAGATGCTATTAAAAGGCTAAAGAATAACAAAGCACCTGGCATTGATTTAATACCAGCTGAGTTAATTAAATATGGTGGGAATTCGTTAATATGTCAAATTCATAAATTAATTTGTTTAATATGGAATAAAGGAGAAATCCCTCAACAGTGGAGAGAATCCATAATTGTTCCTGTGTTTAACCCTAGGACGCATACCCAAAAATATTTACAACTTTACATAGGTGGGGTCTGGTAGACCCCATCAAAATATATCGGTAAAAGTAATCAGAAATACATATTTTGTCTACAAGAAGATAAGGAAATCACATATTAATGTCGTTTTGAGATATCCACACGTATTTTATCACAAGCTTTACAAACTATCTCTCTCTCTGGCATCACAAAACCCGAAGGTTTATCGTCGAAGCAATGTAAAACCTCCACCTCTTTCTGTCTTGCGCACTCCCAATCCAGTTATTACTATCCACACCAAGTTCTAACAGATCTATTCTAACATTTACCTCCCATTCTTTTACAAACAAACAAAAAATAATAATAAAAACATATTAACTTTTTTATTGTCAGATGCAGCAGAATTCACAACATTCTTTACAGTAGCACTATAAATTTATTTTTTTCAACATTAGTATGTAATTTGTGTATTTGGACGTCAGATTTCCATCTTTATTCACAAAAACTTATTTGTTATTATCTCTAAACTATTTTGCTTATGTTTAATCATACAATGGAAATTATATCAACAACAACAGGACACACACACAGGTCTAAAAAATTGCAGTTTTCTTGTAATGTAACAGCATAAACTACACTTTTATCTCTAGCGCACGGCTGCAATTTTTAAGTTTCCACTTGCATTAAGTGCAGAATACACTAGAATGCTCAGCACATATATTTTTTTTACACTTCACGCAAACAATTACACTCTTTCTGTAATTATTACGGGAACAAAGAAAGCATCTCTTTAAATTTCCTTTTGTTGCTGTGGGGTCGTCACAACGAGCAGCAATCACACCACAACGCAAGAGATTGCTTGGGTTATGTGCTCGTTTCTCCATGTTTGGTAATGTCAGCTGCATTGCTAACTCCTTCAGAAATTGTATTCTACTTTTCATCACTTCCTTGCAGTAATGAGGATTTTGCTCCACAAAGAGAGTGAATGCATTCAGTGCGGCTATACCATTACGTAGCTCAGTAGTAGTAATATTTGGCCAGATTTTCCCTTTTTGTGAAGGGATGCGTCTACCTTCAAGATTTGTGCAATATAATATTTCATCACATATTACTTCCGTAATGAAATACTCCCATGGGTTCTTTGGCGTGGTAGTTATAGTTCCTGGTGCAGGTCCAGGGGCATTGTCAAGCACATTGTGTTGACAAGTTTGTGCAATAGGAACAGAAGACCAATTTGTACCATTTCTTCTGGTCAAAATAGTTGAAGCAGCAGCTTCTGAATCCGAAGAAAATGTTTCAATATCACCACTCTCTAATTCACTTTCAGCTGAACTCGATGTTTCGGAGCACATGCCCTGGGTGTTTTCGAAGCATCGTCCTGCATCACTGTACTGAATACTTTCTTCAGAGGATTAAACACCCTCTTCAGCAAGGCACTCAGAGACAAATTCACTCTAATTACCATCTTCTGGATTCACAGAAAGCTCATTCTTCCTTTCTTTAGAACTCATTCTCAGTGGTTGAAACAAATACCTTGAAAAATTCTCCAACTCTCTAAATCACACTCATAGGATGCAACACTAACAGAAACCTGTCACGATTCAAGTATCCTATGCATCATTGATAATACATACATAACTTATTTTTCAGCAAGAAAGGTGACAAGTTGTAAATAATATTGGTGCTGCACAGCAAAAGTGCTACCGGAAGAAACATGACAAATAGTATGTATTTCTTCTTCTTACAGTAATGCAGCCAAATAGAAGTATAGCTTTATAGATGAATATTATGAACTAGATGTGAAGCTGATTCATTAGCGCCATCACCTGTAAAAGCACGATGCTAGAGTTGAACGAGAGCAAAATGCATTACTATGACAGAACTAGTGCCTAACATTACAAAAAATGTATTATTTCTTGTTGGGGTCTGAACGACCCCACGTATGGAAACATGGGTTAATGATACAAAATAACAAAATTCACAAAAATTGTTATTGGTACGGGGCTATAATTTCGTACGTTATAAGAACACATTCAGATGTAAGATGTCACAAACACTGAAGAACTGATGCGCATTTATTGTGTCAGAAGGTGCCTTAATATACTATGTGGGGTCTGAAAGACCCCACATATGCGTTCTAGGGTTAAAAAAGGTGATCAAATGAACTGCAATATTTACCATAGAATTTCTCTACTCTCAGCAACATATAAAATATTATCTAACATTCTTTTAACAAGACTAACCCCATATGCTAATGAAATTATAGGTGATTATCAACGTGGATTTAAACGTAACAGATCAACTACAGATCAAATTTTTCACATCAGACAGACACTTGAAAAGAAGTGGGAATATAATCAAAATGTCCATCAGCTATTCATTGATTTCAAAAAAAGCATATGATTTGGTCAAAAGAGAGAAATTATATAATATATTAGTCAAGTTTGGAATACCTAAGAAGCTTGTTAGTATGATAAAAGTATGCACCAGTGAAACAGAAAGTAAAATTCGTGTGGGTATTAATGTGTCTGACAAATTTGCAATTCATGATGGGTTAAAACAAGGAGATGCATTATCTCCATTGCTCTTTAATTTTGGGTTAGAATATGCTGTTAGGAAGGTAAAAGAAACTAAAGAAAGACTAGAATTAAATGGTATGACTCAGTTGTTAGCATATGCAGATGCTGTAGACTTATTAGGGGATGATACAGAGTGACCAAGATTAAAGAGGCCCCATGTTATAGGTGATATAAAAAGATCATTAAGCAAGTAAGAGCTGCATTTATGTTACAAGATTGTTTTTGTACGTTGTGTGATGACGTGTTGTTATGTCTTACCGCTAGGGTGGCTCTCACGGCGGTCACGTGATGTCGAGCAGCGATTGAGTGATCAGTGCTGCATTGTCAGTAGTCTGTTTGAAGCGTGTTGTGAAGTTCTGCAGAATGCCTTTGTCAATCGAACAAAGAATGTTCATTGTTGAAACATACTTCGGATGTAAATCGTTTAAAACTGTAAATGAAAGGTTGACGATAAAATATCCAGAGACAGCTGCTCCTGTGAAAAGTGTTGTGCAGATCTGTCGACCTGTGATTTTTATTTGTGGGGTAATTTAAAGGGAAGGTCTACAGTAACAACCCGCATACAACTGAAGAGTTGAAAACAAACATTCGCAATGCGATTGCAGAAATCACACCAAATGAATTGGCAAAAGTTTCCAGAAACATGTTGAGACGTGCTGAGTTGTGTATCGAGGTTCATGGTGAACATTTTCAGCACCTCCTGTGAACTATTGACCTATTGAATGTTCAGTGCGTTGTTTTTCATAGTAATACTTTCCTACTCTGTATTCTGTATATACAGGGTGGCTCAATAAGTCACTTGACACCCCCAGTACAACGCCACTGCGGCATGGAACGTGAAAGTGGCGATGACCAATCGTTATCAGGCCAAGGGGGAACCACATTGACGTCACCCGCATGGTCGGCAGCCATCTTGATGTCCGCCATTTTGAATTCAACTTCAGAAATTTAAATTGGAAAGGGGTCGTGCGACATATCAAAATGGGCTAGAATTTCACCAGGAAAACAACTGTGACATTTGTTTTCACCTAACTTTAATTGTTGCAGAGTTAACAATACCACAAAGTTATGGCTCAATAAGTCACTTAACACCCCCAGTACAAGACCACTGTGGCATGGAACGTGAAAATGGCGATGACCAATCGTTGCCTGGCCAAGGGGGAACCACACTGACGTCACCCGCATGGTCGGCAGTCATCTTGATGCCCGCCATCTTGAATTCAACTTCAGAAATTTAAATGGGAAGGGGGTCATGTGACATATCAAAATGGGTTAGAATTTCACCAGGAAAACAACTGTGACATTTGTTTTCACCTAACTTTAAATTTAAGGGCGATTTCCGCATGGGAGAGTGACACATCCTTTCCTTTTTGCTTAAATGTTTATTGTTCAAATAATCGTTAGTATGTGATTATGTGGTATTTATTGTTAGACCAATCACTGAAAATGTCCGGATATTGACTTACCAGTATGTACATATCTTGTAGTATTGGTTGTCATGGGAATTACGATTGTGTTTTGTTTTTACATAAAAGTTTAAAAGATTGATGATGTGAATTGATCGTGTCAAGAGTAGCATATTTCCTTTTTCACTGATCTGAACGAAAATGCCACTAACACGTGAGGAACGGATAGCCATCATATTGATGTCAGGGGAGAGAAGTACGCGTGACATTGCCGCAGACTTCAATAACCGCAATCCTGCAAGACAACCGGTGTCACATGTGGCCATCAGCCAGTTTGCTGGCAAAGTTCCAAAATACTGGATCTGTGGATGACAAGCTGCGACATGGACGTCCAAAAACAGCCACGGATGAGGGTACTGCTGTAGCGGTGTTGGCATCATTTGCAAAGTCCCCAACCCGTAGCACACGGAGACTGGCGCTGGAAAGCGGTGTCAGCAGGGGTTCAATTCTAAGGATTGTACGTGACCACCACTGGCATCGTATAAGATACAGCTGCAGCAGCACCTTAGTGAGGACGATCCAGACAGGCGTTTGCAGTTTTGTGAGTGGGCTATAGCACAACTGCAACATGACCCTGCCGTCAGTAGCAAGATTCTGTTCAGTGATGAGGCTAATTTTTATGTGTCGGGAGAGGTGAATAATCAAAATCTGCGGTACTGGTCACCCGAAAATCCACATTGGACAGATCCCAGCAAGGTGACGGGGGCAGGAAGCTAATGGTGTGGTGTGGTACTTGGGGTTCCCGACTTGAAGTAAAGTAAATCAAGAAGACTTAGGTGGGCAGGCCATGTGGCATGAATGGGAGAGGAAGGAGGAGTTTACAGGATTCTTGTTGGGAAACCTGATGGTAAGAGACCTGTAGGAAGGCTGAGAAGAAGATGGAGAGACAACGTTGAGATAGACCTAAAGGAAATGGGATGGAAAAGAGTATATAGATCTTGCTCAAGATAGGGTCAGATGGAAGGCCTGTGTCACTGCAGCCATGAACCTTCAGTTTTAAGAAGGCTAGTTAGTTAGTTAGTTAGAGAACATATTAGTTAGCTAGTGAGAAATTCTTTTTGGGTACAATTTTTGTAGCAAATTGATCAGGTTTTTATTGTTTCTCTTTCATATGAACATTTTGTGTTTTAAGAAATCTTTCTTTTAGGGAAAATATTTGCCAATACTGAAACATACATTTCTTTCTCCTCCTCTTAGCATATTGAGTAATCTCATTTTTACTTTCTGGAAGTATGGGTGAAAATACAGGCTTCATTATTCTCCCATTCATGTACACATTATAAATAGTTATTTGGGTATTCTTGTAAACTTGTTTGCCTGGAGTTTTTTGATGCTAATGGCATGCATGATCGATATCTTGAATGCTGATGATATATTCCTTGTAGTATCTGTTCTGGCGTCTGAAAGAGGGGGAAGTAATAATGAGACACAAATGTCAATTTTGCCAGATTAACATTCAAATTAATGCACTAAACTAAGAAAAGAATCTACGGTTATAATGTACTAGTCGGGAGTAAGGTTTTGATTGGAGTTCAAGTGAGGGTGTGGATGTCAAATCCCAAACTAGCATTAACAAAAATAACTTTGTTGTGAAGCAATGGCTTGCGGTTAATGCACCGCTTCAAGACTCTTTTTAAGAGTTTCACCAAGAATTGGGATATTGTAACCAAAAACACTAATATGTTCAAGAACACTCATAATCCAGCATTCAATTCATTCAAAATTCAGGATCACCAAAATGGTGATGTAATTCCAACACTTAATCATGCATTAACTACAATTCTACTATCTACGCTGTTTCCCCATCTACAGCTACTGTATGACACCTTAATTTATGTTTCTTTAATTCTTCATGTGAGAAAAGATCAAACCTTATTTTTACCAATGTTTATTTTGTACTAAATTGGCATATAGTAAATACAGGTGATTCAAAAAGGACTTTACAACTTTCAAAGCATATAGAAATGTATTCAGGTAACTTACAGAGTCTGTTGAGGTGCCATTGCAAAGCAAAACACATCAAGTTTGTCATACAACATTCATGTTGGGTCTATGTGGCTACCATTTGTAATGCGGCATACATCCCACCTGAAGTCAATTTCATTCAAGACTTTCATCAGTAAATCAGGCATCACTTCTGCAGTGGCAGCGGTATTGCGAGGTCTCATTTCAGCAAGATCAGGAGGTAAAGGTTGTACAAAACCTGATCTTTCATGAAACCCCACAAGTAAACATCTAGCGGGGTCAAATCTTGGGAGCGAGGGGACCATGCAATTGGACCTGTACGACCAATCTACCGACCTGGGAATCTGGTATCAAGAAAATCTCCTGACTGCTAAGTGGTAGTGAGGTGGTGCCCCATCTTGCTGACAGTAAATTTTTACATCTTGGTTATCTTTGTCGAACTGAGGAATTAATTAGAAAATTTTGAAACATATCCAGATACACAGAAACTTTTGTAGTATATCCAGATACCCTATACCATTTATGTTTGCCTCCTGGAAGAAGAACAGGCCGTACAATTATTGTTTGCTAAGGGCACAAAAAAATATTGACCTTAGGGCTATCACGAATACGCTGCACAGTTTCATGGGGTTTTTCACTACCCCATATTCTGCAGTTATGAGTGTTCACCTGTCCACTGATGTGAAACATTGACTCATCACTAAAAATTATATTGTCTAGGAATGTCTTGTTATCTGCAATTCTATCCAACATTTGCACACAAAATTGATGGCGAGCAACTTTATCTGCATCCATAATGTGTTGATCCATTGTTAGTTTGTATGGCTTCAATAGCAAGTGTTTACATAATACGTGCCAAACAGTGGGTTGTGGAATGCCAGTCTCATGTGATGCACATCGTGATGATTTTGTAAGACTCCGGGCAAACCGTTCTCTGAGTCGGGCAAAGTTTTCTCTGAGTTGTTCCACAGCAGCTTCAGGAACTTGTGGACGTCCTTGTGATTTTGCATGTGGTAGAGAACAACCAGTCTCAACGAAGGTTTGGTGCCAAGAGTAAATTGTAGGCCTGCTAGGAGGTGCCTTATGATACTCCATAGGAAACTTACGTTGTACTGAAGTTGCTGATTGCATCTGGTGAAAGCAAAACACATACCGAGCACGTTCCACACCTGTAAAATTAGCCATTTTGAGGAACAATGCTGACAGTGCTTCTGGTAGGTGAGTTCGGTACTAATGGAAAGGAAAATGAATAATGAGATTGCTTAAACAACATTAAATCTATTGACAACATTGTTCCAACGAGTCCAGCTCGAACTCGAGCCTAAGCATCTGGTTTAACCAAAATAAGCACACATTATTAGGCAACGCAGAAATACTTCATTCGCAAAGCAACTTCTGAGTTAGTTCAAACTTCTGTATGTGTTGAGCACAAAAATACTCCTGACGTAATTTGACAGTTTTGTGTAGTAGAATGCAGCAATGGTAAAATTATCACTTGTCACTTTCACTTTGCACATACCTTATTGATAACATGCACCTTTTTGTCATCCAGAGAAGTGATTGGAGTTCTGGATGGAGTGTGGGAATGCAGCCAGGTCTTCATATAGCATCCCCCCTTCTTCTACAACACTGGAACCCACGTCTCAGACAGTTGAGGGGGATGGCGGAAACCTTCGGTACTTGTCTTCTCTCTCTGTCTCCTATCGGGACTCCAATCTAATACTTCAGGATGTACGTACAAATGTTGCGGGCATGACAAAAATCTCGTAGTACCAAAACATCGGCATATATCTTGAAACTGTTACTTGTAGTAGAAATAAACTCGCAGCATTGTTCATTTCACATAGGTATACCACAATACTCAAAGAAGCGTTTCAATGCAGTTGCCCCCATTCTCAGGCTCGTTGCTTCCGACGTCGTGCATGTGTGCGGCCTTGTAGACACAATCAAGTCATTTTGCTTCCTGTAGTTGTAAGGACAGTGTAGTTTGCTCATTTTGCAATTGCTGGGAAGGAAGGCATGACCAGCAGAGCTCTCGGATGTTTGCGAAAACTACATGCAAACAAATGAAGTTCGATAATTGAAATGCAGCCAGGGACGGAAGTCCCAAATTGTGATGTATTTTAGAGATGCAATATAACATACTACAAGGCAAATATTTAAGGATCCTGAAATTCGTCACAAGGTGAGGAATGTAAATGGAATAAATAGTATGTGTGTCAAACCTCTTACAACAATAAATGCGTACGCATTCTTCTATGTTCATAAAACATCGAATTGCATATTGTAGTGTTGAATAATATTAATATAAATTAAGTGATGTATGTAATTTTCTTGTTTAGTTTCCTTCATACCCACTATTTATTACTTTCCCTGCTTTGTTGGACAAACATTTTGTGAGGTCAACCTAAGTGATTTTATGTAAAAGGCTTTGGGTTCAAATTGTGATATGTCATAGGTGTTACTTCATCGATTTTATCCAATCATCATTCACCTCATCAATGCAATTGACAAAAGGTGCCAGATGAATGTAACAAAAATACAAATATTTATTTAATACTCTTAGCTTATGTAGAATTGGGTGTTGTTGAAGGACCAGGATGCATTTGGTCACTGATACAAAACAATATTTTATTAATCTGAAAGAAATTTTAACATGTCCCATGAAGAGCCTGAATGACCCTTTCAATAAATGAATGTAACCAGACTTCTGTTTTGGAAAAATAAACTCTGCATTTTGACATTTACTTTTCCAGAGAACAGTCATGGACACTTCTGAGTAGTAACAATTTCATTGACTTACAGTGGGATCTTTACATCCCAGAAGTCTCTGTGACTGTTGATGAATAACCACATGGCTTATGCTAAATGTCTAGTAACGAACCAATTTGGTCAATAGATAACAAATGGTCCAACATGTAACGGGTTTCCTGGTTGACATAACTTTGATCATAGATCGGGCCATAAACGATCCTGATGAAGACATATAACCAGAATAATCCAGTTACAAAATTCGCTTTGTCTTTAGGGTTGTGTTAATGATAAAAAAATATTTTTTATTAATCAATAGCATAATGACAAACATAGAAAATCTTAAAGACTCAACTTTAATCAGATTTACTGTAACTACTCTTGAATCATGTGGTTTGGCCAATAAGATTTTAACATGCACTCACCAGATTAATTCATGGCAATACCAATAATTGAAAATTCACTACACAAATAATTAATTTTTGCTCTGCACCATTCGTTCATTTTTGGTTAATTCCCAATAACATGTTTACAATTATATATGTTCTGATATGCAAATACAATAATCCATGAGAAGCTACAAAATTACCTTCAGGTTTTTGCTTTGAGATGCTAGTTGTTAATCAAGAGTTCATGCATTGTGCATTTATGCTGTAAACCAGTACTACTTCTTAATCATGTGTTACCACAGTAGATTTCTCCTGAGTAGATCAATTTTAAATAATGCACATTGAACAATATAAATAAAATTGTAATCATCCTAATTAATTAATGCTTATTGGTGCTTCATGTTTTCAGGTAGGTAAGATTCTAATTAGGAAATGCTTATTTTCCTAGTTGCAAGAATTTTTATGTGGAACATGGAACATGGAACATGTATCTAAATTGTGTCGTGTCAAGGTTACATATTTCGAAGGTACCCAAGAACTTCAATAATTCTCGATTATTATTGATAACCACTCCCTTGATTAGTTATGTTCCATTTTCACTTCAGAACAAAAGACTTTACTGTAATTATGTGGAAGCTGAACCCATCCATTAATTTTGTCAGTTTCCAAACTTTCCCACACTTTGATTCATTTTTTGCAGTACTATTAAGACATTTATTAAATAACACTATAACATTCATTGGGTGTATATGTTAAAATTCACGTATACTTGCGAATCGTGAATTAGGTTATCATATGTTCCAACAATTGATGCATGCTGCTGTACCATTCCAAACAATGAATCCTCTGATTTGAAAATGCCACAAGGATGAGAAAATCTCCATCCTAAAATTGTGGAAATAAGTAATTTGCTGTGCAAGATGAAGACTAGGTTATCTGACCCCCCCCCCCCCCCCCGCTCCTTGAATCACCTATGATTTCATACACATATTGTACGTGCTACAATGTATGTAAGTAGCAGCATTTAATAAGTGATATCTATCCATACATGCATATCCTGAAATTTCACCAAGCATCCCCCAACTAGGAATTTTCACTTCATTCACTTTCTAATGCAATAATAATGTACAATCTGTTGATATGCAGAAATCAATAAGGCCAGACTAAAGTGAATTACTGCAAAAGTGAGAATAATATTTGATTGACCTTAACAAATTTGGCAGAAGCTGACGAAAAATATTGCTGAACCAATAATATATTTACATTTTTCCAAGTATGTTCTTAATGACAATCTGTTCTACTCAGTGATATAAATCTCAGTGACTAATTCTTTTTTTTCCCCTCCAGATATCTGAACAAAAACTACATGGAAGGACAGAGCCAAGATATTTCAAGGTCAGTTACACTTGTACCTTCAGGAAAATTAAGTGAACAAGGACAAGCAAAGGACACTACAGAATGTGCCAATAGAGAAGGTAACTTTGAACCTGGACCTTCACCAAAATACTCCAAAACAAAGGCAGATATTAAAGGTACCAAGCACTGTAACAGAAAAAGACAACATATCTCTTCGATGTTCAACCAAGTTTTCTCCAAGGAAGGAAATTTATTTGCTCATTCAAATGTCCTTGCAAAGGAGAAGTTTTTGAATCGCTCAGTTTGCAAGAGAAAATTTATTCCTGAAGATAACCTTTACACACAAAGAAGGGTTCACACCAAAGAGAAACCTTTTAAGTGTTCAATTTGTCACAAAGATTTTTCCCAGAAAGCAGCTCTTCGAGTGCATGTGAGGATTCACACTAAGGAGAAATCTTTTAGGTGTTCAATTTGCAACAAAGATTTTACCCGGAAATCAGGCCTTTATATTCATATGAGGATTCACACCAAAGATAAACCTTTTAATTGCTCAATTTGCAACAAAAATTTTACCCAGAAATCAACCCTTAATATTCATATGAGGATTCACACCAAAGAGAAACCTTTTAATTGCTCGATTTGCAACAAAGATTTTACTTGGAAATCTAGTCTTAATATTCATATGAGGGTTCACAACAAGCATAAACCTTTTAATTGCTCGATTTGCAACAAAAATTTTACCCAGAAATCAACCCTTAATATTCATATGAATGTTCACACCAAAGATAAACCTTTTAATTGTTCAATTTGTGACAAAGATTTTGGCCAGAAATCAGCTCTTCGAGTGCATGTGGGGATTCACACTAAGGAGAAATCTTTTAAGTGTTCAATTTGCAACAAAGATTTTACCTGGAAATTAACCCTTAATAATCATATGAGGATTCACACCAAAGATAAACCTTTTAATTGCTCGATTTGCAACAAAGATTTTACCTGGAAATCTAGCCTTAATATTCATATGAGGGTTCACAACAAAGGGAGACCTTTTAAGTGTTCAATTTGCAACAAAGATTTTACCTGGAAATCTAGCCTTAATATTCATATGAATGATCACACCAAAGATAAACCTTTTAATTGTTCAATTTGCAACAAAGATTTTGGCCAGAAAGCTGCACTTCGAATGCATGTGAGGATTCACACTAAGGAGAAACCTTTTAAGTGTTCAATTTGCAACAAAGATTTTACCCGGAAATCAACCCTTATTAATCATATGAGGATTCACACGAAAGATAAACCTTTTAATTGCTCGATTTGCAACAAAAATTTTACGCAGAAATCAACCCTTAATATTCATATGAGGGTTCACACCAAAGAGAAACCTTTTAATTGCTCGATTTGCAACAAAGATTTTACCTGGAGATCTAGCCTTAATATTCATATGAGGGTTCACTACAAAGGGAGACCTTTTAAGTGTTCAATTTGCAACAAAGATTTTACCTGGAAATCTAGCCTTAATATTCATATGAATGTTCACACCAAAGATAAACCTTTTAATTGTTCAATTTGTGACAAAGATTTTGGCCAGAAAGGTGCTCTTTGAGTGCATGTGAGGATTCACACTAAAGAGAAACCTTTTAATTGCTCGATTTGCAACAAAAATTTTACCCAGAAATCAACCCTTAATATTCATATGAGGGTTCACAACAAAGTGAAACCTTTTACTTGCGCAATTTGCAAAAAAGAATTTGCCTTGAAAATTTATCTTAATCTACATATGAGGCTTCACACTGAAGATATACCTTTTAAGTGCTCAATTTGTGGCAAAGATTTTGCCTATAGAGGAAGTTATAATCTGCATGTGTTTGTTCACAACAAAGAGAGGCGTTTTAGATGTTCAATTTGTGGCAAAGGTTTTGTCTGTAGAGGAAGTTATAATCGTCATGTGTTTGTTCACAGCAAACAGAGGCCTTTTAGGTGTTAATTTGTGACAAAGATTTTACCCAGAAATCAACCCTTAATATTCATAAAAGGGTTCACAACAAAGAGAAATCTATTAATGGTTGATTTGTTGTTTTAAGTCCACTTTATGCACAGTAAGGCTAATTGGGACTGGACCTACAGTTTAAAGTGGGATCCGAACCACTTGTGCCTCCACCGAGTATCGAACAGAGAAATCTATTAAGTTTACAATGTGCAACAAAGATTTTGCCCTAAAACATCACCTTAATAGACACATGAAATTACACACAAAGAGAAACCCTTTAATTTTTTAAAATGTAACAAGTATTTTACCCATAAATATATATACTTGCTAAACATGTGAAGAGGGTGCATATCAAATAGAACTTAAAAACCATTTGCACACAGGGAATGGTGTTTCTGTGTAGAAATCTCTGGAAATTCTTGTCATTCTGTGCATATATCATTTGGGATGGAATCTCGAGCTCTGTATTATACAAATCTATACTTCATGTCTATAACTATGGTGCCACCATTTTATTAAGTGAGATTTCAACCATCCATTCCAATGGTACTGTGCAAACCTTTTCTTGATAGCCCTACTGAAAATTCTGTCTACTGTTTTCAGTAGATCAATGGGTGTTTTGAAACATCTACTGTTTTATGTAGGTGAACTGTAATGCTACTGTTTTCAGTAACCCAACTGTGTCTACTGTTTTCAATAGCTGAACTGTACTGATAATGTTTTGTACTGTTTTTAGTAGCCCAACTGTGTCTACTGTTTTCAGTAGGTGAACTGTACTACTAATAGTAAGACTTGAAGCTTTCCTGGCGACGAATGATGAATAGATTCTCTCGAGCTATCTCACTTCAACCCTGAAGATGAGAGTGACAAAGCTCTCAAAAGCTTGGAATATTTTCCACAACTCACCTGGTCGACAGCCCGGGAGAATCTATTCATGTACTACTAATGTTTTGTACTGTTTTTGGTAGTCCAATGGTTTCTCCTATCTTAAGTGGCTGTGGCTGAACTGTACTCTTTATGTTTTCAGTAACATAATTATACAACCAAGATCTTTTATTATTGTGTTCAGCATATTTATTTATAAAAACAGTACTATTATCAGTAATGAAATATTTCTTATCAATACAACTGAAAATGCAATGGAGAAATCGCATAAACAACTAAAATGAATATATGGTAAAGCATGTGGAACTTGCTACTTAGGAATGTGCCCACACAAAAAAAAATAAGTGTAGGAATATGTTTTTAAGTGTGTAGCTTCACTGTGGTTAATGCACTTGTAGAAAATTGAAAACATACTGTTTTATACATAAATTGACATATTGTTTTTCATATATTCACACGAAAACATCAAAAATTTATTTTAAACAAGACCTGATCCTCAATGCTTGAAAAACCAAAAGAAGCAAACATTGTTGACGATGTTGATCAAGAGATGGCTCTTTTCTGCAATTGCACTACACAGATATAATAATAACCATGGAAATTCCATGCTGAAAGAAAATCAACTGATATGATAATGTATTAAAACTACTAGCTGCTTTAAGGCTGAGCTATTTCTTAAGGAAGAGTTGTAGTAACTTATTCATTTAGATATATCTGACTTCTGTAGTATTCATTAGAAAAACAGTAGAAATTCAGTTCATGTATTGTTTTTTCCAATGCACTTCAAAATCTCCGATGGTGGCTCAGTCGGTAACACGTCTTACTACCATGCTCAAGGTCCCGGGTTCGATCCCCGGCCGGTTCAAATCCGGGAACTTTTCTATCATTGGAAGCAGCCCGGGCACCAACCCAGCGTCAAATGACATGGATGCCTGGGGGAAACCCTGGGGGGGGGGGGGGTAAAGGCGGTCAGGGGCACGATGCTGATCACATCACCCCCACTCATGACCGGATCAAGAAAGTGTGGGGCGTTACCCCCACACCCCCTATACGCCTCATGGCATGGTGCTAAGCACAGGGGAGCCCTTTACCTTTACTCCAAAATCTCAAAATTACTGAATATATGGTGTCAAGAATGAATTTGCCTATTCTTGGAATCAATAAATGATTTTATAATATATTGTAGCAAGTATTATGCATAATTATTCACATTGTTTCTTCAGTACAGTAGTCCTACTGCAGAGTACATTAGCTGTACAGTAATCTGCAATGGGATTTCAGTAGATTTCACAGTACACAGTAGGAGATATTTGAAAACAGTAGAATTTCTCTACTGAAAACAGTAGAAATTTCCAGCAGGGAGTTGTAAGAAAATAACCATTCATAACACGATGTGGCTTTTTAAATAGCTAGCCATTGTTTAAGTACTTTTTTTTAGCCAAAGTACCAAGCAAAGAAAGAAGCTTCATCACCAGTAGCAGTGACTCAGGTTGGCTACTCATTGGGAATTCCTTGAATTCCAGGAATTATGCGTGAATTATTGGCTCTGGGAATTATGCAGGAATTTTGCTCCTTAAACGTAAAAAATTGCAACTTTTATTAATCCAGATCCCAAATTTATCTATACATATTCATAAATGTTGTGAGGCATGTATTTCACAGTTTAGATTTAATGTTTGTCAAGGAAGTAAAAGGAAGCTGCATTGGAAAATATATTAAAACAGAATTCTTCTCTGGTAGGACAAATGTATGATGTTGGTAAACTAGGATAATTTCTAAATGCGAAAAAAGATTCCAGAGGAAAGTACAGTACAGTAATGGAATACGTATAGATTCCTATTTTAACTTCTTGTGCAGTCTTTCCTTATTTTTACTTGCCTTGCTAAGTGTCATTGTTTTGAAACTTATTTGTATGAACAATGTTTCATTTCTAATACTGTGAACAATTTATGTACGAGTACAATATCAGAGATCTTTGATATTTCTTTAGGATAGAAACAGCAATGTGGGTTTATTTCATGCTGTGCAGTACTGGCATGCAATAGGGACCATATTAAATCTTGGATGAACCTCATATTTTTTGGGTACATATATTCCGAATGACTGACTCCAAAACATAAAAAAAACATGATTCTGAGTCGTGTTTATTGAAAGACGTAACATTTTAGAAATACAACTCCATTTATCTATATTGTGTGTTTTAGTGCTTTTCCCCTATTGTTTATTTCACAAGGAATATCGCAAGGGAAAGTTTCCCCTGTACACTCACCCTCAATAAAAATTGCACATAGAGACCTGAAATACTCGCTTCCCTGCGAGGCATTGTGTGTGGTGCCTAACTCTACGGCGATAAGCATATTTTAATAGGAAAGTTTCAACGGCAACTTCTACCAGCCCCTGTAGAATTATGCAACATCCACAACACCTTGTAGGCAAACGAGGATTTCAGGATCTAGGTGTCCCATTTTTATTGCCTGTAACTGTACATTGCACCATGCCATTCAGCAATGCAGAAGGTGTGGAGGATAGAGTTTCATATATTATCGATCTTGGCCATACTGGAGGTGACGTGATCAGCACTACACTCCGTCCATCTTTACCCACTCAGTTACCCATTGATGAGAGGCTAGGTAAGCCACAGAACTTCTTCTGCAGGTACATTTTCTGAATATTTCCACCTGAAATGTCCAAACTCGTGAATGGAACTCTTGTCACTTAACAATGAACCACGAAGTTTATCTTTCAGTTGAATTGAATTAGAACTTTTTGACACACTAGAACCACAAAGACCGTTTGTATTAATATTAATATTTTTGGGGGGCGGGGTAATAAGTAAGGTTGAAACAGGAAAATCTTACTTGTACCCTTAATTTTTTGCCCTGAATTTTTTGAAAGTTCGTATTAAAAACGAGGAATTATACTTGAATTTTATCATGGTCATAGAGAAACCACCCTGTGATTGATGTTAAAGTTTCCCTAATTTGATGTATTTTTATTAATTCATTATAATTATTGTTATCATTTGTATTATTCAGGTTTTCTCAACACACTGATCTCCCTCACCATTCAATATTTACTTGTGATACCAATGTCCATGGCAGAGTGGTTAGCACAGTGCACTATGATGCTAGGGGTCCCAGGTAGGGTTGTTAAACTCCAGGCATTTTAAGTAAATTCAATTCCTGTCCAGGAGAGAAAATCAGGAAGCATAAATGGGTTCTGGACCGTAAAGAACCTTTTTATCTGAAGTATTTCAATTCGGCCCAGGAACTTTTTTTCCAGATGAATTGAAATACAGTCTAGGAACCTTTTTTTCTGGATGAATTTAAATTCCATTCAGGAACCTTTTTTTCTGAATCAATTTAAATATGTCCAGGAACGTTTTTTTTTTAATCTATTTATATTTGGTCCAGGAACCTTTTTTGCAGGATCAATTTAAATATTTTCCAGGAATCTTTTTTCCGAGACCAATTTAGATGTGGCCCAGGAATCTTTTTTTTTCTTTTCAAAATTCGTTTAAATAGAGTCCAAATTCTGTATTGAAATGAAACAATACACAACTTGGATGGAATTTTTAAATTGTGCAAGAAAAGAGTTCCTTCAACAACCGTGTTTCTCATTACGGACTTGACAAGAAACAATTAACCACTTGTGAGCATGAAAGACTAATCCAGGAGCTGGCTGTTTTGAGAATCTAAGGAAGAAGTCCGTGCATAGTGGCAGAAATGGACAAAATGCAAATACTGCAGTCACGTTACCCCTCTCCATGTAGCCCCATTCTCTCGCGCGTGTTCCTTCTCTTGGTTGAGACCTCTCGAGTCACTACTTGCGCAGACTTGTCGTTCGCTTGCTTGTTGCCTTCGTTGAAAAGAATGTTTGAATAGCCATCTCATTGCACTGCAGTGTAAATATTAGGGCAACAAAGTGACGAACAAAATTCTTTAGGGACATGACAGAGGTAGAGTTGGCTCCGGAAAAGTTTGGCAATAAACAGCCCCATTTACTTCGAATTTCCTTGCATAAAGGACAATTTCCCTTGATTTAGCAACATTGTCCGTCCTTGTTATAATAGGTGGAGCCTCATGTTACCTCATCGATAGCTCCTATTGGCTGCGGTTCCAGGATTGCATGCCAGAGCAACACGTGACGGGTTGGTTTGCACTCAATGTGACATCACTAATATGGTTCATTGTATTCTGTAACACTTCGACAAGGGAGGTTTTTGAACGTGGCCCATTAGGAGAGAAACAGCGTTATGATGTTTTTCCTTCGCTATGATTTCTACAACCGCAGTGTGGCATTCCAATGTATAACATACTCACAGACATTTTTAGAAGGTAACTTTTAATCCATCAACCCTGGTCCAGGAATTGTAAATAAATTGAATGCCGGACTGGGAGAGAAAATCTGCAAATGTAAATGACTTCTAGACATTGTAAGACCTTTTCATATTTAAATCATTTCTATTCAGTCCAGCAACCTTTTTTTTCCTGCATGAATTTGAATACTGTCCAGGAACCTTTTTTTCAGGATCAATTAAAATACATTCCAGGAACCTTATTTCAATTAAAAAATACGCAACTTGGACTGAATTTAAACTGTGCGAGAAAAAAGGTTCCGGTTCTTGCAGCAGAACCAAATAGAACCCATTAGATTTTTTGGGTTCCTGAACCTTTAACAACCCTGGTCCCAGGTTTGAATCCCAGGTTGTGAATGGATGTTCTTTGTGAGTATCCCTTCATCAATTTTATCATATTGAAATTCTTATGTAATTAACAATTTCTTATAGATTAGTATACACTGTAACATTTGCGACTCGTGTTTGTAGATGTATTTCTTGTCTAATTATGTGAAATGGTAAATGTAAACTTCACATATTAAATAAAATATTTTAAATATTGAATTGAACCTTTTAATTGAATTTTATTTGAATGTTTTGATATAATGGAATCTCATTTATGCTTTATATTGTTAATATATTTGTGTGTGTATGTGTGTTGGTGGTGAGAGTCGGTAATAGGTAACATTGAAATAGAGAAAACATATGCTTGTACCCTGGAATGTTCGGAAAGTTCGTCTTGGATACCGAGAATTATACTTGAATTTTATCATGATCCTGTAGTGTCCACTTTATACTAGCAAAGTTATAATCACTTATGGACACAGATTTTGTGATACGTTAATGACAAATTTATTTTTTATGGTGATAAAGTTTAAAGCACTTATAATCTCTACCTCTTTTCAAATAATGTTTAAATATTATGTTGGTGTGATTGGAATGAGATTGCATTGATTGAAACTAATTTCTTCTCTCTGAAAATTATTGTGATATTTTATGTTAAATTTTGTGCATAAAGTTTTTGTGTTTCTTAACATACTGAATAATTTTGATGAAGAATTTGTAAATGTGTAATATTTCAAACTTCCCAATTTTCAGAAAGCAATACTCAATGCCAGTGATTCATGATTAGTAAAGAAGATCTAGTTTCTAGATCATCCTTCAGAAAACGCAACTTTTAGTTAGAAATTTTCAGCAAAATATCATCGTTTTGGAACATCTAAACCTCATCGCACAGCTGGGAAATGTTGTGTTTGCAATCAATTCCATTTTAAAATAATAAAGGTTAGTTACCAAGTCACATATCACATTCCTTTCATGGCATTAATTGACTCACTAATTATTCTCCTGCAGCATTATAATACTTTGAGCCACGGAGGTGTATTCTGTAGGGTGTCTGTTTCCATGCAGGAGACCTGGGTCGATTCCCAGGGTGGGTGATGTAAGGTCAGAATGTTTCTGGCCTTCTCCCTCCCAAGGCATCTCTGGGGCTCACCCAACCTCAAATCAATGGATACCTGGTGGTAACCCCATGTGGGTAAAGGCAGCTGGTGTGGTTCTGATCACATAATCTCCAAAAATGGTAGAGATCGAGAATGTGTCCAAACGTACCCCCAGATCCCCTAAATGTGCCTTCATGACATTGTGCTATATTCACGGGGAACTCCCTTTTTTTAAAAAAAAAAATAAGAAAAAAAGCATTATGATACTTTAAAATGTCTTGATGGTGGAATAACTTGATTAAAGAAATCGTTAAGTGGAAGAAACAAGCATGGAAGAGGTACTTGGAAAATAAAACAGAGAAGAAATGGAATGAGTATGTTCAGAGGAGAAATGAAGCAAGAGAAGCAGTCTAATAAGCAAGAAAAAAATCATGGGAAGAGTTTGGGTTAGAAATAGAGAAACACTATCAAGGGCAGTGCTCGATAAATTTTCTTCAAAGCTAGGCGCCAGCTCTGAAAATCAGGCGCCAGGAAACCACCTACTAGCAATTGTGCATACTACAGTATGTTTCAAAAGTCGCATAATCCAAACTTCGAAAATGTATATCATGAAAATCATAAGAGATATTTACACTGGATTTTCTGCACTAAGCTAACCCTGTAGGCTATCACTGGGCTCATAAATGTATATTAACATTTATCTAAATAAAAGCAATTACATTATTTTAAAAAAAACATTGTTAATTTGCTGAAAACCTTTGGAGAACTGATTTCCAACAATAAAAACCAACTCTTAAACAATTTGTGGGATCATTTGTTGGTGTTTGACTGGTTGTAAAACAGTTGCTTTGTGAGGTACAGCAGAAGCAGAGCATTTTTATTGGAAAACCTCTTTCACATGAGTTGAAGAATGATATCTTGATTTACGATTTTTCACGTAAATGTATAGACAATACTTAGACACATGTTGCATGCGACTGTTGGCAATATTTCGACCTGCTAGTGTTGCCATATACGGAGATATATCCCAAAAGTTGCACTTTTCACTCAATCCATAAAATCGCCAGTCAAAAATTAATCAAATGTTGCACATGACCAATATTGGTCCAAATGACAGACTGGCACGACATCAGTCATCAATTGCCCAATTATGACCCTTCCATAATTTCTTACATATTTTTTTTACTCAGAAGTTCATTTCTGGAAAAAAATTAGTGCTGCTTTCCATCAGTTATTAATTTATATAATTTTCTGTACAGACTGAACTGATAATTTTAAGCATTGAGAAATATCTCAATGGATGAGGCTTTATAATGCAGAAATCCCAGTGTAAATATCTCTTACGGTTTTCATGATATAAATTTCCAAAGTTTGGTTGTGCGACTTTTGAAACACTCTGTATAAGATGCTGAGCATCACGGTATTCAAAACATCGCTAAATTATTTGATATACCAGGAAATGGGGTGTTTTGGGGGACAAAGGGTAAGAAATTGTTACGGACTCTGGAATGTTCACAATGTTGATAAAAAAGAATCATTTGCTAACTTACGCTGTACTGCAATTTGAATTTAGAGAATCATCAATATCTCGTACATATTACAGCATAAAATCAGTCGCAAGGCTGAAATTTTTAGTCGCCATGGCGACCGAGATTTTTCGAACCCTGATCAATGGATTAGTCGAAAGTTCTGGCAGACAGTAGAAGCAATGAAAGGAAAATATGGGAAGAGAATAAGAAACATAGAAGATGAATCAGGAGAGATCCAAACAGAAACTGAAGATATATTGAAGACATGGAGTAAGTATTACGAAAACACATTTAGAGATGAAAATGGGAAGATGAATGAAGAACATGCAATAGAGAGTGCAAATGTAGAAGAGGATGGAAGAGATGAAATAAAAATGCAAGAAGTGAAGGATGCAATAAAGAGAGTGGAATTAGGAAAAGCTGCAGGAGCAGACGGAGTATACCCAGAACTAATAAAGATGGGAGGAAAGAAAGTTGTACAATGGTTGTGAAAGATTTGTAATGAAGCATGGAAGAGAATTAAAATACCCAAAGATTGGGAAAGAAACATGATCATACCAATCCACAAGAAGGGTAGCACTGTAAAATGTGAAAACTATAGAGCAATCTGTACTGTAAAATGTGAAAACTATAGAGCAATCTGTCTATCTTCAGTAGCTCTAAAAATATACACAAGAATCTTAGAAAGAAGACTAAGAGATGAAGTAGAGGAGGAGTTAGAAGAAGAACAAGCAGCTTTCAGAAGAGGAAGACAAACACAAGATCACATTTTCACGCTACGACAAGCCATAGATAAATTTCTAAGCAGAGAAAAAGAACTGTTTGTTGCCTTTTTGGATTTAAAGGCAGCCTTTGATACAGTACCACGACAGCAACTATGGTCAGCATTACAGAAAATAGGAGCCTCATAAAAATTAGTAAGAAGAATACAAAGTGTCTACAAGACAGTTAAAGGAATAGTGAGAATAGGAGGGGAGAAATCAAAAGAATTTAACATGAACAAAGGAGTTAAACAAGGTGATAGCCTAAGCCCCTTACTATTTATAATACTAATGGATCAAATACATAAACAAAGTGGAAGAAGAACACGAAAATGTAAGTTTGGATATAGGAAACTGAGACCAGTTTATGTACAATCACTTCTGTGTGCTGATGACATAGCATTAATAACATCAACAAAACAGGAACTACAAAATACAGTAATAGAATGGGCCAGCTGAATACAAGATAGAGAAATGATAGTGAACCCAAAGAAGAGTAAAGTAATGCACATATCAAAGCATGGAAATGAAGAGAGATTGGAAATGAAATGGCAAGGAGAGCAGCTAGAACAAGTGAATAGATATGAATATTTGGGAACAATAATAACAGCGGATGGAAAAGTAGAAGAAGAAATAAATAGCAAAGTTCAAAAAACAAATAAAATATATGACAAAATAAGTAATACAATAGTAGGGGAAAAGGAGGTACAAGAAAATACTAAATTAAGGATTTACAAAATCATAATTATACCAACAATGCTCTATGGCATAGAAAGGTTAATGCTCCAAAATAAGCATAAAAGTAGATTAAGAGCAACAGAGATGAAATACCTCAGAAGAGTCCTAGGGAAAACCAGACGAGATAGAATCAGGAACACTAAAATCAGGGAACAGCTACAAATAGAATCAATTGAAGAGATAATAGAGAGAAGAACACTGGGCTGGTATGGCCATGTCATGAGAATGGGAGAAGAAAGAAAACCGAAACAAGTAATGGAAGCGAGACCAGAAGGAAGGAGAGGAAGAGGAAGACCTCGGATAGAATGGGAGCAATACCTGTTAGAGATGGTTACTAAAAGAGGGAAGGCACTAATGGAAGTTAAGAGAATGGCACAAGATAGGAAGATTTTTTGCAGATGGTTGAACGACCCCGATGCCTAACAGCACGAAGGGGAAGAAGAAGTAAGTAAGTAAGTAAAATGTCTTGTTATTCCTGCCTTTTGGGTTAGCCTGGAGGTGGAGAAAAGAGACATAATAATATATGCAAATACAGTTATTAAAATAATGCCTCTTGATGCAATGCTGTCCATCATTATCTGACATTTACAACAAAAACAAGTCACTGCGATATAGGCTGATACCAACAGGAACGGATCGAATCTGGGTGGTGTAGCTCATTTATCATTCATCCTCGATGATGACATATTCGCTGCTCATGAAGAACTTAATGATAACATGCGAGAGGTAACACATACACACTAGGGATGGCCAGATCCGGATCCTGGCGGATCCGAAATCCGGATCCGGTTGGTTCCGGATCCTAAAATTTTTCAAATCCGGATCCGCAGATCCGGAATTTTCAGATCCCGATTCGGAACTTTCGGATCCGGATCCGTTTTGCCATCCCACATGCACTTCTTTAGAAAGTAAGAATCTGCTTATAACATATTGTTACCTGCTAATATACATATATATATAATATACATACATACATATATACTGGGTGATTTTTTTAACCTGAATCATTAGAATATCTTGAAAAAAAATCATCCTACAAAAAAATGTTTCAAATAAAAAGTTGATAGTTTGGAGGGGGAAGTTTAGTGGTGCAACAAAATAACACCCCCTCCCCCTCTTGTAGGTGTGGCAACTTTGAAATTTCAAATAGAAACCCCTATTTTTTATTACAGATTCGGATTTTATGGAAAAAAATACATAAGTTTTGTCTGAGACATTTTTTTCGATTCGTGATAGATGGCGCTATAATCGACAAATTTTCATGAGCTGACATGAGGATCATGGGCCACAGCAGCTAACACATTAATTTCATTTTCTTCTCCAGTAACTGTTCTTCCACGGGTCCTTTGTTTAGGTTTAACACTTCCTTCAGTAGTAAATTGATTGACTGTACGTTGAAACGAAGCGAAAGAACGCACCCTGTCTGAAACACGCTGAGCATAAACAACGACAGCTTGACTGAGATTCCTGCCAGATTCTCCATACACGAGAACCATTTCAATTTTCTCTTCTACAGTTAATACATCCATTGATATTAAAAAGTATCAACAGCTTAGTCAAATTAATCGCTCGGACCATTCTTGTGATCTAAAAAACAATGAAAAACAATGATTTAACAGGAAAAGTCTAAAAAGGAACTGTTTCTTGACATTGTTTTATTTTTTTTTCTGTTGTAGCTTTGTTAAGCATCTTTGACACAACAATAAAAAAAATTAAACAAATATCGAATCTAACTTTTTATGTTGTAAATAGGCGAATTACCAGCTTAATGAAATCTCAAAAGATTTGTCAAGAATAAGTACAAAGTTCATGCACGAGAATATTTTATTTTTTGACTTTAAATGAATTGCGAAATGAAATACATTGGTTTTAAAGTGTAAACATTCAAGAAATGAAAATTTGTCGATTATAGCGCCATCTATCACGAATCGAAAAAAATGTTTCAGACAAAACTTATGTATTTTTTCCGTAAAATCCGAATCTGTAATAAAAAATAGGGGTTTCTATTTGAAATTTCAAAGTTGCCTCCACCCCACCTACAAGAGGGGGAGGGGGTGTTCTTTTGTTGCACCACTAAACTTCCCCCTCCAAACTATCAACTTTTTATTTGGAACATTTTTTTGTAGGATGATTTTTTTTTCAAGATATTCAAATGATTCAGGTTAAAAAAATCACCCAGTATATATATATATATATATATATATATATATATATATATATATATATATAGTGTGTGTACGTGCGTGAGCGATTTGTAATTAATTAATACACTTACAAGGGAGGTCTAAGTCTCCCCCGATTTCCATGAAACTAGGCAGGTGTATAGAGCCCCCCCCCTCAAATGGCAAGATGAGGAGAAATTGAAGTGGGGATCTGACCCTGAAACCACGTAAATATGGCATAGGAAGAAACGGGCGGCATAGGGCCTCTCTATACACCTGTCAAATTCCATGGAAATCGGAGGGGGACACAGGGGTCGGATGATCCCCAAGTCAATTTGTACTCATCTTGATATTTGAGGCGGGTTTTGCCCCCTAAAACAGTTTTTTAGCCGAAACAAAAAAAACACGTATTTCTTCCTTTGGGCCCCTCTATACACCTGCAAAGTTTCATGAAAATCGGACGGGGACATAGGGGTAAGATCCTTACTTCAATTTGTCCTCATCTTTTCATTTGAGGGGATTTTGCCCCCTAAAACAGTTTTTAGCTGAAACAAAATAATACAACATATTTCTTCCTTTGGGCCCCTCTATACAATTTGTACTCATCTTGATATTTGAGGCGGGTTTTGCCCCCTAAAACAGTTTTTTAGCCGAAACAAAAAAAAAACACGTATTTCTTCCTTTGGGCCCCTCTATACACCTACCACGTTTCATGGAAATCGGAAGGGAACACAGGGGCCAGATCCCCACTTAAATTTGTCCTCATCTTGACATTTGAGGGGAGGTTGGCCCCTAGAACAGATTTTTAGCCCAAACAAAAAAAAAACTCGTATTTCTTCATTTGGGTCCGTTTATACACACACCTGCTAAGTTCCATGGAAATCGGAGGAGGACACAGGGGTCAGATCCCCACTTCAATTTGTCCTCATCTTGACGATTGAGTGGGTTTTGCCCTGCAAAACCGTTTTTTAGCTGAAACAAAAAAAAACACGTATTTCTTCCATTCGGCCCCACTATACACCTGCCAAGTTTCATGGAAATCGGAGGGGGACACATAGGTCAAATGCACACTTAAATTTGTCCTCATATTGACATTTGGGGGGGGGGGTTACCCCCTAAAACAGTTTTTTAGCCGAAACAAAAAAAAACACGTATTTCTTCATTTGGGCCCGTTTATACACACACCTGCCAAGTATCATGGAAATCGGAGGGGGACACATAGGTCAAATGCACACTTAAATGTGTCCTCATATTGACATTTGAGGGGGGGGGGTTGCCCCCTAAAACAGTTTTTTAGCCGAAACAAAAAAAAACCGTATTTCTTCCATTGGGCCCCACTATAGACCTGCCAAGTTTCATGGAAATCGGAGGGACACAGGGGTCAGATCCTCACTTCAATTTGTCCTCGTCTTGACATTTGAGGGAGTTTTGCCCCCTAAAACAGTTGTTTAGCTGAAACAAAAAAAAAACACGTATTTCTTCCTTTGGGCCCGTTTATACACACACCTGCCAAGTATCATGGAAATCGGAGGGGGACACATAGGTCAAATGCACACCTAAATTTGTCCTCATATTGACATTTGAGGGGGTTTTGCCCCCTAAAACCGTTTTTTAGCTTCAACAAAAAAACACGTATTTCTTCCTTTGGGCCCCACTATACGCCTGCAAAGTTTCGTGGAAATCGGAGGGGGACACTTAGATAACCTCCCTTGTTAGTCTTACACTTTGTAATTATATAACACTGCATATATTATAATGTTTTATTTTAATTTGTAAAACTGTAACTGTAGAACAATTGTATAACTTTTGTATAACATTTCTATCTTGTTATATGTGTTAAAGGTTTCATCCTGGAATTGAATGTCTCACATTTATGTATGTTTTCATTTCCAATACATTCGAATGAATACATATTCGTTTCAATCGCATATACAAAATCACCTCTGACATTTTATGTTAAACAAGTAAGATTATTTTTGTGCACGAGTGTGTTAGCCGATGCGTAGCAAAGTATTTTAGGAACAACACTTGAAAAAAATTCTTGTAGGACTAACTAATGAAAAATTTATTTGTAATTGAAGATCAAAATGCCTTTTAAGGTGTGGTAATATTATAATGGGATTGAGATACGAAACTCTCGGATCTGGATCCAAAAAATCCAAACTTTTCGGACCCAGATCAGGATCCAGATCCGAAACTTTCAGACCAGGATCCAGATCCGAAATTTTCAGATCCAGATCCGCAACTTTCGGATCCGGATCTGGAATTTTCTGATCCGGATCCGTAACGTTTGGATCTGGATCCGTTTGGCCATCCATAATACACACTGAATGGCAAACACAACACTTGGCTTTTATACCCATTAAGACTGGATCAGCATGCTACATGGAAATACCTGTCTCTCACTGTGTGGAACTCCTCTCTTGAGGTGTCTAGATACGGACTGATTAATAAACAAGGTGGCTGTTTCTCATGCTAGTCTGAATGCTCAGACTTCACTCTCCTTCTCCTGGACTTCTTGATCGTAATTCTGCACCCTCTGACTGATAGCTCAACACTGCCTAATGAGTCCCATTGTCCTAGATATTTATTACGATGGATTTTACTAAGCAATGCCGAGTCTCAACAGGCATTACTTTTTGATACCCCCCTTGTATAATATGCAAAATGCATGTCAAGCAAGGTGTTGGCGATTGTGTAAGCAATCTGCCTTACACAAAGTTTTCCTCTTTACATGCCCGACCCTGTGGCCGAGTGGTTAGCACATCGTGCTGCGATGCCAAGGGTCCCGGGTTCGAATCCCGGTCAGGCTTGGTTGTTTGTGAATGTCCATTCATCATTTCATCACTCATTCCCATCTTCGCAAATTAGCCAAGAGGCACAAAACGTGAAGTAAAATAAACTAAATCAAATAAAAAAAAATTAAATCCTCTTTACATGGTAGTTACAGAAGAACTAAAATGCACTTGAAACTTGACGGTATTTCATCAGTTCAATGCTAGCACCACTGTTAATGTTGCCAATGTGAATAAATTTCACATATGCATCAAGAAATTTACAGGGACTTATAAATGCGCTAAGCATTGTACCGTATTTACTCATGTATAATGCGTACGTTTTTCCAAAAATTTTGCTCCCATAAACTGAGGTGCATATTATTCACGGAATAATTCGGACAGCCAACATGAAACCGTACAGGGTCATTCCATGATTTTGGGACACTTGCATTCATTTTTCATGTTTACGGAACCCTATCATGTTATATATTATTGTAAAGCTTAAATCTTGCAGTTCCTGAATATGGCAACAATACTCCATTCAAGATAAAGACACTAGTGTGAAATGTGGTTTAAATAAGTTCATCATAAAATGAAGGAATGTTCTGATTTCTATGGTGCTTTGGATGAAAGAAAACATAAGGAAAAAGAAAATAATTAAAATGTATTACTGGCCAAATAAAAATAAAATAATTAAAGTGTATTACTGGCCAAATAATAGGGGAGGTGGCATGGGTTGGAGACTTATTGCTTACACAAAAGGATATTCTCCTCTTGGTCCACATAGCAACAGCAACTCATTGAATAGATATGATGTTATTCACTCTTGATCAGCATAGCAACAGCTCTACGACCTACAACTAAAAAAGCTATTTCTTGAAAGTGGATTGTACTGCACATTATATACGAGATATAAATTTTTTGAAACTTTTACCCATCAAAAAACAGGGTGTGCATTATACATGCTCGCGCACTATACACACGTAAATACAGTATTCTCCAAATTTATTGTGATAAATTTGAAATATGGTTTTTTGTGTTTAGCTTATTATACATCACTTTTCTGGTCTTGAAATTGTAAATCATCAATTGGTTACATTTTGACTACTTCCCCCTCCCCCCACTTCCACGTTTATTAAAATGTGTCTCATTTCAATAAAATTATCTCAAGATACTAACTAACCAAAAATTATTTTACATCATGTTACTATCATTGCAGTCTCTAGAACTATAGGGTGTGTCAAGCTTCATTATTATCCCATTCATGTATATATTATAAATAGTTATTTGGGTAATCTTGTAAACTTGTTTGCCTGGAGTTTTCTGATGCTAATGGCATGGATGTAATTGGGATATCTTGAATGCTGATGATATATTTGTTGTAGTATCTGTTCTGGCGTCTGAAAGAGGGGGAAGTAATAATGAGACACAAATGTCAATTTTGCCAGATTAACATTCAAATTAATGCACTAAACTAAGAAAAGAATCTACGGTTATAATGTAATAGTTGGGAGCAAGGGTTGGATTGGAGCGCAACTCAGGCTTTGGAAGTCAAATCTCAAACTAGCATTAACAGAAATAACTTTGTTGTGAAGCAATGGCTTGCGGTTAATGCACCACCTCAAGACTCTTTAAGAGTTTCACTAGGAATTGGGATATTGTAATCCAAAACAGTAATATGTTCAAGAATACTCATAATCCAACATTCAATTAATTCAAAATTCAGGATCAGCAAAACGGTGATGCAATTCCAACACTTAATCATGCATTTACTACAATTCTACTATCTACGCTGTTTCCCCATCTACAGCTACTGTATGACACCTTAATTTAGGAGTCTTTAATTCTTCATGTGAGCAAAGATCAAAACTTATTTTTACCAATGTTTATTTTGTACTAAATTGGCATATAAAAAGTACAGGGTGATTCAAAAAGGGCTTTAAAACTTTGAAAGCATATAGAAATGTATTCAGGTAACTTACAGAGTCTGTTGAGGTGCCATTGCAAAGCAAAACACATCAAGTTTGTCATACAATATTCATGTTGGGTCGATGTGGCTACCATTTGTAAAGCAGCATATGAGCAAGGGGCCCATGCAATTGGACCTGTACGATCAATCTGCCGACCTGGGAATCGGGTATCAAGAAAATCTCCTGACTGCTAAGTGGTAGTGAGGTGGTGCCCCAGCTTGCTGATAGTAAATTTGTACATCTTGGTTATCCTTGTTGAACTGAGGAATTAGAAAATTTTGAAACATATCCAGATACACAGAAAATTTTGTAGTATATCCAGATACCCGATACCATTTCTGTTTGCCTCCTGGAAGAAGAACAGGCCGTACAATTTTTGTTTGCTAAGGGCACAAAAAAACATTGACCTTAGGGCTATCACGAATACGCTGCACAGTTTCATGGGGTTTTTTACTACCCCATATTCTGCAGTTATGGGTCCACTGATGTGAAACATTGACTCATCACTAAAAATGAGATTGTCTAGGAATGTCTTGTTATCTGCAATTCTATCCAACATTTGCACACAAAAGTGCTGGTGAGCAACTTTATCTGCATCCATAATGTGTTGAACCATTGTTAGTTTGTATGGCTTCAATAGCAAGCGTTTACATAATACGTGCCAAACAGTTGGTTGTGGAATGACAGTCTCACGTGATGGACGTCATGATGATTTCGCAGGACTCCGGGCAAAGCATTCTCTGAGTTGTTCCACAGCAGCTTCAGGAACTTGTGGACGTCCTGGTGATTTTGCATGTGGTAGAGAACAACCAGTCTCAACGAAGGTTTGGTGCCAAGAGTAAATTGTAGGCCTGCTAGGAGGTGCCTTTCGATACTCCGTAGGAAAGTTACATTGCACTGCAGTTGCTGATTGCGTCTCGTGAAAGCAAAATACAGAGCGAGCATGTTCCACATCAGTAAATGTAGCCATTTTGAGGAACAATGCTGACAGTGCTACTGGTGGGTGAGTTCGGTACTAATGGAAATAAAAAAAAAAATGATGAGGTTGCTTAAACAATAATAGATCAATCGACAACAATGTTCCAAGGAGTCCGGCTCGAACTTGAACATAAGCATCTGGTTTAACCAAAATAAGCACACATTATTAGGCAACACAGAAATACTTCTTTCGCAAAGCAATTTATGAGTTAGTTCTGTATGTGTTGACCACAAACATACTCCTGATGTAATTTGACAGTTTTGTGTAGTAGAATGCAGCAATGGTAAAATTCTCAGTGTCACTTTCGCTTTGCACATACCTTCTTGATAAAGTGCCCCCTTTTGTGATCCAGAGAAGTGATTGGAGTTCTGGATGGAGTGTGGGAATGCAGCCAGGTCTTCGTATTGCACCCCCCTTCTTCTACAACACTGGAACCCAGGTCTCAGACAGATGATGTGGACGGTGGAAACCTTCGGTACTTGTCTTCTCTGTCTGTCTCGTATCGGGACTCCAATCTAATACTTTAGGACGTATGTACAAATGTTGTGGGCATGACAAGAATCTCGTAGTGCCATCTTCCAAAACATCATCATATATCTTGAAACTGTTACTCGTAGTAGAAATAAACTCACAGCACTGTTCATTTCACATATGTATGCGACAATACTCAAAGAAGCGTTTCAATGCAGTTGCCCCCATTCTCAGGTTCGTTGCTTTCGATGTAGTGCATGTGGCCTTGTAGATGGGTGCCTGTTACTAAGTCATATTTCTTCCTGTTGTTGTAACGACAGAGTAGTTTGTTCATTTTGCAATTGCTGGGAAGGAAGGCATGACCAGCAGAGCTCTAGGACGTTTGCAAAAACTGCATGCAAACAAAAGAAGTTTGATAATTGGTCACTGATACAAAACAGTAGTTTATTAATCTGAAAGAAATTTGAACATGTCCCATGAAGAACCTGAATGACACATTCACCCTTTCAATAAATAAATGTTTTCAGACTTCTGTTTTGGAATAAGAAAACCTGCATTTTGACATTTAATTTTCCAGAGAACAGTCATGGACACTTGTGGGTAGTAACAATTTCATTGACTTACATTGGGATTGTTACAACCCAGAAGTGTCTGTGACTGTAGATGAATAACCACATGGCTTGTGCTAAATGTCTAGTAATAAACCAATTTGGGTCAATCCATAACAAATGGTCCAACATGTAATGGGTTTTCTGGTCGATATAACTTTGATCATAGATCGGGCCCTAAACAATCCCGATGAAGACATATAACCAGAATAACCCAGTTACAAAATTTGCTTTGCCTTAGGGTTGTGCAAATGATCAAACAATAATTTTTATTAATCAATAGCATAATGACGAACATAGAAAATCTTAAAGACTCAACTTTAATCTGATGACTGTAACTACTCTTGCATCATGTGGTTTGGCTAATAAGATTTCAACATGCACTCATGAGATTAATTCATGGCCATACCAATAATTGAAAATTCACTTCACAAATAATTAATTTCTGCACTGCACCATTCGTTCATTTTTGGTTAATTCCTAATAACATGTTTACAATTATATATGTTCTGGTATGCAAATACAATAGTCCAGGACAAGCTACAAAATTACCTTCAGGTTTTTGCTTTGAGATGCTAGTTGTTAATCAACAGTTCATGCATTGTGCATTTATGCTGTAAACCAGTACTATAGTGGAACCACGAGCAAAACAACCTGCGCAGACCCGCGACTTTTGGGCACCGTACCCCCCTGAGTAGGAGAGGGGGGAGAGTGGACCATGCTTCCTTATGGCCCGAAGTAGAGGGAAGAAGGGAAAGCTGCATGGGGACTTTTCGTCCCAAGGTTTTTTTCCTTGTGGTCGATCTATACTTCTTAACTATGTGTTACCACAGTAAATGTCTCCTGAGTAGATCAATTTTAAATAATGAACATTGAACAATATAAATAAAAATTTAATCATCATAATTAATGAATGCTTATTGGTGTTTCATGTTTTCAGGTAGGTAAGATTCTAATTAGGGAACGGTTATTTTCTTAGTTGCAAGAATTTTTATGTGGAACATGGAACATGTATCTAAATTGCGTCGTGCCAAGGTTACATATTTTCAAGGTACCCAAGAACTCCAACAATTCTCCATTATTATTGATAATTCTCCCTTGTTTAGTTATGTCCCCTTTTCACTTCAGAACAAAAGACTTCTCTGTGATTATGTGGAAGCTGAACCCATCCATTAATTTTGTCAGTTTCCACACTTTTGCATGAGTAAATACGAGACCATCACTTCGATTCATTTTTCGCAGTACTATTGACACATTTATTGAGTAACACTATAACATTCATTGGGTGTATATCTTGAAATTTACGTATACTTGCGAATCGTGAATTAAGTTATCATAAGTTCCAACAATTGATGCATGCTGCTGTACCATTCCAAACAATGAATCGTCTTACAACCTTAGTGACAATGAAGTTCGACCAGTCACAAAAAATTCCAAACAATGAATCATCTTTTTTGAAAATGCCACAAGGATGAGAAAATCACCATCATAAAATTCTGGAAATAAGTAATTTGCTGTGCAAGATGAAGACCTAGGTTATCTGACCCCCCTCTTCTGCTCCTTGATGCACCCATCCTTTCATACACATATTGTAAGTACTACAAAGTATGTAAGTAGCGCCATTTAATAAGTGATATCAATCCATACATGCATATCCTGAAATTTCACCAAGCATCCCCAACTAATTCACTTTCTAATGCAAAAATAATGTACAATCTGTTGATATGCAGAAAGCAATAAGGCCAGCCTAAAGTGAATTACTGCAAAAGTGAGAATAATATTTGATTGACCTTAATAGATTTGGGAAAAGCTGACAAAAAATATTACTGAACCAATAGCATATTTACATTTTTCCAAGTATGTTCTTAATGACTGTCTGTTCTACTCAGTGATATGTAAATCTCAGTGACAAATTCTTTTTCTTTTTTCCACTCCAGATATCAGAACAAGAACTACATGGAAGGACAGAGCCAGGATATTTCAAGGTCAGTTACACTAGTACCTTCAGGCAAATTAAGTGATCAAGAACAAGCAAAAGACAATACAGAATGTGTCAATAGAAAAGGTAACTTTGAACCTGAACTTTCACCAAAATGCTCCAAAACCAAGGCAGATATTAAAGGTACCAAGCACTGTAACAGGAAAAAACAAGATATCTCTTCAATGTTCAACCAAGTTTTCTCCAATGAAGGAAATTTATTTGCTCATTCAAATGTCGTTGCAAAGGAGAAGTTTTTGAATTGCTCAGTTTGCAAGAGAAAATTTATTCCTGAAGATAACCTTTACACACAAAGAAGGGTTCACACCAAAGATAAACCTTTTAATTGTTCAGTTTGCAACAAAGATTTTACCCGGAAATCAAACCTTAATATTCATATGAATGTTCACACCAAAGATAAACCTTTCAATTGTTCAATTTGCAACAAAGATTTTACCCGGAAATCAACCCTTAATAATCATATGAGGGTTCACACCAAAGAGAAACCTTTTAAGTGTTCAATTTGCAACAAAGATATTAACCGGAAATCAAACCTTAATGATCATATGAGGGTTCACGCCAAAGATAAACCTTTTAATTGTTCAATTTGCAACAAAGATTTTACCCGTAAATCAAACCTTAATATTCATATGAATGTTCACACCAAAGACAAACCTTTTAATTGTTCAATTTGTGACAAAGCTTTTTCCCAGAAAGCAGATCTTCGAGTGCATGTGAGGATTCACACTAAGGAGAAACCTTTTAAGTGTTCAATTTGCAACAAAGATTTTACCCAGAAATCAACCCTTAATATTCATATGAGGGTTCACAACAAAGAGAAACCATTTACTTGCGCAATTTGCAAAAAAGAATTTGCCTGGAAAAATTATCTTAATCTACATATGAGGTATCACACTGAAGAAATACCTTTTAACTGTTCAATTTGTGAAAAAGGTTTTGCCTGTAGAGGAAGTTATAATCGTCATGTGTTTTTTCACAGCAAAGAGAGGCCTTTTAGGTGTTCAATTTGCAACAAAGATTTTACCTATAAATCAAACCTTAATATGCACATGAGGGTTCACAACAAAGAGAAACCTTTTAAGTGTTCAATTTGTAGCAAAGAGTTTTCCTACAAAGACTCGCTTCGTAAACATATGAGGACACACACAAATGAAAAACCTTTTAAGTGTAAAATTTGCAACAAAGATTGTGCCCAAAAACATCACCTTAATAGACACATGAAATTACACACACACGGAGAAACCCTTTAATTGTTTAAAATGTGACAAGTATTTTACCCATAAATATATATACTTACTAAATATGTGAAGAGGGTGCATAGTAAATAATACTTAAAAACAATTTGCACATAGGGAATGGTGTTTCTGAGTAGAAATCTCTGGAAATTATTGTCATTCTGTGTATATATCATTTGGGATGGGATCCCGAGCTCTGTGTTATACAAATCATCACTTCATGTCTACAACTATGGTGCAATAATTTTATTAATTGAGATCTCAACCATCCCTTCCAATGGTTTTCAGTAGCTGAACTGTACTGATAATGTTTTCTACTGTTTTCAGTAGCCCAACTGTGTCTACTGTTATCAGTAGCTGAACTGTACTACTAATAGTAAGACTTGAAGCTTTCCTGGCGACGAGTGATGAATAGATTCTCTCGTTCTATCTCAGTTCAACCCTGAAGATGAGAGTGACAAAGCTTTCAAAAGCTTGGAATATTTTCCACAACTCACCTGGTCGATAGCCCGAGAGAATCTATTCATGTACTACTAATGTTTTGTACTGTTTTTGGTAGTCCAACTGTTTCTCCTATCTTAAGTGGCTGTGGCTGAACTGTACTCTTTATGTTTTCAGTAACATAATTATACAACCAAGATCTTTTATTATTGTGTTCAGCATATTTATTTATAAAAACAGTACTATTATCAGTAATGAAATATTTCTTATCAATACAACTGAAAATGCAATGGAGAAATCGTATAAACAACTAAAATGAATATATGGTAAAGCATGTGGAACTTTCTAATTAGGAATGTGCTCACACAACAAAAAATCAAGTGTAGTGAACATGTTTTTAAGTGTGTAGCTTCACTGTGGTTAATGCACTTGTAGAAAATTGAAAAACATACTGTTTTATACATAAACTGACATATTGTTTTACATATATTCACATGAAAACATCAAAAAATTATTTTAAACAAGACCTGATCCTCATTGCTTGAAAAACCAAAATAAGCAAACATTGTTGACTATGTTGATCAAGAGATGGCTCTTTTCTTCAAATGCACTACACAGAGATAATAATAACCATGTTTTCAGTAACATAATTATACAACCAAGATCTTTTATTATTGTGTTCAGCATATTTATTTATAAAAACAGTACAGTCTGTAAACAGAACAGACTTTTCCATGCTGAAAAGAAAATCAACTGATATGATAATGTATTAAAACTACTAGCTGCTTTATGGCTGAGCTATTTCTTAAGAAAGAGTTGTAGTAACTTATTCATTAAGATATATCTGACTTCAGTAGTATTCATTAGAAAAACAGTAGATATTCAGTTCGTGTACTCTTTTTTCCAATGCACTTCAAAATCTCAAAATTACTGAATATATGGTGTCAAGAATGAATTTGCCTATTCCTGGAATCAATAAATGATTTTATAATATATTGTAGCAAGTATTATGCATAATTATTCACATTGTTTCTTCAGTACAGTAGTCCTACTGCAGAGCACATTAGCTGTACAGTAATCTGCAATAGGGTTCCATTAGATTTCACAGTACACAGTAAGAGATATTTGAAAACAGTAGAATTTGTCTACTGAAAACAGTAGAAATTTCCAGCAAGGAGTTGTAAGAAAATAACCATCCATAACAGGATGTGGGCTTTTTAAATAGCTCTCCATTGTTTAAGTACTTTTTTTTAGCCAAAGTACAAAGCAAAGAAAGAAGCTTCATCACCAGTAGCAGTGACTCAGGGTGGCTACTCACTAGGAATTCCTTGAATTCCAGGAATTATGCATGAAGTATTGGCTCCGGGAATTATACATGAATTATGCGGGGATTTTGCTCCTTAAACATGAAAAATTGCAACTTTTATTAATCCAGATCTCAAATTTATCTATACATATTCATAAATGTTATGAGGCATATTTTTCACAGTTCAGATTTTATGTTTGTCAAGGAAGTAAAAGAAAGCTGCATTGGAAAATATATTAAAACAGAATTCTTCTGTGAACTCGTAGTAGGACAAATGTATAACTTTGGTAGGCTAGGATAATTGCTAAATGAGAAAAAAAGATCCCAGAGGAAAATACAGTATAGTAATGGAATACGTATATATTCCTATTTTAACTTCTCGTGCAGTCTTTCCTTATTTTTACTTGCCTTGCTATGTGTCATTGGTTTGAAACTTATTTTTATGAATGGTGTTTGATTTCTAAAACTGTGAACATTTATGTACGAGTACAATATCAGAGATCATTGATATTTCTTTAGGATAGAAACAGCAACGTGGGTTTATTTCATGCTGTGCAGTACTGGCATGCAATAGGGTCCATATAAAATCTTGTATGAACCTCATTTTTTTAAGTACATTCTAGGTATATTCCAAAAAACTGACTCCAAAATATATGATTCTGAATCGTGTTTATTGAACAACGTAACATTTTAGAAATACAACTCCATTTATCTATATTGTGTATTTTAAGTTCTTTTGCCCCTATTGTTTCTTTCTAACACTAGGAATATTGTAAAGGAAAGTTTTCCCTGTACACTCACCGGCAATAAAAATTGGACATAGAGACCTGAAATACTCGCTTCCCTGCGAGGCATTGTGTGTGGTGCCTAACTCTACGGCGATAAGCGTATTTTAATAGGGAAGTTTCAACGGCAACTTCTACCAGCCCCGTAGATTTATGCAACAAACACAATGCCGTGCAGGCAAGCGAGGATTTCAGGATCTATGTGTTCCATTTTTATTGCCTGTAACTGTACTTTGCACCATGCCATTCAGGAATACAGAAGGTGTGGAGGGAGGATAGTTTCATACATTATTGATCTTGGCCATACTGGAGCTGACGTGATCAGCACTACCCTCCACCCATCTTTACTCCCTCAGGTACCCATTGATGGGAGGCTGGGTAAGCCACAGAACTACTTCTGCAGGGACATTTTCTGAATATTTCCACCTGAAATGTCCAAACTCATGATTGGAACTTGGGTCACTTAACAATGAACCACGAAATTTATCTTTCAGTTGAATTGAATTAGATCTTTTCGACCCATTGGAACCACAAAGACCCTTTGTATTAATGTTAATATTTTTGGGTGGGCGGGGTAATAAGTAAGGTTGAAACAGAGGAAACTCTTGCTTGTGTCCTTAATTGTTTTGCCTTGATTTTTTTGAAAGTTCGCATTGAAGACCGGCATTTATACTTGAATTTTATCACGGTCTTAGTAGCCACCCTGTAACTGGTGTTAAACTTCCCTATTTTGATGTATTTTTATTAATTCATGATAATTATTGTTATCATTTGTATTATTCCGGTTTTTTCGACAGACTGATCTCCCTCACCATGAATATTTACTTGTGATACCAATGTTATTGGCAGAGTGGTTAGCACAGCACACTATGATGCTAGGGTCCAAGGCTGGGTTGTTAAAGCTACAGACATTTTAAGTAAATTCAATTCCTGTCCAGGAGAGAAAATCAGGAAGCGTAAATGGGTTCTGGACCGTAAAGAACCTTTTCATCTGTGAAGTATTTCAATTCGGTGTAGGAACTTTTTTCCGGTTGAATTTGAATACAGTCTAGGAACCTTTTTTCTGAATCTATTTATATTTTTGGTCCAGGAACCTTTTTTCCAGGATCAATTTAAATATGTTTCAGCAACCTTTTTTTCTAGATCAATTTAAGTATGGCTCAGGAATCTTCTTATCCAAATCAGTTTAAATAGGGTCCAAATTCTGTATTGAAATGAAACAATACGCAACTTGGATTGAATCTTAAATTGTACGAGAAAAAAGTTTCTTCAACAACCCTTCATCAATTTAATCATATCATGACTCATCCTCATCTTTGAAATTAGCAAAAAGTGGCAGAAATGTGAAGTAAAATAAATCAACCAATCAATGCTTGAATAATTATATTGAAAACATTTTTACCAGATTTCAAAATATCTTGAAGTTGATTAGGTAAATTTGAGTTTGAAATTCTTATGCAATTAACAATTTCATATAGATTAGTATATCCTGTAACATTTGTGACTCGTGTTTGTAGATGTATTTCATGTCTAAGTATGTGAAATGGCAAGTGTAAACTTCACATATGAATTAAATATTTTATATATTGAACTGAACATTTTAATTGAATTGTATTAGACTGTTTTGATGCAATGGAATCTCATTTATGCTTTATATTGTTAATATATTTGTGTGTGTATGTGTGTGGGTGGTGAGAGGCGGTAATACATAATATTGATATAGAGAAAACATTTGCTTCTACCCTGGAAAGTTCGGAAAGTTCGTCTTGGATACCGGGAATTATACTTGAATTTTATCATGATCCTGCAGTGGCCACCTTATACTAGCAAAGTTATAATCACTTATGGACAGATTTTGTGATATGTTAATGACAAATGTATCTTTAATGCTGATAAAATTTAGTGCACTGATAAACTCTACCTCTTTTCAAATAATGTTTAAATGTTATGTTGTTGTGGTTGAATGAGATTACATTGATTGAAATTAATATCTTCTCTTTGAAAATTATTGTGATATTTTATGTTCAATTTTGTGCATGAAGTTTTTGTGTTTCTTAACATATTGAATTATTTTGATGAAGAATCTTGTAAATGTGTAATATTTCAAACTTCCTATTTTTCAGAAAGCAATACTCAATGCCAGTGATTCATGAATAGTAAGCAAGGGCCAGTTCTAGATTATTCTTCTGAAAAAGGAAGTTTTAATCGTTTTGCAACACCTAAACCTCATCGCACAGCTGGGAAATGCTGCGTTTGCAATCGATTCCATTTTAAAATAATAAAGGTTAGTTACCAAGTCGCACATCACATTCCTTTCATGACATTAATTAACTCACTAATTATTCTCCTGCAGCATTATAATACTTTGAGCCACGGAGGTGTATTCTGTAGGGTGTCTGTTTCCATGCAGGAGACCTGGGTTCGATTCCCAGGGTGGGTGATGTAAGGTCAGAATTTTTCTGGCCTTCTCCCCCCTGACCCCCTAAACCATCTCTGGTGCTCACCCAGCCTCAAATCAATGGATACCTGGCGGCAACCCCGTGTGGGTAAAGGCAGCTGGAGTGTGGTTCTGATCACATCACCTACAAAAATGGTAGAGATCGAGAATGTGTCCAGCCGTACCCCCACATCCCCTAAATGTGCCTTCATGGCATTGTGCTATATGCACGGGGAACTTTTTTCTTAAGCATTATGATACTTTAAAACGTCTTGTGACATTTAGTAATGTTTTTTTGAACTTCTGTGTAGACCCAGAGGATGCAAAGATAGGATTTTTGAAGTGTTGCAAGACTTTTTAACATGCTGCAGTTAAAATAATAAAAGATAAATAAATCAATTAAAAAATCGGTTGATTGTCTCTTCTTCAGTTTCACGTAAATACTAAACATTCCTGCCTTTTGGGTTAGCCTTGAGATGGAGAAAAGAGACATAATAATATATATACAAATACAGTTATTAAAATAATGCCTCTTTTTGCCATGCTGTCCATCATTCTCTGACATTTGCAACAAAAACAAATCTCTGTGGTATAGGCTGATACCAAAAGTGACAGCGTAACGTTCCCTAAGGAACTGGGATCGAATCTGGGTGGCGTAGCTCATGTATCCCATCATCCTTAATGATGGCATATTCGCTGCTCATGGAGAGCTTAATGGTAACCTGCAAGAGGTAACACATACACACTGTATGCCAAACACAACACTTGGTTTTTATAACCTTTAAAATTGGATCACCATGCTAGATGGAAATACCTGACTCTCACTGTGTGGAGGTGCTCCCTCGAGGTGTCGAACTATGGACTGGTTAATAAGCGAGGTGTCCGTTTGTAATACTAGTCTGAATGCTCAGACTTCACTCTCCTTTACTTGGATTTCTTGACCGTAATTCTGCATGATGACCCCCATTGTCCTAGATATTTATTGCGATGTATTTTGCTAAGCAATGCCGAGTCAGTCACCTGCAACTTCTTCCTGGGTTACACCTGTTTACGTGTTTACGCCTTCCGTAACCCAGTAAAGCTTAGGTAACATCTGACACTGCATTCCTTACTGTTGAGTTCCTGGCTGGAAAGTGATAGCTAGTGTCTGGGATTTGGAAGTTCTTTTGTACCAATATATTTCCATTATTTGTGGATTATTAGGACATAAAAGAAACAGAAGGGAAGAGTGCTAGCAGAAATTATACAATCCACAACCCTCAAGCCTTGGTTGAATATAGATAAAAAAAAAATGAATTCTACAGCAGTTTTTACACGTCTTTCGCAAGAACTCCAAAATAATCTGACCCGGAAACAGCCCAGGATGGTAGTAATGCTAATTTTGAAAACATCCACCATGAGCTTGCAAGCAGGAATTTAAAACCAAATATATCTTCTATTTCCACACAGCCTTTACACCTACCAGGTAGTTATATGCCTTCGAGAAGTTTAGGCACAGCTTTCACTTTACCCATGCTTTTGATCTTGTCAATCATCTGCTTCCCAGGATGTGGAAGGTTTGTTCAGTAATCCTCTGAAAAACAGCCACAAGGAAGGGTCAGCGAATTTTTGGAAAGGACAAATGTTGCTCTTGGCCTTGATTGTAGCAACTCAAAAACAATGATATAGGTCTGTTGGAAAATTTCAACCAATACTTACAGATGCCATTGGTATCAGCCAATACGATTACATGGGTATCTGCATCGGCTCAGTCCTAGTAGTTATTGTAGTTAATTAATACATGACTTTTTCCTTTTTGCCCTCTCAAACATCCACCCTTGCCCACTATGATGTTCAGCTAAAGTTCCCACATGAGGAAGTGACTGGTAACTAAGGTGCTACCACACAAATTATTTCATAATTATAACTTTGTTTAACCTTATTCTGGAAATGTGTACCTTTTTTGTTGTAAATGTCAACAACTAATTTTAGTATGATTTAAGGAAAATTGCCTAATGAATGAAACCTTGAACTTGTTGACTTTTACTGTAATAATTATTTGAAGTGCTGGAAGCTCTTCTAAATGTTTTTTTTCCTTTGAATTCTTCCAACTTTTGACAATCGTTGGTCCTCAAAGTACTTAAAAAGACCCAGCCAACTCTGAGTGCTATAAGGAAGAACATACAATTTACTGCAAGAGGGTGGAAAAATAATTGCGGACATTTGCATCCCTTCCTTCATTACAAAATTAATATGCATGGATTGTGGAACATCAGTCAACCACCCTTCCTCCCCTCTCTCCCATACTTGCTGACTTTGTTTGTTCTTTAAACTCAAGAGATTTTGCCAATGCTGGTTCATATAATTACAGGGAAGCTTTTGGTATCATCATTTCATCATAAACAAATGGGAAACACAGCAGTTTGTGAGATTTCACACTGTAACAATCCATTTAGCTAGCAGAGATTTCTGGAATATAAAAGCAAACCAAATTTTGACTGTCATGCTAATTTTTAGTCTGATATTTGAGGTGTTGTAGTGTTTATTTTTGTCTTTTGTTTGATGTGTCTGACTGGAAAGGGACCAATAGGATTTCAGTGGCCACAGTGCAGGTTTATCTAGGGTAGTGGGTGAAGTACGTCATCAATCAACCAATCAGTGACACTGATCTACCCATCCAACAATGTTTTGCAGCAGCCGATCATGGCCATTTGTAGAAGATCGTAAATCTTGTTTGTAGTAAATTATTATAACATACAACAGGGTACACAAAATATCTTTATGGCTGAAAAAAGCAAATGTGTGAACATTAATATCACATGAACTTTTGGATATGGAAATATGGTAGACTGAAATGGTATGGTTGCAAGATGATCCTTTTATTTCCATATTAATAACGATGTATTTTGATCTTCTTTAAATTGCCAAATTTCCAAGTATGTCTCAATATCAGCAGAAATTCGGATGAGTAATATTCATGTGCTGTTCTGCATACAAAGTACTTACGTAGGATGCAATTCAATGGGTTTGTCATATTTTCTAGATATGATTTTGTCAAATAGGTGTTATTCTGTACAAGAGTAGCAGTTCTGCTAAATTCATTGGCCCTGAACTCAAACTCGTTTCATTAATGGGACTAAAATATCTGAATTAAGGACTGTCAAAGGAGAGAAGTTTTCTATTAAAATTTTGAGAGGAGTAAGTTCATCATTGACAGGTTCTAGGCACTTAGGTTACTCCACCACTTATCATATAGTTTCTAAGCCAACACTATCCACCTGCACTGTGCCCTCAGATTAAGGAACTTTAAGAATTGTGAAAGGATGCAAGCACCCTTGTGGGCTGTCTATCAGTCAATAAATAAGGATGTTTGATAAACTTGCTTCATCGCATTTAAGGTAAGTCATGTGATGAAAGGGACAATTTGATTTCCATGTTAGTTGATAATTTCATGACAATATCACTTTCTTTTGTGTAGACACTTGACTATGAAGATGTATCTGTAATGCTGTGTTAACTGTAGCAATGAAATTGAGTAAGTAGGTATACATGCATGGGATTAACCTCATAGTGTTTGACTTTTGAGCACTACATGGGACATGGAAATCTACTTCCATAGTTTTTTACTTTTTATCAGGTAGGCTATATATTGTATTCCTATGTTCTTCTTAAAGTTTCGCATAACCACTTCTTATAGATGCAAGATAATGTAGCACAATTATTTTTAGTGGTTATCTTTTATTTTATCTGCGATGTTTTGTTCTGGTTTCCAATATCTTTCTCAAGCTACACTAAGTTTTACATACAAAAACACAACCTCACATGGCTAGTCAATCTACACTTTTGTAGAGCCCCAAGTGAGAGAAGTGTAGAGTGACTAGCCAAGAGAGATTCTGTTTTTGTATGCATCTCTTAGTGTAGCTTCATACAGTTCTGGAAAACCAGAACGAAACATCGCAGATAAAATAAAATAATAACCACTAAAAATAACTGTATAAGATTATTTTGCTTACTGTATTCCTTAGTAGGTTTGCAATTTTGATTTTATACATCTTCTAGGGATTTTTGCACATGATTTTACAATCACATACTATGTGCATTCTATAGTATAACATTTGAATAATACACCCTGTAAATTATAAAAATTATGGACTTCTGCCATAATGCGATTTAATAAATTTAGAAATTCTACCCATCACACATTTTTTTTTCATTGCTCAAAGTGCAAGTTACACTCACTCACACTATGTATTTGTTTGCATCCACCTACTACAACATACTAGTGTGATCTGGAATACGGATAGCCAAATCCCGAAAAAATGTTATCCGGTTGTTGGAAAATGTTCTATCTGGATTTCCAATATCCAAACATCAGATAATCTGATATGAAGATATACCGATTTTTCTGATATCTCAATTGTCTGGATTATCCGGATAATCAAATGTGTTCATTTTCTGGGCAGTTTTACCATTTATCTGTTTTACAAGGTATCCAATCATTTATTTATCATACTCGTATATCACTGTACAAATTCCTTATAGAGGGACCATAAAGAAAATAACCTTCTGCTAAAATGCTTCCCTCTCGATCCGTTCATCTCCGTCCACAAGGAAGCATGCACCCCTCTGCTCTTCCTCTCCTTGTGGAAGTTTGGTGAACAGGAGTCGCAGATCTGCGCAGGTTCATTTGCTGGTGGTTCCACTATACAAATCATCCATCAGCTCTGTACTATCCGAATTATCAGGATATTCAGGTTATCTGTTGTATCCAAAATGAATATCAGACGATTTGAATATGGATACCAATTACCTGAATTTTATGGTCTAGCACTGACTGAAGGGTAACTTCAACATGTGATTTAGTTTTCATGAACTCCTTTAGGATAAGCAACTCTTCATGGATTCCAGAGCCTGGTTATATGGAGATCATAATTTGCCGAATGATTGATGAAGGTGTTAAACACGAACAAGCAGTTTTCTTGGAAAAATATTGTGTACAGCATTTTATATTTTATTAAAAATGCAAGAATTAATTAATCTTGAAACTTGAGACATTATGCTAACATTCTTAACTTCTGGTTGTTTGTTGTTTTGTTATTCTATTCACAAACTTGAGTTATGGCATATTAAGAATGCAACACTACATAAGATCACTTCAAAATTAGATCTTTGAAGTACAAAACTAAGTTTCAAACCAGAATTTGCATCAGGTTTATAAAGACACTCGCGTACTTTCGACGTGGCCAAGGCCACGTCTTGTACGCTCGCATGCGTGACCTTCGGCCACTTTGTTGGCGTAATCATATTATAGATGGTCCAATCATTTGCACAATATTTTCACTAAAAATTACATAACTTTATACAGGTATTTAGTTCCCACGCCTTCTGAAAGTTCGAGGATTTTCCGCTTGTAGCGCTGCTGTCATTTTTCAACACGTAACCCTCCTCTTGCGGTTCTCGCTTCTGCGGGACTTCCCCTCGGAGCGCGGGGAGAGGGAGGGAGGTTTCACCCGCCAGTTCGACTTCGTAAGCCTATATTTTCTTGCCATCTGGGTTTGTGTGTTGTTCAGGCAGAGACATACCTTTATTAAATCAGGGAACTGCATTACTTCAGAGGCTCCTGTCAAAAAACGAGACAGACAGTTTTGGAAGTCGAAGCAGTGAATCGTCAAGATTATTAGTCACACAAATTACGGCAGTTTATGAGTCGGATCCGAAGGAAGAAGGCAAATTACGTCGTGCAATTATTCTGTGATTAAAACTCTTCACTTTTGTTTCTATATATTTACTTTAGGCACAATAATAGGAATAAATATACACAGTAATTGAATTGAATAAAGTGTAGAAAAGAAGGGAAAGAGATTCCTTTTTTGACATTTTTTTTTACTTCATATAGTTAAATACTTCGAAAGTCCAGAACTCAGAGAATCTTTTCAGGCTGGAAGGTTTCAAACATTCGTACCGATTTATATGAATTTATTGAAAATGCAAACACAACTCTCTTTGCTGATGATACAACTGTTCTTATAGCAGGAACAAACACAGAATGGTTAAAACACAACGTAAAGAATACAATCACGCACATCTTGGAGTGGATAGAAAAAAATGGTCTTGTGGTAAACACTAAAAAAAACAAATACAATTAGATCTCAAATCAACAGCTGTAGCAGTGAAACTCCAGAAATTAACTTTCAAGATCAGGACATAGAATATGTATCTAACATAAAATTTCTTGGCGTACAACTGTCTGAAAATTTAAAGTGGGACCTACACATTGAAGCTACAGCAAACAAGGTTAGTGGGTTTTGTTATGCGATAAGAAGAGTAAGAAATGTAGTAAATCTAGAAGCAGCAAAAACACTATACTATGGCATCATTCACTCTGTATTACAGTACGACATCATTTTCTGGGGGAACATGAACAAAAGCATTACATTATTCAGACTACAAAAGAGAGCTGTTACAATATTGGCAAATGCTCCAACAGATGCACCATGCAAACCATTATTTCAAGAATTACAGATGTTGCCAGTTCCATGCATATACCTATATGAAATCCTAACAGGCATGAAAATTTGTCAAAATACACACACAGCAAATAAGGACTACCACACCTACAACACCAGGGGAAAGAATGACTTGTAAAGTGGTAAAATGCTCCCCTGTGCATAGCACCATGCCATGAAGGCGTATAGGGGGTGTGGGGGTAACGCCACACACTTTCTTGATGCGGTTGTGAGTGGGGGTGATATGATCAGCATCATGCCCCTGACCGCCTTTACCCCCCAGGGTTTCCCCCAGGTACCCATGTTATTTGACGCTGGGTGGGTGCCGGGGCCGCTTCCATCGTTAGAAAAGTTCCCGAATTTGAACCGGCTGGGGATCGAACCCGGGACCTTTAGCATGGTAGTCAGACACGTTACCGACTGAGCCACCGCGGCCTTTGGGAAAGAATGACTTACATATGGAATTACACAATACCACATTCTACCAAAAAAGGGGTGACATATAATGGTATACGCTTATTTAACATGCTACCAAATGCATTCAAAAATATAAAGTCATTACCAGTATACAAGTTACATCTAGAAAGATTTCTAAAGGAACATTTTTTTTACACAGTGCAAGAGTACATTGACACTGAAAGTGACAGGAATAACAACAATAATATAACAAAGTAGAACTGCCCTATCATTATTTTTTTATTTTTCCTCTGCTGTTCGATTGAATTTATCTAGATGTAAGTATAGGTGACTATTTAATGCCCAATTTATGTTTGTGTATACATAATGTCATAGCAAATGAAGCGATCATTGAATATAGAAAACATATTTTTAGCCAATTTGTCTCAAGAAAATAACATTGAGCATGCATTTATTCTCTTTATACAATATCTTGTATCTCATACTATCTATTGTATTTTATATTATGCCTATAATTTTATAGATGTATTCTAAATGTACATGTACAATGTGACAATTCCAAACTTTTTGTAAAGTTGAATGGATGCTAATCAATCAATCAAAGTAAAGAATAAAATATTATCTTCAGAGGTTTAGCAAAAAAATGGTTCATCTCTTATTTAAAAGACAGATGTCAGTATGTAGATATTAACAAAATCAAATCAGACCAACTGTTCCTCAATACAGGTGTACCGCAAGGCTCAATTCTAGGACCAGTTTTATTTTTACTCTACATAAATGATCTTCCAGAAACCTTATCAGAGTCTCAAACAATACTTTTTGCGGATGATACAAATATCATAGTAAAAAGCCTGGAATATGAGCAACTTCAAAAGAATTCCATTTCAACAACAACACAACTAAACACCTGGCTAAACAACAACAAGCTTTCCCTGAATGTTAATAAAACATTTCTAATAAATTTTAATCCAGCAAAACAAATAAAAAACTTAAATGTGATTATTTTTTTTTCGGTGTTGCACTTTTTTATTTATTTATTTATTTATTACTAAACACAACAGGCGAATGCCCAATTACAGTGTTCTACATTTCTTATTTATCTTTACACTCAGTATTTCAGATCTTTACCACCATGTACAATTTATATAAGATACTGATATAATATATTATAAATTACATAAAATATGGAAATAAAATAAACAAGGATAAATCAAGGATAGAAGTTATTTACATTAAAGAAATATATTAATTATGTGTGTAATAAATGACCTGTAAATAATTGACACACTAGAAAGTACGTACATGTATGTAATTGAGTATAAACTACGAAAGAAATATATATTTACAAATATTGCGTTTATGTTTACATTGTTGACATTTATTCTTCCATTCCTTCAATAACATTCTTGAATGTCCCAATAGGCATGTGAAATATGTCTAATTTTGGTTCCCTTTCGGAACATCTGTTGTACAGTTCACACATTCTCCTGATAGGTGATTTATTTATAATGTTCGATCTTCTGTTACTACAGTAAAAGAGGCCCCCTTTGGATTGTGTCTTGGAGATAGGAACACGTATGTGTATTTGTTCTAGAAGATGTTGCACTTGAATATTATTGTTCATGATTTTGTATAAGAAACAGAGCAACTGCATCTTTCTTCTTTTGCTGAGAGAAGGCAGGTTGTGGTGTTTACAGAGGGAAGTGTATGATTCGTATCGGGGATATATGCCTGTTTCTTTATAAGTAGTGCACCTTACGAATTTAGACTGTAGCATTTCTATTTTATGCGTGTACTTTTTGTCCTGAGGAGCCCATATTTCTGCTGCATATTCTACTTTGCTTCGGACTAAAGCGTTAAATATTATTTTCATTATTTCTTTGTTCATAAACTCTTTACTCATTCTAATTGCGTACCCTAAGTTCCTGTGTGCCTCATTTACGACCCTTTCAACATGTGTTGCAAATGTAAGTTTTGAATCAAATGTAACTCCTAGATCTCTCATCTCGTTAACCCTTTTAATTTTTGTGTTATTTATTTTGTAATTGAATTCAATTTGCTTTCTGTTGCGCGAGTATGTCATTGTGCAGCATTTTTCTATGTTCAGATTAAGATCATTTATTTCGCATCATTTTGTTACTGTATTGATTTCATTTTGTAAGGATTTGCAGTCATCAATATTACAAATAGTCCTACCGAATTTTAAGTCATCCGCGTATAAGAGTCTGAACGAGTCACACAGGTACTTTGGTAAGTCATTGATTAGAATTAAAAATAACAGAGGTCCGAGATTCGAACCCTGGGGGACTCCTGAGAAAACTGCGAACTCTTCTGTTAAAATTCCATTATAAGATACGTTCTGCTTACGGTCTTTTAGATAAGAAGCAAAGAAATTTAGTGCTGGTTTGGAGAGGTCGTAACACGAGAGTTTACTCAACAAAATATCGTGGTTTACTCTATCGAAGGCTTTGGATATATCTGTATAGATTACATCTACTTGCTTTCTTTCTTCTAGATTAGTTGCAACGAAATGACTTAGGAGGGATAGGTTCGTAACAGTGGATCTACCCGGGACGAAGCCGTGTTGGTTTGGAGATATTACTGGGGATATGTGTGACAACAATCTTTGGTAAATAATACTTTCGAAAACTTTTGCGGGCGCAGACAATAAAGATATGGGCCTATGCTCTTCAATGTTACCGGTGCCACTATTTTTGGGTACGGGACGCACTGTAGATGTTTTCCATTTCCTGGGAAATACAGATGTAGCTAGGGAAAGATTGAATATTTTCATTAAGGGTAGGGCTAATAAGCTTGCACAACCTTTTAACACGTAGGGCGGAATGCCGTCAGGGCCACAGGATTTCTTTGGTTTTAACTTTTTTATTGCCTTTTCAACATCATCAATACTGACTGCGTTTAGTACAAATGCTTCACCTACGTCTATGTTTTCGTGGTCTTCGATTAAATTGCAGTCGTAATTCGCGGGCGTGCTCTTATAGGTGGAAAGGAAATGCTGGACGAAGGCGTTCACAATTGCCTCGTCATCGTCTAGTGTAGGGTCATTGTATTTGAGGGGCACGGACGTATTTTTCCTCCCTTTAATTTGGACGAAGGACCAAAAGTGTCTAAAATCGAGTTTTATATAATTTTCTGTTTCTGCTATGTAATTCCTGTAAGCTTTTTCAATTTGCCTTTTGGTTATTTTGCAGAGAGTTTCAAACTGTGCACGATGAAAGTTGGTATTACCAATTCCACGTTTCCATTTCTTATGGTGGTGGGATTTGCTTTTAATGTTTTTAATTATGCCACTGGTGAACCAACTAGGATATCGTGATGTTATGGATTTCTTTCTGTACGGGACGGTGATTTCGAAAACTTTATCAAGATTTTCGTAAAAGATATCAAGCGCGTCATTTACATTCTTTTGATTGGATATTTCTTCCCAGTTGATGGTAGCAATTTCACGGTACATTACTTCAAAGTTTGCTTTTTGGAAATTACGCATGCGAATTGTTTTCTCTTTATTTGCTTTAACATGTTTCGTAAGAAAGAATTCGATGCTAAGTTGGGGGTGATGTTCATCCTCCGGTACTAACGTTTCAGTTTCTTTACAGACCGACACATTTTGGATGTTAGTCAGAACTAAATCTAGTGTTTTGTTGTTGGTGTTTAACACATTGTTTACTCTACTTAAATTGTAGTAAGACATAAAGTTGGAGAGAGTTTTAGATTTTTGCGAGCCTTTGCTGAAATCATAATAAGAACCTGTTACTTCCGGCAAGTTAAAATCACCTACGAGGAGTATGCGTGAACTGGGAAGACATACAGAATAAATCGCTTCATAAATTGAAATAGTACACAAGGGTGGGAAATATACTATGCATATACAGGGTGTTTCTAAAGGTCATTTACAACGCTTGGGAGGTGATTCCTCACACGAAAACGAGCAAAAAGTCTAAGTTCCATTTTTACGACAGAGGCTTCGTTTCCGAGATAGGAGCCTCGCAAAAGGTGACAAAGTGAACGTCATACTTAACTGGGACGAATACTATCACAGATAGAGAGGTGGTTCCAAGGGAATCATAAAGGAATCGTATGTGCTCAGTCCGGAAGTCACTATGAAAAGTTCACTGCACGCATGCGCAATGGAGTCCTCAAAGGAATTGGGGATTTCCAGCAACAACAATGCATGGAAAAGGTATGTAACGCAGCAAGAAGGACCGTGACAATGAGAAATGCGTTCAAGACAACACATCCCGACCTCAAACATCAAAACATGACCACCGAACACAAAATCCGAAAAGTTGAGCACGGTTGCATACCCCAGTTACACGCGAGGAATGAACGAATCATGTCATGTGGCATACGAGAGACAGGAGGAGGGAAAGAAAAACACAATATCAGATGATTGCGACAACGTGTATTTTTACACGCGACAACTGCGTAATATCCCCCCCCCCCACACACACACACAACAAACAACAAATGCTACAATATCTTACGCACAGACAGTCCGTGTCACTGTACACCAACTGAAGATGTCACTTTCACCACACAAAGGGGGTGGGGAGCAATACCAAAAGTGTTCTCACTGGTATTTGCCGAGGGCAATAATCACAGACGGTTTTCAAAATGTCTGCCGTTTACTTCTACGCAGAGATGACAGCGACGAATCAAGGATTGTCGAGTACGAGCAAACAAGCCAGGTGTATCTGCTACCGTCGCGGCGGCGACGTTGATGCGAGCAACGAGGTCCTCAGCTGATGTGACAGGTGTGTCGTATAAGAGGGTTTTCATTTCTCCCCAGAAGAAAAAATCGAGAGGGTTGAGATCTGGCGACCTCGGTGGCCAAGGCACAGGCTCATCCCTACCAATGAACCTATTGCGAAACACGTCATGCAGGAAATGTCGTACATTACGATCGAAATGAGCTGGTGCACCATCGTGTTGGTACCACATTTCTTGCCGCAGTGCCAAAGGTACGGTCTCCAACAGTTCAGGCAGAACCTCACTAAGAAATGCATGATACGTGCGACCATTCAGGCGAACAGGGAGAATGTATGGTCCAATTAAATGATCATGTACTATCCCGCACCACACATTCACTGAAAACCTGTGCTGGTGATGGGCCACAAAAAGTGCATGTGGGTTGTCAAAGTCCCATACATGACTGTTTCTACTATTGAAGACATCCATCCTGGTGAAAATGGCTTCATCTGTCCACAATACGTTTGCCCCGAAGTGAGGGTTTGTGTCCAGCTGATGCAACAACCATTGGCAAAACTCCATACGAGGGCGAAAGTCACGAGGTAACAGTTCTTGTACTTTCTGCAGTTTAAAAGGGTGCATTCCTTCATCTGACAACACTCGCCAAACATTCACATGAGACGTGTTTCGTGCCCGAGCGAGCACTCGCGTACTGGTGCCAGGATGTTCTGCGACCGCTGTTAACACATCTTCTGCAAACTGATGTGTGCGTACACTTCGGGGTCTTCCAACTTCTTGTCGCGGTGGTAACACTGACCCTGTTTCACGCAGTCGACTGTCCACTACCTGAAAGAAGGTGTGAGACGGTAAACGTCTATGTGGAAAGCGTTCTCCATAAAGACGCCTTGCCTCACGGCTATTACCACGTGCCTCCCCATACATGAGATGCATGTCTGCTAGCTGCTGGGTCGTATACGCAGCCATCTGTGTAATAGGGAGCTGGAACTGCAAAGTATTGTTTTTGTTTAACACTGGCACACTGCACAAATTGGCCGTATCACCGTACGAACACCACAGACCAATTGTTGCGATACTTGACTTGCCCACTCCACCACGTCAACTTCTTTCAATGCAACATACTAGTACTCTTCAATGCGTATGACAACCTAGAGCGAACTGCTGATCATATCCCAGCACCTGCAACACGATTGGGACGACTGCCGGAGAGAACCAACCCTTCGAGCTCCTCTCGCGGGAACAGCAGTCATGAAGGTCAAACGTAGACTACGAGAGCCAGACTTGCCTGTGCAGCGCTTCCAAAACTGGTCTCTTTTACGTCACAATGATCGCGTGCGAACACTTTTGGTATTGCTCCCCACCCCCTTTGTGTGGTGAAAGTGACATCTTCAGTTGGTGTACAGTGACACGGACTGTCTGTGTGTAAGATATTGTAGCATTTGTTGTTTGTTGTGTGTGTGGAGGGGGGGGGGATATTACGTAGTTGTCGCGTGTAAAAATACACGTTGTCGCAATCATCTGATATTGTGTTTTTCTTTCCCTCCTCCTGTCTCTCGTATGCCACATGACATGATTCGTTCATTCCTCGCGTGTAACTGGGGTATGCAACCGTGCTCAACTTTTCGGATTTTGTGTTCGGTGGTCATGTTTTGATGTTTGAGGTCGGGATGTGTTGTCTTGAACGCATTTCTCATTGTCACGGTCCTTCTTGCTGCGTTACATACCTTTTCCATGCATTGTTGTTGCTGGAAATCCCCAATTCCTTTGAGGACTCCATTGCGCATGCGTGCAGTGAACTTTTCATAGTGACTTCCGGACTGAGCACATACGATTCCTTTATGATTCCCTTGGAACCGCCTCTCTATCTGTGATAGTATTCGTCCCAGTTAGGTGTGACGTTCACTTTGTCACCTTTTGCGAGGCTCCTATCTCGGAAACGAAGCCTCAGTCGTAAAAATGGAACTTAGACTTTTTGCTTGTTTTCGTGTGAGGAATCACCTCCCAAGCGTTGTAAACGACCTTTAGAAACACCCTGTATACAGAGACATAATATCGTTAATTACAGTTTTTTCGAGGACACATTCAATTGGTAGGTCAGCTAATTCTATGGTGGTTGATCTGAATTTGTTTTGTATTCCTAAAATAACCCCCCCTCCATCCTTTTTTCCCAAGGTTTTCATTTTCCGGTCACATCTAGTTACGCCATATCTGTCATCAAACAGTTCACTGTCCCGGATGCCAGGTACCAGCCAGCTTTCGACTACAGCCACTGCAGCATAGTCGTTGGCAAAAACGCTTTGAGAGAAAGTCCTGATTTTCGTACGGAGTCCTCGGGTATTTTGAAATGCTAGATTAAATAATGCTTTACTCACCGCCTCTTTCCCTTTTTCTGGGGATGACCGTTGACTGCCTGTCCATCATTGGGTGGAATGACCTCTCTCCCCATGAAGTTGTCAAAGAATGCAGTGCAATAAAATTCTTAGGAGTATGGATAGACACAAACCTGTCTTGGGACATGCATATTACTAATTTAACTCAAAACTTAAGCAGGCTCTGCTACATGATGAGAATTTTGAGAAATGTTTTAACTTTGAATGATTTAAGGACAGTATATTTTGGACAGATTCAACCTGTACTCACATATGGTATCTCTTTCTGCGGCAGTTCACCCAAAATGCAGGAAATTTTTATTTGGCAAAAAAGCATATTAAAAATTATGAAGAATGTATCCCTGTCAAACCCAACAAAACAAATTTTCAATGAATTTCAAATATTACCTCTTCCATGTTTGTACATATTAGAAACGTTGTACTTTATTCATACAAATTCTAAAATCTTCTCAAAAAATCTGGACATACACAAGTACAGCACTCGTATGCATAACTCCCTCCACCTTTCTACTGTCCGCACATCCAAAACACATAGTGGTCTAGGATTTCAAGGTGTAAAACTCTATAACAAGCTGCCAGAGGAATTCAAGAATCATATTCCAACCAAATTTAAAATAACAGTAAAAAGCTTGCTTATGAAGTATTTGTTTTATAGCACAGAGGAGTACTTAGATCATATTTTTCATTAATAGACATAACCTTTGACTTTTCTTGTATTTTTATGTTCACTAATAGTCATAACCTTTGATTTTTCTTCTATTTTCTATGTTATTCCATACTTTCTTATACTTTTTAATATGCATAAGTATGTGTTAATTCCTTTGCACTCAAAATCATACATGTAATTTTATTTTATACTCTTTATACTTTTTAATATGCTTAAGTAAATGTTAATTCCTTTGTACTCAAAATTATACATGTAATTGACCTATCTCATATCATAGTGCTATTTGTACTCATATGATCAAGTGGATGGAAATAAATCTTATCTTATCTTATCTAAGACGTTCTATTTTTAGTGCGAAGACAATCAATGCATGTGTACACACACATGCGTGCGCACGCACACACACACATAACATCCCAGCAAAAAAATTACCTGCGGTATTAAGACTGCAATACTTTCAAGTATGGATGTGGTGAGGAGCAGGGAAATTATTCTAAATTTCTTTGTACACCATGAATTCAAAACAACATTTATTATAAAAATTAGCAATTTAAATTGACGTATTAACGTGTAAGGTGCAGCTGCCCCCTTACTCAATCTCTGGCGTCGCATCATTGTTTCACATTTTCATTGTCTGTCGCTGGCCAATAATAAATGAGGGTCGAGCACAGTGCTGTCACACAGAATATAAAATCTGCTTTATATGCAAAATTGTTCTTGTGGATTATTTTTTAGATTAATATAGAAGATTTCCCTCCTTGCTTTAATGTTAACAACTGCATAATCACTTGTGACAAGCAGAAGCGGCGCAGGAACATTTTTCTTGGGGGGCACAAGCTTAACAATATTTATAATTATTGTTTCTTAATTTTTGAGGATTTTTGATAATTTTAAAAACAGATAATTCCGAAATATATGAAGATCTTGGGCCTCGTTCTGCACTCATTAGGGATTTAATGGAAATTGTGAACAGATATAGGTCTACATGTATCCATTTTAATGCCTGATGGAATTTAAAAGTAGGGATCAGGATGAGAATGATTCCACCCCTGTTTTAAACCATCCCAACCTCTGTTTGTGAATGATACAAGCTTTATTTCATAATTATTTTTTCAATTTCAGAAACTTTACTAACCAGAATAACTTAATGAACTTGAGAAAGGAAATATAAATCCACGTATATGAATTTTCTGATTTTCGAATATCTGGTTCTGGATTCTCTGAATGTCCGGATATTCTGATTACAAATATTATTGGTCCTTCCTTAGGCATTTCAGTGGGTATGAGGGGTAATTTCCTCTCTGGATTCTGCATTTCGTTACATCTGTGGACGATATGTTGACAAGTTGGTCAAACAAAAAGGTCATGACAAGAAGGACAAGAGCCACTATCTGTTTGGAAATTCGAAAGCCGCCTGATTTTAGTTTATCGGAGAAGGGGCTCTTGAAACGACATTTACTTGGCGCTTTTCATTGTTTTCATCAGGGTGTCTTGGAGATATTCTTTCAAAGGTCAAAACAGGCTTAAACTTTCTGCCAAACCCAAGAAGAGGCAAGCTCTATATTTACAGGAATACTGGAAAAAGATAAGGTAAGTTTAATTTTTTATGTAGGAATTTTAAGTGGCATATTAACCAAATTCAAAAAAGCAGCTTTAGTAATTGTTTGATGGAGGTAACACCTAAATACTTGACTCTACGAAAAGTTCAGTTAGTACACATTGGTGAAATTATCCATACATACATACATACATATTCTATATACTCTGCATATAAAGTCAAGGTACAAGTATACCCACACAGGAACCTGTATCGCAAATAGGCAGACAGGTGCATGACCAAAATTGTGTAAAAATGCATTTATTGCTGCATGCAAAGATGTCTGTTGAGGGAAATGAATGCAAATGCACAAGTTTTCAAAAGTGTAGAGAAATTAGCGTTGGATAGGAAACAGTAACATTATATCATTATTTGATCAGTATTTTCACCTCCTCCATTCATAATGTTTGCAAATTTATCACCCAGTCCAGCATGTCCCCAATTAATGTTATTATTGCTGTGAATCAAATGAAATAGCGACAAGAAACCAAGATGGTTCAGTTGTGCCAGGTGTGCCCATCCCTTCCCCGCAAAACAATGGACGGAGTCCGCCAAATCTTTCATATTAATTAATAATATAAATTGATGTTTCGATGCATTTGTAGTAATTGATCAGTCAGACCCGTAGCAAAGGGATAGGCTAAGGAGGGGAGGAATGAAAACTGGGACACCAATCAAAGCCTCCACCGGATATCGAACCCGGGACCCCTTGATTTCAAGGTGACGATGCTACCACTGCGCCATCGGGAAGGCCCTGCAAACTGTGAATCTAAATACAATCTATATTATTTTAATGAGTTTTTCTTTGTTTCCTTATTTCATAAATTGAAGGAAGCGTAAGAAGAAAATGTCAAAGGACGCAAAATAAAATGTCAGTGATTGGTAGTGCATGAGTAGGGGACAAGGGGGTGGTGGGCAAACCACAATCCTTTCTAGGGCGCCAAAATACACAGCTACGGGGCTGTAATTGGTTAATATTGTAATGCAATTAGCTCGTTAAGTGATCGATAATTTTTCCACATCTTATTAATACAGAATTCTAGCACATTGATTCTTCGTGTGACCGATTCAATTATTGTTTCATGTACCTACAGATCCATATCTAGAGAATTTTAGTCCAAGGCGAGAATACAGTTTGCTGCCTCCTACAACGAATTCGCCTCCTCTGTGTCGGATTAATATTTTTTAAGGAATCCGTAGGATAAATTACATTATTCCTTCTACAAGGTGTTAGAAATAAGCGTTACAGTACATTATTCCTTCTACAAGGTGTTAGAAATAAGCGTTACAGTACATTATTCCTTCTACAAGGTGTTAGAAATAAGCGTTCTATGTTATTCACTTTTCTGTTTTGTCGGGACATTGACAAGTCGTTACTACTGCAATGTACTTGACACAATCGTTAAAAGAAATCAACAATAAGTGTAATGAGTCCCAGGTTCGATACCTTGGAGGCACATAAAAGTGCGGCGGAAATAAATCAGCAATCATTACACAATAAATGCTACATAAGTATATTTTGATTATTTAATTGTAATACTTGGCAAGTCTTTCAGGGAGGGGGGTGTCCGGAGGCACATAAATTCTTAAAACAGGGGACTATATTTAGCAAACTGGCATGAAATTCGAAAATGCAATTTGGAAGTCATGTACTATCATTTCATTTGGATTATTCACAAAGAGGATGGGGAAGGTTGGCGTTAGCCTATAACTAGGGTTGATATATCTTCCGGATTTTTCTGGACAGTCCCGGAATAGGGTGGGAAAGTAGAAATGATTAAGAGTAGTATTTTCTTTAACATTATTTCTGCTTAAATGCGTGGACATAATTTAAAAATGAACAATCAAACTATCCAATCAATAACATAACAGTGGAAATCAGATGCCTTACCGACAAGACCACCGTAGCTCCTAATGTGTTACGTAAGGTATAGCCAGACCCCGTGGCGGAGTGGTTTTCTCATCGCGCTACGACGCCAGGGGTTCTGGGTTCGAATCCCGGCCTGGGTATGGATGTTTGTGAGTGTCCATTCATCAGTTTCATCATATCATCCATCACTCATCCCCCCCTTCACAAATTAGCCAAAAGTGGAACAAAAAGCAAAGTAAAATAAAGCTAATCAATCAATTATGTAAGGAGAAAAAATATATTTCTGATTTTTTGTAAGTCTTCAATTTTCGTGAATTTTTTTTCATTGTTGTAAAAACCCGTCTTCTAAAATTAGGCTTCAAGGCTGTGTTTTCATTTTCTTCTTCGTTCTTGAAAATTGATTCTGAAGTAACTTACTATCTAAGGACCCTACAACAGTTTTAGTGTTTTGTCCATAAAAATTATGGTAGCACACATAATAATACTTCATCTGGTTCAGCATCCCCTCCCCCCCCCTGGCGGATTGGTTAGCACATCGCGCTACGACGCCAGGAGTGCCGGGTTTGAATCCCGACCTGGGCGTCGGTGTTCGTGAGAGGCCAATCATCAATTTCATCATATCATCACTCACATCCATCTTTGCGATTAGCCAAAAGTGTCAGAAAAGCGAAGTAAAATAAAGCAAATCAATAAACAATAAGCACCCCACCCCTCCCCCAGGCTTCCGGTCAGCGGCGTCCCTGATTTTCCCTTATGAAACGTAGCAACCTAGTTGTAACTATTTGCCTTTGTTTCATCTCTCCAAAAACAAACCAGAGCTAAATAGAAATTCCTTGGTACTCGTATTTTTGTCGAGACTTTATTCTAATGAAGCTGAGGCTTGGTTGATGCAGAAACTGAAGAACGGACGCTCACGAAGAACACCCAGCGCCACCAAATAAGTCCTTGGGCGGCCACAGATTCATGGTAGATGAAGGCTTTGGGTGAACAAGAATCTTCGGATCCGGAGATATCCATTTCCAGAGATTCCGGATCCCAGAAATTCTGGATATCGGTTGTGTAGGGATGTTGTTTGAAAGGCACAAGGCTCGTATATGCCTCCCCAGCTATTCATTTCAAGAAAGAAGTTTAGGATGGTATCATGCAATGGTGATTGGGTATTGCCCATGGTCTAGTGTTTTTTTCTTCTTTTATTCTATTAGTAGTTTCGACAGAGCACCTCATCTTACGTATTATGTCTTCGGACAAGCAAATTTTTATTTTCCCTGTGGTTGGAATCGAACGTATAATGGGCCTGTGATTGACTATAATCCAGTGCACTCAGTGGCATGCCCAAGGCCCCTGTGGCCCAGTATTCCTAAAATAAAAATGCAAAAGGCAGGAGAAGATGGCAAAGTGAGGGCTGACTACTTAAAAAATATACGTAACCCTCCCCTTTCGAAAATCCTGGACACGCCACTGAGTGCACTAACAAATAGGGATGGACAATATCGGAAATTTGATATCGCGATATATCGTCAAGGACGATACGATATTTTTTTCCGCATCGTCATATCAGCTAAATATCGTCTCCACGATATATATCGCCAAACATCGTGATGATATATCGTCTAGTTGACATCGCCTGAACGATATTTTTTCAATATCGCGATATATCGTCTGGACGTTATATAGCCCCCACACTACTAGCAAACTACTCTACGATGCCCACCGGTTTTGTAGTAAAGCTTAGGTTCGTGGACCTTCCCAATGGCTCAGTTGCAGTGTCATCGCCTTGTGACCAAGAGGTCCCAGGTTCAATTCCAAGTGGACGCACGTAGTGAATCGAATCTCACTTTAAACTGTAGGTCCAGTTCTGATTAGCATATCTGTGCATAAAATGAACATAAAACATCAACTCAAACAATCATAGGATAGGTCCGCGTCTTCTCCTCTCACCAAATGGCCCATAGGCGCATTGTATCAGATTTCCCACTTGAGTAAAATTTCCAGCGAGAAGGGAATTCCTGTTTCGCCGAATATTTTGAAGGGAGGGAATTTTCCCTCCGCTGGGATATTCAGGTGTTCGCGGCCAAAGCACACTTAATGTATTTAAGGGCATGCGATACAGTCTCCGCTCGCCTTTTTCATAATAGTGTTATTAGGGAATCCTTATTTTCGATTTCTTACGACCATGAGATGGGTGATGCATGCTGCCGGATCTAGATGGTGAAAACTGAGAATAGATTGTCATCAATTTAGAGTTAACGGTAATAGCAGCGCCCCACCCCTTTGACAACTAACATTACTCTAGGAAGCACTTCGTAAATCTAGCTCCTTGAAAATCAGTTTTAACTCCATTTAAGGTGAAATTTAGCTTTTATGCGCACCAGGCTTGGCAACACTGCCAGGAGGCAAGGAGAAATGCATTGGGCATATGGGAGTATGTTTTGATTTGTTATCTTGCCAGTATCAAACTTTCGATGGAATAGAAAATGATATCAACAAGAAGAGGGCAGTTTGAAGAAGTGATTGTCCAGCAGAAAAGTCTAATCTCCCATTTGATTAGCCGTAACTTGATGTTGAATACATGGGATTCCCAAAATTCTTATTCGTCATAATTTTTACAGGTCGTATCTAGCTTAATAATCAACTTTAAAAAAATCATCGGCCTCCCACATATGGAGAAATTCATGCTCTCTTGTACCCCCACGTTTTTCTTCTGTAGCATTGCCCATTCCGACGATATTAAAATAAATGCACACATGGTGCGTAACTGTATCTCCTCGCCTTAAAAAAATTAAAGGCGAAAGATTCCTTAAAGAAAGGAAGTACTATTTATAGTATTTGTGAATCTGAAGAAAGCATTTGATAGAGTGAATTGAATGAAACGTATAGAGATACTGAATAAGATCGGTGCAGGGTTCGGAAGAGTGGAAATTCATAATCATAAGCAATCTGTTTCATGAAAGAATGAATTAAACTGAGAGTAGAATAAATGACAGAGCGAAGTGAAATTGGGAGAGAAGTAAGACAAGGATACTGCCTACCACCAGGCACGTATGTAGAAATATGTTTCATGGAGGCAGGGGGGGGGGGGGGCTGCCGAACCAAATATCTCAGAAATAATAATAATAATGATAATGTTTAAATTAAAATAATTATATTAAATAAAATTAATACTAAATACAATACATAAATTAATATTATATTATTATTACATGAATAGGTAAAAGGACTGTATAAGAATAGAGATATAACAGCGCATATTCATTACGTAGCTTACCTGCAGTTAAGATCGGAATAATTTACATAAAGACAAGTGCCCTGACAATGAAATTATTGTCAAATAGATGAATAATTGAAAATTTATCATTAACAAAAATGATCTTACATGTACTTGGAGAAAAGTAAGTTTCTGATTAATATTTTATGCATATTGAGTAGTAGTGTATATAAATCTTCTTTGTAATGCCATTCAAAGCCATATGATCCCAATATAATCCTTGCCTTCTAAAAAGTTCAAAGGAAATTAATAGCCATCGATTATGCAACAAATACTAATATTTTCATTACTTAATTTTAGTACAGTAGAACGTAGTTTATCCGCATTCATTGGGACCGAAGGCTATGCGGATAACGATTTCTGTGGATAATCAAACGTGTTTATTTATCAAAGAAAAGAACGTACAATACAGGTTTATTTTATATATACAGTACACAATACCGTATACAGTACAAGAAAACAAAAGACATGAGAAAACACTCGTAGAATTTTGCTTTTTTAGTGTGCGGATAACTGGCGCTGCAGATAATTGACGTGCAGATAAACGATGTTCTACTGTACTTCGTATCGTGGGGGGGGTCCGCACCCCTGGATCCCCTTAGTCCTTCAAAGCCGTATGATCCCAATATATAATTCTTGTCTTCCAATAAGTTCAGAGGAAATTATACAATAAAGGCTAAAATAATATATTTAATTTTAGTACTTGATAAATCTTTGGGGGTGGGGGGTCCGGACTCCCTGGACCCTCCTTATCACCAACATTATTCAGAATATATTTAGATAAATTAGTAAAGAACTGTTTCCAGAGTATGAGGTGCTAATAATACACAGAATGAAGAAGAACTGAATGTATAAGATTTGCAAATAACATGACTTTGTTAGCAGAAGACGTGAGAACGGTGAAAATGTAAGTGCCCACTGTAAGCATTCGGGATGAAAAGAAATGTGAATAAGACAAAGGCCATGGTTAATGGGAAAAAATTAACGTGAGACTTCAAGGTCAAATTATAGAGCATCTTAAATGTCTAAATTGCTGTTACATTTTACTAGGAGGAGGAGGTAATGTAACCATCATCCACTGCTCACTGCTTCGAAATAAAGTGTCGCAAGTGAATGAATTGAGATAGTTATGTTTGCTATAGTTAATTGCATATTGAATTTTTCAAAAAAAAAAAAAAAAAAATCAGGAATTTTTACTTACTGTTAGACTGTAAAATTCGATACTGTATTGCATTAATACTTACAAAGCAGAGCTTTCCTGTAACCGTTTTCTATGTCTTATCAATACAGAAAATTTCCTGCGTGTTGTAAATTTTACTAGTAACTCGAGGGTGCTGCTTTTCGAACATTTACTTCAAGTGTACTGTCTCACTCGATCTCCGACGGTTGGTTTCATCTCAAACGAGTATGCTATTGCTACTTTATGTGAACATAATTGTACATGAGTTTCTGACCTTGTTTAAATTATCTTTCACTCAAGTCCCTGAAATTTCCAAGCAAAGGGAAAATTCTCTCCATTGAAAATATTAATTGATTTTCTTTATTTTACTTCGCTTCTGGTGCCACTTACGTTAATTTGCATAGATGGGGATGGGTGATGACATGATGAAATTGATGAATGGACACTCACAAACATCTATACCCAGGCCAGGATTTGAACCCGAGACACCTGTGACCTTCAAACCTAAAACAGGCGACTTCACAGCGCAAAGGGGCTGGTGATCTCAAACTCAAAGCAAGTTGGAAAAAACTTTCTGAAGACTATGGTTCAGTTAAAAGAAAACATGCTTCAAGCACATCTGGCAGTGACCAAGAGCATTCCCTCCTCACTCCCCCCTCCCCTTCTGTCCCTTCTAAATCATACAAACTCATGCGTTCAAATTGTTCACAGTACACACACCACTTATCATAGCAGCCTATATATTCTTGCCAGTTATGTACAATCGTTGTGATGATGTTTTTTATTATTGTTATTTATCCATCCCATTACATTCACCTTCTCAATTGCCAGCCCGTGTGGCAAAGTGGTTAGCACATCCCACTAGGATGCTAGGGGTCCTGGGTTCAATTCCTGGCCTGGGCATGGATGTTTCTGTGTGTCCATTAATCAATTTCATCATATCATCCCTCATTCCCATCTTCGCAAATTAGCCAAAAGTGGCTCAAAAGCGAAGTAAAATAAATCAAATCAAATCAAATCAACCTTCTCAATTGTTAACATGGGCTTCAATGAAATCCCATGAGAGCTATTTTTGTTCTTTGTGCAGTGCTCAAGATTTGTGTGAAATATAGTTTTACATAAATTTATTAAGCATTTACTTAATTTTTAAAGAAAATTCACAGCACAATAATTATGCATTTATTATGAAATAATTTTTATGATGATCATGCATTAATACAAATTGTTGAAACATATGTCATGTAAAAATTAGATGTGGATAAAAATTGAACTTTACAGCAGGTCTTATTTACACATTGTATACTTAGGACATAGTGTAGATAGAGCACGTATTAACTGCTAGAACAAAACAGTACACTTTTCTGACACAAGCACATGTAAACATTTAGAGTTTGTTGTGATTATTATGTGTTCATTACCATGTGCAAGCTACATTTTATTTTTATTTTTCTCAGGTTCCCAGTTCCTTCTGGCTTCCCTGGGATCCAGACTCAGGAGCATTTATGCAAGGCACGGTATATATATTAAGTTCGCCTGAATGGCTGCTCAGCAGGGCTATTTGTGCATAAAGTTGAGTAAAGAGAAACAGTTCGTACGAAACTGGCAACGTTAATCTTAATGGGTCTGAACAGGTTAAGAAAACGTAGACGTTCCTGCTACGAACGACTAACTGAAGAAAATGTAATGCCAAACAACTAAAAATTTGACATTTGTAAAAAGAAGAAAATGGAGTTTTCACGAGATATTCAATGGGTGGATAATTTAATGGTCTCTTACTCCCTGCATTATAGATAATGGCAAAGCATGAAAAATAAGCTGCCTTTACATTTTGCATCATTCAATTGCAACATAAGAAAAATAGTATTCCTTAGTTCTGCCGCATATGTTTCAACAGTGACATACAGTAGAAGGTAAGGTAAAACATAGCATCTGTTATTAAATTTCGTGTATTTACACACAATTGCTTTAATTCAATGAGTATTTTCACTTTATACAAATTACTTTACGGTTACGCATACATTACGATTACTTCCCAGTTTTAACAAACTAAACTAGTTTTCTATGCATTCTGCGTAAACAAACAACTCTCGGAATCTCGAAGTACGACATGCATTGATAATGTCAAGGAAATAGCACAACAATCGATAAAAATATCGATTATTTCCATAGATATTGCTTAGTTTTGCCAAGTTCACCACTTTCCTTGTAGCCGTGCGCTGTAGACAATTAAAGATATAGTCGATTCTTAGTAGACGGTTTCGTGAATCGCACTTTACTACATCTTTTACTACTAAAAACTACTACTTTGTTGTAGACTCGATTTTGTAGTCATTTCGTGAATCGCCCTGCTGAACTTTTAAATGCAGATGATCTTGTATTGTTTGCAAATTCACAAGCAAACCTACAAAGAAATTTAGAAATAATAAATGGTAATATGTCAAAGAAATATATGAAAATAAACAAAGATAAAACAACTGTGTTAAGGATAGGGAGAATAGAAAAACCCTGCATAATAAGCCTTGAAGATTCAGAGAGTACAAAGTTTTAAGTATCTAGGTGTTACAATCAATAGTAATGGAAAAATAGATGAAGAATTAAACACTCGAATAAAGAATGCAAACAGATTATATTATGCCATAAACAAATGATTTTTAGGGGAAAAGGAAATAAGCCAAAAAACAAAAATGATTGTGTACAAATCAACTTATATACCAACATTGATATATGGAAGTGAATCCTGGATAATTAATGAAAAACAAAAACAAAACTTACAAACAGTAGAAATGAAATATTTGAGGAGAAGAGTGGGAAAGACCAGAAGGGACAAAATCAGAAATCAAACAATCAGAATAACATAAAACACAAAACCAATATATCAGGATGTGGAGCAAGCACAACTCAGATGGTTTGGACACCTCAGCAGAATGCCTGAACATCGAATACCTAAACAGGTATGGGTCAATCCATATGAAATCATACCAGCTGGTTGCTTGACCATTTTTAAAAAAGTTTATTTTTTGAGTGGTGTGAGCCTCATATATTGACAGTTCAGAACCACTCTTATTTTATTTTTACTATCACCGATTTGAAGATGGCGGGCATATTTTTATCATGGCGCGCATAATTTTCTCCATTCGTAAGCATCAGCGGCAACTTTTTTTTCTCAGCTCTGTTAAGTCCTACGACAATGAGACAAAATCTGTGATGTTAAGCACATTAGAGGCTACAATTATATTTCTGTGTAATTTTCTAAATATTATTCCTTCATAATAAATTTTAAGGTTAAAATTGTGTATTTTAATCGCTCAAAATGACATTTTCGGACATTTGTTTCAGGGGGAAGGCAGTTTACTTGACACTTGAATTTTTTTGTGCAAGTACCTGTGTACCAATAGAGTACGTCAAAATTATTTGAAGCTTGAGACTTTAATATTTGTTTTTCTACAGGGTCATAAACATGTACTTTTTGTTAAAAAAGTCCAAGTTCAGGGTTAAATATCTCTGGTGGGCAGTTGTTTAAAAATCTGAAATTTGTACACAATACAGTACTTCAGGATAAGTAACTTCAGTAAAAATTTTGAGTTTTAGATTTAATTGGTTTAGGAGATACAAAACTCGTGAAAAATTCAACATTTTGCATTAAATATGGCATGCCTAATTTCATTTCTTATTAACATTTTGTGTTGAAATTCTGCAAACTGTAATTTGGAATGTCAATGAACAACATTACAATCCTGAAATGGATCTACAATAAAGTATATATACGAGGGCGTGCTGAAAAGTAACGCTTCCTATGTTTTTATTTTCTTTGTTACCTTGTAAACACATTTTGGATTTTGAGCAACCATACATTGCACTTATAAGACTTTCCTGCTTCTCCATTGAAGGTTTCAAACATCTATCACCAGAGGGTGCTGAACTGTAGCGAGGAAAATGGCAGCATGTAACTATGCAATGTCGGTGAAGTACCTGAAGTAGCGTGCAGTGATAAGAGTTTCTAAACGCAGAAAATGTGCTAGAAATTGACATTCATCAGAGACTGAGGGCACTTTATGGGGATGAATGTGTAGACATCAGTACTGTGCAATCGTGGGCTGTTCATGCTCGTAAAGATAACCCCAGCTGAAGAAATCTCAGCTATGTGAGAGAATGGAATGAAAGGCCGTGAAATGCAACTGATGGAGGTTATCGGAATCGTGTTCAGCTGGGGTTATCTTTACGAGCATGAACAGCCCACGATTGCACAGTACTGATGTCTACACATTCATCCCCATAAAGTGCCCTCAGTCTCAGATGAATGTAAATTTCTAGCACATTTTCTGCGTTTAGAAACTCTTATCACTGCACGCTACTTCAGGTACTTCACCGACATTGCATGGTTACATGCTGCTATTTTCCTCGCTACAGTTCAGCACCCTCTGGTGATAGACGTTTGAAACCTTCAATGGAGAAGCAGGAAAGTCTTATAAGTGCAATGTATGGTTGCTCAAAATCCAAAATGTGTTTACAAGGTAACAAAGAAAATAAAAACATAGGAAGCGTTACTTTTCAGCACGCCCTCGTATATATACTTTATTGTAGATCCATTTCAGGATTGTAATGTTGTTCATTGACATTCCAAATTACAGTTTGCAGAATTTCAACACAAAATGTTAATAAGAAATGAAATTAGGCATGCCATATTTAATGCAAAATGTTGAATTTTTCACGAGTTTTTTATATCTCCTAAACCAATTAAATCTCAAACTCAAAATTTTTACTGAAGTTACTTATCCTGAAGTACTGTATTGTGTACAAATTTCAGATTTTTAAACAACTGCCCACCAGAGATATTTAACCCTGAACTTGGACTTTTTTAACAAAAAGTACATGTTTATGACCCTGTAGAAAAACAAATATTAAAGTCTCAAGCTTCAAATAATTTTGACGTTCTCTATTGGTACACAGGTACTTGCGCAAAAAAATTCAAGTGTCAAGTAAACTGCCTTCCCCCTGAAAAAATGTCCGAAAATGTCATTTTGAGCGATTAAAATACACAATTTTAACCTTAAAATTTATTATGAAGGAATAATATTTAGAAAATTACACAGAAATATAATTGTAGCCTATAATGTGCTTAACATCACAGATTTTGTCTCATTGTCGTAGGACTTACCAGAGCTGAGAAAAAAAAGTTGCCGCTGATGCTTACGAATGGAGAAAATGACGCGTGCCATGATAAAAAAATGCCCGCCATCTTCAAATCGGTGATAGTAAAAATAAAATAAGAGTGGTTCTGAACTGTCAATATATGAGGCTCACACCACTCAAAAAATAAACTTTTTTAAAAATGGTCAAGCAACCAGCTGGTATGATTTCATATGGATTGATCCGTATGGGAAGCAAGAATGGGAGGATTGGGTGCAAAGAGACCGAAAGGAAGACCACGTAGGACATGGATATCCTGGGAATGAAGGATATCCTGAGCAGGAGGAACATCTTGTGGAGTGAAGGAAGGAAGTTGGCAGAAGATCGTGACAGATGGCGAGCTCTCTACAAAACCTCGACACCAATCGGTAGAAGAGGATCGGAATAAGAGATAATTTAATGCTTTCTTACTCCCTGCATTATAGATAATAATGGCAAAGCATGAAAAATCAGCTGCCTTTACATTTTGCATCATTCAATTGCAACATAAGAAAAATAGTATTCCTCTAGTTCTGCCGCATATGTTTCAACATGGACATACAGTAGAAGGTAAGGTAAAACATAGCATCTGTTATTAAATTTCGTGTATTCACACACAATTGCTTTAATTCAACGAGTATTTTCACTTTATACAAATTACTTTACAGTTACGCGTACATTACGATTACTTTGCAGTTTTAACAAACTAAGGGCCGGTTTTTCAATGTCCAGTTATTCTTTCTGTTAACTATCTGCCAGTTGGAGATAATCACCACTTTTAACCAGCACCGTTTTTTTCAATGTGAAAGTAACTGGAAGTTAGCGAATCGTGAGTTTGTACTCGAAAATAGTATGTTGGTAATGCTGAAGTGCGGATAATAGGGAACTGATCTGCGCGCCATCTATTAGTATAGTTTCAAACCGCGTGGATTGGCACACATCCTGGTGTTCAAATATAGAACTACAAGCATGCCGTGCTGAAAAGCACATTCTTACATACGAGAAACGATTGGAACAATGGCCGCATATACATTCTGCGTGCTTACGAAATAAATTAACAAAAACAAGCACTGCACATTTGGCTTTCTTCTAATAAAAGTCAATTCCATGTGGGGGAAATGCTGTTATGATGAGCAAACGCAGATGCTTTCTTGTAGAAGAAGCGTGAAGAACTCGAAAGTCGAAAGATTAATAATATCTGTCTGCTGATATAAATATTATTAATATGTAGATATTGTACATTTGACTGCATGCTATGCACCTCTCTATGCATGTTTGTTGAGCGAGAAAAGACATGTTAGTAAGCATGCTTTGTAGGTCAAGTTATAAAAATATAAAGGTACGAGCAATAATTTTAAAATTTCCTGTAATATTTTTCCGAGAAGATCGTTTAACAATAAAGCATGAACTGAAGGCAACACACGTAATACATAATTGACAAAAAAAAAAAGGATCTGTGACCAGAACTTGAACTCATATTACAAAACACAACACGCTCCACAAGGTGTTGCTGCTACCCACTGCACCAAATTACCATTTGCGGATTCAACCGCCTGGTAGAACAGATATCCTTGTCACGAATTCTCCAACACAACCTCACCAAGCGAATTCTAGCAAGTACACTGCTTAATTTCCATATTTGCATGGACACTGGTAAGCTCTGCCAAACAAACGAAGTCTTCTTCTGTACAAATTTAACATTTTTATGAATCATATCTTGATCTGACAGTGAAGTTGCGAGTGTGGAACTTCGATAGCTGCATTGGGCAGCCATGTTGCTTCGCAACTTCCAGTTAGGCTGGTAACTGCAAGAAGAAGTACCAGTAAAGATAACCGCCACCAGAGTTCCAGTTACGAGCTAACTGTACATTGAGAAACTGAAATTTTCACAAACTTTCAGTTACGTGCTAACATGAACCAACCTTAACTGGACATTGAAAAATCGGCCCTAAACTAGTTTTCTATGCATTCTACGTAAACAAACAACTCTCGGAATCTCGAAGTACGACATGCATCGATAATGTCAAGGAAATAGCACAACAATCGATAAAGATATCAATTATTTCCTTAGATATTGCTTAGTTTCGCCAAGTTTACCACTTTCATATGGGAGTATGATTTGATTCATTCTCTTGTGAATATAAAACCTCCGATGGAATAGAAAGAGATGTCAACGGGAAGAGGGCAGTTTGAAGATGAATTTCACCAGAGGAAAAGTCGAAACTTCAATTTGATTAACCGTAACTTGATGTTGAAGTTGATTCCCCCTAAGGAATACATGAGATTCCGAAAATTATTATTCATTATATTTTTCAAACATCGTGTCCAGCTTAATAACCAACATAACAAAATGTTTGCACTTGCAACATGGAGAGAAATTCATACTCTTGGATACACCCAGGATTTGTTTTAGTAGCAGTGCGCATTCGGGCGATACTGAAATAAATGCACAATTGGTGCGTAATTGTATGTCCTCGCCTTAGGCTAACCGTTACAAAATAAGTAGTGTTACATAATTAAACATGAATGTGCTGAGGAGTTGCCAATAGAGGAAATATAGTGCTTCTTGTTTATAATAGTGATATCCCTAATATTTTATATGCATCGAAAGATGTTTTATGCTGGCTGATACAGGATTTGAACTGAGAAGTTTTATGTACAATACACCTCCCAAGCACAAATCCCATACCGTGCCTTGCATTAATGCTCCTGAGTCTGGATCCCAGGGAAGCCAGAATGAACTTGGAACCTGAGAAAATATATATATATAGTTTGCACATGGTAATGAACACATAATCGTCACAACAAACTCTAAATGTTTACATGTGTTTGTGTCAGTACAGTCTACTGTTTTGTTCTAGCAGATAATATGTGCTCTATCTACACTATGCCCTAAGTATAAAACGTGCTCTATTTACACTATGCCCTAAGTATAAAACGTGCTCTATCTACACTATGTCCTAAGTATACAATGTGTAAATAAAACCTGCTGTAAAGTACAATTTTTATCCACATCTAATTTTTAAATGACATATGTTTCAACAATTTGTATTAATGCATGATCATTATAAAAATTATTTCATAATAAATGCATAATTATTGTGCTGTGAATTTTATTTATAAATTAAGTAAATGCTTAATAAATTTATGTAAAACTATATTTCACACAAATCTTGAGCACTGCACAAAGAACAAAAATAGCTCTCATGGGACTTCATTGAAACCCATGTTAACAATTGATACGGTTAGGTTGATTTGATTTGCTTTATTTTACTTCGCTTTTGAGCCACTTTTGGCTGATTTGAGAAGATGGGAATGAGGGATGATATGATGAATGGACACTCAGAAACAGCCATGCCCGGGCCAGGATTCAAACCCGGGACCCCTAGCATCATAGCATGATGTGCTAACCACATCGCTGGCAATTGAGAAGGTGAATGGAATGGCATGGATAAATAACAATAATAAAAACATCATCACAACGATTGTACATAACTGGCAAAAATATAGGCTGCTATGATAAGTGGTGTGTGTACTGTGAACATTTTCGATGAATGCATTTGTATGATTTAGCAACCTTAAGTAGCCTATCAAGAGTTTTCATTCCTTTTCAGAAATGTTTTCACTGTTTGTACTGTTCCGTTTACTTTTGTCCTGTTACAGCCATCAATAACCTATGCACATTTTTTTTTTCACTTAAGTTTGTGCTGCTTCTTCTCATCCATCTGCCTGCAAGCTCGTTCATACAAAACTAAACTGTGTACTGTTGGGACTTGACTTCCGTATAATTACGATTTTGGCATGGCTTATGGGATGCATAAGATTCAAAATGAGTGGTTATTATTTATGGTCTGTAGAAGATGAAATTGCTGTTTTTAAATCGCAGGAAATCCTAGGTAACAGTTCCGAATGTTTCATGATTTTTCACAAATTTTATAGGAGTATTAGGAAGTGTTTACAAAACTGGACATGATTGTGGGAGAAAGTTAGAAACTTGGAGAAACTAATTAGCACAGTTAAAAGTTGCACAAAGTATTAATTACAAGAAGATAAATTATGTTTTGAAATGTATTGTGCACGAGCAGGAATGCCTGCAAAGAGGTGCTAACAAATTATGCCTACCAAACTTAATCTGCTCGTGGAAGTGTATTTTCATATAAATTAGTGCAATATATGGATAATTATTATTATTACTAACTTGGATTACAGGAGGTTGAGAGAAACAATCCTTTTGTTGGGAAAATGAGGTTCCACAATTTTGATCCATCCTTGGTACCTCCTATTCAGTGCCTAATTACTATGAAGATATTTCCGAAACAGAAAAAGGATTTCCGATATCTCTAAGATGTGTTTTAAGTACACGCAAATGCCCACTGTCATTTCCTTCTGCTTTTCGAAAACGTGAAAACACAGATTATGGGCCATTTTGGTAGCTCTATTTTTTCTTTGAAGTTGGATGTCATACACAAACACAGAATATGACGAATGTAGTTCTCTGTAGCCCGCTCTTGGAGGGTTAAAAAGGGTCCTACAAGAACTGTCTACAACTGTGGCCCAATATGTAGTCGACTGTAGCCTGTAGACAGTTTCAAGAATCGCAAATTCAGGAAATGACTACAAATTTGACCACAAGACTGACGTCGCTACATATTAGACTACATATCGGACTACTAACAGTTCCAGAATCGCGCCCCTGCAAAGGAGTTTTGGGCCAAAAGAGGAAGAACATGAGAAGGACTTTTCTAATTTTGATCTGGCAACACTGCAGCCATTTTGGCACTTTGGTTAGTGTTTTGTTTCTTCATCTTTCTTGTTTACCTCGAACACATGGAGTTGTGTTAGGCTGTTTACTTTGTTCCCGTGTAAGAAAGTTTGTACCATAGAGGTTAGTACCTTCAGTGGTGTATACTTTAGGTGTAATGTAATTCCACTGCGTATCAGTGCCAGGGGTTTATGCAGAACTTTTCATTTGTGTGTGATCTTTAGAGGGGTGAAATTAGCATTGAATTCAAGCTGGAAGAGAGGGGAGCCTAAAACCAAAGGGGCTCAAGTTCCTTTTGTTTTATTGCGATTTCATCATGCTACGAATGCAATTTTTTGATGGTTCGATTGCGATTTTTTCATATTTTCAGTTACTATTTTCACCAAGTGGTCAAACTCGTTTTTGTGCTATTTTCACCTAAACTCATGATTCCTCACAATGTGGGAATTATTTTATTTTATAAAACATTCACGTTCTCTTGTAAGATTTTGTTTTGTATTGCTTGTTAGGTTCTATGTCTCAAAAAATAATCATCTATACCATGTGATATCACTGCTCTCTCTAAAAAGTGGTAATAATATTCAACAATCAGCATTTTTAATTTGTGTTAAGCTCTGTGGTTAGTTGAGTGATTTAACTTGCAAAAGTTGACAATGTGTGAAATAGAATAGCATCTGTACTTAATAATAAAGGTACCAGTTTCATAGATCGCAGACACATACCTCCTATCGTGTTCATCACGTGTGCAAATTGTGCATTATGCACGGGAAGCTGACGGACAGCCCCACGAACCATTCCGATAAGGTTAGGTTTGGTTAGGTAAAGGCAAGCATAGTTAAAAAAAAGGGGGGGTTGGAAACACTGACATGATTTCCCGGTCAAATAGATGCCACGATGAAAGAAAATACCTCGATTAACGTTGGAAACCTTAGAGAAACTCATTTCCGTAACTAGTTTCTTCTGTAAAAATGAAGAAATGTGTCTCCGATGTATGAAACTGTTACCAAAATAAAAAAACTGGTAAAAATAACTTGTTCTGCTAGTCTCAACACCTCATGAATGTAGTTGCACATTTTTTTTTATTTTGAGAATAATTACTGAAAATCATGGTTCCCATTGTGTGATTTTTTTTAGAAGCTATACAAGAGAATGAAATGGTGCTTTCAGTACTGCAAACTGTGGGAATAACTTTGCAGTTCGGAGAAACCTTTGTGTGGGAAAAAAAAAAAACACTTCAGAGTGTGATCATTTCCACAATTTATCTATTTTAAGATGAACATTTTTGTGTTCAGTAACATGCATGTATCATGATACACACAGTACAGAAGATACTGATGAAGTCATGCATTTCTTAGAGTGAATACATTAAGTACATTATTTTTGTTTGCCATAGCTTCGGTAAACTTTATTTTTTCAAAGTGTACTCTCATTTATGTGGTGAGCACTCTAGCATGTTGGCTACTGAAATGTTAGTATGTTACTATGTTACCCATTGAGCAGTTCCCAGTTCATATATTTTTAATAGTATTTGAACATGAAAATGCAAGAAAATTAATCCCACTGTACAGCACTGTAGAGCATTTATTTCATTTCTAGGAATTATCCACCTGCGTGCGTGTTTTATGCACACATCAAGATAGAAGAGATACAAATGCAAAGTCCGGTATGGGACTTGGACGTGGGAAGTGTAATAAATATGGCACTTCTCTGTTTAAGTCTCGTATCAGCTGGCACAAAGTTCATCATGGAGGGAAATAAATCAACATTTCTTCATTCATGTTCAGCTATTTAGTAAATGATGAGTATTTGGTTTTTAAATAAGCTGTTTTATGTAAGAGATATTGTAGATATTATTTTATATATATGTATATGTAGATATTCTTTTTGTTAATATTTTCTTAGTATTTTTAAAGTAGAAATATTAATTTTCAATATTAGAGGTTTTCATTCTTTCAATTGCTTTAAATGCTGAAAGAAGTCTTCAAGGAACAACTATTAATTTTCGAAAATATGTTTTCATACTTTTCTTTCAGTGTAAAAGCATATATGTATAGTAGGTGCTGCTACACTTGCTACAATAAGGTATGAAATTTCACTTCAACTTAATGGTCCGTGTCATGACAGTAAATTTGTGTTAAAGGCTGAACTTTTTCGTAGCATTCAACCTAGTACTTTTCTTTTATTTGATTTTTGAGAAAACTTCCGAGCATTCTCTGGTAATTATTATATTTTTTTCTGTGCAGACTAACCTATTTCTAATCAGTGTCATAAAGTATGTGAACTGATCCCTGACAGTATTGAAATGAATGAATGAATGTGTGAATGAAACAGTATGTAATTGTGAAGTTAGTTTAAACTATGTGCATTTGTCATTATTTAAAAAAAAATATTAATTAAGTTCTTACATGTAGGACTTGAGTGTACCTCGTATCAAGCTGCTCCTGTGACTAAGTATTCATTAGACATTGCCCTAAGACATTTATTCGATACAGCAGTTGGTGACTAATTTAAAATTTATTTCATATGTTTCATAGCCATAATCAAACTATTATTATTTTTGTTATGCATAATTAATAATACATAAAGTTAAAAAAGTTAGGACATTTTGCAACTCTTTAAAAGGTATGTCAGTTTCAGTGGTGTGCCCAAGGGGGGGGGGGTTGGTGGGGGTTATAGCCCCTCCCCCTTTGGCCCAGTATTCCTAAAAGAAGAACGTCAAAGTTAGGAAAATATGACAAAATGAGGGCTAACTACCAAGAAAAAGTATACATAACCCCTCCCTTTTGAAAATCCTTGGCACGCCACTGGTCAGTTTCATGCCATACACATAAGAAATTGCTCCAATTCATTCTGGAATAGTCGTGAATTTTGTAATATGTAGCCCTTGTATGTAACAATGTATTCAGAAATTTGAATATTCCAGAAACAGGTACATTGCAACACACTGAAATCAATAATTTTTTATCCAGAAAATGTTTCCTTGGGCTGATAGCCAGCCACCTGTAGATGAAATAGTAATATTAACACCAGGACCCATTGGCGGCTGGCAGCTAGTATGATGGGTAGTGCCAACGTGATTAAGAAATCGAAAAATTTTTGCTAGCATATGTCATAGAAATCTAATGAAAGAGGTAATTTTAATGGAACTTTGTTTACTAAAATTGCAGACAAAAATTCAGAGTTCCTAAGATTGGTTTATTTTACTTCGCATTTGTACTACTTTTGGCTAATCGCGAAGGTAAGGATGAGTGAACACTCACAAAGAACACCGACGCCCAGGCCGAGATTCGAACCCGCAATCCCTGGCGTCGAAGCATGCTGTGCGGAGGTCGGCCAGAGTTTCTAAGCAATAAATGCGACTATTAAAATTTCGACCCCTGTCACCTTTACCATTTTTTTTTATATTTTTAAATAGAATTGATGTTTAAATCTGGCGTGGGACAGCCAAGTTGTTTAACTTTTAATATAATATCGTATAGTTCCTTGGAAAATGGTGTATGTAATAGTGCTCTAATCTGACTCATCTTTACTAACTACCCTTCCTTTCACACACCATCGGACACTTTCAGTTCACTAAAAAGAAAAACACTGGACAATTAGACACACCGAGTTGATCGGTATTCTCGCCTTGCTTTGTTTATAATTTGCAACCCCAGCACGGCAGACGGTACATCAACGATCAGTGTTACTAACAACTGGAATATGATTATCTGCTAAATGAACTCTAGATCTACAATTTTTAGAATTCAATGCAAGAAATTGAATTATATCGCCAAGTGAAATTCTTATACTGATAGATTTTATTTGTGATTTTTTACGAATATTAAAGTAAAGTATCCCCTGGTGATGAGAATTCCCTTTGATATTTAGGCAAATTACAGTAAATGTCTTCAATGTTGTCAACGTCAGTTGCAACACATGAGTGTCTGTGTGCGTGAGAGCAAGGGATATATCTTTTCTTAAGGAAGAAATCGATAACAAAAAAGTCTGGATGGCTCTTAAGACGCAGCTATCTAAATGGTTATATAAATTTGGGGAAGATATTACATTCGTTCTTGCCAAGTATGCAGGAAAGTATCTTTCTCGCGAATTACTTCTCCAACGAGTAGTGTTGTCCACAGGACGAGAGGGGACAGGCTTTTAAAAATTCGAGACGAGACGAGATTGATCATGTGTCATGAGACAAACGAATATTTTCGAGACGAGACAGCATTTCCACGAGACTTCCACGAGACGAGACAGGCCAAAGTCTCGTCTCGTGGGCAACACTACCAACGATTATTACAAATCGGTCAGGATTAGTCACTTCTCTGTGAAGTTTGCAACTATGTCAACACAATGTGAAAGCTCTCGCATCGTACCACGACGCGACCTTGCTCGGTTGATTGTCTCATGGCTACCACCACTGGACTACCACCCCCACCTCCTCGCTCGTTGACTACGGAGACTTTTCCATGCCTCTGCGTGCAGGGCAGACTATGCCAGAGAGAACAGCTGGGGATACGGCGAAGGAATTGAGGCGGCTGTAAGCTGGAACGCTTTCGAGATTCGAATCTCCTTGTTCGTAAATGTATTCATTTAACTATATTTTGGCAAAGCAAGTGCTATTTCTTTTTCTGAGGGTAGAGCAATGGCACGCCGGCTCTCCCCTTAGAGCCGCCGCTGCCAGGACCACTTTATATGGAACACAAAAGGTCTCTCTTAACTCATACATATATTTCCTTAGGGATTCCAGGTCATTCTCCTCTGAAGAATAATGAAATGCATCCCATCATTCAAAAAACATTAACATTTATTACAATTCAAAAAAATTCCTACAACCAATCATAAAACATGATAAAAAAATTATCTTCCAAAGACTTCTTTGTAGAGTTGTAGCCCAACTAGATGTACCTGGAGTATGGTGTGGTGCAAATGCAATTCATTCTGAATCCAATACTGAAATAAAAAGTTCAAAAACCTTAAAATCCAAACCACAAAAATACATTGCACGTAACTTTTCAAGAAAAGATCAACTTATGGCACGTACAAACAGATATTTGACGATTATCTATTACATGAATCAGTGTGTACAAATAATTTTGTTAACCTTTGATTCAGAATTTGAGGTACTTGGCTTGAGAATGAAATATACCACAGATTGAAATTAAAAATAAACATGTTATGCTGTAATCAAAAATGCAAGAAAAGCTGAGGTTGGATATGCAATAAAATAAAAGTAATACTTTTGGTAATATATACATATGTATAATAATAATAAAAAAAATCATATGGGGTGTAAGGTACCTTCCAAGTAGGTGCCCAAAAGTCAACCTCATTTCCACGCAGTACACCCTGGATGACATTTTGCAGACGAACGAGGCTCTGGCGACTTTGTGTGTGTTGTCCTGTTTTTTTGCCCTTATGTGCTGAGTGCCCCTTTACAGCCCCAGCTTTCAACCGGTCAGAAAATTTTCAAGATTTTAGTTACAACATGGGATTACAGTTATGGTAAGGGGCTGGACCTCGTATTGTGTTACGGGTGCAAAATAGCCTTAGTGCTGACGCACCCAATAATTTTAAATATTTAAAAAAATATCATATCTGGTACAGCGGGTGTGTTTAGACCTCGAGGGTCACTAACAACAGACCCTTATCTGGGTTTGCCATTATTACCTATATTGCAGGGAGTAAGAAAGCATTAATTTATCCACCCATAGAATATCTCGTGAAAACTCAATTTTCTTCTTTTACAAATGTCCCATTTTTAGTTGTTTGGCATTAAATTTTCTTAACCCCCCTTCCAACTGGAAATTGAGTTCAAACCCCTGAAGATAAGAATAACGTTGTTGCAAGTTTCATACAAACTGTTTCTTCTTACTACATTTTATGCACAAATAGCCCTGCTCAAAATTCTGTTACTTTTTCCAGTAAGTCGATGGGTGGTTTGAAACATCTACTGTGTTTAGATTTTTGAAGTAGATATGAAAACAAATCGTTTATCAGGGGGAATGTCAATTTATATTTACAGCCAATATGTTAAAGAAATGGTAGATGAGTTATCCATCACAGTTTTCATTTGGTCTGTAAAAAACACAATGTGAAATTTAAATGAAAATGTTAGAATATGTGCTTCACTTCAACAAAATTCCATTTTAAAGCAACATATGATGTGGAATATAAAAAATGAATTAAAAGTTCAGTATATCAGAGACACATTTCTTCAATTTTACAGAAGAATCTACTTACGGAAATGAGTTTCTACAAGGTTTCCAACATTCGTTGAGGTGTTTTCTTTCATCGTGGAATATATTTGACCGGAAAATCATGTATTTTTCAAGGGAAATATCTCACCGATGCACAATTGTGATTGCTTTCACTGTCCACTGTCAGTGTATCCAAACCCCCTTTTTTCAATATACTTGCCTAACCAAACCAAACCTAACCATATCGGAAATGGTTCGTGGGGCTATCCGTCAGCTACATGTGCATAATGTACAATTTCCACGCGTGACAAACACCACAGTACGTATTTTTTGGTGAAGAAGGTTGGAAACTCTGTATTCCCACAACACGAGTCAAAATGTGCCCGCCATATTGTGCCTCACGGAAGCTAAGAAAGGAATAAAAAAATCACTATAAATGTGAAAAATTTTGGTTGTTTTCGTGTAAAAAGCATAATGGCACCTTGAACTATGTTCCGCAATACACAATAGGTAAGTACGAACCATGCAAAACACAAAATATCAGATTTCAATGTGTCTCCGATATACCAAATTTTTACCAAAATGAAAATAGCAATGATCATATTCGCCTACTATTATTTATGCTCTTGGCTGTACATTAGGTCTACTGTAGGTCTTTGGTAGGAAACCACTGTTTCAGAAGATTTCCAAGAAAACAATAGAGTACAGTTGATAGCAGTTCTAAATAGAAATTTTCAGCTAATCCTCTAGTTTATTAGGATCTGAACCACTATGTACCTTCACTGGTTATTGAACCCAGCCAAGTAGAATGTGAAGCATTGGAATCACTAACGAAAATTAAAGGTTCACGGATTACAAATGTCAATAATTATTAGAATACACTTTTGAATGATTTTGTGCTAAAAAATTGTTCATGCCTTGAACTTGGCCCAACTTCTAATTGATTGGCTGAACCTCGCCCGCTGAATAAAGAAAATTTATAATAATTATTATTGTTATTATTACGTGCTACATTTGTACATATGAATTTGATTTCTGACTGAATGCACATACTTTGGAAACATAAAAGACAGGCCTACTTGCGACTTCTTTCAAAACGATTTTCATGTCCCATGTTATGTATGGATGTCTCAGCAGACAGTCATTCATTGCCTGTTGCCAAGAAGATGGACTAGTACTGCCACCACCTGGCAAAAATAAAAAAAATGCATTACCTATGAGCAGCTAGCGACAGCAACTTGAAGTATGCTAAAAGCATAAACCCTGACGTACCGAACCTACTCACACTTGCATCTGAGAGGAAAAATAAATCAAACTTAACCAGTCTAACATTTTCAGATGCATATGCAAGTAGGTTTGATGCTTTCAGCATGTAACACCAAGCTGCTCAGGTATTATCTGTGTATAAAACAACCACTTGCGTCACATTTGCTTACCCCTCCAATTAACAGAAATTTCATCCAATGATAATGTCAAGAAATGAATAGAAGTTGCACACATCAGAATATACCATGCATTCCTGTAGATAAAAAAAGAAATATTGACATTTTTAACCCATTTGGATTAGAAATCACACAATAATGAAAGAACCATATGGAATTATAGATTTAAAATAAAAATGCTCCCTTCACATATTCTTTACCTATTTATTGATTGATTGATTACATTGCTCTTCTGACACTTTTGGCTAATCATGAAGATTGGGATGAGGAATGAGATGTTTAAATTGATGAAAGGACACTCACAATAACATCCATGTCTTGGCAAGGATTTGAACCCTTAAGTCCTGGCATCATAGCATACTTTGCTAACCTCTTTACACTTTGGTGCAACAAATTAATTTTAAAGAAGTCATGTTCTAATGCAATTTCCTCTCATGTATTAACTATTTTGAAAGTTACGTTGTTTTACAATAATTGCTACCGCACATTTTTAACCATTAAAAAATAAGTAGTGTTACATAAGTAAACATGAATAGGTTGAGGGATTGCCAATAGAGGAAATATAGTTCTTCTTGTTTATAATAATGATATGCTGATATCCCTAATATTTTACGAGCATCGATAGATGTTTTGTGCTGGCTGATACAGGATTTGAACTGAGAAGTTTTATGTACAACACAATTCCCAAGCACAAATCCCATACCATGCCTTGCATGCATTAATGTTCCTGAGCCTGGATCCTAGGGAAGCCTGAATGAACTTGGAACCTGAGAAAAACAAAAAATATATCTTGCACATGGTAATGAACACAATCATAACAAACTAAATGTTTACATGTGTTCGTGTCAGTACAGTGTACTTTTTTTGTAATAGCAGATAATACGTGCTCTATCTACACTATGCCATAGGTATACAATGTGTAAATAAAACCTGCTGTAAGATACAATTTTTATCCACATCTAATTTTACATGACATATGTTTAAACAATTGGTAAAAATTTACTATCCTTCGGACACCTCTATTTTTTTGGTTTCGTCAATTTTTGACATTGATACTTACGTATCTGCTTCGCGGAACATTCCTGAAGGTGTATTAACGTTGTTTTGATGAAATTAATTGCAATTTTTCACATTACCAGAACGTCTTTCTGGTAGGTGTTTTTCCTTGCCTGAGACACAATATCGCGAGTACACCTTCCCACATAATTGCACGTCCGGCTTCTCTTTTGCCAAATTTTTGACATTCGAACTTACGTATCTGCTTCGCGGAACATTCCTGAACGTGTATTGACGTTGTTTTGATGAAAGTAAGAGCAATTTTTCACATTACGACTACCTCTTCCTCCTACCTTTCCGTTTGCCTCACACACAACATGGCGCGGACACCTTCGTAAATAATAACGCGTAGGAATGACGCATCGGCCTTGTTTTTTCTCGATTTTCAATTGTTATGCAGTGTTTCAACCTTCGGAACCCAAGAAATGCCCATCGACAAACTTAATCAGATCTATTTACGAATATTTTTTTCGAAACCAATTTTTAACTATTGAAACCTTTGCGTGGCCCTACTAACCTATCCACGCGCCAATGGTTCGTGGGGCTAGCGCCAATGGTTTGTGGGGCTAGCGCCAATGGTTCGTGGGGCTAGCGCCAATGGTTCGTGGGGCTAGCGCCAATGGTTCGTGGGGCTATCTTTTTCACTATTGAAACCTTTGCGTGGCCCTACTAACCTATCCACGCGCCAATGGTTCGTAGGGCTATCTTTTTCACTATTGAAACCTTTGCGTGGCCCTACTAACCTATCCACGCGCCAATGGTTCGTGGGGCTAGCGCCAATGGTTCGTGGGGCTATCTTTTTCACTATTGAAACCTTTGCGTGGCCCTACTAACCTATCCACGCGCCAATGGTTCGTGGGGCTAGCGCCAATGGTTCGTGGGGCTATCTTTTTCACTATTGAAACCTTTGCGTGGCCCTACTAACCTATCCACGCGCCAATGGTTCGTGGGGCTAGCGCCAATGGTTCGTGGGGCTAGCGCCAATGGTTCGTGGGGCTATCTTTTTCACTATTGAAACCTTTGCGTGGCCCTACTAACCTATCCACGTGCCAATGGTTCGTGGGGCTATCTTTTTAACTATTGAAACCTTTGCGTGGCCCTACTAACCTATCCACGCGCCAATGGTTCGTGGGGCTAGCGCCAATGGTTTGTCCACACCCGGCACAAACTTTACAACACACCCACCACACGTCATTCTCCAAACCCTCGATCCACAGTTCTAACTCTCGTCGCAAACGCAGGCAGTTCGAAACACTGGATATCAACAAAACACAATCACGACACGTCATGATAGTCGTCAGGACGGTGTATGAAGGTGATGGTGTATGAAGGTGTACGAACTTCATGGTATACACAGATGTACGCGCCAAACGCTATCTCCGTCGGAGAATTAATTTTCAACGAACAACATGAATTTCAGCTCTGAAACATTCCCAAATCACACAAAACACCTTCCTGATGTTCGACAATGCTACAGGAACTAATTACGGTAAGTAGTTTCTTCTGTACAAATAAATAAATGTGTCCGAAGGATAGTAAATTAGTACCTTACTTTATAAATTAAGCAAAAGCTGGTAAAATTTTCGAAGCCGGGAAATGGATTTCTTAAAATTTACATGAGAAAGTACTTACGTAATTGAGTTTCTGTAGAATTGTGATAGGTCTTACAAGTGTTCTCTCTCATCGGTCAAGTTATTTCACTGTTAATTCATGTTTGAATGTGAGTGCTAATGGAACGTAACCTAACACCTCATAGGCATACCTTGTCCCCGTGATGGTTCGTGGGTTACGTTCATATGGTGCATTCACTTGCTTCTTGTTACTTTGGTCGGAAAGCTCCTGAAAGGAAGGGTGCTAAGACCGAAGCGACGCGCTACAGGGGGAGTTCCCAACTAAGTGACAAGCGACATGGTGCTTTCAGTCTATTAGCAAGCGTTGCTTGCGAACAACAGATAGGCGACACGATAAACTGCACATTACAACAACAGATCTAGGCGACACGATAAGCCACACGTGTCGCTTCTGCGTCGCTCAAACTGGGCCATTTCCTCAATAGCTTGCAACATGTTGCCGTGGTTTGTTGTTCGTGCATACGCGATGCAATGAGTGTCTTGCTTTAGTGAGATTGCGCACCAAAGCGACAAGCGGCACGCGACACTTATCGCTTGAGAATTTCACCAACCCAACGCTGGCCTCTGCTTCCCGTCATGCCGCTACGATGTGAAATGTTGCTCTTGATTGGCTCCTTTGCAAGCAACATGTGTCACTTCGGTATGAAAATTGCTTTGGAACGAATGACCCGTGTCGCTTTGGTGTAAAATCTCCTTGAGGAGACGGTGCAGTCAGAGCTTTTTTCCCTCCGGTTCGAAAGGCTGCATTGATTTCTGATCGATTGCTTTCAAACGACATTTGTGGTTTGTCGCCTCGGTATGAAATATCTCTCAGGATACTATTTATATTCTAATAACATAGAAAAATAAACTCTAATACACAGTCCAACACCTGACGTCCGGAATCACATTGCGATGTTTCTTCTTGTGTTACGCATGCTATTTATTTATTAATTTTATTTTACTTTTCTTTCCAAATTAATGCCATTTCGTGACTGCAAATCACTCCACAAATCTAACGGTTTCCATCAATTCACTTACCGCCTTTCAAGACAAACAAATCTACACAATATATTCCAAAAATTAACTAAGCCGCATTCCTTTCAGGTAACAGTAGTATAAGTCGGAGACGGATTTCTTAAAATTTACAGGAGAAAAGACGAGAAAGTACTTACAGAATTGTGTTCTTGAGGACTTTCTGAAGCCGGAGATATTTTTTTTTATAATCATGCTACGTATTTTGCCTGTAAATAAGGTATTTTTCGTCAATCATGCATCTCCGTTGTGCGATAGCTCGTGCCGCCATTACCGTCGACTACGTGAATCAAATGTTCCGTGCGTTTGGTTATGTAACCCCCTCACAGTGTAGCAACCACGCGGAAGTTTGACAAGATGACGTGTGAGCGGTTTTTTTTTTCAATAAAAGGTAAGACTCTAGTTTACGTCCTTTTCCTAAGGAATACGTGTCATATATCGTTGGAAAACTTATTTTATAAGGAATTCAACAACGTAAATCCCAAAGCGAGCAAAAATTTCCTGAAGGAGTAAATGGAGAAAAACCGATGTTGTCCGGATATGCGCAATTGAACGTACTGAGGTATTTTTTAGATGATGAAGCACATATTTAGGGGTGAAATGAGTGCTAATGGAACCTAACCTAACAGGCCTAACCTAACCTCGTAGGCATACCTCGACCCCGTGAATGGATAGTGGGGCTATCGTGAACAGAAAGTGTAAAAAGAAAAAGGTACTTACCCGAAGAGATGCCGGGTGCCGCACCACGATCGCGCACCGCAAATGCAAAGAAGCAATCACCATGCAGATAAGGACGTAAAGTAGAGTCTAGCCTCAATTTTCGCTTAAAAACCTTTTGTGAATAGTTTGTGCGGCATTTATCGGTTCATAAGTTTGGAAACACTGCACATCAGCTGACGATACTGCATATCAGCTGACGATAGACAACGTGAGTCAAGATTTGCCCGCCGAACTAGCAACGACCAATAAATGATTATAATGTTAAAAGTAACGTGTTTTTCATGAAAAAAGAAGTTATGGCCAGCTTGAAAAATCTTCCGCTATGCATATGAGGTAAGTACCGAGTTTTATGTGTCTCCGGCTTATACTACTGTTACCCACAAAATATCTGATTTTAACGTGTCTCCGATCTATGAAACTGGTACCTTTATTATTAAGTACAGATGCTATTATATTTCACACATTGTCAATTTTTGCAAGTTAAATCACTCAACTAACCATAGAGCTTAACACAAATTAAAAATGCTGATTATTGATTATTATTACCACTTTTTAGAGAGAGCAGTGATATCACATGGTATAAATTATTATTTTTTGAGACACAGAACCTAACAAGCAATGCAAAACAAAATCTTACAAGAGAACGTGAATGTTTTATAAAATAATTCCCACATTGTGAGTAATCATGAATTTAGGTGAAAATAGCACAAAAACGAGTTTGACCACTTGGTGAAAATAGTAACTGAAAATATGCTGCTTTCCATACAAAGTTGCATTTACCTCAAATGATCCTTAAGCATTAGCTACATACAAATAAAAAAAGGCTGCGACTATTTTCACCAGGTGATGAATAGCGTCTAGGGCTATTTTCACTAGCAAAATAATTACCGGAATCATAACATAAGTAGGTTAGGATCATTAGGTTTAATTATCTGATTATTCCCGCGCGTGTGTATAATTATAAAAGTAAGAGAACCAAACCTGGTCCACCTAAACCACTCAAGCAAGCAAATACGAGAGAACTTGCCCCTTACAGAACAGTATATAATATTATTACCATTTCATTAAAATTCCTGAGTTTCTTTTTTTAAATTCTTACCGAACAAATGATACACAATTACTATCAGAAAGTTCGATTTCGATACTGAATGCAAGCCTGTAACTGATGTATGAAATGAACGGAATTTGGTTCGCGTTTGGCGATACAACTTTACCACTTTTGAAAAAAAGCTTTGATACGTATTACGCGGTGATTTCATACAATGTTAAATTACGATTTCATTAACTACATTAGGCAACACTTACCGCATCCCCAAATTAATATTCTAATGACAAGAATCAAACGACACAATTTCAAAATTTAAGCAGACTGGTCGGCCGGATAAAGGTACTTATCCAAATTAGAAACTAAATATTTTGTAAATGAAAGAGTTGTAGAATACGTACATTGCTGGTACTATTTGTAAATATTACACGTATTCTACTCACATTCTGGCAATAAAATTTAGTAGAACAAAAGGTTCGGGAATATGGACACGAATTTGACTACTTCCGATTCGCGAGGAACAGTAGAAACACAGAATACTAACTACGGTCAACCAATCTCCCATAAGACTGAAACAGCCCTGAGTCGGTGGCACTGCCATCGTCTCAGGGAACCTGTTTCTTGGGTCGTTTTCCACACTACGCTATTCAAGGCGCTGTAATGGAAAGAGAAATTTCGCGACCGGGATAGACCTTACCAATGTTTATGTTTACATTTTTAACACCGTCTATTCGCGATTAAAATTACCACTTGAGCGCTAGTGTCGCTTCCAATATGGCCGCTCTAAGTAGGATAAATCTTTGTTTACATTCAGCAGTAGTACCATAGAGGAGTTAAGGAGTAGAGGATTACCCCACATTTAAACCTCGCTGCGCTTTGAAATTGCATTTCCATCGGTGGCCAGTAGATGGCGCGGCCGTCTTCTTTTGCTGTTTCCAGCACAAATTGGGGGGAGAGCTCTTTCGGTGACAGTCACGTGGGTTTCAAACGTCCTTATTGGTCAGATCTCTTGTATCCCATCAAGGCTGTTACCAATGGCAAGGGCTTCCTTTTTCGCTGGTTCCCTTCCAAGCACCGCTGTTAGGGGTGGGGTGAAGAGATGGGATGGGTGATGCGTTTCCGCCACCGCAAAGTTCTTCGGAATCTTTTACTCGAAAATAAGGTTGCCTTTCCTATGCAATTAACAGATTCTTTGAGTGTTTATTTGAAGGCGAAATTGGGAATGTAAAATGTAGGCATTTTCAACTGGCGCCTGAATTTTCAAATTCAGTTCTCAAAAAACTTTTTTTAAAAAATATTTCAACTTCGCTTGTGGAAATTTTCATTACCACTTTTGAAATAACGAGTACAGTGTGTGGGCCTCCCCGATGGCTCAGTGGTAGCGTCGTCGCCTTGTAATCAAGGGGTTCCGGGTTCGATACTCGGTGGAGCTACAAGTGGTTCGGATCCCACTTTAAACTGTAGGTCTAGTCCCGATTGGCCTGAGCAAAAAGAAAAAAATAATAGCTCATAACTGAAGTACAAACGGGGGGCGGCGAATTCCATGCACCCGCGCAACAATCATTTCTTGACTGCAACAATCTTTACTCGGCCTTGCCGCACAAGAAATGAAAATGAACTGAATAGCGTGAAATTCAAATAATTTTTGTTTCACTTTGCTCGAAATAAAATCGTTTCTTTAAGATAGGGTGACCATTCGTCTCGTTTTGACCGGGAGAGTCCCGTTTCATAGGCGTGTCCCAGTTGTCCCGTCGATATTATACAAGAAACACTATTTGTCCCGTTTTTTAAAAGTCTAGGAATTAGCTTGAAAACCAAGTCTAAATTTGAGAGATTCTTAAAAAGAATGACTTTCTGTGTCTTGGCGGAAATTCAAATGTCAAATCCCGCGTTTTGTGTTAGATATTAATATGTGATGCAACTTTTTCGGGGAGCTTTATTAACGGTTAGTAAAGAATAAAGTTGTTCTCAAGAAGATTGGTCCTTCTGCAAAATACTTCTGGCATAGTAGTCATACCGAGATTATAAAAATTAATAGCTCTTGACAACGAGAGATCATATTTTACATAGATATTGTTCATGATGTATCATTTATGTGATCCATACTATAATAAATAATAAAAAAGGTAAAGTGCTCCCCTGTGCTTTCCACCACGCCATGAAGGCGTATCTCGGCCGAAGCTTGGAGTGATGTGATCAGCACCACGCCCCTGGCCGCATTTACCTCCCAGAGTTTCCTCCAGGTATCCACTTTATACAACACTGGGCGAGCGCCGGAGCCGCATAAACAGGTGGAAAAAGTCCCGGTTCTCTCAGCCGGGGATCGAACCCGGGCCTCTCGCATGGTAGTCAGACGCCATACCGACTTTTTTATATATAAAATAAAGAAATTCCCCTATTCGGTGGTATCCCCCGTCATTCACACACATTTTCTCAACATTCGTACATATCAGTTTTTCTCTATATTCTCGGTTTTCTAAATTTACGGACAACACAAACATCCAAGTCCTAGCCGGGATTCGAACCCGGGACCACTATGCTAACCACTCCTCCACGGAGGCCGACCACCGACTGAGCTACAGCGGTTACTATAAATAATAATAATAATACGTTAATGACAATAATTTTATAGCTAATTAGGCCTAACCAATTTTTCAGGAGGGAGTAAAGTGACCTTTGGGTCAAAATATTATGGTCACCCTACTTTAAGAGCAACATCAAATCGTACTTGACCATGATTTTATGTTTAAATTTTTGCAGCTTTTAAAAATTAAGATATACTATTGATGAAATCCTACGAGCAATATTTGTATTTTCCTCAACCACTACAAATTTTTAATTCACCATGCTCCAAAAAACTTGTAAAATTATTGCTTTTTTATTTTGTTATTTTTTTTTTTTTTTTGAAGAGTGACAATTGTCAATTCAACCTGTATGTGGAGTGAGTTGACGATATGTTCGGGGTCAGTTGACAATACTTGTAATTCTACCTTTGAAATGGTTTGGCATATTTTATTTCAAACAATATACTGCCTTAAAATTACAGATTACAAAAATGTGATTTAATGAACAGCATAATATGTAACATAAATGTTCCAAACCAAGGTGCGGAATCCCGGGGGGACGGGGGAATTCCTCCCACCAACGATCTTGTCTTGAAATTCCCCCCTCCCCCCACAAAAATTCTTCCAAGGGGGGAAGAGTTTTTGTTTTAACAACAAATATAAACAATTAGTTTGAGATTCGAATATACATGACTGGAATAATATCGAGAACATACAAAAAGAACGGACAACAAAGAGCCTCACCTCTAAGGACACTAAACCCAGCAATCCCCAGAACACAGAAATTGGACCGACTTGTTACTTCTTCTCCATTTCTCATCGTCTTTCGTTAGCAACCACGAAGTACATAGATATATTAATAAAACACGTAATAGCATTTATATGTGAATTTTATACATGAAACTATATCATCTTAATATATCTTATTTTTTATCCCTCCTCCCTTATGCACATCATTGTTCATCTATTTGCAATTATACATTTTGAATGAAAGACAGTCGATATAATATATTGTATATATTATAAAATAATTTGAGACATTTAATTACATTATATATATAAATATGGGTCGGGTCATTCATTCCATGTCAAATCAGGCAGGAGTTGACCCTCATAGTCACGATGTTGATGATATTTCGGACACAGCTTTGCTTTGCTCCAAAACCTGTGAAAGGATTTTGCTGAAATATGATTATTACAAATTATATGAGGGTTGTTCAAAATGTCAGTTTTGAGCATCATGCTCTTTTCAATTAAGTATATCTCGGGAACGAACGAAGATACAGAAGCGTTCTTGAGCTCGTTGTAAAGGGGAAAAACGGTTGCATGTTATGAGATGATAAAATGTTGAAACTTTGTAAAATTTGAACACACTGTTCAAATGTTCAAATTTCAAGTTTGAACAGCTCAAAACATCCCCTCATCGATTTTTCTCATTTTTGAATATTTTTAACTACCATCCTTCCTCTTCATACTAATAAAGTTTTATGAAGGTTTTTTTTTTATATAAGAGAGAAAAATGAATTTGAAATTTGTCCTGCATCAGCAATGAACTGAGCTATAATGAGACTTTTCATTTGTGTCGCGCTAGAGGATATACATACGTACTGTTCAGGGACAGATGATATTCCTCTTGATAATAGCCTTTATTTTGTGCTGTAATTGCTAATTTATACGTTACTGTTTTCATATTTTTAGCCGCGTTCATGGGGACGAGATGTGGGAGTGTTGTGAAAACTTCTGTGTTAGCCAAAAAAAAAAATTAAGTTGAAAACGACGAACGTTGGGAATGATTCCGTAAAAGATGGATTTTGGTCAGTTGTTAGACCTCTACTAGAAGAAAAAAATCTCAAAAGTTCACGTCCTTCTCCCCTGTGCTTCCCCTCAAGCATCGGATTCACAGACTCTTAGTTACTGGCTTATATCTAAGCAGTTATTTTTCTATTAAACTTTTGATCCTCATTAGATAGACTGAAGAAAAGGTAATGTTTCGTTGTTCAATAATGCGTAACGATCTGTAGGATTTTATGTTTTGGTAATGAACGATACCCCTATAAGATTGGATCACATATAAAGACGAATTCAAAGGAATTATTTTCCGGAGAGGGGCATCGTAACGATCTGTAGAATCTTTTAAATGTAACGTACAACGAACTCTAAAATCCCAGACATTTAGCAATCACTTTCCAAATCAGGAAATTGCTAGAACCATCTAAGGAATGTCTTGTTAGACATTGCCGAGCTTCCTTGATCGCCGTCGTTGCAAACAGGTGTAAACGATCGCAATCAAGTAAGAGTCTACAGATAACTGAGTCGGCATTACTGAGTAAATTCGATTGGAATAAATGTCTGGAAGGAGAGGGGTCAGTGGTCAGTTCTAAGTCAGTCAATCGAGGAGCGAGTACGAGGATTACGAAGAGAGATAAGAGGACGCCTTGGGAAGACCGTGTCGAGACGAGTCGCAAGTCAGACTCTTTGTATAGTCTCGAGCGTAACCTCTCATCGCATATCTTCAGTAGTGCAGAGACAAGTATACCCTTTCCAATAAGCCATGTTGATCCAGTCTTTGGGGGTTTAAAACTCAAGTGGTGTGTCTTGCCACACGTAGGGTTACCAGACGTCCGGTTTTTCCCGGACATGTCCTACATTTTAGCCTTATGTCCGGCGTCCGGGAGGAATTTGAAAAATATCATAAAAGTTCTACATTTTGAGCGTCACAAAATATTAATTAGGAAAATAGGTAACAGAAAGAAATCATGCTAGTTACAAGTCTATGGACTACGCTTCCAAACTCAATAGTGAAATTTATTTTGCTTCAGTCATTGATGTCCGTGTGCACGAACGAAGATCAAATTTTAAACTCGGATCGGGAAAGGATCACTGGAAAATTCCATTGCACGAAGACGGTTCAACACTTGTTTACCTTCTGATCGGCCATTCGCGACCGTTTTGGTGTCTGATCCTGGTTCACGATACTGACGCTTCGACTGCAGGCAGTTGTTTTTTAATATAAAAAGAGCGGAAAGTGATATCGAGGGCGTGCAAACGCTAGAGATGTTGGATGTACAATACTAATAATTCGAGAACTATGTAAACTAAAAACTGTTAAAATAATAATAATAATTTGTGGTTCTGTGGTGCAAAGTTGTAATATTTATAAATACTGTACTTTCTATCCCAGAACACAAAACATATATAAATGTCATATATTACGCGCAAGGTAAATTAGAACACAGCAATGTTTACGATATTGCTACATGGTGTTGGAAATATGATTGTATAAATTTACGAAAATACATGTTACTGGCTATTTACACGACACGACAATATAAATATATAAGAATTAAGAAATGAAAAATTCAAATAGTTACCACAGTACAGTAATAATAGAAATAATAATAATAATATATCTTTATTGCGGGCGAGGTTCAGCGTACACTGTTCTCTCAAAATCGAATGTATTTCGTAAGGCATTAAAGTCCCGTAGAAGAAGGTTCCATGCTTTCTCCTCCTTTTGTGTTGTGCCGTCAGTTCTTTTTTAATATCATTATTTCTTTACACTCCACTACATCCTTGTACATATTGACAAGGTTGATTAGTACATCTCTCAAATTCAGAGAAGTTTGCAGCCCGAATTATCTTCTTCTCCTACATGTTGATACTTTACCACATCACATTACTCTATGGAGTTCTTGGTTGTGATTTGTGTTAGCCAACCAATCAGGTATAGCCTTACAAATTAATCTCGGATCAGTTGAACGGAACCTCCTGATCGTTGGTGCAATGCAAATCCTTAAACCAAGTTCATTTATTGTGGATTAAAATTGATCTCGTTCATCTTGATTTATTTTGATTTAGTTTATTTTACTTCGCGTTTTGTGCCTCTTGGCTAATTTGCGAAGATGGGGATGAGTGATGAAATGATGAAATTGATGAATGGACATTCACAAACAACCAAGCCCGACCGGGATTCGAACCCGGGACCCTTGGCGTCGCAGCGCGATGTGCTAACCACTCGGCCACAGGGTCGGGCGATCTCGTTCATCTGAACTTCGAAATAATCGGAGTTGGTGAACGCGGAAATGAGTCATTGCCCCCCCTCCCAAAAGTTTGTCCTGCTATTAAACAAACAGGAAAACGGAAGCACTTAATGAACAAAGTTTTGGGACCACTTTCTGATAACGTCACTGTTCAATGCCTGAGCAGAATTTCTTGCCTTAGGGTTTATACTGATGGAACAAGGTCTTGCCCATTCTGATTCAATATTCAATACAATTTGATTGTAAAGCAGGGGTATAGATAACAAAATTATTCATGGTGTCTGCCAGTCAAGGAAGTCATGGTAGTCAAGAAAAAGTAAATATATTAACAAGTAGGTCAAGAAGTCAATAAAAAGGCAATAAATTATTCTTGTGGTCAAGAAGTTTTGCTATCATAATGACTGATTGGTTGATTTAGTTTATTTTACTTCACTTTTTTCTGTCCCTTTGGCTAATCGCGAAGATGAGGATGAATGGTGGTAAGATAAGATGGATGAAGAGACAGTCACAAACATATAGGGACAACCGACACAAGCCCCACATGAGTAGACGCCAAAGCCTCGCTTATTTGCCAAACACAGTTCAGGCTCTTTAGTACGGTTTTTCATTAAATAAATATTTATTTTCTTAATTACTAATTTTCAACTTTACCTAAGTAGCGGTCGAATAAATAGACATTAAGAAAAACGGAAAAAGGTATAGAAAAGTCCAGAAAAAGTCAAGAATTCTGGATGTGTTATTTTGGTAGACACCCTGGACACTACTCAAGATGAAACTTCTCGAACCATTTTCAATTACGGTAACTGCTGAATATTTGTTTGCCATTACAGGTCATAATTCAAATGTTGAGAGAGTACTTTCATTACCATCAGCACAACAGACTCACGAGAGAAATTATTTTTTCATGAATTCTGTAAAATGTTTGTTTGGTACTGGTCCCTATAATTTCAAAGAGTTTGACTGTCCACTCTAACATAAATATAGTTTGGCTAAACCTGAAATTTTGATAAAGATTGTCTCCTCTGAGAAGTACCGCTTAAATCATGTAGTGAGAGGTGCATTGATTAGTATGATTGCAAGTTTTGAAATTTTGCATTTAAAAATTCATTAAGAATTAATTTTTTTAAAACTGAAAAGTGTCACTTTTCAACTACTTTCTAAAGTGTTCTATAGAAATATCTATTATTTATTGAGAATGTTTTGTGTCCTACCTACATTTTGGATAGCATGTCCTACATTTCCCTTACAGCGATCTGCTAAGTGCTAACCCTAGCCACACGTATGTGTTTAGTCAGTACCACTTGCACCTTACCATCAGGTTTGCCATGAACAGCGAGTATGCCAATAGTTGGGGTGATGAATGATGAATGAGCTACATTACCCGTAGTACGATCCCACGTGGTGATAGATGTGGGATATTCATTTATTTCAATTCGAAATAAATGAAAATTGGAAGGATAGGCAATGATACGAATGTAAGTGGTTTTCACGTTATGTAAGAAATCATCTTTTAAAATAAAGACAAGTCTTGTCTTCCCCTGTAAAATAGAGACAAGTCTTCCTGTACTTTTAGAATTTTCTCGATTGTAACTATCAGATAAATTATGCGACAGAATATTATTTGGAATAAAAATTATAGCCTAATTTATAAGCGTTAAACTGATATAACTTTTAATGTATTTAATCAAAGAATCGCCATAAGATGTGTCTCCAAATAGAGGACTCGTACCCACAATCTTGATCACTGTCCAGCGGCTAAGTCCCTAATGATTGACGAATTGTTACACTTTTTGATAAAAGCAAGAGACTTGGTAGTATAATTGTTATGCCATTTAAGGAATTTTCAGTCGAGGAGCCAATCGCTATGTGCGTGCCGATGCCTCCCATGTTCAAAATAGTCCACCGTATTAGATTTATTTTGGTTTGATATTTCTCGGGAACGGTGACGCCTATGAATGTCTGGTTTTCTCAGAAGTGCTCCAAATAGTATAAACTTTCACACTAAATCAATAAATCTATTTTTAAAAAATAAACGATTATTTTGTGAAATACTCATTTTTAAAGTATTTTGTGAGAATAACTGCATATTGAAAATTTTGTTGATGGTTATGTTCTTACATTTTCAGTCATATAAATTAGAGCTCATTCCAACATCTCGAATTGAGGTCTCAAGCAATAAAATTTTGTATAACTGTCATTTGTCCAGTAACTTTATAAATATAAAAATAGTATTTTAAGAGGAAATCATGCCCCTTGCCCGAGCGCGACCGTCTGCCCCTCCCTTTCCTAGAAAGACGAGTTTTCCCCGTTTATTTGTAAAAGAAGTAATCAATTCCACTCCTCGGTAACTATTGGACTTACGACCTTCATATTTTTATGGGACACTTTTTAAAGGTTTATTTCATAATCTATTCACTCAAATTCTCTGTAGCAATAATGATTTCATACTTGATTTTAATTATATTGAGTTTGGTAACAGCGTACAATTGCCTCACTAAATGGTCGGCTTCTCACTTTCCGATTCCGAGGGTAAACAAAACAGGTTTCGAGAATCGACGGGACCGAGCGGGCAGTGGTTTCTAGTGTTTCGCCCGATGGGAGGGATTGAGAGAGAGGGGAGGGGGGAGTGAACTGCCTCCTCCAGAATAAATAGCCTCGGCCTTTTACTATAGCCATGGGCAGGGGCAGCGTGACAAAATTCGCAGCAGCTTCTATTCTCCACTTGCTTGTGTCCATAGGAACACAGAGCAGATGGTAGGTTGGTTACTCTATCCCAGTGGTTCTCAACCTTTTCGAGACCTCGGCCTAGTATTTTTTTATTTTATAGGACGATGCCCAATCCCAACAAATTTATTCGTAAATACTTTTCATTTTTTTTATAGTTTATACTAACAATTGGAAAGTGTGGTATAATCATAAAGACTGACAAATATAAATTTAAATTAGTTACCAATCACTGGAGCAATGCAATATTATAGCATATAAGTTCCTCAAGCCATCATCATTAAATTAATTTCTGTTCATTATTATTGACAAACCCCTTTCTGATAAAAAATATATAATATTATTCCGTATAAAATTGATTATTGTGTTATTAAATTGATTGATTTTAATTGTGTAATTAAAACTGCCGGCCCCCGTGGCGGAGTGCTTAGCACATCGCGCTACGACGACAGGGGTCCTGGGCTCGAATTCCGGCCTGGGCATGGATGTTTGTGAGTGTCCATTTATCAATTTCATCATATCATTCCTCATCACCATCCTCGCAAATTAGACAAAAATGGCACAAAAAGCGAAGTAAAAGAAAGCAAATCAAATCAATAATTTTAATTAAAACTGTACTCACTATAGAAGTCAATTAAGCAGGAAGCCAGCAGAAGAATGACAGCTTATCGGCGAAACCCTGTCCTATCATATACACACAACAAATATGTACATGCGTAAAATATATAATTTAGTCAATAAACACTAGTTCAACACTAATACCAGGCTGTCCCAGAAGTCCTGCACCATCAGCACACTGAGCCCCAAGAGATGAAGTTTGCGAGGGTAGGTGGCGCCACCGGTGAAAGGCTGTTGGCAGGCATAGAGGACAGGTTCGTGGGATCAAGTGAAGGCACGCGCAGCATGTGTAGCCAGTGTTCCTTTGAAATTAAAGTGGGCACGATGAGTGAGGACCAAATTGCACTTCGTGCAGTGCTAGCTTTTTTTTATGGAAAAAATGTCTAACAGCAAAAGCGGCAGCGGAGGAAATTTGTCGTGTGGAGAACGAAGAAGTGGTGAATCGATGGACAGCTTCCCGTTGGTTTAAAAAATTCGCTTCGGGTGAACTACGCCTCGCGGACAAGGCCCGCACGGGGTGACCTCCGATGGACATTAACGAGTCTCTGCAGGATGCTGTGCATGCTACACCACAATCCAGCACACGTGTTAGCCAGAGGGGTTGGGGCATCCAAATCGACAGTAAAACTTCGCTTGCATGACATGGATTACACCAATACACAGTCTCGACAAAGTCCACACGAGCTGACAGAGGTGCAGGCCCAGCGCAGAGTTGCAATTTGCCAGACATTGCTACAAAACCCGCATGATCTTCGTTTTTGGAGGAGAATTGTGACAGGAGACGAGAAGTATGTGTTTCTGAAAACCCCGATACACGTAAACAGTGGGTGAAAAGAAGGCAGGAGGCCATCGCCCATGTGAAACAGGACAGATTTGGGAAAAAGCTCATGCTGAGTGTGTGGTGGAATATTGACGGGATTGTCCATTATGAGTTTGTTCCAGAAGACCATGCTGTAACAGGTGAAATGTATTCTGAACAATTACGCCGAGCGTATGCCATTCTGGACGGGAAATACCCGGCATTAACGAGGAGGAAGAGGTTACTGCTGCAAAATGACAATGCTCCCAGTCACCGGTCTCGAAGAGTGGCCAACACACTAGCTGAGCTTGACGGATTTGAGTTGTTACCTCATCCCGCCTATAGTTGGGAAGTTGCACCATCGGATTACGGTTTGTTTCGCTCTCTCTCATTTCCTGTGTGGTCGGCACTTCAGTTCATATGATGAGGTAAATTCTGCCTGTCGTGAGGTTTTCAATTCTAAACCTGCCACCTGGTATCGCCATCAGATTGAACTGTTGTCGCAGAGGTGGGTGAAGGTAATTGAACATGGAGGCCTGTACTTTGCTGGATAAAGTCTGTCTTTGTTTCTGATATTCTGATATTCCCAAGGGTTGCCCCCAGATACACATTGATTAGAGGCTAGGTGAGCCTCAGAGCCGCTTTATGAGGGGACAAGGCCCACCTCCAGAATCGAAACTGTGTCTCCCACGTGGCAGTCAGACGCCCTACCGAGTAGACTACCGAAGCAGTATTCTTTATTTTTATTTCATTTTGTCTTTATTTTTTTTTATTTTTGGTGATCTGGTGTCCCTTGCTATCACTTCGCTTAAGAATGATTTAATACACAAGGATTCTCTGTTTATTTTTAATACACCAAATCGCCGACCTACATGACGCTGTGGTTAGCACTGTGCGCAACAATGCCAGGGATGCAAGGTTCGAAGCCAGGGCTTTGCATGGTTGTTCTTTGTGAGTGTCGGTTCATCAGAACATCAATCATCCTCATCTTCACGATTAGCTAAAAGTGGCAGAAAAGCAAATAAAATAAACCAATTCAATCGAACCACAAAATCGAAATTAAATATTTGTTTTTACCCGGACATGCAAACAATTTTCATTGTGAACTCAGCCGGCTCCCGTGGCGGAGTGGTTAGCACATTGCGCTCCAACGCCAGGGGTCTCGGGTTCCCGGCCTGGGCATGGATGTTTGTGAGTGTCCATTCATCAATTTCATCATATAATCACTCATCCCCGTCTTCGCAAATTAGCCAAAAAGTGAACAAAAGTTGAAGCAAAAATAAAGCTAATAACAAATATTGTGAAATTTTATGTAAATAAAAATACTTTTCGTAAAATTTTCTTCCTCGCTTCGCTAGCAGTACCTGATTTTCTTAGTATTATCAAGTTCCGAACCGTAGCTGGGGGTGGCGAGAGTCTGCCTTGGGCGCCGAACGATCTAAATGAAAAGAGATGAATGGTGGTTTTTCCATTAATTCCGAAGAAGAGCACCCTGCCGAGATTTATTCTTTGGAACCTTTGAATATGGTGTTCTGCGCCTTTTCTCTCTTCGATCTTCCATTTCTTGAAGGTTTACTCTTCCAACGAAGGTTTGGCACTTGTTACAAATAACACAAACTCCCGTTGCTTCGTAAAACACACTGAAAGGAGGTTCAAGCATTCTGTGGTCAAAAGCAGGCGGGCCATTAGCAGCACCCCTCCCTTCCTTCGCTGTCCTGCCGAAATGAGGGGGGAAAACTCCAACCGCCGGGAAAGACCCCGTTCCGTGTAAAGGGTCGATTTTGACTTCGCCTGTTTATGGCATTTGGAATGAACATTGCCAAATTTAATGTAAATAAAACCAAATATCAAACCATTTGTGAGAATGAAAATTTGAATGAATAGATTATGAAATAAACCTTTGAAAAGTGTCCCATAAAAATTTGAAGGTCGTAAGTCCAATAGTTACGCAGAAGTGGAATTGATTACTTCTTTCAGAAGTAAATGGGAAAAACTCGGGAGACGAACGCGCTCGAGCGAGAGGCATCATTTCTTCTTAAGTATTCAGTTAATCTAAAATTTAAATTAAAACTTCTAACAAACATTGCCCAATATTACAATATATATAATACTATCGTTTGATTCGGGAATATTTTTAAGACTGCTAATTAGTAGTGGTGATCGGCACAAGAAGAGAAGTAAAATAAAGTAAATCAATAATAATAATAATGTTACAATAACATTATTAGCAACATTATTATTAACATTATTTTATTAACATTATTATTATTATTATTGGTACGATTATCCTGGTACTTGCCTCCCCCCCCCCCCAGACAAAAATTCGTGTTTGCGCCTCTGGTCCCAACCAAGACAAAGCCTACATCACGCAGGAAGTCACAGCACGGAGTTTGCGGGTTGTTTTTAAAGAAATCGTTTACGCACGACATCAAACTATGGTCAATGGATTCGTCTCTCCCCAAACCTTCCCTCGCTCAAGGACGACTGGTCCTCTATGCCTCGCAAGAAGGCATCCCTTCTGTCCCGCAGTCAAGTTACGTTGTGTTCTCTGCCCACTGCCTGAAGGTCCCCTTTTGCAGGGATATAAAACCTTTTTCGAGCAAGGCCTCATCCCCTTTTGCTAAGAGAATGAATGGGATTTTGTCAACCCTCGCGGTCTGAAAATTCTGTGACGTCATCGTCACATCGGCTCGAAGAACTTGCCTTCCTGTGATGTGTTCACGTGGAGTGAACATCAGTGGAGTGTACTGAGTGTACCGAGTTTAAATCCATTCTTGAGCTTTGATTATATAATGGAAAATTTGGAGAGCGGTATTGGAGGTTTATCACGAATCTTTACAGTGTCGTTTGAGAACTTTCGATATGTCTAAACCATGTAAGCTACCGCCACCGCAAAATTCAATTTTGCATTCCCGCTCCCCGTCCCCCAAAAAAAGTCACGCGGTGACTCTTGCCTGAATTGTGAAAATTCCTTTCCTCGTCGCATTGGGTCGTCGTTATTGCGAACGTTCTTCCCGGTATTGATTTCGTATCCCCTTGTGAACTCTCAAGTGGTACTGAATATACATCTACATCAGTAAATAATGTTGATGAAGTGCTTTCTGAATAGCCTAGAAGTGATTAATGCGTTGCAATTTTTTTAAATTTACTTGTGAACGCAAAAATAGACTCAGTGGAATTTAGCAACATGTATTCTGGTGAGTTCCATAGGTAAAGGTAATGTAAATTTTCCCGTGCATATAACACCGTGCCCAGGGGCGCCGACTTGTCAAAATTATTGGGGTGGCTCTGATCACTGAAATAAATGAATGAATGACTCACTCCCTCCCTTTTTTAAAAATAAAAATTACGTCTTCGTATAGCAGATTTAAGCAGCTATTATATTCCTCATGCAAATGAAATGTAACATGAAAAACGTGTGTCTGCTCATTTGTTTTTTAGATAACAATTAACATTTTTATTTAAAAGTAGGCTATGTATTTACATTAAGAGGCCAACATAACAGTTTTATGCCGGCCTCGGTAGCCGAGCGTGTTGGGTGGTCGGCTCAACTCGCTTTGATCCGGAGGTGTCGGATTCGAGTCCCGGCGAGGGCATGGGTGTGTTTTAATGTCCGCAACAGATTTGTAAAGAAAGGACATGTGACGGGTGCAAAGAACCTTAGTGTTGACGTACCCATAAAAATAGCGAATATTTACAATATTTAACAGTTTTATTTAATTATTTACATAAATGCTAACACAAATCGCAGGCAAATAGTTTTACTTTTTTGTTCTTGCTACAATATTTTACTTTTTTAATTTAATTTTGCAATAATAAATAAACACATAGCACGCCGTGCTTTAGCAATAATGCCTTTGATCATAGCCCTTCCCGCTTTCGCAATACAGACTTTTCATAAGCTTTCCTTGCGTACTTTACTGCAAGCCAGTGTTAAATAAACTCAAAGACTTTAGAATTATTTTCCCCCTATTCTTTGGACTAGAGGAAGAGATTTCGAGGATAACTAAATATCGTACATATCAATATTGCCTGAAAGTCGTGTTTACGACCTCAAATTGTTCCGATTTAACTAAACAACATACTGGTATAATTGTCATATCACCTCGTTATTTTGAAACTCTTTTTAGTAAAAATATTATCAATACTCATAATTATATACTTAGTATATAGTAATAAGTCACGTGTTTTGCTGTCTCCGCTCATAGCCCACCCCCCCAAAAGTTGATGGTTTAGCGGTCTCAGCCCCCAAATTTGATGGTCTAGAACATTTCAAATGTGTATTTTAAGTTAAGTTCATGTTGCACAATTCAGAGTAAACTTTACAAGAGAAGCAAAATAATACATTAGATTCTCTTAAGCAAAATTATTTGAGGGTCTCTTCTCCCATATCATTAACATTGGGGGGGGGGGGGCTCGAGCCCCCCAAGCCCCATGGAGTCGGCTCCTATGACCGTGCCATGATGGCATATGCAAGGGTGGGGCCCACACATTCTCGATCTCGACCATTTTGGAGGTGATCTGATCACTACGCTCCGGCAGCCTTTACCACGTTGATTTACTCTCGGGTACCCATTGATATAAGGGTGGGTGAACCTTGGAGGCACAAGGCCGGAAAAGTACCAACCTTAGATAACCCATCCCGAGAATCAAAGCCAGAAAAACACCAGCTTTGGGCCTCTCTGCAGAGCTGATTAACGGAGTCCTTTATAAATCGTGCTTCATAATGTTTCCCACTAGTTTCCAGTATGTAAGATTTTTACTCACAAAGGAATCTAACGAGAAACCAACAACACCATTGTGTTGTGTTATGCAAGAAAAATCGAATTAATTAAATAATAATGGTTACATATTATCTACACTTTGATGATAAATTATGTAAAACTTTGTAATATTTTTTTTCTACTTGCTAAAACATGGGTCCCTTAGTCCACCACGGTTTCTATTTCCTTCAAAGGGCAGAGACTCTTGCATCACAACAGACAATGTTTGCCTCCTGGTTACGTTAATCATTTTGCAAAATGTTGTGTGAATTTTGTTATTTTATTGTTGAAATAAATGTGTTTGACACCCAACAAACAAATTGGAATCCCTTGATTGATCAGTTACTTCTTGGATTACAGTGGCATCATTAATATTTCATATGAAGTTTCATAGAGAGACATTTAATTAAAAGGGTGCAAATAATTTTACGGGGCTCCATGGCATTCTCTTTAACATTTTTTCCCCCACATAGATCATTTGGCTCCCAAGGCCGACTCCCGCCGCCCCATGGTATGGCTCTGAATTTGTACTATAAGTGCGAAGATATTGCGAGCGAAGCGATCAAGAAAATTTTACGAAATGTATTCTTATTTTTATTATATTTGAAATCCAGGGGGCAATTTCCACTCTGTGCCCTCCTGCAAGTGCCCTCGGCCGTCTGAAAGATAAATGCATGGAACACGTGAAAACTAATTCCATCTTGAGTATCCATTTGTCCTTGTTTTTCTTTCTTCCTCAATGTTTGCTTCCCCTAGAATGAACTCAATCCAAGGTCGGGGAGGGGGGATGGACAATGCCCCCTTCACCCCTGTACTTGTGGCACTGTTTGTGAGTGTCTCTTTATCAATTTCATGTCATCACTCATTTTTGCGATTAGCTAGAAGTTGCACAAAAGCAAAGCTAAGTAACAAAAATTAAATATCCACTCCCTCTCTCTACCATATGATTCATATGATATGAATCAATATTACCAAAAGGTAGACTTGGGAATCAAAAATTTAAGCAGTTCGAAGTTCATACCAACACATCAAAGAAAAACATCCGAACACATTAGGGAACTTTAATACAACACTACTCAAAATGCCACAACTGTTCTAGATATTGAAAATTGCGAAATCATTTCCCGAAGTCTGAATCTCGAAGAGAATCCCCCCTTGCATCAATGATTGTAAAATAGAACTAAAAATACACAATATTGCAGACTGCAAACTTCTGATGTCTGCCTCTCTACACAACAAACACATTCATTTTTGCAAGAAGAAAATTGGAATTTTACAAATTTGAAAAATCGTCGATGTTATTTTCGTAGCTTATTGTAAGTTCACATTTAAATATTTCATAGTTCGAGGAGGGGCATGCCCCCCCTGGCCCCTCCCCTGGGTACGGGCCTGCCCATATTATATAATATTGCCTAGAATACCAATTTTTCTATTATTTTTTATTCATCTTTATTTCTTCAACTCAGGTTTAAGTACATTGTAAATGCATTTATGACCTAATACATGCAAGAAAATGCCCTATAAACTTAGAAAAATGACCTAAAAATTCTGAAAGATTTTTAAAACAAATTTATAAACTACCAAGAGAAATTCAAATTACAAATCAACGTTACAGTATCTAGCACATGCTCATTGCGTATGATGGTAGTACAGTGGGATCCTTGAGTATTACCGTGCAAATTGTCCATGACTATTTTCATTAACTTTTCTCTTACATGCGATGCGTTTTTAAGCGATGGATTTTTATGCATGATGGTGCAGAAGTTGTCAACAGCTTGTTTTGTGTTTTCTTCTAATTCTTAAAGCTCTTACTGGGTCAAATAAAGTGTACGAACATGGTGATGGATAATTTGCACGGTAATACTCATGGATCCCACTGTACAAGTAAGAAAGTTCACTTTTTGTCATCTTTTACACTTTAAGTACTGAGTTGCAGTACACAACGAATGATTGTCGGTTTTTGGACAAGAGAGCCTTGTACACGGAAATTTTTTTCTCGACTTCCACCTACACAAGAGTAGCTTACTTGAAATGAACAATATCACTTCCTGTTAAGTCACTTTCAATTCCATAGAGTGCAAATTGCTCCCTGACAAAATATCCGATACAGAACACAAAACTTTGTACCCTTTGTTTTTTTTTACAATAATCCGTCTGGCGACAATATATTTACTGATATAGGGGAAATCACATTGTTTGAGCTGAATTGTTATACAACACCTTGTGTCAACAATTATGCACAGAATTTCTTTTTTTTCTTCAAACACAGTCATTCAGAACTGCGCTGAAGACAATGAGACGAGAGTCGGGAACCTCTCTCCTTCAAAGGGTTACATTTGCATGTAAAATGTCCCTTCTTTCACCAAAATGTAGAAAATTCATAAAATGACTTAAAAAATGGCCGAAAAATGACAAACGGTTTAAAAAGTCTAAAAAATTACATTTACTTCAAAAAGGTTCAAAGAATTGCAAAAAAATGCCCAAACAAAGGCGTTCCCATTTATTCACTTACGTGTAAAATACGTTCCTATCTACTTATGCAATGTTTCTGCCTTACCAAAAAAAATATGCATTTGCATCAAAATCCTAGCCCTAGTTATCACATTACAAAGGATGTAATATTATTGAAATTACAATTTCTCACCACCAGAGTAAAGAACCTGGATAGCTATTTAGTGACTCGGACAGAACGACACCAATCAGATGTCAGCCCACCTCTTCCTTTTTTTCAGCTCCACATTTATAGTAGTCAATCATTATTAAATTGTTTCGTTCTACGTGTATTTCGATGCCCGGCCTGGGCATGGATGTTCATTGTGAATGTTCTCATATGAATTTCATCATATCATCACTCATCCTCATCGCTGTGATTAGCCAAAGTGGCAGAAAACGACGTAAATAACCTAATTCAATCAATTGAGCATTCAACACTTTCGAATCTGCCCCCCCCCCCCACAAATGCTTTGTGTGAGCCTGACATACGCCCCCCTTCTTCAAATCAACATGTTTTCGTTGCTGAAATGGCGACCCTCGGAAGAAGTTTCACCTACGTAGGTGACGTCACAGCAGGCCTGTAGCTATAGGGGGCAGAGGGGCAACTGCCCCCCCTGTAAAAAGTACAGAATACATATCTACCTGGAATTCTCACTAATCTTTACAATTTGATCCTGTATTACTCTAGCAACATAACAAAGACATTTATTGATTTTGTGATTTATGAAGGTGTGTGGGATTCCGTATAATGTCGCATCAGGGTTTGGGGAATAAAATCTCTTCCAGATTCAAACTTCGGGAAATGATTTATCAATTTTCAGTATGTAGAACAGTTGTGATATTTTGAGTAGTCTTGTATTAAAAGTGCCTAATGTATTTGGATGTTTTTCTTGGATGTGTTGCTAAGAAGTTTGAACAGCATAATTTTTTGTTTCCCAAGTCTACCTTTTGGTAATAGCGATTCATGTGATAGAGAGAGGGAGTGACGTGAAATTGATGAAGAGACAATCACAAACTGTGCTGCAACCACAGGGGGTAGGGGCATTGTCCCCCCCCCCAAACTTGAACGGAAGTCCAATCTGGGAGGGGGCAAACATTGAAGTAAAGAAACATGACTAGCAGAATCTAAGAATAGTAGAACAAAATGGTTACTCAAGTTGGAATTAGTTTTCAAGTGTTTCTTGCTATTTTCCTCCAGACGGCTTAGGGCACTTGCAGGGGACAAAGAGGGGCAATTGCTCCCTCGATTTCAATTTCTTTTACAAATAAAAGTACATTTCGTAAAATTTTCTTGCTCGCTTCGCTCGCAAGATCAATATCTGATATTCTTATAGTCCCACGTTCAGAGCTATAGCTAGGGGGCGGCGGGAGTCAGCCCTGGGGGCCAAAACGACCTAAATAAAAAAAAATGTTAAAGAGAATGCCATGTTCCCCGTGAAATTTGTTGCGCCCTATTAAATAAATATTGTTTTCAGTTTGCAAACATTTGATACTAAAGATTTTCCTGCTCGCTTCGATCCCAATATGATTATTTCTGTAATGCATTCTAAATTACCCGAGAGAGAGGTAATGCCAGATATATAAATACTTCAGACTGTTGCTGCTTAAATGCATGAACAATTCTTTTGAGGAAATGGAGCGTTCACATCTGAGAGACAATTTGGCGGATGAATTGACCATGTAATGTATTTAAATTATATATATATATATTAAAGAAACTTTGAATATGTACACAATTTAGCGTTAACATGTTGCATATGTGTTTTGCTATTTTATGTCGCTCTATGTTACATATGTTTAAAATATATGTTGTATACATGAAAGTTATACTTGTCATATGTACAAAATAATAATGTTCGTCATTATTCTGTCCTTGAAAAATACGGTTTGTGTGCTTGTTTTCCATTATTAGCTAATATGAAATTGAACGTGTTGGAAAAATATTTCAAATAATTTGTTCAAACACAAATGCTTTAGCACCGACTTCTATCCCCTTTTGCATGATTTACGACGATAATAACGTCTTGTAATGCTACTATTATTACTACCATTACCAGCACTATATTACTATTATTATTATTGGCACGTTTGTCCTGGTACTTGACCCCCTCTCCAGATAAAAAATTGTGGTTTCGCCTCTGCTCACAAAGAAGACTCATGCCCAGGCTCGAACCTGGAACCCCTGGCTTCGCAGTGTGTTATGTAACCATCCTACCATGTAGGTCGGCTAGTGAAAGATGTAGGACAGCTTACTGGCTCAAATATCAAACACGATGAAAATGTGATAGTGTTTCACAATTATTATTTCGGTTAGAAAGCGATAAAATTTGTAGTTCCATAGGGTTACACTAAGCATCTTATGGAGTGTAAATATCAATTTCAAATCTTATGAATCATTTCTCTATGCAAACGCATCAAATATGGTAAGCAACATAGGTGTGTGTTATGATATCCATTTTATAAAGGAAAAGTTAAGTTTTAACCCTGACTGTTTGCATGATATCGTTTCAATAGCATGTTATATATTGCTCTCAGAATTTTAATCGGCAGTAAAAATAAATGACATTTGCAACTACGAAGCTTACAATGGGATTGCATCCATTAAGGACAGAAGATGCCTATTTTGATTGCTTGTAACATCGAAAGATGAATTAGAGGCGCAAATAGTGACTGAGAAAAGTTGCTTGCCTTGATGTCCTGCACACACTGTGAAAGTTGTCAATGTTATCAGGCGGCACCTTATGAATATAGGTTCAAGAAAATGACAAGTAGAAAAAAGCTGCAGTGAAATAAATACGATTGAAAATCTCTCAAATTACATTCTATTTATTTTCTTATATTTATAATAATAAATTGTGTCTGTAGCAGAAGTTGTCTGTTAAACCTACCTCAGGCACAACCTAATTTTTTGACAAATAATTATGTCAACTCTTCTGCTATGTAGTGGATTCTCTTAATTTTATTCATATATCTTAAGAGGGAGGTGGAGTTTGGCGAAGGTCGCCGTGGAAAGTGCTTAAATTTAACATGGGCTTTTTTGCATTTTGTTGAATATAACGTTTTAGGACAAAAATTTGCCGGAAAACACGCAGTAGATGTGAACTTACTTTATGAAACTTTGAGTACATGACACATTTATGCAATTTCAGTCCGATAAATGTGCACAAATTCCATTATTTTTTTTTCAATTTCCCATAAGGAAATACGTAAATAAGCACAGAATGGTTATAGGATTTGTGGGTAGCACCAACGAAAATGGCCATTATGATGCATACTAACGTAATGCTCAATCCTTTTATGACTAAGCTAGGGAGGGCTTTTCTTTTAAAAATCACTTGCACAGCCCAAAATGATTGTTTAAAAATGTCATGTATTATCGACGGCGAAAGATACGGCCGCTTCAGCCGAATTTCATTCATCATAGTTCGACACTTGGCCACTAGATGCCTCTGTTGCAAAATTGCCCCAGGCTGACGGTGAGGGCTAGTACGCGCGGGTGTTTGAATCCTCTGCACAGCTGGGTTCCGTCCCCTCGTCAGAAGGTCCCGTAGCTGTCACAGCTTGATTTATTGCCTCTTCCCAGGCAAGAAACCAAGAAAGCAGGAAGGCCATGAGTTTGTGTATGTTTGATTGTAGAGAAGCAGAGCATATTTACCATGAATTGGAACCAGTGACACAGTAACTTTATCTCGATCTTACAGCGAAGGACGTATTTAGGGGGGTCCAGGTGTCCCAACGTCCCCCCGAAAGACTTACCAAGTACAAAAAAATTAAATAATGAGATCATAAAACTTCAATTAAGTAATGAAAATAAGGTGGTTGTTTAATCGCAAATTGTTTATTTCCGCAAAAATATTGGAAAGTAATACGACTTTGAATGACAGTACCAAAGAAGATTTATGCAAGAATTATTACTACTTATAATAACATGCAAAATATTACCAGGAATTTTACTTTCGTCAACTGTATCTAACATCATTTTTTCATACTCAATAAATATTATATTCTTTATCTATTTTACATTAATTTCCTTGCCAGGGCAGTTTCTATTTTTTAAAAATTTTGCCGACCTTAACTACACGTAAGCTAGATAATGAATACGTGATGTTATACTGTATCACTGTTGTTATACCGCCTTCTTACCTATTCATCTTATAAAAATATATTAATTAATTTAATATAATTATACTTATTTTAATTTAACATTATTAATATTATTATTTTGAGACATTACGTTAGGACGCCGCTCCGAAATATATATCTAGATACGTGCCTCGTGTTCGATTTGAATAAAACGTAGAAAAGGCGGGGAGGGTGGTGACGCTTCTTCTTTTTACATTTCGATAGTTTTACCTCACATGTAGTACTTTGTGAGTCAACGGTGGGACGCGCGCAGGTTCGAGTCTCGTGGATGAGCGTGACAACTTTTCTCCTGATATTTCGGCCAGTCAAACTCGCGGGCCGCATGTGAGCCCCAGCATTCGTTAATGCGGCCCGCCTTGACCCCACTTAACACTTCATGCTTGAAATTATCTATACATTTGTAGTTATCCCGTTTTCTCTTTTCTCGTGATACAAGACCAGACTCATCCAAACTCCAACACATTGACCAATTTTCCCTACACAGGTATACATTCCCTTATAGAGTAGGTGTTGTGTCAACTAAGCAAGCTGATTGACAGGTTACTTCTGAAATACGAAAATATCTTGCCAGCTGGGGGAGGGCAGCGTGCATACTTTCTGTCGCCTATGAGTCTGTTTCTTGATTTTTAAGGATTTACCTGGAAGAAAAGCCAGTTTCTGTAAAAGTTTCAGAGAACCATATCGCTGCCCAAACTTCGTGGGAGTAAGAAAAGGACTATAGAAGAGGAATGCAGATTTTTCAAGTGAAATGCTTACTTTTGTTGTGAAGTGAATACTGAAAAGCGTAGAAATTTTGTACCCTGATAAAGTAAATTCATTCAGAAATATTTCTTTATCACGAAATAAATTTGCCATAATCTGTGGCGGAGTGGTTAGCACAACCCGTCGCGACACCAGAGGTTGCGGGTTCGAATCCTGGCCTGAGCATGGGTTTTCTTTGTATGTGTCCCTTCATCAATTTCATCATATCATTACTCATCCTCATCGTCGCCATTAGCCAAACGTTGCAGAAAAGCAACGCTAATAAAAAAATCAGAGGAGAGGATTTATTACTTAGTCAACGAACAATTGAAAGCGAAAATTGTTCGTGTTGTTGCCTTTTCGCTCACAATATGCGAAATTACGGACGTCTGTGATCTAGCTCGGTTTGCTCCCTTCACTCGTGGATGCGATTCTTATCTCGATATGACAGTAAAACTACTTGAATGATTCCTCCCCGTGACACAAGAGCTGATATTTTGAAGGAAGTGGAGGCCATTTTGCAAAGTTACAGTCTTCCGTTATATTAAAACTTTTTAATAAAGTTATAATTTGTCCAAAGTAAAAATACTAAGTGATGAAGTTGGAAACAGGTTTCAAGACTTCAGAGGGTGCGAAGGGCAATAATCTTGTTCTGTTTTGCTCCCTTTTCTTTAAGATGGTGCGTGTGAAAGTCCTGACTTCGATTGGAACTTATTTAATTGCAGTGCAACTCGTATTGAAAAATAAATATCGCGAGGTGGGCTATCCTTGATTTTTCTTATATCTCCCATAGCAGTATCCTCGAATAAGCTATTTTGCTGTAGAAATTTTATTAATTTTGGTTGCACTTGCCTTGGTGAAAAGTTGTTTTCCATAATGAAGATTAATGAAATAGCCGAATGATCAAGAATGACTGACGAAACATTTGTTGTCTGCATTAAGAGTTTCATGCTAACAAAAAACTTATTGCAGACTTATGAGAAGCTTGTTAAAAAAAAAAAACAGTGAAATCTGTGCGAAACGAAACTATAATTGCACACAAACGGTTACAATTGTAACCAATTTATACTCGAAAGTAACATGTAAAATACTATAACCATGAAAAAATATGGGTGGAGGTCTATATAATTTACATATCGATGCTGCAATAATAATCACTGGAATCCCCCCCTCCCCGACCCCATTGGGTCGAACCACTTAGTTCTGGATTTTAAGGTGTTGGGGTTCTAGATATGTGGCCCGGATAGTTTTGACATTATCGTTATGCGGCCCTACTCACGAATTGAGTTTGACATTGCTGGTCTATAGTACCTGTTGAGGAGATATATGCGTGTGTGTGTGTGTGTCATAGAACATCACTACTTCCAAACAAACTTGATGTGGCTCTTACAGAAACATCTGTTTTGGAGTGGAACGATGACGAAAAGTTTACACTGGCCTCCCCGATGGTGCAGTGGTAGCGTCGTAGCCTTGTTATCAAGGGGTTCCAGGTTCGATACCCGGTGGAGGCACATAGTGGTTCGGATTCAACTTTAAACTGTAGGTCCAGTCCCGCTTAGCCTTACTGTGCATAAAGTGGGCTTAAAACACTAAATCAATCAACCAACAAAACGGTTTACCGTTTCTTTGCATATCTTCAATTAATGTAAAATTTAGTATAAAAACATAATTTTTGCTGACTTTCTAACTTGAGATTTAAAGACAAATTATTACTTCGAATTCTTCATTAAAAATAACAAAAGTGATATAAAATATTGGATAAAATTCTTGCCTTCGCTGAGAATCAAATTAGAGATGTACAGGTTAGGAAAGTGGAGGGAGGATTTCCTGGCGTCTTCCCCTTCAATGTGAACGGTGCCTCCTTCGTTCTACATTGCATTCAAAATTTCTTCTTAGTTTCAGATATATTTTGCATCCCCTATAGCATAATGGTAAAGGTGACCCTTGTAATTTAAAATATCCTGAGTTTGGTATCCGGTGGACGCCTAATAGTTAGTTCAATCCCACTATAAATATAGATCCAGTCCCGATTAGTCTATCTGTATATAAAGTAGACTTAAAACAGAAACTCAAGATACTCAAACGATTATCATAGGGTTGGCGGCGATTGGTGCAGTTAGAGAGCCCCCTCTGCTCAATCAAAATTATGAAACATAAACTTTTCAGTCAGTAAAACCATCGTGGTACGAACATTAAAATTTTTGTTTCAATTACATATTCGACGTTGATCTTGTCCAGCAGATTACCAATTGTGATAACTTTTCTCTTCTTTAAAAACTACACAAGGAAACAAGTTGAAAACGTAAATTGGACAAGGTTTCTTCTCTAGAACTGATTTTTAAAAGACCATGTCTTAGAGAAGCTCTGAAGGATATTCTATTCTTAAAACGCCAATCAGAATAAGGGATCAGCACTTATGTATATTTTCTCCCGCAGGCACGTGACCGGGGGGGGGGGGAGGGTGAGGCTGAAGACCGTTCCGAAATCCTACAAATATGTAATTAAAATAGGGTATAGCAGTGATTAATTTTACTTACATTAAACATCCTGTACAATAACTTGTAATATACTGAGAAATTCATTTTCAGGGGTTCTATTCCCCACTTTTTCGCCCTTAGATGGCAGCTGCTGATAAGGGATGAGCCTTCCCCCCGAAATAAAATTCTGGCTACGGCCCTGCTGTTCTGCATCGTGACTGTATGGTCCGATGCATCATGGTTTGAGCTCCGTCTACGGGACGCGCGCAGGTTCGAGTCTCTTAGGGGAAACGTATCAACTTTTCTCCTGAGATTTCGGCCTGTGTATAGGGCCGGTTGCCACCCACCATCGTGAGGAGATTGGGAAGCTATGAATGAGTCACGGAAACCTACAACAAAGATTAGGGGTTCGTCGTGCTGACCGCACATAACTGGTTGGACTGGAAGTGAGGCCTACAGTCGGTAGGTGGGCTCTGGCCCTCAGGGGCTGTAGCACCACGGGTTTGCTTACGTATATTGGCGTAACCAAGTGTGGGTCCACAGAGGCTCGGCCTCTCCTCGAAATTCTGTCACTTTATTTTTACCAATTCACTGGGATTTTTTTAAGAGTACTTTGTAACACGTATAGTGCTGATCTTGAAGATCATACTATAATTAGTTGGACTGAAATTTCACTTGGCAAGCAATCAATTAACATTGGGAAAAATCACAATAGGAGAGAGCAACTAATGTGATGCAGGAACTGGTCATATGTTTCCACAGGGGATTCCCCTCATCACTGAGAGTTTGTCCCCACCCTAGGCCGATTAGCCGGCCCCGTGGCGGAGTATTTATCTCATTTCGCTACGACGCCAGTGGTCCCGGGGTTCGAATCCGGTCTGGGCATACGTGTCCTTCGTGAGCGTCTCTTCATCGATTACATCATATCATCATTAGCCGAGAGTGGCAGAAAGGCGAAGTAAAATAAACAAAATCAATCAATCTTGGCCGATTAAAGCTGCTGTGAACTCCAACGATGAGAACTGTGCAAAGGGACTTAATTCAGATCATAACAAAGAAAACTACTTCATCAAAGTGTATGTTCAATATTATACTATTGTTTCCTGACATATTTGTTACTACTGTACATTTTGTTACATTGTTTTGTCCGTCTTCTCCTTTTCAGTTTTCCATATGTCATTACGCATGTCCACGTTTCTCCTTTTTAAATTCCAGGTAGTTTCGCTCCTGCCCATCTCTAATAGGGACTCGATTCGTTAATAGTTGAAATATTAATTGTTACTAATTCTTGCCTTATTATTATTATTATATATTGATTTTGTATAAAAAAACACGCCCTTCAAAGAAAAATACTTTCTTTCAACTGATATTCTCTACCGCCTTCTTTACTCTCAATTGATAATTCCAACCTCAACAAGAAAATTCAACATAATTATAGTAGCCACTGTAATCAACCAAATTTATTCAATCAAAACTTTAGTCATGAATGTTCTGTCTCTGGAGCCTGCCACTCGTCTCGCTCCATGCAAGAGTCAGCCAGCAAGCAGAGAAATGCGAATTGCTTTGCCAGTGGAGAAATTTTAGCCTCCGAAACCAGAATTAAAAGAAACAGGTGGGTGTCCTTTTCCTGGAAACCTCACTGCAGGAGTCACGCGGAGGGGAGGGGGTGGTGAAGGAAGGAAGGTTCTCTGGCCTCAGGCTTAGGACAGCCGAAAAGAATTCCTAGTCCTCTGATATGTCGCTAGGTGTCTCTGTATCGCATCGGGCCAGGAAACTACTTTCATGCCAACCTCCAGCCCACTCTTAAGCCTTTGTGTGACTGGTAAAAATTAGTATCAGAATAAAAATCCCTGATATTTGGGGTTTGTACTCTTCTGCTCAAAAAGTGGTGACGATAAGCTGCTCAGAGACTTCGTGCCGCGGAAATGGGGTAAAGCGAAGGTGGCCCCTTATATCTTTCGGTTTCGTACCATAGTAATTAAGGAAGGTATTTTTCAAAATGTAAAGAGGATACAGCATTTCCCTCGATAAAACTTGATAAAACATGAAATATTAATGATGACAGTGTAATCCAAGAAGTCGCTGATCAATCAAGGGATTCCTATTTGTTTGTCAGGTGTCAACACAATATTTTGCAAAATGGTTAACGTAGGCAAAGATTGTCTGAAGTGATGCAAGAGTCTTTCATTTGAAGCAAATAGAATCCATGGTGGAGTAAGGGACCCATTTTAATGTTTTAGCAAGTAGGCCTAAAAAAATGAAAATGTTTACACAATTCATCAAAGTGTAGATAATATGTAACCATTATTATTTAATTAATTCTATTTTTCTTGCCTAACACAACACAATGGTGTTCTTGGATTCTCGTTAGATTCCTTTGTGCGTAAAAATCTTGCATACTGGAAACTAGAGGAAAACATTATGAAGCACGGTTTATAAACGTCTTCCTTAATCAGTTCTGCAGAGAAGCCCAAAGCTGTTGGTACATATTAATCGTCTATTAACATTATTGACCTGTAAATATAACGTAGATACAGTCCCGATTAGCCTATTTATGTTAAACTTTATCTTTGTATTCTTTGGTAGTCCGAAAATGTCATTATCAAAATATTGTTATTTGATGTTGCTCGAACTTTTTTTGTTCGTTGGAGTTTCAAGATATCATCCCTTTCCTGTTACTTATCACTTTTGGAGGAGGGGGAGGGGCATCTTCCAATGCAACACAATATATTAAAAATTTGCCCCCTCTAGGATTGACTTCGCCCCCCTACTAAAAATTCTGGCTACGGGCCTGCGTCACAGAGAAACTGGCTCTGGCGGGATTGTAAACACGAGAGTTGGGGGAAGAAAATGCCTGTAGGACCTTCAAAAGCGGGCCAAACCTGAATCAGATCCGCGAGCAGTTTGGGCATCGGGGTAATGGTTGCGGTCGTAAACTTGGGAACATTACGACAGTGAGTGAGTCCTAACTCAAGGTTATCCCCCCCCCCCCTCCTCCTCGAAGCCAATGCGTCGCTATTTTTCCACAGAAGATTTGAATCTGAAACCTGCGAAGATTGACATAACAGCTACTGAAGGGAGCCACGAAAGCTCAATTGATCATGATAATTAGAGACAGTGGCGTAGTGGCCGCCCGGCAATGCAGGGTGTGGCGAGGTGTAGAACCAGCCCCGCAATATTCTTTCTCTCTCTCTGCTTCTGAAATTTTATATAGCTCAAAAATTCAACAGGAAGTGTCGCTTATGAAATAATTTAATTTACAAGACAGAAATCTGGTTTCCAGTAACATATGATACGACATCTTCGATAATAAGCAGGGGCGTTCTGGTTCGGCCAGAGGGGCCCGGCTAACTTAACATATGTGTCCCCTCCGAAATGCAGAATTAACTTCCTTGCTCGCAGGTGGACATCTATAGGAAAAATCCCATATCTCATAACTAGACCTCGGATTTTTAGATGCTAAAAATCCTGAAATAGGTCCTAAAAATCTTAAGTTAGGCTCGAAAAATCCTAAAATAGGTTCGAAAAACCCTAAAATAGGTTCTAAAAATCCTGAAATAGGTCCTAAAAATCTTAAGTTAGACTCGAAAAATCCTGAAGTAGGTTAAAAAAAACTTAAAATAGTTCAAAATTTCTGAATACTGCTGATTAGGTATAGTCACCGGCAATGAAAATGGGACACATATATCCTGAAATATACACTATCTTGCATAACGTTATGTGTGTTGCCTAACCCTACGGCGATGGCAGAACTCAACATTGGAAATTTGCTATTAAATTCCACTCATCCCCGTATAGTTTAGGCACCAATCTGTTTTCATGTTATCCACAGTAAAACTCCGCAATTTTGTCTGTGAGGATCATCTTATATTCTGAAAATCTTACAACAAAAATATAGTGAGTGGTGCAAACTTCAATGCTGAAATGTTCGTTTGCAAGGCGTGAATGCCACAAAGCATGGAAGTGACGCGAAAGTGAGCAAGACCACACAGATCAGACCACTTTGTATTGCACAGGTAACAGTGGAACCTAAAATAGGTTCTAACAAGCAAAATAGGTTTTTAGGCACTAAAGAACTTTTGTTGCGTTTTTTAACGAAACGCTGACATAACTTATTATTTCTTGCATTAATCCAGTATAGAAAGATCCAGTTACTCAACCAGTCGTTGCTTTGTTGCTGCACAATATAAAGAATTAAATTTGATAAATCATGAACTTTTATCACTAATTTTAATTTTACGTGTGGTATTTGAATGTAACTTCACATCAAATATTTTCAAGATGGCTCTAAGCCTTTTTATATTCAAATAAGAGGTGAAAAAACTCTAAAATAGTTTACACCTGTTCCATGTTACTTCAAAGTGGTCCCAAAACTCAGTTTGATGTGGAGTCGAATTATCCCTTTGCCCTAAGGGTTCTGAGCGTATGGGTTAAATGTTACCATTATTTGGGGGCATTTTGTGAAGTTCATTTTTCTTCCATATTGAAATTCTGTGGACATTTCCTTCTTTCCAGTGTGTTTTTATTTTATGATCTACAGTGCTCGAAGTGGATACTCCTATAGCTGGTATGCTTGGTCGAGGAGGATTGGATTGATTTGGTGTTTTAAGTCCACATTATGCACAGTAAGGCTAATCGGGACTGGACCTACAGTTTAAAGTGGGATCCGAACCACTTGTGCCTCCACCGGGTATCGAAACCGGGACCCCTTGATTACAAGGCGACGACGCTACCACTGCGCCATCGGGGAGGCCTCTTGGTCGAGGAGGGTCTTTGTGTAGATCAGCATGGAGACAATGAAGAAGTGGGGGATGCTTATGCAAATTATCCTAGCAGGAGGGGATGGTTAATGGAAATGTACATAACTGGGGGAAAAGCACCCCTCTGCACTCCTTCTCCACACCCACAACTCCAGCACTGATGATCTATTATTAATATAAAAAGGTCTTGTTTCATGAAATATATCGAAAAGAAATGCTATTGTTGAAATTATTATTAATAATGTCCACTATTATTAAAATTGAAATCCTTTTCGGAATTCAGTCTTTCCGATCGACTTTCATTGAGTGACGAATTTTCAGTGAATGAATCCCATCACCGCCCTATTACCCGTCTTTCAAGGCTGGAGTCCGCCATATTTCCTTCTACTAGATTCCAATTGATCTTGTGATGCTGGATTAACACTGGAAATCTAGAGGTCCAGTTCAACCCCCAAAACAGAAATGAGCACTTTGTTGAATACATTAGTTACTATTAGTATTAGAAGGCTAATGTGAGGGGATTACTTTATATCATACATTTTAGTCCGATGAGAAGGTCCGGAAAAATGCAAATAGATACCTCAAAAATTTTTAGATCCAATTTGTGCAATTGGAAACAATATTGATTTATTAGTGCGCAATTAATTTCCCTGGACGCCATGGCATTCTCTCTTTTACAACTTTTTTTTAGATCATTCGTGCCCAATAGCTGGCTCCCGCCGCCCCTCTGAACTTGATGAAAAAAAGAATAGCAGATAATGCGAGCGAAACAAGCAAGAAAATTTTACAAAATGAATTTTTATTTGCATAAAATTTGAAATCGAAGGGGTAATTGCTCGCATTAGCCCCTGTCCCCCCTGTAGTTGAGTCACTGTATAATGCAGACATACAGGGTGCTCGGAAATTCCCCTTACAAACTCCTAGGGCTAGTAGAGGGGACTGAGTAGACAATATGTGGAATAGGAACCCATGTCCGGAAACGTACCGTTTCCGTGCTACAACCATGACAATGTGTCGGATGTGCCTGTGTTGGTATGCAACCGGGTAGGCAGTATATGACGTCAGAAGATCACCTGATGACCTAAAGTGTAATCATTTATTACAACCATGTCAAATGAGGTGTTACGTAAGGTACAGAAGTGAATGACGTGTGACTCAGTCCATAATACAAACAAATTTATTTGGTAACAATGCCAAGGGAACAAAAAAGAAACTTACTATTCATTAATCAACACCTGTGTCGACAGTGGAACGCAACAATTTGTAGACGTCATTGTCTACATTGTCATGGTTGTAGCACAGAAACGGTACGTTTCCGGACCTGGGTTCCTATTCCAAATATTGTCTACTCAGTCCCCTCTACTAGCCCTAGGAGTTTGTAAGGGGAATTTCCGAGCACCCTGTATTTAAGCAATATATGTTTACTTTGGATACTTTAGGCTCACTGCCATTGTTAGTCAACCTTAATCTGCACAGTTGCTCGACTAACCTTGTGTTAATGCGAATACCACGCACCCCCTTCCATCCAAACCGATTCTAAAGGCATAAGAGATAATGTTTTACTTCAACCCTCTCGCCGCGATCACCCACAGGTAGGTAGAAAACCTATACATAATAACCAAAACTAAAAATCAATAACAAGTCAATCAAACGATAGTTTAAAGTGGGATCCGAACCACTATGTGCCTCCACCAGGTATCGAACCCGGGACTCCTTGGTTGCAAGGCGAAAACTTATTCACGGCGCAATCGAGAAGGCAGTTATAAATATCTGATACATAAAAAATATCAAATAAATTCCCTTATATGTATTAAATACTAATGTATTTTTACATGTTTAGTAATTTACTTTTATATTTAATAACATTATAAATATTAATCATATAGGCTCTTTCTTGTCAGTTGCTTGGTAGAAAATTTGAAAAGTTTCATGCACATACATAATATATATGTATAGTTTGTGTATGTCTGTGTAGACCACAATCTTCTTCCCCCCCCCAAAAAAAAATCAATCTTCAATGATTTCGCGCCCTGGTAGGGTATGTAGCTGCCTGGCAAAGTCCTCATTCCGTAAATTCACGAACTGCATGAAATCAGAAAAAGACATATATTCCCCCCTCGTTTTGAGAAAACCTGTTTCACAACCCACCCCTGTCCTTTCTGTGGTGAAGGACACTCCAGTGGGACAATGAATCTCCCCCCCTATTTACTGCGAGCAGCAAAAGAAGACGGCCGCGCCATCTACTGGCCACCGATGGAAATGCAATTTCAAAGCGCAGCGAGGTTTAAATGTGGGGTAATCCTCTACTCCCTAACTCCTCTATGGTTCCAGTCACGAGCTAACTGTACATTGAAAAACTGAAATTTTCACAAACTTTCAGTTACGTGCTAACATGAACCAACCTTAACTGGACATTGAAAAATCGGCCCTAAACTAGTTTTCTATGCATTCTGCGTAAACAAACAACTCTCGGAATCTCGAAGTACGACATGCATCGATAATGTCAAGGAAATAGCACAACAATCGATAAAGATATCGATTATTTCCTTAGATATTGCTTAGTTTCGCCAAGTTTACCACTTTCCTTGTACCCGTGCGCTGTAGACAATTAAAGATATAGCCGATTCTTAGTAGACTGATTCGTGAATCGCACAAGATCTGCTACAAAATCCGATGATTTAATAGCAGCGGATGAACAACGTTCTCGGCTGGGGGGGCCTAGGCGTGCGCACGGGGGGCAAGGGGACGTCCAAAGATTTTTTCCAGCGAGGGCGAAACAATGTATTTTTATCAGGCGGGTAAACAAGGCATATTACCCCGTAATAATGTTGCCCTCTCAGAAAACACCATTTGAATTTGAAATTATCATGTTCCTACATCCAACTGCAAAGGAGTTTTGGGCCAAAAGAGGAAGAACATGAGAAGGACTTTTCTCATTTTGATCTGGCAACACTGCAGCCATTTTGGCGCTTTGGTTAGTGTTTTGTTTCTTCATCTTTCTTGTTTACCTCCAACACATGGAGTTGTGTTAGGCTGTTTACTTTGGGAGTTCGCCTTGTGCTTCGGTGTGAGGCGGACGTTTGTGTTGTGTTCGTCCCATTCATACCTCAAAGGACCCATTTACTTATTAAGTGAATGGGAGGAAGAGTTTTGTGTTACAATTTACGAAGGACCTATTTATGAATATAAATAGGAGGAAGAGTTTATTTTCACACGGGATGTCATCGGATTTTGTCTGATGCATTCCTTCGGCACCGTTGTCCAAAATCGCCTTATTTAATGGTGATCGGGGCATTTTGAAGAAGAAGAAGAAGAAGCTTTTTACTTTGTTCCCGTGTAAGAAAATTAGTACCATAGAGGTTAGTACCTTCAGTGGTTTATACTTTAGGTGTAATGTAATTCCACTGCGTATCAGTGCCAGGGGTTTATGCAGAACTTTTCATCTGTGTGTGATCTTTAGAGGGGTGAAATTAGCATTGAATTCAAGCTGGAAGAGAGCGGAGCCTAAAACCAAAGGGGCTCAAGTTCTTTTTGTTTTATTGCGATTTCATCATGCTACGAATGCAATTTTTTGATGGTTCGATTGCGATTTACGTCTGTTACGTAAGACTCTTATTTACGTCCATTTCATAAGGAATACGTGTCATATATCGTTGGAAAGCTTATTTTATAAGGAATTCAACAACGTAAATCCCAAAGCGAGGAAAAATTTCCTGGTGGAGTAAATCGAGAAAAACCGATGTTGTCCGGATATGCATAATTGAACGTACTGAGGAATTTTTTAGATGAAGCACATATTTAGGGTGAAATGAGTGTTAATTGAACCTAACCTAACCTCGTAGGCATACCTCGTCCCCGTGAATGGATAGTGGGGCTATTGTGAACAGAAAGTGTAAAAAGAAAAACGTACTTACCTGAAGAGATGCCAGCTGCCGCACCACGAACGTGAACCGCGAACGCAAAGAAGCAATCACCATGCAGATAAGGACGTATAGTAGAGTCTAGCCGTATGTTAACATCAGTGACGGTAAGACTGCAGAATATGGGCTGCTTAGGAGGAACGCGGTTCATAATTTTTTGGTAACGTTTTGTAGTTAGTAATCGGGAAAAGTAAGTTTTAAGGTGCGGAATTTTTTTTCTTAAAAAAAAAAACAACAGAAAAACGTGTCCAGGTTGGGCGGTATTGAAATTGTAGCATCGAAGGAAAAGGGATATTCCTGCACAAATCTAGTGAAAGCAAAACATGCCTATGTTGTTAGGTAGCTAGGTTTAGTTCACTTAGCCTAAATAACAATTAGTCATTGTATTTATGCTAATGAAACCTAACCTAACACGCCTAACCTAACCTTGTAGGCATTCCTCGAAGAAATAATGAAAGAAACTGTGCGTAAAAATATGGACACGAACGAATGGAAAAATGCATTGCTTTTAGTAGCAGGAAAAACATTTTTTACGTGCGATAATATAATAGTAATCGTAAAAGGAACACCGGAAAATGGAAGTAGAAGGTGCGTACTTTCAGGGGATATAAATTCTGTTCGTCTATTTAGAGGGAAAAAGCAGCCCATGTTCTGCAGAGAGACCTCAGTGACGTGCGGTGGCCTCAACACTTGCGGTGGCGAAGGTTGGTTGGTGTGGTTCATACCCCCCCCCCCCCTCCCACCCAACATACACAAATCTGAAATTTGGCAGTTTTTGTCCTCTTGATTTTCAGCTGCAGCAAGATCTTTATTAGCATCCGCCTCTCCAAGTGCCTATTGTTTACTTCAGTTCTTTCATGGCCACTGCTTTTTTTACGTAGTAAGGTAAAGGTAAAGCACAATGCCATGAAGCCACATTTAGGGGATGTGGGGATGGGGCTCCATGCATTTTCGATCTGCTCTTTTGGAGGTGATGTGCCCAGCACATGCTTCATCTGCCTTTGTCCCCCAAGGTTGCCCCCAGGTACCCATTGGTTTAAGGTTGGGCAAACCCCAGAACCACTTTTTGCAGGGTCAAGGCCAGAAAAACCCGACCTTAGATCACTCACCCTGGAAACCGAACCTGGGTCTCCCACGTGGCAGTCAAATGGGTAACAGTTGTCAATTTCATTTGTTCATTTTCACACAAGAAAGTACTTACCGAAATGAGTTTCTGTGTCATTATCGAAGTTGGTGGAGATGTTTTCTTTCATCGTTAAATCTGTTTTACGAGGAATTCATGTATTTTTGAAGAGAAATATCTCTCAGACGCACAATTGGTGTTGCTTCCATTTGCTTTCTCGTGAACCAGATGTTGCACACGCTTTATGACGTAATGTCCTGTCATTGTGTTCAACCACGCCATTGTTTTACAGGAAAATAATTTAGGGAATTTTTTGATAAATTTAGGGGTGAAATGAGTGCTAATGGAACCTAAGCTAACAGGCCTAACGTAATCTCGTGTGAATGATTCATGGGGCTACCTGTGGATGGTTTTTGTGGCTAACGTCAATGGTTTGTGAGGATAGCGTGAATGGTTTGTGGGGCTACCTGTGGATGGTTTTTGGGGCTAACGTCAATGGTTTTGGGGCTATCTGTTGGGCATTTTTTGGTTAGTAAAGCTGGAGGTACTAGTTTACTATCCTTCGGACAGATTTCTTAATTTCTACAGAAAAAACTAGTAACCGTAATAAGTTCCTGTAGTATTGTCTAACATCTGGAAGGTGTTTTGTGTGATGTGGGAATGTTTCATAGCGATAATTCAACCATTTTCGCATAGCCCCACGAACCATTGACACATAGCCCCACCAACCATTTGCAGAAACGTATGTTCAGTTACAAAAACACTTTTTTTAAAAAAAAAATTGATAAAAAAAACGTGAATACACCTTAAAAAATGATACGCGAAGCAGATAGGCAAGTAGAAATGTCAAAAATTGACGAAACTCAGAAGTTATAGGTGTCCGAAGGATAGTAAACATTTACCGTAACACCTAAAAGAATGTTTCGCAATGCACAATAGGTAAGTTTCAATGTAAGAAGTGATGAAATAAATGAGTGCGGCGTGTTCGGCCGATAGACAACTGGTAATGTCAAATGCCCTACCGACTAGTGTGAGTGCTTTGCTTTTTTGCTTTTTGTGCCATTTTTGGCTAATTTCCGAAGAAGGGGATGAGTGATGATGATATAAAATTGATGAATGGACAAACATTCGTGCCCAGCCTGGATTCATAGCATCGTAGCATGATGTGCTAATCACTCCATCACGGAGAGTGGTCCTTACCGACTAAACCGCTGTGGTATTTTGCGTGGTTTTATTTCTAATTATGTCTGTTGACACATATCTTACTTCAGAGGTTTCATGACTACTTACTGCACGTTTTGTGGAGAACAAAACTTCTATCTGATTGTTTGCAAGCAGTCATTCATTTACTATTGTCTTAGTTACAGACTTCTGCTACCATCTTCTTTCACGTGTGTGGGATGTGAAGGAGTATTATTTCACTCCTAAATGTTTTTGTTGTTATGTTAGTCAGGTCAGGTTTAGGGCTCTTGGTATTCTGAAATCCTTTCATTATTAGATTAGGTGGATCACCTTTAGGTCTGTTAGCAGTTGAATAATTGGTAACAGTTAGATATAGCGAAAATGCATTTCTTCAAATTTACAGGAGAAGAGACGGAATTGAGTTCCCGTGGACTTTTGGAAGCTGGGAATAGTGTTTTTTCCATTCGTGCAACTTATTCGGCCGGTAAATAATGTAATTTTCGACATTCATTATCTCCGTTGCACGATAGCTCGTGCCACCATTACCGTCGTCTACGTGAATCAAATGTTCCGTGCGTTCGATTATATAACCCTGTCATTGTAGCAACCACGTTGTAGTTTTACAAGATGACGTGTGAGAATTCTTTTTTTCAATTTAATTTTCTATGTTGCCTAACCTAACTGAACCTACCTAACCTTCTGTGAAAAGGTTGTGCAGCATTTATCAGTTCATAACTCTGGTAACACTGCATATCAGCTGACGATAGACAATGTGAGTCAAGATTTGGCTGCCAATTTGCAACGACCAATAAATACTTATGTTGAAAATAACGCTTTTTTCATTGGAAAAAAGTAATCCTAAGTTGAAAAGTGTTCCGCTATGCATATGAGGTAAGTACAATTGAAATTAATTTGAAAATGAATGAGTTAAATGTGTTTTTGCTATATCTAACTAGTACCGAATAATTAATGCCCCTAAATGTTTTAAACACCTGATCACTTCTTGATCTGGCTTTGAGCACAAATCTTCCTTGGAGCCTCTCATAATAATTTGCAAATAATTGACGAAAGTTCAGCAGGGAGAAAGAGAAACTACATTCCAGCTTACTATTTCACAAATTCGGTATTACATCCAATCCAGGGGTATAGCTAGGATGACTCCCAAAAATCCCATTCCTGTCTACATTTAGTGTAATCTTACATGTAATTATATAGTGTATTTTGATACCTCTGATGCAGAAATGGAACCTGTATTAACCATGTAAACAAAACCAAACTAAAAGTTTCACTACTCACCTGGTTGCAAATTGACTGCATGTATATGTACAAAAATTGGATATCATATGAAACACTGTTGGTACACATGAGAGTGAATTTGTACAGCTTTTCAAATATATTCTATCACAGTGGTTCCCCAAGTGTGTGTCATGGTGCGATAGGCCACCATGGATAGCTTACAGGGGTGCTGCGAAATGTTCCAATATTTTCACTGAAATGACACTTCCAGATATGTGCTTATTTAGTACTTTTGGTACCTGTTCGATCTCTGACGAACCCCTCTCACTCATTTATTTCGTCATTTTTAACATACCTACTTATCTATTCTGCCATTTTTAACATACCTACTTATCTATTCTGCATTGCGGAACATTCTTCAAGGTGGGATTATGCTTTTTTCATGAAAATAATGTCACTTTTTCACATTATGAGTAATTATTGTTCTTCATTTTTTAGCTTGCGTAACACACAATATGACGTTCACAGCTGTGGCGTTCTGGATCATCGCATGTCATGATTGTCGATTTGCAGCATTTCCAACCATCTTAAACAAAAAAAAACAACCTACTATTACGCTTTATCGTTTTACATGTTTCGATGATTTCTTGCACGGGTAGCCCCACATACCATTCACTGATAGCACCATGCACGATAAGGTTAGGTTAGGAAATCATAGTTAAAATTGGGGTTCGTAATAATGTCAGGAAGGACACGTCATCTTCTTGCAAAACCCCTGCGTGGTTGGAAACCGTGACAGGGGGTTACATCATCAAATGCATGCAACATACGATTCAGGTAGAGGAAGCAAATGAAAGGAACGGTAATTGTGTGTTGGAGAGATATTTCTCAGGGAAAAAAAAAATCGCACTGAAACAGATTACATGATGAGGGAAAACACCTTCATGAACTTTAACAATGCTACAGAAAGTGATTTCCGTAAGTAGTTTCTTCTGTAAAAATGAAGAAATCTGTTCGGCAAACATCGAACAGTTACTGTACTTTTTACATGTAAAATGTTTGTGAATTTGATATGTGTTTATTTTTTAACATAAGGCAAGCAACATAACTACATTAACTGAGCATCGCAAGTGCTAGATAGGCTTACATTCTGACTTGGGTGCCGCAGAAAAATTTTGAAACATAAGGGCCCCATGAAATGAAAAAGTTTGGGAACCTCTTGTTACGTACCTTTCACTAAGTTCAGGAATTTACCCGTCGCTCCGCATGTCGTTGTCACTCTTATCAATTACAAGGCGTGGGAAACAAAACTCACTGTTTCTTCTTTATACAAGGTTTATTCTTTGAAACTCACACTTAACAGCAATTAAATGAACTTTAAATCACATATTGCAATTTTTCAAGACAATCTTTTCCATTATATTTTTTAGTTGCTATAGTATTTCTTGCTTATTGATAAATCTATTAGTTTCTTAAATGTTGCCAGGTCCTGACACATCAAGGTTAGTTTATTTTCTATCTGACACTAGTTCTCTATGACGTCATAAATGTTTGCCATATTGAAAACGACCAATACTATATTTTAACTAAATAACAAAGAATCACAATGTAATGTCAAGGGCATTACACCCTGTTTTATCATACAGTCTTCATTCTGTTGGTCCAAGAGTTTTAAACACCTCAACTATGTCACTGATGAATTTGATCACATAAGAAAAACGCTCCCTCATTGCTTGAAAATGCTTCATCTTTTTATTTTCAAGAGTATAATATTGTATATTAACCTGCGATCGGTCTTGGGTGCACGCCACACTCACGTACAATTTAATAAAGTGTAATTTTAACAATATTTAACATATTGGCCTGCAGCACACACTACCAACTTTTAGAGTACCACTGGAAGTACAACAAATTAGTTGCAAACAATTAACATTTGGATTTGAAATTCTTATACAATTAACAATTCTTTTTGTAGATTAATGTATTCCTTAACATTTGTGACTTGTGTTTGTAGATTTATGTATTTCGAGCACGAACTAGTGAAATTTCAAATGCAATCCACTCAGCACCTGAAATAAAATATTATGTAGAGATTGTTGTGTGTGTGTGTGTGTGTACATATGCCATTTAATTGAATTTGTATTTTGTGGATACGTTGTAATCACAGACACAGACCCTTTATATTTGTTTTGGGAATTGAGAGGTTGTAATTTGTAAGGTTGAAATAGAGAGAACATCTGCTTATACCCTTGAATTTTTGGAAAGTTCACTTTAAACCAGGAATTATACTTGAATTTTATCATGGTCCTGTAGTGGCCATACTGAGTAAGAGATGTGAATGTATCTGGGAAAGTGACGACATGCAATATATAATACGGGAATGACCAAAATATAATAGGAATAGAAATATACAAAGCTTTGTATAATTTAAAAATTCAGTTTACAACAAATTTTTGCAAGTTTGGTAGGGAATCCAGATGTTCAACTGTAACATTTGCTAAGACGAATTTTTATATTTTTGTCTCAATACAAAATATAAATGGGAACATTTAATTTGTAATAAATATCTACCTTTGAGGTACGTAACTAAAATAAAAAGAAAGGCACATGGGGTGATGTTGAGGTATATAGATCCACGTATTCTTGATTGTGGCCAAAGTTGTGATGGCGATCAGTTTCCCTCTAGGATTGCCTGCAGGTACCCATTTATATGAGGCTGGGTGATCCTCGGAGCCATGCAGAGACAGGGAATTGACTGGAAAATTTCCTTGTGCAGATCTGCCGTGAAATGAGCCTAGGTCTTCCGAGTGATAGCCAGATGCTCTACGAAGTGAGCTATGGCGGGGTGGCTCTTGGTAGATGACTAAAGTTTTAATAAATACCCAGTATTTACCTGAATTTTATTTAGCAACCATGTCCCAACCCTATCCTACTTATGACTTCAGTTTTCTTCATTCTAGGTTTCAGAGGATGACAGTTTGCCAAAGTTCGTGTGCTATCCGTGCATAGATAAGCAAGAGAATCTTATAGGACTTCCATAACATGTCTTCTGAATCGGAAAACCTTCTCAATGAATACCCGTCATCTGCAGAAGAGAAGCAGAGAGGAGAGATGGGCTTTGAGGTAAAGTTAATTTTTTTACTTGAATATGTTGTAATACTAACAAATAGTCAAATCGGCTAGACTGCACAATCGACCCTTCTGTTTTACCATTTGAAAGTAAAAGAGAGAAATGTTCGCTAATAGTACGTATTTCACACTACGATTTGCCACTGTTCATTTCTCAATTTGACGTTACACTTCTGTGAAATAATAAAAAAATTACTACTACATTACTCACGATAGATGGTTTCCTTTAACCTAATCCATGTTAGTTTTAAATACACAGTATTGCCAGGTCGAACTTTGGTTTTCAACGTGGATATGTATACGAATTTTCACTAGTATTGAACTTTTTTAATCCTTAGTTCGCCGCCGTAACACATATGTTACAAAAAAAGTATGTCCCTTGTAGCCGCTGTAACACATATGTTACAAACACCTTTAGATACAATTATTGAGGGTTTGCCACACTTATATTTGTATATTGAGGTTGAAACACTGACAGTTCGTTCGGGAACATGTTTTGCAATCGCGTTTCGAAAATTCCAAATCCCCCCCCCCTCCTTTCTCGGAATATGTCACCTGTTTGGGCTCACCCAAACACGTGTTCGCTCTTCAGTTGACAGACACAATAAATGCTTGGTATTTACGATGCTGTTTTCCTCCAAGCTTCCAACGCTGTGATTTAGTACTGATCAGGCACACATTCTTCTTTATGTTTAGACCTGGTGATCCAGCTGAAGTAGTGGCAGGGGGGGAGGGGGTAGGGCAAGGAGAGAGGGGATTGGATGAGGTTTGGCGGTGTTAGAAATGCAATGAAGGTTGACGATAGCCAGAGGCCAGAAGCATGAGTCTAAAGCGTGCATCTATCCAGAAGTATAGACCAAAACAAACTATTGCAAAGGCTCCCTTCCCTCCTCTGTTAGGACTAACAAAGGCCTCACCATAAACACTTCGTATCATATAACAGCTCATCGATTTCCGTAATGCAAAATCGTTTCCTTCCGGACATATTTCCACAAAGAGCCGAGTCAAAAGGGAGAAATAGATTCACAGTGGCTACACAAGATGCAAGTGCGAACAAAAAAAAGCAAAAGTTCGGGTTTTCTCCCCAAAGTAGCTGGAGAAGAGGGGGCAAACTCCACATTTTTATGATTTTTTCATTGAAATTCGGGGGATGCAGCCCCCGCCCGTAAGCCCCCCGCGGTTGGGGCATCCAAATTTTACATGGTTGCATGCACTGATGTTCTGCCTGCAAAACAAAAGCTATCCGAGGTAGATTGGTCCCATAGTGTCAGTTATAACAATTTTATGAATAATATGCAAATTGGCTAAAATTCGCTAGAGTTTTACGTTTTGCCTTATTATTCAAATTGTATTGCACCCACGAACATGAATCAAGTTTCATTCTGTTGCGGAAGGTCCATTCTTTGAAAAAAAGCAAAAGTTCCGGTTTTCTCCCCAAAGTAGCTGGAGAAGAGGGGGCAAACTCCACATTTTTATGTTTTTTTTCATTGAAATTCGGGGCATGCAGCCCCCGCCCGTAACCCCCCCGCGGTTGGGGCATCCAAATTTTACATGGTTGCATGCACCAATGTATTGCCTGCAAAACAAAAGTTATCCGAAGTAGATTGGTCCCATAGTGCCAGAGTTATTACGATTTTTCTCCATTATGTATACGAATTCAAATTTCCCGCTCAAAGCCTCGGCGACACTGGGCTTACTTTCGTCAGACCGCGCGGCGTACTAAAGGTTAAAATCATGTTTTCATTCGTATTTTTTTTGTTGCGCAGGTTCTAACATGCCTTTAAAGTATATCTTTAGAAAAAGGCTGGGTCATGGTAGTGCTCAAAATATTTTAAATTGTTCAATGTTGAAATACGTGTTTTAGAAGGAAAGGGTCTTTTAACTTCAGGGACTTAATTTGTGACAGAATATGAAGGCAACATCAGTTCTGGGCATAGATTTTAAATTCCTGTCTAACCCATATCAAACCCACATCCTTATTCCTGGTTTTTAAAATATCGACGTGGCTATGGAAAGTTTTTCGTAGTCGAAGTTTTGGACCTGAAGAAGAGAACAGTAGATTGTCGAAATGTTGTTGTGTAAATAACATACTCACAAAACGTAAGTACCATTTTTTGGTGTTTTTTGATAATTTTTCAAATATTTTAAAAATACGTGTTATATTGCTATTGTGAGTAAGTTGCACATTCATAATGAGTTCGCTTATTGAAAGGCTAATTTGTAGGACAAATGTAGTTTTTTTTACAACATTCCTGATGCAAACCTTCATTTAAAAAGTCAAAACACAGCATTTCATATTTTAATAACCAGTCCCAGTAGATCTTCCATAACTAATTTGTATATTTTACACAACAAAATCAGATAACACACAGTGGAACCCCATTTTTAAGTTCCTCAATCTTATTTTTCCCCCCAACATTTTAAGCTCTTTAGCTACTGCACCCTGAGGAATATTTATTCTAAGTTGCACTGTAAGGGCAATTACTGTTTTGCATTTTCTGACTTGAATGAATGAAAAAATTATTAACTACTGTTATATTATATTGCTCCATTGGAACATGCTGACTGTCTTCTGTATTATTTCAAGTATTCTGTCTGTCTATTCACGTCTCTGCCCATCCATGTTTTTGTAGAAACCATAGTGCATGTTTGGTGCTGTCGTAGTCTAGTAGATAGGACATCTGACTGCCACAAGGGAGATCCAGGTTTGATTCCTAGGTTGGGTGATCTGAGGTTAGAAATTTTCTGGTCTTGTCCATACACAAAGCACCTCTGGGATTCACCCAGCCTCAAATAAATAGGCCCTGGGAGTAAAGGTGGCTGGAGAATGGTTGCTGATCACATCATGTCTAACTTGGCCAAGATCGAGAATGTCTGGTGCCCTACCCCCCACATCCCCTAAATGTGGCTTAATGACACAGGGAACTTTTATCATAGGCATGTCACAATTGACATACAAAAGGGGTGCTACATCTAGTCCATATTCTTGCCTCTGCAGTTAAAATAGCCAATTTTCTTTGCCTCGTGTATCCAATAGGGCAGTGGTTCTCAACCTTTTCCAATCGACGACCCACCTTGAAGAATATTACACTTCGTGGGACCCAGGGGCACGGAAACCAGGGGGGCCTCCCTCCAGTTCTCTGTTGGGATACCCTGTAAAGGGCCCAATGTATAACTCAACACAATTTCATTTTGTAACGAAATATTATTTATGTGATGGAAATTGCATAAATTATTTGAGAACTCTGTTTGAAATTATGCAGAATTCTGTTCTGAATGTGGTGTTTTACTCTATCTCAGTATTTCTATTTCCAAATACACAGTTAATTAAGGAATGCGCATTGTATATTATGATTAGGTACAAGAATAGAGAAAGGAGCATGGGAATACTGTAGTCCTGGTGTTCTTGACTGAGTCAGTCCATCCAAAATTAGGTTTTGCACATGAATGTAAGCTACTTTTAACTTTCATTGTCGGCATCTGTTGATGCTTCGTTTACCTCACCTTATGAACTTCTGAGGTGCCAAAATTTGGAAGGTTTTGGTTTCGATTGTTTGCATTCGAAAGAGACAAATGAAAGGAATGAGAAACCAAATTGATCATCTTCGTTCAGTACATAGCAGTGAATTGTGGTGGTTGGATGTTGTTGAGCTCCGAGTTAAGAGGAGAATCTAAAAAAAACACTGGAACACTTTTTGACTATTTCAAGAAGAAATCCAAAAATGTGAGTAGTAACTTCGTTTGCAAACTCTTATATAAAACTTAATTCACTTATTAGATTTCATCAACTTATTAATTATAAACTTTATTATTATCACATGTAAAACACTTGGCTCAGATCCATCCTGAAATATAGTTCTCTATACAGTAGGTGCCTGTGATGGGGATATATAACTAATTGTTTTGTGCCTGCAAATCGCATTAAAGAGGCCTAATCCTGTCTCTTATCTCAGAGAACTAAAAGTATTTTGTGGAAATACCAGTATAACAACAATTTGGTGGAATATTAATTATCTAAATTGAACAATTATGAAAGTGGAAGGGTAAAATGAATATATGATATATATATGTTTTTAATTTATTATGATATTATCCTCATTTAGTTCTGAAAATGTCTGTAAACGTCAGGCTATAGATATTCCGTGTTCCGATCAGTACCCATGATGCACAGTTAGGGCAACTATTCAGGGGGGTATTTATATAATTTAGCCCCCTAGGCTGTTCTTTGTTTTGGGCCCTGTCGACATTATCATCATCATTACTTCCATTAATTGCATGCTCTGTATTAAAAACACTTCTAAACTTTAAAATATACACACATCTGAGAAAAAAATGACGAGTTAAAATGCAGTACTGTTAAAAGAAGTTATTTAAATGCTAGAAATGCTTCCCTCTACATGTTGGTTTACTTTGTAATTATTACATATGTAATGAATTTGATTAATCGATAGTCTTTGTCACTTCTGCCTCTTGAGCCTCACATTTTTATGCAGCCCCTTCCTGGACTAGCGACCCTTAGGTTACAGCCAGTGATGTGTGGTGACGTTGATACTTGGGGTAGCAATCAGTGAGTTGCCCAAGGGCAGGTTGGTGTGGGTCATAGCCCCCCCCCCCCATTATCGCTCAGTATTCCTGGAAAGAACATGTCAAAGACATAAAATGAGCAATGACTACTAAAAACAGTACACGTAACTCCCACCTCCTTTCGAGAATCAAAAACGATTTGATTTGACTAGTAAGCCAGAGATCCCAGCTTGGCCATGGGTGTTCTTCGTGGATGTCCATTCATCAATTTTATCTTACTATCTTCGCGATTAGCCAAAAGTGGCAGGAAAGCGAAGTAAAATGAACCAAATCAAACAATCAATCAATGATTTCATTTTTGTTACCGAGCATAGATTTTTGTTCACATTTGGTTAATCGTGAAGATGATACAATAAAATTAGTGAAAGGACAAAGACAAAGAACACCCATGCCCAGGTCGGGGTGCGACCCCGGGACTCCTGGTGTCGTAGTACACTGTGCACACTGTGATAACCACTCTGCCATGGTTGGTTGATTTGGTCTTTTAGTCCACTTTATGCACATAAAGACTAATCGGGACTGGACCTACAGTTTAAAGTGAAACCCAAACCATTATGTGCCTCCACTGGTTTCTAACCCAAGACCACTTGCACCCCCCCCCCCCCAGCATGTAGGTTGGCCTACAACAAAGATGAGAGGAAAGCACTAAACATTCGGATACGTAAATATTGCATTGCTTGATTTCTCTAATTTCTCCACCTCACGATCTCGTTACTGAAGGATCCAGGCTCAAGCCCTGGCCTGTACTTGAGTGTTTCTTGTAACCACTCTTCACCCGTTTAATTTAATCAACATTCATCGTCATGGCAGAAGTTGGGTAAAGTGATGGAAGAGCAATGCTAAAAATAAATTAAAAAATAATTTCCTCCCAGTGCATCTGCAGGGCACTGTGAAATCAGAAATCGAGAGATCTCTGTTTATGATTGCCCTCATGACTTCCATAAGTACATTAGCTACTTATTGCGATTAAATCTATACAGTTAGAAGAAGTGATGTGAGGTGGCAAAAAGTCAATATATAAAAGGGGATAAACATCTTTTTGTAGTTTCTTCAATAATATTCATTTGGCTTTTTGAGTTCTGGAATAAATTTTTCATTCCACATTATTTTATTATTCACTGCAGAGTACAACACATACGAACAATAATGCGCGCTCGTCACGGGTTCCCGGCCTAGATTGTTCTTTGTGAGGTCCCTAAATCAATTCCATCATATATCACTCATCCTCATTTTTACAATAACCAAATGTGTCAGAAAAGCGAAGTAAAGTAAACCAAACCTACAACAACAATAAGACCATTTATTTATTGACTGTTTAGCTTACCCAATTGTTTTAATTGGAGGCCAAGAGAGTAGTACATTTAAGTAAAACACTACTAAAGAGAGTGAGCAAATATTTGTTATTTAACTATTATATATTCCATATTTGAAAAAAAATGAAAGAAAGCACAACATTTTTGTCTGCACATAGTATGTTCCCATTTCATAAATAATGAAACTACATTCCATATTATACATACATATTATACATCCTATAGAAGATAGACTGGAGCACTTGAAACCACGACCTTTAAGCCATTGCAGCGGGGGGCAAGTAAGATAGAGACAGGAATGTTCACTTTCCCTTCCGTCGGCTCTTTCTACCTGGAACTGGTGAGGCAGAGGAACAGTCAGCTAGGTCAGCCTTGTCTGCAGATCGCGAGAAGCACGTGAAAAACAGTGTTCCATATGGACTGGGGCTTCAACAAGAGAATACATATTGTGAATTGATAATAATTAGAGTTGTGAGATTGATTGATCTAACCTGCTAGCTCCTCAGTGCACGTCACTGGCTATAGCCTAGTAGCAAATACCCACTGCTTCTATTTAAGAAAAGCAGAAAGACTAGTGTGCTTGCTTGTATGCTATATTTTTCTTGTTTAGTTTGTTCATTGCATTGACTCAAGAACTATTTATGAAGTACAATGACTCAAAAGCATCTTAACCTTGTGGCACTGTGTCAAGTACTTAAGGAGAAACTGGATAATATTAATACTATTAGGTCAGTCAAAAAGTAAATGCAATCATTTTTTTTTTCACAGCATCAATAGAAAACTTACAATGATATAATTTTCGAACAAAGTCCCCCCTTTACTTCAATAGCTTTCCGATACCCTGAGAAATTTTTTTTTCGGTTGAGCAGCAAGCTACGTATGCACCGTTTCCTTCACCTGTTGGTCTGTGTCGAATCAACGGCCTCTTAAAGCATCTTTAAGTGGACCGAACAGATGGTAATCCAATGGGGCGAGATCGGGACTGTATGCCGTATGCTCTAACACCTCAAAGCCCAGATTCTGAAGAAATTGAGTGGTGTTGGCGGCAGTTAGGGGATGTGCATTGTCATGCAACAAAAGAATGCCTTTCGACAATCTACCTCATCGTTTGCTTCGAATTGCAGGCTTCAACTTGTTCGAAAGCATATCACTGTATCATTCACTGTTTATTTTTGTCCCCTTTTCCACATAATTACCCCTTCTGAGTCCCAAAAAAGTGTGAGCATCACTTTTCCTGCAGAGTGTTGACGCTTGACTTTTTTTTTTCACTGGAGATTCAGGATGTTTCCATTCCATGCTCTGGCGTTTGCTCTCAGGTTCGAAGTGATGGATCCATGTTTCATCTCCAGTGATGATTCGTTTCACAAAGGCTTCACCTTCGTTAGCATGTCTGTCCAATAATTGCGGACAGATTCTCACACGATTTCACTTGTTCTCGTCAGTGAGTTCTTTAGGGACCCATCTCGCGCAGACTTTATAAAAGTTGAGCCTGTTATGGATAATTTCATATGCAGAACCGTGACTAACATGCATATGGTTTGCCACTTCATCAACAGTCACTGTTCGGTTATTCAGAACCAGCTCACAGACTTGCTCAATGTTGTCATCAATAGTGGATATGGCTGGATGACCTGCTCTTTCCTCATCCTTCACACTTGTTCAACCGCTTTTGAAATTTTCAATCCACTGGTAAACATTTCGGAGTGGTAAAACATTGTCATCGTATTGTGCTGAAAGTCTTCTATGAATTTCAGCTCCTGGTACACCTTCAGACCACAAAAAATCGGATTACAGAACACTGTTCTTCTGTGGTGCACATGGACAATGGCACAGCTGACATTTACTTGGCAACACTGCAGAGCGAACTGAAGTGATGATGCCGTAACCTGCCACAGACGAAGACAACAATACTATCTATCGGTTTGCGAGCGCAGAAAGCTGTACAGCCAACCTACGGAAAAACAGAGAAACATTGCATTTACTTTTTGACTAACCTAATATATGGACCATGAAATATTTCATTGAATGTTGTTTCCATTCGTAAAAGTCGAGTAGAAGTTGAAAATATTTTGTTTTGCAAAATGCCACTGCTTTGTTTAATCAGGATTAGTAAAATTTTACTCTACGTTATGCCTGTAAACGTGTGTGTGCTACTTCATACTGCATTACTGTGAATAGTGTCACTTATACAATGTGTAACCAATGCATATATATGTGTGAGCAACTTAGCATGTGCGAAGATATTAAACTCCCATAAAGGATTGTGGGAAGAAGTACAGCATCTAAACAGTTTATGATAATCAAATTCTCAATCAAAAGTTGCAAATAAAATATTATGTTACAAAATTATGTAGTTTGAATGTAGATATTTTTTTTATGCAGCTCATAAAATTCAATCTACAAGGTGTTTCAGTAATGGTAACCAAACAAGGTTTCTTTTGGATACTTTGTTATTTTTTTATTGAAACACTCTGTACCTTGATAGGTATATTATTGTTATCAGAACTGGTAATTGTAATTACAAAGTTTCGAAGGTTAACTCAGTGTGTATATTCTTAGGTCTGTACTTCAGATTCTTAATTTTAAAAAAATACTCACCCCCCCCTGCAAACGGAAAGAATAGGTGTTTACACTTTGCTTAGCTTTGCCCCCCCTACAATGTCTGAAGGAATCTGCACCTATGTTGGACCCATAAGCATGGGCTCCGGCAGAATTACTTGTAAAGGTGTGCACCCTATTTATAATCATATTTTTGCTCACATCGACTCTTTAAGATACCCTATTTTATGCCTTCTAAAATGTTCAAAGGAAATTAATAGCCATCGATTATGCAACAAATACTAATATTTTCATTACTTAATTTTAGTACAGTAGAACGTAGTTTATCCGCATTCATTGGGACCGAAGGCTATGCGGATAACGATTTCTGTGGATAATCAAACATGTGTTTATTTATCAAAGAAAATAACGTACAATACAGGTTTATTTTATACATACAGTACACAATACCGTATACAGTACGAGAAAACAAAAGACATGAGAAAACACTCGTAGAATTTTGCTTTTTTAGTGTGCGGATAACTGGCGCTGCGGATAATTGACGTGCGAATAAATGATGTTCTACTGTACTTCATATCGTTGGGGGGGAGGTCCGCACCCCTGGATCCCCTTAAATACGTCCATCTTGTCCTTCAAAGCCGTATGATCCCAATATATAATTCTTGTCTTCCAATAAGTTCAGAGGAAATTATACAATAAAGGCTAAAATAATATATTTTTCATTATTTAATTTTAGTACTTGATAAATCTTTGGGGGTGGGGGGTCCGGACTCCCTGAACCCTCCTTATCACCAACATTATTCAGAATATATTTAGATAAATTAGTAAAGAACTGTTTCCAGAGTATGAGGTGCTAGTAATACACAGAATGAAGAAGAACTGAATGTATAAGATTTGCAAATAACATGACTTTGGGCCCGTTCCGAAAGTCACACGAGTTTAACGTGTTAAACGAGTTATGGTAACTGGCCATTCCATAAGTGCTTCTGTGCGTTTCATTATGCTGTCCCAAAAGTCGCATTCAGTGCGTTTCGTGCAAGAACGAGATTCACCAAACACACGGTACAGCGCCTAGAATAACGTAGTGTGGAAAACGGCATGCTTCTGCGCTCTCAGGCTGGTTCCACTCGAAAATGATCCGCTAGAGGCGCTGGTGTTGAACCCGGTGCTTGGTCTTCGACTGCTTATAATGGAAGTAAATGGAGTTTTCGCTGTAACGTCTGATTCTTTTACATGAAGCATTTCTATGAATGTGATAATTGCTATGATATTTGGTACAGTGGTCGCGAAGATATTAACGAACATTCTAGACAGTCGACCACGTCCTGTTACCGTCATACTTTCGTTAATAATACGGGAGAAAAAATACGCGTGGAATGTTCTTGGCAACTAAATTTTTGTGAATGAATTAGGTTCATTATTATTATCATCATCATCATCATCATTTCTTTTAAAGATATACACGATGAAGCATTTGTATTTTTGATATTTACTGTCTCTTTTCTTCCGCTTTAAACTAATCACGGCGATGATGATAATGATGATTGCATGAAACTACAAGGGGAACCGCACAAAACTTTCTTAGTGCCATCGACATGAGTGTAAGGCAACTTTCAAACCAATGGGACAATCGACACGGGATGTTCACACTGTCACACTAGTGACACACACTTCCAGACTGTAAAATAGCATTCATTGCACATGAGGGTCCAAACAGCAAACCACACGTTCATATGGCGTATTCGCGTGCTACTTGTTACTTCGGTCGGAAAGCTCCTTAAAGGAAGGGTGCTGAGACCGAAGCGACGCGCTACAGGGGGAGTTCCCAACTAAGTGACAAGCGACATGGTGCCTTCAGTCTATTGGCAAGCGTTTGCTGCTAATTGTGCGAACAACAGATAGGCGACACGATAAACCGCACATTACAACAACAGATCTAGGCAACACGATAAACCACACGTGTCGCTTTGTCGCTTCTGCATCGCTCAAACTGGGCCATTTCCTCAATAGCTTGCAACATGTTGCCGTGGTTTGTTGTTTGCGCATGCGTGATGCAATGAGTGTCTTGCTTTAGTGAGATTGCGCACCAAAGCGACAAGCGGCACGCGAGACTTGTCGCTTGAGGATTTCACCAACCGAATGCTGGCCTGTGTTTCCAGTCATGCCGCTACGATGTGTAATGTTGCTCTTGATTGGCTCCTTTCCAAGCATCATGTGTCACTTTGGTATGAAAGTTGCCTTGCACCGAATGACCCGTGTCGCTTTGGTGTAAAATCTTCTTGAGGAAACTGTGCGGCTGCATTGATTTCCGACTGCTCGCTTTCAAGCGACATTTGTGGTTTGTCGCCTCGGTATGAAATATCTCTCAGGATACTATTTATATTCTAATAACATAGAAAAATAAACTCTAATACACAGTCCAACACCTGACGTCCTGAATCACATTGCGATGTTTCTTCTTGTGTTACGCATGCTATTTATTAATTAATTTTATTTTACTTTTCTTTCCAAATTAATGCCATTTCGTGACTGCAAATCACTCCACAAATATAACTGTTTCCATCAATTCACTTACCACCTTTCTAGAGAAATAAATCTACACAATATATTCCAAAAACTAACTAAGCCGCATTACTTTCATAACAAAATTAGCACCTGGGTCGATCACACTGCCATCTACTTGTCATCGTCTTGGGGAACCAGTTTCTTGGGTCGTTTTCCACACTACGTTATTCAAGGCGCTGTACGCACGGGCCAAAAAGCTGGTTTGTTCAGTGAGAATCGTCTGCTGCCTACAGACAACGTGCGTACTGATGGATTCAAACTGCACTAGTTCGGAAAATGTATTATAATTTTAACAGATAGCGATATGAAGCAACATGCACAAGATGAGTATGCCTTAGCCGTTCTTAGAATGTGATTAAAATGAGTAACAGTGTCCACAGTAGAGTTTATTTTTGCCATAATGACATTCCTTCCGCTGGATGCCATGTGAGAACTTTCTCTAAAGAAAACTCTGAACCTGCGCTTTCGACTAGAGCGTTCCATAGGTCTGTAAAATAACTGGTTTCACCAGATTCACGAGCCCAGTTATTTTCGTTGAATGCATTTGTTTCGCTAAGACTTCCGGAACGCACCCTTTGTTAGCAGAAGACGTGAGAACGGTGAAAACGTAGAGTGCCACACACGTAAATTTGCCGTTGCGTAGAAACGAATTTTCGTTTCGTCTCCCTTTCTCTTAGCATCATGTGTTCTACCCTGCTCGAAAACCTTCGCTATTGTTGCCATATTGTCATTCCATTCCTGGACACACTCGCGCAACCATCATTGAAAACAATTGAATAGCGCTCCAGCTCGCGGTTCCCACCTTTTGGCAGGGACGGTAATGTGGCAATATAGCACGGCGTAGTGCTTGCTTCTTTTATGCAGTGCATGTTCATTGGCTAGCTAGTAACTAGTGTTGCCAACTGTAATAATGAAGCACTATTTCTGTCACGGAAGGGGAAAGACAGGTAAAGTGGCGGTGAGTTTTGTTGGATTGGAAGCACCATATTTTTATTTTATACTAAGTATTTGACCGGTTTGACGTTGTGTGCGTGTATTGCGTGTGTGTATGTAAAAGTGTGTGTTTGTTAATGAATGTTAAATCCCATAATGCCTCCAGTTCTGTCGAAGTTGAAATCAAAAACCTTGCATAGCCAAGCTCGGGAAATTCTAAGCAACGTGCACGCGTTCATGAAGGAGGAAGCCAGTCATGGTGTTAGCATCCCAATAAAGCATTTTGGCAAGAGAGCACCAGCTGCGACTGGAGTTCCTGAAAGAACAATCAGGGCTATCATGAACGAAAGACAATCTCTTGAGATGTCAGAAGGCCCCTCCACATCATTCCACACTCCCGGGAAAGAACGACAAAGACCAGCGACCAAATCGTCAGTGGACGCTTTCGTTGAAAACGTTATTTTCCATTGCTGCGTAATGACCGGGGGGGGGGGGGGGGTCGAAATAGAGCGGCATCTGCCGCCACCTCCCAGGGAGGCAAAATGACTAGCGCCGGCCCTGGTTCATAACAAAAGAAAAAGCCACGCAGCTTATCGTCTAGTGGCAGTGTATGTACTTGTTATTGTTGTGGAAGCCGGCATCCTTTGTAAATGTACAACAAAGGCAACCGACTGTCGCCGATGTCAGAGAGGAACTAATAATACTGCTTCAGGAGGAGTGTTATGGTGCAATTGTAGCGGTTTAACATGTTGGCATGTTATTATCTGCCGTTGCAGTTCCATACCAGTGTATACGGGTTTTGGGAGTGAAAAGTTAGAACGCCACCAGTGCATTAATGCAATTAAAAATAATATATATATTTTTTAATTTTGTTTGAAATCACTCAAATAAGGAATCGTATGAAGAAGTCTTCTTTGCAGCATTTTTGGTAATTTTACGTATGTGTTAGTTCATATTTTGCGAATTTTTAGTCCATATGTATGTAGCTACATACAAAGCCACTTGTTAGTACATATTAATCCTACTCCTGGTATAATGCATGACGTTTAAAACTCAACGTTAGATAGACCTGAATTCTCTAATTTTATTGTTGTACGTAACAGCTGTGCATCAGCGCACTGCAGCGATTTTTCTATCTGCTCCATTAGCAACACTGCTTCTTTAGTTGTTTCGCGCATCGCACGGCAGAAATATCTGCGCTGGACTCTAAGTGCCCACTATAAGCATTCGGGATGAAAAGAAATGTGATAACGTGACACTTCAAGGTCCAATTATAGAGCATCTTAAATGTCTAAATTGCTGTTACATTTGACTAGGAGGAGGAGGTAATGTAACCATCATCCACTGCTCACTGCTTCGAAATAAAGTGTCGCAAGTGAATGAATTGAGATAGTTATGTTTGCTATAGTTGATTGCATATTGAATTTTTAAAAAAAAAAAAAAATCAGGAATTTTTACTTACCGTTAGACTGTAAAATTCGATACTGTATTGCATTAATACTTACAAACCAGAGCTTTCCTGCAACCGTTTTCTATGTCTTATCAGTACAGAAAATTTCCTGCGTGTTGTAAATTTTACTAGTAACTCGAGGGTGCTGCTTTTCGAACATTTACTTCAAGTGTACTCTCTCACTCGATCTCCGACGGTTGGTTTCATCTCAAACGAGTATGCTATTGCTACTTTATGTGAACATAATTTCTGACTTCGTTTAAATTATCTTTCACTCAAGTCCCTGAAATTTCCAAGCAAAGGGAAAATTCTCTCCATTGAAAATATTAATTGATTTTCTTTATTTTACTTCGCTTCTGGTGCCACTGATGGTTAATTTGCATAGATGGGGATTGGTGATGACATGATGAAATTGATGAATGGACACTCACAAACATCTATACCCAGGCCAGGATTTGAACCTGAGACACCTGTGACCTTCAAACCTAAAACAGGCGACTTCACAGCGCAAAGGGGCTGGTGATCTCAAACTCAAAGCAAGTTGGAAAAAACTTTCTGGAGACTATGGTTCAGTTAAAAGAAAACATGCTTCAAGCACATCTGGCAGTGACCACGAGCATTCCCTCCTCACTCAACCCCTCCTCTTCTGTCCCTTCCAGGTTTCTAAATCATACAAACTCATGCATTCAAATTGTTCACAGTACACACACCACTTATCATGGCAGCCTATATATTCTTGCCAGTTATGTACAATCGTTGTGATGATGTTTTTTATTATTGTTATTTATCCATCCCATTACATTCACCTTCTCAATTGCCAGCCCGTGTGGCGAAGTGGTTAGCACATCCCACTAGGATGCTAGGGGTCCTGGGTTCAATTCCTGGCCTGGGCATGGATGTTTCTGTGTGTCCATTAATCAATTTCATCATATCATCCCTCATTCCCATCTTCGCAAATTAGCCAAAAGTGGCTCAAAAGCGAAGTAAAATAAATCAAATCAAATCAACCTTCTCAATTGTTAACATGGGCTTCAATGAAATCCCATGAGAGCTATTTTTGTTCTTTGTGCAGTGCTCAAGATTTGTGTGAAATATAGTTTTACATAAATTTATTAAGCATTTACTTAATTTTTAAAGAAAATTCACAGCACAATAATTATGCATTTATTATGAAATAATTTTTATAATGATCATGCATTAATACAAATTGTTGAAACATATGTCATATAAAAATTAGATGTGGATAAAAATTGAACTTTACAGCAGGTCTTATTTACACATTGTAAACTTAGGGCAGAGTGTAGATAGAGCACGTATTAACTGCTAGAACAAAACAGTACACCTTTCTGACACAAGCACATGTAAACATTTAGAGTTTGTTGTGATGATTATGTGTTCATTACCATGTGCAAGCTACATTTTATTTTTATTTTTCTCAGGTTCCCAGTTCCTTCTGGCTTCCCTGGGATCCAGACTCAGGAGCATTTATGCAAGGCACGGTATATATATTAAGTTAGCCTGAATGGCTGCTCAGCAGGGCTATTTGTGCATAAAGTTGAGTAAAGAGAAACAGTTCGTACGAAACTGGCAACGTTAATCTTAATGGGTCTGAACAGGTTAAGAAAACGTAGACGTTCCTGCTACGAACGACTAACTGAACAAAATGTAATGCCAAACAACTAAAAATTTGACATTTGTAAAAAGAAGAAAATGGAGTTTTCACGAGATATTCGATGGGTGGATAATTTAATGGTTTCTTACTCCCTGCATTATAGATAATAATGGCAAAGCATGAAAAATCAGCTGCCTTTACATTTTGCATCATTCAATTGCAACATAAGAAAAATAGTATTCCTTAGTTCTGCCGCATATGTTTCAACATGGACATACAGTAGAAGGTAAGGTAAAACATAGCATCTGTTATTAAATTTCGTGTATTTACACACAATTGCTTTAATTCAACGAGTATTTTCACTTTATACAAATTACTTACGGTTACGCGTACATTACGATTACTTCACAGTTTTAACAAACTAAACTAGTTTTCTATGCATTCTGCATAAACAAACAACTCTCGGAATCTCGAAGTACGACATGCATCGATAATGTCAAGGAAATAGCACAACAATCGATAAAAATATCGATTATTTCCATAGATATTGCTTAGTTTCGCCAAGTTCACCACTTTCCTTGTAGCCGTGCACTGTAGACAATTAAAGATATAGTCGATTCTTAGTAGACGGTTTCGTGAATCACACTTTACTACATCTTTTACTACTAAAAACTACTACTTTGTTGTAGACTCGATTTTGTAGTCATTTCGTTAATCGCCCTGCTGAACTTTTAAATGCAGATGATATTGTATTGTTTGCAAATTCACAAGCAAACCTACAAAGAAATTTAGAAATAATAAATGGTAATATGTCAAAGAAATATATGAAAATAAACAAAGATAAAACAACTGTGTTAAGGATAGGGAGAATAGAAAAACCCTGCATAATAAGCCTTGAAGATTCAGAGAGTACAAAGTTTTAAGTATCTAGGTGTTACAATCAATAGTAATGGAAAAATAGATGAAGAATTAAACACTCGAATAAAGAATGCAAACAGATTATATTATGCCATAAACAAAGGATCTTTAGGGGAAAAGGAAATAAGCCAAAAAACAAAAATGATTGTGTACAAATCAACTGATATACCAACATTGATATATGGAAGTGAATCCTGGATAATTAATGAAAAACAAAAACAAAACTTACAAACAGTAGAAATGAAATATTTGAGGAGAACAGTGGGAAAGACCAGAAAGGACAAAATCAGAAATCAAACAATCAGAATAACATTAAACACAAAACCAATATATCAGGATGTGGAGCAAGCACAACTCAGGTGGTTTGGACTCCTCAGCAGAATGCCTGAACATCGAATACCTAAACAGGTATGGGAAGCAAGAATGGGAGGATTGGGTACAAAGAGACCGAAAGGAAGACCACGTAGGACATGGATATCCTGGGAATGAAGGATATCCTGAGCAGGAGGAACATCTCGTGGAGTGAAGGAAGGAAGTTGGCAGAAGATCGTGACAGATGGCGAGCTCTCTACAAAACCTCGACACCAATCGGTAGAAGAGGATCGGAATAAGAGATAATTTAATGCTTTCTTACTCCCTGCATTATAGATAATAATGGCAAAGCATGAAAAATCAACTGCCTTTACATTTTGCACCATTCAATTGCAACATAAGAAAAATAGTATTCCTTAGTTCTGCCGCATATGTTTCAACATGGACGTACAGTAGAAGGTAAGGTAAAACATAGCATCTGTTATTAAATTTCGTGTATTTACACACAATTGCTTTAATTCAATGAGTATTTTCACTTTATACAAATTACTTTACGGTTACGCGTACATTACGATTACTTTGCAGTTTTAACAAACTAAGGGCCGGTTTTTCAATGTCCAGTTATTCTTTCTGTTAATTATCTGCCAGTTGGAGATAATCACCACTTTAACCAGCACCGGTTTTTTCAATGTGAAAGTAACTGGAAGTTAGCGAATCGTGAGTTTGTACTCGAAAATAGTATGTTGGTAATGCTGAAGTGCAGAAAATAGGGAACTGATCTGCGTGCCATCTATTAGTATAGTTTCAAACCGCGTGGATTGGCACACATCGCGTTCAAATATAGAACTACAAGCATGCCACGCTTGAAAGAACATTCTTACATACGAGAAATGATTGGAACAATGGCCGCATATACATTCTGCGTGCTTACAAAATAAATTAACAAAAACAAGCACTGCACATTTGGCTTTTTTCTAATAAAAGTCAATTCCATGTGGGAGAAATGCTGTTATGATGCGCAATCGCAGATGCTTTCTTGTAGAAGAAGCGTGAAGAACTCGAAAGTCGAAACATTAATAATATCTGTCTGCTGATATAAATATTATTAATATGTAGATATTGTACATTTGACTGCATGCTATGCACCTCTCTATGCATGTTTGTTGAGCGAGAAAAGACATGTTAGTAAGCATGCTTTGTAGGTCAAGTTATAAAAATATAAAGGTACGAGTAATAATTTTAAAATTTACTGTAATATTTTTCCGAGAAGATCGTTTAACAATAAAGCATGAACTGAAGGCAACACACATAATACATAATTGACAAAAAAAAAAAAAAAAAGGATCTGTGACCAGGACTCGAACTCATATTACAAAACACAACATGCTCCGCAAGGTGTTGCTGCTACCCACTGCACCAAATTACCATTTGCGGATTCAACCGCCTGGTAGAACAGATATCCTTGTCACGAATTCTCCAACACAACCTCACCAAGCGAATTCTAGCAAGTACACTGCTTAATTTCCATATTTGCATGGACACTGGTAAGCTCTGCCAAACAAACGAAGTTTTCTTCTGTACAAATTTAACATTTTTATGAATCATATCTTGATCTGACAGTGAAGTTGCGAGTGTGGAACTTCGATAGCTGCATTGGGCAGCCATGTTGCTTCGCAACTTCCAGTTAGGCTGGTAACTGCAAGAAGAAGTACCAGTAAAGATAACCGCCACCAGAGTTCCAGTTACGAGCTAACTGTACATTGAAAAACTGAAATTTTCACAAACTTTCAGTTACGTGCTAACATGAACCAACCTTAACTGGACATTGAAAAATCGGCCCTAAACTAGTTTTCTATGCATTCTGCGTAAACAAACAACTCTCGGAATCTCGAAGTACGACATGCATCGATAATGTCAAGGAAATAGCACAACAATCGATAAAGATATCGATTATTTCCTTAGATATTGCTTAGTTTCGCCAAGTTTACCACTTTCCTTGTACCCGTGCGCTGTAGACAATTAAAGATATAGCCGATTCTTAGTAGACTGTTTCGTGAATCGCACAAGATCTGCTACAAAATCCGATGATTTAATAGCAGCGGATGAACAACGTTCTCGGCTGGGGGGGCCTAGGCGTGTGCACGGGGGGGCAAGGGGACGTCCAAAGATTTTTTCCAGCGAGGGCGAAACAATGTATTTTTATCAGGCGGGTAAACAAGGCATATTACCCCGTAATAATGTTGCCCTCTCAGAAAACACCATTTGAATTTGAAATTATCATGTTCCTACATCCAACTGCAAAGGAGTTTTGGGCCAAAAGAGGAAGAACATGAGAAGGACTTTTCTCATTTTGATCTGGCAACACTGCAGCCATTTTGGCGCTTTGGTTAGTGTTTTGTTTCTTCATCTTTCTTGTTTACCTCCAACACATGGAGTTGTGTTAGGCTGTTTACTTTGTTCCCGTGTAAGAAAATTAGTACCATAGAGGTTAGTACCTTCAGTGGTTTATACTTTAGGTGTAATGTAATTCCACTGCGTATCAGTGCCAGGGGTTTATGCAGAACTTTTCATCTGTGTGTGATCTTTAGAGGGGTGAAATTAGCATTGAATTCAAGCTGGAAGAGAGCGGAGCCTAAAACCAAAGGGGCTCAAGTTCCTTTTGTTTTATTGCGATTTCATCATGCTACGAATGCAATTTTTTGATGGTTCGATTGCGATTTACGTCTGTTACGTAAGACTCTTATTTACGTCCATTTCCTAAGGAATACGTGTCATATATCGTTGGAAAGCTTATTTTATAAGGAATTCAACAACGTAAATCCCAAAGCGAGGAAAAATTTCCTGGTGGAGTAAATCGAGAAAAACCGATGTTGTCCGGATATGCATAATTGAACGTACTGAGGAATTTTTTAGATGAAGCACATATTTAGGGTGAAATGAGTGTTAATTGAACCTAACCTAACCTCGTAGGCATACCTCGTCCCCGTGAATGGATAGTGGGGCTATTGTGAACAGAAAGTGTAAAAAGAAAAACGTACTTACCTGAAGAGATGCCAGCTGCCGCACCACGAACGTGAACCGCGAACGCAAAGAAGCAATCACCATGCAGATAAGGACGTATAGTAGAGTCTAGCCGTATGTTAACTTCAGTGACGGTAAGACTGCAGAATATGGGCTGCTTAGGAGGAACGCGGTTCATAATTTTTTGGTAACGTTTTGTAGTTAGTAATCGGGAAAAGTAAGTTTTAAGGTGCGGAATTTTTTTTCTTAAAAAAAAAAACAACAGAAAAACGTGTCCAGGTTGGGCGGTATTGAAATTGTAGCATCGAAGGAAAAGGGATATTCCTGCACAAATCTAGTGAAAGCAAAACATGCCTATGTTGTTAGGTAGCTAGGTTTAGTTCACTTAGCCTAAATAACAATTAGTCATTGTATTTATGCTAATGAAACCTAACCTAACATGCCTAACCTAACCTTGTAGGCATTCCTCGAAGAAATAATGAAAGAAACTGTGCGTAAAAATATGGACACGAACGAATGGAAAAATGCATTGCTTTTAGTAGCAGGAAAAACATTTTTTACGTGCGATAATATAATAGTTATCGTAAAAGGAACACCGGAAAATGGAAGTAGAAGGTGCGTACTTTCAGGGGATATAAATTCTGTTCGTCTATTTAGAGGGAAAAAGCAGCCCATGTTCTGCAGAGAGACCTCAGTGACGTGCGGTGGCCTCAACAGTTGCACTGGCGAAGGTTGGTTGGTGTGGTTCATACCCCCCCCCCCCTTCCCACCCAACATACACAAATCTGAAATTTGGCAGTTTTTGTCCTCTTGATTTTCAGCTGCAGCAAGATCTTTATTAGCATCCGCCTCTCCAAGTGCCTATTGTTTACTTCCAGTTCTTTCATGGCCACTGCTTTTTTTACGTAGTAAGGTAAAGGTAAAGCACAATGCCATGAAGCCACATTTAGGGGATGTGGGGATGGGGCTCCATGCATTTTCGATCTGCTCTTTTGGAGGTGATGTGCCCAGCACATGCTTCATCTGCCTTTGTCCCCCAAGGTTGCCCCCAGGTACCCATTGGTTTAAGGTTGGGCAAACCCCAGAACCACTTTTTGCAGGGTCAAGGCCAGAAAAACCCGACCTTAGATCACTCACCCTGGAAACCGAACCTGGGTCTCCCACGTGGCAGTCAAATGGGTAACAGTTGTCAATTTCATTTGTTCATTTTCACACAAGAAAGTACTTACCGAAATGAGTTTCTGTGTCATTATCGAAGTTGGTGGAGATGTTTTCTTTCATCGTTAAATCTGTTTTACGGGGAATTCATGTATTTTTGAAGAGAAATATCTCTCAGACGCACAATTGGTGTTGCTTCCATTTGCTTTCTCGTGAACCAGATGTTGCACACGCTTTATGACGTAATGTCCTGTCATTGTGTTCAACCACGCCATTGTTTTACAGGAAAATAATTTAGGGAATTTTTTGATAAATTTAGGGGTGAAATGAGTGCTAATGGAACCTAAGCTAACAGGCCTAACGTAATCTCGTGTGAATGATTCATGGGGCTACCTGTGGATGGTTTTTGTGGCTAACGTCAATGGTTTGTGAGGATAGCGTGAATGGTTTGTGGGGCTACCTGTGGATGGTTTTTGGGGCTAACGTCAATGGTTTTGGGGCTATCTGTTGGGCATTTTTTGGTTAGTAAAGCTGGAGGTACTAGTTTACTATCCTTCGGACAGATTTCTTAATTTCTACAGAAAAAACTAGTTACCGTAATAAGTTCCTGTAGTATTGTCTAACATCTGGAAGGTGTTTTGTGTGATGTGGGAATGTTTCATAGCGATAATTCAACCATTTTCGCATAGCCCCACGAACCATTGACACATAGCCCCACCAACCATTTGCAGAAACGTATGTTCAGTTACAAAAACACTTTTTTTAAAAAAAAAATTGATAAAAAAAACGTGAATACACCTTAAAAAATGATACGCGAAGCAGATAGGCAAGTAGAAATGTCAAAAATTGACGAAACTCAGAAGTTATAGGTGTCCGAAGGATAGTAAACATTTACCGTAACACCTAAAAGAATGTTTCGCAATGCACAATAGGTAAGTTTCAATGTAAGAAGTGATGAAATAAATGAGTGCGGCGTGTTCGGCCGATAGACAACTGGTAATGTCAAATGCCCTACCGACTAGTGTGAGTGCTTTGCTTTTTTGCTTTTTGTGCCATTTTTGGCTAATTTCCGAAGAAGGGGATGAGTGATGATGATATAAAATTGATGAATGGACAAACATTCGTGCCCAGCCTGGATTCATAGCATCGTAGCATGATGTGCTAATCACTCCATCACGGAGAGTGGTCCTTACCGACTAAACCGCTGTGGTATTTTGCGTGGTTTTATTTCTAATTATGTCTGTTGACACATATCTTACTTCAGAGGTTTCATGACTACTTACTGCACGTTTTGTGGAGAACAAAACTTCTATCTGATTGTTTGCAAGCAGTCATTCATTTACTATTGTCTTAGTTACAGACTTCTGCTACCATCTTCTTTCACGTGTGTGGGATGTGAAGGAGTATTATTTCACTCCTAAATGTTTTTGTTGTTATGTTAGTCAGGTCAGGTTTAGGGCTCTTGGTATTCTGAAATCCTTTCATTATTAGATTAGGTGGATCACCTTTAGGTCTGTTAGCAGTTGAATAATTGGTAACAGTTAGATATAGCGAAAATGCATTTCTTCAAATTTACAGGAGAAGAGACGGAATTGAGTTCCCGTGGACTTTTGGAAGCTGGGAATAGTGTTTTTTCCATTCGTGCAACTTATTCGGCCGGTAAATAATGTAATTTTCGACATTCATTATCTCCGTTGCACGATAGCTCGTGCCACCATTACCGTCGTCTACGTGAATCAAATGTTCCGTGCGTTCGATTATATAACCCTGTCATTGTAGCAACCACGTTGTAGTTTTACAAGATGACGTGTGAGAATTCTTTTTTTCAATTTAATTTTCTATGTTGCCTAACCTAACTGAACCTACCTAACCTTCTGTGAAAAGGTTGTGCAGCATTTATCAGTTCATAACTCTGGTAACACTGCATATCAGCTGACGATAGACAATGTGAGTCAAGATTTGGCTGCCAATTTGCAACGACCAATAAATACTTATGTTAAAAATAACGCTTTTTTCATTGGAAAAAAGTAATCCTAAGTTGAAAAGTGTTCCGCTATGCATATGAGGTAAGTACAATTGAAATTAATTTGAAAATGAATGAGTTAAATGTGTTTTTGCTATATCTAACTAGTACCGAATAATTAATGCCCCTAAATGTTTTAAACACCTGATCACTTCTTGATCTGGCTTTGAGCACAAATCTTCCTTGGAGCCTCTCATAATAATTTGCAAATAATTGACGAAAGTTCAGCAGGGAGAAAGAGAAACTACATTCCAGCTTACTATTTCACAAATTCGGTATTACATCCAATCCAGGGGTATAGCTAGGATGACTCCCAAAAATCCCATTCCTGTCTACATTTAGTGTAATCTTACATGTAATTATATAGTGTATTTTGATACCTCTGATGCAGAAATGGAACCTGTATTAACCATGTAAACAAAACCAAACTAAAAGTTTCACTACTCACCTGGTTGCAAATTGACTGCATGTATATGTACAAAAATTGGATATCATATGAAACACTGTTGGTACACATGAGAGTGAATTTGTACAGCTTTTCAAATATATTCTATCACAGTGGTTCCCCAAGTGTGTGTCATGGTGCGATAGGCCACCATGGATAGCTTACAGGGGTGCTGCGAAATGTTCCAATATTTTCACTGAAATGACACTTCCAGATATGTGCTTATTTAGTACTTTTGGTACCTGTTCGATCTCTGACGAACCCCTCTCACTCATTTATTTCGTCATTTTTAACATACCTACTTATCTATTCTGCCATTTTTAACATACCTACTTATCTATTCTGCATTGCGGAACATTCTTTAAGGTGGGATTATGCTTTTTTCATGAAAATAATGTCACTTTTTCACATTATGAGTAATTATTGTTCTTCATTTTTTAGCTTGCGTAACACACAATATGACGTTCACAGCTGTGGCGTTCTGGATCATCGCATGTCATGATTGTCGATTTGCAGCATTTCCAACCATCTTAAACAAAAAAAAACAACCTACTATTACGCTTTATCGTTTTACATGTTTCGATGATTTCTTGCACGGGTAGCCCCACATACCATTCACTGATAGCACCATGCACGGTAAGGTTAGGTTAGGAAATCATAGTTAAAATTGGGGTTCGTAATAATGTCAGGAAGGACACGTCATCTTCTTGCAAAACCCCTGCGTGGTTGGAAACCGTGACAGGGGGTTACATCATCAAATGCATGCAACATACGATTCAGGTAGAGGAAGCAAATGAAAGGAACGGTAATTGTGTGTTGGAGAGATATTTCTCAGGGAAAAAAAAAATCGCACTGAAACAGATTACATGATGAGGGAAAACACCTTCATGAACTTTAACAATGCTACAGAAAGTGATTTCCGTAAGTAGTTTCTTCTGTAAAAATGAAGAAATCTGTTCGGCAAACATCGAACAGTTACTGTACTTTTTACATGTAAAATGTTTGTGAATTTGATATGTGTTTATTTTTTAACATAAGGCAAGCAACATAACTACATTAACTGAGCATCGCAAGTGCTAGATAGGCTTACATTCTGACTTGGGTGCCGCAGAAAAATTTTGAAACATAAGGGCCCCATGAAATGAAAAAGTTTGGGAACCTCTTGTTACGTACCTTTCACTAAGTTCAGGAATTTACCCGTCGCTCCGCATGTCGTTGTCACTCTTATCAATTACAAGGCGTGGGAAACAAAACTCACTGTTTCTTCTTTATACAAGGTTTATTCTTTGAAACTCACACTTAACAGCAATTAAATGAACTTTAAATCACATATTGCAATTTTTCAAGACAATCTTTTCCACTATATTTTTTAGTTGCTATAGTATTTCTTGCTTATTGATAAATCTATTAGTTTCTTAAATGTTGCCAGGTCCTGACACATCAAGGTTAGTTTATTTTCTATCTGACACTAGTTCTCTATGACGTCATAAATGTTTGCCATATTGAAAACGACCAATACTATATTTTAAGTAAATAACAAAGAATCACAATGTAATGTCAAGGGCATTACACCCTGTTTTATCATACAGTCTTCATTCTGTTGGTCCAAGAGTTTTAAACACCTCAACTATGTCACTGATGAATTTGATCACATAAGAAAAACGCTCCCTCATTGCTTGAAAATGCTTCATCTTTTTATTTTCAAGAGTATAATATTGTATATTAACCTGCGATCGGTCTTGGGTGCACGCCACACTCACGTACAATTTAATAAAGTGTAATTTTAACAATATTTAACATATTGGCCTGCAGCACACACTACCAACTTTTAGAGTACCACTGGAAGTACAACAAATTAGTTGCAAACAATTAACATTTGGATTTGAAATTCTTATACAATTAACAATTCTTTTTGTAGATTAATGTATTCCTTAACATTTGTGACTTGTGTTTGTAGATTTATGTATTTCGAGCACGAACTAGTGAAATTTCAAATGCAATCCACTCAGCACCTGAAATAAAATATTATGTAGAGATTGATGTGTGTGTGTGTGTGTGTGTACATATGCCATTTAATTGAATTTGTATTTTGTGGATACGTTGTAATCACAGACACAGACCCTTTATATTTGTTTTGGGAATTGAGAGGTTGTAATTTGTAAGGTTGAAATAGAGAGAACATCTGCTTATACCCTTGAATTTTTGGAAAGTTCACTTTAAACCAGGAATTATACTTGAATTTTATCATGGTCCTGTAGTGGCCATACTGAGTAAGAGATGTGAATGTATCTGGGAAAGTGACGACATGCAATATATAATACGGGAATGACCAAAATATAATAGGAATAGAAATATACAAAGCTTTGTATAATTTAAAAATTCAGTTTACAACAAATTTTTGCAAGTTTGGTAGGGAATCCAGATGTTCAACTGTAACATTTGCTAAGACGAATTTTTATATTTTTGTCTCAATACAAAATATAAATGGGAACATTTAATTTGTAATAAATATCTACCTTTGAGGTACGTAACTAAAATAAAAAGAAAGGCACATGGGGTGATGTTGAGGTATATAGATCCACGTATTCTTGATTGTGGCCAAAGTTGTGATGGCGATCAGTTTCCCTCTAGGATTGCCTGCAGGTACCCATTTATATGAGGCTGGGTGATCCTCGGAGCCATGCAGACAGGGAATTGACTGGAAAATTTCCTTGTGCAGATCTGCCGTGAAATGAGCCTAGGTCTTCCGGGTGATAGCCAGATGCTCTACGAAGTGAGCTATGGCGGGGTGGCTCTTGGTAGATGACTAAAGTTTTAATAAATACCCAGTATTTACCTGAATTTTATTTAGCAACCATGTCCCAACCCTATCCTACTTATGACTTCAGTTTTCTTCATTCTAGGTTTCAGAGGATGACAGTTTGCCAAAGTTCGTGTGCTATCCGTGCATAGATAAGCAAGAGAATCTTATAGGACTTCCATAACATGTCTTCTGAATCGGAAAACCTTCTCAATGAATACCCGTCATCTGCAGAAGAGAAGCAGAGAGGAGAGATGGGCTTTGAGGTAAAGTTAATTTTTTTACTTGAATATGTTGTAATACTAACAAATAGTCAAATCGGCTAGACTGCACAATCGACCCTTCTGTTTTACCATTTGAAAGTAAAAGAGAGAAATGTTCGCTAATAGTACGTATTTCACACTACGATTTGCCACTGTTCATTTCTCAATTTGACGTTACACTTCTGTGAAATAATAAAAAAATTACTACTACATTACTCACGATAGATGGTTTCCTTTAACCTAATCCATGTTAGTTTTAAATACACAGTATTGCCAGGTCGAACTTTGGTTTTCAACGTGGATATGTATACGAATTTTCACTAGTATTGAACTTTTTTAATCCTTAGTTCGCCGCCGTAACACATATGTTACAAAAAAAGTATGTCCCTTGTAGCCGCTGTAACACATATGTTACAAACACCTTTAGATACAATTATTGAGGGTTTGCCACACTTATATTTGTATATTGAGGTTGAAACACTGACAGTTCGTTCGGGAACATGTTTTGCAATCGCGTTTCGAAAATTCCAAATCCCCCCCCCCTCCTTTCTCGGAATATGTCACCTGTTTGGGCTCACCCAAACACGTGTTCGCTCTTCAGTTGACAGACACAATAAATGCTTGGTATTTACGATGCTGTTTTCCTCCAAGCTTCCAACGCTGTGATTTAGTACTGATCAGGCACACATTCTTCTTTATGTTTAGACCTGGTGATCCAGCTGAAGTAGTGGCAGGGGGGGAGGGGGTAGGGCAAGGAGAGAGGGGATTGGATGAGGTTTGGCGGTGTTAGAAATGCAATGAAGGTTGACGATAGCCAGAGGCCAGAAGCATGAGTCTAAAGCGTGCATCTATCCAGAAGTATAGACCAAAACAAACTATTGCAAAGGCTCCCTTCCCTCCTCTGTTAGGACTAACAAAGGCCTCACCATAAACACTTCGTATCATATAACAGCTCATCGATTTCCGTAATGCAAAATCGTTTCCTTCCGGACATATTTCCACAAAGAGCCGAGTCAAAAGGGAGAAATAGATTCACAGTAGCTACACAAGATGCAAGTGCGAACAAAAAAAAGCAAAAGTTCGGGTTTTCTCCCCAAAGTAGCTGGAGAAGAGGGGGCAAACTCCACATTTTTATGATTTTTTCATTGAAATTCGGGGGATGCAGCCCCCGCCCGTAAGCCCCCCGCGGTTGGGGCATCCAAATTTTACATGGTTGCATGCACTGATGTTCTGCCTGCAAAACAAAAGCTATCCGAGGTAGATTGGTCCCATAGTGTCAGTTATAACAATTTTATGAATAATATGCAAATTGGCTAAAATTCGCTAGAGTTTTACGTTTTGCCTTATTATTCAAATTGTATTGCACCCACGAACATGAATCAAGTTTCATTCTGTTGCGGAAGGTCCATTCTTTGAAAAAAAGCAAAAGTTCCGGTTTTCTCCCCAAAGTAGCTGGAGAAGAGGGGGCAAACTCCACATTTTTATGTTTTTTTTCATTGAAATTCGGGGCATGCAGCCCCCGCCCGTAACCCCCCCGCGGTTGGGGCATCCAAATTTTACATGGTTGCATGCACCAATGTATTGCCTGCAAAACAAAAGTTATCCGAAGTAGATTGGTCCCATAGTGCCAGAGTTATTACGATTTTTCTCCATTATGTATACGAATTCAAATTTCCCGCTCATAGCCTCGGCGACACTGGGCTTACTTTCGTCAGACCGCGCGGCGTACTAAAGGTTAAAATCATGTTTTCATTCGTATTTTTTTTGTTGCGCAGGTTCTAACATGCCTTTAAAGTATATCTTTAGAAAAAGGCTGGGTCATGGTAGTGCTCAAAATATTTTAAATTGTTCAATGTTGAAATACGTGTTTTAGAAGGAAAGGGTCTTTTAACTTCAGGGACTTAATTTGTGACAGAATATGAAGGCAACATCAGTTCTGGGCATAGATTTTAAATTCCTGTCTAACCCATATCAAACCCACATCCTTATTCCTGGTTTTTAAAATATCGACGTGGCTATGGAAAGTTTTTCGTAGTCGAAGTTTTGGACCTGAAGAAGAGAACAGTAGATTGTCGAAATGTTGTTGTGTAAATAACATACTCACAAAACGTAAGTACCATTTTTTGGTGTTTTTTGATAATTTTTCAAATATTTTAAAAATACGTGTTATATTGCTATTGTGAGTAAGTTGCACATTCATAATGAGTTCGCTTATTGAAAGGCTAATTTGTAGGACAAATGTAGTTTTTTTTACAACATTCCTGATGCAAACCTTCATTTAAAAAGTCAAAACACAGCATTTCATATTTTAATAACCAGTCCCAGTAGATCTTCCATAACTAATTTGTATATTTTACACAACAAAATCAGATAACACACAGTGGAACCCCATTTTTAAGTTCCTCAATCTTATTTTTCCCCCCAACATTTTAAGCTCTTTAGCTACTGCACCCTGAGGAATATTTATTCTAAGTTGCACTGTAAGGGCAATTACTGTTTTGCATTTTCTGACTTGAATGAATGAAAAAATTATTAACTACTGTTATATTATATTGCTCCATTGGAACATGCTGACTGTCTTCTGTATTATTTCAAGTATTCTGTCTGTCTATTCACGTCTCTGCCCATCCATGTTTTTGTAGAAACCATAGTGCATGTTTGGTGCTGTCGTAGTCTAGTAGATAGGACATCTGACTGCCACAAGGGAGATCCAGGTTTGATTCCTAGGTTGGGTGATCTGAGGTTAGAAATTTTCTGGTCTTGTCCATACACAAAGCACCTCTGGGATTCACCCAGCCTCAAATAAATAGGCCCTGGGAGTAAAGGTGGCTGGAGAATGGTTGCTGATCACATCATGTCTAACTTGGCCAAGATCGAGAATGTCTGGTGCCCTACCCCCCACATCCCCTAAATGTGGCTTAATGACACAGGGAACTTTTATCATAGGCATGTCACAATTGACATACAAAAGGGGTGCTACATCTAGTCCATATTCTTGCCTCTGCAGTTAAAATAGCCAATTTTCTTTGCCTCGTGTATCCAATAGGGCAGTGGTTCTCAACCTTTTCCAATCGACGACCCACCTTGAAGAATATTACACTTCGTGGGACCCAGGGGCACGGAAACCAGGGGGGCCTCCCTCCAGTTCTCTGTTGGGATACCCTGTAAAGGGCCCAATGTATAACTCAACACAATTTCATTTTGTAACGAAATATTATTTATGTGATGGAAATTGCATAAATTATTTGAGAACTCTGTTTGAAATTATGCAGAATTCTGTTCTGAATGTGGTGTTTTACTCTATCTCAGTATTTCTATTTCCAAATACACAGTTAATTAAGGAATGCGCATTGTATATTATGATTAGGTACAAGAATAGAGAAAGGAGCATGGGAATACTGTAGTCCTGGTGTTCTTGACTGAGTCAGTCCATCCAAAATTAGGTTTTGCACATGAATGTAAGCTCCTTTTAACTTTCATTGTCGGCATCTGTTGATGCTTCGTTTACCTCACCTTATGAACTTCTGAGGTGCCAAAATTTGGAAGGTTTTGGTTTCGATTGTTTGCATTCGAAAGAGACAAATGAAAGGAATGAGAAACCAAATTGATCATCTTCGTTCAGTACATAGCAGTGAATTGTGGTGGTTGGATGTTGTTGAGCTCCGAGTTAAGAGGAGAATCTAAAAAAAACACTGGAACACTTTTTGACTATTTCAAGAAGAAATCCAAAAATGTGAGTAGTAACTTCGTTTGCAAACTCTTATATAAAACTTAATTCACTTATTAGATTTCATCAACTTATTAATTATAAACTTTATTATTATCACATGTAAAACACTTGGCTCAGATCCATCCTGAAATATAGTTCTCTATACAGTAGGTGCCTGTGATGGGGATATATAACTAATTGTTTTGTGCCTGCAAATCGCATTAAAGAGGCCTAATCCTGTCTCTTATCTCAGAGAACTAAAAGTATTTTGTGGAAATACCAGTATAACAACAATTTGGTGGAATATTAATTATCTAAATTGAACAATTATGAAAGTGGGAGGGTAAAATGAATATATGATATATATATGTTTTTAATTTATTATGATATTATCCTCATTTAGTTCTGAAAATGTCTGTAAACGTCAGGCTATAGATATTCCGTGTTCCGATCAGTACCCATGATGCACAGTTAGGGCAACTATTCAGGGGGGTATTTATATAATTTAGCCCCCTAGGCTATTCTTTGTTTTGGGCCCTGTCGACATTATCATCATCATTACTTCCATTAATTGCATGCTCTGTATTAAAAACACTTCTAAACTTTAAAATATACACACATCTGAGAAAAAAATGACGAGTTAAAATGCAGTACTGTTAAAAGAAGTTATTTAAATGCTAGAAATGCTTCCCTCTACATGTTGGTTTACTTTGTAATTATTACATATGTAATGAATTTGATTAATCGATAGTCTTTGTCACTTCTGCCTCTTGAGCCTCACATTTTTATGCAGCCCCTTCCTGGACTAGCGACCCTTAGGTTACAGCCAGTGATGTGTGGTGACGTTGATACTTGGGGTAGCAATCAGTGAGTTGCCCAAGGGCAGGTTGGTGTGGGTCATAGCCCCCCCCCCCCATTATCGCTCAGTATTCCTGAAAAGAACATGTCAAAGACATAAAATGAGCAATGACTACTAAAAACAGTACACGTAACTCCCACCTCCTTTCGAGAATCAAAAACGATTTGATTTGACTAGTAAGCCAGAGATCCCAGCTTGGCCATGGGTGTTCTTCGTGGATGTCCATTCATCAATTTTATCTTACTATCTTCGCGATTAGCCAAAAGTGGCAGGAAAGCGAAGTAAAATGAACCAAATCAAACAATCAATCAATGATTTCATTTTTGTTACCGAGCATAGATTTTTGTTCACATTTGGTTAATCGTGAAGATGATACAATAAAATTAGTGAAAGGACAAAGACAAAGAACACCCATGCCCAGGTCGGGGTGCGACCCCGGGACTCCTGGTGTCGTAGTACACTGTGCACACTGTGATAACCACTCTGCCATGGTTGGTTGATTTGGTCTTTTAGTCCACTTTATGCACATAAAGACTAATCGGGACTGGACCTACAGTTTAAAGTGAAACCCAAACCATTATGTGCCTCCACTGGTTTCTAACCCAAGACCACTTGCACCCCCCCCCCCCAGCATGTAGGTTGGCCTACAACAAAGATGAGAGGAAAGCACTAAACATTCGGATACGTAAATATTGCATTGCTTGATTTCTCTAATTTCTCCACCTCACGATCTCGTTACTGAAGGATCCAGGCTCAAGCCCTGGCCTGTACTTGAGTGTTTCTTGTAACCACTCTTCACCCGTTTAATTTAATCAACATTCATCGTCATGGCAGAAGTTGGGTAAAGTGATGGAAGAGCAATGCTAAAAATAAATTAAAAAATAATTTCCTCCCAGTGCATCTGCAGGGCACTGTGAAATCAGAAATCGAGAGATCTCTGTTTATGATTGCCCTCATGACTTCCATAAGTACATTAGCTACTTATTGCGATTAAATCTATACAGTTAGAAGAAGTGATGTGAGGTGGCAAAAAGTCAATATATAAAAGGGGATAAACATCTTTTTGTAGTTTCTTCAATAATATTCATTTGGCTTTTTGAGTTCTGGAATAAATTTTTCATTCCACATTATTTTATTATTCACTGCAGAGTACAACACATACGAACAATAATGCGCGCTCGTCACGGGTTCCCGGCCTAGATTGTTCTTTGTGAGGTCCCTAAATCAATTCCATCATATATCACTCATCCTCATTTTTACAATAACCAAATGTGTCAGAAAAGCGAAGTAAAGTAAACCAAACCTACAACAACAATAAGACCATTTATTTATTGACTGTTTAGCTTACCCAATTGTTTTAATTGGAGGCCAAGAGAGTAGTACATTTAAGTAAAACACTACTAAAGAGAGTGAGCAAATATTTGTTATTTAACTATTATATATTCCATATTTGAAAAAAAATGAAAGAAAGCACAACATTTTTGTCTGCACATAGTATGTTCCCATTTCATAAATAATGAAACTACATTCCATATTATACATACATATTATACATCCTATAGAAGATAGACTGGAGCACTTGAAACCACGACCTTTAAGCCATTGCAGCGGGGGGCAAGTAAGATAGAGACAGGAATGTTCACTTTCCCTTCCGTCGGCTCTTTCTACCTGGAACTGGTGAGGCAGAGGAACAGTCAGCTAGGTCAGCCTTGTCTGCAGATCGCGAGAAGCACGTGAAAAACAGTGTTCCATATGGACTGGGGCTTCAACAAGAGAATACATATTGTGAATTGATAATAATTAGAGTTGTGAGATTGATTGATCTAACCTGCTAGCTCCTCAGTGCACGTCACTGGCTATAGCCTAGTAGCAAATACCCACTGCTTCTATTTAAGAAAAGCAGAAAGACTAGTGTGCTTGCTTGTATGCTATATTTTTCTTGTTTAGTTTGTTCATTGCATTGACTCAAGAACTATTTATGAAGTACAATGACTCAAAAGCATCTTAACCTTGTGGCACTGTGTCAAGTACTTAAGGAGAAACTGGATAATATTAATACTATTAGGTCAGTCAAAAAGTAAATGCAATCATTTTTTTTTTCACAGCATCAATAGAAAACTTACAATGATATAATTTTCGAACAAAGTCCCCCCTTTACTTCAATAGCTTTCCGATACCCTGAGAAATTTTTTTTTCGGTTGAGCAGCAAGCTACGTATGCACCGTTTCCTTCACCTGTTGGTCTGTGTCGAATCAACGGCCTCTTAAAGCATCTTTAAGTGGACCGAACAGATGGTAATCCAATGGGGCGAGATCGGGACTGTATGCCGTATGCTCTAACACCTCAAAGCCCAGATTCTGAAGAAATTGAGTGGTGTTGGCGGCAGTTAGGGGATGTGCATTGTCATGCAACAAAAGAATGCCTTTCGACAATCTACCTCATCGTTTGCTTCGAATTGCAGGCTTCAACTTGTTCGAAAGCATATCACTGTATCATTCACTGTTTATTTTTGTCCCCTTTTCCACATAATTACCCCTTCTGAGTCCCAAAAAAGTGTGAGCATCACTTTTCCTGCAGAGTGTTGACGCTTGACTTTTTTTTTTCACTGGAGATTCAGGATGTTTCCATTCCATGCTCTGGCGTTTGCTCTCAGGTTCGAAGTGATGGATCCATGTTTCATCTCCAGTGATGATTCGTTTCACAAAGGCTTCACCTTCGTTAGCATGTCTGTCCAATAATTGCGGACAGATTCTCACACGATTTCACTTGTTCTCGTCAGTGAGTTCTTTAGAGACCCATCTCGCGCAGACTTTATAAAAGTTGAGCCTGTTATGGATAATTTCATATGCAGAACCGTGACTAACATGCATATGGTTTGCCACTTCATCAACAGTCACTGTTCGGTTATTCAGAACCAGCTCACAGACTTGCTCAATGTTGTCATCAATAGTGGATATGGCTGGATGACCTGCTCTTTCCTCATCCTTCACACTTGTTCAACCGCTTTTGAAATTTTCAATCCACTGGTAAACATTTCGGAGTGGTAAAACATTGTCATCGTATTGTGCTGAAAGTCTTCTATGAATTTCAGCTCCTGGTACACCTTCAGACCACAAAAAATCGGATTACAGAACACTGTTCTTCTGTGGTGCACATGGACAATGGCACAGCTGACATTTACTTGGCAACACTGCAGAGCGAACTGAAGTGATGACGCCGTAACCTGCCACAGACGAAGACAACAATACTATCTATCGGTTTGCGAGCGCAGAAAGCTGTACAGCCAACCTACGGAAGAACAGAGAAACATTGCATTTACTTTTTGACTAACCTAATATATGGACCATGAAATATTTCATTGAATGTTGTTTCCATTCGTAAAAGTCGAGTAGAAGTTGAAAATATTTTGTTTTGCAAAATGCCACTGCTTTGTTTAATCAGGATTAGTAAAATTTTACTCTACGTTATGCCTGTAAACGTGTGTGTGCTACTTCATACTGCATTACTGTGAATAGTGTCACTTATACAATGTGTAACCAATGCATATATATGTGTGAGCAACTTAGCATGTGCGAAGATATTAAACTCCCATAAAGGATTGTGGGAAGAAGTACAGCATCTAAACAGTTTATGATAATCAAATTCTCAATCAAAAGTTGCAAATAAAATATTATGTTACAAAATTATGTAGTTTGAATGTAGATATTTTTTTTATGCAGCTCATAAAATTCAATCTACAAGGTGTTTCAGTAATGGTAACCAAACAAGGTTTCTTTTGGATACTTTGTTATTTTTTTATTGAAACACTCTGTACCTTGATAGGTATATTATTGTTATCAGAACTGGTAATTGTAATTACAAAGTTTCGAAGGTTAACTCAGTGTGTATATTCTTAGGTCTGTACTTCAGATTCTTAATTTTAAAAAAATACTCACCCCCCCCTGCAAACGGAAAGAATAGGTGTTTACACTTTGCTTAGCTTTGCCCCCCCTACAATGTCTGAAGGAATCTGCACCTATGTTGGACCCATAAGCATGGGCTCCGGCAGAATTACTTGTAAAGGTGTGCACCCTATTTATAATCATATTTTTGCTCACATCGACTCTTTAAGATACCCTATTTTATGCCTTCTAAAATGTTCAAAGGAAATTAATAGCCATCGATTATGCAACAAATACTAATATTTTCATTACTTAATTTTAGTACAGTAGAACGTAGTTTATCCGCATTCATTGGGACCGAAGGCTATGCGGATAACGATTTCTGTGGATAATCAAACATGTGTTTATTTATCAAAGAAAATAACGTACAATACAGGTTTATTTTATACATACAGTACACAATACCGTATACAGTACGAGAAAACAAAAGACATGAGAAAACACTCGTAGAATTTTGCTTTTTTAGTGTGCGGATAACTGGCGCTGCGGATAATTGACGTGCGAATAAATGATGTTCTACTGTACTTCATATCATTGGGGGGGAGGTCCGCACCCCTGGATCCCCTTAAATACGTCCATCTTGTCCTTCAAAGCCGTATGATCCCAATATATAATTCTTGTCTTCCAATAAGTTCAGAGGAAATTATACAATAAAGGCTAAAATAATATATTTTTCATTATTTAATTTTAGTACTTGATAAATCTTTGGGGGTGGGGGGTCCGGACTCCCTGAACCCTCCTTATCACCAACATTATTCAGAATATATTTAGATAAATTAGTAAAGAACTGTTTCCAGAGTATGAGGTGCTAGTAATACACAGAATGAAGAAGAACTGAATGTATAAGATTTGCAAATAACATGACTTTGGGCCCGTTCCGAAAGTCACACGAGTTTAACGTGTTAAACGAGTTATGGTAACTGGCCATTCCATAAGTGCTTCCGTGCGTTTCATTATGCTGTCCCAAAAGTCGCATTCAGTGCGTTTCGTGCAAGAACGAGATTCACCAAACGCACGGTACAGCGCCTAGAATAACGTAGTGTGGAAAACGGCATGCTTCTGCGCTCTCAGGCTGGTTCCACTCGAAAATGATCCGCTAGAGGCGCTGGTGTTGAACCCGGTGCTTGGTCTTCGACTGCTTATAATGGAAGTAAATGGAGTTTTCGCTGTAACGTCTGATTCTTTTACATGAAGCATTTCTATGAATGTGATAATTGCTATGATATTTGGTACAGTGGTCGCGAAGATATTAACGAACATTCTAGACAGTCGACCACGTCCTGTTACCGTCATACTTTCGTTAATAATACGGGAGAAAAAATACGCGTGGAATGTTCTTGGCAACTAAATTTTTGTGAATGAATTAGGTTCATTATTATTATCATCATCATCATCATCATTTCTTTTAAAGATATACACGATGAAGCATTTGTATTTTTGATATTTACTGTCTCTTTTCTTCCGCTTTAAACTAATCACGGCGATGATGATAATGATGATTTCATGAAACTACAAGGGGAACCGCACAAAACTTTCTTAGTGCCATCGACATGAGTGTAAGGCAACTTTCAAACCAATGGGACAATCGACACGGGATGTTCACACTGTCACACTAGTGACACACACTTCCAGACTGTAAAATAGCATTCATTGCACATGAGGGTCCAAACAGCAAACCACACGTTCATATGGCGTATTCGCGTGCTACTTGTTACTTCGGTCGGAAAGCTCCTTAAAGGAAGGGTGCTGAGACCGAAGCGACGCGCTACAGGGGGAGTTCCCAACTAAGTGACAAGCGACATGGTGCCTTCAGTCTATTGGCAAGCGTTTGCTGCTAATTGTGCGAACAACAGATAGGCGACACGATAAACCGCACATTACAACAACAGATCTAGGCAACACGATAAACCACACGTGTCGCTTTGTCGCTTCTGCATCGCTCAAACTGGGCCATTTCCTCAATAGCTTGCAACATGTTGCCGTGGTTTGTTGTTTGCGCATGCGTGATGCAATGAGTGTCTTGCTTTAGTGAGATTGCGCACCAAAGCGACAAGCGGCACGCAAGACTTGTCGCTTGAGGATTTCACCAACCGAACGCTGGCCTGTGTTTCCAGTCATGCCGCTACGATGTGTAATGTTGCTCTTGATTGGCTCCTTTCCAAGCATCATGTGTCACTTTGGTATGAAAGTTGCCTTGCACCGAATGACCCGTGTCGCTTTGGTGTAAAATCTTCTTGAGGAAACTGTGCGGCTGCATTGATTTCCGACTGCTCGCTTTCAAGCGACATTTGTGGTTTGTCGCCTCGGTATGAAATATCTCTCAGGATACTATTTATATTCTAATAACATAGAAAAATAAACTCTAATACACAGTCCAACACCTGACGTCCTGAATCACATTGCGATGTTTCTTCTTGTGTTACGCATGCTATTTATTAATTAATTTTATTTTACTTTTCTTTCCAAATTAATGCCATTTCGTGACTGCAAATCACTCCACAAATATAACTGTTTCCATCAATTCACTTACCACCTTTCTAGAGAAATAAATCTACACAATATATTCCAAAAACTAACTAAGCCGCATTACTTTCATAACAAAATTAGCACCTGGGTCGATCACACTGCCATCTACTTGTCATCGTCTTGGGGAACCAGTTTCTTGGGTCGTTTTCCACACTACGTTATTCAAGGCGCTGTACGCACGGGCCAAAAAGCTGGTTTGTTCAGTGAGAATCGTCTGCTGCCTACAGACAACGTGCGTACTGATGGATTCAAACTGCACTAGTTCGGAAAATGTATTATAATTTTAACAGATAGCGATATGAAGCAACATGCACAAGATGAGTATGCCTTAGCCGTTCTTAGAATGTGATTAAAATGAGTAACAGTGTCCACAGTAGAGTTTATTTTTGCCATAATGACATTCCTTCCGCTGGATGCCATGTGAGAACTTTCTCTAAAGAAAACTCTGAACCTGCGCTTTCGACTAGAGCGTTCCATAGGTCTGTAAAATAACTGGTTTCACCAGATTCACGAGCCCAGTTATTTTCGTTGAATGCATTTGTTTCGCTAAGACTTCCGGAACGCACCCTTTGTTAGCAGAAGACGTGAGAACGGTGAAAACGTAGAGTGCCACACACGTAAATTTGCCGTTGCGTAGAAACGAATTTTCGTTTCGTCTCCCTTTCTCTTAGCATCATGTGTTCTACCCTGCTCGAAAACCTTCGCTATTGTTGCCATATTGTCATTCCATTCCTGGACACACTCGCGCAACCATCATTGAAAACAATTGAATAGCGCTCCAGCTCGCGGTTCCCACCTTTTGGCAGGGACGGTAATGTGGCAATATAGCACGGCGTAGTGCTTGCTTCTTTTATGCAGTGCATGTTCATTGGCTAGCTAGTAACTAGTGTTGCCAACTGTAATAATGAAGCACTATTTCTGTCACGGAAGGGGAAAGACAGGTAAAGTGGCGGTGAGTTTTGTTGGATTGGAAGCACCATATTTTTATTTTATACTAAGTATTTGACCGGTTTGACGTTGTGTGCGTGTATTGCGTGTGTGTATGTAAAAGTGTGTGTTTGTTAATGAATGTTAAATCCCATAATGCCTCCAGTTCTGTCGAAGTTGAAATCAAAAACCTTGCATAGCCAAGCTCGGGAAATTCTAAGCAACGTGCACGCGTTCATGAAGGAGGAAGCCAGTCATGGTGTTAGCATCCCAATAAAGCATTTTGGCAAGAGAGCACCAGCTGCGACTGGAGTTCCTGAAAGAACAATCAGGGCTATCATGAACGAAAGACAATCTCTTGAGATGTCAGAAGGCCCCTCCACATCATTCCACACTCCCGGGAAAGAACGACAAAGACCAGCGACCAAATCGTCAGTGGACGCTTTCGTTGAAAACGTTATTTTCCATTGCTGCGTAATGACCGGGGGGGGGGGGGGGGTCGAAATAGAGCGGCATCTGCCGCCACCTCCCAGGGAGGCAAAATGACTAGCGCCGGCCCTGGTTCATAACAAAAGAAAAAGCCACGCAGCTTATCGTCTAGTGGCAGTGTATGTACTTGTTATTGTTGTGGAAGCCGGCATCCTTTGTAAATGTACAACAAAGGCAACCGACTGTCGCCGATGTCAGAGAGGAACTAATAATACTGCTTCAGGAGGAGTGTTATGGTGCAATTGTAGCGGTTTAACATGTTGGCATGTTATTATCTGCCGTTGCAGTTCCATACCAGTGTATACGGGTTTTGGGAGTGAAAAGTTAGAACGCCACCAGTGCATTAATGCAATTAAAAATAATATATATATTTTTTAATTTTGTTTGAAATCACTCAAATAAGGAATCGTATGAAGAAGTCTTCTTTGCAGCATTTTTGGTAATTTTACGTATGTGTTAGTTCATATTTTGCGAATTTTTAGTCCATATGTATGTAGCTACATACAAAGCCACTTGTTAGTACATATTAATCCTACTCCTGGTATAATGCATGACGTTTAAAACTCAACGTTAGATAGACCTGAATTCTCTAATTTTATTGTTGTACGTAACAGCTGTGCATCGGCGCACTGCAGCGATTTTTCTATCTGCTCCATTAGCAACACTGCTTCTTTAGTTGTTTCGCGCATCGCACGGCAGAAATATCTGCGCTGGACTCTAAGTGCCCACTATAAGCATTCGGGATGAAAAGAAATGTGATAACGTGACACTTCAAGGTCCAATTATAGAGCATCTTAAATGTCTAAATTGCTGTTACATTTGACTAGGAGGAGGAGGAGGTAATGTAACCATCATCCACTGCTCACTGCTTCGAAATAAAGTGTCGCAAGTGAATGAATTGAGATAGTTATGTTTGCTATAGTTGATTGCATATTGAATTTTTAAAAAAAAAAAAAAATCAGGAATTTTTACTTACCGTTAGACTGTAAAATTCGATACTGTATTGCATTAATACTTACAAACCAGAGCTTTCCTGCAACCGTTTTCTATGTCTTATCAATACAGAAAATTTCCTGCGTGTTGTAAATTTTACTAGTAACTCGAGGGTGCTGCTTTTCGAACATTTACTTCAAGTGTACTCTCTCACTCGATCTCCGACGGTTGGTTTCATCTCAAACGAGTATGCTATTGCTACTTTATGTGAACATAATTTCTGACTTCGTTTAAATTATCTTTCACTCAAGTCCCTGAAATTTCCAAGCAAAGGGAAAATTCTCTCCATTGAAAATATTAATTGATTTTCTTTATTTTACTTCGCTTCTGGTGCCACTTATGGTTAATTTGCATAGATGGGGATTGGTGATGACATGATGAAATTGATGAATGGACACTCACAAACATCTATACCCAGGCCAGGATTTGAACCTGAGACACCTGTGACCTTCAAACCTAAAACAGGCGACTTCACAGCGCAAAGGGGCTGGTGATCTCAAACTCAAAGCAAGTTGGAAAAAACTTTCTGGAGACTATGGTTCAGTTAAAAGAAAACATGCTTCAAGCACATCTGGCAGTGACCACGAGCATTCCCTCCTCACTCAACCCCTCCTCTTCTGTCCCTTCCAGGTTTCTAAATCATACAAACTCATGCATTCAAATTGTTCACAGTACACACACCACTTATCATGGCAGCCTATATATTCTTGCCAGTTATGTACAATCGTTGTGATGATGTTTTTTATTATTGTTATTTATCCATCCCATTACATTCACCTTCTCAATTGCCAGCCCGTGTGGCGAAGTGGTTAGCACATCCCACTAGGATGCTAGGGGTCCTGGGTTCAATTCCTGGCCTGGGCATGGATGTTTCTGTGTGTCCATTAATCAATTTCATCATATCATCCCTCATTCCCATCTTCGCAAATTAGCCAAAAGTGGCTCAAAAGCGAAGTAAAATAAATCAAATCAAATCAACCTTCTCAATTGTTAACATGGGCTTCAATGAAATCCCATGAGAGCTATTTTTGTTCTTTGTGCAGTGCTCAAGATTTGTGTGAAATATAGTTTTACATAAATTTATTAAGCATTTACTTAATTTTTAAAGAAAATTCACAGCACAATAATTATGCATTTATTATGAAATAATTTTTATAATGATCATGCATTAATACAAATTGTTGAAACATATGTCATATAAAAATTAGATGTGGATAAAAATTGAACTTTACAGCAGGTCTTATTTACACATTGTAAACTTAGGGCAGAGTGTAGATAGAGCACGTATTAACTGCTAGAACAAAACAGTACACCTTTCTGACACAAGCACATGTAAACATTTAGAGTTTGTTGTGATGATTATGTGTTCATTACCATGTGCAAGCTACATTTTATTTTTATTTTTCTCAGGTTCCCAGTTCCTTCTGGCTTCCCTGGGATCCAGACTCAGGAGCATTTATGCAAGGCACGGTATATATATTAAGTTAGCCTGAATGGCTGCTCAGCAGGGCTATTTGTGCATAAAGTTGAGTAAAGAGAAACAGTTCGTACGAAACTGGCAACGTTAATCTTAATGGGTCTGAACAGGTTAAGAAAACGTAGACGTTCCTGCTACGAACGACTAACTGAACAAAATGTAATGCCAAACAACTAAAAATTTGACATTTGTAAAAAGAAGAAAATGGAGTTTTCACGAGATATTCGATGGGTGGATAATTTAATGGTTTCTTACTCCCTGCATTATAGATAATAATGGCAAAGCATGAAAAATCAGCTGCCTTTACATTTTGCATCATTCAATTGCAACATAAGAAAAATAGTATTCCTTAGTTCTGCCGCATATGTTTCAAAAAAAAAAAGGATCTGTGACCAGGACTCGAACTCATATTACAAAACACAACATGCTCCGCAAGGTGTTGCTGCTACCCACTGCACCAAATTACCATTTGCGGATTCAACCGCCTGGTAGAACAGATATCCTTGTCATGAATTCTCCAACACAACCTCACCAAGCGAATTCTAGCAAGTACACTGCTTAATTTCCATATTTGCATGGACACTGGTAAGCTCTGCCAAACAAACGAAGTCTTCTTCTGTACAAATTTAACATTTTTATGAATCATATCTTGATCTGACAGTGAAGTTGCGAGTGTGGAACTTCGATAGCTGCATTGGGCAGCCATGTTGCTTCGCAACTTCCAGTTAGGCTGGTAACTGCAAGAAGAAGTACCAGTAAAGATAACCGCCACCAGAGTTCCAGTTACGAGCTAACTGTACATTGAAAAACTGAAATTTTCACAAACTTTCAGTTACGTGCTAACATGAACCAACCTTAACTGGACATTGAAAAATCGGCCCTAAACTAGTTTTCTATGCATTCTGCGTAAACAAACAACTCTCGGAATCTCGAAGTACGACATGCATCGATAATGTCAAGGAAATAGCACAACAATCGATAAAGATATCGATTATTTCCTTAGATATTGCTTAGTTTCGCCAAGTTTACCACTTTCCTTGTACCCGTGCGCTGTAGACAATTAAAGATATAGCCGATTCTTAGTAGACTGTTTCGTGAATCGCACAAGATCTGCTACAAAATCCGATGATTTAATAGCAGCGGATGAACAACGTTCTCGGCTGGGGGGGCCTAGGCGTGTGCACGGGGGGGGCAAGGGGACGTCCAAAGATTTTTTCCAGCGAGGGCGAAACAATGTATTTTTATCAGGCGGGTAAACAAGGCATATTACCCCGTAATAATGTTGCCCTCTCAGAAAACACCATTTGAATTTGAAATTATCATGTTCCTACATCCAACTGCAAAGGAGTTTTGGGCCAAAAGAGGAAGAACATGAGAAGGACTTTTCTCATTTTGATCTGGCAACACTGCAGCCATTTTGGCGCTTTGGTTAGTGTTTTGTTTCTTCATCTTTCTTGTTTACCTCCAACACATGGAGTTGTGTTAGGCTGTTTACTTTGTTCCCGTGTAAGAAAATTAGTACCATAGAGGTTAGTACCTTCAGTGGTTTATACTTTAGGTGTAATGTAATTCCACTGCGTATCAGTGCCAGGGGTTTATGCAGAACTTTTCATCTGTGTGTGATCTTTAGAGGGGTGAAATTAGCATTGAATTCAAGCTGGAAGAGAGCGGAGCCTAAAACCAAAGGGGCTCAAGTTCCTTTTGTTTTATTGCGATTTCATCATGCTACGAATGCAATTTTTTGATGGTTCGATTGCGATTTACGTCTGTTACGTAAGACTCTTATTTACGTCCATTTCCTAAGGAATACGTGTCATATATCGTTGGAAAGCTTATTTTATAAGGAATTCAACAACGTAAATCCCAAAGCGAGGAAAAATTTCCTGGTGGAGTAAATCGAGAAAAACCGATGTTGTCCGGATATGCATAATTGAACGTACTGAGGAATTTTTTAGATGAAGCACATATTTAGGGTGAAATGAGTGTTAATTGAACCTAACCTAACCTCGTAGGCATACCTCGTCCCCGTGAATGGATAGTGGGGCTATTGTGAACAGAAAGTGTAAAAAGAAAAACGTACTTACCTGAAGAGATGCCAGCTGCCGCACCACGAACGTGAACCGCGAACGCAAAGAAGCAATCACCATGCAGATAAGGACGTATAGTAGAGTCTAGCCGTATGTTAACTTCAGTGACGGTAAGACTGCAGAATATGGGCTGCTTAGGAGGAACGCGGTTCATAATTTTTTGGTAACGTTTTGTAGTTAGTAATCGGGAAAAGTAAGTTTTAAGGTGCGGAATTTTTTTTCTTAAAAAAAAAAACAACAGAAAAACGTGTCCAGGTTGGGCGGTATTGAAATTGTAGCATCGAAGGAAAAGGGATATTCCTGCACAAATCTAGTGAAAGCAAAACATGCCTATGTTGTTAGGTAGCTAGGTTTAGTTCACTTAGCCTAAATAACAATTAGTCATTGTATTTATGCTAATGAAACCTAACCTAACATGCCTAACCTAACCTTGTAGGCATTCCTCGAAGAAATAATGAAAGAAACTGTGCGTAAAAATATGGACACGAACGAATGGAAAAATGCATTGCTTTTAGTAGCAGGAAAAACATTTTTTACGTGCGATAATATAATAGTTATCGTAAAAGGAACACCGGAAAATGGAAGTAGAAGGTGCGTACTTTCAGGGGATATAAATTCTGTTCGTCTATTTAGAGGGAAAAAGCAGCCCATGTTCTGCAGAGAGACCTCAGTGACGTGCGGTGGCCTCAACAGTTGCACTGGCGAAGGTTGGTTGGTGTGGTTCATACCCCCCCCCCCCTCCCACCCAACATACACAAATCTGAAATTTGGCAGTTTTTGTCCTCTTGATTTTCAGCTGCAGCAAGATCTTTATTAGCATCCGCCTCTCCAAGTGCCTATTGTTTACTTCCAGTTCTTTCATGGCCACTGCTTTTTTTACGTAGTAAGGTAAAGGTAAAGCACAATGCCATGAAGCCACATTTAGGGGATGTGGGGATGGGGCTCCATGCATTTTCGATCTGCTCTTTTGGAGGTGATGTGCCCAGCACATGCTTCATCTGCCTTTGTCCCCCAAGGTTGCCCCCAGGTACCCATTGGTTTAAGGTTGGGCAAACCCCAGAACCACTTTTTGCAGGGTCAAGGCCAGAAAAACCCGACCTTAGATCACTCACCCTGGAAACCGAACCTGGGTCTCCCACGTGGCAGTCAAATGGGTAACAGTTGTCAATTTCATTTGTTCATTTTCACACAAGAAAGTACTTACCGAAATGAGTTTCTGTGTCATTATCGAAGTTGGTGGAGATGTTTTCTTTCATCGTTAAATCTGTTTTACGGGGAATTCATGTATTTTTGAAGAGAAATATCTCTCAGACGCACAATTGGTGTTGCTTCCATTTGCTTTCTCGTGAACCAGATGTTGCACACGCTTTATGACGTAATGTCCTGTCATTGTGTTCAACCACGCCATTGTTTTACAGGAAAATAATTTAGGGAATTTTTTGATAAATTTAGGGGTGAAATGAGTGCTAATGGAACCTAAGCTAACAGGCCTAACGTAATCTCGTGTGAATGATTCATGGGGCTACCTGTGGATGGTTTTTGTGGCTAACGTCAATGGTTTGTGAGGATAGCGTGAATGGTTTGTGGGGCTACCTGTGGATGGTTTTTGGGGCTAACGTCAATGGTTTTGGGGCTATCTGTTGGGCATTTTTTGGTTAGTAAAGCTGGAGGTACTAGTTTACTATCCTTCGGACAGATTTCTTAATTTCTACAGAAAAAACTAGTTACCGTAATAAGTTCCTGTAGTATTGTCTAACATCTGGAAGGTGTTTTGTGTGATGTGGGAATGTTTCATAGCGATAATTCAACCATTTTCGCATAGCCCCACGAACCATTGACACATAGCCCCACCAACCATTTGCAGAAACGTATGTTCAGTTACAAAAACACTTTTTTTAAAAAAAAAATTGATAAAAAAAACGTGAATACACCTTAAAAAATGATACGCGAAGCAGATAGGCAAGTAGAAATGTCAAAAATTGACGAAACTCAGAAGTTATAGGTGTCCGAAGGATAGTAAACATTTACCGTAACACCTAAAAGAATGTTTCGCAATGCACAATAGGTAAGTTTCAATGTAAGAAGTGATGAAATAAATGAGTGCGGCGTGTTCGGCCGATAGACAACTGGTAATGTCAAATGCCCTACCGACTAGTGTGAGTGCTTTGCTTTTTTGCTTTTTGTGCCATTTTTGGCTAATTTCCGAAGAAGGGGATGAGTGATGATGATATAAAATTGATGAATGGACAAACATTCGTGCCCAGCCTGGATTCATAGCATCGTAGCATGATGTGCTAATCACTCCATCACGGAGAGTGGTCCTTACCGACTAAACCGCTGTGGTATTTTGCGTGGTTTTATTTCTAATTATGTCTGTTGACACATATCTTACTTCAGAGGTTTCATGACTACTTACTGCACGTTTTGTGGAGAACAAAACTTCTATCTGATTGTTTGCAAGCAGTCATTCATTTACTATTGTCTTAGTTACAGACTTCTGCTACCATCTTCTTTCACGTGTGTGGGATGTGAAGGAGTATTATTTCACTCCTAAATGTTTTTGTTGTTATGTTAGTCAGGTCAGGTTTAGGGCTCTTGGTATTCTGAAATCCTTTCATTATTAGATTAGGTGGATCACCTTTAGGTCTGTTAGCAGTTGAATAATTGGTAACAGTTAGATATAGCGAAAATGCATTTCTTCAAATTTACAGGAGAAGAGACGGAATTGAGTTCCCGTGGACTTTTGGAAGCTGGGAATAGTGTTTTTTCCATTCGTGCAACTTATTCGGCCGGTAAATAATGTAATTTTCGACATTCATTATCTCCGTTGCACGATAGCTCGTGCCACCATTACCGTCGTCTACGTGAATCAAATGTTCCGTGCGTTCGATTATATAACCCTGTCATTGTAGCAACCACGTTGTAGTTTTACAAGATGACGTGTGAGAATTCTTTTTTTCAATTTAATTTTCTATGTTGCCTAACCTAACTGAACCTACCTAACCTTCTGTGAAAAGGTTGTGCAGCATTTATCAGTTCATAACTCTGGTAACACTGCATATCAGCTGACGATAGACAATGTGAGTCAAGATTTGGCTGCCAATTTGCAACGACCAATAAATACTTATGTTAAAAATAACGCTTTTTTCATTGGAAAAAAGTAATCCTAAGTTGAAAAGTGTTCCGCTATGCATATGAGGTAAGTACAATTGAAATTAATTTGAAAATGAATGAGTTAAATGTGTTTTTGCTATATCTAACTAGTACCGAATAATTAATGCCCCTAAATGTTTTAAACACCTGATCACTTCTTGATCTGGCTTTGAGCACAAATCTTCCTTGGAGCCTCTCATAATAATTTGCAAATAATTGACGAAAGTTCAGCAGGGAGAAAGAGAAACTACATTCCAGCTTACTATTTCACAAATTCGGTATTACATCCAATCCAGGGGTATAGCTAGGATGACTCCCAAAAATCCCATTCCTGTCTACATTTAGTGTAATCTTACATGTAATTATATAGTGTATTTTGATACCTCTGATGCAGAAATGGAACCTGTATTAACCATGTAAACAAAACCAAACTAAAAGTTTCACTACTCACCTGGTTGCAAATTGACTGCATGTATATGTACAAAAATTGGATATCATATGAAACACTGTTGGTACACATGAGAGTGAATTTGTACAGCTTTTCAAATATATTCTATCACAGTGGTTCCCCAAGTGTGTGTCATGGTGCGATAGGCCACCATGGATAGCTTACAGGGGTGCTGCGAAATGTTCCAATATTTTCACTGAAATGACACTTCCAGATATGTGCTTATTTAGTACTTTTGGTACCTGTTCGATCTCTGACGAACCCCTCTCACTCATTTATTTCGTCATTTTTAACATACCTACTTATCTATTCTGCCATTTTTAACATACCTACTTATCTATTCTGCATTGCGGAACATTCTTTAAGGTGGGATTATGCTTTTTTCATGAAAATAATGTCACTTTTTCACATTATGAGTAATTATTGTTCTTCATTTTTTAGCTTGCGTAACACACAATATGACGTTCACAGCTGTGGCGTTCTGGATCATCGCATGTCATGATTGTCGATTTGCAGCATTTCCAACCATCTTAAACAAAAAAAAACAACCTACTATTACGCTTTATCGTTTTACATGTTTCGATGATTTCTTGCACGGGTAGCCCCACATACCATTCACTGATAGCACCATGCACGGTAAGGTTAGGTTAGGAAATCATAGTTAAAATTGGGGTTCGTAATAATGTCAGGAAGGACACGTCATCTTCTTGCAAAACCCCTGCGTGGTTGGAAACCGTGACAGGGGGTTACATCATCAAATGCATGCAACATACGATTCAGGTAGAGGAAGCAAATGAAAGGAACGGTAATTGTGTGTTGGAGAGATATTTCTCAGGGAAAAAAAAAATCGCACTGAAACAGATTACATGATGAGGGAAAACACCTTCATGAACTTTAACAATGCTACAGAAAGTGATTTCCGTAAGTAGTTTCTTCTGTAAAAATGAAGAAATCTGTTCGGCAAACATCGAACAGTTACTGTACTTTTTACATGTAAAATGTTTGTGAATTTGATATGTGTTTATTTTTTAACATAAGGCAAGCAACATAACTACATTAACTGAGCATCGCAAGTGCTAGATAGGCTTACATTCTGACTTGGGTGCCGCAGAAAAATTTTGAAACATAAGGGCCCCATGAAATGAAAAAGTTTGGGAACCTCTTGTTACGTACCTTTCACTAAGTTCAGGAATTTACCCGTCGCTCCGCATGTCGTTGTCACTCTTATCAATTACAAGGCGTGGGAAACAAAACTCACTGTTTCTTCTTTATACAAGGTTTATTCTTTGAAACTCACACTTAACAGCAATTAAATGAACTTTAAATCACATATTGCAATTTTTCAAGACAATCTTTTCCACTATATTTTTTAGTTGCTATAGTATTTCTTGCTTATTGATAAATCTATTAGTTTCTTAAATGTTGCCAGGTCCTGACACATCAAGGTTAGTTTATTTTCTATCTGACACTAGTTCTCTATGACGTCATAAATGTTTGCCATATTGAAAACGACCAATACTATATTTTAAGTAAATAACAAAGAATCACAATGTAATGTCAAGGGCATTACACCCTGTTTTATCATACAGTCTTCATTCTGTTGGTCCAAGAGTTTTAAACACCTCAACTATGTCACTGATGAATTTGATCACATAAGAAAAACGCTCCCTCATTGCTTGAAAATGCTTCATCTTTTTATTTTCAAGAGTATAATATTGTATATTAACCTGCGATCGGTCTTGGGTGCACGCCACACTCACGTACAATTTAATAAAGTGTAATTTTAACAATATTTAACATATTGGCCTGCAGCACACACTACCAACTTTTAGAGTACCACTGGAAGTACAACAAATTAGTTGCAAACAATTAACATTTGGATTTGAAATTCTTATACAATTAACAATTCTTTTTGTAGATTAATGTATTCCTTAACATTTGTGACTTGTGTTTGTAGATTTATGTATTTCGAGCACGAACTAGTGAAATTTCAAATGCAATCCACTCAGCACCTGAAATAAAATATTATGTAGAGATTGATGTGTGTGTGTGTGTGTGTGTACATATGCCATTTAATTGAATTTGTATTTTGTGGATACGTTGTAATCACAGACACAGACCCTTTATATTTGTTTTGGGAATTGAGAGGTTGTAATTTGTAAGGTTGAAATAGAGAGAACATCTGCTTATACCCTTGAATTTTTGGAAAGTTCACTTTAAACCAGGAATTATACTTGAATTTTATCATGGTCCTGTAGTGGCCATACTGAGTAAGAGATGTGAATGTATCTGGGAAAGTGACGACATGCAATATATAATACGGGAATGACCAAAATATAATAGGAATAGAAATATACAAAGCTTTGTATAATTTAAAAATTCAGTTTACAACAAATTTTTGCAAGTTTGGTAGGGAATCCAGATGTTCAACTGTAACATTTGCTAAGACGAATTTTTATATTTTTGTCTCAATACAAAATATAAATGGGAACATTTAATTTGTAATAAATATCTACCTTTGAGGTACGTAACTAAAATAAAAAGAAAGGCACATGGGGTGATGTTGAGGTATATAGATCCACGTATTCTTGATTGTGGCCAAAGTTGTGATGGCGATCAGTTTCCCTCTAGGATTGCCTGCAGGTACCCATTTATATGAGGCTGGGTGATCCTCGGAGCCATGCAGAGACAGGGAATTGACTGGAAAATTTCCTTGTGCAGATCTGCCGTGAAATGAGCCTAGGTCTTCCGGGTGATAGCCAGATGCTCTACGAAGTGAGCTATGGCGGGGTGGCTCTTGGTAGATGACTAAAGTTTTAATAAATACCCAGTATTTACCTGAATTTTATTTAGCAACCATGTCCCAACCCTATCCTACTTATGACTTCAGTTTTCTTCATTCTAGGTTTCAGAGGATGACAGTTTGCCAAAGTTCGTGTGCTATCCGTGCATAGATAAGCAAGAGAATCTTATAGGACTTCCATAACATGTCTTCTGAATCGGAAAACCTTCTCAATGAATACCCGTCATCTGCAGAAGAGAAGCAGAGAGGAGAGATGGGCTTTGAGGTAAAGTTAATTTTTTTACTTGAATATGTTGTAATACTAACAAATAGTCAAATCGGCTAGACTGCACAATCGACTCTTCTGTTTTACCATTTGAAAGTAAAAGAGAGAAATGTTCGCTAATAGTACGTATTTCACACTACGATTTGCCACTGTTCATTTCTCAATTTGACGTTACACTTCTGTGAAATAATAAAAAAATTACTACTACATTACTCACGATAGATGGTTTCCTTTAACCTAATCCATGTTAGTTTTAAATACACAGTATTGCCAGGTCGAACTTTGGTTTTCAACGTGGATATGTATACGAATTTTCACTAGTATTGAACTTTTTTAATCCTTAGTTCGCCGCCGTAACACATATGTTACAAAAAAAGTATGTCCCTTGTAGCCGCTGTAACACATATGTTACAAACACCTTTAGATACAATTATTGAGGGTTTGCCACACTTATATTTGTATATTGAGGTTGAAACACTGACAGTTCGTTCGGGAACATGTTTTGCAATCGCGTTTCGAAAATTCCAAATCCCCCCCCCCCTCCTTTCTCGGAATATGTCACCTGTTTGGGCTCACCCAAACACGTGTTCGCTCTTCAGTTGACAGACACAATAAATGCTTGGTATTTACGATGCTGTTTTCCTCCAAGCTTCCAACGCTGTGATTTAGTACTGATCAGGCACACATTCTTCTTTATGTTTAGACCTGGTGATCCAGCTGAAGTAGTGGCAGGGGGGGAGGGGGTAGGGCAAGGAGAGAGGGGATTGGATGAGGTTTGGCGGTGTTAGAAATGCAATGAAGGTTGACGATAGCCAGAGGCCAGAAGCATGAGTCTAAAGCGTGCATCTATCCAGAAGTATAGACCAAAACAAACTATTGCAAAGGCTCCCTTCCCTCCTCTGTTAGGACTAACAAAGGCCTCACCATAAACACTTCGTATCATATAACAGCTCATCGATTTCCGTAATGCAAAATCGTTTCCTTCCGGACATATTTCCACAAAGAGCCGAGTCAAAAGGGAGAAATAGATTCACAGTAGCTACACAAGATGCAAGTGCGAACAAAAAAAAGCAAAAGTTCGGGTTTTCTCCCCAAAGTAGCTGGAGAAGAGGGGGCAAACTCCACATTTTTATGATTTTTTCATTGAAATTCGGGGGATGCAGCCCCCGCCCGTAAGCCCCCCGCGGTTGGGGCATCCAAATTTTACATGGTTGCATGCACCAATGTATTGCCTGCAAAACAAAAGTTATCCGAAGTAGATTGGTCCCATAGTGCCAGAGTTATTACGATTTTTCTCCATTATGTATACGAATTCAAATTTCCCGCTCAAAGCCTCGGCGACACTGGGCTTACTTTCGTCAGACCGCGCGGCGTACTAAAGGTTAAAATCATGTTTTCATTCGTATTTTTTTTGTTGCGCAGGTTCTAACATGCCTTTAAAGTATATCTTTAGAAAAAGGCTGGGTCATGGTAGTGCTCAAAATATTTTAAATTGTTCAATGTTGAAATACGTGTTTTAGAAGGAAAGGGTCTTTTAACTTCAGGGACTTAATTTGTGACAGAATATGAAGGCAACATCAGTTCTGGGCATAGATTTTAAATTCCTGTCTAACCCATATCAAACCCACATCCTTATTCCTGGTTTTTAAAATATCGACGTGGCTATGGAAAGTTTTTCGTAGTCGAAGTTTTGGACCTGAAGAAGAGAACAGTAGATTGTCGAAATGTTGTTGTGTAAATAACATACTCACAAAACGTAAGTACCATTTTTTGGTGTTTTTTGATAATTTTTCAAATATTTTAAAAATACGTGTTATATTGCTATTGTGAGTAAGTTGCACATTCATAATGAGTTCGCTTATTGAAAGGCTAATTTGTAGGACAAATGTAGTTTTTTTTACAACATTCCTGATGCAAACCTTCATTTAAAAAGTCAAAACACAGCATTTCATATTTTAATAACCAGTCCCAGTAGATCTTCCATAACTAATTTGTATATTTTACACAACAAAATCAGATAACACACAGTGGAACCCCATTTTTAAGTTCCTCAATCTTATTTTTCCCCCCAACATTTTAAGCTCTTTAGCTACTGCACCCTGAGGAATATTTATTCTAAGTTGCACTGTAAGGGCAATTACTGTTTTGCATTTTCTGACTTGAATGAATGAAAAAATTATTAACTACTGTTATATTATATTGCTCCATTGGAACATGCTGACTGTCTTCTGTATTATTTCAAGTATTCTGTCTGTCTATTCACGTCTCTGCCCATCCATGTTTTTGTAGAAACCATAGTGCATGTTTGGTGCTGTCGTAGTCTAGTAGATAGGACATCTGACTGCCACAAGGGAGATCCAGGTTTGATTCCTAGGTTGGGTGATCTGAGGTTAGAAATTTTCTGGTCTTGTCCATACACAAAGCACCTCTGGGATTCACCCAGCCTCAAATAAATAGGCCCTGGGAGTAAAGGTGGCTGGAGAATGGTTGCTGATCACATCATGTCTAACTTGGCCAAGATCGAGAATGTCTGGTGCCCTACCCCCCACATCCCCTAAATGTGGCTTAATGACACAGGGAACTTTTATCATAGGCATGTCACAATTGACATACAAAAGGGGTGCTACATCTAGTCCATATTCTTGCCTCTGCAGTTAAAATAGCCAATTTTCTTTGCCTCGTGCATCCAATAGGGCAGTGGTTCTCAACCTTTTCCAATCGAGGACCCACCTTGAAGAATATTACACTTCGTGGGAACCAGGGGCACCGAAACCAGGGGGGCCTCCCTCCAGTTCTCTGTTGGGATACCCTGTAAAGGGCCCAATGTATAACTCAACACAATTTCATTTTGTAACGAAATATTATTTATGTGATGGAAATTGCATAAATTATTTGAGAACTCTGTTTGAAATTATGCAGAATTCTGTTCTGAATGTGGTGTTTTACTCTATCTCAGTATTTCTATTTCCAAATACACAGTTAATTAAGGAATGCGCATTGTATATTATGATTAGGTACAAGAATAGAGAAAGGAGCATGGGAATACTGTAGTCCTGGTGTTCTTGACTGAGTCAGTCCATCCAAAATTAGGTTTTGCACATGAATGTAAGCTACTTTTAACTTTCATTGTCGGCATCTGTTGATGCTTCGTTTACCTCACCTTATGAACTTCTGAGGTGCCAAAATTTGGAAGGTTTTGGTTTCGATTGTTTGCATTCGAAAGAGACAAATGAAAGGAATGAGAAACCAAATTGATCATCTTCGTTCAGTACATAGCAGTGAATTGTGGTGGTTGGATGTTGTTGAGCTCCGAGTTAAGAGGAGAATCTAAAAAAAACACTGGAACACTTTTTGACTATTTCAAGAAGAAATCCAAAAATGTGAGTAGTAACTTCGTTTGCAAACTCTTATATAAAACTTAATTCACTTATTAGATTTCATCAACTTATTAATTATAAACTTTATTATTATCACATGTAAAACACTTGGCTCAGATCCATCCTGAAATATAGTTCTCTATACAGTAGGTGCCTGTGATGGGGATATATAACTAATTGTTTTGTGCCTGCAAATCGCATTAAAGAGGCCTAATCCTGTCTCTTATCTCAGAGAACTAAAAGTATTTTGTGGAAATACCAGTATAACAACAATTTGGTGGAATATTAATTATCTAAATTGAACAATTATGAAAGTGGGAGGGTAAAATGAATATATGATATATATATGTTTTTAATTTATTATGATATTATCCTCATTTAGTTCTGAAAATGTCTGTAAACGTCAGGCTATAGATATTCCGTGTTCCGATCAGTACCCATGATGCACAGTTAGGGCAACTATTCAGGGGGGTATTTATATAATTTAGCCCCCTAGGCTATTCTTTGTTTTGGGCCCTGTCGACATTATCATCATCATTACTTCCATTAATTGCATGCTCTGTATTAAAAACACTTCTAAACTTTAAAATATACACACATCTGAGAAAAAAATGACGAGTTAAAATGCAGTACTGTTAAAAGAAGTTATTTAAATGCTAGAAATGCTTCCCTCTACATGTTGGTTTACTTTGTAATTATTACATATGTAATGAATTTGATTAATCGATAGTCTTTGTCACTTCTGCCTCTTGAGCCTCACATTTTTATGCAGCCCCTTCCTGGACTAGCGACCCTTAGGTTACAGCCAGTGATGTGTGGTGACGTTGATACTTGGGGTAGCAATCAGTGAGTTGCCCAAGGGCAGGTTGGTGTGGGTCATAGCCCCCCCCCCCCCATTATCGCTCAGTATTCCTGAAAAGAACATGTCAAAGACATAAAATGAGCAATGACTACTAAAAACAGTACACGTAACTCCCACCTCCTTTCGAGAATCAAAAACGATTTGATTTGACTAGTAAGCCAGAGATCCCAGCTTGGCCATGGGTGTTCTTCGTGGATGTCCATTCATCAATTTTATCTTACTATCTTCGCGATTAGCCAAAAGTGGCAGGAAAGCGAAGTAAAATGAACCAAATCAAACAATCAATCAATGATTTCATTTTTGTTACCGAGCATAGATTTTTGTTCACATTTGGTTAATCGTGAAGATGATACAATAAAATTAGTGAAAGGACAAAGACAAAGAACACCCATGCCCAGGTCGGGGTGCGACCCCGGGACTCCTGGTGTCGTAGTACACTGTGCACACTGTGATAACCACTCTGCCATGGTTGGTTGATTTGGTCTTTTAGTCCACTTTATTCACATAAAGACTAATCGGGACTGGACCTACAGTTTAAAGTGAAACCCAAACCATTATGTGCCTCCACTGGTTTCTAACCCAAGACCACTTGCACCCCCCCCCCAGCATGTAGGTTGGCCTACAACAAAGATGAGAGGAAAGCACTAAACATTCGGATACGTAAATATTGCATTGCTTGATTTCTCTAATTTCTCCACCTCACGATCTCGTTACTGAAGGATCCAGGCTCAAGCCCTGGCCTGTACTTGAGTGTTTCTTGTAACCACTCTTCACCCGTTTAATTTAATCAACATTCATCGTCATGGCAGAAGTTGGGTAAAGTGATGGAAGAGCAATGCTAAAAATAAATTAAAAAATAATTTCCTCCCAGTGCATCTACAGGGCACTGTGAAATCAGAAATCGAGAGATCTCTGTTTATGATTGCCCTCATGACTTCCATAAGTACATTAGCTACTTATTGCGATTAAATCTATACAGTTAGAAGAAGTGATGTGAGGTGGCAAAAAGTCAATATATAAAAGGGGATAAACATCTTTTTGTAGTTTCTTCAATAATATTCATTTGGCTTTTTGAGTTCTGGAATAAATTTTTCATTCCACATTATTTTATTATTCACTGCAGAGTACAACACATACGAACAATAATGCGCGCTCGTCACGGGTTCCCGGCCTAGATTGTTCTTTGTGAGGTCCCTAAATCAATTCCATCATATATCACTCATCCTCATTTTTACAATAACCAAATGTGTCAGAAAAGCGAAGTAAAGTAAACCAAACCTACAACAACAATAAGACCATTTATTTATTGACTGTTTAGCTTACCCAATTGTTTTAATTGGAGGCCAAGAGAGTAGTACATTTAAGTAAAACACTACTAAAGAGAGTGAGCAAATATTTGTTATTTAACTATTATATATTCCATATTTGAAAAAAAATGAAAGAAAGCACAACATTTTTGTCTGCACATAGTATGTTCCCATTTCATAAATAATGAAACTACATTCCATATTATACATACATATTATACATCCTATAGAAGATAGACTGGAGCACTTGAAACCACGACCTTTAAGCCATTGCAGCGGGGGGCAAGTAAGATAGAGACAGGAATGTTCACTTTCCCTTCCGTCGGCTCTTTCTACCTGGAACTGGTGAGGCAGAGGAACAGTCAGCTAGGTCAGCCTTGTCTGCAGATCGCGAGAAGCACGTGAAAAACAGTGTTCCATATGGACTGGGGCTTCAACAAGAGAATACATATTGTGAATTGATAATAATTAGAGTTGTGAGATTGATTGATCTAACCTGCTAGCTCCTCAGTGCACGTCACTGGCTATAGCCTAGTAGCAAATACCCACTGCTTCTATTTAAGAAAAGCAGAAAGACTAGTGTGCTTGCTTGTATGCTATATTTTTCTTGTTTAGTTTGTTCATTGCATTGACTCAAGAACTATTTATGAAGTACAATGACTCAAAAGCATCTTAACCTTGTGGCACTGTGTCAAGTACTTAAGGAGAAACTGGATAATATTAATACTATTAGGTCAGTCAAAAAGTAAATGCAATCATTTTTTTTTTCACAGCATCAATAGAAAACTTACAATGATATAATTTTCGAACAAAGTCCCCCCTTTACTTCAATAGCTTTCCGATACCCTGAGAAATTTTTTTTTCGGTTGAGCAGCAAGCTACGTATGCACCGTTTCCTTCACCTGTTGGTCTGTGTCGAATCAACGGCCTCTTAAAGCATCTTTAAGTGGACCGAACAGATGGTAATCCAATGGGGCGAGATCGGGACTGTATGCCGTATGCTCTAACACCTCAAAGCCCAGATTCTGAAGAAATTGAGTGGTGTTGGCGGCAGTTAGGGGATGTGCATTGTCATGCAACAAAAGAATGCCTTTCGACAATCTACCTCATCGTTTGCTTCGAATTGCAGGCTTCAACTTGTTCGAAAGCATATCACTGTATCATTCACTGTTTATTTTTGTCCCCTTTTCCACATAATTACCCCTTCTGAGTCCCAAAAAAGTGTGAGCATCACTTTTCCTGCAGAGTGTTGACGCTTGACTTTTTTTTTTTCACTGGAGATTCAGGATGTTTCCATTCCATGCTCTGGCGTTTGCTCTCAGGTTCGAAGTGATGGATCCATGTTTCATCTCCAGTGATGATTCGTTTCACAAAGGCTTCACCTTCGTTAGCATGTCTGTCCAATAATTGCGGACAGATTCTCACACGATTTCACTTGTTCTCGTCAGTGAGTTCTTTAGAGACCCATCTCGCGCAGACTTTATAAAAGTTGAGCCTGTTATGGATAATTTCATATGCAGAACCGTGACTAACATGCATATGGTTTGCCACTTCATCAACAGTCACTGTTCGGTTATTCAGAACCAGCTCACAGACTTGCTCAATGTTGTCATCAATAGTGGATATGGCTGGATGACCTGCTCTTTCCTCATCCTTCACACTTGTTCAACCGCTTTTGAAATTTTCAATCCACTGGTAAACATTTCGGAGTGGTAAAACATTGTCATCGTATTGTGCTGAAAGTCTTCTATGAATTTCAGCTCCTGGTACACCTTCAGACCACAAAAAATCGGATTACAGAACACTGTTCTTCTGTGGTGCACATGGACAATGGCACAGCTGACATTTACTTGGCAACACTGCAGAGCGAACTGAAGTGATGACGCCGTAACCTGCCACAGACGAAGACAACAATACTATCTATCGGTTTGCGAGCGCAGAAAGCTGTACAGCCAACCTACGGAAGAACAGAGAAACATTGCATTTACTTTTTGACTAACCTAATATATGGACCATGAAATATTTCATTGAATGTTGTTTCCATTCGTAAAAGTCGAGTAGAAGTTGAAAATATTTTGTTTTGCAAAATGCCACTGCTTTGTTTAATCAGGATTAGTAAAATTTTACTCTACGTTATGCCTGTAAACGTGTGTGTGCTACTTCATACTGCATTACTGTGAATAGTGTCACTTATACAATGTGTAACCAATGCATATATATGTGTAAGCAACTTAGCATGTGCGAAGATATTAAACTCCCATAAAGGATTGTGGGAAGAAGTACAGCATCTAAACAGTTTATGATAATCAAATTCTCAATCAAAAGTTGCAAATAAAATATTATGTTACAAAATTATGTAGTTTGAATGTAGATATTTTTTTTATGCAGCTCATAAAATTCAATCTACAAGGTGTTTCAGTAATGGTAACCAAACAAGGTTTCTTTTGGATACTTTGTTATTTTTTTATTGAAACACTCTGTACCTTGATAGGTATATTATTGTTATCAGAACTGGTAATTGTAATTACAAAGTTTCCAAGGTTAACTCAGTGTGTATATTCTTAGGTCTGTACTTCAGATTCTTAATTTTAAAAAAATACTCACCCCCCCCTGCAAACGGAAAGAATAGGTGTTTACACTTTGCTTAGCTTTGCCCCCCCTACAATGTCTGAAGGAATCTGCACCTATGTTGGACCCATAAGCATGGGCTCCGGCAGAATTACTTGTAAAGGTGTGCACCCTATTTATAATCATATTTTTGCTAACATCGACTCTTTAAGATACCCTATTTTATGCTTGCTTAAATAAATTGCACATACTTCATTCAAGAAAAGTAAAGATGTAATTTAAAAGGCTAATTTACTCTAGTTTAAAATCAACTAAATACACATGCTGAAATTGAAAACAATTGTTTTATGCAGCTAGCTTTGTAATCCAAGCAGTATCGATAGCAGTGTGAAATGATGACGTTTGACACCTCTCAACAACCACATACACACACACAAAGGTGGTTGGAAATATCAAGTGCCACCTGAAGCCAACATGCATGTGACTATGTGCAACATGGGTTGAATTCAAATTGTTAAAACAGAAAGGTTTTTAAGACACATTAAATAATTTTTCGAGTCCTACTTTGCAACCACCAAATGCCCTCTCGGGACCCACCAGTGGGCAGTGCCCCATAGGTTGAGAAACGATGCACTGGGTGTATCAAACCTCACATCCATTTTTTTTTTAGAAAATGAAAGGCATAAAGTGTGTAGAAGTTTGTGTGTGGGTGTTTTTTATTAAAATTATAAACTGTGACAAAGAAAATCTGATTAAATATTTTTTAAATAAAAATTGTGATTTTAATTCACCTTCCTTGTGATTGTATTTCAGAAGTGGTGCTGGTCTCATGATAATCAAGAAAATTTGGCTGCTCCAATGTCTGATACGGGTTTCTCTTCTGTGGAAGTGCGCATTGAGTCTGGAACAGAAAGTGCTGATCCATTAGTTTGTGAACAAACATCTCTGGAGAATGTTTGGCTTCCAGATGAGTCATGTGTCAAGACTGAAACAGAATCATTCGAGGAGCCTCCTGATGTTGATATCTCTTTTGACATCAAACCATCTAACGAGTGCATAGAGGATGCTTCTGTTGACATCAAACCATCTAATCAGTGCATACAGGATGCTTCTGTTGACATCAAACCATCTAATCAGTACATACAGGATGCTTCTGTTGACATCAAACCATCTAAGCAGTGCATACAAGATGCTTCTCTTGACATCAAACTATCTAGTGAGTACATGAAAGAAATGTCAGTTTGTAAAGTGGAAAGTGTGAGTGGTGATAGTTGGATGCATTTTGAAGGCAAAACTCCGGAAGTTCCTAGTAGACAAAATGTTCCTAAAAATGAAGGATTTTATCCATGTGATCACGGACAATTTGTTGAAAAAATGTCAGCTGAAGACGGTGACAATGGTGAATTAATTTTAAGTGAAGATAAAGACATGAAGTATAGTGTAGAGAATCCTGACCAAGTAGAAAGTGAAGTGGCAGAGCCTGCAGAAAGGTAGGTGAAGGAAATTTTAGTACATGGATTGAAAATGAGCATGAGAGCACTAAGGTTCAAGATTGGACCTTATTACTTACGAGCTATGATTCATGTAATTTCTGTATTGTGCCACCAGTGATGCAGGGTTACGTATAAGATTGTCCATGATTGTCCACACCACCTTGTCAGATCAGGATGAAATTTGTTACATGATATTGTTAGATATATATAAGAACCCATATTTTTTTATATTTGGAATATTCACTCTAGTTTGGTATTTATAGTCCTTTGAAATTTCCTGCCATTTGATGCCCCCCCTTTCTTGTGGGATCAAGCAATATAAATTGGCGTGTCCAGGATTTTCGAAAGGGGGGACTACATATAATTTTTGGTTGTCAGCCTGCATTTTGTCATCTTTACCTGCAGCCTAGGGTTGGCATTTTGCAGTTTTTTTTTCTCTCGAAAAAACACTCACCTGGGCTGATTTTCTTTGGGCTAGATTCTACTTTATGTCGTTATTGCTTTTTGTTGGTGGTAACCGATGGGAGTTAACAACAGTGCAGGCTCATCTTTGTGTCTGCGTTGTGAATGCGTGTGCTTTGCTCGTTTGCGTTCTGCATGGTGATTGCTTCTTTGCGTTCGTGCTGTGTTGTGCATGTGTATGATCACAGATCAGAATGGCGTATGTCTGGTTGCATGGTTTCTTTTTCTTTTTACACTTTCTGTTCACGATAGCCCCACTAACCATTCACGGGTAGCCCCAAAAACCATTCACGTTAGCCCCAAAAACCATGCATGGGTAGTCCCACAAACCATTCACGTTAGCTCCAAAAACCATGCATGGGTAGCCCCATGAACAATGCACGGGTAGCCCCACGATCCATTCACGATAGCCCCACGAACCATTCATGGGGACGAGGTATGCCTATGAGGTTAGGTTAGGCCTGTTAGGTTAGGTTCCATCAGCACTCGTTTCACCCCTAAATATGTGCTTCATCATCGAAAAATTTCCTCAGTATGTTCGATTATGCATATCCGGACAACATCGGTTTTTATCGATTTCCTCCTCCAGGTAATTCGGTATTTATCTTGTTGAATTCCTTATACAATAACCTTTCCAACAATATATGACACGTATTCCTTAGGAAAAGGACGTAAAGTAGAATCTTACCTTTTTTTAAAAGATAAAACCCAGAAAAAACAGGCAAAATTTGTTTTTTTGTTTTTTTCAGGTTATGTTTATAAATATATATTTTTCCCTGATTGTTATATATTGGAACATTCAATTTGTATTGTTTTAGTTCACTGAATCAAAAGGTATTTAATATTTTCTGTTAACATAGTGAAGAATTGACAATCAAGGTCTCGCACCTTGAAATGATTAAACTAAAAACATACATAACCCGTGCTGCAACAGACAATTAAGCGCCCAGGCGTACGTACAGACTGCCGGCCACACTCCCACTTGATCCTACTCTGAGGTGGGAGATCATCAAACCAGTTACAAGGTGATGTGTGGTCAGCATGACGAACCCCCAGTCGTCGTCGTAGATTTTCATGTTTGGATTACGCTACTCATTCGTAGCTCCCCAATTTAATCATGATGGCGAGTGTTCACCAGTCTCATACACAGGCCGAAATCTCAGGAGAAAAGCTGTTACATTTCCCCAAGGAGAGACAAACCTGCATGCGTCTGATAGCTGGAGCCCAAAGCATGACCGCACAACCACAGTGCGGGACAAATGATTAAATTATCTAAGATACTATATTCTGAAAAATTCTACTCTTGCTGGATGGTGTAACAGTTAATATATCTATGATCAGTTCCCAGGGTTGCGGATTGCAATTCTATACTAAAACTTGATAGCTGTTGTGGTTTAGTTGACCTTAATGGCAGAGTGGTTGGCTCAGCCTGCTGCAATGCCAGGGGTCCCTGGTTCAGACATGGATGTTTGTGTTTGTTCCAATGAGAATAGAGAAAATTGATGTGTGTGAAAATTTAGAAAACAGAGAGAAAAAGGGGGGATACTACTGCTTAGAAAAATTACTTTTATTACAAATGTAAAGAGAAAAGTAGACAGGCTGTCTGACTGCCCATGCAGAAGACCTGGGTTTGAATCTTGTGGTGAGTGATCTAAGGTCAGAATTTTTCCAGTTTTGTCCCTGCATAAAGCAGCTCTGGAACTCACCCACCCTTAAATCAATGGATCTTGCGGGGGGAAGGGGGGTAAAGGCCGGCGGAGTTTGGTTCTGATCACATTATCTTCAAAATGACGGAGATGAAGAATATGTCAGGCCCTACATGGCGTGGTGCTATATGCATGGGGAACTTTACTTTACCTATTATACAACATACAGTAGCTGCACACACACTTTTAATTCTGCTTCAATACAGTTTGTTCACAGTTTAAGTTTAAATATCTCCTCGTGTATTAACCATGTCCATATTATAAGGCTGACATATTTAATTGTCTTGACTGATTTCATCCAAATGGAATACTGTATCAGTCCTCCAAAATATCTGTTTGCTATGAAACTAACAGTTAATATTAGTGGCCCGTATTTGAATCCCAACATACATATGCACTATATTGTTAAAGAAAATTATTTGTCAAGCCATAGCTTAAGAAATGCCTTAAATTTCTTAATATAAGAGATTTTTAGATATCTTTTCTTAATGTCCAAAAATGTAGTTTAGACAGATATTTGAAAGTGGCATCAGAAGCTACCTCAGAATATGAAAAATCATTACCACTTCGGTCGGGTGAATACACCTATAACTTATTTATTTCATACATTTTTACATTGCTACTTACATATTCTGCATCGCGGAACATTCTTTAAGGTGTTATTATGAATTTCTCAAGGAAATAATGTCCATTTTTCACATTACGACTACTTATTGTTGTTCGTTTTTTTTGCTTCCCTAACATACAATATGGCGCGAGAGTAATGGTTCATCGCACATCGTGCTTGTGTTTTGTCGATGTTCCAACCTTCTTAACCGAAAAATACCTACTTTCGTGTTACTAATTTCGTATTTTTTCCTGGGTTTGAAATTATTGTTCTTGATCGCATTGCACCACAAACCATTCAATGATACCCCCACAAACCATTCACGGATAGCCCCACAAACCATTCTTGCATAGCCCCAAAAATCATTTACGATCGAATAACCATCCATGGGTAGCCCCATAAACCATCCACACACCATCATGGTAAGTGTAGGTTAGGTTGCTTACATTAGGCAAACATAGTTAAAAAACGGTGTGGTTACAAACACTTACAGGGGGTTACATCATCAAACGCACGGGACATCTGGTTCACGTAGAGGAAGATATATTTTCTAGGAAAAAAAAAACATGAATTCGAGTTAAAAAACGAACTTCCACAGAAAGTGATTTCCGTAAGTAGTTTCTTCTGTAAAAATAAAGAAATCCGTATATACTAGATCGAAGTGTTACCGAAAAATCTATTTTTCATCGACCATCTTGAAATACTTTCAACAAATGCAAATGCTAAATAAAATCATTCCCTGGGTGTATCTATTTGCAACATGAATTTAAGCTTAAAACTGTCCTAACGTAGCTGAGACTTGTTTTCTTAATCTACGAAAATCTATTTTCAAATATTTGCTCTCGCAAGACATGTTAAATCAGTCTGTCGTCCACCATCTTTAAATAGGGTGACAAATTTTTCTCAAACATGACACCAATCCTTTAAGTTATCTTGTAACTCTAAAAATTGCAACTCAAAAACTTTACATTTATGGCAAAATGTATGTTTGCAATTTTACCACCACCCCTCTCCTAAACTATGAAATATAATTTTAAAAGTTTTACTGCAACATTGCAGACCGAGGAATTATATACAATGACTGGGTTTAGTTTCTTATACTCCAAATATCATTGTAGACACTTTTGGGGAAAAAGAGAGCATGGTATAGATAGTGCATGCAACATGAGGAAAATCAGTTTTTCATTCACCATCTTGAAACACATTGTTCAATTTCACTGACATGTAATACCATTGCAGTCTGTCAAGTTTTCTAGGTGCAGAAACATTTTATCATGGTCACTAAATAGATGATGTGTCATTCTTTGCCCATCCACCCCACCCATGCTCCTCCTAAGTCATGCATTATGTTTTGATACTTTTATTGTGAATTTTCAGTGCCAGTAATGTCAGAATGCCCCTGAAAGTTTTATGCACAAACCTCGAAATTGTAGTCTGTAAAAAGGTTTGAAAATGTCAAAAATGGTCAAAATAAGAATATATACGTATGCATTGTATACCCCCTATATTTAAGATAAAAGGAAATCGTGGTAGGTTATGAGAGTGCTCGACTTCTTGGGTATAGAGCTCCTCACCACAAATAAGATTTATCCTACATTGGCAAGGAACCCATGACGTTCAATCAATGCACTGAACTGGAGGGAGGGGTCAGTGCCCAGTGCAAGGCATTGGAAGGAAAACAGAACACTTGCACACATACTAAATTGTGAGAAATGAAATGAATCTTTTGAAAAGTGTTTGGTTTAATTATACCACAGTTTACTTTATTCTGCTTTCATGACTTTTCAATAAAATGTACTCAATTCTCCTTTGTAATGCCTCTCTCCAGAGACAACCCATTCATTTATACAAGAAGAAAATCTAAATTCTTGCAAAATCCATTTTTTGGAAGGTTTGCATCAAAATATTTCATGGCTCGAGGGGGCATGGCCCCCTTGCCTCCCTGGGTACGGGCCTGACCCAGACACTTACATGCATATGTGTACGTGTGTGAAACAAGGGAATTGCTGCATGGATGACAGAGCACACTGAAATACATTGATCAATATGATCCACAATTTTCGAATTTTTGTTTCTGCACTTGATTTTTTTTTTAAAGAAAATAATTTTTTATTTTTTTATTTATTAAAAATATTAATGTTCCAGTAAAGAAACATACACCCCAGACTCAAAATTGTATTGAGTAACTGACAGCAAAATATTTTACTTGGCACCCAGTTGGTGTGTGTGCTGGTAGGGTGGTTATTACTTTGACCATGTGGGGAATCAAAACTTAGGTATTTCAGCTTGTTGGCAACACTTGTGACAGTAACAAGCATCATGTGCCTAAATATTGGCCATATATTTACATGGAGAATCATAAATCGTAAGTTTGCACTGGAATTTTGTACACTTAACAACACTGTTGCTAGATGCCAGTTCACGTAGCTTGTTTTGAAATTCCAAGAGCTAGTCATAAATACAGCAACTAGAAGTCTCTATTTCATGGAGACTGTATATTCATTTTAATCTCTATGAATGTCCCAATTTAGTCATTAAACTAATCATGTGCTGTATCATTGAGTGAATATATTTATATGGTCCTACATACACCTCATGCATTGCTGGTTTCCAGAAATCGACCCACCCATTCATAAAATTGTTGCTCTTTGAAGTACAGCAAAAGCAAGGTATTTTTTTGGAACACCTGTTGCATGCCTGGTACTCCATGGTGATGTAGTGGTAACATTGTCACCTTGTAATCAAGGGTTCCTCAGTTCAATACCTGGTGGAGTGGATTCCACTCTAAACTTTAGGTCCAGTCCCAATCAGCCCTATTATGCATAAAAAATTAAAGTATAAAGTGCTCCCCTGTGCTATGCTTCACACCATGAAGGTGTATAGGGAGTGTGGAGTTAGGGCCCCACATTTTCTTGATCATGGCTAAAGGTGTAGGTGATGTGATCAACACCACGTCCCTCCTATTATGTATAAAGTGGACGTAAAACAAAAACTCGAACAAACAAACTCTTGCATACGAGTATAAGGGCAAGTAGTAGAGAGAATACTCTGTAAGAATGCACACATGCTGTTCCAATGAACCTTTTGAGGATTGGCCATTCCAGGCAGGCACTTCCTAAATATGACAGTGACATGTTCAAAAGTTTCAAAAGTGGTCTTTTGTCATGATTACCTCCAAATTTCAAGCTATTTATGCTCACAGTGCCAATGGCAGAGCCTGACTTAAATAACATTGCAGATCTTTCCTGGGGGGGAGAGGGGGTCAGTCTTTCATAAATCAGTGAAAATAAATTTATTATTTCGTTATTCGAGGAATAAAAATCATTTTCATAAAACAGTGAAAATAAATTTATTATTTCATTATTCGAGCATTAAAAATCGTTTTCATAGAGCACTGAAAATAAATTTATTATTTTGTTATTTGAACAGGTCATAAAATCAATTTTATATTAATGAAATAGAAACAGAACTTGAAGTATCATTATTGGTTTCAGAAATATGGTGTGTTAAATGAAGTCACATTGTGCCAGTCTAGTACTGTGGTCAGGAACAGTAGTGATGGTAGTGGGTGAAGGGAAGTCAGTGTAGCCAGTGTTGTGTTCGATTCACTCAGTAGTTAAATTTTGGTGCAAAATACAGAATTTATAATTTTTCATTTAAATGTATGGCCAATACTTCAGCACATGTTCTCTGTGTCCTGTTGACAAAATTTCAACCAGCTACAATGCGAGGTATACAACAAAAACAGTCATTTGTAGATTATACCATTCACAGCCTGTTCACCTCAGGTACAAGACAAACGGTTCATGATTGTGAATAAATAAACTTCCTAGAAGATATCAAACTCTGGAATGATTTAATCAATATTGTCCGTTTCAAACAAGTGGTCATGCTGGTGATATATCAGAATTTCTAATGCTTCAAATCCCTTGTAGGAGCATGCACTAATTTTGGTCACGCAGGTGAGAAATTTATCTCATAATATTTAATACTTTCTTTAATGCCTCATAGGAGTGTGCACAAATTCCAGCATAGCATGCACAAAATAGCAAGAATTGTGCAGTGAATGTTGGCACTGGTTTAGGCCCATTTTGAGCCATTGATCAGGCCAGTGTGAAGTTGACACAACCATTTTGAATTACTAATTCTTCCCAAACCATGCACACACAAATTGAGGGATAGTGTGCATATATTATGCACTAATTCATGTTATTTTTTGTAGAGGTGTTGGATCATGTACATTTAATCTTTATTATAAATATTTTTAATATGATCCTTTGTAATTGGAACTATTGGTTCTGTTAAGGATCTTTCGCTAAATAAATGTGATACAGCAAACTTCAGATGACTAAAGTATTTATACAACACAGTACAGTGTGTGCAACAAGTGGAAAATTGTTTTTTTTTCTTTTTTATCTGCCATCTTGATACACCTTAACAGGTTTTGCTTGATGAAATAACATTGCAATTTACGAAGATTTTTAGTTGAGTAACAATTACAGTCAACTCTCGATTCTACGACCCCGGGTATAACGACCCTCTCGAAGTAACGACCCTTTTCCCGGGAACCGTGAAAAATTTAGAAAAATATAGAAAAATTTGAAAAAAAAAAGAAAAATTGAAGGAAATCGGCCGAAAAATGCGTTGTTTTTTTCCCCGCTCATTTCCTTCACGAGCGCTCTACCGCTCACAATTGGGTCTGAACTAAAAATAGACACCACCACACCATGCTTGAGTGATATCCAATAGCACTTGACCTCTGCCCTCCCCTCCCTCAAGCGCACCAATGTTACCCCGCACCCGACGGCCGCTACCCAACGCGCCAGGCTTGTTTTGCCACGCTTTCTCTTGGATACGTGAGAAGAGAAGATCGAATGTGCTTGGATGTTATTTTAAATCGACCTTGCCTTGACTTATTTCCTTGTCCTAAGAGCTGCTGAAAACTCGCGGGGAAGGGTGGGAGCAGCCCGAAATGACTGCTGGACTTGCAGTCTTTGCCAATGTGTATGGCAGGTCAAGCTCTTTCGTCGATAAATACACCACCTTGAGAGATAAGATCGCATGAATGTTCGAAAATACAGATGTGTGGCACCTGCAAGTCTGGCCCATCTGTCCAGTTCAGCAGGTTCCCGTGAGTGAGCAACTCTCGGCCTTGTAGCCGACAACTTCCGGTAACCGCTTTCATTCAAAATGTGTTCTTTGTTCCCTGCAACACTTCATAAAAAAGCGAAACTGTTAAGAGATAATTAAAACCACATAGGTGAACTAAAGATCGTCAACCCGCTTAATCCAGGTTTCCACAAAAGTTTACTTCGATCTTACGTGCATCATAACTCCCGTTTCCCACTTCATATGTTTTCCTAATTGTGTCGATGTCGTAATATCTGCTAAAAAAGTGTTCCGTTGGCTTACTGACTTCTCCCTCTTTTCCTGTCAGGAAACGTAGCGGGGGGGGGGGGTGCGATGCAGATTGTTTCAGCCACGATTTTCTTGCTGATGCGGGCTGATTACAGGCGAGGGTGGAAAAGGACCCATCCCTCTTCCTTTCATTTGACGTCTAAAATGGGGCAACCAGTTCTGGATATATTCTTGAAAACGAACAAAAACCATAGAACAAGTAAAACAAAAAGGGACCCCCCCCCCTTTCCCCAGCTCATTCTCCGCCACTGGTGTGCACGGCAATGTTGATAATTGCAGAATTCAGTTGTTTTTTTAAATTTATTTATTATATATTTTTTTTAATGCTGTTGTCTGCATAGGAAATATTGCCCGTATTATTGTCTGTTGCGTGGTAAAACTGTAAAACGTAAAGCAAGGGTCATTTCTTTCTTCTTTACACTGCTGTTAAAAGTTCCGTCTTCGACAGTTGCGTTATCTTTAAAATGCTGGGACTTTTCTCTTCCGCCACCTGTTGCTCGAACTTCCAGCCGGTCTCTTTGTTTTTACGATGCAGCTGGCGCCAGTGTTTTGTCTAGCGTCTGCTAAGCTCTTGCTTGCAGATAACAGCAATGACTCATCCAGCGCGAAGAAAAAAGTTATTGTTTTGAATCTCGCAAAGCTGTTTTGATTTGACGATAACGAAATTCGATCTCCAGAAAGCAAAACAAGAGTTAAAATAACTTCATGTTCTGCGCCTTCTGATAAGCACAACTGTAAATTTAATTTACCTTTCTTCAGAACCATTCATGTAGAGTAAAAAAAAAAGTGTGTTCAATGTAGGAATGGTCGCTGAGACTGATTAAAAAGACATTATTCAAGGGGAAAACGTTTGGAGGGGTGGGTGTTTGACATCGAGAATACTCCTAAATCCAACATTAAATCGTCGATTAACGTGAGAGTAAATAACGATCTACCATTTTGATATGTGAAAATGCGCAGTTTCATAAAGCTTGTTTTCAGTTCATTTTATGCTGATGGGCTAATCGGGACTAAATATACAGTTTAAAGTGAAATTCAATTCCAAACCCGAATGATTATCAACTGCCACGTTGTTTAATGACCTGTCCTACAATACGCTTTGGGTGAAAATAGATCGCAAGTTGAGCATTTCCTTTTTCACGCTGGATTATAATGTAAGTCAAGGAAGGTGTTTGGACTGCTCCCTTGAATGGGGAAGGAGGGTGAATGAAGTTGGTTGAAGCAAAGAAAAGTGACTTTTTTTTTTACGATGTATTTTACACAGCCGAACCAGAACGAAAATTACAGCCCTGTCTTTATTTTTTTGTCTGGTACCTAGAGAGGTTGTGTTGTTTCTCCCGAGAGATCTAATCTTACCAGTTAATCTTGTAACAGACAATGCTCCAGTAAACCCGTATAAAATCCAACATTCATTCTGCCCGATTATCTCCTGACTTTTGCTGGCACCAGTCGAGTTTCGCTTGCAATAAGCGAGAGATTGTTTTCCTTTCCATAGGTCTCAGTGGAAATGGGTTTCTCATTAACTAGAATTGTAAGAATTCCCTGGAAAAGCAACGACTGTGCACAATTGAAACAAAGTAACATTATTTTAAATTCTCTTTTGTGAAAACTTTTTCATGTTCTATTTTCCTTCTCACAACACGCATCCTGTGCATAACAGGTTGTATAACTACCAGGATAAATTGTGTTACCATCTCCTAGGCATCTTTGTGTCCGTTTGAGCTCCCTTTAAGCTGAAAATTGGTGCAAATTCCAATAACGACCCCTTCGAAATAACGACCCTTTTTCCGGGAATTGTGAAAGGTCGTTGAATCGAGAGTTGACTGTATCTAAATGATTCTACAATTAAGGTATTTATTAGGGCTGAGCCGATGCCACTTTGAACCAATACTGATACACTCATTGATACACACTGACGCTGATACCAATATTTCTAAATTTGATTTTAAAATAATAAAGGCTAGTTATCAAGTCATCACATCACATTCCTTTAATGACATTAAATAACTCACTAGCATTATAATACTTTGAGCCATGATGGTGTAGTCTGTTGGATGTCTTGTTTCCATGCAGGAGACTTGGGTTCGATTCCTGGGGTGGGTGATATAAGGTCAGAATTTTTCTGTCCTCCCCCCCCTCTAAAGCATCTCTGGGGCTCACCCAGTCTCAAATCAATGGATACCTGGGGGCAACCCCATGGGGGTAAAGGCATCTGGAGTGTGGTTCTGATCACATCACCTCCAAAAATGGCCGAGATAGAGAATGTATCTACATCCCCTAAATGTGCCTTCATGTCATTGTGCTATATGCACGGGGAACTTCCTTTTTTTTAAAAAAAAGAAAAATCATTATCATACTTTAAAATGTGTTGTGACATTTGGTAATTTTTTTTGTGAACTTCTCTGTAGACCCAGAGGATGCAAAGACAGAGGTTTTTTTAAGTGTTTCTAGCATTGCTGCAGTTACACAGAAAAATTAAAAAAATCGGTGGATTGTCTCTTCTTCAGTTTCATGTAAATACTACTCATTCCTGTCACTTGGGTTAGCCTGGTGAAAGAGAAAAGAGATGTAATAATATATACAAATACAGTTATTAAAATAATGCCTCTTTTTGCCATGCTGTCCATCATTCTCTGTCATTTGAGACAAAAACAAGTCGCTGTGGTATAGGCTGATATCAACAGTCCCATAAAAGACACAGAAGGGAAGAGTGCAAGAAGAAATTATGCAATCCACAACCCTCCTGCCCTGATTGAATGTAGATAATACAAATCAAATTCCACAGCGGCCTTCACACATCTTTCCGAAGAACTCTGAAATGATGTAGCCTGGAGACAGGCCAGCATGGTAGTAATGCTAGTGTTTTTTGTATGTTGCCCTGGTGGACCAAATATGTACTGTGTTGGCCTGATGTACCAAAATGTGCTTGTCTTTTGGACTGAGCTGAGTCTGTCTAATTTTGCACGATGCACGCGAAAGAAAATGATATTACTTACTGGGCGTCGCGTTTAGCACAAACCCTTGCCTCTGGAGTGGAGGACCATATGCCGTGTTCCTTAGGGTTAATTCAACTTGGATGTTTGCAGAATGGCACTCACCGATAACAAACGATGCTATATTGATTAATTGTACCGTATATACAACTTGCTGTAATGCAACGCGGTAGACGGAACGAATCACCGCACACACTCCGCCATATTGTCTAGTGAACTGTCCGAGTGTTGCTCACCTGGATTTGAGAGTGCACATAAAAAGCAAAACTGAAAGCCCCTGACATCTATTGTTAACAATATCAAACATATTAATTATGATCTGAGACAGCTGGTTTTAAAAACGTCTACAACGAGCATGCGAGCAGGAATTTAAAATGAAATATATCTTCTATTTCCACAAAACCTTTTCCTGGTAGTTATATGCCTTCGAGAAGTTTAGTCACAGCTTTCCAGTTACCCATGCCTTTGATCTTGTCAATCATCTGCTTTCCAGGAGGTGGGGTGGGGGCAGTTGTTCAGTAATTCTCCATACAACTAATCTGTCTCAAGAAAGACTGAGCGAACGTTTGGAAAGGACAAATGTTTCTCTTGGCCTGGTTCTAGCAACTCAAAAACAATGGTTCCAGTTGGAAAATTTCAACCAATACTTACCAATAGCACTTGTATCGGCCAATGCAGATACATCAGTATCTGTATTGGCTCAGCCCTAGCAGTTATTGTAGTTAATTAATACATGACTTTTTCCTTTTTGCCCTCTCAGCCATCCACCCTTGCCCACTATGCTGTTCAGCCAAAGTTCCCACATGAAGAAGTGACTGGTAACTAAAGTGCTATAAATTTTTTCAACCTTATTCTGGAAATGTGTACCTTCTTTTGTTGTAATTTTCAACAACCAATTTTAGTATGATTTGAGGAGAATTGCCTAATGAATGAAACCTTGAACTTGTTGACTTTTACTGTATTAATTATTTGGAATGCTGCCAACTTTTCTAAGTCTTTACTTTTCTTTGAATTTTTTTAACTTTTGGCAGCTGTTGATCCTCAAAGTACTTAAAAGACCCAGCCAGCTCTGAGTGCCGTGGCGAAGAGCATTGAATTTACTACAAGAGGGTGGAAGAATAATTGTGGACATTTGCATTCCTCCCTTCATTACAAAGTTAATATGTCAAATGTCTAAACAGCTTTCTTTCAACAATTGCCTCAGGTCGATATTTTTTATTTGAGTGACCTGCATGGATTGTGCAACAAAAATCAACACCCCCCCCCCCTTCTTCCCTCTCTCCCCTTCTTTGCTGACTTTCTTCTTCAAACTCAAGAGATTTTGCCAATGCTGGCTCATATAATTACGGGGAAACTTTTGGTATCATCCTTTCATCATAAACAAATGAGAGAAACAGCACTTTGTGAGATTTCACACTGTAACAATCCATTTAGCTAGCAGAGCTTTCTGGAATATAAAAGCCAACCAAATTTTGTTATGTCATGCTCGTTTTTAGTCTGTTATTTGAGGTGTTGTAATGTTTATTTTTGTCTCTTGTTTGATGTGTCTGACTGGAAAAGGACCAAAGGGACCAATAGGATTTCAGTGTCCACAGTGTAGGTTTATCTAGGGTAGTGGGTCAAGTACGTCATCAATCAATGAATCAGTGACATTGATCTACCCATCCAACAATGTTTCGCAGCAGCCGATCATGGCCATTTGTAGCAGATTGTAAATCTTGTTTGTATTAAATTATTAGGGGATACTAAAGGGTACACACAATAGGAAATGTGAGAACATTAATATCACATGAACTTTCGGATATGGAAATATGGTAGACTGAAATGGTATGGTTGCAAGATGATCCTTTTATTTCCACATTTAATAACGATGTATTTTGAACTTCTAAATTGCCAAATTTCCAAGTATGTCTCAATATCAGCAGAAATCTGTATGAGTAATATTCGTATTGGTTCAGGCTAATGTTACCTCAACTCTAGTATGTGCTGTTCTGTATATTCAAGGTACTTATGTAGGATGCAATTCAATGGGTTTGTCATATTTTCTATATGATTTTGTCAAATAGGTTGTTACGTACCCAATAGGACCAAGTAATGTAAATAGTTAGCTAAAGAGGAATAGAGATGGCAGCACCAGGCATTCAAGATTAAGAATTAGCATAATATATTAAAGATCTTTATAAATAAGAACAAAGGAAATTGGAAAGATGAGAAATAATAAAATCTACTATAAGAAGATGAAGAATAAATATAAAAGAAATAAATTAATATATATATATTTGATTAATCAAATCAGTGATCATATGTAAGTTAATATGAAAATGAAAGAAGTCAAAGCACTGATACAAGTTTGTGTCTTTGAACAGATATTGCATCTGTCTGATTGATTTACCATTCCCATAGTGGAAATTTTGTTTACATCAGTGGCAGCACGTTCCAGTCGACACCCCACAGCACTTTTGGTTGCGCGTTTCAACTGTAGCACCTACTTGGATGCATGTGTCAGTCGTTTGACACCAAGTATACACTCTGTTGTACCCAGTTAGTATTGGCGCGTTCCAATCGCAGCCGCAAACAAGGAGATTAGTATATTTCCCAAAGCTTAAGAGAAAGAGGATATATGAATTCATAAATCGTCAAAGACTGAAGTAGAAGGAAGTCCAGATCCATATCTGTCCATTAAGAAGGAAGCTCACATAGGAAATCCAGGAGGAAGTTCTGACCTGTCCATTAAGAAGGAAGTCCAGATCCAGTCTGTCCATTAAGAAGGAAGTCCAGATCCAGTCTGTCCATTAAAAAGGAAGTCCAGATAGAAAAATATACAAATTGAAGAAAAGAAATAATAAAAAACATATTGAGATAAAACTTGACTGTAGATGAGAATTATAGAGAAAAGTAGCTCATCATGGAAATATTCTTTTTCCATGTATCCTTGCTTATATAATATATTCGTTTAAACGTCTCGATTGGTAGGCATCATGTCTGGTTTCGTTGTCTACACAGAACCCTACCCTGTAGATATTCTAGCTCAGGTTTAAGATTAAGATTCATGCACCTTGCACCAAAATGGAGGTAGCAAGATGTTATTCTGTACAAGAGTAGCAGTTCTGCTATATTCATTGACCCTGAACTAAAACTAGTTTCATTAATGGAATTAAAATATCTGAATTAAGGTCTGTCAAAGGAGAGAAGTCTTCTATAAAACTTTTGAGAGGAGCAAGTTCTTCATGATTGACAGATTCTAGGATGCCACTTAGTTTGCTCCACCATTTATCATATCATTTCCAAGCCAACACTACCCACCTGCACTGTGCCCTTAGACTAAGGAACTTTAAGAATTGTGAAAGGATGCAAGCAACTTTGTGGGGTGTCTATCAGTCAATAAGTAAATATGTTTGATAAATTGCTTCATTGCACTTAAGGTAGGTAAGTCATGTGATGAAAGGGACAATTTGATTTCCATGTTAGTTGATAATTTCGTGAAAATATCACTTTTTTTTGTGTATGCACTTGACTATGAAGTGGTATCTGTATTGCTGTGGTAACTGTACCAATGAAATTGGGTAAGTAGGTATACAAGCATGGGATTTAACCTCATAGTGTTTGACATTCGAGCACTACATGGGACATGGAAATCTACTTCCGTAGTTTTTTACTTTTTATCAGGTAGGCTACATATTGTATCCCTATGTTCTTCTTAAAGATTCGCATAACCACTTTTTATATATGCAAAATAATCTAACACAGTTATTTTTAGTGGTTATTATTTTATTTTATGTGCAATGTTTTGTTCTGGTTTCTCAGAACTTTCTGAAGCTACACTAAGAGATACATACAAAAATACAACCTCACATGGCTACTCACTCTACACTTCTCTCACTTGGGGCTCTACAAAAGTGTAGATTGACTAGCCATGTGTGGTTGTGTTTTTGTATGTATCTCTTAGTGTACCTTTTACAAGTTCTGTGAAACACTCACATTATGTATTTGTTTGCACCCAACTAGTGTGATCTGGAATACAGATAGCCAAATCCCGATAAAATGTTATCCGGATGTTGGAAAATTTTCTATCTGGATTTCAAATATCTAAACATCAGATATTCTGATATGAAGATATACCGATTATTTGGATATCTGAATTGTCTGGATTATCCAGATATCTGTTTTACAGGCTATCCAATCTTTTATTTGTCATTTTCATATTTCACTACACGGATTTCCTACAGAGTGACCACAAACAAAATAATCTTCTTCTAAAATGCTTCACCCCTCGAACCGTTTCGCTTTGTCCACAAGGAAGCATGCTCACCTCTGCTCCACCCCTCCTTGCAGAAGTGTGGTGAACAGGAGTCGCGGGTCTGCGCAGTTTCATTTGCTGGTGGTGAGCTCTGTACTATCCGAATTATCAGGATATTCAGATTATCTGTTGTATCCAAAATGAATGAATATGAGATGATTAGAATATGGATACCCATTACCTGGATTTTGTTGCCACCCTTAACCTGGTAGGGGTTGCAACCTTTAAGAATTTTACAACAATTAGGTAGTTAAGTTCTTGTGCTTATTCTGAATTAAACATTTCATAACCACTTTTGTGGCTAGTCACCTAAAGCTGGGTTTCCCAACCACAACATTACTCTTTTTCTGACATCGATTTTGGCACTGTCTTCAACCTGCTGGTCTGGTATTGTTAAACTTTGCATTTCCATGTGAGGAATTGCATCACTCTTTGTCCAGACCATGCGTGAGTTTACCTTAACATTTCTACCTGCATGCTGAAGAATAGATAGCAGGAAGAAGCAACTTGGCAGCTGCCAGCACTACATTTGTTGTCCAATCGTTGAATTGAAAAAGAAGAATGCTGACTTGTTTCCAATTTTGCTATCTGAAGATATTTTCCACAAGAGGCTCAACTTTGTCTAAATATTTCAGGTAAATCAGCTTCATTATTTTTTCTTCATTTTTATTTTTTAGTTGTTTGCGTAAAATTTTATTACTTTGATTGCTCTAAACGCCCTTTCAATGATGACCGAAAGTGTTGACAAAGAGCAACTTCTCAAGTTTCTTAGATTCATAGTATATCTGAAGTGACACAAGTGACAGGAAGTAAATGTGTGTGTCTTGTATCTCTCTTCTTGGTCCCCTGCTGATGTTCAGGTCATATTTACTATGGTCTGGCACTGACTGAAGGGTAACTTCAACATGTGATTTAGTTTTCATGAACTCCTTCAGGATTGCCCATTTTCATGGCATCCAGAACCTGGTTCTATGAAGGGTGCATGTTTTGCTGAATGATTGATCAAGGTGTTAAATACGAAGAAGCAGTTTTCTTGGAAAAATATCATGTACTCAATAACATTTCCCATTTTATTAAAAAGGGCAAGAATTAATTAATCTTGGAACTTGAAACATTAACTTCTGACTGTTTGTTATTTTGTTACTCTATTCACAAACTTGAGTTATGACATATTAAAAATGCAACACTACATAAAATCAGATTATGAAACATCACTTTAAAATTAGATCTAAGAAGTACAAAAACTAAGTTTCAAACTAGAATTGGCATCAATAAAGGTTTATAAAGACAAAAAGCTAACTGGATGAAAAAGTCTATACTATTACAAATTAAAATAGATCACATCATCAAGAGATGACTCTCATCTTATAACCGCAAGTAGCTTTCAATTCTAGGATTCTTATATTCCAGTAGTAGCTTTCTGTTCTTGAACCACAAGTTTACTGTATCCATTTTCACAACTTATAGTTAATGGTGAATTTGTTTGGACCACTGTGCAAAGCCTGGCTCTTGGGAAAATGTTACATACTGGACATTTGTGTGTGTGTGTGTAAATTCATGTTGTCTTATAATAGCTTATTAACTTGCCATATCAATTGAAAATATTAAAGAAAAGTTGAACAAATCAAAAGAATAAGAATGAATTATGCAATCAGAGCCACACATGTCATCGGAATATTTGAAACCTTGCTTAAATTCAGTCTTCACACAGCAATCTTGTTAATTACAAAATCCAACTGTATAGATTTCTTTATGTACCCAGAGAATCTGCACATTTCACAATCATCTGATTATTCAGACATGTGGCACTATCCATAACAAAACTCACAATATTGTCATATAAATTATTTTATTCCTAATTGGGAAATGAGAGACGCGGTAGTAGATAGATACAGAGAAATTAGTACTCACTTTATCTGCGAAACTTTTTTTTTGTTCCATTTATTTCAGTGACCACTCACTGCCACCATCCTCATTGAAACTTGTTGTACTGTTGCCTGGCATGCTTCTATTGTTCGTAGTTCTCCGGCTGCCGCTAGGTGCCCTGTTGTATTAGGGAAATCTAAGTGTGATGTTCCTGTCCGCTATCGACAGGAATTTACGTTAATTTATTTTAATGTAAAAATATTGAAATTGAAATACAGAACTATGACTTTGCATGTTCAAACTCTCTAAAATATAATAATAAATAAGTAATAAAATGGAATCGGCTACAACCTGGAAAATGTAACTTCATGCAAAAGCTTTTAGAATTAATTATAAAAAATGAACAGAATTGAGTCATTACCTGATGTCAGCATGAGACCTGGAAGACACTTATCTTCAAGAAGTTGCACCTAATACATATAATATGCAAATGCATGTCAAGCAAGGTGTTGGCGATTGTGTAAGCAATCTGCCTTAAACAAAGTTTTCCTTCTTAGATGGTAGTTATGGAAGTTGTCACTTGATACTTGATGGTGTTTCATCAGTCCAATATTAGTATCACTGTTAATGTGGCCAATGTGAATTAATTTCACATACACATCAAGAAATTCGAGTAACAGGGACTTTTTGATTATAAATGCTTAGCCCTTGTAACTTTTACATTCACTATTTTTCCATAAGAATGTGTCACGATTATAACAAACTGACCACCACATAGGTATTCTCCAAATTTATTGTGATAGATTGAAATATGGGTTTTTGTGTTTAGCTTATTATACATCACTTTTCTGGTCTTGAAATCATAAATCATCTCTTGGTTTTATTTCGACTACTTTCCTTTTTTCCACTTCCACCTGTTTATTAAAATGTGTTGCTGCATCGGGACTGCCAGTTATTTGCATCCATCTGAAGATACTAACTAACCAAAAATGATTTTGCATCATGTTACTGTCACTGCAGTCTCTAGAACTAGATAAGTTTGCAACAATGTTGGCAAATGACGAATTGTTGAAAATAAACTTCACATAATTCCCAGAATTCAAGAGAATTCCCGTTCAATATATACAGCCTCTTCAGTATTGGTAACTACACAATGCCACGTTGATGGTTGAATATGTTGAGTGACAAATGATTTCATCACACAAGGTTGCAGACTTCATTGTCCTCATTAGCCAAGAAGAAAACAAAACCGACAGTAAACTACAAATGTATACATACACTTATACAATGCGATTGTTAACATTTTATGCTAAGATTTTCCAAGAATTTACCAATCATTCACTTTCTGAATATTCAACTGTGCAGTGGTATCCATTAAAAGAAATTCCTATTCATGTTCAAACAATGTTATTATAATGATAATAGAAATTAAATACAAAATATATTTGTCATTTACTAATACATCATAACCAAGATCCCGATGGAAGTCCCCACTGTTTAGCATCAGGGAAATACAGACACCATGAAACATTTTTTTCTGGAAATTCTAATAAGAAGTCTCAGCCCATTCAAAGTGGTCAAAATGCTGACTCAAAGTGGGCAATGTCTCCTCTCTAGCTATGTCCCTTATCAGAAACACAATTCTGGGTATTCTCTTTTGTAAGTATTCTTCAAATATATGTGTTTTGTCCAACATACAATTAAAATTATATGCCTTTATCAGCTGATGTAAATAGCATTGATTAATCTGTCTACTTCCAAGGATATAATGAAATTTGCTAAAAAAAATCAATTATAAACAGTTTGGTTTTAATGACAGTGAAACTTGTTACTCATGGTTTCCGCGTAACTGTTTATTTTATTTTATTTTTTAAAACTAATTTTGGTGGCCGCCGCCACCACACTTATTGTTAATAGAACATTAGAGAGAACATACTAGTTACCTAGTGAGAAATTCTTTTTGGGTACAATTCTTGTTGCAAATTGATCAGGTTTTTATTGTTTCTCTTTCATATGAACATTTTGTGTCTTAAGAAATCTCTCTTTTAGATAAAATATTTGCTAATACTGAAACATACATTTCTTTCTTCTTCTCTTAGCATATTGAATAATCTCGTTATTACTTTCTGGAAGTATGGGTGAAGATACAGGCTTCATTATTCTCCCATTCATGTATACATTATAAATAGTTATTTCGGTATTGTTGTAAAGTTGTTTGCCTGGAGTTTTCTGATGATAATGGCATGCATGTAATGGGTATATCTTGCATGCTGATGATACTTTCCTTGTAGTATCTGTTCTGGCGTCTGAAAAAGGGGGAGAGATAATAGGACACATGTCAATTTTGCCAGATTAACATTCAAATTAATGCACTAAACTAAGAAAATAATCTATGGTTATAATGTCCAAGTTGGGAGTAAGGATTTGATTGGAGTGCAAGTGAGGGTGTGGATGTCAAATCCCAAAGTAGCATTAACAGAAATAACTTTGTTGTGAATCAATGGCTTGCTGTTAATGCACCGTTTCAAAACTTCATAAGAGTTTCACCAGGAATTGTGATATTGTAGCCCAAAACACTAATATGTTCAACAATATTCAAAGTCCAACATTCAATTAATTCAAAATTCAGGATCAGCAAAATGGTGATGCAATTCCAACACTTAATCATGCATTTACTACAATTCTACAATCTACGCTGTTTCCCCATCTACAGCTACTGTAGGACACCTTCATTTATGTTTCAGTAATTCTTCATGTGAGAAAAGATCAAAACTTATTTTTACTAATGTTTATTTTCTACTAAATTGCCATATAACAAATACAGGTGATTCAAAAAGGACTTTACAACTTTCAAAGCATATAGAAATGTATTCAGGTAACTTAGAGTCTGTTGAGGTGCCATTGCAAAGCAAAACACATCAAGTTTGTCATACAACATTCATGTTGGGTCGATGTGGCTACCATTTGTAAAGCGGCATACAGCCCACCTGAAGTTGATTTCATTCCAGACTTTCACCAGTAAGTCAGGCATCACTTCTGCAGTGGCAGCGGTAATGCAATCTCAGTTCAGCAAGATCAGCAGGTAAAGGTTGTACAAATCCGATCTTTAATGAAACCCCACATGAAAAAATCTAACGGGGACTAATCTGGGTAGCAAGGGGTCCATGCAATTGGACCTGTATGACCAATAAACTGACCCGAGAATCGGGTATCAAGAAAATCACTGACTGCTACGTGGTAGTGATGTGATGCCCCATCTTGCTGATAGTAAAGGTGTACATCTTAGTCATCCTTGTCGAACTAAAGAATTAGAAAATTTTGTAATATATCCAGATATGCAGAAGACTTTGTAGCATATCCAGATCCACAATACCATTTATGTTTGCCTCCTGGAAGAAGAACAGGCCGTACAATTTTTGTTTGCTAAGGGCACAAAAAACATTGATCTTAGGGCTATCACGAATACGCTGCACAGTTTCATGAGTTATGGGTGTTCACCTGTCAACTGATGTGAAACGATCACTAAAAATGACATTGTCTAGGAATGTCTTCTTACCTGTAATTCTATCCAACATTTGCACACAGAATTGCTGGCAAGCAACTTTATCTGCATCCATAATGTGTTGAACCATTCTTAGTTTGTATGACTTCAAGAGAAAGTGTTTACATAATACATGCCAGACAGTCGGTTGTCGAATGCCAGTCTCACGTGATGCACGTCTTGATTTCGTAGGACTCCAGACAAAGCGTTCTCTGAGTTCTTCCACATCAGTTTCAGGAACTTGTGTACATCCTGGTGATTTTGCATGTCATACAGAACAACCAGTATCAAGGATGGTTTGGTGCCAAGAGTGAATTGTAGGCCTGCTAGGAGGTGCCTTACGATACTCTGTATGAAACTTATGTTGCGTCACGTGAAACCAAAACACACAGCAAGCATGTTCCGCACCAGTAAAAGTAGCCATTTTGAGGAACAATGCTGACAGCACTACTTGTGGGTGACTTTGGTATTAATGGAAAGGAAAATTAATAATTAGGTTGCTTAAACAACCAGGACAAATTACAAAATTAGCTTCAGGTTTTTGCTTTTAGATGTCTTGTAAACGCGTGCCTGTAGCTTAGTCATATTGCTTCCAGTAGTTGTAACGACAGAGTAGTTTGCTACTTCTTAACTATGTGTTACCACAGTAAATTTCTCCTGAGTAGAACAATTTTAAATAATGCACATTAAACAATATAAATAAGATTTTAATCATCCAAATTAATGAATGCTTATTGGTGTCATGTTTTCAGGGAGGTAAGTAAGATTCTAATTAGGGAGCAGTTATTTTCTTAGTTGCAACAATTTTCATGTGGACCATGAAAGTCTAAATATGGTTTCACTTGTGCCACATGTATCTAAATTGTGTCGTGCCAAGGTTACATATTTTCAAGGTATCCAAGAACTTCAAAAATTCTCGATTATTATTGATGACCACTCACTTATTTAGTTATGTCCCCTTTCACTTCAAAACAAAGGACTTCACTGTGATTATGTGGAAGGTGAACCCATCCATTAATTTTGTCAGTTTTCACACTTTTGCATGAGTAAATGCAAGACCATCAGTTTGATTCATTTTTCGCACTACTCTTGACACACTTATTGAATAATGCTATAACATTCATTGGGTATGTATCTTGAAATGCACGTATACTTGCCAATCGTGAATTAGGTTATCATAAGTTCCAACAATTCATGCAGGCTGCTGTACCATTCGGAACAATGAATCCTGTTATTTGAAAGTACTACAAAGATGAGAAAAGTTCCATCATAAAATTTGGGGAAAAAAAAAGGATTTGCTGTGTAAGCTGTCCGATGTGACCACCCTCTGCTTTTTGATGCACCTATGCTACCATACACATACTGTATGTGCTACAAAGTATGTAAATAGCGCCCTTTAATAAGTGATATCAATCCATGCATGCATATTCTGAAACTTCACCAAGCATCCCCCAGCTTTTCACTTGATTCACTTGCTAATGCATGTCCTTAATGACAGTCTATTCTACTATCCTTTCTTCTCATTGATATGTAAATCTCAGTGACTATTTTTTTCCCCCTCCAGATATCTGAACAAGAACTACAGGAGAGGACAGAACCAAGATGTTCCAAGGTCAGTTACACTAGTACCTTCAGGAAAATTACGTGATCAAGAACAAGCAAAAGACAATAGAGAAGTTAACTTTGAACCTGAACCTTCACCAAAATACTCTAAAACCAAGGCAGATATTGAAGATACCAAGCACTGTAACAGGAAAAAACAACATATCTCTTCAATGTTCAACCAAATTTTCTCCAAGGAAGGAATTTTGTTTGCTCATTCAAATGTCCTTGCAAAGGAGAAGTTTTTTATTCACTCAGTTTGCAAGAGAAAATTTATTCCTGAAGATAACCGTTACACACAAAGAAGGGTTTACACCAAAGATAAACCTTTTAATTGTTCAATTTGCAACAAAGATTTTGCCAAAAAAATAACCTTAATAGACACATGAGGATCCACACAAAGGAGAAACCTTTTGATTGTTCTATTTGCAGTAAAGATTTTTCCCAAAAATGCTCTCTTAATAAACATATGAGGGCACACACAAATGAAAAACCTTTTAAGTGTGCTATTTGCAACAAAGATTTTTCCAGGAAATCAAAACTTTATATGCATATGGGGGTTCACAACAAAGAGAAACCATTTAAGTGCTCAGTCTGTGGCAAAGGTTTTTCCCGTAGAGGAGATTATAATCGTCATGTGTTTGTTCACAGCAAAGAGAGGCCTTTTAAGTGTTCAGTTTGTGACAAAGATTTTTCCGAGAAATCAATCCTTGGAATTCATATGAGGGTTCACAACGAAGATATTCCTTTCAAGTGTTCAATTTGCAACAAAGATTTTACCCAGAAATCTATCCTTAATAGACATATGAGGGTTCACAACAAAGAAAAGCCTGTTAAGTGTTCAATTTGCAACAAAGATTTCACCCAGAAATCTGGCCTTGATATTCATATGAGGGTTCACTACAAAGAGAAACCTTTTAAGTGTTCAATTTGCAACAAAAATTTTGCCCATAAAGGAAATCTTAGTGTACATGTGAGGTATCACAGCAAAGAGAGGCCTTTTAAGTGTTCAATTTGTGACAAAGATTTTTCCCAGAAAGCAGATCTTCGAGTGCATATGAGGATTCACACTAAGGAGAAACCTTTTAATTGTTCAATTTGCAGTAAAGTTTTTCCCCAAAAAACTCACCTTAATACACACATGACAGTACACACAAAAGAGAAACGTTTTAATTGTTCTATTTGTAGCAAAGAGTTTTCCTACAATGACTCACTTAATAAACATAAGAGGGCACACAGAAATGAAAAACCTTTTAAGTGTACAATTTGCAATAAAGATTTTGCCCAAAAACATCACCTTAATACACACATGACAGTACACACTAAGGAGAAACCTTTTAATTGTATTATTTGCAGTAAAGATTTTTCCCACAAATCCTCGCATTATAAACATATGAGGGCACACAAATGAAAAACCTTTTAAGTGTGCAATTTCCAACAAAGATTTTTCCGAAAAACTTCAATTTAATATACACATGAGAGTACACACAAAGAGAAACCCTTGAATTGTTTAAAATGTGACCAGTATTTTACCCATAAATATATATAATTACTAAACATGTGAAGAGGGTGCATAGCAAATAGAACTTAAAAACCATTTGCACACAGGGAATGGTGTTTCTGGGTAGAAATCTCTGGAAATTCTTGTCATTCTGTGCATGTATCATTTGGGATAGGATCCCGAGCTCTGTATTATACAAATTTATACTTCATGTCTACAACTATGGTGCAACCATTTTATTAATTGAGATCTCAACCATCCATTTCAATGGTACTGTGCAGACCTGTTTTCGATAGCCCTACTGAAAATTCTGTTTACTGTTTTCAGTAGTAGGTGAACTGTACAGGTAATATTTTCTACTGTTTTTAGCAGCCCAACTGTGTCTACTGTTTTCAGTAGGTGAACTGTATTACTAATGTTTTCTACTGTTTTTGGTAGTCCAATTGTTTCTCCTATCTTAAGTGGCTGAACTGTGCTCTTTATGTGTTCAGTAACATAATTGTACAACCAACATCTTTTATTGTGTTCAGCATATTGATGTATGACAACAGTACTATTATCAGTAATGAAAAATTCCTTATCAATACAACTGAAAATGCAATGGAAAGATCATATAAACAACTAAAATAAATATATGGTAAAGCGTGTGGAACTTGCTACCTAGGAATGTGCAACAAAGAAATCAAATAAAGTTAATTTAGGGTGTAAGGGGTACCTTCCACATAGGCACCCAAAAGTCAACCTCACTTCCACTTAGTACACTTTGGACTGCATTTTGCAGACGAACAATGCTCTGGCAACTGGCAGTATGGCCAGTATAATTTTGTGCGTGTTGTCCTGTTATTTGTCCTTGTGTGTGCTAAGTGTCCGCTTACAGCCTTAGCTTTTAACAGAAGTCAAGAAAATTTTAATATTTTTAGTTCTGCAACGTTCGAGTTGTTATTTGTAATGATAATGGGCTGGCCCCCATATAATGTGACTGGTGCAAGATAGTCCAAGGGCTGACGCACCCAAAATTTTAAATTCAAAATCATATTCAAAAAAAGTGAACACGATTTTAAGTATTTAGCTTCATTGTGGTTAATGCACTGTAGAAAATTGAAAAACATACTGTTTTATACATAAGTTGACATATTGTTTTTCATATATTCACACGAAAACAGAAAAAAGTAGTTTAAACAAGACCTGATCCTCAATGCTTGAAAAACCAAAACATGCAAGCACTGTTAACTATGTCGATCAAAAGAGGCACTACACAGATATATGCGTAATAATAATCATGGAAATTCCATGCTGAAAAAAGATCAACTGATATGATAATGTATTCAAACTACTAGCTGCTTTAAAGCTGAGCTATCTCTTAAGAAAGATTTGTAGTAACTTATTCATTAAGATATATCTGACTTCAGTAGTATTCATTACAAAAACAGTAGAAATTCAGTTAATGTACTGTTTTTTCCAATGCACTTCAAAATCTCAAAATTACTGAATATATGGTGTCAAGAATGGATTTTGCCTATTCTTGGAATCAATAAATAATTTTATAATATATTGTAGCAAGTATTATGCGTAATTATTCACATTGTTTTTTCAGTACAGTAGTCCTACTGTAGAGTACAGTAGCTGTACAGTAGATCTGCAATAGGATTTCAGTACATTTCACAGTACACAGTAGAAGACATTTGAAAACATTAGAATTTGTTTACTGAGAACTAGAAATTTCCAGCAGGGAGTTGTAAAAAAATAACCATTCATAACAGGATGTGGGCTTTTTAAATAGTAAGCCATTGTTTAAGAATTATTTTTAGCCAAAGTACCAAGCAAAGAAAGAAGCTTCATCACCAGTAGCAATAACTCAGGGTGGCTACTCACTGGGAATTATGCATGAATTATTGTCTCCGGGAATTATACGTGAATTATGCAGGAATTTTGCTCCTTGGACGTGAAAAATTGCAACTTTTATTTCATAAATTTTCTGAGGCATGCTTTCACAGTTTAGATTTTAGGTTTGTCGAGTGTAACATTCTGCTTTGGTGGTACAAAAAAAAGTAAGCTACTAAGTTATAAATCTTACAGGCAGAGATCAAAAAAATATTAACGTTGCAGAACCCTTACAAAATTACTGAAGTTGGAAAGCGGCGTGAGGTGTTTGCAGTGTTGTTCACAGCACCTCAATTACAATTGTAATAGTAATCTGGACCCAATCAAATATGCATCATATGCTACTCATGTGTATAGCTAAATTACAGATATTTATTTGTAATAAGGGACGTCTGCTAGGCTTCTGATTTTGTGCCTAATTCAATGCAAAATAAACGTTAGGCGAAATTTCCAAAATTGCGTACGAGTAACGGAAAGTATAATCACTATTATTACCTTCACCACTAACTACACAAGTCATGTATGCCCACACTTATTGATTGGTATGGCAAGGTTAAATTATCGTACTCGTACTTTAGTTTTAACAACTTTTGGCAACTTTGTTCAAAGATTTCGTTTTAACAACAACTTCTAATCTTCACAGGTTTATCTTGCATTAATAACTTTTGTATGAACAGCAAGCAATAACAAGAAGTGAACAATTACTTTGCGAACATCACATTTGTCAATTTCAAGTTCATCAATCAGTAATTCCAACATTTGCATAAATGAGTAAAAAGATAAATAAGAATTTTAGCAAACTCTTCAATATTATAACGTACATGTTTGCTTAAACTTAACTATAACTTTTTGTCCAGCAAAAACTTGATTAATCAAAAGTGTCAACACTTGGCATTCATAAGATACAACACTACAATGTTTACCTACGTGGCTTTCATTTCATTGCTTTGTTTAAGAACCTCGATGCTTTTTGTAGTTTACGATAAATTACAAGACTAACACAAAAAGACATGCATTAAACTAGATGCTCATTTGGAAAGAAGGTTACGGGAGCAATTACTTTCTTTACTTTATTCAGAAGTGTTCGCATGTAACATGACGAAAATCAATGATGTCGCGATTAGTAAATGTTACTGTTTGTGACGGTATCTTTCTTTTTTAAATGTTTTTTGTTTTACTGCAAGAAACACAACCTGGTAACACCATAATGTTTTACTTGCAAATAATTAAGAATTCTAGGTCAGTACTTTTTCCAATTTTACAAGAATCACGATTACATAAATTCAATAATGATTTATCTGTTCAAACTTATTTGCCATGAAGTTCAAAGTGAGCAACTTCACTGGGGGAGTTAATTTAAATACGTTTTGTGCATTTAAAGTACTAGTAAACGTGCATTATGCAACCGGAACTATTTTCTTGGGCACTTGCACTAGTTTGTTCTAACACTGGGAAAACTGGGGTGAGCCCAATATAACACCAAATACTGTGGGCACACTTTAAGAACGTAATTTTCATACCTTATTTGGAAGTTCAATGCGATGTTTCATGCACTAGTATAGGTATCTGTCGTGTTTCCCAAAACGTATTTACAGCACATCATTCACTAAGAAGTATGGGGCTGATTTCCAAGTTCTGCCCCCTCACAAACGTTGTACATCCATGTTTTCACATACAATCGTCAAATGTTCATCTATTCTAATTCATTGACGTTACTAACTAGTACATGAATCATACCCCCCTGGTATTACATTTGCTGAAAAAGGCAAAGTCCATGCAATGCCAATTCGAACTGCCAAAACGGCAATTACAACTGCCTCATGCTGCTACGTGATTAGAATTGTGTGTGTCAGTTCAAGCTTGCTTCCCACAGCAGGTCTGGTTGCGTCATGCACCAGATGGCATGATTATGAAAACAGCCGAGCTAGCAAAACAGGTGCTGCCACCTATTGCGAGTTTCTAGAACTACGTCACCTCTTTCGTAACATGAGCGTTTTACCGCAAACAACACTCGATGTTGAAAAATTGTAGAATTTTCGGTAATTTTATAAATATTAAACCAGGTTTTTACGGAAAATCGCTACACGAGGAAGTAAAAGAAAGCTGCATTGGAAATTATAATAAAACAGAATAATTCTCTGAACTCGTGGTAGGACAAATGTATAACGTGGTAGGCAAGGATAATTGTTAAAGGCAAAAAAATCCAGAGGGAAGTACAGTACAGTAATGGAATTCGTATAGATTCCTATTTTAACTTCTCGTGCAGCCTTTCCTTATTTTTAGCTTGCCTTGTTAAGTGTCATTGGTTTGAAATTTCTTTGTATGAACAATGTTTAATTCCTAAAACTGTGAACGTTTATGTACGAATATAATATCAGAGATCATTTTTATTTCTTTAGGATAGAAACAGCAATGTGGGTTTATTTCACTCTGTTGAGTACTTGCATGCATTAAGGTCCATATAAAATCTTGGATGAACCACATTTTTTTTTGTACATGTATTCCAACAAACTGACTCCAAAACATATGATTGTGAATTGTGTTTATTGATCGATGTAACATTTTAGAAATAGAACGCCATTTATCTATATTGTGGGTTTTAAGTGCTTTTGTCCCTATTGTTTCTTTCTAACACAAGGAATATTGTAAATGAAAAGTTTTACCTGAACAGTCCCTGGCAATAAATATTGGGCATATAGATCCTGAAAAACTGTCTTCCCTGCATGGCGCTGTGTGTGGTGCCTAACTCTACGGGGATAAGCAGATTCTAACAGTGAAGTTTGAATGGCAATTTCTACCAGCCCCGTAGATTTAGGGAACACTGTAATGTGCAAGTTCCCGCACGTTCATTACTTTCTGTAAACTTGGATTTGGGTGCGGTTTTCAACAGGAAGCACTCAAACCACTGTGGATTGATCTTATCTCGCCTGTCTTCAGTCCACATGCACTTGTTACCTTGTGGTGAAGTAAGGTCAGCAACAACAGGAAAACTGCGGTTACTGAGAAGGTTTCTAGGAACCAGATACGATCAGCTACTCCACGTGCGTAGAGCCCCACATGTGAGGGATACCGTACCATACCCGTTCGATTAAGAAATATTGACCCTGACAGACCTTGTCAGCTCTTGCTCAGAAATGTGTTGGGTAAGCCTTTCACAGGAAATGGTAAGAACACTGGCCTTTGGTGAGAGGTGACGAGAGGCCAAACGAGGGTTTAAATAGGTGCACATGAGAGCGACACGAGGTCTTTTAATCTGGAATCATCGGAGAAGCAGGAGCTACTGGTCTTATTTCTATACCAAACAGGGTAAGCTAGTCTACACCCCATTCTGCCATTCGCATTTCTCACTTCAGTCTAAAACGAATCATGAGTCTATTTTAATAATAAGTTAGATATTTGTACCTGCCCGTTCAGGGCTGTCTCTACCATCAACAAGTATTAATCAGGAAGGGGCAAGTTACATCCCTATTTAAGATCCCCGCATTCAGGTTGGAATGCTACGTGGTGGATTGATGCGGTCATTTTCATTTTGTTTTGGAAATGAAAAGCGTCATGCCTTGTTTTCCTAAACAGACATGAAAATTGAAAGGGTAGGCATCGCGGTTGGAGTTGCGGAATTTTTTTTAATTTATTTCACTCTAAAATAAATGAAAATTGAAATTCATTAAGATCATGTTAGACTTGTTTCTTCGCGGAATTTTTTACTAACGGGGGTTAATTTTTTTTAAATAAGGTACGTCACCATTGTTAGTAATGCCTTATGTCATTTATTGAGTTGGAGGACGAGCTTGATACCACATTGGATAGGCTCATCATTCTCGCCAATAATGCTGTTGGTCCGTCTTTTGATGTGGAGGGCCTACCTTGTGCCTCAATCACCCCAATCAGAAGTCATCCATTAACTAGAAGTCGCGCACGCGCGCAGGCTAACTTTCAAATTGATAATCGTCCCACAGTTCTTGTGGATCCACCCACCATGGCTCAACTACCTTTTGTTCATCCCTTCCTGTTCGAAAGCATTCAGTTTCAGGGTGCCTCGGGGGAGGATGTTACTAAATTCATAGATCGTTTCGAAAGTGCGGCGATTCTGAACAATTGGGAGGAGACGAAAAAACTGCAATTGTTCCCGGCGTTGTTATGTGGGGCAGCCCTCCGCTGGTTTAATGCAATTTGCCAGCAACCAGGCGTCAATTTAGTCAGCTATGAGGACGTCAAGAAAAAACTTATTGAAGAATTCACAGGCTCCCTTGATCAGCTGCAGATCGACGAGCAGATCAGATATCGGTTCCACAGGGACGATGAACGGGTATCATCTTATGTTAGGGACAAGCAGACCCTCTTGTTTAAGATGGACCATAACATGGCTGTGAATAAGCAGCTTAAATATATAAACGCAGGTCTTCAACCGGAATTTATCAGGGAGATATACAAGAAACAATATAATTCAGTTCCGGAGCTTTTGAAAGACCTCAAGGAATATGAAAAAGCAAAGTTCCTTATGCGCCGCAGAACGGTGCAAGAGCTCTTGCATTCGGCTCAGAAGGAAACTCTTTTTCCGTCTCCTGCTGAGTTGCGCATTCCTCACCAGAACCCCGTAGTTAGCACTACTGCGGTTGCTCCGGAATCAGCACCTCGGGCTAATCAAGACATGACTAATCAGCTGCAAGCCTTGCAAGCTGAATTGGACCTTGTCAAAAGACAACAAACGTCTCTCCCAACTTCAGAACCGTCCACCGTAGAAGCTTTGGCTAAGCAGGTCAGCAACCTAGCGTTAAAAGTCGAGGAAGTTATACATTCACATGATCACGAAAATTTTCAAACTGTAGGCCAAAATTATCAAAGTGGTAATTTTAATCACAATCGAGGTTCAAACAACAGACGAGGCTTTCAGGGCAGGGGAAGTAGAGGCTATCGTTCAAACAACGGCCGGTTTCAGAATCGTTCCCATTTTCAGCGTGGCTGGGGGCGAGGTTCACCAGCCCCCCGCGGTCGTCCCGAACAAGGTGACCGGCGTGGCCCACAACTTTGTTATAAATGTGGTTTTCCTAATCACCACCAAGAATTTTGTCTTCAAAATCCAGAAGATTTAAACGCCAATTAACCGCAAGTAATGGAGACATACCTGCGGGCAGTAAAAAGATTTTAGTCTCTACTTTCCCGTCTGAAGACCTCATTTATGTACATGCCAATGTAAATGGGGAACGTCAAAGGTTTATTGTCGATTGTGGGAGCCAAATAAGTGTAACAAGTGATAAGGGTATTCCTGCCCATGCTAGGAGGTTTCAAATCAACACTCTAGTTAAAGGTGTCACGAATAATTGTTTAACAATTAAAGAAATTGTACTTTTAGATTTTTCTCTAAATGGATTTACATATAGCACCCCTTCAGGGTGGTACAAGATTTTGGTCATAACACCATCCTTGGTAATGATTTTCTCAAAGCCCAAAATGCAAATTTAGATTTTGAAAGCAATAAATTGGCTTTGAGCAGATTGGGCACTCCCCCGCGCAACCGCATTCGGTTTGATTCGAAGAAAGCTTTTGATGTTTCCGTTAAATTGACAGGTTTGCTGGTACATACTGTTGAACCTGAATATGTGGCTTCTAAACGAATTGTTGTGAAACCAAGATCACATTTGTGCATCCCTTTAAAATTAGTCAATACAGAAAATCAGAATTTAACTTTACTTGAGCCGGATGCAAATTTTCAGGCTAAATCTGGCATAATGGTACCAAGGTCGATACTCAACCCTGCTACACAACTTGTTTGTTTATCCAACCCTTTGAATTATAGAATTGTAATTCGCAAAGGTACTCGGATCGGTGGCGCAGAATCTTGTGAGTTGGCAACGGTGGATCGGGAAAATAGTTCTGTAACAATTAATTTAACAAAGAAAGAATCAGAAAACGACGATATCCCACAAGTGGATATATCCAAATTTGACATTAATCCTCAATTGGAGGAACATGAGAAAAATCAACTTTTAGAGCTTTTGTTAAAATACAAAAATGTTTTCAGTTGGTCCGAGAATGACATGGGCCTTGCCACCAATTACAAACATAGGATAAAGCTTTCTGATCCTACGCCGTTCCATAAGCAGCAATATCCGATCCCGGTACATTTGCGAACAGAGATAAAGAAACAAATTGAGACTTTGAAAAAACAGGGAATAATCCGGGATAGTACAAGTCCTTCTAATTCACCAGTTATACTTGTGAAAAAGCGTGACGGAAGTTACCGTTTTATTGAAGACGGTCGCTTTTTGAATAAACGCTCTGTGTTCGATGCGATGGCCATGCCTTCGATTCAGTCTATCTTGCACGATATGGGCGGAAAGCAGTACTATTCTAGTTCAGATTTACGTTCAGGATTATTTCAGATACCATTAACCGAAGACAGTAAACAGTACACAGCCTTCTCTATTCCCAACCTAGGTCATTTTGAATTTAATGTTTTAAGTCAGGGTCATATTGCTTCTCCAGCAGCGATGAATCGAACACTTCAATTGGCGTGTAGCGGAATGCAAAGTGATAACTTCGCCTTTTATATGGATGATTTGTTTACCTGGGGCCATACCTTTAATGAAATGTTGACAACACTGGAAAAATTGTTTCAGTGTCTACAAAACGCTGGCTTGAAAATTTCTCCACACAAATGTAAATTTGGTTATTTTGAGATACTCGCCCTTGGACATTTGGTGGGGCGTTATGGCCTACGCCTGAGTGACCGTATTATTTCTTCTATTAAGACTTACCGCACCCCCTCCACCACAAAACAAGTTAAACGAATTTTAGGTTTATGTTCATATGTCCGTAGATACGTCCCATCCTTTTCAGAGAAGGCCCAAACTCTCCAGTCCCTCTTGGGAAAAGGCAAAAAAATTGTATGGGGGAAGACCAAGAAACAGCTTTTACCAAGAAACACGCTTTAATAACTGCCCCAGTTTTGCTACCCTATGACCCCTCTAAAGAAACACGCGTTTACTGTGATGCAAGTCTGAAAGGTCTTGGGGCTATTTTAACACAGCCAAATGCAAATAATGATTTCCTTCCTGTAGCATATGCAAGTCGAACACTCAAAAAAGGGAAAGAAAAATTGTCCATCATGGAACTAGAACTATCAGCGGTTCTGCATGCCCTCAAAACCTTCAGGTTTTATTTAATTGGGAAAACTTTCGAAATTGTAACAGACAATAAAGCAGTCAGTTATTTGCGAACCACTCGTAATTTGAGTTCGAAGCTCTCGCGGTGGAGTGCAGAGCTTGATCCATACGATTTCACGGTCGTTCATTGTAAATCTACATAAAATATTTCCGAAATACAACGCCATTTATCTATATTGTGGGTTTTAAGTGCTTTTGCCCCTATTGTTTCTTACACAAGGAATATTGTAAAGGAAAAGTTTTACCTGAACAGTCCCTGGTAATAAAAATTGGGCATATAGATCCTGAAAAACTCTCTTTCCTGAATGGCGTTGTGTGTGCTGCCTAACTACGGGGATAAGCAGATTCTAACAGTGAAGTTTGAATGGCAATTTCTACCAGCCCCGTAGATTTATGCAACACTGTAACGTGCAAGTTCCCGCACGTTCATGACTTTCTGTAAACTTGGATTTGGGTGCGGTTTTCAACAGGAAGCACTCAAAGCTCTGTGGATTGATCTTATCTCGCCTGTCTTCAGTCCACATGCACTTGTTACCCTGTGGTGAAGTAAGGTCAGCAACAACAGGAAAACTGCGGTTACTGAGAAGGTTTCTAGGAAGCAGATACGATCAGCTACTCCACGTGCGGAGAGCCCCACATGTGAGGATACCACATGCGAACGACCGATGACACGATGCAAGGACAGTCAGTCCTCTGTCCATGTCTCCCTGACCTTCCGCACTTCCTGACAACGACACGAGGCAACAGAAATAACCCTGCCTAAGGTTGTTTCGGCCACACCCGAAGTATATAAGCCCTAGTCACAAGACTAGAAGTGTGGTAGTCGACCAGCAGATCTGAATTACGGCCGGAGGCACTATCCAGTCTCCGACCCAAGATGGCTATCCACCCAGCCAAGTCCAGGCTGTCTTCAGGCACTTACAAGATGGACAAGGATCTTCACTTCAAGTTTACTAAGTATCGCTAATCTACCCTTCTTTCATTTCAGCTCCCTTCCCCTAACACATAGGTTGGGATATTCTTCATATATCAGCTACACCTGCTACCTATAATAAACCTTGTTATTGTTAATCATTACTTATGCGCCTGATTATGTCTACACCTTACAGCTTCTCCTATTTAGGATTAAGACTACCTAGATATTAATGCATTCTCTTTCAGCTCGAAGCCCAGACGTCTTGAGTTACATAACCCCTAACGGTACACTTGGGCACAGGCCCGACAACTGTTACATTTGGTGGAGGTGCGTTTTTCTCTTTTCCAACGGAGGACCGATCTCAGTACCCTAACTAACTAACTAACTAACTCTCTAGCCTTCTTAAACCCGAAGGTTCATGGCTGCAGCAACACAGGCCTTCCATCTGTCCCTATCTTGAGCAAGATCTATATACTCTTTTCCATCCCTACCGATTTCCCTTAGGTCCATCTCGACGTTGTCCCTCCATCTTCGTCTTGGCCTTCCTACAGGTCTCTTACCATCAGGTTTCCCAACAAGAATCCTGTAAACTCCTCTTTCCTCTCCCATTCGTGCCACATGGCCTGCCCACCTAAGTCTTCTTGATTTAATTATTCTAATAATGTCTGGACATGAATACAAATTATGTAGTTCTAAATTATGTAACCTTCTCCACTCACCTGTCTCCTCATCCCTTTTAGGTCCAAATATTTTCCTAAGGATCCTATTTTCAAATACTCTCAATTTATGTTCCTCTTTCAATGTAAGGGACCAAGTTTCACACCCATATAATACTACAGGCAAAATTACTGTTTTGTATATTTTAACTTTTAGATTCTTAGATATTAAACGAGAAGACAAAAGTTTATGAAGAGAGAAGTAACATGCATTTCCTGAATTAAGCCTACTTTTTATTTCCCTTTTAATATAATTTTCATTTGTTAATATTACTCCTAAGTATTTGAATTTGGAAACTGGTTCAAACGAGTTGTTATCAATAATTAGATTTTGATTATTACCTAACACTTGGTTTCGGCCTGTAAGCATATATTTAGTTTTCTCTTTGTTAACTTCCAAACCTATCTCTTTAGCAGTTTTGAAAAATATTTTCGCATTATTCTTAATTGTATTCACATCATCCCCCAGTAAGTCTACATCATCTGCATATGCTAACAACTGAGTCACACCATTTAATTTTAGTCCTTCTTTAGTTTCGTTTACCTTCCTAACAGCATATTCTAAGGCAAAATTAAAGAGCAATGGAGATAATGCATCTCCTTGTTTTAACCCATCATGAATTGTAAATTTGTCAGACATATTAATACCCACACGAATTTTACTTTCTGTTTCACTGGTGCATATTTTTATCATACTAACAAGCTTCTTAGGTATTCCAAACTCTACTAATATATTATATAATTTATCTCTTTTGACCGAATCATATGCTTTTTTGAAATCAATGAATAGCTGATGGACATTTTGATTATATTCCCACTTTTTTTCAAGTGTCTGTCTGATGTGAAAAATTTGATCTGTAGTTGATCTGTTGCGTTTAAATCCACATTGATAATCACCTATAATTTCATTAGCATATGGGGTTAGTCTTGTTAAAAGAATGTTAGATAATATTTTATATGTTGTTGAGAGTAGAGAAATTCCACGGTAATTATTGCAGTTCATTTTATCACCTTTTTTAAACACAGGAACAATTATGGATTCTTTCCACTGTTGAGGGATTTCTTCTTTATTCCATATTAAACAAATTAATTTATGAATTTGACAAATTAATGAATTTCCACCATATTTAATTAACTCAGCTGGTATTAAATCAATGCCAGGTGCTTTGTTATTCTTTAGCCTTTTAATAGCATCTTTAACTTCAGTCAAGTTAGGTTCTGGGACTAAAGGTTCTGCTGTGTGTACTTCATTCACTTCTGATTTATCTCCTACATGGACATTTAAAAGGTCATTAAAGTAGTTCTTCCATCTATTTAGAATATCGCTTGGGTCAGCTAGAATATCACCGTCTTTATCTTTTATCAAGTTTGCTTTAGGTTGCCACCCCTTTCTAAACTCATTTACACCTTTATATAAATCTCTGATATTTTTATTTTTGCTGTTTGTTTCAATTTCGTTAATTTTGCTTTTCAAGTAATCTCTTTTTTTACTTCTAAACGTGCGGTTAACTTCTCGCTTTATTCTATTATAATTGTTTAGATTTGTATCATCAGAGTTATTTAACCACCTAAGTCTAGCCTGATTTCTTATTTCTATTACATTATGACATTCATTATCAAACCATGGCTTACTTTTTCTCGGTTTATGGTATCCTATACTTTCTTTAGCTGCTGATTCTATTGCATTACGTATGTGCTCCCAATTCTTATTTACGTCTGTTTCATTTATATTTTCATCATCATTTAAATCCTGCAAAACATCAAATCTATTTGACAGTTTAATTTGGTAATCTTTCTTAATTCTTTCATCAGTAAACTTTCCTGTATCAAATTTTATAACTTTTAGATTTTGTTGCTTATGATTTATCACTGAGAGTCTTTCTCTTAATTTAGCAATTACTAAATAATGGTCACTGGCACAGTCAGCACCTCTATGTGTACGAACGTCAATTATACTAGTATGCCTTCTCTTATCAATGAGAATATGATCTATCTGATTATGAGTTTTACCATCTGGAGAAGACCAGGTATATTTATGGATATCTTTATGTTTAAAAGTGGTACTTTTCACAATTAAATTCTTTGAGGTTGCAAAAGTAATCAATCTTATACCATTATCATTACTTAATTCATGAAGACTTTCTTTACCAATCGTGGGTTTAAATGTCTCTTCTTTCCCAATCTGTGCATTACAGTCACCTAACAGAATTTTCATATCATACTGAGAAAATTTATCAAAGACCTGTTCTAACTCTGTATAAAAATCATCTTTAGTATTATCATCTTTATCTTCCGTTGGTGCATGTATGTTTATTAAAATAATTTTACACCACCTACCCTGTAAAACTGCATATGATATCCTATCATTAATAAATTCTATTGTTTTAAGAGCCGAGATAATTCTATTATTTATGAAAAAGCCTGTTCCAAAATTATGATTTTCAGTACCACCATAGAAAAAAGTATAATTTTTAGTTTTACAATTCCCTTCTCCTGGCCACCTAACTTCCTGGACAGCTACTACATCTAATTTATACTTGACTATCTCATTAACTGTACACTGAAATGCCCCAGGCCGGTAAAGGCTCAGAATATTCCAGGTGCCTAATTTAATATTTTTCTTATTCCTAACGTAGATCTTATCCTTAGTCTAGGGACCTCCCAAAGTAGTCCCCACCCGGAGATCCGAACGGGGGACTATTTTACCTCCGGAATATTTTACCTTGGGAACATCCATGGCCTTATATTGCTGATTCTTGACATGGCTTTTTACAGTGCAGAGTTGTCAGCTCTACGCCTAACCCCCAATATGAATGGAGGAACTACTACACAAGACAAACACAAACACATTAGACAGCACAACTACTACACTGACACACACAAACACATCACAACTATAACACAATATAAACACAAACACACCGCAACTACTACACAAGACAAACACAAACAAATTAGACAGCATAACTACTAGGCAAAACAAACATACTAGACAGCACAACTACAACACAAGACACATACATACACACCACCGATACTACACAAGACAAATACAGGGTGGGAAATAACCCCTTGCCAGGGGTCCACAGTAAAAAATTTACCTGTAATGAAGTGAAATGATACAATAATGCCAACATCAATACCAACACCTGCGCTTATAAAAAAAGTAGGAGAAAGCGAGAATTAATCTGAGATGGCATCTGCGTAAAGCGATATAGGTGGCACAACTGCGACAATTTTTATTTTCCATTTTTGATATTCAAAATGGCTTGTGTGCCTTTTATTGTTAACTTAATGGTGAACCCGTAACATATTTAAGAGAACAAAGAAGGCATATCTTATATTAGAACCAAAAACTACGTGACTACCTAACCATAGATCATTACATTCAATGTGGAATCCTGGGTACTTAAAACCCTTAATTTAATACAAGAGACGTACTGGACATTTGTTACGCTGGCTGTCAAAGGTGTTTTTTTAAAAGCATATTTTAAGTCACAACTAATAGCTTATCTTTGTTGTTGTAACAAACGCACCTTGGTAATTTTTGTTGGAGTGGGAATAGGATTTCGTACCCTGTATGATACACGTTTTCTTTCTTTTCTTTTTTTTACATATTTTGAGGTTCATAACATATTTTAAAAATAGTCTGCATCTATATAGTTTGCTTGAGTAATACAGATTTGAGGCGAACATTAAAAGTATGTCTCGAAAAAGTCGTTAATATTCGTCTGATACATTTTTGTTTTAAACCAATCAACACTCAGGGCTCCCTGTGTACCTTGTTCTTCGCTACTGCCATGTATCTCAACTAACCCCTGCTGATTCTGGGAACGGTAACTCCAGGTCATTGACCCTGATGGAATTTCCGAGATATACACTCGAACTTAAAGAAATAGCGCAGGTATGAAGAAAACGGTCGAAGACAAATGTTAAGTAATGTTATTACATATTTTAAGGAACGTACATGTACATATTTCGCATGTTTTGGCCAAAGACAAAGCCAGATCTTAATCACCCACAACTTTCACTCACCTTTGAAAATAGGAGGAAACGTTTAGTCCTAAAGTTTGTATTGTATGATGTCTCAATTAATTTCGAACATACTCTCATTAAACCATATGTATTCTTTGTGATTGTGACCGAAATTTAAGTCATAGAATATGCGAGAGGCCAGACACAAAATATTTCTTCGTCTTGGACGGAACGAAAACTTAGTTTTGTTGTTTCTGTGGGGTGCTATCCCCTCGGTTAATCTGCACCCTCCATTTATCTCTAAAATACTATATATCTACACCGGAATATTGCGACATCGCCGTGAATGTATATGGTAGGGGGTGTGCCACCTTATGTATGTGATGTGACCAGCACCACGCTCCCCCTCGCCCTTTTGCCTCAGAGTTGATCCAGATACCCATTAGAGGCTGGACGAACCCAAGTCTTGGGGAGAACCCTAGAGCCACTCCACAAAAAATCTCACCCCAATTGGCCTACCCCGAGTCTCCCTCGTGGCCATGGGCGTCCGGAAGGGAGGCAAGGGGGGGGGGGGGAATGAAAGTCAACCAAAAAATTTGTATTTCACACATATAATTTCATTTTAGCCACAATAATATGTGTTAATTATTGCATTAACACCATAAATTCAAATTTAAGCAATGCTTTTGTAGGGAACTACACTCTTTTTGGGGAAAATGTGGCTTCTTTGCTCCCCCTCTGGAAAAAATACCTTCCTTGCCCTTCCTTGGAAAAAATCCTGCGGACGTCCATGCTCGAGGCAGTTAAACGCATTTGCAAAACCTGGAAACTGTTGAATCACCGTAACCTACCAAGTCCACACAATCAAAGGACACTTGTGGAAACGGTTTAATTGCAACGTCAGTTTCGCCGACAAACACAAATAAGAGACAGAGTGGTAATAAATCCGAGGCGTAGAAGTCAGTTTTCACGCATCAAGTGATTACATGTTAAGTAAGACATACCCTAGAAGCATAAACAGTAAAGGCAGGCTGCTGAATGTCTCTTTTATCCACAACAGTGTTGCAATCTCCGGATAAGAGAAAGTGCTGCTTTAACTATGAAATTATGCTAAATGCTGTTGAATTATGTTTGGAGCTATGATTAGTGTTATTAATGCATAATAGTTTAATGTATCATGATGCTTCTTTCTTTTATTTTCATGTAAAGTGTTTCTTTAAGGTTCTTTCTATTTCCCGAGCTGTTGAGGGAAATGTCTTACACCAGCTTTCTTTTATTTTAAGGATCCTTATTTAACGTATATTATTGTACTGAGTTATTTACATACTTATGTTAATCAATCGTTATACTTACTTACAATCGTTGTACTTACTTACTCACATACTTGTGTCTTGACTTACTTAAATGGTATACTAAACGTACACTTCGTTTCGTGATGCCAGGCGATGTTGGCCATTTTGTTTTGGGCGTTGCCGTCAATTATCCTCTCCTTTAAGGTTTTTCATCCCGACTCCTCATACTTGGACGGGTTTTATTTGCGCCCCTTTTAGGATTGTGATGTACTTTTCCTTCTTTCCAATCTTAAGTTGTTTTCTTTTGAGACTACCTTACGGTTATAAAATTCCCAGTATAGTTTTGGTTTTGACTTTTGTCTGGCCGCTGTGCAAGTGGTGATGTTTACAAAATGTCAGATCTTTAGCATTTAGAATGAATGGACCCCGATGGGCTCCCCATTTTGGAAACAGTATTGTATTGATCCTTTTGGATACGACTATGAGAGCCATTTTGTTGTGACCCACGCGGTTATGGCTCGTGGTGGGCGCAGATGGTTGCTGCCGACTTTTCTTCTTGTCGTTGGCCGAATCTTTGGAACAGTGATAAAAGAGTCCCTTGACGCAACTCATGTCTATACATGTCCTTCCTCGTAGGGATTTGGCTTCAGGATTTTGTTTTTATCCTTGTCCTTGCCTTGCTCCATATTTCCTTTTGAGTATAGTTCGATTATTTGTTACTTTTCCTGGTTATTTCTCGGTTACTCCGTGCTTCAGCTGGGCCCTGGAGGCGGATTTTGTACGAGTTTGTCAAGCGTACGTTTTTCTCTATTGTAAAATGGTTCTGATTGGAACAGTCCACGCCGGTTGAGGCCCGGTGGTGTGCTGCCCAATCCTTGTTCGGCTGCGGAGTCACTTTGTCTGCGGTTAGGTTGCTCTATTTCTGCGTTTGTGTGGAGATAAGTCTTATTTTTCCTCCTATCTTCTTGTTTACGGGAGTTTAGTCCTCTCATGGTTGTTGCATTTCCTATCTTGGTTTGTTTACGTTACGCACATTAAAAAAAAATGTGTATCACGGCCTAGTGGTCTTGCTCTTGACAGGGGACGTGCCATGTCATTGGCAAATTTCACAGTCAAGAAGTCGCCATTTTCCCCTTGGGATCTTTTTTGGTTTTGTGTCAGGTGATCCTCACGCAGTCCACTGCTGGTAACTTGATTTTGGGGTATTTAGTCTTTTTGGTCCACCCCGTTGAAGGCCCGGTCAGCGCACCTTGATTTCCCCTTTTGCTAGCTGTCTGCATCTTTTTCCTTGTGACACTCGCATAATTTTTGCATCATACTTTTGCATCAAACACGCCGGTTAGGGCCCGGTGGCGTATCGTCGTCGCTAAATGGTTGTACTTTCCCGATACTGGTTGGAAAGATCTTATTCTGCCTATTTATGGCTGTCTTCTTCACTTTACGTACCTTGGCTAGGTAGCATGCTATTTTTCTTCCTCGTTCCACGTCGTTACTTAATACATATGTGTTTTCCACTGTAGGAACTTGCGTAACCAGATAATGCTCCATTATTTACATGTTTACTTACACCTTATTTGCAAATTAACGTTATTGTAACACTTACAAGAATTTAATACACAAAATATCGTCTATGTTATAATTGAACGTACCCCTTGTTGTTGGTACCCTGTATGGACGATTTCATTGCCCTTAAGTTGGCATCAAGTCATTTTGCTATTTTTGCAATTTTCTTTACTAAGCTGGTGAAAGACAAATCTCTCTCTTCCTCTTCCTTCTAATGTGCCTGTATGATTAAATATTGCCCGACATTTTTTTCGAAACATTGATTGATTCGACGCGTTACTTGCGTTGTACTTGTAACTGTTATTTTCCACATACTCGGTCGATTAGATGACCCAATTTTCTATGTTCACTGATAGAAGTACCAAATTTAGGATACACAATAGGGCAATATTTATGGAATAATTTTAAGTTCCTTATATCATTAATTATATGTGTAATTTTTAGCATTTGACCCAGTTAAAATGTACTATTTTATTTTCTTGCCCAAATTCTGTGTATTTACTCGCGGCCAGCATTTAATATTTTACACTGCGACGTATGAATCTTTGGTCACCCTGTGTGTGGTCAGTGTGTGTCATTTTTCTTAAAAGTTTACGTCTTCTTTCACTTTGGTTTTGTAGTAACACTTCCTAGTGTTACTTCGGCAGTTATTAACTGCAGTGATTTTTTTAAACCGAAGGTGTGTTTTAAAAGCGATTACAGTGCTTTTTCTAGGGATTCTTGTGCACGTAATGCCGTAGAAACTGCGGTGTTTCCTGCATATTGTGATGCAGAGGATTTTTCGTTATTTTGTGGTTAAGAAGTAATCCGATCGACGTTGTTGCAACTTTTATAGGTATACCTTGTGGCTCAGGGAGCTGTAGTTGGGCATTTGAGAGAAAATCGCCTAGTTCTTGTTGCCTAGAGATGGCAATAGTGTTAATTCATGTACCATGTGCATGTTGTGCTCAATCGGGAGCAATTTCTGTGTGTGCCGCCAGGACGGCCACGTATATTCGTTACTACTGTTTAGTTGAGTAGAGTATCGCTGATAAGCAGTGTATTTAAGGCATTCGCAGAGGAATGCGTAATTATTTCACTTTCCAGGTACCTAAGCTGGCCTGTCGTGCACATTTGGGTTAATTAAGTGTTATTGATGTGTGAGTCGACACATGAGTTTTATGTACAAGACAGTACATTTTTTTAGTTCGCTATTATGAGAGCGGCGGTTCGAATCCCGTGCTATTCTTTTATGGCCATTTTGTCGCTTAATTGGATTAAGCAGAGTTTCTTTTCTTGGTTTAGATGATCATGCATGATTTGCTGTTGTTGCATAGTATTTTGGTCCCTGTACTCAGTTTTGGTACAGTGTTATCATATTCACCACGTGTGTTTTTAAACTTCCTTAGCGGAATTTGGCCTACGAGGCGGTTTTGTGCCATGGTACCAGTTGTACCTGTTGATTCATCAAGTGTTAATCCGCCACTGATTTTGTGTTTACGATATCTGATCTGATTTCGTTGGTTATTCTTCGTACACTTTTCAATTACGTGATGACCTTTTTCCACTCTTTTGGGCAAGTATCTTATATTATGTAATTCTTGTACACTCTTTCTACCACTGGTTTATTACGACACGATTACTGATATGGGCTTTATGGTTTTTCAACCCTGTTATGACTAGCATCCTGTACCAGGGGAATTGCTGCCTGACGCTGATGGTGTCGCTTCTGCCAATCTTAGGTAAAAAGGACTTTACTATATTGTTCTATAGTATGGCGCCTTAGATTATCTCCATTCAGTTACTTATAGGATTAGACCTTAGGTCTTATAACTTAGTATTTTAGAACATAGTGTCTTAGAGGTCGGACATTATGCTACATGCGCATTACTGGTCTTCTATATATCCGAAATTACGGAACCTTGTGTAAATGGAGAGAAAATAAACATTAGAAAAATGTATTATTAAAGTATCCATGTACCACCCTGAGCATAACCCCAAGTGACGTCAAAGTCCCATACTAGAGACTTGCTGCCCAAAGCTGCCGGTGTTGTTTCCGTCTATGTTAGGTAAAAGGGATTTTTCTATATTCCTAAGTCTTTGATGTCATTGCAGCTTGAATGAGGAGGTTTGATTCCAAGCTTCATGTTAAATGGCATAACTGGATTAAATAGGTTATTCGATGTGTCAATACGCATCCGTTTCTTGCAGCCTACGTAGTAGATGTTCTCCTTTCCGAATTTCAAGCTCCTATCTTGAAATCCTTAAGTGTTTAAACTTGTTCATTTTTGGCTGAATAGCCCTGTATATGAGTCAGGAGGAGCGCTAAGTTAGCTAATTTTCCAACCCGGATCCATGCGTTCCTCGACTCCCGGCAACGACCGAGCTAATCTTATCTTGCTTCCGGCAAGAGCCTTGAAGACCTTCCAGATTCAGCGCTTTCATACATGACACGAAAATACACACATTATGTCTCCTTTTTACACCTTACATTTAATACTTACACTACACAAATGGTATCTCCGAACTTGGGTTCCATTTTATTATATATCTACAATTGTACGCTTGTACTACTCCTTTTGGATCAAGGTCCATAGTTATCTTCCATATATCTGTCTAGAATTGACCTCTTAATAACTTCCACTCCCTTGAGAGATATGTACACCCTCGGGACTTGATGTGTAGTCTTCATGTTCCCTTTTGTACGTGAGCCCCCCCCCTATTGTTTTTGGGTTCATTACACTGTTTTTACTTACACATGCGTTGAGTTCTACTATGAGGTACTTTCAATTGTTTATGTGAATTACTGAGTATACCTCTCTCCCATACATACTCAACATGAGGGTTCGTTCTCCATGTGTTGTTGTCCTTATACTGCATTAAGCCTATTCGGTTACTTTACAAGATTCTGTTTACTGTTTTGATTTCCCTTTTATTAATTTCTTTTCTTGATTGACGTTACTATACAGTGTGACAGTATCCATTTTCACTTTTAACGAGCATATACTTTTGGAACGCTGGTTGTTCAATTAGGATGTTCGAGTCACACTTGTATTTTCCTTCTGGTGTACACTTTGTGTGCGAGCCGCACTGCACCACGGCACAGGTATAGCAGCGGTGATGGACGCAAACATTTGACACGGGCCCTGTCAAACACAGAACTTTTCATAGTTGCGGTCGTCTTTCTCGCCGTTTTTTTCCCGTGGTTAGGCTCGATCTTTCACTTTTGACGGTACCTGAGTACCAGTATTTTTATACGCTCGTATCGACCTCTACTTTTCTTGACGTTACCTACTGATCTTTTAGGTGATATGCAGACTCCTTCCTTCTCCTTGTATTTCAGGTTCGCTTTCCTCGTACCGCCGCTGTAGCGTTATGTTTTGTTCTCGTTATGTACTTTCATTGTATGATGATCCTTGCACCTGGATCCCCCTTTTGTTCCAGTCCTGGCTGTTGGCTTAAAGCCACAGATTTTTCGATTGGGATTAGATTTTTTTTTAATTACCTGTCGTGGGAATGTATTTACGGACGCTATTCAAAGTGAACTCTTGTTCTTCATTATATGCGTCCATGTCTCGACGTTGCCCTCGTCATTTTCTTTTCATGGATTGTTCCAGCCCTGACTTTTGCACCCTTCAGGACGAACACCTCTGGGCATCACCTGTTGTACATCTATTTCGATCTTGTTTTTATTGCTGCATACGCCATACCCCTCCACTGAACGTTAGCTTGCGTTTTTGGCATTGCTGACGTACCTTTGGATTTTTTTATGGACGGTTCTACATGGCTGTGTTTTTGCCCTTTCGTGGGTTGTGTTTTTTTTATTACCTTGCCCCATTCCAGTTCGTTTTATTTTCCCTTACTTTGGCTTTCCCCCTATTTCCTGCTTGCAATTGGGGGCAATTGCAACCTTGGGTCGTGGAGATTAAAGGGAAGATTAGGAAGTAAACAGGAAGTAGCCATTCTCGGATGTCTAGTGATGTAGTAACTGATTGTGACGTCATATCAGGAACATGACGTTTTATCAGAGCTTGACTGCAAGCAATCTAGTTCTTCTTTCTTGCATCTGGGTCAATGTGTTTTCCTACTATCTATTATCTAAGTCAGTGTTTACCTTACTATTGTGTGTTAAGTACTTGATTACTTTTATTACTAATTGAATAATGTTTATTAATAGTGTTTAGAAGTTATGGCCCTTGTTTTAGAAATACTAGTTGTGTTACTTACCGTTCATTCACTGAATGAAGATATCAAGACATTCATTATTAATAAGATATCAAGACATTAATTTTTTCATTAATGAGAATGATAGAATACAATATAGTCGCGAATGAAGTAGTAATTACTCGATGCAGATAGCTTCTTCATCAACTTTTGTACTTAGTATAGTCCTGTTGCTTTTACAAAGGTCTCAATAGGAGACAGTATGCTAAATAAGCATGAAACTTAGTAACCTCCCTCAGCTTATTATTGAGAATTTAAATAAGAGAAAGGATTTAGATTTTAGATCAAGTGAATTGGTGAACTAGTAGAGTAACCAAGCCAATGAAAATGACTTTAAGTGGAAATAATAACGATGTCATATTGTCTTATTTTAGTTATGTCTTATTTACAGGAAAATAGATTAATAGGAATATATTTAAATGATAAGATAGGATAAGCTTAGAATAAGTGTAATATTTCCCCTTGTTTCGTTATATTATTTTATGTGATTAATTAATATGCCTTCACACATGTACATGGTTGAATATGTGAGATAACTTGTCAGTACATTAATATTTGTTATATGTTTGTAGATTTCCTATTTCTTACACTAAATGGATGGATGATGCTGACTTTTCCCTTGTCTACTCTTTGGTTTGTGTTTCCCAATTGGATTCCACTCTTCCTTATTCTGGACTAATGGTGGTAGGACAAACTTTCCTTATTTTTAAATTGCTCAGAAGCCATGAAAATTGAGGATACGTTAATCTAATTGTTTTAATTTCAGCATTCATGATAATTTCAACAATCAATGCAATTTATTGGACTCTGAAACGTCCAAAATTAACGAAGACAAATTGTGAACTTTAACATGAACTATCACATTTCAGACCAATTGCTCTGATTTAGAAAAAATCAACTTTTGCAGTTGTACTGCAGTTTCCTTGCTGTGTTGAACTTCACAAAAATCTTCACGAGGCGATAATTGAAATAATATATACAAAATATTGACTGCTGATTTTTCGACAATTGAATTGTCACATTTTGATATGAAGGTTGATAACTTCTCACATCTGGAATTTATTGGTCTAGCTATTATTGCTGACAACAGATAACAAGAAAATATCTTGTAATTACTCCAGTACACTCACGAGCAAAAATTCTGAATCCAGCTTGAATTGCATTTGTTCGTCACTGTACTTCAGTACACTTGAGTACATTAATATTTCCATTTCCAGGGTTACCATCTATTATCAATCGGTATTATGATGTAATTCTTTTATCCTTACAGAAACTATTCCCTTGGTGTCCATGTGTGTCATTGGTTCTATTGATTTCACCTGCATCCTAACACTGTATTGTTTGCAAATGTTATGTAAATGAAAAGTCAAGTTTAAAACGTAATCCAAAGGACTTATATTCCGTATTATGAATTAACAATGTGAAGTAACGAAAACATGAACATTTTTAGCAAAAGTGAAAAGCAGAACAAAGTGTGCAAGTCTACAACAAATGTGTAATCTACGCAACTACAACCATGATGTAAACTATTTTCTGATATAAGGAGAAATCTCTTTAGCTTATTTAGCGTTACCCACTAACAATTGCTAATACACCTTAAATTCATTTCCTTTAGTTACTACTTGAATAGGTTAGTGTCTCTTATCCCCATACCTGACCTTACGATACTTCTAGATACCTCAACGATATAGTGCCAATATCATCATGTGATCTTCTTCAACGCTATAGCCTGCTACTTCTCTAAAGCCTTATGAACTTCGTCTTGGAAGTTAGTTTCGTTGATGGATGCTATAGCTCGTTTTCTTCTCTCAAGCCGTGATTGATTTTTGGGGAAGCTGTTCATTGTCTTCTGCTTAGATGGAGGCCATCTAAGATAAGGTGGGGAGTATGTAACGTGCAAGTTTCCGCACGTTCATGACTTTCTGTAAACTTGGATTTGGGTGCGGTTTTCAACAGGAAGCACTCAAAGCGCTGTGGATTGATCTTATCTCGCCTGTTTCAGTCCACATGCACTTGCTACCCTTTGCTGAAGTAAGGTCAGCAACAACAGGAAAACTGCGGTTACTGAGAAGGTTTCTAGGAAGCAGATACGATCAGCTACTCCACATGCGGAGAGCCCCACATGCGAACGACCGATGACACGATGCAAGGACAGTCAGTCCTCTGTCCATGTCTCCCTGACCTTCCGCACTTCCTGACAACGACACGAGGCAACAGAAATAACCCTGCCTAAGGTTGTTTCGGCCACACCCGAAGTATATAAGCCCTAGTCACAAGACTAGAAGTGTGGTAGTCGACCAGCAGATCTGAATTACGGCCGGAGGCACTATCCAGTCTCCGACCCAAGATGGCTATCCACCCAGCCAAGTCCAGGCTGTCTTCAGGCACTTAGAAGATGGACAAGGATCTTCACTTCAAGTTTACTAAGTATCGCTAATCTACCCTTCTTTCATTTCAGCTCCCTTCCCCTAACACATAGGTTGGGATATTCTTCATATATCAGCTACACCTGCTACCTATAATAAACCTTGTTATTGTTAATCATTACTTATGCGCCTGATTATGTCTACACCTTACAGCTTCTCCCATTTAGGATTAAGACTCTACCTAGATAATAATGCATTCTCTTTCAGCTCGAAGCCCAGACGTCTTGAGTTACATAACCTGTAACAGTATGCTTGGGCACAGGCCCGACAACCGTTACAACACCCACAACATGTTGTAGGCAAACGAGGATTCCAGGCCACAGAACTACTTCTGCAGGGACATTTTCTGAATATTCCCAACTGAAATCACCAAACTCGTGATTGGAACTTTTTATCTGTGAAGTATTTCAATTTGGTCCAGGAACCTTTTTTTCCGGATGAATTTAAATACAATCTAGAAACCTTTTTTCTGGATGAATTTAAATTCCATCCAGGAACCTTTTTTCTGACTCAATTTAAATACGGTCCAGAATTTTTTTTCTGAATCTATTTATATTCGGTTCAGGAACCTTTTTTCCAGAATCAATTTAAATACGGTCGAGGAACCCTTTTCCCAAGATCAATTTTAATATGTCACAGGAAACTTGTTTTCCGAATCAGTTTAAATAGGGTCCAAATTCTGTATTGAAATGAAGCAATATGCTACTTAAATCGAATTTTAAATTGTGGAGGAAAAAGTTCATTCAACAACCCTGGTTCTCATTATGGACCTTACAAAAAACAATTATCCACTTGTGAGCATGAAAGACTATTCCAGGTGCTGGCTGTTTCGAGACTCTAAGGAACAAGGCCGCGCATAGTGGCACAAATGGGCGAAACGCAAATGCTGCAGTCACATTATCCCTCTCCATGTAGCCCCATTCTCTCATGTGCGTTCCTTCTCTTGGTTGAGACCTCTCAAGTCACTACTTGCGCAGACTTGTTGTCGTTCACTTGCTTGTAGCCTTCATTGTAAAGAACGTTTGAATAGCCATCCCATTGCACTGCAACGTAAATCTTAGGGCAACCAAGTGACGAACAAAATTCTTTAGGGACATGACAAAGGTGGGATCGGCACCGGAAAAGTTTGTCAATGAACAGCCCCATTTACTCCGAATTTCCTTGCATAAAGGACAATTTCCCTTGATGTAACAACATTGCCCGTCCCTGTTATGATAGGTGCAGCCTCACGTTACCTCATTGATAGCATCGGATGCCTGAGCAACACGTGACTGGTTTGCTTGCACTCGGTGTGACATCACATGAATATGGTTCATTGCATTCTGTAACACTTCGACAAGGGAGGTTTTTGTACGTGGCTCAAGAGAGAACAACAGCGTTATGATGTTTTTCCTTCGCTATGGTTTCTACAATCGCAGTGTGGCATTCCAATGTATAACGTACTCATAGACATTTTTAGAAGGTACCTTTTAATCCATCAACCCTGGTCCAGCAATTGCAAATAAAATGAATTCCCAACTGGGAGAGAAAATCTCAAATGTAAATGACTACTAGACATTGTAAAATCTTTTCATATTTAGAGCATTTCTATTCGCTCCAGGAACCTTTTTTCTGGATCAATTTAAATATTGTTCAGGAACCTTTTTTTGGGATGTATTGAAATTCGGTCCAGAAACTTTTTTTTTCCGGAAGAATTTAAATTTGGTCCAGGACCTTTTTCCCTTCATGAATTTAAATACTGTCCAGGAAATTTTATTCAGGATCAATTAAAATATGATCCAGTAACCTTTTTCCAGGATTGATTAGAATACAGTCCAGGAATCTTATTTCATTGAAACAATACGCAACTTGGACCGAATTTAAATTATGCGAGGAAAAAGGTTCTGGTTCTGCAGGGGAACCCAGTAGAATTGATGGGTTCGTGGACCTTTAACAACCCTGGTCCCAGGTTTGAATCCCAGCCTGTGAATGGATGTTCTTTGTGAGTATCCCTTCATCAATTTAATCATGTCATGACTCATCCTGATCTTGGCAATTAGGAAAACGTGGCAGAAATGTGAAGTAAAATAAATCAAACAATCAGTGCTTGAATAATTATATTGAAAACATTTTTACCAGATATCAAAATATCTTGAACTTGAATAGGTAAATTTGAGTTTGAAATTCATATGCAATTAACAATTTCTTATAGATTAGTATATCCTGTAACATTTGTGACTCGTGTTTGTAGATGTATTTCATGTCTAATTATGTGAAATGGCAAATGTAAACTTCACATATTTAATAAAATATTTTAAATATTGAATTGAACCTTTTAATTGAATTGCATTAGAATGTTTTGATGCAATGGAATCTCATTTATGCTTTATATTGTTAATATATTTGTGTGTGTGTGTGTGTGTGTGTGAGTGGTGAGAGGTGGTAATACGTAATATTGAAATAGAGAAAACATATGCTTGTACCCTTGAATTTCTGGAAAGTTTGCCTTAGATACCAGGAATTATACTTGAATTTTATCATAATCCTACAGTGGCCACCTTGTACTAGCAAATTTATATTCAGTTATGGACACAGATTTTGTGATACGTTAATGACAAATTTATTTTTAATGGCGATAAAGTGTATTGCACTGATAATCTCCACCTCTTTTCAAATAGGGTTTAAATCTTCTCTTTGAAAATTATTGTGATATTTCATGTTCAATTTTGTGCATTAAATGTTTGTTTCTTAACATATTGAATAATTTTGATGAGGAAATAAATTCATAGTTAATTGTTGTGCGAATTACTCACTATTAACAACTAAACAGGTATTTTTTTAAAAAAATATAGGACTAATTTTACTTACGTTTTGTGAGTATCTGGTTTTTCGAGAACAACTGTTCCCTTCTTCAGGTTCTTACATGACATGGTCTATTCAAAATTCATCATAGCCACGTCAATTCTTTTCTCCCAAAGTTCCAGGAATAAGGATACAGGTTTGGTTATTAAAAAGGGATTAATTGTTTGGAATACATATTAAAACCCCTTAAAAACTTTCAAGCCCTTCGTTATAGCTAAGTCACGGTATAAAACCTTCACTTCCACAACAAAACATAGTTTTAACATTTTACAGTTTCATTGTGTAAGTGTTCTTTTAGCCTGAGATGGTTTTATACCGTGACTTAGCTATAACCAAGGGCTTGTAAGTTTTTAAGGGGTTTTAATATGAATTCCAATTTTTCCTTTTTTAATAACCAAACCTGTATCCTTATGCCTGCAATTTGGGAGAAAATAATTGACGTGGCTATGATGTATTTTGAATATCCTATGTAACGTAGTAACTTGAAGAAGGGAACAGTTGTTCTCGAAATGTCGTTGAAGAAAAACCAGATACTCACAAAACGTAAGTAAAATTAGTCTTGTATTTTTTAAAAAAATACCTGTTTAATCTTGTAAATGTGTAATATTTCAAATTTCCAATTTTCATAAAGCAATACTTAATGCCAGTGATTCATGATTCATGAATAGTAAAGAAGGGCCGGCCAGTTCTAGATCATCCTTCTGAAAATGCAACTTTTAATTAGAAATTTTTAGCAAAAAATCATAGTTTTGCAACATCTAAACCTCATCTCACAGCTGGGCAATGCTGTGTTTGCAATTGATTCCATTTTAAAATAATAAAGGCTAGTTACCAAGTTGTCATATCACATTCCTTTCATGACATTAAATGAGTCTCTAATTATTCTCCTGCAGCATTATAATACTTGGAGCCATGGTGGTGTAGTCAGTAGGGTGTCTTTTTCCATGCAGGAGACCCGGGTTCGATTTCCAGGATGGGTGATGTAAGGTCAGAATTATTCTGGCCTTCTCCCCCTTCCCTAACGTATCTCTGGTTCTCAACCAGCCTCAAATCGATGGATACCTGGGGGCAACCTTGTGGGGTAAAGGCAGCTGGAGTGTGGTTGTGATCACGTCACCTCCAAAAATGGCCGAGATCGAGAATGTATCTAGCCCTACTCATACATCCCTTAAATGAACCTTCATGTCATTGTGCTATATGCACGGGGATCTCCCTTTTTTTATAAGTGAAAAATCACTATGATACTGTGTTGTGACATTTGTTAATTTTTTGTGAACTTCTCGTAGACCCAGAGGGTGCAAAGAGTGAGGTTTTTTTGAAATGTTGCTGGACTTTTTAGCATGCTGCAGTTGCAAAGACAAAATAGAAAAATCGATGGATTGTCTCTTCTTCAGTTCCATGTAAATATTATTCATCCCTGCCTTTTGGGTTAACCTGGAGAGGGAGAAATGCAACGTAAAAATATATGCAAATGCAGTTATTAAAAAAAAACGCCTCTTTATACTATGCTGTCCATCATTCTCTGTCATTTGCGACAAAAACAAGTCACTGTGGTATAGGCTGATACCAGCAGTCACATAAAAGACACAGAAGGGAAGAGTGCAAGAAGAAATTATACAATCCACAACCCTTCTGCCTCGCTTGAATATAGATAAAACAAATCAAATTCTGCAGTGGCCTTCACACATATTTTGCAAGAATTCCAAAATCATCTGACTTGGAAACAGCCCATGATGGTAGTAATGCTGGTTTTAAAAATGTCCACCACAAGCGTGCAAGCAGGAATTTAAAATGAAATATTATCTTCTATTTCCACAAAACCTTTTCCTGGTAGTTATATGCCTTCGAGAAGTTTAGTCTCAGGTTTCCCTTTACCCATGCCTTTGATCTTGTCAATGATCTGCTTCCCAAGAGGTGGGTGAGGGGTTTGTTCAGTAGTTCTTAAAACTTATCTGTCTCAAGCAAGGGTGAGTGAACTTTTGGAAAGGACAAATGTTGCTCTTTGCCTTGGTTCTAGCAACTCAAAAACAATGGTATCGGAAGGTATCTGTTGGAAAATTTCAACCAATACTTACCAATACCACCGGTATTGGCCAATATGGATACATTGATATGAAAGAAATCTTTTGAATTGTTGACTTTTACTGTATAAATTATTTGCAGTGCTGCAAACTCTTCTAAGTCTTTACTTTTCTTTGAATTTTTGACAGTCATTTATACTCAAAATACTGAGTGCCTTGGGGAAGAGCATACAATTTACTACAAGAGGGTGGAGAAATAATTGTGGACATTTGCATCCCTTCTTTCATTACAAAATTAATATGTCAAATATAATTATATATCTCATATAATTATGGGGAAGTATGTCTCAATATCAGCAGAAATTTGTATGAAAAATATTCGTATTGGTTCAGGCTAGTGTTATCTCATCCCTGGTACGTGTGCTGTGCTGTATACGAAGTACTTATGTAGGATGCAATTCAGTGGCTTTGTCATGCTTTTTAGGTGTTATTCTGTACACGAGTAGCAGTTCTGCTAAACCCTGTTGAGGTTATCATTTCCCCGTGTATGGCTGTTGCTTGTTTGATGATATGGTCCCAGTAATTTGATGATTTATTGATGATTTCGCTGGTTGTGAAGTCAATTCTATGGCCCTCTTGGATTGAATGTTCTGGTAACTCTGATGAAAATTCTTGATGGAGCTGGCATGTTCTTTGCAGCGCTGTTCGATTGTCCTCGAACAATCAGTCAATAAATAAGGATGTTTGATAAACTTACTTCATTACATTTAAAGTAAGTCATGTGATGAAAGGGAGAGTTTGATTTCCATGTTCGTTGATAATTTCGTGACAATGTCACTTCTTTTTTGTGTATGCTTTTGTCTAGGAAGATGTATCTGTAATACTGTGTTAATTGTAGCAACGGAATTGGGTAAGTAGGTATACAAGCATGGGATTTAACCTCATAGTGTTTGACTTTACATTGGAGCACTACATGCGACATGGAAATCTACTTCCATAGTTTTTTTCTTTTTATCAAGTAGGCTACATATTGTATTCTTATGTTCTTCTTAAAGATTCGCATAACCACTTTTTATAGATGCAAAATAATCTAACACAGTTATTTTTAGTGGTTATTATTTTACTTTATCTGCGATGTTTCGTTCTGGTTTCCCAGAACTTTCTCAAGCTACGCTAAGAGATACATTCAACCAGAATGAAACGTCACAGATAAAATAAAATAATAACCACTAAAAATAACTGTGTTAGATTATTTTCCATATTGTATTCCTTAGTAGGTTTGCAATTTTGATTTTTCTGCTTCTAGGGATTTTTGTACATGATTTTACAGTCACATATGTGCATTATGTAGTATAACATTTGAAGAATACACCCTGTAAATTATAACAATTATGGACTTATGCCATAATTCGTTTTAATCAATTTAGAAATTCTACACATCACACATCTATTTTTCATTGCTTAAAGTGCAAGTCACACTACAACTCACATTATGTATTTGTTTGCATCCACCTACTACAACATACTAGTGCTATCTGGAATACAGATAGCCAAATCCCGATAAAATGTTATCCGGATGTTGGAAAATTTTCTATCTGGATTTCAAATATCCAAACATCAGATATTCTGATATGAAGATATACCGATTATTTGGATATCTGAATTGTCTGGATTATCCAGATATCTGTTTTACAGGCTATCCAATCTTTTATTTGTCATTTTCGTATTTCACTACACGGATTTCCTACAGAGTGACCACAAACAAAGAACCTTCTGCTAAAATGCTTCTCCCCTCGAACCATTCAGTTTTGTCCACAAGGAATCATGCAAGCAAGCATTTACAAAATATGTGCCAAACAGTCGGTTGTGGAATGCCAGACTCCCGTGATGCATACTGTGATGATTTCGTAGGACTCTGGGCAAAGCGTTCTCTGAGTTGTTCCACAGCAGCTTCAAGTACTTGTGGACATCCTGGTGATTTTCCATGTCATACAGAACATCCCATGTCAAGGAAGGTTTGGTGCCAAGAGTAAATTGTAGGCCTGCTAGGAGGTGCCTTATGATACTCCGTATGAAACTTACGTTGCACTGCAGTTGCTGGTTGCATCTTGTGAAACCAAAACACACAGCGAGCACATTCCACACCAGTAAGAGTAGCCATTTAGAGGAACAATGCTGACAGTGCTACTGATGGGTGAGTTCGATACTAAAGGAAATGAAAATGAATAATTAGGTTCTTAAACAACAATAGATCAATCTTAGACAATGTTCCAAGGAAGCCAGCTCGAACTCGAACACAAGCATCTGGTTTAACCAAAATAAGCACACATTATTATGCAACACAGAAATACTTCTTTTGCAAAGCAACTTATGAGTTAGTTCGAACTTCTGTGTGTGTTGAGCACAAAAATACTCCTGATGTAATTTGACAGTTTTGTGTAGTAGAATGCAGCAATGGTAAAATTCCATTGTCAATTTCACTTTGCACATGCCTTCTTGATAACGTACCCCCTTTTGTGATCCAGAGAAGTGATTAGAGTATTGGATCCTCCCTTCTACAATGCTGGAACCCAGGTCATTTTCTGTAAAAGGTTTTTGGGTTCAAATTGTGATATGTCATAGGTGTTACTTCATCGATTTTATCAATTCATCATTCACCTCATCAATGCAATTGGCCAAAAGTGTCAGAAAAAATGTAACAACAAATACAAATATTTATTTAATACTCTGAACTTTTGTAGAATTGGCTGTTGTTGAAGGACCAGGATGAATTTGGTCACTGATACAAAACAATAGTTTATTACTCTGAAAGAAATTTTAACATGTTCCATGAAGAGCCTGAATGACACATTCACCCTTTCAATAAATGAAAGTAACCAGACTTCTGTTTTGGAAAAAGAAAACCTGCATTTTGACATTTACTTTTCCAGAGAACAGTCATGGACGCTTCTGGGTTATAACAATTTCATTGACTTACAGTGGGATCGTTACAACCCAGAAGTATCTGTGACTGTTGATGAATATCCACATGGCTTATGCTAAATGTCTAGTTATAAACCAGTATGGTCAATCCATAACAAATGGTCCAACATGTAACGGGTTTCCTGGTTGACATAACTTTGATCATAGATCGTGCCCTAAATGATCCCGATGAAGACATATGACCAGAATAATCCAGTTTCAAGACTTGCTTTGCCTTAGGGTTGTGCAAATGATCAAACAATAATTTTTATTAATCAATAGCATAATGACAAACAGGAAATCTTGAAGAATCAACTTTAATCTGATGACTGTAACTACTCTTGCATCATGTGGTTTGGCTAATAAGATTTCAACATGCACTCACCAGATTAATTCATGGCCATACCAATAATTGAAAATTCACTTCACAAATAATTAATTTCTGCACTGCACCATTCGTTCATTTTTTGTTAATTCCCCATAACATGTTTACAATTAAGTATATATGTTCTGGTATGCAAATACAATAGTCCATGACAAGCTACAAAATTACCTTCATGTTTTTGCTTTTAGATGCTAGTTGTTAATCAACAGTTCATGCACTGTACATTTATGATGTAAACCAGTACTACTTCTTAACCATGTGTTACCACAGTAAATTTCTCCTGAGTAGATCAATTTTAACTAATGTACATTGAACAATATAAATAAAATTGTAATCATCCGAATTAATTAATGCTTATTGGTACTTCATGTTTTCAGGCAGGTAAGATTCTAATTAGGAAACACTTATTGTCTTAGTTGCAAGAATTTTTATGTGGAACATGGAACATGTATCTAAATTGTGTCGTGCCAAGGTTACATATTTTCAAGGTACCCAAGAACTTCAACAATTCTCGATTATTATTGATAACCACTCCCTTGTTTAGTTATGTCCCCTTTTCACTTCAGAACAAAAGACTTCACTCTGATTATGTGGAAGGTGAACCCATCCATTAATTTTGTCAGTTTCCACACTTTTCCATGAGTAAACGCGAGACCATCACTTTTTTTCTTTTTTCGCAGTACTATTGACACATTTATTAAATAACACTATAACATTCATTGGGTGTATATCTTGAAATTTACGTATACTTGCGAATCGTGAATTAGGTTATCATAAGTTCCAACAATTGATGCATGCTGCTGTACCATTCCAAACAATGAATCCTCTTATTTGAAAATGTCACAAGGATGAGATAATCTCCATCATAAAATTGTGGAAATAAGTAATTTGCTGTGCAAGATGAAGACCTAGGTTATCTGACCCCCCCGCCTCTTCTGCTCCTTGATGCACCTATCCTTTCATACACATATTGTATGTGCTACATAGTATGTAAGTAGCGCCATTTAATAAGTGATATCAATCCATACATGCATATCATGAAATTTCACCAAGCATACCCCAACTAGGAATTTTCACTTCATTCACTTTCTAATCCAAGAATAATGTACAATCTGTTGATATGCAGAAAGAAATAAGGCCAGCCTAAAGTGAATTACTGCAAAAGTGCGAATAATATTTGATTGACCTTAATAGATTTGGGAAAAGCTGACAAAAAATATTACTGAACCAATAGCATATTTACATTTTTCCAAGTATGTTCTTAATGACTGTCTGTTCTACTCAGTGATATGTAAATCTCAGTGACAATTTTTTTTTCTTCCCCTCCAGATATCTGAACAAGAACTACATGGAAGGACAGAGCCAAGATATTTCAAGGTCAGTTACACTAGTACCTTCAGGCAAATTAAGTGATCAAGAACAAGCAAAAGACAATACAGAATGTGTCAATAGAAAAGGTAACTTTGAACCTGAACCTTTACCAAAATGCTCCAAAACCAAGGCAGATATTAAAGGTACCAACCACTGTAACAGGAAAAAACAACATATCTCTTCAATGTTCAACCAAGTTTTCTCCAATGAAGGAAATTTATTTGCTTATTCAAATGTCCTTGCAAAGGAGAAGTTTTTGAATCGCTCAGTTTGCAAGACAAAATTTATTCCTGAAGATAACCTTTACACACAAAGAAGGGTTCACACCAAAGATAAACCTTTTAATTGTTCAATTTGCAACAAAGATTTTACCCAGAAATCAAACCTTAATGATCATATGAGGGTTCACACCAAAGAGAAACCTTTTAAGTGTTCAATTTGCAACAAAGATTTTTCCCATAAATCAACCCTTAATAATCATATGAGGGTTCACACCAAAGAGAAACCTTTTAAGTGTTCAATTTGCAATAAAAATTTTACCTGGAAATCAACCCTTAATGATCATATGAGGGTTCACACCAAAGAGAAACCTTTTAAGTGTTCAATTTGCAACAAAGATTTTACCCAGAAATCTAGCCTTAATATTCATATAAGGCTTCACAACAAAGATAAACCTTTTAAGTGTTCAATTTGCAACAAAGATTTTTCCCATAAATCAACCCTTAATAATCATATGAGGGTTCACACCAAAGAGAAACCTTTGAAGTGTTCAATTTGCAATAAAAATTTTACCTGGAAATCAACCCTTAATGATCATATGAGGGTTCACACCAAAGAGAAACCTTTTAAGTGTTCAATTTGCAACAAAGATTTTACCCAGAAATTTAGCCTTAATATTCATATAAGGCTTCACAACAAAGATAAACCTTTTAAGTGTTCAATTTGCAACAAAGATTTTACCCAGAAATCAAACCTTAATATTCATATGAGGGTTCACAACAAAGAGAAACCTTTTACTTGCGCAATTTGCAAAAAAGAATTTGCCTGGAAAAATTATCTTAATCTACATATGAGGCTTCACAGTGAAGATATATCTTTTAAGTGTTCAATTTGTGGCAAAGGTTTTGCCTGTAGAGGAAGTTATAATCGGCATGTGTTTGTTCACAGCAAAGAGAGGCCTTTTAGATGTTCAGTTTGTGACAAAGATTTTGCAGGTAAAGAAGACTGTAATGTGCATGTGAGATATCACACCAAAGAGAGGACTTTTAAGTGTTCAATTTGCAACAAAGATTTTACCCAGAAATCAACACTTAATAATCATATGAGGGTTCACACCAAAGAGAAACCTTTTAAGTGTTCAATTTGCAACAAAGATTTTACCCAGAAATCAACACTTAATGATCATATGAGGGTTCACACCAAAGAGAAACCTTTTAAGTGTTCAATTTGCAACAAAGATTTTACCCGGAAATCAAACCTTAATATTCATATGAGGATTCACATCAAAGATAAACCTTTTAATTGTTCAATTTGCAACAAAGATTTTACCCAGAAATCAACACTTAATGATCATATGAGGGTTCACACCAAAGAGAAACCTTTTAAGTGTTCAATTTGCAACAAAGATTTTACCCAGAAATCTAGCCTTAATATTCATATAATGGTTCACAACAAAGAGAAACCTTTTAAGTGTACAATTTGCAACAAAGATTTTGCCCAAAAACATTACCTTAATACACACATGACAGTACACACATAGGAGAAATCTTTTAATTGTATTATTTGCAGTAAATATTTTTCCTACAAATCCTTGCTTAATATACATATGAGGGCACACAAATGAAAAACCTTTTAAGTGTACAATTTGCAACAAAGATTTTGCTCAGAAACATCACCTTAATACACACATGACAGTACACACAAAGGAGAAACCTTTTAATTGTTCTATTTGCAGTAAAGATTTTTCCCACAAATACTCGCTTAATAAACATATGAGGGCACTTTGGAACCACAAGGACCCTTTGTATTAATGTTAATATTTTTTGGGGGGGGGGGTGGGTTAATAAGTAAGGTTGAAACAGAGGAAACTCTTGCTTGTGTCCTTAATTTTTTTGCCTTAATTTTTTTGAAAGTTAGCATTGAAGACCGGCATTTATACTTGAATTTTATCACTGTCTTAGAGTGGCCAACCTGTAACTGGTGTTAAAGCTTCCCTATTTTGATGTATTTTTATTAATTCATGATAATTATTGTTATCATTTGTATTATTCCAGTTTTTTCAACAGACTGATCTCCCTCACCATGAATGTTTACTTGTGATACCAATGTTATTGGCAGAGTGGTTAGCACAGCACACTATGATGCTAGGGTCCGAGGCTGGGTTGTTAAAGCTCCAGACATTTTAAGTAAATTCAATTCCGGTCCAGGAGAGAAAATCAGGAAGCGTAAATGGGTTCTGGACCGTAAAGAACCTTTTTATCTGTAAAGTATATCAATTCGGTCCAGGAACCTTTATTCCACATCAATTTAAATTTCGGTCCAGGAACCCTTTTTCTAAATGAATTTGAATATGGTTCAGGAACCTTTTTTTCGAGATCAATTTAAGTATGGCTCAGGAATCTTCTTATCCAAATCAGTTTAAATAGGGTTCAAATTCTCTATTGAAATGAAACAATACGCAACTTGGATCGAATCTTAAATTGTACGAGAAAAAAGTTCCTTCAACAACCCTTCATCAATTTCATCATATAACTCATCCTCATCTTTGCAATTAGCAAAAAGTGGCAGAAATGTGAAGTAAAATAAATCAACCAATCAATGCTTGAATAATTATATTAAAAACATTTTTACCAGATATCAAAATATCTTGAACTTGATTAGGTAAATTTGAGTTTGAAATTTTTATGCAATTAACAATTTCTTATATATTAGTATATCCTGTAACATTTGCGACTCATATTTGTAGATGTATTTCATGTCTAAGTATGTGAAATGGCAAATGTAAACTTCACATATGAAATAAAATATTTTAAATATTGAACTGAACCTTTTAATTGAATTGTATTAGTTGATACAATGGAATCTCATTTAAGCTGTATATTTTTAATATATTTGTGTGCGTATGTGTGTGGGTGGTGAGAGGCAGTAATACATAATATTGAAATAGACAAAACATTTGCTTGTACCCTGTAATGTTCGGAAAGTTCGTCTTGGATACCGGGAATTATACTTGAATTTTATCATGATCCTGCAGTGGCCACCTTATACTAGCAAAGTTATAATCACTTATGGACACAGATTTTGTGATATGTTACTGACAAATTTATTTTTAATGCTGATAAAGTTTAATGCACTGATAAACTCTACCTCTTTTGAAATAATGTTTAAATATTATGTTGTTGTGGTTGAATGAGATTGCATTGATTGAAATTAATTTCTTCTGTTTGAAAATTATTGTGATATTTTATGTTCAATTTTGTGCATGAAGTTTTTGTGTTTCTTAACATATTGAACATATGAAATGTAGCCGGACAGATCTACCGACGACGGACTGGCGTGAACAATGGACAAGCGAATTATGGAAAGGGAAGGGATCTATATGTAGGGAGCTGGAATGTGCTATCTTTGTATAGGGCAGGTGCATTGAGGATGTTGCTGCTCAACTAAATAATTATAAGCCTGCGATAGTGGCATTGCAAGAAGTACATTGGATCGGAAAAGGAGTTTTGGAAAAGAGAGAAGCAACTGTCTTCTATAGCTGTGATGAAAGGCTGCATATGCTAGGAACTGGGTTTATAATACATAAACAACTAAATCATCTAGTGATAGGATTTAAAGCTGTAAGTTCAAGATTATCGACATTAAGAGTTAAAGGAGAGTTCTTAAATTACAGTATAATCAATGCACATGCACCCACGGAAGTATCCACAGATGATGTAAAATAAGATTTCTATTATGCGTTAGAGAAAGCATTTGATGATTGCCCAAAAAATGACATAAAATAGTAATTGGAGACTTTAATGCCCAGATAGGCATTGAAGACGTGTATCAACCAACAATTGGTAAACAAAGTATGCATAAAGTAACAAATAACAACGGTATGAGGCTAATAATGTTTGCAGCATCTCGGAATCAAGTAATAACAACAACTCTGTTCCAGCACAAGGATATTCATAAAATAACATGGAGAGCCCCGGATGGAAAAACTTACAATCAAATTGACCACATGCTGATAGATTGTAGACAGATCAGATATCATTGATGTTAGATCTTTTAGAGGGGTTAATATCGATTCCGACCATTATTTGATTATGGGAAGGATTAGAGCAAGAATAACTAATAGCCGAAAAATGAAGGCGACTAGCCTGATTAAATTTAATGTCACGCAGTTAAGAAATCCAACGGTGGTTGAGAGGTACAGAAGTAAACTACAAGAGGGATTCGTCGGGATGAAACCGGCAGAAGTGGAAAATGTAGATGAGAGGTGGGATAGATATAAGCTGAGGATCAGTAATGTAGCAAAGGAAATACTTGAAACACAAAAGCCGTAAAGAAAGAAACGTGGTTCGATGAGGAATGTCAAAATGTAACCAAAGAAAAGAATGATGTATATAAGAGGATGCAGCAAAGAAGTGCAACAAGGAGAGCTAGGGATGAATATCAAGAGAAAAGAAGGATTGAGAAGAAAGTCCATAGAAAAAAAAAGGGAATGGATCAAGCAAGAGTTGAAGCAGTTGGAAAGCCTGCATGAGCAGAAGAATGTAAGACAGATGTATAAGCTGGTAAATAATACAAAAGATGTTTTTAAACCAAGGACAACAGTCTGTAGAAATGAAACAGGTGATATAATTAGTGACAGTAGTGAAATTTTAGAAAGGTGGAGAAGGCATTTTAATGATGTATTGAATGGCAGTGCAGATATGCTGGAAAAAGGATTAAATGAAGAAGAGGAAGGAGAAGAGGGCATAGAAAGTCCAAAGTTAGATGAAGTATGGGAGGCAGTCAAGATATTGAAAAATAGTAAAGCACCTGGTATAGATAACTTGCAAGCAGAGCTGCTTAAGCATGGAGGCGAGAGTGTCATTAGAGGCTTGAAGGAAATAATAAACATGATCTGGAAAAAGGGACAGATGCCAAGTGAATGGAGGATGGGTATCATAGTACCTATCCACAAGAAAGGGGACATGATGGAGTGTGCAAACTATCGTGGAATTACATTGTTGAACATTGCATATAAAGTATTTGCAAGAATTATATATAAAAGACTACTACCATATGTAGAAAAGTGCATTGGACCATATCAATGTGGGTTCAGGCCAGGAAAATCTACAATTAACCAGATATTCACCTTAAGGCAAATACTGGAGAAAACTCTGGAGTTTGGGATAGGAACGCACCATCTATTTCTTGATTTTAAGTCTGCATACGATAGTATAAACAGGACCAAACTATATCTGGCAATGAAAGATCTTGGAATTCCAATAGGATTAATAAGAATGGTGAGGATAATTATGGAGGGCTCCAATAGTAAGATAAGAGTAGGAGGACAACTCTCAGAACCTGTTGAAATAGAAAATGGACTAAGACAAGGCGATGTGCTGTCCTGTTTGTTGTTTAACATTGCCTTAGAGAAGGTTATACGGGAAGCTCGGGTGTAAATTAGGGGTACCATATATTATAAGTCAATCCAGATACTTGCATATGCAGATGATGTGGACATAGTAGGAAGATCTCTACATGCAGTGGAAGAAGCATTTCTGGCCATAGAAAGGGAAGGAAAGAAGATGGGATTGGTGGTGAATGAAGGGAAGACTAAGTACATGGCAGCAGGCAAAGCACACGGATATAATCCATCACCGACCATAACAATGGCTAATTATACCTTTGATAGAGTGGATGCCTTTATCTACCTGGGTTCTGTTGTGACACATGAAAATGATTCACAGGAGGAAGTAAAGGCACGACTTATAGCAGCGAATAGGGCCTATTATGGACTACAGAGACATTTTAAGAGCACCATATTGTCCAGAACAACTAAGTTAACACTTTACAAGACACTGATAAGACCTGTATTGACCTATGCTGCGGAAACTTGGACCAGTTTAAGGAAAGATGAACAGCTGGTAGAGACCTTTGAAAGAAAGATATTACGAAGAATATTGGGGCCAGTATGTGAGAATGGAAAATGGAGAAAGCGATTTAATAAGGAGCTCTACGACTTATATCAAGAACCAACAGTTATTGGTGTAATAAAGGCGGCTAGATTAAGATGGGCAGGTCATGTGATGCGCATGAGTGATAGTGACCCTGCAAAGAGAGTGATGTTGGATAGCCCAGGTGGACAAAGGAAGCGAGGAAGGGCTAAATTAAGATGGGTGGATGGAGTGGATGAGGATGTCCGGAAGCTCCAGTATAGAAATTGGAAAGTTGTGGCAAAAGGTAGAGATAGATGGAGACAAATCACAGAGGAGGCCAAGGTTCATCAGTGGACTGTAGCACCATAAGAAGAAGAAGAACATATTGAATAATTTTGATGAAGAATCTTGTAAATGTGTAATATTTCAAACTTCCCATTTTTCAGAAAGCAATACTCAATGCCAGTGATTCATGAATAGTAAGCAAGGGCCAGTTCTAGATTATTATTCTGAAGGAGGAAGTTTTAATTAGCAATTTTCAGGAAAAAATCGTTTTGCAACACCTAAGCCTCATCGCACAGCTGGGAAATGCTGTGTTTGCAATCGATTCCATTTTAAAATAAAGGTTAGTTACCAAGTCGCATATCACATTCCTTTCATGACATTAATTAACTCACTAATTATTCTCCTGCAGCATTATAATACTTTGAGCCACGGAGGTGTATTCTGTAGGGTGTCTGTTTCCATGCAGGAGACCTGGGTTCGATTCTCAGGGTGGGTGATGTAAGGTCAGAATTTTTCTGGCCTTCTCCCCCCTGCTCCCATAAAGCATCTCTGGGGCTCACCCATCCTCAAATCAATGGATACCTGGGGGTAACCCAGTGTGGGTAAAGCCAGCTGGAGTGTGGTTCTGATCACATCACCTACAAAAATGGTAGAGATCGAGAATGTGTCCAGCTGTACCCCCACATCCCCTAAATGAGCCTTCATGGCATTGTGCTAAATGCACGGGGAACTTTTTTTTAAGCATTATGATACTTTAAAACATCTTGTAATATTTAGTAATGTTTTTCTTAAACCCTCTGTAGACCCAGAGGATGCAAAGATAGGATTTTTGAAGTGTTGCAAGACTTTTTAACATGCTGCAGTTAAAATAATAATAAATAAATAAATTAATTAAAAAATCGGTTGATTGTCTCTTCTTCAGTTTCACGTAAATGCTAAACATTCCTGCCTTTGGGTTAGCCTGGAGATGGAGAAAAGAGACATAATGATATATACATATACAGTTATTAAAATAATTCCTCTTTTATGCCATGCTGTCCATCATTCTCTGTCATTTGAAACAAAAACAAGTCTCTGTGGTATAGGCTGATACGAAAAGTGACAGCGTAACGTTCCCTAAGGAACTGGGATCGAGTCTGGTTGGCGTAGCTCATGTATGCCATCATCCTTAATGATGGCATATTCGCTGCTCATGGAGAGCTTAATGGTGTCATGCTAGAGGTAACACATACACACTGTATGGCAAACACAACACTTGGCTTTTATAACCTTTAAAATTGGATCAGCATGCTAAATTGAAATACTTGACTCTCACTGTGTGGAAGTGCTCCCTCGAGGTGTCGAACTACGGACTGGTTAATAAACGAGGTGTCGAACTACGGACTGGTTAATAAACGAGGTGTCCGTTTGTGATACTAGTCTGAATGCTCAGACTTCACTCTCCTTTACTTGGATTTCTTGATCGTAATTCTGCATGATGAACCCCATTGTCCTAGATATTTATTGCGATGGATTTTGCTGAGCAATGCCGAGTCAGTCACCTGCAACTTCTTCCTGGGTTACACCTGTTTAGTTTACGTTTTTATGCCTTTGGTGACCCAGTAAAGCTTAGGTAACATCTGACACTGCATTCCTTACTGTTGAGTTCTTGGCTGGAAAGTGATAGCTAGATTCTGGGATTTGGAAGTTCTTTTGTACCAATATATTTCCATTATTTGTGGATTATTAGGACATAAAAGAAAGAGAAGGGAAGAGTGCTAGCAGAAATTATACAATCCACAACCCTCCTGCCTTGCTTGAATATAGATAAAAAAAAATTGAATTCTACAGCAGCCTTTACATGTCTTTCGCAAGAACTCCGAAATAATCTGACCCAGAAACAGGCCAGGATGGTAGTAATGCTAATTTTGAAAACATCCACCATGAGCGTGCAAGCAGGAATTTAAAATGAAATATATCTTATATTTCCACACAGCCTTTACACCTACCAGGTAGTTATATGCCTTCAAGAAGTTTCGTCACAGCTTTCCCTTTACCCATGCCTTTGATCTTGTCAATCATCTGCTTCCCAAGATGTGGAGGATTTGTTCAGCAATCCTCTGAAAAACTAATCTGCAACAAGCAAGGGTCAGCAAATTTTTGGAAAGGACAAATGTTGCTCTTGTCCTTGATTCTAGCAACTCAAAAAAATGGTATCGGAAGGTATCTGTTTGAAAATTTCAACCAATACTTACAGATACCATTGGTATCAACCAATACGATTACATCGGTATCTGTATCGGCTCAGCCGTAGTAGTTATTGTAGTTAATTAATACATGACATTTTCCTTTTTGCCCTCTCAACCATCCACCCTTGCCCACTATGATGTTCAGCTAAAGTTCCCACATGAGGAAGTTACTGGTAACTAAGGTGCTACCACACAAATTATTTCATAATTATAACTTTGTTCAACCTTATTCTGGAAATGTGTACCTTTTTTGTTGTATTTGTCAACAACTAATTTTAGTATGATTTGAGGAAAATCGCCTAATGAATGAAACCTTGAACTTGTTGACTTTTACTGTATTAATTATTTGGAGTGCTGGAAGCTCTTCTAAATGTGTTTTTTTTCCTTTGAATTCTTCCAACTTTTGACAATCGTTGGTCCTCAAAGTACTTAAAAAGACCCAGCCAACTCTGAGTGCTATAGGGAAGAGCATACAATTTACTACAAGAGGGTGGAGAAATAATTGTGGACATTTGCATCCTTCCCTTCATTACAAAATTAATATGTCAAATGTCTAAACTCCTTTCTTTCAACAATTGCCTCAGGTTGATATTCTTTGAGTGACCTGCATGGATTGTGCAACAAAAGTCAACCCCTTCCACCCCTCTTTCACATACTTGCAGACTTTGTTTGTTCTTCAAACTCAAGAGATTTTGCCAATGCGGGCTCATATAATTACAGGGAAATTTTGGTATCATCCTTTCATCATAAACAAATTGGAAAAACATCAGTCTGTAACAATCCATTTAGCTAGCAGAATTTTGTTGAATATAAAAGGAAACCAAATTTTGACTGTCATGCTCATTTTTAGTCTGATATTTGAAGTGTTGTAGTGTTTATTTTTGTCTTTTGTTTGATGTGTCTGACTGGAAAGTGACCAAAGGAGCCAATAGGATTTCAGTGGCCACAGTGCAGGTTTATCTAGGTTAGTGGGTGAAGTATGTCATCAACCAATCAATCAGTGACACTGATCTACCCATCCAACAATGTTTCGCAGCAGCCGATCATGGCCATTCGTAGAAGATCGTAAATCTTGTTTGTAGTAAATCGTGTTGGTTCAGGTTAGTGTTATCTCAACCCTAGTATGTGTGCTGTGCTGCATACAAAGTACTTATCTAGGATGTAATTCAATGGGTTTGTCATATTTTCTATATGATTTTGTCAAGATTGTCAAGATTCTGTACAAGAGTAGCAGTTCTGCTAAATTCATTGACCCTGAACTCAAACTCGTTTCATCAATGGGACTAAAATATCTGAATTAAGGACTGTCAAGGGAGAGAAGTTTTCTATTAAAATTTTGAGAGAAGTAAGTTCATCATTGACATATTCTAGGATGTCACTTAGGTTACTCCACCACTTATCATATAGTTTCCAAGCCAACACTACCCACCTGCACTGTGCCCTTAGACTAAGGAACTTTAAGAATTGTGAAAGTATGCAAACACCCATGTGGGTTGTCAATCAGTCAATAAGTAAGGATGTTTGATAAACTTGCTTCATTGCATTTAAGGTAGGAAAGTCATGTGATGAAAGGGACAATTTGGTTTCCATGTTAGTTGATAATTTCATGACAATATCACATATATTTGTGTATGAACTTTACTATGAAGATGTATCTGTAATGCTGTGTTAACTGTAGCAATGAAATTGAGTAAGTAGGTATACAAGCATGCGATTTAACCTCATAATGTTTGACATTTGAGCGCTACATGGGACTTGGAAATCTACTTCCATAGTTTTTTACTTTTTATCAGGTAGGCTACATATTGTATTCGTATGTTCTTCTTAAAGATTCGCATAACCACTTTTTATAGATGCAAAATAATATAACACAGTTATTTTTAGTGGTTATTGTTTTATCTGCTATGTTTTGTTCTGGTTTCCCAGAACTTTCTCAATCTACACTAAGAGATACATACAAAAACACAACCTCACATGGCTAGTCAATCTACACTTTTGTAGAGCCCCAAGTGAGAGAAGTGTAAAGTGACTAGCCAAGTGAGATTCTATTTTTGTATGTATCTCTTAGTGTTGCTTCAGAGAGTTCTCGGAAACCAGAACGAGACATCGCAGATAAAATAAAATAATAACCACTAAAAATAACTGTGTTAGATTATTTTGCGTATTGTATTCCTTAGTAGGTTTGCAATCTTGATTTTTATACTTCTTCTTGGGATTTTTGCACATGATTTTACAGTCACATACTATGTGCATTCTATAGTATAACATTGTGGTGGCTGCGGTGGCTCAGTCGGTAACGTGTCTGACTACCATTCTAAAGGTCCCGGGTTCGATCCCCGGCCGGTTCAAATCCGGGAACTTTTCTAATGGTGGAAGCGGCCCCGGTGCCTACCCAGCGTCGAATAACATGGGTACCTGGGGGAAACCCTGGGGGGTAAAGGCGGTCAGGGGCGTGATGCTGATCACATCACCCCCACTCACGACCGGATCAAGAAAGTGTGGGGCGTTACCCCCACACCCCCTATACGCCTTCATGGCGTGGTGCTAAGCACAGGGGAACACTTTACCTTTTTTTTTATAGTATAACATTTGAATAATACACCCCGTAAATTATAAAAATTATGGACTTCTGCCATAATTCGTTTTAATAAATTTAGAATTTCTACCCGTCACACATTTATTTTTCATTGCTCAAAGTGCAAGTCACACTCACTCTCACTATGTATTTGCATCCACCTACTACAACATACTAGTGCGATCTGGAATACGGATAGCCAAATCCCGATAAAATGTTATCCGGATGTTGGAAAATGTTCTATCTGGATTTCCAATATCCAAACATCAGATAATCTGATATGAAGATATACCGATTATTCTGATATCTGAATTGTCTGGATTATCCGGATAATCAAATGTGTTCATTATCTGGGCAGTTTTACCATTTATCTGTTTTACATGCTATCCAATCTTTTATTTATCATATTCTTATATCACTGTACGAATTCCTTATAGAGAGACCAAAAAGAAAATAACCTTCTGCTAAAACGATTCCGCCCTCGATCTGTTCATCTCCGTCCACAAGGAAGCATGCTCCCCTCTGTTCTTTCTCTCCTTGCGGAAGTGTGGTGAACAGGAGTCGCAGGTCTGCGTAGGTTTGTTTGCTGGTGGTTCCACTATACAAATATCCATCAGCTCTGTACTATCCGAATTATCAGGACATTCAAGTTATCTGTTGTATCCATAATGAATACCAGATGATTTGAATATGGATACCAATTACCTGAATTTTATGGTCTAGCACTGACTGAAGGGTAACTTCAACATGTGATTTAGTTTTCATGAACTCCTTCAGGATAAGCAATTCTTCATGGATTCCAGAGCCTCGTTATATGAAGATCATGTTTTGCTGAATGATTGATGAAGGTGTTAAATACGAACAAGCAGTTTCCTTGGAAAAATATCGTGTACAGCATTTTACATTTTATTAAAAATGCAAGAATTAATTAATCTTGAAACTTGAGACATTATGCTAACATTCTTAACTTCTGGTTTCTTGTTGTTTTGTTATTCTATTCACAAACTTGAGTTATGGCATATTAAGAATGCAACACTGCATAGGAACACTTCAAAATTAGATCTTAGAAGTACAAAAACTAAGTTTCAAACCAGAATTGGCATCAGGTTTATAAAGACATAAAGCTAACTGGATGAGAAAGTCTATGCTATTACAAGTTAAAATAGATCACATCATCAGAAGATGACTCTCATCTTATAACCACAGGTTGTTTTCAATTCTAGGATTCTTATATTCCAGTGGTAGCTTTCTGTTCTTGAACCACAAGTGTACTGAATCTATTTTCACAACTTCTAGTTAATGGCGAATTAGTTTGGACCACTGTGCAAAGCCTGGCCCAGTAGAAAATGTTACATAGGCTACGAGAAGAAGTTTGTGTGTGTGTGTGTGTGTGTGTTTGTTAATTTATGTTGTCTTTTAATAGCTTATTAACTTGCCATATCAATTAAAGATATTAAAGAAAAGTTGAGCAAATCAAAAGAATAAAAATAAATTATGCAATCAGAGCTACACATGTCATCGAAAGATTTCAAACCTGTCTTAAATTCTGTCTTCACACAGCAATTTTGTTAATTCAACTGTATAGAATTTTTTATGTACCCAGAGAATCTGCACATTTCACAATCATCTGATTTTCAGACATACGATACTATCCATAAGAAAACTCACAATATTGTCGTATAAATTATTTCTTCATAATTGGGAAATGAGAAACACGGTAGTAGATGAATACAGAGAAACTAGTACTCACTTTATCTGCAAACCGTTTTTTTTTTTTTTGTTCTATTAATTTCAGTGGCCACTGCTACCATCCTCATTGGAACTTGTTGTACTGTTGCCTGGCGTGCTTTCATTGTTTGTAGTTCTCAGGCTGCTGCTACGTGCCCTGTTGTAGTAGGGGAATCTAAGTGTGGTGTTCCTGTCCGCTATCAACAGGAATTTACATTAATTTATTTTAATGTAAAAATATTGAAATTTAAATACAGAACTATGACTTAGGATGTTCAAACTCCCTAAAATATAATAATAAATAAGTAATAAAATGCAATCGGCTACCGCCTTCAAAAATGTAACTTCGTGCAAAAGCTTTTGAAATTAATTATAAAAAATGAACAGAGTTGAGTCATTACCTGTGGCCTGCATGATATCTGGAAGACACTTATCTACAAGAAGTTGCACCTAATATGTATAATATGCAAATTCATGTCAAGCAAGGTGTTGGCGATTGTGTAAGCAACGTGCCTTACACAAAGTTTTTCTCTTTACATGGTAGTTACACTTGAAAATTTACTGTTTTTCATCAGTTCAATACTAGCGCCACTGTTAATGTTGCCAATGTGAATTAATTTCACATATGCATCAAGAAATTCAATTTATGTTAGTCACAGGGACTTCAAGATTATAAATACATAGCCTTTGTAACTTTTACATTCACTATTTTTCCATAAGAATGTGTCACCATTATAAAAAACTGACCATCACATGGGTATTCTCCAAATTTATTGTGGTAGATTTGAAATATGTGTTTTTGTGTTTAGCTTATTATACATCACTTTTCTGGTCTTGAAATCGTAAATCATCTCTTGGTTTCAGTTTGACTACGTTTTTTCTTTTCACTTCCACGTTTATTAAAATGTGTGTGTGCATCGGGACTGCCAGCTATCTGCATCCATCACAAGATACTAACTAACGAAAAATTATTTTGCATCATGTTACTATCACTGCAGTCTCTAGAACTAGATAAGTTTGCAACAATGTGAGGAAATTATGAATTGTTGAAAATAAACTTCACATAATTCCCAGAATTGAGAGAATTCCCATTCAATATATACAGCCCCATCAGTATTGGTAACTACACAATGCCACGTTGATGGTTGAGTGACAAATGATCTCATTACAGAAGGTTGCAGGCTTCATTTTCCTGATTATGCAAAAATAAATCAAAGCCAACAGTAAATAACAAATACACGTACACTTATACAATGCGGTTGTTAACATTTTATGCTAAGATTTTCCAAGAATTTACCAATCATTCACTTTCTGAATATTCAACTGTGCAGTCGTTGATTGATTGATTGATTTAGTTTATTTTACTTCGAGTTTTGTGCCTCTTGGCTAATTTGTGAAGATGCTGATGATGAAATGATGAAATTGATGAATGGACATTCACAAACAACCAAGCCCGACCGGGATTCGAACCCGGGACTCTTGGCATCGCAGCGCGATGTGCTAACCACTCGGCCACAGGGTCGGGCAACTGTGCAGTGGTATCCATTGAAAGAAATGCCTATTCATGTTTAAACAATGTTATTACAATGATAATAGAAATTAAATACAAAATATATTTGTCATTTACTAATCATAACCAAGATCCCGATGGAAGTCTCCACAGGGAAATACAGACATCATGAA